>NC_060209.1:111187500-112598333 GCF_021130785.1 Homalodisca vitripennis
ATAGAAAATTGCTTACTTTATTCACGTTCTAGTATGTTGATTAGAAATCTACGAAATATGTAGATTCTTCTGAAAAATTTTACACTTTGAATACAACCAGTTACCGAACTGCTAGGTTGTAGTCGTAATATTAATTCTAATACTAGATAGCTAAAATTAATTAATTATAGCTACACAAAATTAACGCAATGGGGGAGGTCCTATTGTGCCTAGCCCATTGAGTAGGGAGGTGGCTGTCAAGCCAATCAAGCCCTATTTAGAGGAGTTAATGGAAATCCATCTTCTCCGGAGTTATAAATATTACCTTTGGTGTAGCTGAACTAAAATAAGATATTGACTGCACTATATAAAGAGACAACCAATTCGTATTGTATGCGAATACGGTTTCGTTACAACTGATAAAGAAGTTCGTAAGAAATAATTGCATTGTCACTCACGATATTTTTATTGAGGTCAAATGGGAAGGTATCAGTAGATAGTAATATGGGATTCCTGGCTTTCCTTTGGAGCTGACAGTAAATTAATGTTTAAAGGGCCATAAATAATCCAACAACAGATATGTTAACAACACTTTTGAGACAACTGAAAATCAATGTAAAATACTTTTCAAAGGGATATAAAACGCTGCTGTATAAATTCTGTGTAATGTACCGTCTCAGCCGTGTTCTTCTAAGCTGTTTTATTAAATCTTGGTAAATCTTTTAAAAAATCTGGTAGAAATCGCTGCTTAAAAAAGTAATGAAAATACTCGTAAAAAGCATGAACATTCTCATAAAGCAAATGAAAATTATGCTACAGTCAATGAAGACAAATTAATAAAAAAAATCACAAAAATCTCTCAAAATCCGTAAAATTCTTCAGCTACATACAATCAATAAAGAAATGTTTAACAAAAATCTATCAATAATTACGTCATTGTCATACAAAATTGATAGTAATACATTCCTTATTCTTTATCCCTTTTTTGTTTTTTCCAGTGACAAATAAGTGCAAATTATGTATTTTGTTTATCTCTTTAATCTTTCTGTCGTGTAGAACAGTGAAAAACCTGTTCGGCAGGTGCACTATGCAGTCTTCTAACTCTGGCAGCTTCAAAGGGCCACAAATAATCCAACAACAGATATGTAAACAACACTTTTGCGACAACTGAAAATCAATGTAAAATATTTTCAAAGGGATATAAAACGCTGCTGTATAAATTCTGTGTAAAGTACCATCTCAGCCGTGTTCTTCTAAGCCGTTTTATTAAATCTTGGTAAATCTTTTAAAAAATCTGGTAGAAATCGCTGCTTAAAAAAAGTAATGAAAATTCTCGTAAAAAAGCATGAACATTCTCATAAAGCAAATGAAAATTATGCTACAGTCAATGAAGACAAATTTAACAACAACAAAAACAATCACAAAAATCTCTCAAAATCCGTAAAATTCAACTACAATCAATAAAGAAAAGTTTAACAAAAATCTATCAATAATCACGTAATTGTTATACAAAATTGATAGTAATACATTCCTTATTCTTTATCCCTTTTTTTTTTTTCCAGTGACAACTAAGTGCAAATTATGTATTTTGTTTATCTCTTTAATCTTTCTGTCGTGTGTAGAACAGTGAAAAACCTATTCGGCAGGTGCACTTTGCAGTCTTCTAACTCTGGCAGCTTGAAATGGCCACAAATAATCCAACAACAGATATGTTAACAACACTTTTGAGACAACTGAAAATCAATGTAAAATATTTTCAAAGGGATATAAAACGCTGCTGTATAAATTCTGTGTAAAGTACCATCTCAGCCGTGTTCTTCTAAGCCGTTTTATTAAATCTTGGTAAATCTTTTTAAAAATCTGGTAGAAATCGCTGCTTAAAAAAAGTAATGAAAATTCTCGTAAAAAGCATGAACATTTCTCATAAAGCAAATGAAAATTATGCTACAGTCAATGAAGACAAATTTAACAACAACAAAAACAATCACAAAAATCTCTCAAAATCCGTAAAATTCAACTACAATCAATAAAGAAAAGTTTAACAAAAATCTATCAATAATCACGTAATTGTTATACAAAATTGATAGTAATACATTCCTTATTCTTTATCCCTTTTTTTCCAGTGACAACTAAGTGCAAATTATGTATTTTGTTTATCTCTTTAATCTTTCTGTCGTGTAGAACAGTGAAAAACCTATTCGGCAGGTGCACTTTGCAGTCTTCTAACTCTGGCAGCTTGAAATGGCCACAAATAATCCAACAACAGATATGTTAACAACACTTTTGCGACAACTGAAAATCAATGTAAAATATTTTCAAAGGGATATAAAACGCTGCTGTATAAATTCTGTGTAAAGTACCATCTCAGCCGTGTTCTTCTAAGCTGTTTTATTAAATCTTGGTAAATCTTTTAAAAAATCTGGTAGAAATCGCTGGTTAAAAAAGTAATGAAAATTCTCGTAAAAAGCATGAACATTCTCATAAAAAGCAAATGAAAATTATGCTACGGTCACTAAGGAAAAATTTGACAAGAAAATAACTGAAATCTTGCAAAGTTAATAAAAAAATCTGTTCGGCAGGTGCACTTTTGCAGTCTTTTAACTCTGCAATTGTTGTAAACCCGAATTGTTATTTTATTTTCTCTAAATTTACAATTTTGGGCTTTTTTTCTTCTAAATTAGCTAATAATTTCATGTATTCGTTGTATCTCAAATCGCCTACTTTATTTACCTCTTTTAAAAACTCCATCAATTAGTAAGAAATTATTTATTTTAGAAATTCAAAGAATAACAATTGTGACACGACTTTTAGATCTTGAAATAAATCAATATAATTATTTGTACTATATATTACATTTGTTGGTGTTAATAAGCACATTTATTATGAAGAGGTAATACCTATGATTTTTCACTATTTATAAACACAATTAGTTTGAACATTTGCTATAAACAGGTAAATTTATGCCCTCTATAATTCTCGAATTATACAGAGTATAAAGTCGCCCAGTAACAACTTTTTTAATAATCGTTATTATTTTCATCAAGAAAAGTCTTTTATCCAAATGTACTATGAAATCATTTTAAGTTTGAAATTCTAATCAAATTTTATATATAAATAGTAATCATATGTATTATCTGTTAATTGTAAATGTGCTTATTTACACTAACAAATCCTATATATTCTTCAAATATTATATTAATTTTTTCAATATCTTTAAATGTCAATTCAAATTAATTTTTTTCAAAATTCTGTTTGTTTATTGTGGCCATATTGCAGTTTTCTAAGCATTTTATGCAAATGTGGTAATTTGTTTTATTTTTTCTTTTCTTGGGTTTCTTATACAAGGTTAATTTGTAATTTTTATAAACGAGATATCTTGTATCAATAATTTATTCTATTTATTAACATTTATAACAGTTTATCCTAATCGCTTCTTCTTTCATTTATATAGAAAAATTGTTATAAATACAAAGAGAAATTATAGAGTTGAGTCTACCGGGAACACATTTTTCAGCTCGAATGTTTGTGTTTACATTTCTAAAACCGAGAAATTTATGGAAGACAACGGGATTATTCAATTGTTAAAAGAATATATTTTTCGGTTTCTTATTGTTTCATAAAATAAAACAACATGAATTTAATAAATTATAATAATTACTATAAAGATAAAATAAATAACTGATACAAATTTTTTATTTCTCGTAAAGTAGCTATGCGAATCCATATATCGTAATCTTCTGTAAGTACAACCCAAGGAAGTTCTTGAGTGCTTAAATCTTGTGTAAAGGTTTGATTGTTTAATTCACATTTCATCTATTTTAACAAACCTCTTTTTCCCCAGATCAACAAAACTTTTGGAATCAAAACTTTTGATCAAATTTGGAACTAATACAGTAAATACTTAACTCTTTCGACTTAACTTATCCACAAGGGTAAAATCATCCCCTATTTCTTAACATTAAAAAAATTGCAATGAAAAGTTCTGAAAACTCAAAAACAATCAATTTTTACTTAACATTAAAGTTTTTTTTAATCAATCCCAATCATCTCTTATCTTATATTTAATGAATTATTGCAGCTTTTTCGATGAACATTTGGTATATTATAGGATCAGTAAATATTAAGGTTTTTTTAAATCATCACTTCCGGTCTAACCCTGTTGTATTCTGTCTATCTGCTTGAAACCCCGATAAAAAACTTAAGGAATGGAAAATATTGCTATAAATATTTGTGATATCGAACGAATAGGTTGTTCCAGAAATACCTTTTTGCTCAGTATATTTCCAATCTAGAAAACTAAACATAATATTTTGAGTTTTTGTAATTTCATCTAATCAACCCAGTTTTACTTGTAATTTTATAATCAATCATCGGAATTTTAATAAAAAAGCTCGTTAATTTTTGTATTGTAATTGTAAACTCGCTGTAATTTTTCCATACTTTTTCCGTCCATTTGAAGTTTTTGTTTTTAATATCACACCATCATTATCTTCAGCTCTTATGAAACTAATGTAAAATCCACCTTTAAAGATAAGAAAAGTTTCAAAGAATCTAAGCCGAATGTGGAAAAATTACTGACCGCTTAAAGTTTGTTTTATTTGAAAGTTGATTCAAAACAACTTTAAAATACACCACTTTGAGAATAAGAAATGGTTCCTTTAATTGTACTTAATTGGCCACAGTTTTCAATTTCTTCTTTCAATTTATTGTGTTTTCTTACCTCAGTTTTGGAAAATAAAAAAAGGTGTGAAATTATCAATTAACTTAACATAATTTGTTCCAAGATAAGCTTGACCATCTTGTTTTGTTAAAGTTCCAGAAATATAAAACTGGATTTTAGACAAACAAAAATTATCTCCAAAATCAATATTAAACTCCATTCAACTGAACCTTTATATTCTATAAAAAAATCTGGACTTAAGTGTTGATTGTGGCATATAGGACATGTAGTCCTTTAATTAATAATAGATGTTTTTCTTGACGAATTCTGAAGAAAGATTTTGATATTTTGCAATGTTAAACCAATTAAACTTATTAATGTATAATCGCATACCTTCAGATAGTTCGTATTTTTATATTATCCCAATGTTCTTTTTTTAAGTTTCTTTCGTTTTGCATTATAAAAAGATCAAACACACTGTAATGTCCCGCCATCTCTATTTATTTAGAAAAAAATGGATTTATAAAATTGGCTTTTTATACTATTTCATGTAGTACATTTCCCAGAAATTACTTAAAATTCATTAATTTTTGCATAATATTTCATATCACTTGTTTCAGTTTTTCTTTTACAGTCCACGCACAATATGTGCACCATTTATATAAGACAATTTTGAATTCAATCATCATAACCATCTAATCCATTAAATCTATAGTCAATATTTTCAAAAAAGTTATCTATACTTTTCTAAAATTTATTATAATGTTCCTCTAATTTATTCAATTTTTCATCACATAAAGAAAATCTTCTATTAATAGTTTTACCATTACTTTAACAGGTTTTACATACATCACGTTGATAAGTACAGAAATTTTTGTGACTATTTAACTAATTTCACAAAAGTCGTATACTGATTTTCTATTTCTAGCTTCTACTCATAGACTTATGTTGTAAAATCTTTAACAGGTTGCTTATGATTCTCATAACTTTTCTAGTCCATGAAACATTTTAATATGGTCATCTAATTGCTCTTTTACAATAGCATCAAACGGGTAAATTCCATTTCTAACACTGCTAATTCTAGTTCCTTTAAAATCAAAGGCATTTTTAACATTTGGACTATTTTAATCAACAATATCGATGATGCGTATAATTTTAATGGTTTTAAATAGTTACTTTAACAATAACATTATCTTTATCAATACCAGCTTTAACAACAACAAATCTTTTTTTATTGGCAAACCACACATAATCTTTCTCTACTTCAATTAATTGCATCAGTTATCTTATCAGCTTTTTCGGTATGGGATATTAAATTGTTAAAAACTTTCTTCGCTTCAGTATCAAAATCTTTTTCCAACTTTTTAATATTTCTTTCGGATTTAAAAATATTAAATCTTTTATTTTTACTTCGAGTACCGGTAAGTCTGACTGTACACAATGTTTAATCTTATCTTCTAATTCTTTTTTTCTAATCTTCTCTTTTTACATAAAAAATATCTGAATTATCCGGCATAATTGTAACAAACTTTCAATTAATTCAACTCTTAAAGTGCCTATATTTATTAGAATTTCCTTTCTTGATTTGTGTGCCAAATACATAAAATATTTTGCACATCCAAATATATTAAGTAATAATTTGCTGACTTATTTAAAAATGGGTATTTTTGAAAGCTCGTTCAATAAAAATACACAATGTCCACAAAATTGGAGGATCTTTGTAATCTTGATTTTTTTAAATCATTTTATTATAACTCCGTTTTTCTTAAATATTTTATTAATTCTGTAGAAGATTTTCTTCAATACTTCCATATGAGTAATAAATAGTAAGCAATTTTATCTTTTTTGTAAAAACAAATCCAGTGAGTCCACGTCCTAAAACAGAGTCCAAATTTACAATCCCATACTCAAATTAATTAACTTTTTCGGGTAATGTATCTCCCATGAAACGCCTCTAAAACATTTAATATTCTTACAACTTTCTTTTAGATCTCAGAAGGTTAATGATTCAATTTTTGTATGTTTGATTTTAAATAATTTGACGTTTTTCGTCTAATCCAGATCCAGTTACACTTTCTAATTCTTTATTTAACCAATTAAAAATATTTCTAACTATATCTCATCAACTTTACAACTGTATCTCATCACATATCTTTTTACAACTGGAGCAGCCTTTACGTAACGTATGGTACAACATTTCTTACAATTGGTAGATCTTCCCCAAAATCTAATAAATCTTTCAATAATCCACCATTTTTACGTTCTTTCAACTGATTATAAGACAATTCTATTCCTTTACTGTTTTCTTGTGTTTCCCAAGCTTATTGTATTGTCTATTTGTCTAAAATATTTAATTTTTACTATTTTTAATTTATCTGCAATGAATTGAATACTAACAAGTATTTTCTTTTTAAATGCAGATTTTATCTTATCTTTTTGATTAACGCTAAATTTTAAGTTTACAGATATTTTCTCCATTTATTAAGCTAAAAACTTCAAATTTTTTCAATTCCCAGTCCCAATTTTCTCTTTAAAACCATTGCTCCACTATGCAAATGCAACGCATTGCTCTATCTTGACTCTGCAAAATTTTATCAACAATATGCCAGAATATATATCTCTATGTTTTGTATAAAAATATACTGTTATATTGCAGCCTTATCTAACTTATTCATGTCATCCTCCTCTTTTTATTTTTTTTCAAGCTTGGTCAAAATCCCAGATACTGATAGTCTGGTACGAGCAATTCAAGTGGTAAATTGTTAATTAAATCTTTTAAAATTCCTTACATTCTATTAAAATTGGTGAACCTATTGCTGGTAAAATGTTCTTTAAATACTTAATTCCGTCTGGTTTTTCAATCAATTCATTATGTTTATTAGACATAAAATCTTTAATTTCTTTCCTTTCGTTCAAACAATTGTCATTTCCGGCTTTTTCTTGAGCATAAATATAGTTAATAATAATTAATAAGTTTTTTAAATCATCGATATCTATAATGTACTATATCTTGTTGTCGCTGAATTTCCTTATTCCAGAACCATCCATTTCATCTCTGTTTTCTCGACGAATCATTATTTTTGTAGATCCAATAAGATTTTCATAAAATTCCAGTATATTCTTTTAATACTTCTTGTGAATTTTACCAAAAGTTTCTTTTGGTACGTGGTTGTCTATTAACAATCTCCGTAAACCTTGACTAAAATTCCTATAGCAAAATCTTTTATTTTTTTATCCCAATACAAGCCAAAATTGCCATCATCTTCACTGGGAAGACATTTTTACCAATTATTGCAACTGATGCTCCAGAACTTATTGCATCAACTACTGTGGATTGTTTAACAATTATAGATCTGAACGGTTTAGAAAAAGTAATTTTGGTAATACAAATTCGTCTCCTGTTTCTGGTATGGAAATATCTGCAATTTGTCGAACAACTAGAGCCAAATCCATCATATTTTGATTTTGATTTAAAACATTTTCAATTTTTCCCTCAGCATGTTTAATAGCAACATTCATTGGTTGGTTGAATTTTTGAATACATTCTTTTTCTTTGTGTTTACGTTTCGTTTTCATGTTTCTCGTTGTGTTTACATTCCATTACCATGTTTATATTAGAAAATTTATTCAAATATTTGCAATTTTTAGACTTTAAAATTAGATTAATGGTTATATTCTTTATAATCTTTTCACCAAATTGTATCCCAAATTCGTTTGATTTGATAAATTAATATCAGATCCAACATATTTACTCTATATTTTTGTCGAATAGTGATCATATTGCTTAAAAAAATTATGGTTGCCTGTAAAGTCGGTTTTACGGGCGAAGATTTTACGTGACAACGTCTTTTTCTCGGTAGAATATTTATTGATATGAATATTATTAAATTGCACAATAGGAACAAGGAATTGAATGAAAATAAGAATTGCACAAATTTTAACTATAGAAATATATTTTGTTTACTAAAACATTGTACATAATTTGAAATTAATTAAAATTTGTTATTGTAAATGGTAAAGTTGAATAAAAACATTTACTAAAATTGGAATTTGAAATTCTTGCTAAACACAGTTAAATTCTAACTCCGCGCGTGATGATTGGTCGGTTTAGTTCGTTTGTTTGGTCGCACTGTTATGACAGGTTAGAGGTTATAATTTGTTATTTTAAATGTTTGACTAGCAATACGCGCTGTTTCTTCTCAATCGACTGAATTACGATTGATTGCAGAGTGATTTAAACTAATAATTTACTTAACACTATCAACATTTGTCAATAGTATGACATAACCTATAAACTCAGTTTCTCAACTTTTGTGTCAATCTAACAATTAATCAATCAATCATAGTTTACGATAATGAAATATCAGTGTACAATTATTTACCTTTATTGTTGTAGTTGTTGTAAATGACGAATCTAAGCACTCCACATTTTCACGAATAAACATAGTTATCTGCTTTATCCCGTGCAGCGGACCCACAGTTATCTGCTTTATCCCGTGCGGCGGACCCACTGGACGGGCATCGTAACGTTACCGGGCGTTACACTTTTCATGAGTGACTCCGAGCCGCAACCTAATTTAAGACGTTGTCACGTCAAAAATACATAACATATTCAAATTACTCCATATAACTTGTTTGTAAACTTTCGGGAAACGTTAAGAAAGATAAACACAAGAGATATTCTTATTTATAAACGTAACGAAATATTCTTTAATAATATCTTGATTTTCCAAAATACAATCATCAATAATGATTAAAGAATTGGGTTTACATTCGCGTAAAGAAATTATTTCTTCAGAAGAATTGTAAAGATGTTATAGTTTTTTGTTTAAAATTTTCTAAATATTTTTATATCTTGCTTGTATTTTTTGTATCCATCTTGTTCCAAAGCTTTACAAAAAAAATATAAATGTAAATAAGAAATCAGTCGATTTTTATTTTGTATTTTATTAGAAATTATTATATGACTATTTATTGTAAATTTTGTTCTTTTGTGAATTCTGGTGGAGCGTGATATGAACAAGGACCATTGTAATGTTTTGCTATGTCTTGTAGAATATCGACCTATCTAATGTGTTTATTTACAGTGTTAAATTATTTATGTTTTAAATCTAAAAAAAAACTTTCATTCTCTTATTTTTAGTTATGTTATATCTCTCTACGATACCATAGGTTTCTTCACTTTCGGTGTAAAAAATGTTGATGTACAATTTTTTCAAAACTTCATTAAACTCGTTATTTTAAAACTCTAAACCCTTATCTGTGTGTAAAATATTTTTGAGGCTTTTAATAGATTTTTATTGAATAGTTCAATACATCTTCAAAAGTTTCGAAACATCTTTTCCATTTTTTTATTTTAATTGCCCTTGACCAAACATGTTTTGAAATAGTATCTATAACATTCAGCAAATTCTTAAATCCCTCATTTTGTTCCGAATAATTTGCCATTATTACTGAATCTGTCACCCACAAATCATCAATCTCCAGAGTAATTATTTCTTTCTTTTGAAACTTTGTTCTTACTGGTGCATGAATTTCTCTAACTTCAATATTTTATTCTTCTTTATTCAACTTGACCGCAAACTGCAATATTCTTCTAGTGTTTTGCTAAAGCCCGTCTTTGAATTTTCCGATAACTTTCTTATTTTTACTGCTGATGCATTCGTGACTTTTCGAATAATCTCTTGTATCAAATTCGTTCAATTTTTTTTTAATAATTTTGTAATGATCTTTGACATCTCAAGGGAAAAGGTGCCTGTACCCCTATAACAAAGATTCATACGTATATGGATCATATTTTTTTCAATTTATCGTAATAAAACTCGTACATTAGCACTTTTGAAAGGTCTAGTACAGAAAATCCTATATAGATCGGTTTATTAAATTTTTCCTTTTGCTTGTACGTGTGGCTCGCAACACAGTTTGCAACAAAAATTGTGAAGTTTGTTTTCTTTGCTTGTTTCATTGACAATAATTCTTCATTGTCTAGTTTGAGATCACATATATTTCGAAAATTTTCCTTACACATTTGTGTTCTACTTCTAGAATATACCCATATTTGTATCGACATATAACAAATAATTCCCTTGTATTGTCTCAACATTTTTAAAATATTTGTTACTTGCTTTGACATATCTTTTTACACATTGAGAACACCTTAAATATTGTATAGATTTGAGTAATTACTTAGATTTTCTCCCTCAATTGTTCCACACATTAAAGTAATGTTGGTAATCTTTCTCGGGAACGCTCTCATCCGTCAAAATTGAGTAACAGTTTTGAATTTTCAGTTTTATCTGAATTATCAAGTTTTTCTATATTAACGATTAATTCGTAGGGAAATATGACTCTTCCTGGGATAGAATTTGGAATAGTTCATTTTCTTTATTTGGCCGCATTTCTAATATTTGTCGATTTTATAGAATATGTGTTTGAAATCGTCTTTTCAAAATAAGATTTTATGAATTTCATAGTTTTATCACCATCAAGCTCGTATCCATAATCGTATCAGAATTTACAGAATAATTTATATATTTCTCATCAGTATGTGCTTTTAAATGAACATTGCCGTATTTTTTAACTAATTCTTTGGTATAAAGATGAGTGTTAATTGAAATATTGTAGCAGAAAACCGGGATATTTTGCGGAAATTTTAGATTCAGATTGCAAATACTATGAGCTGGTCCTCGAAATTTTCCGATAAAATGGCAGTGATCTCTTAACTTTTATTTGTTAACATAACCAAATCCTTCACTTTCGCAAATGTTACAAATGTTCGAATTTATATATAAAATCTCCTCTTCATCGGTCAGTTTTATAGGTTTCTTTTTGTTTTGGAGTTATATTTTTAACAATTTTGCTGGTACATTAGACAAATCTTCTTCATTTTCGCCCTGTAACATATAGGTTTGTGATTCATAACATTTGATACCAAATATAGAGAAACCCCATAGGATATATTCCTCTGAATCTTGGTAGCCGATGGTTTTTGTGGATCGTTCTTACATGAGGGAATTTTCTTTAAAATGCTTTAAAAATCCATATAAATTACGTACAGATGATGGAATTTCTTTTGGTAATTGGTAAATTTTGTTGTCTGGCCTGGAAATGGCACAATTGGCTTACAAAACTCATATTGTTTTAAAATGTCTAGATGATCTGTTTATCTCCATATTTGTAGAAATGGCTTAAAAATCTTTGACTTAACAATAATTTATCTTTATGTTTAGATAATTGAGAGAGAACAAGCCTAGTTAAATTCGTTATCAAAACAGATACTTCTGACTCTGTCTCATATTTTTCTGATATTTCTAAGCGAATAATATTAATTTTTCGTCAACACTATAGATATTAATTGACATTTTCGGATATTTGTATTTTTTTCAAAACTTCGTTTTCAAACGATTTTACATCTTTGGACGATAAAGGAAAGTCGAATTCTGAAAATTATTCATCATTCACAAATTGTTCATATTTTTTATATCTATCAGCATTTTTCGGGGTTTGCAATAGCCTACTTGATTGAGTAAATAAAACAGAAATCATCTTTATTTTTTTTATATCGACGCAACATTTGTTATCTTTGATTTCCTTTGGTAAATCTATATATGACCCGGCATTCATGACTTCGTGTTTATTTAGGCTCAAAATTATTTGTTTGCAGTGTTTTAATGCCAATCTAGATCCAGCATTTGGATTATTCGTTTGTTCTCGATGCGATAATTTATTGAATTGATTAGTAATAAAATCGTCAATAGTATACATTTTATCGGATTTCATGGTAAAATACATTGGACAAGTTTATGGTTTAAAGAGAGATATCCTTTGCTATTTTTCACATTGTCTAAGAATTCGTCGACCAAATTTTTGATCTCATGTCGCATTACATATAGGTATATGTAAAAAGCTCATTTTTGCGAGAATTTGTTAAAATATATTGCTTAAATAGACCATGTGTGAAAGAAAACCTTCGACATTAATAAGATTTTATCCAGAGTTTTCTTTAAGTTTTTCGTCTTTTTTTCGATAATTTCATGTCTCGTTTTATCAGCAGTTGTTATAAATAATTTATCAATGATTGACTGAATTTTTTCATCATCAAATAAATTTAGATCTGTCTTATTTTCTTTAAAGATTTACTTTAATTCCCGTATTTGTCTATATTATACATGTTTTTGTAGTCGTTAATTTGGTTCTCTCTAGCACATGTTCGTAAATAATTTAGCAAATTCTCGTAAATTTCTTTGTTTTTCACATAAATATTTTACTTACAATGTCTTTCATATTTTCTGAAATTTATTTTTTTACAATAGAGAAAACTTATTTTTTCCAAGCTCCATTTATTTAGAAATATTATTTTATTCCGAATTTTTTTTAATAGTCATTTAACAAAATTCACATTTTTAAGGTATTTTAACACATTTTTATCGTGTTAACATAATCTAGTGGCGATTATCGAACCTGCATTCTTATCTAGTGGCGACATAATCGAACCTACAAAAGAAACTGTAGGGTAAGATCGTAGAGGTGGTAATGTTTCTCAACTACCATTTTTCGTTGGTTTTACTATCAATAACAGATTTTTGTGATTTCCTTGTTAAATTTTTAAAGCATAGCCTATGTTTCATTTGTTTTACGACAATTTTCAGTACCTTTTTCAACAGCGATTCCAAACAGCATTTTTAAAGATTTAATCAACGGCTGAGACCGGTACTTTAGATACAGAATTGATTTAGCAGTGTTTTTGCCCGTTTAATGCTATTTTTCATTGATTTTCGGTTTGTCTCAAAAGTGTTGTTAACAGATATGCTGTTGGATTATTTTTGGTTCTTTAAACAGTTTACATTGATTTTACTGTCGGCTCCAAAAGTGAGCCAGGAACCCCACATTGCTCTACTGATATCATCAAACACCAAAAGATAAATATTTTCTCAGGTTATATTTTTAACTCGACACACTCAAAACCAATAGTCAGACACTTACTCGTATATAGACTAGTTATATCAGCGTCAGCCAACAACAAGTAAAGAAACTAAAAATGTAGACTTTTAGATAAAATTCTGTCTGCATCTTGTTGGATTTTTTAACTATTTTGCGAAATGTGTGAACTGTGAGCAATGTTCTTTCTTATACTATGTATATTGGCAGCAATGTCCAAGACCATTACTCTAATTGTCTTTTTTAAGGAATTATTAGAGGAAGCTGGTCTCTGTGACTGCCATAGGTACATCGAGCTAGCTACTGGTATACATGTGGATGGATTAAAGTTATCGTAGAACCAGTGAAGTTTTGGACTGATCTAGTAATTAATCTCAGTAAGACCTTAGAGTATCTTTTGTAAGAACAATTCTACTTTATTCAACTGTGCACATGCGCCACATGGCGGAATAGTAGTTTCATAACAACTGCTGCAAAGCTGGCCGTTAAACTACCAAGTTACACACTGAGGGAGAGAACTGGGCAGCCCTTGTTGGTCGACTGATGGGGTTGGGAGGGGGTCATTACAGTTTTCGTCAAAACAAAGCCCCAATCAGGTGGTGTTCATTAAGCTGGATTCATGAATGCCGCTCTCCCCTCGCTCTTTAAAACTTCACGTTACATCACACAGATGATAACTTTGAAGATTTCTGAACGCGCCCATCCTAAATTTGTAAAATTTCATTTGCAGTCGGTGCATCATTTACTATGTTACAGTTATGGTCTGAGAAGTGTTCCGTATCTGAACGAGTTTCTCGTATTTGCTTATTATTGGATTCCCAGATGTATACCTTATCTACCTATACCTATACTTTATCTCACAAGAGCGTTTTGTGTGACAGGCCAGTGGAGTGTGAGAGCAGGGAGGATGTAGAGACGCCGTCGGCCGAGATGGCATCACGGCGCAGTGGCGGTGGGGTCGACCCGGGAAACGACGACGAAGACGACGACGAGTGTTCCTCCGAAACCCGAAAAGAGTGCCTCGGGAGACCGAGCTCCTGCCGAAGGGGCGAACAGAATTAAACCACCGAGATTTTGGGAACAATAGACAGAGTGTGAGTGTGTGAAGTGCCGTGCGATGTGAGCCGAGGCCGTGCAGTCATGGCTCAGGATTGACGGTTATGGAGATAGCATGTCCAGAGGATATAATGGTGGACCTCAGTGGTTACGTCATTATAATCGTAGAAACCAAGGACAAGAAGATTCGACTTTATGGTAAGTATTTTCTGATTCGTATTAATACATTTTAATTCCATCATAGTTCAGTGAACTTGCAGAATTAAAACTATTGTATGTCAAATATAATCAATAGGAACTATTATCTCATTACAAATACAATCTAAACTATCAACTCTCAAGTATTGACATATTGTCCAATATCAAATATTTATCAATATAGATATTACGAGTAGAAGTAAGTACCGTCATTCTTTGAAGTTAAAGTTTTAAATATGGTTTATTTCAGCACACCCAGCAAAAGATTACGGAGATAAAAGGTCTGTCACTTGAACGATTGGTAGGAAATTTTTATATCTTCATATATCGATATTTATCTAACAGAATAGTAAGAAGACCAGAATGTCCATAGTGCCTTGCGGAACTCACTTAGCAAAACACTTTGGTATGTACTCTAATTGTCTTTTCTCAAGGTATGATTTTATTCAGCGAATGAGGGCATGAGGACATCCAAGATATCTCAAAAATGATAGGAGACTATTGAATGCTTCTTGAAAGTCTAGTTAAATAGTACCAAACTTATATCGTCGCGTAGCATAACAAGATCAGTTATTGCTGAAATGGCCAAGAACCTTGTGGTATTCGAACGACCTGCCACAATATGGAAAGAAAAAATATAAACTCCTATATTTGGAAAACTGCATACGACTTTTTCAATTATCTTTAGTACTACGTTAACAAAATTTGATCTGAACTGAGGAAGAGTTTTGAGAGTCCTCTTGGCGTAACAACTTCAAATTTCCATATGAAAGGAAAATTCACCATCAATAAAATAAATCTACATGGATTGCAAATCATCTGATAATAAACACAGTAATACCATCATTACCACGAGCTCAATACGTGTTTAAATGCTTGGTGGGAACTGAACCGTTACCCCTAGATAAGAGCATCTCGATCCAAACACTTTCAGAAAACTCTCTTGAAAGATTAGGACAGTTTTTCAGATCAGACCTAAAGATAATACATGCTCGTAACAGCAGCCTCCTCCTCATCACACACAATTACATTTTTACAGAGCTAACACCCCTTTATGCATTTGGCATTGTATTCCGTGTTAGCTCGAAAAACGATGAAATTATGTGTGATGAAGGATACATGATCAGATAAGAAAAGAGACTAATAATTGTGTAAAAATATATAATCAGATTAGGTCTGAAGCCATACTGGGTTTGGAATAGTACGCCATTGTTTACTCACGTTACAGTCTATACTACTGTATATTTGTGGTTATTATGGAATGGATATGTCTCTAGGCAAACACATTAAAAGACCACTTGGCCAAATCTCTAAACCATTATACATTACTCCCTTTTAAAAAGTCGCATTCAGCTAGATATGTGAAAAGAATCATTGCTCATCATCATGCTTGCTTTAGTCCTACACTCGTTACCTGTGCTATAATGAATCGCTGCTCAATCTATTCAGTGACACTAGGCTTATTTCTATATATGAGCAGAACTTATCGTTTTTACTGATTTTACCCGAACCTTCCGACAGCTATTTATAACCAGACTGGAGCAGGAAGTTAACAATGTAATTCCTGGAGCAAAATTTTAAAATGTGTTAAAATATTAACAAACGGATCCACGGAAACTTAATTTAAACCGAATAAAATTGTTTACTCGATACTTTATTGAAATTGATTGTGCTGTGTTCTAGTTAGAATATGAACTCAGTAGTATTTATAATCGTCGTGACAGCAGTATTAGCTGCAGTTAGGCCTACCTATGGAGAATTTAAAATGATTAAGAACTTTCTCAAATCTGTATTCTAACCTAATGACCAAATATAATGCCATCATTTGTATTTGCCTTTTTGTTCGACGTCAACCTAGATTTTGATGGCTCCGTGATAATACTTTGACTAGAAGAACTATTGTTACAATCGTCCAACTCTCGACAATCCATCACCATCGCGTGAGCGCATGGTCAATAATAATATCCATAAGATCTCGGCTCAAGTTTTTGGGGGCCGAATATAATCGATATTTTGTGTACAATCCTTGGTCCCGCCCAAATGAATTAAGAGAACCGAGGTAATGAAACTCCTAATTTAATCTTGAGTGAAGATCAATGCATTCTTCAGTTGTAGGTTTACAATGGAAGTGTACAAGGTCACGACATTATGATGTTGAAAGATCAACTGACTATTTATCCCCCAAATTCACACTTTCCTCATCCAATTATTCTTCTAGTTTCTATTATATTTCATTGCCTGAACTGATAAATAACAGCCTGGACATCCATCGACGAAGAGCACATCCAGATGAGCACCCAAAAATATTCTAAACATATGTCAATGTCAACTCTTGAGAAGTTTGTTCGTGGCGACAGAAGTGTTGATTATTACGCAGAAAACTGTTTGTTTCTTAATCAGCGTTTTACTGGGATCGTATTTGGGCGTGCTCTTGATGCGATAAAGAAGATCCTACATACTGCTAGTTATCGAGCACTCGCTGAGGCAGCAACCCCAGCACATTGTAGCGCAGTGATTTGTGTGGCGTGTGACGCTGCAGATACATCTTCTAACTCAACATCCGATAGCTTTAAAGATCCTCTCTTGACACAATCTCTCCCAGACATAATCCACACTCATAATCTAAATCTACATAATCCGAGTTGAATGCCATGTAAAAGGATTCTACCTATGCTAACAGTTGTCTGTTGCTGCGGCCAGCAGTAAAAGCTGTATCGACGATGCTGTATTAGACGATATTATGGACTACATACAGCGCAAGAGCTGTTGCTTGGCAGTCATGAATGTCCTCGGAAACAGCTATGGTGTGAAAATGAGTGGTGAACTTATGCTATTGACACTCAGTAAGGGAGGTTACGACTTTTGCGTAGTAAGTATTTTTGCGCTCAGTGTAGGTGGATAAGTATCGATATAACCAATCATTAAAGCTGGCCTTATTTCGAAAGTACAATTGTCTTTTCGTTATGCACAAACACGAATTTGTTTGTCTCAAAAAGTTGAGCTTTTGATAAATTGGGGAAATGTTTCGGCTGATAGGGATTACGACTAGGATTCTTTGAAGCAGCCACAGTGGAATAGAGATCACCAGCTCTGTAAGGCTGTGTAATCCGTTCATCAGTAACCAAACGTGTAGTTGGAGAATTAAACAGGTTATCCTTATCCACATTCGTTTCCTTGTATCACTAGCTTATGCTTGAGTTGCTTTATGTACAAACACCCACCATCTCTTGAAAGTTCTGCTTAATTTTTTGTCCCTCCGCCTTAAGTGGTTTTCTTTGCCATTATTCAAATGTACCTAACTGGTTTTTGACAAAAATTATTGCCACAAGACCATAGGACAATCATATACAACCATTTGTGTCATCAACGTATTGCATCAAATGATCCTTTATGTGGGTATTATGATCGTTCACGTATGAAAGGAATAATTAAAGATCCACGTATCTAAGTCGAGTCTTTGATATGTTATATCTTATTAGAAAAAAACGTAGAACAGTACTAACTTTAATAATGTATTAACCTCTTCTCACTGTGCCCTACTATAAACATCATAACCAACCGATCGCAATGGTACCTTTAACTTCGTAACCAATTGTGATGAATTAATTTTTAACGAATTTTGAAGTTCGAATCATATCATACAGGGTATCGGTCGTGTATTTCCTTCCATCTAGCTTTCATAAGTATAACAAAAGAAATTCCTCATGAGTAAATTATCGTAAGTGGATTTATTCCTTAAAATTAATTTAAATGCGATCTCATGAAATTCAGGCACTCTGTTGTAGACGCAGGGAGGTCGTTGATCTTCCTACTACGGAGAAATCTTAGTTTTCTTTTAAAATATAATTTATTACTTGAATGTTTAAATGAATGCTTACAGGAATTACTTTTGAATGTTTAAAAACCAAATTTTCACCCGAATATGCCGGTCAGCCAAAGAAAGTGCCAAATATACATACCACTGATTGTATGATTACCGACAAACACGTCATAAAAGACGTAGAAAATTATCATAGAGAGACTAAAGTTAATTATGTATTTCATTTTAGAGGCTGATGCTAACATAAATTGCTCTACAATGAAGGTACACTCTTTTGAGCTCTAGTTATTACATAAATTACGATTTCTATTTAAAACTTATACAGATATTGTATTAAAACTTAGCATTTTCCTTACAATTGCCACAAGTTTGAAAATTGTTGTAAACACGATAGTAAACTAAACACAGAAGCAACATCTTTTATTTCTAATTTCTTTATCTGACCACATGTGGAAATACGTTTTTGGGACATTGCCTTGTAAATTAAAAGAACTTCGTTATACTACCAGTTCAAAACAAAGCACTACCTTTTTTAAAAATAACTTGGCTTTGTTCTGTTCCTCGTTAATAGAACCCGGAAGCAAGAGAAAGGGAAAGGAAGCAGTCAAGAAGGGAGAAATGGCCTCAGGTCTACCAACTATTGTTTAATGGCCACTTCATCTGGTGACTCGTTTAATTCCTCTGTCTCTCCCAACTCGACTGGGACAATAACATCCTTCTCTTACGGCCGCCACTTTAATTAGACACTCTTTTACTAATGGTATTTATACTCTGACTTTGAGATGAAACAAAGTGTACAAGTCATCAAAATGTTGAAACAGATTGTTTTAAAAACTGTTATTTAACAGCTCGTGAGTTTATTTTCTACTATATTTTTACGGGCTTATTGCTATCTACTGATGATCTAAACAGAATGTTTTCCACTGTGTATTGACGTAATTTTAATCATGTAACTTTTACGAATTTCCGCTTTTATAATTATTGTTTTTGACCAATATTAATGGGATCCTTTAAACAAATAAAGGATTGAGGACTGAGAGTTTTCAAAAGTTCAAAAGTAAATGGAATGAAGAACATAATCACTGATATGAATAATTCCATGGATTTGTAGTCATAAGTTAATAAGGTCGTGAAAATATTATTAAAGAGCGATGTGAGGAGAGACCTTTAAACAGGTAACAAATGCGTCATCTTTGTGGGAATGAAGGCCAATGCTTCTTTTTTAAATAGGTCCGGGCCCAGGGTCGCAAGATGTTTAAAACAATGTTAGGGGAGCAAGAAATAATATTTTACGGAGCTACATAAATAATAACAATTATTGCAGGCGGTCAGCTGAACCTGTACCATGATTTTATAGTATTTAAAATGTGTAAGTGTAAACCGTACATATAACAAAGCAATTGTGTTTAAAAAACGAAGACATACACCACTGTTTGACTATTAATATTCATAGTTGTGTATACAAGCGTTTCTTTATAAGGTAAAGCATTCGAGACAGGACCCCTCCGTTTATATCGGGCATGAGATTCGGAAGCAATCTAAGGATCCCCGGATTTGTAGCACGACTTCTACAAATCACAGCATTTTTTGCCCTCTCCCATAAACCTCCATCCGATAAGCTTCCTTTATAATAAAATTGTAATCTATCTGCTTTCTGAATTACTATGTATAGAATGAAATATACTTTATAGGTCACCAGCATATTACAATGTTTCGGACATAGTCATGACGAATAAACATACATTTGACTAACAACTATTAAAGTTATGAATTACTCTATGAACAACAGTTAAACAATTTTGATGTTATAAAATTCACCACCAGTAAGAAAAAATCCCAATAGATTGTGAAATGAAGGAGGGTCAGAACAGTGTTTATTTATAGAGTGGGCTAAAAAATTCAATATTTTTGGCCCCAAATGTGGATATTATTTTTGGAATATTTTTAACTTGCGTTTCGGAATTATGCAACATGTTTTTTTTTACATACTATTATTTTAAATGAAAATCAAACAAGTTTACTAAGCTTAATAAAAGACTGGATTCACAGTGTCAGAGGCTCTCTCAAGGTCATAAAATATACCGATGGTGCGCTCTTTTGGCCAAGAGCAGAATGCGTGACACTAAAGAATTCATGACATCGCAGGTCTATTTACCTTTTAAAAAACCGTACTGACTTTAAAAAAGTTAAAATTTTGCAAAACCAGGAAATTTATGGACTTATTATGGATAAGATTTTTGAAAATTGTACCCAATTTCTAAACTAATGAAATTGGTAAAACTTTTTTATCAACAGTTTTTTTTTCTTCTTATATATGCAAACAAGGCTTTAAATATTTTCAGCATTGTAGGAAATAAGTCTTGAGGAATTAAACTATTCATGCCGTAGGTGTGATCAGCAATGGCAATATTCTTATATTGCAATTTAGAAAAAAATCATATACACCACCAGTTTAGCTTGTTTACATGGAGACTCATGTTTACATGAATTTTGAATATAAATATACTTCTTGGCTATGCAAATTTGTACTTTGAAGTCCGGTTATTATGATTAAAGGCTTTAAATAAACATAATAAAACTAGCCTATTTGTTTAGATGATTCCAATGGAAAGTAGGCATGAATGTCTCTTAGACCCCATAGCCCACCAATCTCTTGCCGCTATCCTTATGGACACTTTGACTCAATTCCCGAAGAAAACTATTAGACAATTGTTATAACTCACGAGATGAACACTTATTTAAAACATAGTGTTCATATTGCTTTAAATAATAATGATTGGGAACAATGCCTTTAATATGCATAAATAATGAAGACGATCCAGACACATAATTCTTTAACGTTTTCAGGCAAAATGTATCTAATTATATTTTATGAAACAACTAAACCAAAGTACATAAATATATTTTAACAATAATTATATGTTTATAAAATATATAACTCTGATTATTCAATTACTTGTTCAACAATAAACAATTGTTACAGATTTACAATTACAGACCAATTGGTCTGCTTTTTTTCTTTGCTTAAGTGTTCGAGATGACTATTCTTGCAAGACTTCAACAATACTTCGACTCTAATGAACTCTTGACTGGATCTTAGTTTGGTTTCAGAAAGGGATATTCAACTTCTAGTGCTGTCAAAAATATTATAGAAGCCGTTTTTGGAGCTTTGGATGGGTCAGTGTGTCGGTGTGATATCCGGTGACTTATCCAAGGCTTGAAATGATACCAACCATTCCGTTCGTTTGTGCAAACTGGAAAGATATAGCTTGAATGGTGCAGCTCTCTCACTTTTCCTCACACCTCTCTGAAAGGAAGTAGGTTGTTTCACCCACAAATAAAAGACAATTTCACGAGAGTCGGATGAGGGTCAGCACAGGAGTACCTCAAAGCTTCATACTTGGCCTTTTTCTATATTCTATACATATATACACATGGTAAGAGTACAAAATTCCATGTGTCATGTAGGTAAGTACGGTTTGCTAAGGTTGCATAAAACTATAGCATCTCATTTCATTCTCTAGATGTCCTGTGGACAGGATAGACAGGCATACAATCAGACACGAAAAGAAAAGAAATGTTTACATCTTCCCACCAGACATAATAAAAATTGTGTCAGCCTACTAAGTGACAGGCAATCAATGACGCTCATCCTAATACCATGATTGGACATGTACCATCATGTAACTCATTTTTGTCTATGTAGAAATAAATCTTTCTCGAGATATTCTGTCACATGAAACATTCACATTTATGTTCAGTAGTTTGTTTTTATAGTAGTGTTCAAATACAAGTTCCGATAAGCTAGTGAAAATACTCTAACGTAAGAGAGTACTGACTGAGGTCAAATTTTGTCAATGACTTTTAACATTGACTCCAGTCTATTATATTTTCGTATTTCATGAATAGGTGTTTCTTGTTAAATGTCATATGATTGAATATAGTTTGTTTACAAATTTATTTATTCAGCTATTTTCTTGTTTCCATCATGGTTACATTATATATTCAGCACAGCCATCGCCAAAGCAAACCAAGAATCTTTTATAAATGTCTAGTTGGATCGAAAGTCAGCTGAATGAACAGAGTCGAGCATGCTAGTAATATAAAGCATCCCACTAATCACTAGATTATAAAAGTACCTTAAGAGCCAAGAAAGTCGTTAAATAAGAACCTGCCGTAACTTATTCCACTGCCATAAAGTCCAGGTGCAGACAAAAGAGAGATGTTGGTAGCCAGAAATTCCTCACTGTATCCCAGAAGTATGCAGTAAGAGATTACTCCTAATGAGTTACCTAATTTTAAGCCTATATGGAGAGATCTTTCCATCCAGGTAAGAATACAGAATAATGTTTTAGTTTTCAAGCCAAGTGTTGTGAAATTAGAGAAACTGCAGGGATTTTTACAATAATCATTTATGATATTACGAATGGCTTGAAATAATCACCATCCAAATTAAGTTCGAGTCACTGGCACCCTGTTAGAATCTACAAGCTTATAGAACAAGATGGCAGAATGAAGTAGGGAAATGGGGAATTCTCCCATTCCAAAAATGCTTACAGATATCACAACATCTAGATAAATCTACTTAAAGACACTCTTGTTGGAGTCTATGAACTTCCAACAAGATGGAAAGAGTAATAGCAATGGGAATATTTTCTGACTATCAATGATCTCAAAACTTTTAAGTCTAGTGTAAAACACATTGGCATGTTGAAATTTATGATGATTTCATGAATGTTTTATGGCCTCTTGAAGTCCCAATAATCTTTCTAATTGCTATTTAGGAGAAGACATGCAATTTTTTCCCCAAAAATAGATGTTTAGTCTTCCCATTACATCATATTTCAACACGAATATAACTGTTACTCGTATATTTTTAAGTAACTAAATTTTTGTGCTGTACTCTTAATTAGCACAAATTCAAATATTACATATTTTTTTATATGTAAAATCCATATTGTGAAGTTGTTTTTACACACAGGGTCACCAGCAGATCGTGCAGAGTTGGAGGTGGCAGACGAGATCTTGGAGGTGAATGGCACAACTCTGGAGGGATCCTCTCACACGCAGGTCATTGCTCACTTGTACGAGGTCAGTACGCACCCTACATTAACACGTATATTACACCACGTATATAAGCATCACGTATATTATTGTATTCATACAGACTATGAACAATCCTTAAAATTGTTATGTGGTAATAAGCATTAATTTGTAGTTATACTTGGTTTTAAACTAAGGCTGGTAAAAAGGTTTCATATAAAGTTATATTATCAAGTAATTTTCTTACTCCGCTGTACATATTTCAAGTTTTATAACATTTTTCATTTTTTAATACATAACAATTTCATTTCATTTTGTATATGATGATTAAAAAACCATGGATTATGTTTATTTATAATTATGATTGTCATAATAAACTTGAGAACACACTACCATGGTTGAAAAAGGCCTGTAAAGCTGGATGACGAAATTCAGCCAATGCAGGGAGAAGCCATCAGTCTGTAACTAGAATCAATGTTATCAGTCACAAGTTTCTGATCTTGTGACCACTTACGGTAACTTAAATTCAGTTGTTTATTAAATATGACGTTTGTACAGACTTTTACAAAAGTACTAACAAATTAGTGTACTGTCATAGTACCTTGTACTATAAATAAAACATGATAAAAGACAACATCTTTATAAAGACACAGTTACATGAAATATTTAAAAAAAAAAAAAAAAAAAAAAAAAAAAAAAAAAAAAAAAAAAAAAAAACATGATCAGATATTAAAAACAGACAATATTGACAAGTCACTAATTATAATACTGAATAAACAGATATAACATAGAATCAAAGGATTCTATAGAACGTAACGAAAGAGTTATCTCATAAACAGACATACCGACTGCCCTTGTTAACTTCTGAACTCAAAATCCATAGAGTCCTTCCCTAAACTAAGAGAAACATATGTACCTAGTTTCAAGACTCTAGAACCTTTCCATCACAAGTTATCACTTGTTAGAAATTATCACTGCATTAAATATAGATGGACGGACTAAGCCTTTGACCCAAAAATCAATAGGATTCTTCCTTGGACCCAGAGGAACTTATATACCCGGTCTGTAGTCTCTAGGATATTTCTATCAAGAGTTATCACTGTGGTCAGACATACAGATGTATGCATTGCCCTTTTGACCCTAAAATCAATAATTTTTCCCTTTGACCAAGAGAAACTATGTACCAAGTTTCAATTTTCTAGGACTTTTCTATTAAGAGTTTTCACTTAGCCGGTCAGACATACAGATGGATGTATTGTCCTTTGGCCTTTTGACTCCAAAATCAATAGCAGTAATTCTTGGACCAAGAGAAAACTATACATTAGATTTGAAGTCCTAGGAGCTTTTTATCAAAAGTTTTTGCACAGACAGATAACAACACAATTTAAAGAAGGCCTTGTCGGATTCTTAATGCTGCATTAACTAAGGATGACATTGACCAAGTTGCCATTTAGCATTCCATCTAAACTATAGCAGGAACTTCCCAGTAATAGCTCTTTAATAGTTTCTTTGTTTATTGATTTAGGGAGATTTTCCATGAATTTGAAATCTTGTTAAAAATTTGTATACCCATGTACGAAGAACCTCTTTTAAACACTGGATTATGATTAGGGAAAGTATATTTTTATGGGTGTTGTGTGAATATACAACATGAAATAAATTGGATTTTTATAAACAAATGTCAAAACCTCATTAATATGTAATGAATTTACATAGTAATTCATGGAATAAACTATGAAATAACACTCACCAAACATTTAAAAATCAGATCAGTTAAGCTTATGATGTGGCAAAATATGGTTGTAAACTATTAACATATTAATTAAGTATGATAAAGTCTTCACAGAATGCACTCTTCTTTATATTGAAAACATGTTTAGATAATGTAGAATATTGAGGTTAGGCATGTTTTTGCCTCAGATGGTCTATGTATGGTGTTCTAGTGTGATTGTAGAGGGCTTTCAATATATTGATCTCTACCACAAACATGAGCATTATGGTGAGATAAACTCAGAGAATTGCAGCCAAGATCAAATTGTGGTGAACTCTTTATGGAGGCTATATTATGATCTCTCCCGTCAAAAGATTTTAATATGGACTCAACTTGTGTATGGATAGCAGATAGTTGCAGAATTTTGGATGAATATCAATTGTTTTTGAGAGATTAAACAACATTCATTGAAATAATGCTGGAATTAATTCTTTTTTTAAATAACTTTGATAAAACAGGAAACTATGTGATTAGAAAATAGATTGTAATATTCAATTTAATGCTTTTTAGGGATTGGTTTTACAGGGGAAAATTTAACTTTGTCAGAAAAAAGGCAACTTCAAAAGGTTTATTTGTGAAAGCCAAAGGCTGGAAAATCAGTTAAACAAAACTTTAAGAATGTTATTAGGAACACCTTCCCACCACCAAAAGGAATTTTATTTATTTTTCAGAAGAATATAATTATTCTTTAGGTTCATCGATATCAATGGTTTAGACAAAAATTGAAAACTACGCAATAGTGATTTCTCATCTAGTTTCAAATTATCAGCAGCAGTAATAAAACAATTATTGAGAGTTTGCTATCTGTTGACGCTGATAAAGAGTGTTATTACATATACTTAATAGAATATCTTTACTTTCTCATATATCTTTACTTTACAATACTCTAGCCCTGCTATCAAAATCCAAGATATACCTGTCACTTGCCATTTTTATTAGCTATATTATATTGTAATATCTTTCTCAATGTTTTACAATTTTTTATAATCTGCAGTGGACACAGGGCAGTATTAAGTACATCAGACCTCATGCAAGCAATATATTCGCTTGAAGTTTTTATGCCTTTGGTTAGCCATACAAAAATTATATTATATTGATGTTTAATTGATACTAAAGTCAACGCTTTGTCTAATCTCTGGCATAATAATATACAACATGGTTTTTTGGAATGTATGTTTATTAATTAAAAGCATTTTGTGGTCTGATTGAAGTAAATATAGTGTTGTTTAGCAAGAACACAGAACATATCCATTACACATATTTAGGATTGCTTGCCTGTTCTTTCACTTGTCCCAGGTCTTCTGAAAACAATTTACATCTGTTAAGTGAGCAATAGATTCAAGAAATATAAGTTCTGACAACTTTGCCTTTCACACCTCTGATTTTATCACTACCGATATTAAGAGTGTGGTTTGGAGTATTTGACATGAGATCATATGCAACATAACCTGAGCTGCACTGAGCTAATGACTCTGAGGAAATTGGATTTAATTTTGTTGATGGTGATAGCCAGACTAAATAATCATCAATAGAATTATTATTTGTAGGAGATTTGTCGTTACTTGTAATGCTATTAGTTTGAGGTTCTTTCAGTGAGTGATAAGCCAAGGCCTTCCTACCAGGAGATCATTGGTATTTTTATTTTATCAATGTACCCATGCATCAATCTCATACCCATGCCATGCCTTGAGTAATGCCTCATAGACACTCTATTATTTATTTTAAATAATATATAATGCTGTATAGATTGTCCTAGTGATTTATTAAATGTAATGACAAGAAGTTTTGATTTCCCACCATCATATCTACTGTACGAGGTAATTTAGATGAAGTAACCCTTGGAATTTTTCACCTTAGCAATTGTATTAGTTAAATTTGTTTACAGTATTTTGTTCATTGTCTGTTCCAACATCATTTGTATCTGCCAACATGATATGACTATCTTCTGGTTAAGCTGGTGATATCTAGTCAATTTGGTTGGAAAGGTGAAATTGGGGGCTAGTTAAATATGAACTTTTTTATTATGATGACTTAAGGTGAAGCCGTGATAATAGGGAATGATGTGATTCTATTTTTTTTTAAATTCTAAGTGATGTGGCTAATCTTAGTCTGTGTATTTCGGTAGACAATTTCATTTTGGACCTTTCCTCAATCATTGCTAGGTCCATTATTTCTTATATTCTTTTTTTGGTCCACTTATTTAATTAGAGACTAGGTCTTGTTCACTTTCAGACAAACATTTTTCAAGAATTTAATTAACATTTAGTACCTATGTTACTTACCTCACCTAATACTCAGATACAATAAGTTCAATTATATTATAACTATAATTTGAATTCATTTGCTTAGTTACACAAACACAATCAACAAAGGTTTAACTTTCACATTTAAACCACCCTTACAATCTATATATATTTAATTTAACCTGCTTTAATTATTTTATCTTGGCCATTTGTTAACTTATTCAAATTGTATTTCAGAAGAATACTGGAAACAGTGAATACAATCTCAAATATGATTAAATAAGTTCATAGTAAAATTTATATTTTCAGACTTTCAATAGCTAGTAGTACTAATAATTTCAGGATTTTGGGGAATGGAATTTTTTCCTTTGTGACAAAATTTGTTACAGCACGCATTCATACTGTACACGAATCAAATTTGTTGTACAAATTGTTGTCAAGGTCTCGCCTGTACAACTGTTACTCATTTTTATCACATTTGTTTTCCTATTTCAGTTGAAGTTTTTACATATATTTTAGGCATGTTTTAATATTCTTACATTTTTAAATAAAAATTAGTAAACCCTAATGAAATAGTCTGGTTCTAAATAAATTTCCTTTCTTTGAATTTCGATATGGAGTCTCTGTTAGGAAGTAAATATTTTAATTTGAGAATATTAAACGAGAGAAAAAGAAACTAATAGGCGTGTATTGAGATAAATGTTAACATTTTTGTTAAATTTTTTAAATAAATGTAAACAACTTTTGGATTAGTAAGTATAAACGGACATTCAATTTTGAATGCAATTAAAGTGTGGCGTCTCGAAGTTCTTTATAATAGATTCTTTACAGAATCAGAAAAAAATTATTTTAATAGTTCTTGTTATTAATTTTATAATGAAATATATAATTTAAGAAAATGAGAACTTATAATAAGAATACGTATTAATGCCAACGAATATAATTCGTTGATTAGTGCAAGTTCGGTGTATAACGATTTTATTTTGAACAGAACATGTCAAGAGTATTTCGTATTCAAGTTTAATAATTGTCTTATTGACGGGATACCACAATGTTAAGTTTCATCGGATGAATAAAGATCTTCGGTTTATTTTCAAATTATTAACAGTTTAGACAACAAGGTGATTTTTGTATTTAGTTTATTGAGTGACTGAATTTATTTACAAGAACAATCAGTTTATAAACCTTTATACTATTTTGGTTAAAATAAAATAGGACACGTCGAATTTATTTAACGATATCGGGTTTTTCATTTATGAAAGTCTGATGTATTAAAAAACTAACTTTACTATTATAATGTTATTTAACTGCATGTGTGGTATAACTAAGAATACAGTACACTGTAAAACTGCATTTTAATTATTAATAATTCAAAATAACATTTGTACAGAAGTATAACAAACTATTAATGTTACACGCTTTAAAATACATCAATGCAAAAGACACTATTGCCTCCTTTTGCACTTAACATGACTATTTGGAAAACAACTTTTAAAAATATATAATAAAGTTTAAACCAAACAGGTGGTAAGGACTTGTCAATGAACTGTATAAGTTTCACGAAATGAGAGGTTGGTAATTACAAGTTAAGCAGGCTTAACAACCTCGCTTACAATTTGTGTTTATCACTGCTTTACAATTTAAACTTTACTCATATTCATTTGTCAGCATCTGTTTATAATACAGTATTCTAACTTTGTTCAATTCTAATTGCTTCCCTTAATTATTATGTAAGAGCCATAAAATGAAATTGTATATGCTTTAGATTGGCTAGGATAAAGATGGATAACAAATATGTAAAACTGCACTATAAGCATTGAGAAAAATATATATTCTCAGAAACTCCAAAATGTATCAATAACTGGATCATTGTAAGAATCAAGAAAATTAATTGATAATATATCTTTACACATTATGTCTGAATAAAGTTAAATTACTACTAAGATTTGATTTACATAGAAACTAGCAACTCGTGTACAAAAAGCTGTTATTAATTACTTTGTAAATAGATTATATTCATACTACAAATTCATGTAGGATCATTTGCAATGCCCATTAAAAAAGTATGAGGGTAGTTCAATTCAATGGTTTAACTAAGGGCTTTTAGACTTGATCTTTCAAAGTACAGTAGTTCCCTTTTGATGCCACACACCTTCCTCACAATGGACTACAACAAAGACCTTGCACATTCTTTTTATTGATCAAAACAAGGTTTAATATGAAGTTTTGGTTTGTTACACATTACTGTTGCATTTTGAGAAATTGCTGCATAATGTTGAAACCTGTATCTTTTCAATCGAAATTTGACTTCAAATTAAGTAAAGCAACTGTAATTTTGATATTTGGCCAAAAACTCTACAATAAGTTACATTTTATGCCCCAAGAGTTACCATGAGCTGCTTGTCCTTTACTTTGATTAACTTTTGACCTTCTGAGATGATATCATAGCTGACATAAAACTTTGGTATCCTTTATTAACTAACCCTTGAGAGTAAACTCATTATATTAATACTTTTAAGAAAAAAAAAACCTTTTTATTTTATTCAGCATAATGCAACTTATTTGAAGCCTTTTGTGGTCTCAGGTTTCCACATAAACTTGTGTATGACATACATATTCATCATGAAACATTTGTATTAACTCTTTGAAAACTCTAACAGATCTTTCCAATTTTACAATAAAGATACTTTAACTTTGCCAAAAACTCAAAATGCAATGAAGCCTATTTATCAATGAAATAATCATTGTATGTTCAGATAACTTTGCAAGGGTCAAGGAAAAAATTAAGTTCAAGTCCACTGAGATTCATTCTACTATACAATGCTTATAAAATGAGATAAGTTATCAGTTTAAATACTTTTTGAATAGACAGCATGTTTAATAATATTTAGAGCATCATTGTTTTAATATTTCAATTTAGGTTTTATCAAATTAAATTAAATTAGTCTTTATTTGTTAATTTGCAAATTTTGTACAATGAATAGTCTAATTTACAAAAGGAAAATAGTCAAATTTACACAAGAAAATAGTTAAAATACATAGTTATAATTATAACACAAACTTTATAATTTAATTGTAATGAATTTCTAATGAGTATAATCAATATGCACTTACTATTACAAAAATAATATAAATATCTTAAGGGAAATTGCTCAAATTTATTTTAACAAACATAAATATAACACTACCAAAAACTCTGTTAACTTTCTTCTAAAACAAGTAAATTAACTACCATTTTTTTATATGATCAGGAATTTATGTTACGTATTTCCTTCATATAATGTATTTTTTTTTTTTTATTACAAGGTGATTCATGAAGTTCTCCTCCCCCCACTTCTACAGCACATTGTACTAGTAAAAATAATGAAAAAAATGTTATATAAACATAGGTCCGAAAACGCTTTGTTAGCGAGTTACAGCTAGCGAAAGATTTCGCCTGAATTCCTGGGTAAAAGAGTAAAATTAAAGCCATACTGAACTTTTGGAAAGGTTAATTTAGTAAGAAATATCGTGGATTCTTATGTATTTTTACCTGATAAAGCTAATAAAATAGGTTTCAGAAACTGTACATGTAGTAGTTTTTTAGGGATTCAGGGTTAAAATGCAAAAAATTGGGGCACGAAACAATGTTTTTTTAAGTTTGATGTACAATATAACTTTGTTTAAATTGGTAATAAATACATAAAATCAACAAACATTAATTGTAGAGAATTTAATTCTGAGAAAATTGATATATAATCAAAGTCTAAAATAAAACAGAAATAAGTACCAAAAAATCGATTTTATTCAGTATAATACATTACTAGTTTTAAGCAAAATTAATCAGGTTGGGCCAACCGTACGCACCTTTTTATAATAGATGTTCGAAAATGAGGCCATCATTATCAATACATTTTGCAGCACGTTATTGTGTATTGCTTTTGTTGCGTTTCTTAATTTTTCAGGACTTCCCTGTATATGCACAGCCGAATCCATAATACGGGCAATTATTTCATCACGAGAATTCACTTTTGTCTTGTATACAATGTCTTTCATCCATCCCCAGATGCAATAATCCAATGGAGATAGATCTGGTGATCTTGGTGGCCAAGGGTGAGGCCCTCCACGACCAATCCAGTGTCCAGGAAATTGATGATTTAAGTAAGCAGAAACGGCACGTGAAAAGTGGGGAGGTGCTCCGTCATGCTAGAAGTACAAATTTTTGTCTGAGATGTAAAGGAACATTCTCTAACAGCTGCGGCAACTCTTCTTGAAGGAAATGCAAATAGAACTCAGCATTTTAGGCGTCCAGGTAATATGAAAGGTCCAATCAGCCGATTGTGCAAAAGGCCACACCAGACATTGACGCTAAATCGGTGTTGAAAGTTCTGTTCCACTACCTCATGTGGATTTTCTTCTGCCCATGAGTGTTCATTGTGCAAGTTATTGACACCATCCCGAGTGAATTGTGCCTCATCCGTAAACAAAATACGCTTGTAGAGTTGATTATTAATATTCAAAAAGTTGCAAAACTCCAAGCGAAGCGGACCATCCCTAGCTGTAGATGTTGAACCTTTTGTTTATGAAACGGATATAAAATTTGTTTCGATTAAGTGACCTCCACACCGTTGACTGCGAAACTCCTATCCGCCTAGAAATACGTAGTGTACTTACACCTGGACTGCGATGAACAGCATTAATAACAATATCATCATCAAGTTGGACAGCTCGTTCATAATTGGTTCTAGTACTTGGTAGTGATCCTGTTTCCCGAAGAGTACGAAAAGTTCCTGAAATTGTTTTGGTATCTGGAATCCTCCTATTAGGTAACGTAGTTCATATTCTTCTACAGCAGCTCTAGCATTTACCATTACAGTAACCCAAAATAAAAAAACCATATATCGCGTATTCCTCTGATGTAAATAAGTAAGGCATTTTTTCGCTGAATAAACAATCGAATTATAACTCACAGAAAAATTGCATTTAATAACACGATTCACAGAACCCGATCTCCTGCTGTAGCTTGCAAACACCACTAATACACAGTTCTAACGTAACAGTACAGAATACCATTGTTGATCAGCTGTTATTCGTGCGTTACCAACTTAGAAAATTAATAAAACAAAAAACTGCATTTCGATGATTAGTAAACAATAATGGGAAAATGTTTGCTTCATTTATTTTCGAACATTTGATGTAAATTTTTATTAAAAAAAAAAAAATACAACGTAATAAAACATGATATTTTTATTTACAAACAAATTTATTTAACAGTTAATCTTGTTTTTCTCAATTTATCTCATCATTAAGGAACAAACATTTTGTTTTTTGTTTTATTTTAAACTAAATACCGTACGGTATTTCTTTACAGCTAGTAATGTATTATACTGAATAAAATCGATTTTTTGGTTACTTATTTCTGTTTTATTTTAGACTTTGATTATATCAATTTTCTCAGAATTAAATTCTCTACAATTAATGTTTGTTGATTTTATGTATTTATTACCAATTTAAACAAAGTTATTGTACATCAAACTTAAAAAAACATTGTTTCGTGCCCCAATTTTTTGCATTTAAACCCTGAATCCCTCAAAAAACTATACAGGTACAGTTCTGAAACCTATTTTATTAGCTTTATCAGGTAAAAATACATAAGAATCCACGATATTTCTTACTAAATTAACCTTTTCAAAAGTTCAGTATGGCTTTATTTTACTCTTTTACCCAGGAATTCAGGGCGAAATTCTTTCGCTAGCTGTAACTCGCTAACAAAGCGTTTTCGGACCTATGTTTTATATAACATTTTTTCATTATTTTTACTAGTACAATGTGCTGTAAAAGTGGGGGGAGAAACTTCATGAATCACCCTGTATAATTCCAAACAATTACGAGAAACTACAAATTCTTTTTTATACCTAGTGTCATAATGATGCACCACATTACTGCTACTGGTGGGTGTTTGATATTTAACATACTTGATTTCTTCAAAAGTATAAACTAGTTCATATATTTCATTCCTTAAAAAATTATTTGACAGATTCATAAATTTTAATTTTATAAAAGTTTCTGACAGCTTTTTTAAAACTTTCAGTATTGCATCAAGGTTTTCTTTTTTAATAGCCCTGTATACACACACAGTCCATATGCTATGTGAGACTGAATATGAGAAAAAGTAAGTTTTAAGGTGTCAATACTATATTGTTAATATAATAATATATTGTTTACTGCTTACAAGCCAAAATCAATCTTATTAATTCATAACAATTTTGGTAAGAGTATCCCACAATAAGACAGTGTCAATTGTTGCCCCAAAAATTAAACTTCCCTGGCAAATACTATTTATTTGTGTTCAATTTCAATGAGTGGAGTAATTGTTTGTTTATTGGCAATTTGTTTTGTCTGTGTTTAGATATAAACTGTGACAGTTAAAAAATTGTTGTAATTAGCCAAATCAATATAGGATAAATTTACATCTGTTCTTTTGTTTTACTTAATATTTATAAATTTAAGTCATCTGCATATAGGATTAGGCTCATTATAGATGGGACAAAGCTCAGACAGTTTTTTTTAAGTTTTTCAGGTAACAAAGGAAAAGGGGTGGTCCTAATATAGAACCTTGAGGTACACCAAGACTTTTGATAATTTTTATTTGTATTTAATTTTTAAGTTGTTTTTCAAGTTAAATTTATTTCTACAAAATGTTTTCTATTTGATAAGTATGATTTAAAACACTGTAATGATTGGTGTAAAGTGGGATGATGCACACAGTCAAAAGCTTTTGACATGTCCATAAATACTCGGGTAACCTTGTCATTCTTAACAATAGACTCAATTATTGATTGAACCAAGGTTACAAACTGTTACCTTAGCAAGCAGGTTACAATAGCTGTTATAGTAGACCATTGTGTTCCAAAGCCATGTTGTATATAATCAATTGTTATACTCTAAAAAATCATTAAATTGATTATACATTATTTTTTCATAAATTTTAGGGATTGAAGGTAACAGTGATATTGGCTTGTAGTTACTTTTATCCTTAAGATTACTTTCATAAATTGGACTTTTGCAATTTTTAAAAATTTGAGGAACTCACTACTGAAAGAAGAATTTATCAAAGAAACAAATACTATACAAATGTGTTATTTTGCAGATTTTATAGAAGTCATGGGAATATTGTCATATCTACATGACTGCATATTTTTTAAAGAATTATTTACCTTGAGAATGTCATCTTCATTAGTTTCTGTTAAGTATAAGTTTTGGTATATTACAATAAACATTGGTAGGCAGATTATTCTATATACTAAGCTATTGTGCATACATTTGTTTAAATTGACATTTGTATTTGGCTTACTTATAATTAAAAATTATGATTTAGATGTCATAGGTACTTGGACTGAAAATAAAGACTAAGAATTAACAAAACAATTTCTTCACCAATGACAGCTGTCTCAAAACAATGGAGTGAAGGTGTGAGTGAAAGTGCTGTTATGATAAATGAGAGTGGACTATCAAGTCAATTTCCTCCTTTTTAGAAACGTAATAAGAGTATTTTAAATAATTCTAGAGAATCATACAGTCTGTCAAACCAGCAACAATAAATGCAAAGAAAACTATGAAAACAAAAAAATATTTTCAATCATGCATCAAAACATCCAACATTTGCCATACTGAATTGAAATGTTTTGAATTACATTAAAGGAAATTAATCCTGACATAGTTTTAACTGAACATAAAATGGCTGATACATAAATAGAGCAGCTAAATACTGATAATTATAAAATCATCTCTTTTTATGAACGAAATACCACAATTGGCGGTGGTGTAATGATACGAAACACGGACAGAACAAAGTGCCTAAGTTTTAATACTAAGTAATCATAAGTTAAGTCCATGCACTCTGCTGGCATTTAACATGTTCTGGACAGAATAAATGTAAGCAATGTTCCTAGAGTGAAATTGGCAAAGCTACTATTAATTCTATGAATTGTCAGTAAAATCGAATATTTTATCTTCACTTGAATTTTTTACTGGAAAAATCATAATTGAAAGATGCAAAGTAATTCTTGTTCATTAGTTTTTTTTAAATTTAATTAGTAATTTATGCCCATTAAAGTTAAGAAATTAAAAAACTTGTTGGGTTTTACACTAGAGTTTTAGTGTTTTTAGAGAAGCATTTTCAAATTATGGTCATTCATGACTTGATTTTTAAACTGTCAGAAAGATTATAAGACTAAAAACCATTTACACTATTATATGATGTACAAATTTTAATTTAAAAATTAAATAAATAACATTTATTGATCTAAAGTGATTTATAAATACAAAAAAGTCTAAAATTGCATTCAACTTCTTATTAATTTTATAAAAAGCAATGATTAATCATACCATAGAAATACTTGCAGTTTATATAACAAACTACCAAACAAAGACACAATAAAGCTACCTTTCAGAGCCCATTAAAAGAAATGGTTTAAAAAGAATATGGAGTATTCCTCCATGTAATACAGTTTATTATTGTTGTTTTGGTATTGTTTGTATTATCAGTTTTAATTAACTGGATTAATTGTAAAAATAAAACAATACCAGATATTTTACAAAATTAGAGGAGTTAAAAATATCATTGTACTCTTATTAGCACTTTACCTTCATACCTCTGAAGAGTTAACTATAAATTCCATGTCAAACTTTAGATTATCCTGTATCTTAACTGTTTAAAGAACATGTCAAAGATATACAGCAGAATATCTTTTCATATTATTTCACTTTCTCACAGTTTAAGAAAAATACTATTCAATTTTTTATATGTAACATACTTTCAGTCTTTTGTGTGATTTAGAATGTTGCTTTAAAATTTTTAATTTCTGTGGTTATACAATTGGTTATCTATCAAATATTGTCCTGAATATAAAGCATTTGGGCACACACTATTCACTCTTTAAATAAATACAATACAATAGAAGACTATAAGCCAAGTGTGATTACGAAAACCAGCAATCACTCTAGGTAAAACCTATGTGTCACTTAAAGTGGTCTGTGAGTCACTAACTAAAGAGATGGCGAAACACGACAATTATGTTTAGACCATATTTCACTCTGTGCAATTCTCACAATTATTTATGTTATGAGTCTCCCTCAAAATCTCATCATATCCACATCTTTGATTTCTGAATCTACTTATAGTATATAATGATGCTGGAATTTACAATCTACTCTTACCTGAACAGACCTAAACATGTCAAAATACACAGATACAGCAGATTAACAATCTCCTTGTTCCAATTGTAGTCCTTGTATAACCCTCAATGTCTCTCTAGGTTGTAGGAAGAACCTAGCCAGGCAAAAATGTTGGAGTGTCAAGATGACTGATATTTTCCCAAAGTAGACAGAAAGTAAGGCAAGTGCAGTCAACCGCTCATTTCCCATTCTGTTCCTTAAAAAGTTCTTGACCCATTTCAATGTTGAGAATGATTTTTTAGCAGAATATGTCAATAAAACTGAATTATTTAAATAATATTAATAATTTGCTAAAAAAGTAATTGAAAATTTGGAGGTCTGGACAAACCCTCGCTGGCTACATCTTTGGGATTCTCCACAGAGAATCCTTTCTGAAAAAGTTTCAGAATACATGTACTCTAACAAATATTTTCGGATTAATATTTTTGTTTTCCTTATTCATACAATACCTGAGCTTAATTCCTTTATATCTCATGTTGTAAGTAGTTAAAACTACTTCTTAATTAGCTTTAAGCCTCTAAAGTTACATAACAGGATATTCCATGATGATTGTTATTGATATACTTAGTTACCCATGGCTTTGCAAGTGACTTCCTATTGAATAACAGGTACGTTCTAGACATATCCTTTTTAAATTGAATAAACACTCCTAAAAATATGTGATCATTACTGGAGGATATTATATCTCTTGATCCATTCATAAAAGTTTAAAGAGCATTGTTTTGAGCCCCTGAAGTTGGACAATAAAACAGTTTTTATGAGTACCTATGAAATATAAAAGTTTCTCGGAACTATTCTATAATATTTGAATGAATGGCTCCAATACTTTCAGTACCAGTTGAATTATTTTAGGTCAGACTCGGGAAGTACCAAGTCCATTGTAGTCTTAATGCTCAGCACTTAGGATAATATATAGAGTCCTGTAATAATTTCCAATTGAAAATAGACATGTTTTAAGTTATTTATTATTTCAATGTTCGTTGTTGACTTCAAAAATTTAACATAATTGCGACTGGCTTTAACCAGGTTTAGCGTAAAGAAGCTTTTTTAGGTCGAATCAATTATATTTAACATTCCGTGGTAAAGTTTGCTTTATTGTCGTAACAAAAAATATTTACATACTTGGTCTGAGAGGCCTACTGTAGTTTAAAATTGTCTAATTTCGACCTTTGTAATCTTCTTCCTGTCTAAATTATTCCTGGTGCTCCAATTAAGAAAATATGTATGTACATATATAGGTCAGAAAAGTCTTCCTTGACACTGTCATTACTGTCAAACATGTGCTTGTTGACTGCCCTCGCTACTCGGTACATAGGCGCAACTCGAATCTGCCGGTTTCGTTGAACGATATTCTCTGTGATGACAAGACGACAACTCAAAGACTACTATGTTTTCTAAATACAACGTCACTTATTAATAAAATATAGTATTGTGTTAAGTTTATTTATTCCGATTATCGATTGTTGTTAATATTTATTAATTTAATTATTATTTATAATCTTGACAGCTGCCAAATTAGCCCCTTTACTACCTTGGTGGCAGTAAAATGTGTTAAGTTTTTACAGTTTATTAAAAACATTGTTATGTACCCTGTCCTTATTTATGTTCTATTTATCTTTTTAGCCTTTATATGGGTTATGACCTCTCTACAGTCTTTCCCTTGTTACATTTATTGTTATCTAGTTTTAAGTATAAATTATTTACTCACATACTTGTGATTCCTATTTCTTTTGTTATATACAACGTAATCTTTATTTACCTAATTGACACCACCAAATACGAGCAGGTGTCAATTCTCTCTTGAGGGCGATGATAACCGCAGCGTTTTCTGCCCCTTATAAAAAAACAAAACTAAAAAAAATAAAGTCTTCTTTAGTAGAAAAGGAATTACTTCCGGTCTAAGGTATTCCCGGAGATGTAGTAGCATTTGCATTGTTTCAACTATTAAGAAAATTTGTACACATATCGGTCTGAAAAATGTACTTTGATCAATAAGCACCTACTTCATACAATAAAATTGGTAATTCAGGTACCTTACCAGTATTTACATTGTGGCCCTAATCAAAATTATACAAAATATATCAGGCTGGAAGTCTTCGGTGGGAAAGCGTCTGCTTCCGGCCACTGCCACCTAAGAAAATCAAGAAAATATGTACTGTACATTATATAGATCAGAAAATAGGTCTTCTTCAGTCTAATAACAACAATTCAAGCCATTCTAATCTTATTATGGTGGTGCCAATATTTCCGACACTGTAGTACCGTTTCCACTGTTTCCTCGATTAAGAAAATATATACACACATTGGTCTTAAAAGTTACTTAGGTCAAACATTGTCTACTTCCTGTCATTGTAATGACTTCTGGTCCAAGGTAATTCCAGTGATATATTTATGTTTTCCATTGTTGCCCTGATAAAAAAATATATAGCTTAAATAGATAGGACTGGAAAGTCTACAGTGAAAATAAGTCTACTTCCGATTTATGGTATTTCCAGTAACCGTAGTCTAGGACATAGAGAAGTTAAAAAAAATTAAGTCCTTCCAAGGGTTTTAACCCCATTTCAAGTCCTGTGGATGTCTAATCTGTATGAAAAGATTTTCAGTCTTCTTCTTAAGTCATGATGCATGTGTGTCAAATGTTATCTTTCTAGAACATTAAAAAATATTTAAAAGAAATATAGTTTTTTAGGGATTCCAACTCTAATTCAACCCCTAGGTATTGTGGGTCTTCATGAAAAGTATTTTATTTGTCTGTTGTGAGCATAAGGGACGTGTGTATCAAATTTCATCTTTCTAGGAAATTGTAGATAAATTGTAGTTATTTCAGGGGTTGCATGCTTATTTCTACTTATTTGTATCACTGAATGGTGATAAATATCTGGAAAATCCTGTTTCCTTCACAATTCTTCTATCATCAAAAACAAACTTTAAACAAAGAATTTTATGTTTTATTTTAAAATGTTTGTAATATAATAATTTAAACTTCTCTGCTTAGTTCAACACTTTTGCACAGGTCTATTCAGTATGATACCAAACATGAATGCTAGTAAAGTGATTTTTAAAGGAAGAATAAATGAGATTACTCAAAGAATTATTAAAACATTATATTTATCACTTTTAAAATATCTTGTTTTACATCGATAACCTCACATAAATACATGAAAATTCTTTACAAATTGTAAAACTCCTTTAACTGATATACAGCAATTATATATTCCCATATGTTTGTGCAGTGAATGTCCAAACATTAACATACCATAAACTGTATAAATTAACTTTTATAAAATTAGCATACATGATACAATACTTGAAAGTAATCATAAAAATAAACGTTATATAGTACAAAAAAGGTCAAATTAAAATTATTGTTTTGAAATAGAACAGTTAGTGTTCAACCATTTTCATAAAAGTGTTGCACAATGTATAGATGTCAAAACAAAATACATTTCATATTAAACTTAATTAAAATTAAAAAAATAAATAAGGATAATGAACACTTTAATTAATGTTAATGTACTTTGCTGACTTGTACTAAACAATTTATTAATATCAACATTTAACTCCAATTATTTCTGTGATTTGAAATATGCCTAGAAAATGCTCAATATAAAGTTGTAATTAATGTGTGGCTTTCTATAGTTAGTAATTTATCAAAACATACAAAGCTCCGTATAAAGTTGAATTTTTTAACTAGTTATTTTTATCAAAGACATACAATATTAAGTATAGCCTATAAAACAATTTAAGAGGTCTGAATATTCTTCACTACAATGAGATGGATGTTGCTTACTTATGAATAGTGGTGAGCGATACAATGATTAAAAATTACAAATTCAAAGTTTACTTATCAATTAGTAATTTTAAATATTTGTGTGATTAAACAATACCATATTAATATTACTTTAATGAACCCTAAAGCACAGGAGAGTCTGTAATGCTTCAGATTTACCTTTTTTTTGTACAGTGAAATGGACTTAATGCTTAATTTATGTTGTCTGATGAGGTAGTCATTACAAGTCTTGGTTGAAACGTTATAACGCTCTGAAATGCTGTGAACAAGTCAACTACAAATTTTTAAATATATTATTTGGTGATATAATCTGACTAACTAAAACATTAATAATTTAAAATTGTTGCTCCAATATCATCTAATAATCTAGTCTTGGTTTATTGCAGAAAGTGTTAAATATAGATGATATTTATTGATAAAATAACTGACTAACAACGAAAAATGTGTGTTTGCATTTACGCACAATGCAAACACACAAATGAAGTGTAGAGTGGTCACTTCACTCTTGTTAATGTAACATTTCTTTGACATGTATTAAAGAAAACGAAACGTGAGTGGACATGAATATGGCCTATACAGGTTATAGACTATATAATTGTTTTCAAAAACGAATAAAGAACACATTTTGTGTACCAATTTGAAAGAAATTACAAGTACATATTTATTAAGCGTTTTTATAAGGAAAGTTTGTTTTTTATAAAATAAAAGATGCGAGAAGGTGATTAGCTGCCATATTAAATAGTTTCTAAAAATAATGCCTTGCTTTTGTATATAGGCCATATCAAGGATACAAATAAAAATAGTACAAAGAATTGAAAAACAAGGTTATTAATGTACATTTAGTATTTTCATTGTCTAACAGAAGCAAAAAATATATATTATAATATACTCATACATTGTTAGTACTAGAATGAGGAAAACATTACCATGACACATTCAAATTTTAATTTATAAAAAAATAGTTTATGTAAAATAAATATAAGAATGCTAGACTTTGGAAAGATCTACAGTAGAGTCCCGTTAATCCGACCTAATTGGGACCGAGCCATCTTAAGGTCTACTGTTCTTTATATAATACAACATAACAATACAGGATTTGAATATAGGCTAACAATATGAATCTTTTAATAAATTCATCTATTGATTTTGAATATTTACAGATTTATTTTTAATCGCAAAACAATAAAAAGTACTGTAAATAACTCATACCAAAGTGTTATTACATTATTCGCTACTGTTGTAACATTATTTTTCAGAATATCATAGTGAAACAATAATCTCACATATTATAGCTTAATAGAGTATAAATCGATTTTTGTAACTACTACTTGTAAATTAAACAACGAATAACATGTTGGCTGCGGCAGACCGTTACATCCAGTACATTAATACTACTCCAAATCAGGTCAGCAGTGAAAAGGTTAAACAGAGTAAGATTAGATGTTAACGCTAAAAGTCAAGTTCATTAGAGGCATTCACTACACACCATGTGCTATTGCTAAGATTTTTATTATTTTGGACGGCTCTTGTTCAGTATTATTTAGGCCTAAGGGCTCTAGTATACAGATCAAGAGTATGTATGACCTCCGAACTACTGGCACAGTGTCTGAACAATTACAGTCATCAGGGTTGTTTTATGTGACAACATTTACTACTATCAAACGGTTACTTTATCCAGCTGTAACTTAAAATCATCTTTTTTTATATGTTACACTTAGTCAATGTAAACCAGTCTTTTTATGTGTGTGTGTGTGTGTATATATATATATATATATATATATATATATATATATATATATATATATATATATATATATACATATTAAATTTGTATAAATGGCAATAGCCTTATTTAATTTCAATAAACATTGAATTGCAAAAAGTACTTGCTCCGCCCGGAACCCGGATCTCTCACTTGCCGGGTGATGTGCTACCATTACACCAGAGCCCTTACTTTTTACGATTCAATTAGATCCTTTATATATATATATATATATATATATATATATATATATAAAGGATCATATATATATATATAGGAATATATAAAGGATTATATATATATTTATATATATATAAAATCCTAAAATAAATATAATGTATAATAAATTATTTCTGTCTAAAGACTTTAAGATTTCTAATCGACTGACTAATATTCATTGGCAGAGAGAGGTATTTGGATTAGCCACCACACGAATGGTAGAACAGTAAGATAGGACTGAATCCATCTTACTAGTCTGCCATTCATGTGGTGGCTAATCCAAATACCTCTCCCTGCCAATGAATATTGATTGAAGTTTGTTAGTCAGCCGATTAAGTCTTTAGACAGAAATAATTTCTAAATTATGATAAAGCACTCAGGTCTTAGTTTTTTACTGTAGTAAGGTACAGGAAAGAAGCAATATTAATTTATACTTGTTTTATTATTTCTTACACTTTCTGTATGGAATAAATGTGCATGTCTTGTGTACCTTATTAATCCTTGTAGTTACATAGTGAAATTTGTACATATTGATTCAAAAAGTGCTGAGTAATAATTGTAATCACAATACTCTTATCTTCATGCTCAAACGCCAGAGTTGCAGTGTACTATTTCCAAGTGACACATCAACTACAGTTTTGTTATTTACCCTTCTGATTAGAATAGATGGAAAGGCCAACAAATGTGATAAACTTTTTAAGCTCAGCCAAGGACAGAATACATGTTGTTGAGTGCTTGATAATTCTAATAATTATTTGACTGAAGAATGTAATTATTTAAAAAAATTGTAAAAATTAGTTAGTAAAGAAATCCAGATACTTGTCTGAATTCAATAGTTTCAACAGTTTCAAATCACAATATTAACTATAGAAATTTGTACCAGATGCAATAAAATAAAAATATAAGTGGACTACAGTAGGCTTTTATGATTCAATGACATGAAATAAAAGTTAAGTATTTGAATTATATTTAAAATTGAATTGAAAAACATTAATTTCCAAGCAAATTTCTCCATGCGATTATTTGTCAGAAAACAAGTCAGCCAACAGATATCTTGGTTTATAACATACACATTGAAAAATAATAGAATTAAAAACTATATTTATTCAGATGGTAAATCTGAGCCTGCAGCATAATAAGCAGCCACCATGAAACAATTATCTATATTTCTGATTCAATTATCAAACAATAAAAAACCAAAATGTTAAACTGAATTATGTTATAGTTTTCAAGATAGTATAGTGAAGATATATTTTTGTATATAAAAGAAAAATAAAATAGTTAAAACGTAAGACTACCTATGTTCTTTCTTTACAGAGTAAACAAGTCCAACAGCTTTTATAAAATGTTTTAATGAATCATCATCACTTTTCGTTGATACATGTATTCTGCAAGATGATCAGCAATACAGTTACTCTTGAGTCCTGTTTTTAATAATTTCTTTGCAGCTCTCCAATTAGATTCAATGTTTGCCAAAGTTAGTGGAATCACAAATGTTTTACTGTGATTTATACTGTCGTCATATCATTTTGTATTTATACCAAAATGTTTTCCACAAATCAGTGATTATCCTTATTCCTGGTTTATAGCATGCTTACCTATAAACGGGAGAAGTGAATCAGCATCCTATTAATGTTCTGAGCAAATATCCAAATGGAAACTACTACCTCTTCTTTCTCTTTTGAAAATGTATATATCTGTGTTTAATTTAATAATGCCTAACACCCATTTACCCTCTGCCAGTCTTCTATCATTACACTTTCACTTCTTCTAGAACTCCTTCTCCACCTATGAATTCTTTATTTACAAATTTGACATCAAATCAAACAAAACAAACCTCTATACAAAATTATAGCTGATCTGCAATCGTGTATCTATGCATAATGTCCTGTAAAAACTGTATTCATTTATTAAAAAGTCATAGTTGGTTAGGTTCTAACTAAAATAGTACATGATTGTTAATATATTCAAACCAATTTTGTTCCAAAAGCCTTCTCAAGTGCGTTGTTTTTAACGTGTTTGTTATGACTTTTCTTACAACAAAACAATGTTTAGTTTCCACCTTAATACTAGTTTTCATGTCATCACTACAAACTGGACACTTTGGATTTAAAGGAGAAAGACCATTTTCTTGTATCCATTTAAAATATTGTTCAGTGTTTAAAATATATTTTGACACAAAAAGAGCATGTTCATTGCTGTTGTACATGTAACTTACTCACTGCGCATATGATTTATACTACTTTATTTGAATTGATTTTAAACAATATTGTTATTATGTAAAATAAAGTCAATTAAAAATTATAAATATCTACAGTTAGAATGTTTATAGTTCAAATATTTCTAACTGATAATTTAGTTCACTTATTTGATTGTCATGGTGGTTGCTTATTATACAACAGCCAAACTTTTAATACCGAGTTAAGCTGACCAGAGATAGCAAAAACTGCTAAATTTGAAGTTACGTTTTTGTTCTATAATGTAAACCTACTTCAAACTGAAAAAAAATTATCAATTAAGTTATATTACGTTATAAAGTTATTAGATTAGTTATGAGTGGTTCAATTTGAAACCAATTATTTCAGGCTACTAACTTAAATAACTTTTTAAAATTTAAAGTATTTTTAACAGTAAAAATCTTTGGCACTTTCGTATAAGCCTACTATAAAAAAAGTATTCTTGCAATTTCAAGGATTTTTTTTGGACTTTGCTATAAGAGGATAAATCTTTACTCAATCAATCAATCAACATTTTTTATTGCCATAAAATAAAGATCATTGACCAAGTCTCATTACAGCTTTAGTTATACATATAGCCAAGTCAGTTATAAAACTTAGATTAATTAATTATATATATCTTAAATTGCGCAAACATAAAGCACAATACTCAGATACAGCCAGCGGTATTGGGGAATTAAAAATAAACTGTTTTTTAATCGGAAGAACTCGCCCAGGGCATAAAATGGGTTATCTAACAGCCATAAGTAATATTTATTCAAAAATATTTTTTTATTGTACTTTAGGACTAAGGGTAACAAATGGTTGTACACCCTCCGTGCAATAACAGAATGGTTTTCAAGAGTTTTGCTCAATCTATTAAAATTAATAATATTCCTGGTATTGTGGGAGTGTTTTATTTCAGGCTGACTGAACCTGAGATAGGCTAGTGTCATTAAATAACTATGTTGACTATGTATATGGGGTACAAAACACATAAATATATATGTTTCATTGTTCACAGTACTCATTATATAGATTTGCATTGTTAGCCTTTAATCCCAAGATGTTTGCTGAGACCAAAACATTCCCGTTTTCAAAACTCAACAGCCAGTCAATCACTATTGACCAAAAAATTAAAGATTATACAATATTTTGAGTTGTAGGATAATACACATTGTAAAATATTTTTTTAAATTAAGTAGTTATTAAAGATTGTGTTGCATCATAATTAAAAATAATTATAAGTTTATAAAGTTTATAAAAAGTATCTGAAGGGATTGGTAAGTACAACTTCATCAATTCTCAGTTCCATTCACACAGTTCAATGTAGTAGCCTAACTTAGTAAATTGTTCTGAAAATAGCAAACTAAATATTCACATATTTAAGACAATTTCTATAAAACATTTAGGCCTAGCCTACATGAAAACTTGTTATAATTTTAAAATAAAAAAAATTTGTGATCAGATTGATATAGCCTACTTTATACAACTGTCAATAACCAGACCTTCATTTGGTAGGTAATAAGGATATTAAAATTAGGCCTAATAGGTTCCTAACAGAAAATTGTGTCTTTCCAAAAGAAATTAAGCAATATATAAAATGTTTTCTTTATAGCAAAAGGATTTCTTAATTGAGTTTGTTGTTTATTCATTCAAATATAATATACTCAATACTAATAGGGTATGAAACACATCATATTGAAAAATACTGTTTATAGGGTCTTTCAGTCTTATTTTGATGAAGTTATCTGATTTTTTATAACTTAGGAAACATTACATTCCAAGCACCATTTTAGGCCATATTTATTTTAAAAACAAAAACCACATAAAATTAGAATTATATGTTACAATTTTTTTAAATAATACCTAACCCTTGGAGCACCAAACAATGGGTAGGCTATGATGTGACTGGTAGTACGATTCATGTACATAATTTACCATAAGCTCTATTCACTAATCAGGTAACTGACAGTACCTCACCATTTGATTTATAGTTAACTCTGATAGCTAAAAAAATTGTGTGTTGTGGATTCAGTTAGATACCAAGGTTAGGTTAGGTGTGCCAAGGGTTAAGTATATCTACTCTTCAATTCGGTTGGACTTCTTTTCATTAATCTTAATAAAAGATCAAAAACAGTAACTTATGCCTAGATGTGTTGACTAATAAATCTCTAACGATACATTTAAAGATTTACATTAATAAACTATAAGAACAGCAAAATAACACGGCAGTTAAATTTGTATGTATTAAAGCTTTTAAAACTTTTTAATATCTTTTAGACTTTTAGGAACACAAAATACAACTCTTGTTTCAATACTAAAATAAACATGATGTAGAACCAAACCAATCTTATAGTAGCCTACATTTACCCTTCCTCTTCTTCTTTTTCTGCTGCAAAGCTGCTCTAGTTGCTGTTTCAAAGACTTGTCTGACACCTTCTTTGCTTTTTGCAGAACACTCCAGATAAGCAAATGCATTGATTTTTTCTGCCATTGCTCTACCCTCCTCAGGCTTGACAGGTTCTTGTTTCATTTTAGCCAATTCTTTGATGGTATTAGGGTCATTTCTTAAATCTTTTTTGTTGCCAACTAAGATAATAGGCACGTTTGGACAAAAATGCTTTACTTCAGGGGTCCACTTTTCAGGTATATTTTCGAGAGAATCTGGTGAATCTATTGAAAAACTCATCAAAATAACATCAGTATCAGGATAGGACAAAGGGCGGAGCCGATCATAATCCTCTTGACCAGCAGTATCCCAAAGAGCCAACTCTACCTGCTTACCATCAACTTCAATGTCAGCTACATAATTTTCAAAGACAGTGGGGACATATACTTCTGGAAATTGATCTTTGCTAAATACAATAAGTAAACAGGTCTTACCACAGGCTCCGTCTCCTACTATTACTAATTTCTTCCTAATTGCAGCCATTTTGATCGCACTTGAACTCAGTATGGTTTGGGGTTATGATAAAATCTCTGTTAAAAGACGACTTCTCAGAACTAGTAAAACTGAACTCCTTTTAACAATCACTGCAATAAAACTTCATTAGTAAGCTGACATGTATACGAACAATTGTAATATGTCTATAACAGTTTTATCAAGTATGACTCAAACATAACTTTCACAACACTAACGAAGACAAGAAGTGAATACATAAATGTCTGTCAGCAGCACCACTCAGTAACTCTAAATTCCACCGCCACAATCACAAAGGCGCTGAACGCGGTTAGTGAAATTTCATGGTTCGATCGATAGAGTGCGCAGGTGTACTTGTTCGTTCAAAACTCTCTTCAGTTAAGTCAAAAAAATTGTTCTCTCATCAATAATAATTATGATTCGAGTTTGAAATCTTTATCGGACATTACTAATTAAAGGAGTAATTCCTTTACACCAAATTCCATCATATTTAAAGATACAATTAATTCGATTCAAGCAATAAATAAATGTACACTAATAAAATTAAAATTCTGTACGGTACGCTACTTTTCAAATTCATTGGTATATTTTTTACAATATTGTAAAGTTTCATAAGCCCTTCCCATTGCGCTTATAATGTAATATTTCTTTTAAAATTTTCAGTTTATGTGTGAAAGTCAAATGGTTGCTGTATGTAAATTTGTAAGAACAAAGTGCTAACACACATTTTAAAATGGCCATTGAGTGACACCTGATTTGAAGGTCGAGAATAGAAGAAGAATAGGGAACTGATGTCAGAACTTTACATTCCTAGAGATCACGGATTCAAATCATGGGGAAGTCCAATCATGTACTTTGACAATAAAAACCAGTGAACATCGAAGCCGGCATAGCTAAGACGCTGAGGCTTAAATAAGAACAAAAATAATACATTAGTTGAAACAATACCCATTTGGGACTGAGTGATTAGAAATCAGGTTTTTTGGTATCATGGGTTTGTCTCATCAAGACTTAATATGGGATATCAATCGATGAATTATTCTGTTTACAAGATTTGAGATGTCTCCGTAGCCTCTTTGTGTGGGATAACAGCTAATTCGTCAAACACATCTTCCAATGATTTATTTATTTATTTATACACGGTTGTCACCATTTTTACAAGTAATATAATAATAGATCATGTTCCACAAGATGGCAATATATACAATCAAAACAAAACAAAACTTCATCTTAAGTGAATCATACTCATGCACAGGAGAGAAGCCAAGAAAATTATGTAGGCTACATGCAAACAATACAATATGCTAAATACAATATGCTAAACACAATAAACTACTAGGCATAAATAAACAACTGACAGACATGCAATACATTTGATTCATTATGACTAGTTCATGCACGAGCAGTCTGTATAGATTCATATACCATAAAACAAATTAATACAACAACCAACAACATGCAACCAGTACATGCCATTAATATCTAAAATATACAGTTTATATACAAAATAAATATATTAAGTAATAAATAACAATAATATCTACATAGAAAAACACATTGAAAATAACTGCAATATCGGCAAGGTGCAATAACTATTTACGAAATATAGTAGGGCAATAATCAACAAATACAGTAACTAGTACAATTCAACAATAAAATACAAAAGAGCTATAAAACGAACTGGTATAACAATGCTCTAACTATCCAGTATCAGATAATGCTTACATAGTGTAGCCCAATAATAAAAATACCCTTTTCAGCGATGACACACTATTGCAAAAAAAGTCGTGGTGATGGCAGATTAGGTTACCAAGCCGGTGTAATCTGGGGATGACACTGTGAAATTCATAGTTGGTGGAGCAATGCTGTACACAGAAGATGTCCAGAGACCGAGTTCTACCAGGTACTCTGAGATTGATGAGGTGGAGTAACTCCGAGCAATCGATATCTCCAGTGAGGATCTTCTGTAGAAACACCAGGTCATGCAGTCTCCTTCTCGCATATAATGGAGCCAGCCCCAATTGATCCGCTACCAACTCCAAGGGAACTTCACTGTAGTTGTATCCCAGCTTGGTACCAATTATCCTAACAAAGCGATCTTGTATGCTCTGGAGTCGCTGAATATGTCCAAGTTGGTAGGGACACCACACAACACAGCCGTACTCCAACACAGATCTAACTAGCGCTGTGTATGCTATCTTCATCGCCTCAACACTAAGACCGCTTCTAGAAGTCCTTATGATAAACCCCAACATCTTAGCAGCCTTCCTGGTGATTATGTCTATGTGTAATTCAGGGCTTAGGTCCGAAGACAACCCAATTCCAAGGTCTCTAATGTAAGTCTTACGGCAAAGTGTAGTGTTGCTTAGACAGTAATCAAACATCAAAGGCTTGGAGTTCCTGTGAAATGTTACAATAGCACACTTCTCGGCATTCAGTCTCATTCCGTTGAGTAGGCACCACTCTTCGATTCTCTTAAAGTTACGTTGTAACAGATGGCAATCCTCAATGGATGAAATAGGACAAAAAACCTTAATATCATCAGCGAAAAGTAAGCATCTTACGTTGATAACATCCACCAAGTCATTGAGAAATACAGTAAACAAGAATGGGCCCAAATGAGATCCCTGAGGCACCCCCGATGTAGCATAAAAAGGCCGAGAAGTGGCACCCAAAAACTTCACAGAAAGACTACGGTCTGCCAGGCATGATTGAAACCATTGTAGAAGATTGCCAGTGATACCATAAGCGTTAAGTTTGGCGAGAAGATGCGGATGACTCACAGTGTCGAACGCCTTGGAGAAGTCAATATAACCGGTGTCAACCTGCATTCCATCTCCAAAAGCTGCGATGATAAAGCTTTCATACAATGCAAGGTTAGTAGTAGTTGATCTTCCGGCTGCAAAACCATGCTGCGCAGATGTAAGATAGTGGCGAAAGGAAAATCCAATGCGATCCAGTACAAGTGATTCAAACAGCTTCCCAAGTGCAGGCTGTATGACAACTGGGCGGTAGTTTCGGACATCCTCAATATTTGAAGACTTGTGTATAGGAACCACAAAGCTGGACTTGAGTCTATCCGGAAAAGCACCTTCGAGTAGAAACTTATTAAAGATAACGGTTAGCTGGGGAGCAAGAATATCACTGCATCTCTTGAGAATTAGAGGAGGTATATCATCAGGGCCAGTACCCTTGTAGGGATCCAGCAAATCAAGCTTTCGTTTAACTTCATCAACTTCAAACACACAAGAAGATAAATTTGTATGTAGATCAAAACTATATGGTGGCACAGTCACATTTGAAGCAGAGTATACGGAAGAAAAATGGTCGGCAAAAAGATCACAAACTGTAATTGGAGTTGAAGCCATACGATCTCCAAGGGTATATGAGTCAGATGATGTCCGATGACTTCCCAAAGTTCCATTGACAAAGCTCCAAAAGGACTTAATGTTCCTGGGAATTGAACCATTTACATGTGCAATATAACCCCTATAACATTCAGAGCTGAGGTCCCTGCAGAGAGCGCGGACATGCCTAAATTCCTCGTAATCTGAAAGTCGATTAGTGACCTTGTATCGCTTGTGAGCAGTCCTCTTAAGAATTGTCATCCTCTTCAACTCGGCCGTGAACCAAATGGGAAACCTTGATTTGCCAACCTTCCTAGTAGGTGTGTTTTCAATCACAATACTCCGAATCTTGTCCAACCGATCATTGAAGAAATCAGAAACATCAGGCAGGTCATATTGAACAGTTCTAAGTAAATAATGCAATCTTCGAGCAATTTCACCCACATTACATTTAACAAAATTGTAGACTACACGTTGGTCATCGACAGTCATTTGGGGAGAAGGTATTTCACAACAAATAGCCGGGTGAGCAGGTTCAATAGGCAATAGATGATCAAGGGCAGCAGTAACCAAAACAGAGGGGTCAGAGCCAAATATGAGATCCAACAACACCCCGCGCAGATTGAGCACAGCATTTATCTGGGTTAAACTATAAGTGGCTGCCATTTCAATAATATAGGAAGCAGCTCCATTAGAAGCGAGAGGATCAATTCGAGCCCAATCCACATCCGGCAAGTTGAAGTCCCCCAGCAACAAACTGTGGCAAAAAGTAGTACCATCCGAAAAAACCTCATCGACTGCACTGCAGTAGCGGGTGTAGGTGACAGCGGGCTGTTGTGGTGGAATATAGACTCCTCCAATCAGTATAGGTAAATCTAACTTATTGGCCTTAACAGACAAAAAGATGCATTCAATATCTTCTACAGAAGTATGTATAACATTAGATCCCAGATATGTCCTAGTGGCCACTAGAACCCCACCTCCACTTTCTTTATAACTAGTATGAGAAGATCTGTCGTGGCGATACACATTAAAATCATCAAGACCCAATTCGGAGCTATGAATATCAGAATTTAGGTTTGTCTCTGTGAAAACCAGTATATCATAGATGCATGTAGCTGCTGCTTTACAGAGGTCATTTAATTTGGTACGGAGACCATTAACATTTTGGTAATATACCGTGAGATGAGATATCCGAGAGTTAGCTAGTTTTTTGGACTCTGTTTGACTATATTAGGAATGCCGAGAGTATACTTGATTGTGAGACCAATCTCACCAGCGTCCTCTCTTCTCCTCAACTCAGCCCTAAGATTAGAGAGATGCTTTCTTTCCTGAGGGGTTCTGTCCCGGGAGAAACTAATTCCAGAGAGACGAGAATCCAGGCCGTCTAAAGAAGATTGATCAAAGTGTTTGGCAAAGTCGGTGACATCATTGCAACTATTTAATGCTACTTTCAAAGGTCTGGGCTTTACAGCAGATGGTTTTCCTATACGGAAAGACTTAAAAGTCATATCCTTGCTAGCACAAAATTTGCTTATCAAGACGGCAATAAGCTGATTGTCGTGCTCAACTCTTACAGCCAACGTTTTACTACTGCTTTCAGGTAAATCATGTATGATAATGTTTCTAGACCGACGAGATCTATCAGACATCTCCTCCAACACAGACTCAATCCCGACCCGGGACTCATTGCCAGTCTGTAAGTCCTTCAAATGGTCCTCAAGTGTCTCCACACGTTTCTCAATATCAGCAATGCGGGGCTCGAAATTGTTTAACTTCTTGTTAACTTCAACGCAAGTTCATCCTTAATGGCGCCAATGTTCGCAGGAACATCCTTTAAGTTATCCAATTTGGTCAAAACAAGTGCCATTTGCGAAGCGACCACATCAAACCGAGAAAACATTTGGTTGAGCGGATGCTGGTTTGGCTTGGTACAGTCCACCCTATTACAAAACCATTTAACTTTATTATCAGTGGCCAACTTGCGATACTCCGTATCAGTCACATTCATGCAATGGGAGTGAAACCATCTACCACATTCCTTCTCACACTGAATCCCTTTCTCAGTGTCTAATACTACCTTCATACAAACCAAACAGACAGCCACATCAGGCAATAAAGACATGTTGGAGTATAGTTAATTGAACAGAAGAATATGCGCTAAAGGCCTTCAGAAATGAACTTTGACAGGGATGAGCAAAATACACAAAGCATCGATAGCTACTCGATCCACCAACGATGAAAGTGCATTTGCTATAGTATATGTGAAGAAAAGAAGAGATATGCGATGTATATCGAGAAGGCTGTGGCGCTTGTGCAAACTGACGTGGAGACTTTACACGATGACAGTTGTTTGCTTTGACAATCGTTAGTGACAATACAGGGATATAGAGCAGAGTTATTCGTAAAAATATTTATTCTTAGATGAGGTTAGTGAAACATTCAGACTTCTACAGACAAATCACTTAGCTGATCAAAATTAATTAAGTTGAGATCACAAAATCAAGCAGGACACACGTAATGAAGCATAAATTGGAGAGTAAATCACAAGTAATCCAAGCTAAGCAGCCATCTTGAGCGAAAAAGCAGCCATCTTGAGCGAAAAAGATGAAGCGAAAAATGATGTTAAATATTCCCAAAGAAGATAAATTCTAAACTTTGCAATACGGTACTTATAGATGATGAGACTTTTAGGACCACTAACAGGCAACTTAAGAAAAAAATAGTGATAATAGGAATAACCATAAATTACGGTAACTTAAAACAGCTAGTCACTGTAAAAAACCCAAATGAAAAATCTAAAATTAGTTTCTGTCATAACTTTAATTTTAGAAATTCAAATAATTTCAAGATTTTATACAATTTTTGACTCATAATCCAGAATGTAAATAAGGTACACACTATTGGTACACTATGGTATAGATACACCATGTTTCGTCTATTCGCGAAAAGTTTCATTTTTCATTTTTGGGTACAGTTACTTACAAAAAGGTTCAACTGATTATTAAGAAACGTTATGATGCAATTTTTGTTTTAGCTTCAATTAAATTAGTAACTCATAGAATCAATAATAATAGACTACTAGCAATAACAAATAGGCTATAATTTTATTATATATGTTTAACTACGATATTTTATGTATCTAACTACGAGAGACTACAGTAATTGCGAAGAAAATCAATTTGGATTATATGTAAATACTCAAAATGGGTGGATATGGATATTGGATATATACTGAAATTAAAAATTGAATTTTGTATAAAATCGTACTTGTGTGTTTATACACACACAGTCATCCAAAAGTCATTACCGCTCCTGTCATTTCTAGACGTTTTAACCAATTCAAGTAAAACTTTGTTGATCTCTGCAGGTTTATGAGGTTTACATTTTTACGAATCAAGAAATGCTTCGGTCCAAACCGGAATTAGCTATGTATCACCGTTCCAAGATGAAAAATGGACGGACAGATTTGATCTAAACTTGGTTTTGGAGGAGTTCAGGCTCATTTCCAATATGGCGGCATCAAACAAGGGGGGAAAGGAGTTATCCTTCGTTCCCCGGTAATATTTCGGCGGATTTGAACAAAAATCGGTATCTGGGGGGTTTTCAGGTTGAAAAGTGGGGAATCAACTTGAAAGTTTTTAGTTGGTAAAAGCAATCTTCAAAAATCCACAACTGTTTAGAAATGACGTGGCGACTGAATTTTGGATGACTGTATAACCATGACCTATACACACATGTTTGCTCTTGGGTTTGATTAAATTTACCATTTGGCATGTGTTACAGTAGCTTGTAAATCTTTCGAGAACATTTATAATTTTCTACATTAAAACATAAGGGATACAAGTTAGTTTTATTTGTACGTAAAATAAACATTAAAACAAGTTATTTTATGTGTTGTTTTTTGTGTTGTAATGCTAACAAAATCTGCCCTATTTATTGCTTTTTCTTCTAAGGGGCTGTCTGTCACTGCCAATCACTGAAGCCCCAAAGAACCGTTAATGCATCCTGGAAATGTACTATTTTGCCTACCACTTTACAATTTCGGCAGTCTCACAAAACGCTAAAAGGAACCAATCAGGTCTCCCAAGAGAAAATGTCCACCCTCGTCCAAATTGCTATATATGGCATACTGTTTCCTTACGACGTAGGTCGTTAAAAAAGTTGTAATTCAGCAGTGTTTTCATGTTTGTTAAATAATGTACAGTGCGGGCCATTTCTATGTATGCCAGCTATGTGCAAATGTTTTTCATATATATATAGGCCTCATAGACCCATGACCTGAAAACAACAACCACCTTAAGGATAGAACAGATACTACTCTGCGGGAAAGTAACTAGAACCTGCAAAAACATGCTTAAACCCAGTTGAAATTTTCATCTTGTCTTGTGTTCAGGGCAAGCCCACCTCGGAATAGTTGCAAAGTATTAATATCTAGGAATTCCGCAATGCGAATTCCAATTTAGCTCTTGCCATGCTCAATGCCGAGGCCAAGTTTGCCAAAACACCAACTCTTTCGTTCTCCTCGACCTCCTTATGTTCGACATTGATATTTTTTTCTTTATTTCTGTCTTGGAGTTAAACATTCAATGACTCCAACACATTCAAAGCTGTCTGGCCATCATTGAAAATACTAATCATCTTAGACGATCAATGCACACGAAGATTCTTACAAACAAATTTATTAAGGCATTTCACAATGATTTCTGCCTGAAAGACTGTGGAATGCGAGTCAGTCCACAAGGACCATCAGTTGTTCTCATGCTCATGCAATTACAGCACCTGTGCGTCTTTCTGTCTTAGAGCCATTAGAAAAACATTCAATCTCAGATTACTTCTCTCAGAACAAACATTACTGTAAGGTATCAGTACACTGAAGGATTTGTGAAAGGAAGGCATGTGATCTGCTATCATGTGCAAGAAATCATATCTCTGAATCACCATACGAATTTTACAATTTCCCCAGCTGCAGCCTGAAATGGACCACAGAATCTCATGCTAAAAGTCATAATTACTCCGGCTTGCAATCAGTATATAATGTTGAGAGAAGCAACAATAAGACAATAATGTGCAGTAATGCTCGGACTAATGAAAAAGGTCTGGTGTTCTCTAGGTACGCCATCCTTTAGATATTGCCACCCTGTTTACCGCTCTCTTGACATCCATTTTTGACCACCAGACAACAGCTCTAAACGTTAATGCACGTCTAATTACGTAGACAGGACTCACGGCTCAAGTGCCCAAGAACTAGCTATAAAACTTGTGTACTTTACTATAGACTATTTGCTTCTTACAATGATTTTATCCAGATGTGGACCTCAGTATAGAAACCTATCAAAACATGAAATAAATATATTAATCTTTAACTCAATAACAGTGTCTTTCGTCGGAATAATGGTCTCAAATGATGTCTCCTCATAGACAACTCCCTTTGCCAGATCCACGCTACAAAATCCCATCACACCAATTTCCTGCTATATTCATGGCCTTATTAGTTAACTCTGTTACTGTGTGTTAAGCTTGCAATTCCCAAGAATTGCAATATTTTCTGAATAAACTTATGAGAAGAATGCACTATTGTTCAAAGAAATTATACGTCATCCACAACCAGGACCACAAGAAAGGGGAAAGGGCCACCTTGGGAGCAACCCTTAGTTATCCTTGCACTTATTCTTATTCTCAGAAGAATGGTTGTCACCATGCTATCCGTGATCAAGGACATTTTCCAATAAAAACTCTGAATATCAACATCGTGTCCTATGATAGTATCAACAATCACCTGCATCACAAAAGTCGCCTTGATGTTCGGAAAATACTCAGGGTCACGTTTTCCGTTGCCATTGCTTTTACTTAACGATAGAATGCTTACAAATGGGATAGAATCATCTTCCTCCGATTTTGCGGCCTGTTCAGGGATCTAGAGCTCACAGACATGTTAATTAATTAGAAACTGTAGATTTTATAAAGAGGTATTTATATCACAACAAAGAAGGTTTGAATCAGACTAAATCCTTCATTACGATCTGTTTGTCCTCTTTACTTCCAAAGGTCCTGAATGGATGGTTCCAAGTTCTTTCGTAGGCTTTCAGAAGACTCGCAATATTCTTTCCAAAGGGCCGTCGACCCTGAGAAAGACGATGATGGATCTATGATGTCCTTATAATTCCTAAAGACAACTCTTACATCTCAGCCTTGAAACTGGACCCAAAGTCTGCTGGTTTCTTCTATGATATACATCAGTACAGCGCATTTCTAAGCAAAACGCCTGAAGGCGCACATCCACTCCTTAGAATATATCATCGGAGATGCCCTATCAACCTTTCTTCGCGTTGAGGAAACGCCTTTACTAAGATGGTCGTTATTAAGAGACAATATCCACTGATTGCGCCTAAACACCTTCTTGAAAATTAACGCCTATCCGTTTCATCAATGTTATTTTTAGGGTAACGCCAGTGGCCATTTGGTGTTTAGGTTCCACTGAATGCCTCTTTAGTCCCCTCCGCCCATGAGCTATCATACAGCACTCTTTTCCGGCTGGAATTGAGTAAGTTTCTATATATATATATATAGAAACATAACATATCTATCTGTCTGTGTGTGTGTGTGTCTCTCTGTGTGTGTGTGTGTGTGTGTGTGTGTGTGTGTGTGTGTGTGTGTGTGTGTGTGTGTGTTCAGTTCAAAACGGTTCAAAAAATCTTTATTTGGCAATAATTTTACAGGCATTTTGAATTTTCATTCCCATGTGCTTCAAGTAGCACGCGTGGGAAAAACAGTTACGATAGTATACAATATACATAGCCCTCAATCATAGTTATACAATACTATCATGCCATATATAATAAAAGATAATATGCCTTATTTTTACATTTTATCTGCTTATTATTTACCATTTTTATTATATCTATAAATTTTACATGAAAGACCGTTAACATTATTCTTCTGTTGATTTTCATAGAAATTTTCAAATTATATAAGTCAAGAATAACAACAATATAGACTATATAAATATAATATAACAGCAAATATAACAAAATACATCCAGTAAAGCTTTGCACAAACTTTTCTATAAATCTCTTATAGTAAATAAAAGGCATAACAATTGACGAAAATGCAAATAAACAGTTGACAGCATATGAGTACCTTAAGGTACATTTGATTCTGATGGTAAGAGAACGATCTAAATACTATGAGCAAGACAAAAAAACAATCAACAATACTTAAGTAACAATGATAACAAATAAATATGCTTAAATATTACACAAATACATTAACAAACACAAAAAATAAATAAATAAATATTATATTAAGATGGCATATATGATTACATAGATGTATACACATAAATATCAGTGGTTCTGACGGTTTACAAAATCTAAGGCAGAATTCTTAATTTTATTCTTATTCTCTATAAGTATATTATTTCTCTTGAATATGATAAACCTGTTAAACAGAGTAGGCCCTAAATATCAATATTGATGTTTACTAATTTCTTCATTACATCGTGGAACCATTAGAGCAAGATTTTCAGCAGATCGTGTTATCCTTTCCCTTTGTAATATAGTAAAATTATTTAGGTATGTATGCGTGTACATTATTAAGCCATATTCATGCAATTGTTGAAATGTTAAAAGGTTCCGTTCTTTAAAAATATGGCTTACTCTGTCAAAACGCTTTAAATTAGGTACTAATGGTTCGAACAGCATTTCTCTGGCACACTATGACAGGTTTTAATATCGTTGGGTAAGTTCCTCCAAAATGAATTATACCATACCTCAACTTACTTTCAAACCATGAAATATATAATTGTATTAAATATTTTTGTCTTATATAGTCTCTTGTATAGTACAGGGAGTAATTAATGTTTCTTAGCTTTTTGACTAGATAATTAATATGATGATTCCACTTTAAATGCTGATCCACGTAAACACGTAAACGTGTGTGTGTGCTCGGTGCCGACTCTCTCAACATATAATTTTTTATTAGCAAACCATTTACCCTAATTGCTTCATCCATACAGTCTGTGGAAATTAGGAGCCATCAGCCATACTTTTCTCATTTTCCTTTTTACACAGATTATCTTATATATCTTAACCGTCTTCTTATATGATCTCCATGGACTCACCTTGTACATAAATACCACCAACTTCTTTCGTTCGTTGGTTGTGATAGAGTACGATGAAGAGATAGCGGCGTTCAAAGGCAGATTTCCGGACGCAACTGCGTGCTGTACAAATTTTAGATTTAGATATGTTATGTTGGCTTTTGGTTTGTTTGTGCCAGACTTTATGAATATTCCACGAATACCGAGGAAAAAGGTCTCCCTGTTTCGTTTCCGGCGTGGCCAGTTAAGGCTACTTACGCTGGGATGTGGGCTCATTTACTGTACTCCCAAGGGCTCTGTTCGTGATGACAACCTCTGCGCCATGCTTCTCTTAAGCACGCTTAACGCTGTAGGACTGGATTGTCCCAGTATTTGTAAGAATCGATTCCAGACAGACTAGTGAAGAGCAAAGCAGTTATTCCTTGCCTGAAATAATCACTGGATGGTGTACCGACCACGTCCCAGAATACCATAAGCCTTGTTTGGTAAAAGCAGCGCACACCGTCAAAGCGGAATAGACTCCGGCTATGGTGTACATATTCCCATAGGTATTGAGTGACAAATGACAGTGCTGCTACAAGAGACAGTGCTACCCTGTTCATCACCCGACCTAAATCAGCCTATTCCAAAAGACCCCTGCCAAATTTTCATATTTCAGTGAAGCTACTTGTAGTCGAACTGGACTCTGAATTTAGTGGTGACGGTGAAGTAGTTTATTTCAGTGGGATTGCGATGATTATTTCCAAATTTGTCATAAAGGTGAAATGTTGTCCATTGATACGCCTTATTACAAAGGTTTAATGTAGTTGATACATTTATATGTGTGTATATTAATGAATAAATTATTGGTATTTCAAATATTGCAAAGGAAGTAAATTTATACCCCAGAAGGATTTACTTCTGACTGGTTTATACCTTTTCTACACTGGATACAGCAAAACCGAGGTGTTACTACGCTATCTCTGGTCATGGATCTAGACAGGAGGCGGTTCCTCCCCAACGTTTCCATTCTGAATATCCTGTTACTGCGGAAGCAAGAGCACATTTAATTTTAGGACTAAATGGAATGAGGGGTTCCTCAGCTTCTTATCCTAAAAGAACAAAAAGTAAATAAACTCCTATTTTAGTACATGAGGATTTCAGGTTTCTCTGAAATAATGTGTACTCGGTCAAAAATTGTAGCATTCACATAGTACTACTACGTACTTATTTTTCCTGCGTAACCACAGACTAATAATTGTTCTTTAATTTAGCGGATACGTAAGCTATATTTAGTAATGTATTATACATGTTTTTGCGTAACTATACAATTTATTTTTTTAGCTTAAGTCGATTACGAGAGTAATAGTTATTGCTGAGGGGTTTATAGTAAAGAAACTAATAAGAATATTCAATTATAATTATTTATAAAGAATTAGAAATATCAAAATGTTATTGAATTTTAAACACACTTATGTGGGACCTTAAAAACTCTCTTAGGCCACTGTGGAGGATCGAAAATTGAACCATAAATCCAATATAAAATTAAGTTAAATTCTTTCGCTTGCTTATGTTCCAGTTTTCTTATTAGTTTCTGCGTTCCATTGGTACCGACGACATGACAAAATTTTTACATGCGACATTTTCAAGTGCCCCAACCAAAACCAAACCAATGGTGGTGCAAAGTACAGAGTACAATTTCCCGATTACGACATTATCAAGTTTCTGGTATTATAGCCCTACGATGCGAGATGAGTGTGAAAGAGGAAATTTCTTTAACCTCTCAAGAACGTATTGTAATATTCACTTTGTAGGTTGACATTCCAGGATCCATGAGATTCCGGATCTGAGGCGCGAGAGAATGGATTTCAAGAATGTGGTGAACAACGCTCAATTTTTCAGAAATATTCCACTTGAAAGTGAGCTGAAGCGTAGGAACTCATTGCTTTGATCATCGGAGTACACATGTTATCGCTGGTGCAAGCTTTCGGTTTTATTTCGTTCATAGAAGATTTTAGTTTTCTCCTCAGAAAACTGTGAAGTTAAGCAGATGCTTCAAAAAATCTTGGTCAAAAACTTATTTCAACTTTTTTATTTCACTCTGTTTCCAAACGTTCAGGTTTTAATTTATAATGCTGTACAAAGAGTGAATTTCATAATGTTGAGTCTAATTGTTCATATTTAGTAACGCCCAGCTCGGTCCAATTGTATGATCAGAGGTATTTGAAAATTGCCAGTTAATAATAATCTCTAGTCCAAGTACCGTCTGTTCCAGACATTGAGGGTCTTACCTCACTTATATTGCAGGCGTTTCACACAACAAGAGCTGTAGCCAAGATCAGCGAAGGATCAAAACCACTTAATGTTACGTAAATTAAAACAAGAATGTTTGATATTCGGATTATATGAAAGCTTGTTCAAATACTGTTACTGTTTGATCCAATAAAATAGCCCAGTGACATAAAATTAAAAGATCCTCTGTTTTAAAGACAATGTCAGCTTCAATGTAAAGGCAGCCAATCAGTTTTGAGTAACGTAATTTTTTATTAGGGTGGTCTTTATAACAGTTTTTAAACAGTGTTTCCAGAGCATTTGATGTTTTAAATTCATCACTGGTGCAATATTAAGTGAATATTAGACAATAACTTTGTCTTTGCAATCGCATTGTATTACTGATCAAGCACGATTTACTTAATATTTTCTAACATTTAATTGTCAACAAATGTTTCAACCTCTTTGGTGAACTTCAGTTGAAAAGTCAGTACCTGTTTTAGTGTAAGTTAAATTGAATATCATTATCATTCTTTTCGATCTTTTAAGTACTCCGGGAAACTTTACCATTCTTTATTTTCATAAATACCTTCCTCGGACCAACGACTATAAAAATGATTAACTGCATTGCGATTAAGTTTTATTATATAGATGCGATATTTTATATGTTGGTTCTTTTACCACGCATAAGCTACTATTTATAATGTTGTTCAATTTTGCATGAACCCTGAAACAATACGTACCTCAAAATGTCTACTTTCGTTCAAAATTCCATGATATCATATTACATCAATTCCTTTAACTAAGATAACTACGGACTCCGACTTCTTCAACAGTCTAAAACACTAGTAGTTCAAACTTAATTCGTTGGAGCCATCTAAAAATAAATAAAGGAATTTTACATCGACATTTTAGTTATTTCGTTGGTGTTTGTTTTAATTGTATGACTATTGTATTGTATTGTTTGTTGTTAAGGTAGTGCAACCGATTTTGGGCTTGTACATTAATTTTTAATTACGACAACTTTAATTACAGAAAAATAATAAAATATTATTTGATGACTCCACGTTAAATTACAGGCATTTACAGTAGGAAATTTATGCAAACTTTGTCATCAGACTCAAATGAAAACGGCTGAATGTAAAAATCTGAAATTTGCTGTATTTAGATGAGTTGTAGCTTCAAGAAGTGAGATGTTTTTATTAAAAAAAATAATTTCGTTAAGAAAAGAATTAAAACACGTTCCTCCTTGAAGCTAAAAGTCATGTGGTAAAGTAAAATTTTCACATTTTTGACACTTAAATGCAAGAACCAAGAGGGGAGCGTCTTCTTGTAACGTAGCGCTCATTAGTTTAGTAGTGCCTGCAAAAGGCGCGATGCATCACGCGAGCTGGGTTTGAACATTTACTTTCTGAAATAGGCAAGTTATAAGTAATTGTAAATAACCTTGAGAATACGATCTTTTGTAGTACTTTCTAATTCGGACATGAGTGAACTAATAATCAGCATTTCCACAGACTGTACTTGATGTTTTCATTTGAAACTGGAGATTTGTATAACACTTACTTCACTTCAAACAAAACGAAATTTTGACGTTATAAAATTTTACGTTTTGAACTGGCGTGTTGTTTTTAATAATGCTTGATGTCATGAAACTGGACGTCTAGATATGGACCCGAAGTTAAATCATTCAGTGATTCACTGTGCCTTTTTGTAAAGAAAACTCTTATCATCTCATTACTGGCTACATTGCAACCTTGCATTTATATAAAGCTCTCCAAATAATATCGATTTCAGATAAAATCGATTTCAAGATCTAAAAAGCAACATTAGCACCAACACCACGCCTTGCCTTTGGAGTGAAGGGGTGTTACTTCCGACAGTTTCAATCCGTCTGTTTGGAGTTTATCTCCATCCATTTAAAGAGGGATTTAAAAGTGGCAGACGCTCGAGCGCGGTCCCACGCCGAGTCAATTACTTCAAGAGCTGCTCTTTATTGAGAGGACTTTGATGGAATTTCCCTCCCAATGTGTCTTCGATAGCGGTTGAGCTTCTGAATAAATAGGATACGGGCTCTACGCGTTTTCACATTACTCTAGGAAATATCAAACAATATTTCAGAATAATGTTTAGTTTGTAAATCAGTAATTACTGTACTTAGTATTGAACCCCTTTATCCGTAAAACAGTAATTCGTAGTTAATTTGGACAGTAAAAAATCGTTTATGTATGCACTAATTTGTTTTTGAAACTATATATAATCAATATTTGACAGCCAGCGTTAACACTGTAGGTACTAAAACACAGGTTCAAAGAAACATATATTTAATGAAGGACGCCAACGATTCAAATCGTAGACTATGTAATGAAGGGAACTTGCATGCTTTAAATACTATTTCATTCAATTTTATACATTTTCGTTCTGTTTTATTCTATTTTTTCTGGGCGTAAAAACAAAGCATTTGTATTACAATGCACAGAAATAAATATAATGTATAAACAGATAGATGTTGATAAAGCCAAACTTAATTAATTGTAAGTATTTAGATAAAAAAGACAATTAAATATGTTGTATTGAAACATATCGCTATGTGATGTGTGGGTAGGCTTCTCTGAGTAAAGAGCTGACTACGTACCAAATGTAAAATAATGTATGAACCCGCTTAGGGAATTGATAATAAAGAACAACTAGTGAATATTCTGTGTTATTTTACTAAAAGCTGTAGGACTTTTATGTATAGTATGCATATAATTTAATTTGATATGTATTTGCACACCAAGGAAGTTTATAAACAAATTATATACTGTATTTAAGTATTCAAATTGTTAATTTACGCACATACAAATTAAATTCAGTAAATTAAACATTTATTTCAATATTTCTATGCATATTTTGGGATGAATATTTAAGTTATTTATATTCATTAAATTTTATCAAACCAGCTTATTAACTTATTTGACTATTACTTTCCCCAAAACATATCTTCCTACACTACTAAATGCTACATGCAGATTAAAGCTTACCTGGTGTAGTAAAAGACAAATTAAAAAATTCAATGCAATTCAAACAACCCACTGCAGTTTTAAGAACCTTGACATTTGCTCTTAGATCTTGATTATTATTAGAGTGCATATTCATTGTCTGCAGTACAGGAATCATAATCTTCCATGCTCGTATTCCCATGCGTTCCAATTTTAAATTTAAAAGGTTTCAGTTCCAAGTCAAACTCTGTTTTTCTATGACAGTGAATAAACCCGGTATCTCCAACGGCCAGCTGTATGTGGCTTGCTCTCGACATTCATGGTGATTCTGCAACACGGGTTTCGACACAAACACAGTGCACAGAGGAATTTTGGACGATACTTTTAGTTGGCACTCAACAAACTAAGTGAAACAATTTATGTTTTAATCGCGTAGCAAAGCAAGGATATCCAGCTAGTTCTCCAACAAGGCTCACTGTAATTCTGTTAAACTAATGCAAGAATCTATCGAAATAATCGGCTGGAATACTGTCTCAGTTCCTTTAACATTTCGCTCACACGTCACAAGGTTGAGATGGATATTCGTTTTAGTTCATAAGATACACTGAAACGGATCATCATGAAACTGAATCAATTGCCTCTGAAACCCTGTAGTTCATAGTGTTGGATAGCATACATACGCCCCCGTACACAAACTTAATATAGTAGCCTTCTGTTTCAGGTGATGTCTGTAACATCCATGCTCTGGAATCATATGTCAGCTCTCTGTCTCTGAGACCTGGAATATCCTCGTCTGATTCCACCAGAAATATAGGGAACTAAGTACCACCTTGTTATTTTTGCAGAAATATATTGCAAGTGAGTTGCCAGTGTGGGTTTAGACAGGGTAAACGTTATTAATGGTACATTCTTTAATAGTGAAACAAATTACAACTTTTTCCAAAAATAAAAGATTTATTCTTGTTTTTTAAGATTTAGAAAATAGTAATGACTCGGCGGACGACAATACTTTACTAAATAAACTGGAAGTCAATCGCTTTCAATGGAGCACTGAGTTCTGTTTTGCAACAACTTGAAGCGGCAGATCTCTTTGGAAAATCTTAACCATAACATTGCAATACTTCAGTTAAATCGGGATACTATTTTTGTCTGGAGTTGATACAAAGGTTGTTATTTATTTTTGGCAGAAAATTTCTTAGAGGTTAATTCACTGTAAAAAACAGACAAAAGCCAGGTTAGGTAAGCCTGGATTGTATAAAATGGTTCATTCAAAATTTTCTTTCATCAACCATTAAATAAACTGATACAGAATATGCTGTAAATGGCAAAGATAAATAGATAACAACATCAGTGTGATAATTGTACAACTAAAACGAATCATGTATTGTAAATATATAGAATTACTTTTTAATTAGAGATCAAAATGGATTGGTGATATATTTTGGACTCAAAAGAAAACCAAGTGTTTTTACATTTATAAAGTTATTTGGTGTGTTAAAATAAAACTGGAAAACAAATTGCATAATATTTGTATTACATCCACTCTACTTACATTTGGTAACATCGCTTGGGGGAGGTGCTTTCAGATCCATTCTTAGAGCTCTTTTTATTACCCAGAAAAGTATTTTAAAGGAAGACTTGAGTAGAAAACAAGCAGTATCTCGCTAATATTGTTTCAACGATACTTCCCTTCTTTCATTATTCCCGTTATACATAAAAACCTTGCAACTTATATTTATAAAACATTGTTATTTTCTGCGAAACTATTTTCCATTCTTATAATCCAGATACGCAGATACATTAGTTAATGAGACAAAGCTGTTATAAAAAGAACTCGTATATGCTTAATTTATGAACAAACACTCCAATAATTGAGAAATTTTTATTTTTATTTTTGTAAGGCCTTTCGTGTTCAATGAACACATCGTCAGACCCACATAAGAGAAATAAAAGTAAAGTAATAATACAAACCATTTAGACTTAAATAAAAATACATTAAAAATACAGAGAGATACACTTCTGTAATTTAAAATACATTGGCCAAACAAAAAGGAAGATAAAAAAGAGAGTCAAGGAACATAAAGCATGTCTGAAGTATCAACAAGAGGAACAATCGGCCATGGCAAAACATGCACTTCATACTGGACACTGCATTTCAAAAGTAAAATTATTAAAAGAAATCAAAAACAAAAAATTCCTCGATGTTTACGAAACTATTTTTATGCAGAAGAACCAAATTATTTAGTAAATAATGCGCCTGGACCTCTCCAAAATTCACCGTTACTGCCTTTAATCTAATTAAATATTAATTTTTACATAATACAGTAGACATATTTCCTGACCTTTAAAATTTTATCTCTTTGTATTTTTAATGACATGTGTTTTTATTTAAGTCTAAATTTTGTATTATTACTTTACTTTTATTTCAGTTATGTGGGTCTGACGATGTTTTCATTGAACACGAAAGGCCTCACAAAAACAAAAATAAAAATTTCTGAATTATTGAAGTGTTTGTTCATAAATTAAGCATCTTCTTTCCAATGAGAAGAAGCTGGTAAAATGTAAAACTCGTATATCTTAATATTTATTACAACATTCAACCATTTATTTGAATCGAAGTATACTTTAATATTTAGACAAAACATAAAATATATTATTTACATATTAGACCTAATAGGGGGTTGAGATCTTAATTGTAACTAAATATAGCTTCTGGCCTAGAGATTCTGGTCTTTGGAAGACATCCTGCCTCCGAAGTCGTTCTCTGAGAGCTTTCGATCTGCCTGAGTAATGAGCTAGCTGGAATTATACCAGCCTTTATATAAAAGTTTTATATACCAAGGAGTTGTTAAACAACACTAAAGAGCATAGGCTAAATCTTTATCTATTTTATCTTGACTAACAATTGTATTTAAATGTTTGAGTAATTTTCGACCAAAATCGATGCATATTAAACACGCCCATCAGTAATTGTGTACAAAACTGTTGTGACCCTGGAACTCCAACCATCTGGTTTCATAAAAGACTAGAGAAAGGCTTCGGTTAAGATTTGTCTATAGAATACTTATTTCATAACAAGCTTTTATTGAACTTGCAGTCAGTTTTTCCTACCTTTAGAAGTTTGAGTGTTAAGTCCAAAGGAACTTGATTATAGCAAAGGTTTGTTTTTTAATACAGCAAAACAATTTATTTCAAATTCTATGGAATTTGCATCACCAATAGCCGTTACAGTAGATCGAAAATAGTTTTTTAGGCTGTACGGTACCTCATTGACTATTGTTTAAAGTCCTTGTTGAAATTATGTCATACAAACCCATGCCAGTGTTAGTCCAAATGTATATAATAGATGCACGGCATTGTTCAAAAAATATTTAAAATATCCTTTGAACTCCCATGGCTGAGACGCCAAACAACTATCCTGATTGCTGTTATTATCAATCCATAGAATGTCAATCTGATACTGGTTAAAAACAGATCCTTAGAACGTTCAGAATTGTTGTGAAAAATACTTTCATTCTAGCGGCTTAACCATGAGGTTTCCACAGAAAGCGTCCGTAACGGTGATGCCTCAAATATGCATTGATAGGCCCTGCATGATACAAGTAGTTGTGTAGAAACCACTTTAGGCCTTAGAGATCCGTCTTCTTGTTTGGAGACTCTGTGGCCATCAACTATTGTGGGCCAACATTTTTGTTCTATATCTAACATCAAAGTCCTCTGGTTCACACAGCGTCGAAACACTAGTCACACAATTATCTCCTTGAAACACTTGGGCCTCGTTGTGGAGAACCAACACGAGTCAGAAAATGTCAAACTGCATAACTTTTATGTTATATACGGGTTTCGGCTTAAAGTCTGTTCACTGAAGGTGGCTTCCCTAGCAAGCCCGAAATACTCAAGGAAAAGGTTTTATAAGTCATGATTCAACGCGGTATGAACAGGAAGAAGTTGGTGTTAATTACGGCAGCGGCCGAGTAAGCCTAAGAACTATGATTATTTCCACAGATTTTCCGTACCACTGGATGGAATTTATGTATCACTAGCATTTCCGAGATTGTCGTGCATATACGGATTTGCCAACGACGCTGGTCGCTGGGTAATTTTGTGTTCCAGAGAACACTGCTGCCCATCTATATAACCTAGGTGTCTAAATTGGTGATGTAGAAAGCTTCTGGGTCTTTCTCTTATTTTGTACGATTGGCCTCAACAACAAATTCGATTTTTGGAAATAATTACAACTGTAGACGTGATTGAAATCGGTGTTCATAAAGGTTTTTTTTCGCAAACACAATAAAAATGTACGACTAGAAATCCACCTAAACCTTTAGTTATTCAATTGATTGTTTAATAATATTTAGCAAATCACTAAGGGCATGGAATTTAAATTTCCTATTTAAATACAAGTGAATTAGAGTGTAGAGGAAGGCAATAACTGTAAGCAATAATTACACATTACATTGAATCACAAGGTTGACTTAACTGAGCAAGGTTTAAACCATTTGAGCGCTGAGGAGTGCCATGCTCTCTCTCTGGTACGCCATGGGGGACAGCGAAGAGACACAACACTCATTGTAAAATTGTATATGCATAACGCGTATATAATGCAGTCTACTGCGTTTTGGAAAAGCAGATTGACTCACATTGTTTCAACTCAACAATGCAAACAAAGGAGATATTTTGCCAAATAAATTATATCGTTCAGCAATCGATGAAAGTTTTGTTTCTGGACTCTGAAGACCAGAAACAATTAGTTGGCAGTAGTGACCGTGCCATTTGCCTGCATACGAAGAACCCATTTAAACTCAATATACTTAGATATTACCTCGAGGTTTGTTTTCGGAAAAGATTGTGTGAACGTTCACACGCAACATTTAGTAGAAATATTGTACTTTTATTTTATTAACGGCCAAACCATTTTACAATAAATTACGCAATGCTGATACAAGCGATAAGATAATATAAATACAAAATAGAAAGTAAAAGTAATAAGTGTGTAAATCGAGAGAATATGATACAATAGCAACATGAAGCTTATAAACAACAAGATGTAAACAAAAATATAAACTATTGAAACATAAACAATGAAACTGCAAGGTGTATTCTGCAAAATACAGCAATTACTAGCGAGCCATGAATTAACAAAAACTAGATACTAATAACAATATAATATATATATATAATAATAAACTATATAAAAGTGCAAAAACAGAAATAAATAAGATATGATTAATATATGAAAGCAACAACAACTAATATTAACAGCTAATAAACTATATAATATAGCAATAACAAGAATACCATATATTAGGATTAATAATAAGACATTAATAAATCTGGAATGTAGCTAGGAAATACGTTATTATATCAGTCGCAGTACACGACACTCCAAAACATTACACCGATTTTTTTTACATTTGAAATTGTCAAAATCGGATTTGTGTGGTCGCTTACTATTTAACGTATATTACAACTCAAAATGAAGACTTTACAGCAATTACTTAATTTATAATCAAACGTTCCAATAATTATTTAATTGTATTTTTGTTCAAAAATAAAAATGAATTAAATTTAAATGGAAATCAAATTTAATAATTAATGGAGTGTTTGTTTCTAAATTAGGTATCATATTCCAATAATAATAAGCTGGTTGAATATATATATATATATATATATATATATATAAGCTAGAACCTTATTGTTATAGACAAAGCCATGGATTACGATAATCATTTTCAAACCTTAGTTTAAAAAAAGTTTTACCATTCCTAATAAACTTAATTTTTATTTTTCTTCATTTTGCTAAAACAACTAGTTTATCAAACAATTTTTTTCTCCGGTCTGTAAATGATTGGGTTGGTTACGTGGATTTATAAAAAGGCCATAGGAAATAGAAAATTACACCTTCACCGTGCCGAGCAGGATAAGGTTTGGACGACAAGATTGGGTTAAACAAGCACACATTATAAGGTGGAGTGGGGAGAGGTGGCTTGGAATCGTCACCGACAATATCGCTGGTCATCAAAACCAAAAATGGTAAACACAAAAAACTTCTTGTTGCAAGTAGAATTATCATCAGTACAAGTTGTTTGAGATATCTACAAGAATGTGAATGTATCAAGTGCCTACAGTTTTATCTTAACTACAAACTGATATAGAACAACCATGTTTATCGTTGAATGAATTAGGAGTACTTTGGCCCTGAACCACTAACAATGTTATTTTCACTGGTCTTTAGAACGGCCTATTTTGATATCATCCATCTTGCGTGAGAAATAAAACTCTTCGGGCTTTCTGACTTCTGAGGGAAATGAGACAATCATAGTTGTTTCGTATTTGAAATTCAGTCTTGTAACAATTCTTTTATGAGGCTTGAATTATTTGTACTTACCGTGCACGCATTATCATTTTACTTTAATGGGTCGTTAAGTTCTTTTACTATAGTTTAACAGAATACTGTTAATAGGTCACTAAAGTATCGAGGGCACAAGGGATGTATGATTTAGCTTAATATACATTCTTTGAAAAGAATGGGAAACATACATACATTCATGAGAACATATTTTTTGCTTGTTGCTCAGCCTCCTTTGTTCAATAAAATACACAGGAGTTCGGTAGATTTGGATGGTTTACTTTTGGTTACAACATGTTAATACCAATTTTGCAGATTCAAATGACGATCATTGTAGTGTTAGGAGAAACATCCTTGCCTAAAGGTACTGCTTCGCGGTTCTAAAAGAACCATTCGTTGTTATAGTGCCTTATACACAAAGTACATGTCAATTTTTATTAAAGTAAATGAATTGGAGTTTTGCAGAGAATTTTTATTATTTGGTTTTAATAAGAGTTTTAATATTTTTGGCCTTTAGCCTCTGTCCTCGTGGCTCAAAAGGCATTGTTTAATCAAATTATTATTTGTTCCAAAAAAGTCCGTACCAATTTTTGATCAATTCAATAGATCCAATGGATGTCCGTAGAGTACTCTTGTCCCTGAGATATCGCCCCTTAGCTTTAAAGTGGCTTGAGAACTATTCTTGATGAAAATTGTTCCATAGAACGTTTATACCAACTTCAGTTTAAAAAGAATGATTCTATAAACTATGGAGAATAGTTGTGAGAAACCCATTTCAGCCTTGAAGTGCCACCCTCTGTACTTGTTTCGAAAGTTGCCGAAAGTCCATACATTTATACCGTAAAACGTTCATAATGATTTTCGTTATAATCCTACCAACCACAAAGCATCTGGATTAAGAGTTTTAAATGGGCATTGGTCCTGTAGCTCCGTTCCATTCGGTGCGATTGGGCCAAACTCAAACAACAAGTTTACCTGTAAGATCGTCTAAGCCTTGCTTCGTAAAAATGCATTGTGGTAAGTTATCGTGATGATACGTAAAAAGATAAATGTCTACAATAGGTAGATTAGAACAGTGCCTAATAATACTATAGCTACAGCTACACACAATAATGTTGCATTATAGCAGATAATAACAAAAACAAGACGCGTAACGAAAATTCTACTGTATCATCTCAATTTAAATATTTATTGTATCCGCAAGTCTATCCTCAGCTAGCCTATCCTCATCTAGCCTATCCTAAGATAGCCTATGATCAACTAGCATATCCAGTTACCTAGTCTTCCTTAGCTGCTGGTGGAGGCTGGTAACTTTACATAGAAAGATCTTCAGCTGAGTAGGCAATCACTTGACATTTTCATCAACCGATCCTGTTATAGCCTGGATGTAGAAGATAACATTAAGATAACATAGAAGATAGTGTCGATACATTCCACTGTTTTTCCTCATTCTCCCTTACCTGTTCCCCTGTATGTTTCTGTAGATTGTCTTATCGAATTTAATGTCTAAACTACCCGACACTTGTTTCTATATTTTACTATATTGTTACTATAACTCCTCTGTGGTCATTATTATTTTGTAAAATGTGCATGAAATACATATTGCACATTGTCACTGACATATTAACTTAATGGTGAAAAGTAATCATCTGGAAATTTTATCAAAATTTCAGGATCCCATAAATAGCAAGTTATCCTCCAGACCATAAACAGAATGAGTTATTTGCACAATTTAAGAGAGTAGGCCTACACTGTCTGAAAATTTAACTCTCTTACCGAATTAAGAGATAAACAGATTGATAGAACATTTTAAATTGTTTTCTGTGCTCAAATCAACTCGAATTTTGTTACCATAGTGAATGTGAGCAGCTCTAAGACTACTTGTTTTGCTGTATGTTTTACAATTACTCTACAAGACATGATCGTGGTACATATTAGGGGAGTTTTAACGAATGCAAAGATTTAACCATATATTATATCTATGAACTATAGCTAAACTGTAACTAAGTTTTACTTTTCCAGGCCATCCAGTCACGCACAGTATGCCTGAGAGTGAGAAGGAGAACGGGCAACCGCCTTGGTAAGTCATTGTCCTTGTACATCTCTTCCTCTCTAGTGTAGTCGTATATACAATCAACCTTTGTTGTTGCGCTTACATGTATTTATAGTGCTTACACAGCACGTTAATAACGTAATTGTTTTACATCATTGGTATTTATTAATTGTAAGGACATTATGATAAGCTCAGTGTTTTTGTACAAGGTGGTGCTAATATATTAGTGTTACATCATTAGTAATTTATTAATTGTAAGGACATTATGATAAGCTCAGTATTTTTGTACAAGGTGGTGCTAATATATTAGTTTTACATCATTAGTATTTATTAATTGTAAGTACATTATGATAAGCTCAGTATTTTTGTACAAGTTGGTGCTAATATATTAGTTTTAGCCACTAAAAAATCGGCCCATGACCTTTTGTAGCCCGGTCGGCTATTTTATGGTACAGTAAATACAGATCATCTCGCGTACCAGACGGTCGACTAGTAATTTTTGACCATGTGACCCGTTGACTACAATATAGTGGTGGTTAACCGTTGGGTACGACTCCAACAGTTAACCACCATTCTGTCCAAATTTAATTGTATTTATAATTATGTTTTGTACCATCTATATACATACAAATGAATGTTTGTGTGTTTGACGAGTATCGCTCCTCTCCGCTCTGTCTACGTAGCCAGAGTTGCATAAGTTATTGTTGAATCCAAGGCCACCGACTCCAGCTGACTCGACTTCCCCAGCCCTGAAGTAATGAGACACCGGTCAACCTCTTGTCCAATCGTTATCTAAGCTTCCGTCTGGTACAGGTCCATCTAGTACGCTGCCAACGCCCTACTAGCATTTCCACGACGTTTCAGCTCACTGTTATCTTTCAATTTTGGATTACAACATCGTATATGTGTGAGCTCATGTTGTTTTAGGTGTTAGACAAAATGTACAAATTGAAAAAGGAAAATATGTACACTGTCCCATTCATTCCCCACCCTAATTTATTATAAGTAAGTATCATCACCAGATATTTTATAAATCTATTATAATTTAATTAACTTACTTCCCTGTCGTAGACATTATTTAATACAATTCTATTATATTATGCGCAACACCTAATTAATTACCTTCTTTATTACTAATTTATTTATATCATCTAGGCATCAAAATAGTTATCTTCATTTACATTCATTCTCCATAGCCCATATACATCTTACCTCATCCGTTCTCGAAAATACTTATGCACCAATATTCATTAATTTTCAATTTGCATAATATTCCACTTAATTATTTTCTTTCCCAACAACTGGTATTAGTACAGTTAAGACTAAGAAGAATACGCCATAATGTGATCAACCAGTGCCAACTTCCCTTGTTGAGAAAATTAAATCATCAACTGTTTCCTGAAGATCATCAATTCCCTCCTGACCTTCATCTTCACCAGTAGAATTGTGTGTTAGCATATTCTCTGGATACCATCCCAAAACATTTCCCTGATGTCATTATGTTTGAGCAGAGAACTCAAATTTGACTAAAATCTTTTTGTTGCTACAACACTACCTATTTGCAACATCATGAAATCCCTGTGGCAGAGAAGACGTTATTGGTTGGACTTTTCATTACGCAAACTTCACCGTTTATTTGAAAAAACTGAAGTCGAAGAAAGTGTTTTATATGTATGTATAAACATTTAATAAACAAGAAATTTTTCCTATTTGAAAACGAATTAAAAATTGAAAATGTTCTGTTATTATTTTTTTAAATTGTTTTACAGTTTTACTTGTGTTTATGTAATGTGCATGCTTGTGATAGACTTCAGCTCGTATACCATACTTTGTCGCCAGCTCGATTATTCACATCCTTACAATTCATTGCACTTGTTAAATTTTATTTTAGACTTAGTCTCAATAACTGTTGATCCCACTATTCTGTATTCCTTTTTTGTAGTTTAAATCTTTTTATTTTTCTATATTTGTAAATTTTTACATAACAAATTAATTCTTTTATTTCATTCTAACAGGATTAAACTTGTGTTTTCAGTGATGTAAGTAATTATAAATGAACTAGCCCTGACCCTCGGCTTCACACGCAATTTATGCTGAGTATTAGGGATATCATGTGCATACACTTTTAAATACATTACAAAATGTTCTAGAGAAACTGATAGCGACTGAAAAATGTTTCACTCTCCTGATTCACAGTTGGGCTGTCAGTTTGGAGAGCAGTGTTTTGGGACTCTGAATTTAGAGGTTGAAATACAATTATAGATATTAATATATATTATTAACATAACTATTATTAACATAAATATTAACAAAATAATAAATTTCTCTGCATTTTATGTATATAACTAATAGTTCTAACGATTTCAGTGAACACTTCACATATATTAAACCACTGTGGAAGAATCCTAAAGTCGAAGCCCGTAGCTTTCTTAGTATAATCATTTATGATGTAAAACGAGGAATTTATGATATTTTTGAACCGGGAAAAGGCATTTATCAGGTACACTTTTTTCAGTTAAATTTAAACATTCTTTATGTTGACTATGTCTACATTCTTTAAATTTAGCCAAATTTCTGACGCCAATTTTGAGTTGATTTGTAGTCCCGGTAAACAATACATTGAGGCTTGTGTATAATTTTTAGTGAAGTTAAATTCAATACATAACAGAAAAATCAGTAAAAAAAATGTATATTCCAAAACAAATTTTTGTATGGTTCTACAAGAAATAAAACTTAAAAAACGAGGAATAGAGATCGATCTTACATTTAGATCGTTTGCTTTCCTAGATTTCACAACTAACTGACTTGCGATTTCAAAATTCCTTAAATTTTAGGTTCATAATTTAGTTTTAAATCATTTCTTTTACGTTAAAGCAATTTTCATAGTGGTCCTGTTTATGTCGAATCGCATATGCAGTTAATGGTCTCTCACAATTTTGCAAACAGTATCAAACCAATCATTCCTAGTCTTAAAGGAGTGATTGTTTTGCTAATATATAATCTTTGGGGAGGGGGTATTTAAAGGTCTACGATGGTAGAAAACCCCACTACAGTAAAAAAATCTATCCCACTTTGAGTATAAGGGGAAGAGTGAAAGAATCCTTATTACGACTGTGCCTTATTCTTCAATACACCTATTTTTGTGCTAAATCTCTTCTACATACGTCGAACTATATTCGAGATAGCGTGTAGAAAGTCTATATTTTATTTTACTTTTACCTATAAAAATCCTGTATTAAGTTTTACTCAGCTGATAATATTGTTTTAAATTATAAAGTATTTATACTATTTCGAATTGTTGGTTCACACCTGACGATGGCATCTTTGATGTCGAAAGGCCTCGTGTGAAAATATAAAAAATTATTGAATAATTGTGAGATTTCTTTTATAAAATAATTTATAGTACGTTACATGTACACGATATTGTTCATTAAGTAACATAAAGAATAGACTAATTAGTTTTAATTTGTCACTGCTCCCATCTATAATATAATATGAAGTCAGATAATAATGTTTTGTCATTACTATTATATGCATCACACGACGTCTCATATTCTTTTATGCAAATACAAAGTACTGTGACCATTAGCTGTCGCAATTATTACCTACCTTTATAATACTCGTACATATTTTTTCAATTACCTTTAAGAGTATTTGTAAGTGGTTTCTTGGAATAAAAATATTGATATTTTTTAGTATCGTATTTAAGTATTGTACGTACATTCCAAATTACGTCCAAATCTGTTCCCTACATTGTTTGATAATCAATCATACACAACGAAAAACATCCCAGCATCCTAAGATCTTCACATACTTTATCACTTCTATAGGGTCTTAAGTAAATGCCAAATATCTGAATAATAAACACTTTTCATGAGTTTCTCATTTGAAAACTTGTTTCCCATCTTAAAGTTTGTGTCAGTGTTGTTTCACGGTATTATTTATTTTTAATAGCCTTCCTGTTTTTTACACATGACCAACAAACATAATTTTGCGTCAAAATTACTAATGTTAATTGAGGTGTTTTTGAAGCTAGGCTTACAAAAAATATTTCATTTCACTTGTATAACTCTATAATTTTCCAGGTAATATAAAATGAAACCTATCCTCAAATTGCACTAACGGGTATTTCCAATCGTACAGAATAATTATAAACCAAAACCATCCTACTCCATATTTAACGCAAGGAACCATTCAAATATTAGAAAAAGTAATGAGAAAATAATTTTAGAACTTCGTTATTGTAATATAGTGATGGAGTGTAACGTGTAAAGACGTTTAGTAAAAAATAAAAGTAGATTTTATCTCAAATCGTGTCTCATATTCTTCTATTAAACGTTTATTAAATAAAAACAACATATATTATTTAAATATTCACAGTTAAGAGGTTCGAAAGTTGAACAAAATTGTCACTAGTTTTTATTCAGATTTAGTGCGTGAAAAAGCATTTCTGGTTCGAATCAATTCGGCATATTTGGAAATGTAAGTATACTCGGTGTGAGAAGCCTACTTTAGTCAAACAATGTCTACTCTTAACCCTTGTAATATTCTTCCGGTTATGTTATGGCAGACAAACCTTTGGGGTTTTTGCACTTTTGGTTAAATTTGTATGTAAAAATATCTATCTTTTTTGTGTAAATGCATTTATAAAAAAGTTATTCCCTGTGCCATGGTTTCTTTCTGTTGAAACCATGATGCACGTTTGACACATTTCATCGTTATAGGAAAAGTTGGAGAGTCAAAATATAGTTCTTCTAGGGATTGCAACCCCTGTCAACCCATATGGACTTTGATCTTTATGAAAATGCTTTACTTTTTCTATTTAAGTCATGAGGAGTATGTGTGCAAATGTTCAACTTTTTGAGATATAGGGAAATTGTAGAATTAGTAATGAGTCAGTGAGAGAGTGAAGGCTTTGCCTTTTATACCTTGTATGTCTTGATATGTTTCGAAAGATAACAGGTATTTCTAATGTTACAAAAATAGAACACTATTGGTTTGTAATTTTCGTCAATAATAAACTGTAAATAATGAATCCATGTTTCATCCACATAGTAAGCCAAAGAGGTTTACAACTTTCATTCAATGTTTAAATTCCGAAATTAGATGCATACCATTATTAAATTAACTATATTTTTGATTGTTCGATTGTTTTGATTACCTAAGTCTTATTAATGTTTTGTAATATTAGAGGACGGTAAATGAAGTATTTTTTTATTCTTCACAGAAAAGTCTTAGCGAGGGTAATGTTATATTATTTACTAACTACTGAATTTCAAACAAATAAACGCATTATTGCAAGTACGATAATAATGTTAGACGTCTGGTGTGTTTTATATTTTACATGGACTGAAGCAATGTTATCTCAGCTTCACCACATATGGTGAGGCTGACCTTATCCTAAAGCCTGTGGTGGATGGCGCAGAATTCTTTCAGCAATCCCTTTGTGGTGTTGTCAAATTAACGTCATGAGCGAGGGAGGTGCAACAGGGGGTGAAAATTCAGACGCACCGATGTCACTATATTAATATTATAGCTGCGTAACGTCAGGAAATAGCTCACACTGTAAGTGACACAGTTCTGTGGAAAGAAAGGGAACGGTCTCGGTGATCGAGATTATTTACTGGTAAGATAATGATGCGGTCACGATCAGATACATCGCCAGTAGGCCAGTTAAGACAGCCACACTCAAAACCCCAAAATCTCGACGTAAATTACTCGAATGAAACTGGTTGCTCGATAGTGCTGCCGCCATCTTAGACCGGTTTGAGGAACCACGTGTCCTACTGAGTCGACCCGGCATTCCTGTGTCTTGCCTTCGTCGGAGCGGCGCGGCGTCTTCGTCTACAGCCGCGGAGATGAAGGCTAACACTTGAACTTGTATATGCCAAGTTTATATAAATGTTTAATAGATAAATAGGGGAGATTTCGCCTAATATTCATTAATCACGTATTTATTCATCTAAATCGTAATAAGAGTTTTAAACCTCTTAATTAATAAATCAATAAAATTTATTGATTTTAATCTACCTACAGTTTAAACAGTATCTTAACTTAGGCTAATAATAAGTAAACATATGGATGAAGGAGTTTGAAGACACTATAATCTAATGTTTGCTTCTATAACCTTTACATCTTTCCGGAAATCGATACGAGATAAATACAATCGAACAGCAAGCGGACTCTGGGAGTAGATGTACGACACACCAACTTCCAAGTTTGGCCCTATCTTAAAATTATATTATAATCAGTTAAATAGATATTTATTCAAATACACAATTATCAGACGCCATTATGTAAACATCTAACAACAGGTCCATTAACTTAACTTTCTCATAACAATAAAAATACATTTAAAGATAAATATTTGTTTGTATTTGTGTTAAGATGATGACCTTTTTCAGCACACTTGTCAGTTTGCATCGAAAACGCTTTGCAAGTTAGCGTTCTGGTTAAGTTCTAATATTCTTTTGTAATTTCTGCCAGGTAAATTTGTATCCGGTTCCTTTTGGGAGACGTCAGGACGTCAGTATTAGCAAATAAATCTTAAATGTCGTGATTTAAAACAACATTTGTTTGAAATCCAGTTTAACCTAGATTATTGCAGCGGCTGAAATTCGTCGTATTACTTCTTCCTTCGAACGTGGTTGAGAAAGAGTAATTCCTTGTTAGGTGTTGTATTTATGTAAATTAAATAGATTATTATTATTCTAGACCTCCCTTTCGTTTTGAGTACTTCTCATTACACTGTTTATCTACTCTTATCCACTGTTATCACAGTGTATTGGCACTATAAATGTACAGGAAATTCTACTCAGTAATTAACAAACTTGTTAAACACTGTGCAAAGTCCTTTTATAACAACCCTCCTACTCAACAATTTATAGAAAAGGCATTCCGAAACACAAGGCAGACTTGCTGAGGAGGGTTTCAATCAAAAGTGATGTAACAGCATTTTTAATTATGAATTCCCCTGACCCAGCATTGAAAGGTACATTGAAGGTACTTCGGGTGTTGTCGGCTACAGTCGGGCCAGCTCGGCAAGTCGTCGTGGCTCGTCAGGTGAGCAATATTACAATCGTTGTGAGGTGAGCGGAGTGCGCGTGTGTAGTGTGTACTGCGAGAGCCTATTTTTGGGTGTGTTTAGTGTTGTGTTGTGATTTAACTTCTAGAGATTACAGCGAGTGTTTTTCTACTGTAGGAGTCCAGCAAATAAAGTAAGCCACACCATAGCCCCTCATAGTTCGTGCTCCTTGAATATTCCCGCTATTCATTGTTTTGGTAATTGCAGTAGATTTGTATTAATTCATTTTAAAATAAATCAAAACAGAAAGACTGGTTAGATCGCGGATTCAGTGGACAAATATCTATAATATTTATGGTTAAAACTATAGAGATATCGCTAACCTGGTTTTATATTAACTACAATTTGCAGCATATGTGTAGATAGTTGACCGTAAGACGAAGAAAAGAAATAGTCTTTCGTAGTGTTTTTAGAATTCAGGTTCTGTGTCTAGATTGTTTGTTTAGTGGAAGTTTACAGGTTATAAAACACCTCATGCCCCCTCCCAATACTTCTAGCAGCACTTTGATTCGTATTCTTTTTGTAAGTCAGAATTTAAAACAGTATTTTACTGAGAAATTCTATTTCCATTTAAAGTTATAGCAGTTCACATTAATAGTTTGAAAGTCGGTGATCCCCAGGCTCTTATCAACCCGATAAATATAAACAGTTAATATATTAAGGAACAAGTACAATTTTGTTTGCTTGGATACCAAGCAAATAAAAATGAACATGTTTAATATGATTGTATTAGTTTTAAGTACAAACTAAAAATTGGTGGATTTGTATACCTGTAGTAAAAGAAAACTGAGGTCAAATGTTTATTTTCTCTGGAACCTCTCCTAATCAGTAATCGCAGCATATTCTACCAATGATTAACCTCCAGTTTACCGCGAACATAACAGGTTTTATTGCTTGATCATTAAACCATAATATGGTATTTCAATCCATAATATTTTTCTATAATAACGATCCGGTTAAAATATCTCGAGGGTTATGACAGTCTCTTAACCAAAGAGGTGGTAAATTGTACCATACACACATAATACAACAAATTGCACATTTCCTCAAAATTCTACTGTAGTTAAAATGTCAGCAGAGTCTTGCGTGCATTGAAAGTAATTTCAGGTACATTTTCGTTGTAAGACGTCTCAAAAATTAATGTTCCTTGTGTCAGCTGTTTGTGACGATGCATCAGCAGAGCTTATAGCAAGCTGCATAAACGTTAAGTAATCAAACATGTACAAGTACTATTTGTTTCATGTAGTAGTAAAATGTACTTAGTTGAGAATTTAGAAGTCTGTGACCATAAAGTAGCTCTGATTTCTACTAGTTCAGGTTTCATTACACAAAACAACGTTGAACTTGGTTTGTTACATATTCAAAAACCTTTTTCTAAAAGGTCGTCTCCAACCACATACCAACTAAGTCTGAGGATTAAAGTGATGTAGTGTAAATATGTTAATTGCATATTCTCGTACCTGCAATAAGTAAACAAAAAATAAATTTAAAATATAAAATTTCCCCAAAGTCCCAAAAATATTAAACACAACAATGTCACTAGTCATAAAGGGAAATAGCATTACAACATTGTACAAAGGTTTCCTTACCACGACCATCATACTCCAAAACGTTCAAAATTACAAGAACGAGCATTATGTAAACACTTTTTACGTGACTGTCATGTTAAAGATGGTTAAATATGCATCAGAGGCTTGCTTTGTACTGCAAGTAGCGTTCACCAGTTGATAGCTTTCGTCTATAAAACAAACACTTTTGCCCCAAAACCGATTGTTTTATGTGGAAATATAAACAAGTGGAGATTCAGTATCGTACTTGTACACTTAATATTCTAAAGCTGTGTGCAGAAACTTTTAAACACGCAATTGCTGTCATGGATCTGATCGTATTTTTCCCAGATGTAAAGAGAGGTTTTAGAACAAAGTAATAAACGCATTTTGATCATGAAATTTTCAGGCATTTAATCCTTAACATTTACACACAATACTAATGAAAATGTCAGTTGTGCTTGTTTACACATTCTTCAACAGTACCGGTATTAGATATCAACAACCCAGATTTAATTCTCGTTATCGGATGTCGCTTTTTCAGTTGATTACTCGGATTTGGTTGCCAAAGTACTATCATTATGGTATGTATGGTTTTTAGGTATATATCATTTTCTATATCTTAAAAATGTCTAGACATTTTATATATTACAAAATATGTCTTATTTCGCCAGATACAAGTGTAGCAGGTTCTGGATTAGTTAGTAGGTAGTTCATTAAATTTGTAAATGTACTTATTTATATACAAGTTTGTATACTTATTTTCATAGCAAAATCATCTACATCACTGTATTATTTAATTTGTATAACAATAAAGTACTCGTGTAATACTATAATAATTATAAAGTTACGCTTGATGATAAACTATGATTTCGGTTTATTCTACCATCCGTTATACAATTTACATCTCGGATCTAAGTCTGAGGTAAGGATGGTCAACCATGACCATAGAATGTAGACCGTCACTAAATAAGCCTCTGTTGTTTAAAAATAAATATTTTAGATTTGTTCAAGACTTCTTGTGTGTTAACATAATCAACGACAGTAATAGCTGAAATTATTTGACTCTCATGTAATCTTATTTGTAGAACTTTTAACTTCAGAACACTATTTCGTTACTTATTCTTAAATCAGGGCTTTTATGTATTCGATATTTAATTATCCATCTTCATTTGTGATTACATTCCAGCTTAGCTATTCTGAGTCGACGTTTATGTGGAAAGGCGACTATATTTCACTATTGAGTAAGACAATACACTGTATATAACTTTAAATTCAAAAGCAATATAATCAAAAAAGTATATTCTATCAAAGGAAATATCATCTGTGATACTAAAAACCTTATTTATTAATTTGATTGTATCTCCTGCGAAAAACAGTATGTTGGCTAACCATAATCATTTACGCATAATAGTAACTGGCCATCGATGTGACATTGTTCATATCGACGTAGAAAACCCTTTAGCCAGCCACGCTTTAAATATACAAAAACAAAATCATTTAGAAATTGTTAAACTATGAAAGATATTGATAAGATGCATGAAAATTGTAATGTAAACCTTAATTTTCACTAGAACTGCAAACCAACTAGTTCAAGACATCTGAGAAGTCTTAATTTAAGTTAAATTTTATGTTGTCTAGTTATTCACACACGTCAATTTTATGGACCTTCAGCTAATGATCTATTGTATTTTTCTTGTTTGATTCCTCATTTCCTTTTTTTCTTTTTCCACACACACTCACGCACGCTCACACACACACGCGCGCGCGCGCGCGCACACACACACACACACACACACACACACACACACACACACACACACACACACACACATTTTTTATTCAATAAAACTTCATATCATTTTATGAAAATATGAAAGCATGAATTTTAACATACTGAGAATTCTAGCTCACAGCTATCACTCAATATTATCGCGCTGACACGGATTGCTACTCGCGTCATAATGATAATATCAGCACTATGCGTCAACAAACAATACAGGATACTTGCGTACTGCTGATTCATCACGCTTTGTTGTGTTCTAGCGGATTACAAATCTTTTAGAACACGTTTGACCTTATCAATCCCTGCGTCCACGTCCACTGTTAGTCCATAAGCACAGATCCAATTTGCATTTTAGAAGCACACAATCAAGATTTCGTGTAACCGAGAGTGGAATTTCCCACGGAAAAAATCGATCGACAGATACGCTAGTTTTGATGAGGTATTTTAGTTTGACGCACTTATAACGTCATAATGTAAATAATAGAATATCACAGTCAGTCCAGGAGATAAAGCGACAGAAAGGTCACTGATTTCGGCCAAGTTGTGGGTTTTAAAACGCTTAGCTGTTAGCACGCTAGTCGATCTCCTCTGCTCACAGACGTTTGCGATTTTTTTATTAACTAAATATCTTTATGATAATTTATTAATTCTTGGCTTTATCCAGCAATATTTGTTCACTTACCTAAAGGCTTTGCACACTCATTTACGCCGTTTTAAACATTCATTTTTGGTGCTAAATATTTTGGTATTATTTGTGCTAAGGTGTTTTACCAAATCTTCTTAACGCCTCTACACAATTTCTTGGCAATAGCCAATTCGAGCCATTGAGAGTCGGCAGTTTAAAATTAAATTTATATTTTATACTGGTATTTAGAATTTTATTGTAATTTGGCTCTGACTTAGGCAAATTTGCAGCATCGATACTTGGAAGTGGATTATTTTGTTGGAAGATGGTTGGAAGCCTACAGGCGGTTTAGTGGCAAGTCGCCAAGTGGGGTGCGGGTGTCTATGTTATTGATGAGGATCTGATAGAACTTCAGAGTTGCTGGTCGTTGATTGTCACCATAGTCAAACAAAAAAGCATAAAATTACAACATAAATATTCCAAATGGTCATCAGGTCGAATGTCAATTAGTAAATACAAGCGGCAGTTCACTTAAACTATTCGTTGTTGTCGTACTCTAACAGAATTCAGTATTATAGACGCTTGTGGAAAGTTTCCCAGATACTCGCATTATGTTGGTTGATTGGCCTGCGATCCATTACCACATCACCACATCATGTCGTACTATTGAAATTCGTAATTTTATAATCTCTGTACACTTTCAATTTGTTAGCTTCTGGCTAACTTACATAATAAATGAACTACAAATACTCAATTCACGGAACAAACACAGTAGTTTAGTTATATGCCAGTTTGCCTTACTTGACAGTGTACAAAGTTAATAATATACTGTGATTGCATACTGCTTCAGCGAGTTTACCTCGTTCAACTTTTTCTTTGTATCTATAAGCTCAAAGTATCTGAAATTCTTGCGTATGGAATTCATTCCAGTAAACGTAAACAACGTGTCAACTAAAAATCATAACGTTGTTTAGGGTACAAATCGTACACATCGTGAGTACACTTGATGATTACGTGAAACTGTAATGAGATTCCTTGTAGACGTATCGCATGATTGAACTGGCCGTAATGTAGTCTTCGTGGTGATATGGTATTGTGCCGAAATAAGTGCACAAGTCAGAGAATTAAACTAGTTTATGAAATGAGTGAGGTTCCATTGGGTAAGACAGATAGTCTAGTTGACGAAAATACTACCGGTTTATATTTAATTCCGTTCCACTAGGAAAACCAATTACTTTTCTGGTAAAATGTTATCGGTTATATCGACAGAGAGTTAGATTCTCAAGGTGAAGGAATGAACATGTGACCTCATCCGTTGGCAGTTCATTGTATACAGTATAACAGTTTGGTTGGAGTAATGAGTCTAACCTATCAGTGAGTATTCCAAGATGAGGGGTTTTTTGTTTAGCTAAGCTGGCAGTAGTGTAGGCTATAGCACGGTTGTGTGGAGAGCCGGTATACAGGTCACTATTCTCTGTTCACAGACCGTGCATAATCCTGTGGTATGATGAAGGATGTTTAGTGTTCAGCTAAGCTGGCAGTAGTGTGTGGCACGGTTGTGTGGAGGGCCGGCATGCAGGTCACTCTTCTCTGTTCACAGACCGTGCATAATCCTGTGGTATGATGAGGGATGTTTAGTGTTCAGCTAAGCTGGCAGTAGTGTGTGGCACGGTCTTGCGGAGGGCCGGCATGCAGGTCACTCTGCTATGTTCACAGACCGTGCACAATCCTGTGGTATGATGAGGGATGTTTAGTGTTCAGCTAAGCTGGCAGTAGTGTGTGGCACGGTCGTGTGGAGGGCCGGCATACAGGTCACTCTTCTCTGTTTACAGACCGTGCACAATCCTGTGGTATGATGAGGGATGTTTAGTGTTCAGCTAAGCTGGCAGTAGTGTGTGGCACGGTCGTGTGGAGGGCCGGCATGCAGGTCACTCTGCTCTGTTCACAGACCGTGCACAATCCTGTGGTATGATGAGGGATGTTTAGTATTCAGCTAAGCTGGTAGTAGTGTGTGGCACGGTCGTGTGGAGGGCCGGCATGCAGGTCACTCTGCTCTGTTCACAGACCGTGCACAATCCTGTGGTATGATGAGGGATGTTTAGTATTCAGCTAAGCTGGCAGTAGTGTGTGGCACGGTCGTGTGGAGGGCCGGCATGCAGGTCACTCTGCTCTGTTCACAGACCGTGCACAATCCTGTGGTATGATGAGGGATGTTTAGTATTCAGCTAAGCTGGCAGTAGTGTGTGGCACGGTCGTGTGGAGGGCCGGCATGCAGGTCACTCTTGCTCTGTTCACAGACCGTGCACAATCCTGTGGTATGATGAGGGATGTTTAGTATTCAGCTAAGCTGGCAGTAGTGTGTGGCACGGTCGTGTGGAGGGCCGGCATGCAGGTCACTCTTCTCTGTTCACAGACCGTGCATAATCCTGTGGTATGATGAGGGATGTTTAGTGTTCAGCTAAGCTGGCAGTAGTGTGTGGCACGGTCTTGCGGAGGGCCGGCATGCAGGTCACTCTGCTATGTTCACAGACCGTGCACAATCCTGTGGTATGATGAGGGATGTTTAGTATTCAGCTAAGCTGGCAGTAGTGTGTGGCACGGTCGTGTGGAGGGCCGGCATGCAGGTCACTCTTCTCTGTTCACAGACCGTGCAGTCAGCTAAGCTGGCTGCACGGTTGCAGGTCACTCTTCTCTGTTCACAGACCGTGCATAATCCTGTTCAGCTAAGCTGGCAGTAGTGTGTGGCACGGTCGTGTGGAGGGCCGGCATGCAGGTGACCGTGCACAATCCTGTGGTATGATGAGGGATGTTTAGTATTCAGCTAAGCTGGCAGCTGTGCTAAGCTGACAGTAGTGTGTGGCACGGTCGTGTGGAGGCCGGCATGCAGGTCACTCTGCTCTGTTCACAGACCGTGCACAATCCTGTGGTATGATGAGGGATGTTTAGTATTCAGCTAAGCTGGCAGTAGTGTGTGGCACGGTCGTGTGGAGGGCCGGCATGCAGGTCACTCTGCTCTGTTCACAGACCGTGCACAATCCTGTGGTATGATGAGGGATGTTTAGTATTCAGCTAAGCTGGCAGTAGTGTGTGGCACGGTCGTGTGGAGGGCCGGCATGCAGGTCACTCTTCTCTGTTCACAGACCGTGCACAATCCTCTGTTATTTTCCAAATAACTTTCCTCTGGCGAGCGGTGCAAGTGTTGCAGGAATTTCTCCAGCTGCTCAGTCGCCAATTAGAGGCGGTCTGATTGCCAGACGATACCCAGCTAAACTGCGCGGTCCGCGCCAACACTTTTTCGACCTCGAATTATCTCACTCATTCTCTTTTTAGCGCCTTTCCTATGACGCGCTATTGCCCTTTGTCTCATGATATGACCAAGATCTTAGTTTCTCAAACGTGTTAGTTAACCTTCGATAGTGATGCAATATCAGCAAAGTCATGCCATGATATAGAAACGAGGTTTTCAATAAATATGGCAAAATATAGTCATTAATAATAGTTTTTACGGGACAGATACACTTTGTCAAGTATAGGTAACGGTGAATGGTTTTCAAATTCAAGTAATACTGTTTTGTCGAATTTCAGAAACAAAGTTTATGCCCCTCATTGCCACTCTGCAGTTTGGCAAAACTGTATACTTCGACATTGAAAACTAGTAACTATCTATAATTGTCAGAGTTCCCACGAAATATTCCCTTTATAATATCTCTACTTTACAAAGAAGAGTACTGACCTCAATTTGTTTTTACTCTTCAAACCTATAAATAGTCTTAGAAAGATTTTTTGCACGAAGATAATGATTGATAACTAGAAACCTTTATACTGAAATTAAACCGTTCATAATTTTATCCTTTAGTGTGAATTTTAATATATCAAATATACTCGGTTTTTTAATAATTTATGTTTGTAATAATGTAAAAGCGACAAAAAACGGGAGTTTTACATACAATAGTTACTTCAGAAATTAGACTATAATAGGCCTAATAATGTCTTATTTCAAAACAGTCATTTTAACATAAAATGTAAATTTTTCTGTATATCCACAAATGGTCTATTGCACGCTTTTTAAAGCAATTGGCTGTTAAATATCTCCACAAAAATGTGTTGAACATACCCGATTGTTTTTTATAAATTTCTCAGGATAAATTAAAAAAAAAAAAAAAAACAAAAATTTGCGTTGTTAGCTTAGAAACACTTAGTTTAACTTTATTTTTTATTTAAATCAACATTTTATTTTTTCAATAGTAAATTATAAGACTCTTTTGATGCTATTTATGATAAGCAACGTTTAGTCAAGGTGAATTTCTTCCTCGCCTCACAAACGTTCTATAAAACGCGATAAAGAAAGAATGCTGCAAATCGTGTGTCTCTTCATAGTTTCGAGTGAAAATATAAAATCCAAATTAAAAACAGTGGTGTGTATACTTGTGCTCCGATAATTTATAATTTTAAAAAATGCGTCGAGTGTAATAATTGAAAGATCACAATTGTTCGTATGTAGGCTATTTGGAATCAATAATAACAATAACAACGTAAACTGAGTTTGATCATTGTTCCATAAATCCAAGAAAATAATACTTGACGTCAGGTGGAACGGCTGTCACTATTAGCGCTGAATCACCTGCTTTATACATTCCAGGACGGATTTAACGACTACACATCCTACTTTCTCCTCGGGTCTGTTAACCTGTCGCAATTAGCTAAAGGACATTGATGTCTGTTAGTTTTCTTTTGCGAATGTAGGCTACATTTTGCATAATGTTGTCTTCGCACTCGGGCTGATTTAGTACAGTAAATGCTTAATCATAAAGTTTATTGAGATTGTACATTATTTTATACAGTGCATGTAAGAATTGCATCACAAATTTAAATGGATATAACGTGGTTGCTGTAGAGCAGGTTCAAGTTTATAATGTGTTTGCTCGACCTTCATACCTTTATGTGCTCTAAACTCGTAACGTCTTAGAAAATTCGGACCAAGCATCTTTTACCTTGCTGTTAGAGGAAATTCTTCTTCACTAACACCTTTATTAGACGCGGTTTACAATATACGCCCAATGCGCTCAGTTTAATGGATGTCTCAATTACCAGTCCAGTTGCACCGAAATGTTTAGTATTTTTTTATTTGAAAACATTTTAGGCCTTAAAGTATAATAAATTGTCTTCTTACGCCAACTGGGAGTTTCTTTCGGCCTACCGGTCTAACGTGCTGCTAGATTTTGCTTGATTTTTGTTTATATCGCACTATATAACAGAGAAATTGTCTTCAACATATTATGATGTATACCCATTTGGATTTCTCATTTCATTTCATTTATGCATCTGCAATCTGAAATATTTCACAAAAACAACACTTCATACTGATTCAGGTAGTGTATGACTTTACAGCTTACATTTGAAAAAACTTATGTAAGAGAATATAAATATGTAAAAACGATTAATACTTTTCTTGAAAAGGTATTATACAAATCAACATACAAAATAATTTTAGTGATTAATATTCTTTGTATAATTAAGCGAATAGTAAGTTATGATAATGCAGAAGAATGTGTGCTAATACAGAGCTAAATGTGTTCAGGTAAAGATTCGTTTGATAAAATGTGAGTGGATGTGTTTCTTTGAGTCTATTATACAACGAGATGTGAAAGCGCATGGTGTTGCGGAGAATCATGTAGAATCCTTGAATACTTACATGCCCGTTTATTACGATTTTTACATAATTTGCACTGTAACTTATCCAGATTAAAATCAAACCTATCACAATATTTGCTATATTCGACCTTTAAACACCTAGTGCAGAATAATTTCAAATATTTCATCCTCTTCCAAACTTTCCATCCAATATGAAGATGCTTCTAAACTACAGTGGATTGGTAAACATCACCCAGTTTGGGTAAGAACTCACCCAAATTATCGTGTGCTCAATAATTTCGATCTTGTGGTCCAGCGTGAGGTCATGATTGATTTTGTAAGTTTATATGACTTTTTATTATTTAAGAAACTATTGAATACTAGGCGCTAGGCCTTCAAAAACTTCATGTTCTAATATTTGGATTTTTGTTCCACGTGGCTCAACAAGTATTTGTGAATTATTAAGTGATCGTTAAAATTAATTACTGTACTGTTATACGAGTACTAAGCCGAATGACAATCAAATATGAGGATGGAGACAGTACATCGTCTTCTTCGTGTACCACATATCCAGTGCTACAATACTTAATAAATTTCGTGGATACGTAAGTATGACGTATATATAGGGGATATAATTTGATTATTTATTACATGTTTATGGCTGTAAATATGAAAATGTAATTATTAGAATTAATACGTTATTGCGTTTGTTTCTGGATCCGTTTAGTTTTAAATGTTTCCTAGTACGAAGGTTTTTAAGTGATTTCTTTAATGCCTAACATAAGTATTTTTTAATTATTGGAACTGTATACCACTTTCTGATTATTAAACAATTGTATTATTAACATTAATACATTTTAGTATTAACATAAACAAAGGAGAATTTGTAATTCTTGAATTAACTTTGTCCTTGCTATTTATAATGGACAATTTTATAATACAGTGAACGTTAAACACTGCCCGGGACTAACGTAGTCGTGTATAACGTTTAAACAGCTGCTACATGACGTCTGGTGAGCCGTTTTCGTGGCGCGACACGTGGATTGTGCCGCAACGGTTTACTACTTTATTGAGAATTTCCCGTTACTATTGAAGCCATGTGATTATCCTTGTTAGCCGGCAAATTAATTTCACTAAGCACCTAAAGCCCAAGATTGCCGTCATCAGTCTTCCCCTACACATAACCTTCCATCTTTTAAGCACGTATTCCAACGCATTTATTGCAGATATAAATCTCGCATTCGAGCTTAAGTAAAAGTAGTACACTTATACTTATAGTGCATACGTGGTGATTAAGAAGTTCGTTAACATTTTCGGGAGTTTATTAAACATGTATAACATATAAATCGTTCTTATGAGGGCATTTCCTAAAGTGCTTAGTCTTCCTTCATCCTGTTTGAACGTTATTTCTTCTAAAGATCATAGCTCATAATTTATAATGATTGGATAAAAAACTGAGCAAATTAATTTTTAAAGTTAAAATAAAAATCAATCGTAATGTCGAAGTCCTACAATATATGTACTCTGCACTGATACACGGCATAGATTTGAGGTTTCCTATGTTTATCTGTTTAGGAAAGGCAAAATATAATCTGTGCTGTCCCAGTTGTAACCTATACATGTGGGTTAGACTAAAAACACTAATTGGTGTATGATTAAGCTTACAAACATACTCGAAGATCAGGTGTTAGTCATTTGCAGACACCTGTAGCACAGCAGACACACGTAGGATACACGTGTAACACAGCACACACGTGTAGTACAACACACATGTGTAGCACAACAGACACATGTAGTACGCATGTAACACAGCATACACGTGTAGTACAACACACATGTGTATCACAGCAGACACATGTAGTAACTGACAATGTTGCTGCTGTTTCCGAACGCACTAGTTTAACTAATCAATAAATACTATAAGCATTCGTTTCCGTGGTTGTTAATAGCGTTTTTATTCTTCTCCTGTGTTCACAATACTGTAGGGGAGAACGTAGATTTCAGGAAGACAAATAATATGTATATGATGTGCATGATTGTATACATATACATTTTTTAAGTTGAGCGTCTTATGAGCTAAAGATTATGCACTGAAAAGAAGCTACGTTTTCAAGAGCTAATTTACTCCAGGGTTTTAGAGAATTAAAGCACAGAATTATGCCCACTGACTCGTGACAAAGATACTGAAAGAGAAGTTAGAATGCCTAAGGTGTTGGAACGAAGAATTCTGAGGCACAGAAGACCCAAGGACACTTAACTAATTAGTCTTAACGAGGTGTCATTTGCAAGGTTAGAAACCTCAAACTTGCTTGACATATAACAGTTATTCTGCTATAATCACTGTATTGTGCAGAAAAGTTCATTGACATTAAGAAATCTCAGAGCGCAAAAGGATTAAGAATACAAATATACAAATCCAGGAATGATTGTATCAACACTTCCGAGATATAATAGATCTGACAACTTGAGATAATAAGGTCAATTTGCCTAGAGAACTATGCAATAGTTTTATGAACCAAAGGTCTTAAAATATAGATGTGCAGTCTGAGATATACTGCTTTTACCTCAGATCTAAGGACGCAAATAGGAACAAGGACTCTGATATTCATGAGCAAAGAATATCAGAGCACAAGACCCAGAACGTCTGCCCTATTTAAATAAGGTCATTTTGGGGGAGGTTTCCCGCCAAATCTATAGAACTGCCTTGAAAAATATCTTAAATTATTTATATTATATAGAGATATCTTAATAATGTTTATTTGTACTGAAACATATTATTTTCGTATGAAACAAGGAAATTTGTCTGTTCTAGCTTGTCCAAACACATAATTTATCAAGTCTCTCATTTGAATTTCACAGTTATGTTTCAATAATGGTACCTTTGATAAACATGTACTGTATATAAAAATGAAAATAATTCTCTATTTTGAAGCGGAGAACGGCTTTTCCACTCAACATCTACATATTATCAATTCAATATGAACTGAAAATGTCCTTGTCTTGAGGTGGAGTTAGAGCTGGTTTCATAATAAATCAATTATTATTAATTTAGTTGAGCTATGCTTTCTGTTTTCTCGTTATAACATTGTTTTTTTCGTTGTGCACCACAATATTCCTTGATCTAAAATTTTGTAGATCACAATTTCACGGCTAAGAATTGAATACACGTTATTTTCGTCCTAACCCAAACTAGGGATCAAAAGTTTCCTATTGGTTACGATTTTTATTTAGCATTTATGTTTGTTGAAGTTATTTGGTACATATTTTCACAGATGAAATTTCTCGTTACAATTTGTGAAATCGCCAGTTACAACAATACAAAATGTAACAACCCAGTTCTTATACAGCGCCTGGGTGGTGGTTGCAACAATCGGGACGAAGCAGAGGCCCGGAATGCATCGTAAGCAATTGCACAATGTCATCCTTGGGTGAGCAATTGCAATGTCTTCAGCAGCGGTGCCAACTTAACAACCTTGTTATATACGCGAGTAAAATATTTATTGCCGTGCAGATTTGCTTTACAACAGCAAATTATTTTACATCATTATGTTTAAAAAAAACACACAAAACTATTTTTTACCATGAATTTCCTATGGCTGCAAAGTTTTTTCTTGCACAGCTAAAAGTGTTTTGCTATTTTACGTAACTCGTTCTATTTATTCATATATTTTCAATGTTAAATGTTCAATTTTATTGTGTTCCGCTTTTTCATAACCAACTAAACCACAATGTAGTAGATGAAAGTTCTATTATGTCGTTATACTGCTTCGTTAATAATGAGCAGGCCTGATCTACTAATAATACATTAAATTCAAATATTACTCTAGAGCATTGTTGTTCGCGAAACATTTCTCTTGGTTTCGACATCATGGAACAGTAAACCATATTAGATCATTGTTTATCGTTCGTGTTTCTTGTTATTCGTTTTACTGTTAACAAGATACTGTAATTTAAAGTTACTAGCAAAGGAAGTGTTTTTTAATGAGCTCGTCATGATATAAAGCCAAGTTTAGGTTTAAGTAAAGTATGCATTTATCTCATAAAATATGTGAATTATCCGGTGCACAACAGAAAATATTATGAACAAAGAGATCGAGAAGCTGCAGGTTAAATAATAACAATATTTGAAATTAGGGTGTTGAAATATATGTTATAAATATGGATTCTGTAATGTCTTGTAGTTGGACAATAGGGGCATAGTTTATTTGTAAGAAGTTTCGAACCTCTAATGTGCTCGTCGCGGCGCTTGGCTAAAAACGTCTGCAGTGTCCATGGCATATAATACAGTTGGAAGAAGGAAACGCTGCATCAAGGCTGCCGACGGACCGAGAGAGGCGAGTTAGATGCGCTACAGTCACGGACCAGGACCGTGGTCAGCTCAGCGTAGGCTATATTCAACACTGGAGTCGTGCTGAAAATATTCTCATAAATCAGCTGATTTATCAACATGTTACAATAAATTGAGATAATTATATGTTCGTGAAATAATGTAGATCGATTAGCGATAAAAATGTTAATTACAAAGTAATTGTCACTGCTATCAAGAAAGTGAAAGGTGAGGACTGAAGGTTTTATCAGCGAGGGATGTTCGTCACGCTGGTGACAGGTGGCGGTGGCGGACACAAAACACCATGTCCGGTCCAGTTTCCGGAAGTGAATGTTGGAAGTAGGCCGGACGTGAGGCTGTGGCTGCAGTGCAATTTTGATTGCCTTGTGTCTCCCTATTCAGTAAAATAAAACTTCACCTCCATGCTGTGATTAAGCGTTACGGCCAGAGATGATATTGTTGCAAGCAAAAATATATATATATAAAATTGTGAACCTTCTGAATAATGTATTTAGCATCCAGAGCATTGCGTGCCGACATTACATAAAGTCGTTTCCACAGGTTTGGTGTTAACATATTCCTTCTGTGGTAGGTGGCTCTGGGCTTAGGATGGTCGATTATGCGATATTTCTAAAGTAAACGTAAAGGATAGCTAATAACGTTTGTCAATTAGTATTGAATTTCTAGATGAGATGCTCCGTGAACAAATCAAATATTTTAAAACACAGTATACCTCTATTTGAAATGTGAGCATATCGGAAATTTTGGAATTAAACCACAATTCACTTGATTACAAATATCTCCTATTCCTAATCAAAGAGAAGAGACCTATAAGTTTGCTCATGATATTTTAAAATGTAGCAAATAAGCGAAAAGCCAATATTTGTTCAATGGATTGCCTCATAGGATTTTGGGCTTATTCGATGAATGGGTCTACAATATTCCGAGCCCTTTGCACAATTATGTGATTAGTGTTTTTATTTTTGGCACCTACTAATTTACCAATCAGTTGGTCATATACTTTCAAAAAGTCACGTTCAGAAATCTATAAAATATTAATGCTATATACAAAGTAAATAATCTTTAGTCTTGTTACTGATTGCTCTAAAAGAATTCGTAGAAATCGAGGTTTTGCTGTATTCCCAATACTATTTCCCTTGCAAAACAGAAAGGGTAAAACTGTGCGAATATACGAATGCGATGTAGGGTAAGAGTATCCTCGGAGAAAGGTGCGGCCGCAGCCGCGCGATAGACTCGCTCGCCCGGGACAGGTTCGTAACTGTACTCGGGTAACGGTCTTCGGTCCTCCTCATTGGGCGAGAGGAGTTGCTTGTTTACTTGTCCACCAGGCTCAGATGTCCGATGGCTCGCGATCCCGGTTACAATTAGTTAGAGCGGCACAATCTATCTTCGATCTTGTGACCGATATCTTGTATCACCATTTTTAGATAAATTTATCGATTTTGTTTCTTGCATATTTGGTTCAATAGAGGTATGATAGAATCATTTTTGTATATGTGTATGTTGCTTACTAGAGATAAGTTGTATGGGGTATTTTATTTCTATGTTTGGCTCAGTAGAGGTATCTGTATGATACTATTTTTTGTGTAAATGTGGCTCACTGGAGATAAATAGTATTAGATGTTTCTTTGGTACATTTGGTTCACTGGAGAAACATTGTGCCGGATGTTTGATATGCACATTTGGTTAGCAACTCATAGGATATGTGCTGCGTTAGCTCAATGGTTAGCGCGTCAGATTGACAAACGAAGGGTGCCTCTACTCTAGCTAGCTCACCTCCGAGTTCGGATAAAGTATTAACACTCAGGTAATGTTTTATCTATTTAACGGTTGAGATAAATGCTAAAAAGTAAAAAGCAACATTTATATAGAAGATATATTCGTATTATTGCACTTAATTTGTGGAAGGGATGAACAATATTTCCACTACTAATGGACTGCAGCAATGATGTGGCCGAGACAGAGCGAGGTCGCAGACAGACAGTCACTAATTGTGTTAACGTACAAACACTCGGCCAGTAAGGTTTCAAGGCTAAGCGTTCTATCAGTTGCTTTATATCGGTACAACTCCAGAGTAATGATACTGCGGACAATTGGCAGAGCAAAAAAAATAGGTGAATTGGGTTCTTAATATGGTATTCCCTCATGACAAGGATAAGGTAAGAAGAATCAGGTTAAGTGCAACTTAAGGTATTGTTGTTTTCTAGTGAAATAGAGTTTATTTATTCGTACCAATTCCTATAACAACCCACCATACAAGGAGTTTAAGTATGAGAGATGGTGGAGAGAAGTTCATTTGTCTAAAATTGATACGAAAGTCATTAATTGTCGAAAAGTGCATATAAAACGTTTGACAAGTAAAAAAGGCTATGCTTTGGTAGCCTTGCGTGTGTCTTTCAGAAGGTGAATAAAACTTTGAAACATATACTAAAATATTAACTTTAGGAATTTAATTTACGGCTTTCAAATCATTTAAAAGTTGAAAAATCGGTATGGGCCTTAATCGTAATATAGGGTAAATTTTGCTGTCAATGCACATGGTTTCTTTGTTCACAATTATACAAAGTCCCACCATGATCTGCGAGATGTACTTTTTGCCTATTAATTTATTAAGGTGTCTTCAAAGTCTCACATAAGTCTCCCTCGTACTCACATGGAGTATGTACCGTATATTAGTTTAAATACACATTGGTGGGTACCTTTATCTTTAGATCTTTGTAGCATATGCAGCATTGTATGGGACTTTGGCTGCCAACCAGAAAATATCCTGTCCAACTGGGATCCTAGAGTTCTAGATCTGTCCCAAAGCGTGTTCCCACGTACGCTATGTGTAACACGGCGGCACGGTGGCACGGCTCGCCCATTGTAGTTGACGGCGACGATCCAGTTATGTGACAAATCGTTAATAGTTGACGTTATCTCGCAATAATTGTATCTGGTTTGGCATTTGTTCAACACCTGTCCGTCAACAGAACTGCTTCATTTTGGCTCAACGGAACAGCTTGCAGGCCTACTGGGTCTTTAATCGCTGTTTTGGCAGTTGTGTTTATTGATACGTATAATTCCGTTACTAGTCAGCCAACACGTAAGAGCGCAATGTGTTTTGTCATTGACATAAAACGACGAACAAGGATATTATCAAGCCTGGAGAACATGAAGAGGTCATAAAACTAACTGTTGAACTTCTATATTATTTCCCTTATTTGTCTAACAATGTCATAAATTAACTTGATTGATATGATTTTTGTATGAAAATATTCGATTTTGATACATTTTCTACTCCATCCACTAAGTACGTAGAATTATACAGCTGACCCGTTTGTCACTCCATTTCTTCTTCTGATATACACGAAGCGATGGCTCACTTCAAATTTGATTCCACAAATATACAAAAGTCCTGTATGACATAATGCTCTTGTACGCTGCAAACTCATTAAGAACTCATACCAAATATTTTATAAAAATAACTTGTTATTTACTACGTATGATGCTTTGATAAAACAGTGCACAAATAGTTGTTAGCTTGTGTACACGTTGTTTTGAAATCGATGACGACGGAGATGCTTAGCACGGAACGTGATTAGCCTCTCCACTTGACGGCTGTGGAAAATGCCAGCACGAAGAGAAAAGAAGAGAGGAGAAGATGGCCTTGACGACAGGAATCCTTGGCCTCGGGCTGTGCTGTTTGGAGTAGAGGAACAGAGAGGGAGAACACATTGCCACAGCCATACTGATAATACACACAGCCGGCCAACTGAGAGTTCAGTACTACATCTACAACGATCGCGATGTATCCAATGGTCCTTGGTGTAGATATCGTATATCGCATCCAGCATGAGCTTCGAGCGGATCTTATTTGTTCAAAATGATTACTCTGTAGCTATGGATAATATATAACACTTTCACTAACACGTGTAGTAGTAGTAGTAGTAGTGGGGTATAAACGTGAAGTGTGTGGTAGCACTCTGTAATCAATCATTATAACGTGAGAATTTAGATTCCTTATACAAGCAGTTCTGTGTAAAAGTTGGGAAATAAAATTACCTTTTTAACTTTTTTTTAACAATTTTTGCTTACGTGACGGCATTTATTTTACATTCTATGGGTCGGATACATTCAATGGAATGAATTATTATTACACAACGGATATAGAGAATCTAGAGAGATATAAGAAGAGATCAAGGAAATTTTCGATCTCCAAACTTTTTAAGAGAAGGAGGTTTTTGTCTCAAAAAAGTTATTGAGATTAGAGCTTCATGTCTTAGCTGGACCTTGAGTGATACTACGATTAGATCCTGTAGGTTCTCACAGACCAGTTGGTGCTGGAGGCTTCTAGAGAACAATTATCTCACTAGCTGTGTCACTAAGTGTCAAGAAAACAAAAATTATCGATGGCTGGTATGTTTTAGTTACTGGGTCTCTTACGAGGCTAAGCATGTTGGTGTCATTATTGACACTTCTGAGATCACACATTTCTAGAACCTTCTATTGGGAGGAAGGTCATTCAGAATTCAACTGAAAGGTGTGTTTCAGAGAACTGTGTATACCAAGGAAAACAAGTGTGTATCAACTAGGAAAATTCAAGTTACGTAAAGTCTGTGATAAATGAAAAAGTGTGCGTAGGAAGAGGTCGAAAGAGAATCTAGAAAGGGCTGAGGCCTCTTGGGTACTCAGAAGCTAAGGAGACGGAGGAAGCTGAAGATGCTGAAGAATCTAGATATTTGAAACGCCCAAAAAAATATGGGCACTAACAGAAAATGGTCACTGTTGCAGGGTTATTAATTAATAGGTCGAGCGAAACACATAAGTGTTTCTATTTACTGAAGATGGCTGAAATCCTGGGTGAAGTCTGATGAACAGTCTGACGAGTTATCCTAGTGGCAGAAGTTATCCTTTAGAGATGATTGACTGACAAGATGCAAGGGTCCGAAGATCGAGAAGACCACAGGAAAGACAAACGCAGTGTGATAATAAGTAGGCAATATTTGATTCTTTAATCTTGTAATATTCGCTCAGATTCAAGGCGTGACGTAAGAGAGCACCAAGGGACATTGCTATTAAGGTACAAAAGTAACTTTCTTATCTACACTTAATATCTCAAATACAGGTGTATACCTAAAAGTTAGAGGCGAGGAAAATTCCAACCATAATGCAGTATCTCAGGTGAATGACGTAGAATACTCGTAGATTATGGAGCAGAAGGGGCATTTTGTAGTTTTCAAACTGCGAGAAATATGAAGTATGATTAAACCTAGTCCTAGAAATGATTCTGTTGAAGCTTTTAAATTCATTGTATTGATGTAGTTAATGTAGGCCTAATATTTAGATTTTAACATTCACACAATTGGAAGAATTTGAAGTTTTGCTTTGAAACTCTCGCGTTTTAAAATCAATTTTAAATTGTATTCTTTAAATAATTAGCTATTTTACTTTTGAGGACTATATTAAAAACCTTCCTTCCTTTCTGAAAAACGCTCGAACTTCAAAATAATAGTTGATTATAATAAGAGAGTACAGTAAACTGTAAAAACGTTTTGTCGTCATAGTTAAAATTTCACTCGGTGTCTGTATTACAAATATATATTTAATCCGTTTTTCAGATTAATATTTTAAAATTTTGCTAGCATTTTATAACTTGATTTGTTTTTAAATATGGTCAGGCAGGAAGCCAACAGCCGAGTCGCCGCCAGTCAGTTTGCTGTGTTATTACAGTTTATCGCTCTAGGACAGCTATAAATCGCCTAATAATGTTCGTACTTTATCATTCCTCGAGCTCATTGTTTTTTACTTAATCTTTCAGTTATCTACAGCAAGTATATAATAAACCGCTTACCACTTACCTCAAAATAACAACAGCAAAAACACAAGCAATTAGTTAATTTTGTTATAATAAAAAATAAACGTCGTTATTTTGTAAATATCCGATAATTTAGAATATTTTGGTATTTTTACATATCAAAATAATGGTCATATTTAGAATTTTTTATTTTACCAGTGACAACTATGACTTAAAGAATAATGTTTTTTATTCAGAAACCATTTTTTTGTATATTGAAGAGTACTTTTCGAAAATGTTTTGTTTAAAAAAAGAACACTTATAGGTACCATATATTTAACCTGGAAAACCTTTCTTTGCTACAATTAGTCCGATATTGCGACATTTTAGCTTTTATTAACCGGTCTACCATAGGGCTACTGTATTCCTAAGATTGTTTTAATTATCGCTGGAAATGCAGTATTCTACAAAAAAAACTCCATTTTTCATATTTGTAGTAGCAATTGAACATTTTGTAAGACTATTTTGTGTTATTGCAAGATGCATGGGAAAAGATTTGTGTCATATGGTATTGTTATATTGTTTTTGTACCTCCTACCAATCGTTGAAAACAGCTTGTTTGATATTGTGAAATTGTTCATAGTAGGATGTGAATAAGCAAGGAAGTGACAGGGAAAAAATTAAGTTTTCAGATTATTTTATTTAATTCAACGGGATGTTTGAGACGTTTAGATTAGTGAATGGTTTATGGCACTCGTCGTATGGCGCTAAATCGTTTCGTAACTGTACGTAAGTATTGAACAAATTCCCAGTTTTTTTTTTAAGTTTTATAATTTTGCGTTGCGTATGCGCGGTGTATGCGGGAAACATGAAGAGTCCATGTTCTGTTTATTGAAATGTCACATTAAAGGTGCGTCAAATGTTACAAGTTTGTATAACCTTATAAAATATTAAAAAACTTAAGAAACACGTTTTTTATAACTCGAGAATTTCTAATGATTTTTGTGTTTTTTCTGTGCTACTTTTTACTTTACGATACTAATTATTAACTGAGATATAAAAATCTCAGCGCAGCCTCTCACTGTAGGTGCTGGAAAATCTTCATTTCTGTATAAACAATAGTGAGTTGTGATGGTGCACGTCGTTCCGTGGAATTTGGTTGAGCGTCAGTGAAAATCTATACATTAGTCTTATGGGTAACCATGATGGCAACGAGAAAGTAGTAAAAAACTAATGTGTAAACAAAGCAAAGTAGGCTACTATCATGTGATATTTTATATGTGGCAAGATCTTATAAATAAAGTGAAAAACATAATAAAGTGGGAAGTCAATTTTAAAAGTCAGTAACAAGATGTGGGCTTCAGAGCATCCTTAGGTTGTAGAATTCTCCCTAGTTCAAAGGAACTTCTATTATTTGAAAACTGCTATTAAATCTAACTTAAGTAATAAAAACGTGAATGCATCATGTGGCATAATATCTCGAGAAAGATTTAATGTATAAACTTAAAATTTGACATGAAACTTCATTTTTTATATTGACAAAAATGAGTTACATTATAGTGAGGTTTCAACCATGGAATTTGGCTGAGCGTCATTAAAGCAATAATCAATAGGCTGACATAATTTTCCTTTTGTGTGCCGGGTATTATATATTGAAATTTCTTTTCTGTGTGATTGTCTGTCTGTTTATCTGTCCACAAGACATCCCCAGAATGACGTGAGCTAAACACTTGAAATTCTGCATGCAACCTCAGCGTAGCTCGATACGCGCGACACGTTGTGGTATACTCCTATCGTGTATATTTATATAACCAGATCATTTGTTTAAAATAAAATTGATCGTTTTTGCCAAAAATATATAAATAACCGAAATAAACATTTTGCACAAATTCGACAGTCGCCATCTTCACACTTATTATACTCATAATTAACAGTGTTTTTAGGATAATTGATATAATACTGCACTAATAGGACTATAATAATGTTATAATAGAGCTTATAATATTGCTATCTAACTAATATAAATCTTTTATGTTATTAATTTGGTGTATTAGAACAATTTATTCAACCAGCCACTAAGTGTTGTAGATGGAGCTTATATTGGTACTGATAACTTATTTGCATTAAAACATTAAACCAATATTTAACACTTTTATTATTTTGTGAGGCCTTTCGATATCAAAGATATCTTCTTTAGACACATCACAAAAAAAAAAAAAAATAAATAATTGTGATGTGTCTGAAGAAGATATCTTTGATATCGAAAGGCCTCACAAAATAATAAAAGTGTTAAATATTGGTTTAATGTTTTAATGTAAATCAGCCACTAAGTGTCAGAAATTGTGTTACTCCAGCTAGACACAGGAAATCAGTGTTTGTTGTAACAATATTGGAACCCAAAACCGTGAGTCACACGCTGAAGTATATTTTCTACAAGTAAGGGTTTTTGGAATGTGCTATTAAAATCATTGTTTTCTGTTTCACATAAAGAAAGTAATTTAAGATTTTTAAAAGATTGATTTTTTGACAAATGGTGTTAACTACAAGTTTCCATTCCATAAGTCACAGAACCCGCTCGGAATGAAAAATCCGCGAGAAGGGACAACATTAGTCACTCACTAGTATTGTGTGTTTTCATCTTACTATACCTTCAGGTAGGTATCGATCACAGAGTTCAGTGATCAACCCAACGACACGGCTTTTAGGTTGCAGAAGCTTGGAAATGGCGTGGAGGCATAAGGAATTGTAACATTGAATAAGTTTTTAATTGTTTTATCCGCATTTATAGCGTGAAAGTTGTTCATAAAATTTACTTTATCGTAAATCATCCTAACATCAAATATAAGTGAATCTATCCAATGTAAGAATACAAAGTTAAGGTGCTTTGCTCTTATTTTACAAGGCTTTTTAGTAAAAATTAGTTCAAGCTAAATAGATAATTTTTCCACATTTAAAAATTATTACCATAAAGATTACCATGAGAACTATTTACAAAATTGTAAATACAAACTACTGAATGCATGTCATATTAGAGTCAATATAAGACCAATATGTTTCTGTAATTTTATTTTTGCTGTGTTTTTAGTGGTTTAATAATAGTTGTTGCAAAAATGGTTGGTGATATTTTATTACCGAATTTTGTATAACCACTTTTATTTGAGATTACCATAATTGTAAAACCTGTATAAGGAAAACTGAAATAATTTAGATTATTATTCAAAACAAAACAGATTCCCTCAATAGCTCCCTGTTTAATTATTTAAAAATTATCACATATCAGTTCCTTGCAATTCGTTGGGTAGAAAATTTAAATCTGAGGTTTTCATCATAAGTTGGCAATGCATTTCAAGCATTCCATGTATTGTTTTATAATTGTATTTCATCTAGGAACACCTCCATTTAATTAATCTTGAAAAAAAGAAAAATAATTTGTAGTTTCAGATTGAATCTCTTCAATGTAGAAAGCATATTGCGTTCGACTGTGCGATATCACACGGCATCCGATGCGTCAAATTGACAAGTTTTGTGACTTGAATACTCTCGTCAACAGTGGCAATATTCGTTTCAAAACGCCTTAATGCCTTCATAGCAAAGAAATATGATAGTTGATTTGGAAAATATGTATATAGGTGTAGTATGAGTTGTATTTTATTCATTCAATAAAGAACTTTACAAACAACACTTTATGTATAAACGATAAATTTACCTGAACTAATTTAACTTCTCCTGGTCTCTTAATTTTAACACAAATGTTCAGCCATTGTGTTGCTTAACTCACAGTATCAAGGAATGTTATCCGTAATACTAATTTGATAGCCATGTTCACAAAATCATTCTGGAAGCGTTCTGTTCCTAAAAGGAACCAAACTTGTCGTACAATGCAGTGACGTATACAGGATTGTGACAATACGCAGTGAAACAGTGAAAACGTACGTTCGAGTGTGCCAGAGTCTCGAGTGTGCCGTACAGCTGTGTGCAACGTGACACTGACCGACTTTCTCTCGGCCAATACTGACACATCACATGCAGCCATAGTGACCGTGCGGCTATATGCAACATATGGCTGACCAACGTTTACTCGACCATCGCATACACTACAGTCCTACTCTTAATCTTCATATGTCTGAGAGTGACAGTAACGGTGGAAACGTACGTTCGTACAGCTGTGTGCAACGTGACACTGACCGACTTTCTCTCGGCCAATACTGACACATCACATGCAGCCACCGTGCGGCTATATGCAACATATGGCTGACCAACGTTTACTCGACCATCGCATACTACAGACTGTCACAGTAACGGTGGAAACACGTTCGTACAGCTGTGTGCAACGTGACACTGACCCGGCCAATACTGACACATCACATGCAGCCATGGTGACCGTGCGGCTATATGCAACATATGGCTGACCAACGTTTACTCGACCATCGCATACACTACAGTCCTACTCTTAATCTTCATATGTCTGAGAGTGACAGTAACGGTGGAAGCGTACGTTCGAGTGTGCCGTACAGCTGTGTGCAACGTGACACTGACCGACTTTCTCGCGGCCAATACTTATATGCAACACATTTCTATCTAACGTTTACGTTATATGTTGGAGAGTGACAGTAACCGTGAAAACGAATGTACATTGTACATGCACAAGTATGCCGGAGATTCGAATGTGGCGGGCTGGCCGTGTTGCATTCGGTATATGGCAAGGCTAAGGCGACACTGACGCCATTACTGACACCTCAGCCACCTTTTAGAAGTCGGCTTTGCCTGCTGCCATCTTGGTTCTATCTCCATTATAACAATGTTTTAACACGGTTATGCCCTTTTTGGCCATGAAAGTTGTTGAAATGTCTATTTTATACTTATAATTATTACGCATCTAAACAATTTTATTTTTAGTAATTGTATCGGTTATTTATAACAATTTTAAACCACTAAATAACTTATTAATAAACACTTTTGAAGCAAACTAAAAAGCATTTGATTGTGTGTAAGTCATGCCACAAGTATAAATTTCTAACAATTATACATACGATCGTAAAATAGACGAAAAATGTTTGAATTTTTCGTTGTTCTAATTGGGTAAAACGCAACCGGCTCTTAATCTTGATATGCTGGAGAGTGACAGTAACAGTGAAAACGTACGTACAAGTGTGCCAGGACGAGTGTGCCAGACAGAGACTCGAGTGTGCCTTGCTGTCCGTGCAGCTATGTGCGACACTGACCGACTTTCACTCGGCCAATACTGAGTCTGCACTCCGCCTCTTAATTGTCGTCTTTCCTTTAAAATTTTGAAACATTTCAGGCGTTAAATCGAGTGGTAATTCATGAAAACCGTTAAAGTGGCTTTAGTATAAAAATAGTTTCCTTGGTATCTTTGTACGCAAACAGAGTGACTAACTTTGGGGATCATAGTCTGTTATCCATCACTCTTTCACATCCAGTCAGAACATAAGTTTATCCCATCAAGATGTGATACAGGGGGAGCCTATAAGTATTTAAATACCCTTAAAGAATACAAAATATATAGTATTTTTGTATTCCAAAATGTTTCTCCTCTCTGTGAAAAAGGAATAACAGTTACATGCTTACTTATCAAGTCTACATATGTTTCATATTGCGCACACAGAGGATAATATTCAATAAATTCAATCGTAATATCATAAAATCTTTATTAAAATTCATTAACTTATGTCTAACATCAGTCGTGGATACGTCAGTCTCGCCATTGTGTTTAGCAGAGCAATTGTAAGATCGTCGCGTTACTGTTAACAAAATAATTCGAAACTATCTTCTTCTTTCAAGTTTTGGGATAGCGAATTATTTTTTTAAATACATTTTATTCTACAGTGCTATTGGATAGTGAAACTGGTTTTTCCCTGAATGTAGGCTAGGCCTAATTTCCTGAATGGGTTAATGTGAAACATTACACTACTGATATTATAAAATATAAAAATGACTGATGGATGTTTGGATTTTTTTACAGTTTGATGGATCCGTCCCAATGGCCTATTAAAATACTGAAATATTATGATAATGAAACAAATTTTTGTTCGAGTAAATTTGCATACTTATGTCATGTGTAACTTGTCCCATCCTGCCGCATGAGTCGTTGTACAAATTCCATGAAAAACGACCGGCAGCGGCATTCGAGTGAGATATGTGAAACAAACTGATCACTATTTGTATTTACTGATATGTTCACTAAGAAACTGTATGGCTCTCAAGCTTCGGAACTCTTATGAAGTGGCCACTCCATCTTAAGTTAAGTTGTGGACATAATTGCTTACAACTTTTACATTGTTAGGGATGCCAGTTACGTCCTGGCTATACTGCAGGAAAATGCGTGCGAAGTTGCGGATAGCAGCTAAACAGAAATAAATTTCCTCTCTCGCGTTAAAAATAATGTATCTAATACGTGACATTGAATGAAAAGTCTTCTAGTCTCAAGATATTCATGCTTAGCATCCATGCAGAAGTTTGAATCAGGCGTTGGGGTGGCCATATGAAAGAAGGACCAACTCTTTCATCCAGAGAAGTCCGACTCTATCTTCCATATTGTTACTTATCTCTGCTACTATTCAGGCCGGTCAGTGCTCTAATAGGTATGTTGTGTAATTTCTTTTTAGCTCTTATTTATTCTCACATATACAAGAAAAATTAAACAGCCACTGCCCAAAGATTTTTAATATACAGCACAATACTTGATATACGTACATTTTTTATGCAGCCTACATACAAAATTATGTCTCATTTAAAAGAAAAGTTTGAAAAATTAAAAAAAACATTGCTTTTTTATTGCACAGGATCCATTACAAGTTTATAACGGGTGAAATATATATGCAGATCAGTTGTCCCGTATATGTATCTGTGCCGACACTAGCCAGGATGTAGTGCCCAGTACCAGGCTAGCCAGCGGACTGCGCTGGGAAGTGGCAATGAACCACGACCAGCCACGCCCCCGGCGGCTACCGGAATCACCGTTCGCTCTCAGACAGCCAGCTGTGGCGGCCAAATGTGTACCGGTCAGCTCGCCAGTATTAGGGCCCAGAAGCGAAACCAGAAATTTTCACGCATAAGTTCAAAATCCACATCAATGTAAAATGGTATTATATTAATAAAAAAATAGTGTTGATTTAGTGGAAATTTACACTGAAAATTAAAAGTTAAGTCCTTCGGACCCCAGAAATTCGAATTTAAAAATGTACGTTATACAATATGTTTACAACCCTACGCTCAGTCATCACATTAGTATTTATTCAACAAAATAACCTACATAAATGCATTAAGGAATTTATTTCGAGAATGAAGAGTTTGATAACGTCGATTGTACTAAAGCTAACCTTGTTTTAGCGTGCTCCTCTATGATCCACAGAATAGAGTGATCACCAGATGAACGAAGTCTCCAGAATGAAGAAGACCCCAAACTACGTGTTACCCAAACTGGAGCAACCCTAGACGAGATAGTTTCTTAAACTTAAGAGCTCTCCAAGCTAGAGAAGACTCTAAACTAGATATTACTTAGAATTGACAGGTCATCAGAACTATAGAAGACCCTAAATTAAAAATGGCAAAGGCCAGAGAATGTCCTCAGACTTGAAAATACTCGAAATTAGTTAGGCTCCACGTTAGGAAGCACCCAGTCTAGATTCATTTTCAAAATAGGGAAGACCCAAAACTAAATATTTCACCAGACCAGAGAGGTTAGTAAATCTCCAAGCTAGAAACTAAATGTATTAACAGTAAAACATCTATTTATAGTTAACTTTTGTTCTAATATATTGAGCATCCTTGTACTTTACCTTATACTCGTGTATACTGATTGATTACCTTTGTGTGTGAAAACTTACATCCCTCGTACGGACTGCACCAATGCATCTATGTATGATGTGTTAAGTATTAACTGTCTAGCAGATGGATGCTTGCTGTCATCTCCCAATGTTTCAAGGTGATAGACATATATACATTTTCAGATATATGCTGTTATTTTAAAGATCACTATCATTAATGAAGACGATAACTACGGTAAATAATTCTATATTGATTTCTATCAAATTTGGTTCTTCGTTAAGTAATTATAATAGTTGAGAAGCTGAGATCAAAATTTTATTGTATGTGTAAGCACATAACCTGGTTTTTATCGCAATTGATAATAGAGTAATTGCTCATTAGAAAGAAATCGACCGCCAGCTGCGCTGTTGTTGTGGAGGTCGAAGTGGGAGAGTGTCGGAAGAGTAATTTATTTTAATTCTCTCGACAGCCATAATGTGCTGTAACTTTATCGGCCAACTATACACAAAAACTTATGCGTGGATACAATCTAAAAGTATTGTATTTGAATCAAAGCGTTCTAAATGTTTTCAGTTGCTGAAGGCATAATAGAGGAGTGGTTACTTATCACCTGAATATGGCTACCTATCGTTAACCATATGGTACATCTTATCCTATACAGGACTCATTCACACCTACATACAACCTCACAGCCCACACTGTCCTGAGTGACTCATCGTGTACAAGGCGAGTTCCCAGCAACCACATCATTGGATTACATTTAATGAGTATAAAACATCTTCAGGCATAACATTTGCGTAACATGTTATTATATCTCCTCGAAAAGCCGTGTGGAGAAATTACAGTGGTATTTTATGCGTGTAACCATTGGTGTAACATTTATAACTAGTTGATTCTTTTCTACTCTCTTTTTCCGTGTTACATATGATCAGTGTTTTTCTTTACTTTCAAAGAAAAAATGACAAACAAAATCAACTCGCCTTTAAGGGCGTGCAAACAAAAGTAACAAAATGAGAAGTAATATTTTAGGAACTGGAAAGAACTATGTTAGAAGTTTATTAAAGGAAGTCTGCCGAATGGGGTAGCCACAATATTGTGCGGTATTGGAGAACTCTCTTTGACAGTAGCCTACATTCCTCGGCTGCAGACAAACAGCAAACATCGAGAGCCACTAATAACTAACTCTCTCTTTCTCTCTATCTCTCTCATCCTCTTAACTCAGTACAGTAGTCTAGCGTCATCTGACTAACCAACCATTCTTTGGTTAACACAAAGGAAACATACCAAAACATAGTAAACCAGTAACTGCAAATAAAAGCATCATTGCACAATTGTAAATGTTTATGATTTGACTACGCTCATGAGACAAAAGCCACAAAGAACTTCTCTCTAACATAGAAGAATGGGATCTTATGTATTAGTTCCAAATTGTCTATCTCTGTTTTAAGTGATATTGCTCAGATGTGGATAAGAGTGCTACCTATAGTATGCTATTTACTGCGTTACAAAATTTACTCATATAAACTGTATTTATACGCGTGTTTAAATTATTAGGATAGGGCCCTTGAAACAGAGAATGCCTTCTGCAACATAATAATCGGTAGAGGGTTTTCACTGAATAAAGCAATTGTATTTATGCACTTGAGTTTGCGGACCCAAGTAAACTCTATTTGTATCTGATTGTGGATAGAAACTGTACAAAGATAATTTTAAACAAATTTATTATTTATAACATCTACGATAGTTTCCTTAAAAGGTATTCATAATATACTGAAAATTAGCTGAGCTTTTAGCGCAGTCTATTCCACCAGTTCGATGAGGAGCAGATTCTGTGTTGTATATCCATCTGTATACATAATGCCTTTAGAAATAGTTAATTTAAATTACTGAAATTGGTTTGAATCCACATCTTTATATCGAAATTAAACATCGGAGATTGTGACTTTCTTCCAGCGAACTGAAAGGAGATCGGAGAACTTTGAGATGCAAGAAGGGAACAAACTGACGAATAAGAGAGTTCTTAGTATTGCCAAAGCTGATATTGTAGAGAATTCAGCCTCTAAAAACGTTTGCAATAGTTATTGAATAGCTAAATATATTACAAAACCCTAAGAACCACTAGAAGTGACTCACAGGACAGTCCAACTACATCATATTGTTGGTTGTTCTGTTTCAACATACCGTATCTATTAATCAAATTCATACTCTTATTTTCATCCTACGTTATCTACTCTATTACCATTTATGTAATAAGAGTGTATATTGTAAAACTTTGGTAAAAGCAGAAAAAATATAATTCTGTGGACAATGGGTTTATGCATTCAGCAGATATTGTTGTGTTGCTTAAAAACAATTTAATCAAAAGTAATCTATGAAGCAAAGAAATACAATGGTTTGGGTGGAACGTACTGTATTAAACAATTTCATTAAAACATTGATACTTGCGGTACGTTATTTTGCAGATTAGATGATGTAGAGCCGTTCACATGTGAGATGAACCTCCCAGGAATGTATGACAATGGCAAGATAATTAAACACGGCCGTGCAGCGATATCGCCCTGAGTATAGACATCGCAGCGGCTTTGTTGAACAACCCATCTTGCCATAGTACACTTAACCCTCAAGCTGTACAGACTGACAGTATACTGGACTTCAGATTGTTCATTTAAAGTTCTTCGTTGTCAATGGAAGGCTTGAAAGGATAATAGAATTATTGAAATTTGCAAGCGTTATATACTGTATGTCGTCTGAAATTTTTCAACAACGATTTCTAAACTATTATTTTAACTGGTACCTGATCTAGGACAAAATAAGGGTACTTAATTTATGAAGAAACACTCCAATAATTAAGAGATTTGTATTTATATTTGTTTAGGCCTTTTGTGTTCAATGAACACCATCAGACCCACACAACTGAAATAAAATTAATGTAATAATACAAACAATTTAGATTTGTTACATTCACTTCATACTGGACACTGCTTTTCAAAAGTAAAATTATTAAAAAAACATCAAAAACAAAAAATTCCTCGATGTTTACGAAACTATTTTTATGCAGAAGAACCAAATTATTTAGTAAATAATGCGCCTGGACCTCTCCAAAATTCACCGTTACTGCCTTTAATCTAATTAAGTATAAATTTTTATATATACAGTAGACAGACATACTTCCTGGCCTTTAAAATTGTATGTCTTTGTTTTTTTAATGACATGTGTTTTTATTTAAGTCTAAATTGTTTGTTGTTTGTTTCAAACGTATTGTGGGATTTTGCAAAATATGTATTCTAATAAATATATTTTCCATAAAATAGGCAGTGGGAAGATAATAAAATTATTATATAGCTGTGTTTTCCCATCTAATATTACTATGAAATAAAGTTTACAAGCTTTTGGTGTACAAACCATATCTTTATAAATACTCGAAATTCAAGTACGGTTTTACTGCACTCATTTTTAAAACCTCTTAATAAGGGATGATACTTATTTTTATAAACTGATAGTTTTTAGTCATCACCACATCGTTACTTTTAGTTATTTAATTTCATTGTTATTAATATGCTCTATAGCTTTTTGTTTTGTACAAAAGAGGGTTAGAGATGGGGACGTTAGACCAGCAACTTGTTTTCATAGTAACAGTAGATGAGGTTCATTAACTCTATATCAATTTTATCCTCTAAACCTCACAGGTTAACTGGGTTAATAGTTTTAGATTAATTTATTCTGTGGTATTGCCACCTAAAGAATATAAAATGAAAAAAAATACTCCTGAATGGAAACAACATCCTCTCTTTATCAATGAATTAAAAATGGCGACAACTTCACTGCTAAATATGAGATGTACAGAATAAAGACCCTACACCACTCATGGCTTCTTTACTCTCAACTTCACGCCGCCATCCACTAAGACCCACTACACCATCTCCCCCGGTTTCACACTGCGCTCCAACTCATTGTTGCCATCTCAATATCTCGTTTCCCTACTTATTTTACCGTTGAATCTTCATTACGCTCTACTCCCCAGCCACTATACCAAAAACCCACTATCAATCTTCCCCATTTGCACCATTTTACCCTGAATTTTCGCATTACCACCTACGAGGTTCTTCTCAAATTTCCTTACTAATTTCACCGTTGAATCTTCATTACCGTCTACTCCCCAGCCGCCATACTACAGACTCCCACTATCAATATTCCCCTGATTGCAGCAGTGTACCCTTTATTTTCACATCACCACCTACGAGGTTCTTCTCAAATTTCCCTACTAATTTCACCGTTGAATCTTCAATACACTCTACCTCCCAGTTGCCATACCACTGACCCCAATATCAATTTTCCCCAGATTGCAGCATTTTACCCTGCATTTTCACATCACCACTTACGAGGTTCTATTCAAATTTCCCTACTAATTTCACCGTTAAATCTTCAATACGCTCTACCTCCCAGCTGCCATATCACTGACCCCAATATCAATTTTCCCAGGATTGCAGCATTTTACCTTGCATTTAAAGTCGTTCCAGACGTTTACACCCGTACAAAATCTTTATATCTGTTTCACATAGTAATATTCCATAGAAAAAATAGTTTTATTATAATATTTTCCTATATTATCTGTTTTACGGAACACGTTGGCTGGACTGCATATTTTGGAAAGTTCATAATTAAAAACAGTTAATTGTTTTCAAACTTCATGACATATTTTGATTTGCCTTAAAGTTCAAGTTCAAAAATGCTTTATTCACAAAATTCTTCTTTTTTTACAAAGAAACGTGCATTACATTCTCCCATGCGCTCAAGCGCGTGCGGGATGAGAAATTTTTACTATAGTTCAATATTGCAAACTGTTCATCAGCCAGTCTTTTGAAATTTGTTACATTTACAGCATTAAAAAGCGTTAATCTTAATATCTTATATCTTATCAACAGCACTAATCTGACATAATGAACATTGAAATCATTAATAACCCAAAGACATACCAGGATCTACAATAGTATTCCCTAATTTCCTATTTAACCACACTTCATTTTTATTAGTTTTATATTTGTAACCAAGATTCCATCCACCTAGACTGTGTAAATCATTGTAGATGTATAAAAAACAAAACAAAACCAATTTTTAACTATTTTGTATCAATAAATTAACATGTTATAAACATCTAGGAATTAATAACAATAATATAAAAAACTATTTCTAATCAACAACAATAAACTTTAAATAAACAACAATAACATATAACAAATTTAAAATCAAAATCTATTTAACAAAAATGTACTTTCAACAAACAACAATAAGTTAATATATATATATATATATATAACATCTCCAAGTAACAAAAGCAAACCAGAAATATAAATATATACCAACGAAGTAAAAACAGTAAATATGTGTTTATTAAGAAATATTCATGCAAAAAACAGATACAGACAGTGCATAATTTTTTACCTATTATGAGTATTCCATGATATATTGACGCGCATTCATTTTTACCTTCGGTTTTGTTTCAAAATAAATTTCTTTGCCACGAAACTCCACAAAATCATTAAATATCTTTGGTCCCAAGTAGTAGAACTGATGCCTGTTCCTCTGTCCCTTTCTTTCATATCAGGTACTTCTAATATTAAATTTAGTGCAGACCGTGTAGTCCTAACATTTTCTTTAAATTTAAATCGATGTAAGTGTTTATATACATACATTATTATACTATACACTTAAATCTGATTAAAAGTTAATATATTTTGTTCAGAAAACAAGTGGTTTACTCTATCCATTCGCCTTATCCCATATAATATTCTGACAGCATTTCTTTGAGATATGATAGCAGGTTTTAGCAAGGTATGAAAGGCCCCAACATAATGTATTATACCATGTCTAAGGGTATTGTCTAACCACGAGCTATATAGGTTTTTTAGTTGCTCCAATCTTAGATAATTTCTCATATGGTATAGATAATAATTTAATTTATGTTATTTTTCCCTAAAATATTTATATGATGGTTCCATTTCAAATATTGATCCATGTGGAGGCCAAGATATTTAATATAGTCAACAAACTATATAGTAGCACAGTCACATCTATAAATAAAAATGGGTCTATAGACGTTTAACGTTTTCGTCTTAAAATAAACGTTTTCGCCATCAAAACCACATATAAAGATAAATTACAAATCGTAACTAAATACAATTGATACTGTTGCAAGAATTTAGTTCAATCGGTACCGTAAGGTACGATTTATAAAGCATATCGGAATTTTTAGAAACCAGAACCGCAATTAGGTTCTTCTACAGCAATGGATTCATTCTTATATATCCACATAATTTTGGATCTTATAATTACAAAGTTTTTATAGATTACTCATATTTTGCACTGGACGTTGGTGCCATATAATGTTAATATTTTCATAGTGGATGTTCAAAAATACTCCTTCCGGTTATTGAAAATAGTATCTAGAATCTACTCAGTCTGTACAGCTTGAGGAATAAATGTATGGCGAGATGGGTTGTTGAACAAAACCGATTCGGTAGTTGCAAAATATCATATTACTTTTATGAACTCTATTAAGTTAACTATATGAGTTTAATTTACGGGTTCATGTTAATATTGTAAAAGTAATGCACTAGTACGTAACCAATTCTTTAGAAGTATGCAGCTTGTATGACACCTTAGAAGATTCTGTGCTAGTTCAATCATACTACTAAAACTTGCATATTTGGCCCTCACTTTGAAATAGTGCGTAGTAATCCCCTAAATCCTCTAAGATGGAAAACATTCTACTAGCATAGTTCTTTTATCTTTCCTTAATCTGAATTTATTTCTAGAGTTTTAATGGTGTCTGAACTCAACTAGGTTTGAATCAGATAATAATCGAGTATTTATCTTTTTAAATTGTCATTTCTGTTCGATGGGTCCAGATTTAATTTCTTTAATTCTCGTTTCATGTTTAAAATATTGTTCACTTTTTTATAAACTCTGAAATAAATCTACACTAATAAGAGAGATATAGTGTTTTACTCATCGATATTCAATACCTCCACAAGTACATGATATACTGCATTATTAAAAAACAATGTATTCCTCTTCAACCCTTTCAAGCAGAATATAGAAACCCCACAAGTTTAAATATTTAGAAAAAGCCTTAAAAAAAACAAAGATAAAAATCATACAAACTTATCCCCTTGGTTGCTAAAATACACCCTTTCAAACAGAATATGGAAAACCCCACAAACTTAAACTTTTAGAGAATTCCTAAAAAACATCAAACATACACAAATCATTCCCTTGGTATTTAAATATACCACCTTATCTATCGAGGACAGTGTTCACAAAGATTTCACCATATCCAATCAATATTCCAAAGTGGAAAAGTTTAGAAGATCGATGTACAATTTGTGATTCAACTCGCTCTGGTTCAACAGTTCTAATTGCCAAGTAAGAAAGTTCTAATCCTAGGTATATTTTGTTAGTCAAGAACTCAAAGTATCTATTAAAATGAGAGGAAACCTATTTATGGCCGACATAGGACAGTTATATAACTTTTATCCAGTGAAGGAATGGTATTACGCAAGCAAACGTAGGTACAAACAAAGATAATAATTTATATCGAAATCGCTTCATTCGATATTAAATAGATAACGCCGATAGTACAATTCTGAGTAGAAAATCTAGAAAATCGAAGATAAAATTCATTCTCAAAGATACCAAGTCATCAAGTACGGTTGACAATGAAATGATCCCGCAATCACTCTGCATACAAGACTCTCTGGTCAGGGGGTTTTCTGTCTGGATGTCTGAGGATGTTCTTGGAGTGGTCTTGCATCCTGCAATCACCCCGCATACAAGATTATCTGGTCAGGGGTTTTTCTGTCTGGAAGTCTAAGGATGTTCTTGGAGTGGTCTTGGATCTTACAATCACTCCGCATACAAGACTCTCTGGTCAGGGATACTTACTCTGGTCAGGGGTTTTTCTGTCTGGAAGCCTAAGGATGTCGTTGGAGTGTCTTGGATCTTGCTCACTCCGCATACAAGATTCTCTGGTCAGGGGTACTTACTGCCTGGAAGCCTAAGGATGTTGTTGGAGTGTCTTTGATCTTGCTCACTCCGCATAGATGGGATTGTGGCAGCTTGGAAGTTGTTTTTATAGAGTTTCTGTGATTGTATCTTACCTGATAATATACAATGTTCTATAGATAGTATTAAATATTAAATAATACAGATAAGTAACCATGCAAATGTGTAAATTCTCCACATTATACCAATTTAATACAGTTTTTCCTTTTGATATGTTTACAAATTTTATTAAAAATTTATACACACTTTATATGTTCATACTTTTTTAATCAATGAGTTTATCTCTCGATTCTTAAGTCCTGTTGTTATCTTTAAACTGCCTGTTTACTCTGCAAGGGTCTGATACACTTTTAGAGACTTATATTTCCGCATCTTATAATCGATTTTAAATAGTTCGAGGGTGTGAAATGTACTTGTTCGTAACAGTCAATTGCGGATTACATAATAAAGAGAATCCCGCTAAAAATACTGTAAATAAGATGGCAGAGATCACCGTACCCGTACAATCGAAACCCTTTTTGCTACTACCTAATAATAATAAGACTTATTGCACTGTAACGATATATACAATTATTGTAGTCTAATAGTGTATATAAAGTACTGCATTTTCCTCTAATGTTACTCAACTAAGCAACTGCAAATATACATTTTTTTTAATTCTTACATTCATTCAAAATATATTGATAAATATCAAAAATGTATTAATCCGATACTTAATAGGCTGAATATGACACGTGGTATATACTGATTTCTCCCATTAGTGAAAGAGCAAAAAGTTATATAAAAAGAACTGTCAATCATTTGGAATCTTTTCACCAAAATATGACAATTATCTGTTAACTAAGTTATTAAAGTAGACTTATATAAGCTTAGAAACACTTAATTAACACGAAACCGATTACACTATTATTATTATATTCAACACGCCTTTACATTAGTTAAATTTATAACACTTATTTTTCAATGTAAAATTTTCAATAACAAGGCCTAATCTGATGACTGTTATTAGACACATGTCCTGAGTAATCTTGTTATTATCTAAGGTCGATTGAGCTTGTAAAGGGTGATTAAGTAATGAAGAAGTGACTTGAGAAGCTGAAGGAATATAGTTTGATGTGGTTTACAGATTAGTCGGGTTATTATTAGATTGGCCTATTATTGAATAATAAACCATTATGATCTTCAACTTACTGATCTTCCCAAGCGAACTCGGTTTTACTATTCTGGGTTTGTCCGCAAGGATATTCGAGGAGATATAATAATATGTTATGCAACCTTTATGCCTGAAGATGTTTTTATACTCATAAATGTAATCCAATGATGTGGTTGCTGGGAACTCGCCTTGTACACGATGAGTCACTCAGGACAGTGTGGGCTGTGAGGCTGTATGTAGGTGTGAATGAGTCCTGTATAGGACAAGATGTACCATATGGCCATGCTGCAAACAGATCAAATGGCCTTAAAATAATTAGGGGCTTAGCTCAGAATTTGACCAGTCCTTCTATTTTGGATACAAGGACTTGTTTAAGACCAATTCCTATTTTTGACTAGGAAATGTTCTTGCAGACACCCATGCACGATCATAAGTTCCAACAGTAATTTAGGAGAACATTTTGGAAGAGAAAATGGACGTTTAATGCCTCTTGAAGTTAATACTCACAACCTTTATAATAAAACTATTAATAAGGATTGGAATACCGTAGTGCTGTGAAATATTTCACTGCGAGATTCTGTTCTATGGCACGAATCTGCAACGCACAGGGAAACGGACATGTGGACAGAACAAGCGGACGTGGTGCAGAATGGTGCAGTATGCGTACGTTACGAGTATATTACACAGGTGTACAAGTGGGCCTACCAACCAGCTGAGCTCTTGTCCTGTTATCAGCCAGCACAGTCGGCGTCGTGTCGCAACCTGCCATCTCTGACGCTCTGTTGTCTCTAGATAACGTCCCCGACAGCGAAAGAACAATATGTATGTGTCATTGACCTTTGCTATTCATCTATTCTCTATACTACCTCATTATTCGCTCCTAATTAATCAAACGTCACTAATTCCGCTGGATACATTCACGACAGCGAACAGCTTGGTGATTCATAAGATATTGCGTTAGCTTTAGTTGTCTATTCATATGACATCACTGTTTTGAAATAAACTCAAGAATAAAACACTGTAATAAGGTTCCACTCATAGTAAGACAAAATGGATAACTCATATTTCATTAATTATTTGTTAGCTATCGTTGTCGCAATATGTGGGTGTGAGTTTCTTTTTCAACAAAATCATTTGATAAGATCTAATTTTTTATGAAATATCAAGGATTATTCATGAATTCAACAAATATGAGTAATGTTGTTATCTATATGTGTCGTAATATATGATCTTGAGTTGCTTCTTCGTCAAAACCCTTTAACAAGAATACGCTGTTCATCAAACTTAAAGCGGTAACCAATGAGTAAAAAACTGAGTAACTATTTTTACCTCTCACTAACCTAATATTGGTCTTGATTTCCTTGTTCAAACCCTTTGATAAGATCCTACTTTTTATGAGGCTTCAAGGAGTAACTAATGAGTTAAATGGAGATGACCAATTCTTTCTTATCTCCCATCATCCTAATATCTGTATTGGAGTTCTTGTTCTACGTAACGCATTCTTTAGATAACTCATATGGCTTAATGCCCGTCCTCGTAAAATCAGCAATTGTTCCTAATATGTTTAACGTCACGCGTCGTTAAACATTATTTACCTGCTGCACCTTTTACTCGTCCCATAAATACCTAACCGTTTCTCCACCAAGTTTGTTAACATGGCTGCCAACAAACAGGACGGAGGCATTGCAAAGATTAACATTTTATATTCTAACTAATGGGTTTTTAGTTTTTATTGCTCCCTTTGCCATTCCTTCAGGGCAGTTTTAAAATGCTCTAAAAGGAAGGCCCTGTCTTAGAATCCGTTTTCTTATATCTTATCTAACAAAAATTTATGTGGAAGGATTAAAATCACATTTCAGCCACTATATTTTTAAAACTTAGGTTCAAAATAAAGACTAATTTATAAACTTGACGCGTGATGAAAGTGTGTTTCCTGCGTGACAGAACGTACTAATGTTAGAAAAAACTATATTTACTGATACAGCAATAAGAGCAACGATAATTTAGATGTAAGCGAAGTATCCGACATCGCCTGACTGTCTCCACATTCCTCGAGGAGAACCTATAATATAGAGGGGAGGAAGACTAATTGTGTGATATTGGTCGCAAGATGGACGGACTGCCCGACCCGCGCGGAATACGAATTGAGTGGAGGATCTTCCTTGCAACTGACTTGTGTAATGGCAGCCATTTGTATTTTGTAAGCACTTTGGTTATTACCCCATCCTCACTTCACAGTCCATCATATGAGATATTTTAATTGACATATCTTTATTACAGTGTTAAGTATAGAAAACGTACGTTCTCACAACATAAAACCTGATGAGGATCTCAAAAAGATTGATCTAATAAGAAAAGTTTAATAACCATAGTCATTACTTGTTGAATACCTATGAGGCTTTTAATCGACGATTTTACAGTGCGTAGCGGTGGACGGGTTTTAAATTGAATAATTTCTTGTATGCTAAGAAACGTTCAACCTTAAAAATAAGTGTCATAAGCCATTGCTGTTCTATTGCATTATTTCTATAAAAAGAAAAATAATTATTAAAATCTCTAAAATGTTGGAGCTTCTTAACTACGACGAAATAAATGGTTTTCTATTTACATTTGAATAAACCCTTAGGTTAAATATCTGAATTGACTGAAATTACTACTGATAAGACGTGATTCTATAATTTGTTTAGGATTTTTTTCATTTCTTTTATTTTCCCTATTGTTGTTTTTATCTAACTAAAACCTTTGCGCCTTCTTATGTATAAAGGTCATAAACGTGCATGATGTTTAACTTTGTTGTTATTGGGCTACGATGAAGATGGTTATCATTATTGTGGATGATTTTATTTTGCGTGAGGATTGAAAGATAATTTATTTCTGAAAAATATACGATACAACCAGTGGCAATCGTCAGCAAGCACAGATACAGGTTGAAATTGATTTACTTTAAAATAAAATCAATCGTCCTTTAGGACTCAATTGCATGAAAAAACTATTTAAAAAATCTGCTTTGTCAGAAAGAATACTTTACTTAAGAGTGTATTACGAGCTGCGATGCGGTGTACTGCCGAGAAATTGATTGTTGATTGAAAAGATGCGTAGGCCTACACGCAGTAAGGTTATGTTGAACCTACCATAAGTTATTGTACTACTGGAGTACAGCATGCTCAGTATAGTAATTTCGGTATTGATACCCCTCCAGATTAAGATATTACGAGGATGATGCGAACAAACTACTTGGAACGTGGACGAATGTAAGTTTTTTAATGACGAGCTTTGTGTCATGAAGGCGTTAGTCACCCAGCAGACTCTTAATTTATAATCATGTACTGGAGAATGCAGTCGTATCGTGTTCCCAGCTTGTAATCTTCATTTATGTACATTCTACCATTCATGTCCAAATGTGCGAAACAGGTTATATTTATTTGAGAAGGTGAGGTCAGAGGTGTAAAAACCCGCTTGTCCCGAAATTGCTCACAACGCATGTAAGCAAAAACCATTAAATTTAAAAGCAAGCCTATTTTGTTGTTGTTACAGTTTAAACAAATAAAATGATTTGGTAGTCGTTAGAACATTCGTCATGCACAGCATTCACAGCTTGAGTAATATCTGTGTTATTTTAGGACTGAATGGTATTTATTCATTTTGTACTCATATTTGTTTTCAAGTATTATTTTAAAGTCCATAAAGGTAAAACGCTAAGTGAATATACTTTTCCAAACATAAATAAAAATGCGCTTCTTTAATAATTAAATTACTTATCATCGTTTTTTTTTATTTTCCTTTAAATGGATTGCACATTCTCCAAATGTTGTTATTTGTACATTTTGAAAAATAAAACACATAATACATCCATAATGTAATTCTTCTCTTTTTAAAACAGAGAATTATTAATGAAATCCATTACAAATGTGTGTTGTGCCGTTCTTTCTACTTATCAGAGTATGAAAGGGAATACAGTATAATGTTAAAATGATTTTGCATGCAATCTCTGTTTTTTGGTGTCAAACATTTTAGTAGTTTTGGAAATGTTTCATCAACTGTCACAAATATTAAAACTTATCTAGCATGGTTTCCATTTTAAGACGATATTAGGTTCCAAGTCTTTAATGGTCACTACTTTTGCGAGGTTACAAAATAAAAATCCTTTGTAAGAGGTGCACTATTTTGGGGGATAGCTTTTTTTGGTATGATAGGTCACCAGCTGATCGTCGAATAAATATTAAATAGACCAACGAAAATGTCTTTACACACTTGAATCCATAAATATTTATTTATGATTAAAACTAAAAAATCCTTAAAAGAACTAGGTACACTTATAAAAAAATCGTAATGCGGTTCGATTAAAACTTATAGGCTAAAGATTTATTATTATTAGCTAATAAATAGGCTAATAGTCCTATAGGATGATGTGCTAGTTCAATTATAGGCTAATAAATAGAATAATACCATCGTTTTCATAATTAAATGTACTAAAAAGTACAGGAAATGCCATGAATGAAAACCCATTTTCTTAAAAAAAAAATGAGGAAACTTGCAATCTTAAAAGCGTTTCTAACTCTTTCTTTATAACTACTTTTAATAAATTAGGCCCCGTAAAGTATTACACTCGATACTCATGATGTTCGTTCTTCTTTCCTTGCACAATTTAAATATATATTATTAAATTGCTTGTATGACCGAGCTTTCTCAAATTAAATTATTGCATTTCAATACAGCGATGTATCGCGCTGTATGGAGCTGACGTGTGCTCGTACGTATTTGTGGAACGGCTAATAAAACTAGTTGGCCTTGACTTTCGACCATCATCCTGCCAGTCATGTACCATTCGGTCTTCCTTCTGTTCAGGTTTCCTGGTGGTCTCTTCCTCTTCACTCCAAGTTGTCGGGAATGTTTTCTCTTCAAATAGATTTCCAAATTTAGCTCCAATTCGAAAGTCGGGAGGGATTCATAAACTCTGAATGCCAATCCCCATGTGTACAGTTAAATAAAAAATGTAAGGTGACATTCCAATACACAATTGTGATAATATACATTCCAATGCATTGTATTGTATTCAATAACAATAGATTAACATCTTGAACAATTCAATTGTTTTGGAAAGTGGTTGCTGTGTCGATTTACTTCTATTTTTATAGTTGTAATTTTCACTACCTTCAATCTTGAATTTAGAAAAAAACACAAAATAACACATACTTCACGAAATAAAATGTCATTTATAAAAATTGAGTTCATAAAAATGTATACTTCCATTTTCACTATTTTAAAATTAACATGTACGTACATACTGTAAACATTTCATATTTTTTATCTTCAAACCGTTTTTATTTGGTCCTGATTACAAAACTGTCTCCACATGTTACTTAAAGCCTGTAATTTCATGTGAAGTGATAAAAAAAAGATATTATCTACTTTTTTACTCATGGAAGTTACGTTAAAAGGCTATTAAAAATAATAATATCCCAAACCAAAATCGATTTCAGTACCATAATAAGCACGTCATTTTTGTCCAGCAAGTTCTGACATGTTTGGTAACATCGTTATATGGTAACGTTATCGTCATACGGTGAATATCCGAAGTCCACTTATACTTTCAATTTATCAACAGTAAATGATAAGCTTTAAATAAACTACTGATTGGTAAATATAACTAATATCAATAACTAGCTGACCCGGCCAACGTTGTTTTGCCATATAAATTATTATTATTATTAGTATGTGCGAATTTGGTGTATGAGTGGAAGAAGGATCGCTGTAAACGATGACAGAATATAAAAATTACTAAACATTAAACATTCATATTTTCTCATTTAATATCATTTATTCTGTATAGATAATTATTATATATGATACGTAATGATAATATTACTAATTACAATACCAATCCCTTGACGCAACAATAGTTGTTGCTAGCCAATCTTTAGCTAGCACAAACAAACTGAATGGTTTGCCCACTCGAGAGCATGCCACATATAATAAATAACCCGTGTGAAAAGCAATACTTCTAAACTGATGCTTTTCTACAACCTACGGTGCAAACCTGTATGAAGATTTCTGGTTCGTGTGAATTATATTTCATACGATAATGTTGAGTTTCACTTATTCCCAAGATCAAGAAAATTTTTAACTGGTTTATTTATAGTCGTTGTAATTTACTCTGTTATTAGTGGTTTTTTTTCTATTTCCGATTTTACCTCTTTTCTGATCAAAAACTATATATACTTACACAGCTCTGATATTCCCACTTTTATAAAAAAACAAATAATTTAGGTTTGATAACAGTGTTTAAATGTAAAGTAAACGTCAGACTACATTGTATCTTATATAGGCTTATGCACTTAATATAACTAATATTAATAATAGCATTTTTCTTCTATCGTGACAGATTAAAGGTGGTCATGAAACAGTGAGGAATATCCTAAGTTGCTTAATATTCTATTGCAACCTTTTCTTCATTAGTTTTCAGCTCTTGCAGGAGACAGAGTATATTGTATAACTTGGTACTCACTTCACTTGGCCAGTGTGACGTTTTTAGGGGTGCTTCCAGGACGTTTTGGACCTAGTAATCAATTAGCCTTACACGAATTGAAGTCCGGTGATGCGCATACTTTTCGTAAGAATGATTTATTTATTATTTTTAGTATAATAGTGGTGATGAACCACATCGAGCCTAAAATGGTTACTTGAGAACGTGCTGACAGTTTCTGACTATAATATTGTAACCGTGCATGTCACATTTGATAGGATAATACCATGGAACTTTCTATCTAAAGTTTGGTCAACATCAAAAATTGTTATTTATACATTTTTTGCCTAAAAATAACTTTGCGTTCCTTTATGAAGCCATAACGACACATGTTACGTAGCTATAGTCATTAAACACTTCATCGGCAATAATTCCATTCCATAAAACAAAGCATTGATATATATATATATATATATATATATATATATATATATATATATATATATATATATATATATGAATGAATTTTATTACATACTAGCACTCACCCGCGAGTTCTTCGCACACAATTTCGTTTTGAAAGAGACACTTAGAGAATATTCTTTGTAAATGGAGTTTCAAACAATCCTGAGATGTGATAGCCACGGAAAGATTTTTAATTCTTTTGACTTATTTTATATTTAAGTATAAAGGTAAGGGCCTGAAGTCGGAAAGTGAAACTGTTTTTATAAGTACCTCTGAAATGTCTCGAATTTCTCTCTAATATTTCATAATGTTTATTGAATAGTTCCAACGAGTTTATTAACTATTGAAGTATTTTACACCAGTGTGGAGAAATCCTAAGCCTGAAGGAAGCCTAAAGTCAAAGTCCTTAGCTTTTTAATCAACACGCTTATTACATCATAAATGATGGCATTTTACTGGAGTTGATTAAAATTCCAATAAAACAAACCCATACAAAGAAAGCTTTTGCGCGTAACATGACATTTGTAAAGTATAACTGACTTTGACAGATATAATAACAACAAACATTTACTTATATCAAATTTTAAATGTGTATAAATTACTGTTCTTATCATTCTTAACTTTGACCGGTGATTAAAACACCTTTACTATGCTGATTAAGCCAAAGGGGAGTTTTCAGTTTCGGTTGGGCGTAACCCGGATGGATTTTCGAAATAGGAATAGTCAGATGCAAAATTTTAGTTCGATCGTCCAGTAGGTTTTATGTGATTGAGTAAAACACATACGCGCGCGCGCGCACCCACGAATACACAGAGTCACACCATTAGATTGTTATACGAATACAATAGTATAGATGTTGTTTGTTATCTTATCGTACACAGACACTGATTTTAAAATGTTTAAAAGTACATATAATTTCCAGAACTGAGAAAACCGACCGAGACTCTTGTCTATTACTTCCCTAAGTTCTATAATGTACAGTACTAGACATTCCCGTACATGAACTGGGCTAGACGATGACTACCCACAAACAATACCGATTACACGTGAAGAACCGTTTTCTGATACGTTCAGTGTTTACAAACTCTTAGCACCACATTAGGTCCTAGAACTGATTTTCTATTTTTAACTATGGCAGTTAACCACGTTCCCTGCCGCCCACCTTCGCCGACTTTCGCTGATAACGTAGCACGTCAGTGCTTGGTTCCATCCTACTTTAAATTTACACTTTTTCGCTTAAAGTGAGCTTCATTAATATATATTATTTCATATTAAGGAATTAAATTTTTTGGAAACCTGAAGGTCTAGCTCGGTTTGTGTAGACTATATCATAATTATGGATAGGCTCAATGATTATTTGTTAGCATATAAAGATTTGTCCAACCTGGACTCGTTCCCGGGATGAAAATTGTTATTTAATTATAGAACCGATATTAAATCTTAAAGTTACAATATACTCATATAAGGTGATAGATGAATCATACATCAAGATGAGCCTAATAATATGGTAAAATATTATTATCAATTTAAGGGTCTAAAACACAACTTTAAAAAATATGAACAGAAAAGTTCTGTTGTCAACAGCTGTTGTTGATGGCGGATATCTTGCGTTTGAGAAAACTGGTAACAAGTAGGCTGGCATTTGTTTTGTATTTTCAGTATTATTTTTTCAATAATTACCTTAGATTAATACAAACTGTAAAATAATACAAGTTACTTATTGTGTTTGTATTGTTGCAGCCTTGGATTTGGCGCAGAACAGCAACGTGCAAGATGCCTTCCTCATCGCCGTGGAGCAGCAGGCCCGCGAGCGGCTCGAGCGGCTGTCCGCGCTCAAGAAAATCAAGCCAGTCGACATGAGCAAGCTCTCTCAACAGGTACAGACATAACTCAGCGATTACTTGCCCGTGTCCTAACCGACCGACGCGGTGGTTGTACTTCGGTGTTCATCCCTGACTTATGGAAGGCCCTGACCGCAATGACCTGTCCAAGGCCAGCACTCCTTTCCGACATTTACACGCAACTTTCGACTAATCAGGATTTCCCAACGTGATCACATCTCTCACTCTGTTTAAATCTTTTGCCACTTATCTATAGATGTGCAGTAGCATAATCTACATGAGAAATGCTCTTGGACACATTAATCAAATGGGAAATCAGTCAAACTAATTTTATATCGTTAATATTGTTTTAGTAGGAAATCATAAAAAGCTCTCTCGGGAACATTAATCTCAGTGTATCAGATTTGTAGATACATTAAATGTAAGGTGTGTTTACCTCACGTGGCATATGAACCTGTACTTACTGTATAGTATCTAGTCAATATTGAATGTCGTATGGACAGTTTATTACACTTGTCACTAACTTGTATTTGCAGTATATTAGGTAACTGGCATTGTATGTATGTAGTGTTCACTATGCGTTGCCCTATGAACCTGTATTTACCAGTGGTCCCAAATGAATGAATGAATGAAAAATTTCTTTATTGTTGCCAGTTGTACATTTTACATACAGTAGATCTTAAACTAAAATCAACAATAAAGCCCGAGGTAACAAAATACCTGTTCGGGAATTACACTAGTACACAGAAAGAAACAGCAACTCGAAAAAAAGGACTGCCCTACCAGATCCTCGTAATGATACACTCTAAAACAACTATAACTAGATTAACTTCTAAAAAAGTAACATAAAACGGAGTATACGTGAAATGTTGATCAGATTTTCAGAATTACAGTCAATCGGGGACCCCCCCAAGTAAAAAAGTCAAATCATCGGGGACACTGATTCGTTGTTATTACAAAATCTCAAATTATCTTCTGTTATGTCATCTAATATCACTCCTAATGATACAAAGTAATATTCCCATTAACAGAATACATGTTAGAATCGATTTAAAATAAATACAAGCTATGTTTTTGTATAAACTATTTTTGTTTTACAAAAAAATTATTTGGTGAGCATTCAGCGAAGCCTTTTCCGCTGGTCTGTAAGTACTATAACTGTCGAAGAATGTTGAAATCGGTTGTAAACTCTCTACATCGACTAAATTACGTTGGTGTTGAAAGTGGTACACATTGGTCAATTTACTAATGTATGGCGTGTTTATTTCACGTGTCCTGTAAACCTCTACTTATAATAACGGTATGTTTAAGGCTTGCATACAATTGCTTGGCTGCCAGAGCCTCACTGTTGATACAACAATGAGCTCATCGCTTGTTACGAGGGCCTGTAATAATCCTAATAACTCAGGTATTTTACAGCCTGACACCGAGTCAGCACCGTGAGTTGTAATCCCAACACGTTTATCACAGCTTATGCCATGTTTGGACAGAAAACGCTCGTCGTACGTCGACTGTCACAGAACTTGTCCCAGAGCCGCTGTTGTCAGACATTGCTTATCCAATAATATGTTGTAATCCGCAAATAATTGCTAAAAGACCTTCAGTTAGAAATATATAATTATAACCAGTAATGTAGCCCTGGTAAATACCCAGCGAGAAGGTAAATATAAATTGGGTATTTATCCAATGGTCATTTTCATCTGCAAATGAGGATGTTTTTAGTTTTTGAGCTTTATACAATACTTTTGCTATTTTTATTCAATTTTGAACCAAGAAAACCAATGTACACAAATTAGTGCACTATCATCGAACTTGATGTTGCTAATATACAAATGAAGCTTCGTGGAAAATTTAAAGTCTGAAGGTCAATTTCTTCTTAAGATATAGTGTGGACAGATAGAGAAACATAAATGAAACTTTTCATCTCCTCTCTTGAATTGTAGGCTTTGCTAACGCTCAGTCAACTAAGTTACTATGTTTGGCCTTCCAAATACTTCAACGAAAGCTTCAGTTTTATTATTGGAAAATAGCAATTAATACGTGAGAGGAGAGAGTGTTTGTTACTTTCATGGTAAAAGTAGGCCTGGAATATTAATACTACTTTGAATGCGCGAGGAAGATTTTTTAGTTTTTTTTCCATTACTGAGTAGTTTAAGTTTATGAATCTTCCACTAAACAATCGAAATGCATTTTTATTTCTAAAGCACTTTTCGTGAACTTTTTAGATTATACAGCTATGTAATTATATTACCTAATCACATTCTATTTTTATGTGTTTATTTCATATGGTTTATGAATCTGTATATAAAGTACAGATGTAGTATAAAATCGGCATTGAATAACATTTCGTTTGAACATGAATATGTTTCTCTTTTGCTAAGGAATAGTTCTCACAACAGAGATTCACGTGTAACACTGAGAAAAAGAAAATCATTTGAGACTTTCAGAATATTTACACTAACCGCTCAAAACATAGAAACGGAATTTCTCCATGTCAATTAACAGTTAGACAACTAATCATTTTTAAGATTCTGATTTTGTAAATGTAATCACAGGAATTTTAAATAAATCTCTGTGCTATAATACCATTTATTTTAACACAGCCACGTAAAACTTGGTACTTAAATAGCAACAACTTTGGTAGCTATTAAACCAATTCAAAGGAGGAGAACACAATAAAATGTAAAGCAAAAGTTAGCTATGGCACAAACACACCTGCAGTTGAACGGACTGACCTTCCCTCCCCCCCCCCCCCCATAGACTTCTTTACTGGACTAAGAAGAACATAAGTACCAAGTTTCGAGTGTCTAAGACCTTCATATCAAGAGTTGGACTGACAATTAGCTCTAAAAGTCTGTGTACCAAGATTTAAATCTCTAGTACCTTTATATCAAGAAGTTATTGCAGAGACGCACAGACAGACGGATGGACTGAAAATTAGCTCTAAAAGTCTGTGTACCAAGATTTAAATCTCTAGCACATTTATATCAAGAAGTTATTGCAGAGACACACAGACAGACGGATGGACTGAAAGTTAGCTCTAAAAGTCTGTGTACCAAGATTTAAATCTCTAGTACCTTTATATCAAGAAGTTATTGCAGAGACACACAGGCAGACGGATGGACTGAAAATTAGCTCTAAAAGTCTGTGTACCAAGATTTAAATCTCTAGCATATTTATATCAAGAAGTTATTGCAGAGACACACAGACAGACGGATGGACTGAAAGTTAGCTCTAAAAGTCTGTGTACCAAGATTTAAATCTCTAGCACATTTATATCAAGAAGTTATTGCAGAGACGCACAGACAGACGGATGGACTGAAAATTAGCTCTAAAAGTCTGTGTACCAAGATTTAAATCTCTAGCACATTTATATCAAGAAGTTATTGCAGAGACACACAGGCAGACGGATGGACTGAAAATTAGCTCTAAAAGTCTGTGTACCAAGATTTAAATCTCTAGTACATTTATATCAAGAAAATTATTGCAGAGACGTACAGACAGGCCGATGAACAGACCAATTGATCTAAAAGTATAATCCCAAGATTTAAATCTCTAGGACCTTTATATCAAGAAGTTATTACAGAGACCTTCAGACGGGCAGACGACACGATTCTAAGATTTTAATTATCAAAAAATAATTTGAGTCCATCGTCAAAACTCGGGCCTAAATGTTGTAAAGATCGTTAAATTTATTGATGATCTAGGTAAGTTTCCTGCAATGTTCTTCCTTGAGTAATCAATCCATTAACGTAGCATTGGTTCATATCTGGAAATATATTTTATATAGATTTAGAATGAATATCATGCACACTTTTCTAAATACTGCATGAATAAAGTTTTACCTAAACGTGCGCAGTTTCTAGAGGAGACTTCCTAGAACTCTGCCCACCAACATCTCGGAGAAATTCTAGGAAATGTTACGTGGCACACGTGTACGTGACGTTACGCGCATACCTCTCACCTTTGAGATTATTATTACATGTCTTCCTGGAATTGGTTACAATGGTAGCCTCCAGATGTCTCTACCGGTAAACGGACTGTAGGTCCACATCATAAAACTGCCGGAAGCATTTCTTACCTACTTCTTAAGGGGTGGGACAGTGGGTCCGCGGTCCCGGCCTGGGACCCACTGTCCGACTCACGGGATTCTTTTGACGAGGGGTTGACAAAAGATCGTCGTACTCACACTGCAGCACTTGAATGGATGTTTCGAGATCTAAACTCTATATCTGCTAAATAATTTTCAGTACACTACATAAGACAGCTGCAAAAAGAATGAAACAAAATGATATACATAAAATAAAGTCAGGTTAGTTACGCCATTTCTAACTTAAGAATGTCTGTAACGATTATAGTGGTCTTTGGTTTATTGAATATGTTTTCGCTCCGACTAGGAGAACAACGATTAAAATATCGTAAGAATGCACAGAAAAATCAGGTAAAGAGAACAAGACATTTATATAATAGTATAAAGAGCCTGTTAACTTTAGTCAATTGTCCTGTGTAAACATTGTTTTGTAGTAGCACAATCATAAATTACCTTACATTTAGTCGTGAAAGCATACAGTAAGCTTGATAATAACAACACTTTCTTATTTAAACATTTTTTTGCGACCACTGTTGAGCACAAGTAAGACAAATATTTAGATAAGAAAACTAAAAGTTTTATTACAAATCTACTTTTAAACTGTACACTTTAGTAAATATTGAGTATGCATGTTGAGTACTGTATGCAGACATCAAAGGAATGTACTATATAACTGTTATATAGTTATAAAACGCATAGTTTATTTGACTTTTGACAGAAGTAGGCTTCTCAGAAGTTTGTTTGTACCTTGTTCGAGAAAATAAAGCAACATTAAACTAGGGCTTTTTTTATTAACTAAACCCCAAATTTTAAACCTTTTTTAACGCTTAACGGTTTATTTTTAAAGGAGAATAAAACTAATAGGGTTTAAGAATAAATTTAAGAATTTGGTGCGTTCGAAGTTCTTATAACTGCTAGTAATTAAACATGTTATCTCCTGTCGTTCCGGGATCACTATTTGAAATTAACGTTAAATTTTTTCGCAGCGGGATATAGAGATGAATAGCAATTGGAAGTTTGAATGAAACTAGACACATTTTTTAGCCGATTCATCGAATTCCTGTTTGAGTGATATTTACAACGAATCGTTAGCGACAATCAGGTCACTATTATGTAAGTTAGTATGTCTGTGTAGGAAGATGTTTTTGTTTACTGTTTGGATTTATATGCCAAGAGCCACTATTTAAGGTAATAAAATATTTTGTCTTCGTATCTATTTAACTTAATTTGGTACAATTTTAAAAATGATATATTAGATATGAACTAAATTGTTATTTTAACTATTAACAATGTTAATAAAACAATAAAACCATCCATTTCAATTAACGTGTACTACGAGTAACGTGTCTACTGGTATATACAGTATTATACAAACGATGGTCCAATATAAGGAATAACTAATACAAACTTACTGTAGATGTTTATGATTCATTAGGACAATGCCAAATTAATCAGAGAGTAATATAATGGAAATATGGATATTCGTTAAGATATAATCCCGTTAAGATATGTGGTAGCTTGAGTAAACTGTTGTTAATATTTACTGCTTTAGCAGTACGCTGTGCGAATGTAGTGGAAGCATCACTGACCAGAATAAAGAATAAGTTCAGGTAGAAAAACTAATGCACGGCCAGGTCAGTTTTGAAAAGAAGGACAGTTAGTCCACAGGTATCAGCGTGGACTAACTGTCCTAATACCCTGCAGAAAAGTGACGTCAGCCACCCTCGTCAAACTAGGCGTGGACGTACAGTCCTAAAATCTGAAAATAAGGCGACATGTATATTATCTTTTATATTACATATTTCCATTGTACTTTGCACCTGCAGCTCCGCTCTTCCCTCCACGTTTTACTACATTTCAAGAGCCCGACAACCCTAAATATAATCAAAAAACACACCAAGAGTAGTGGTGTTCTTAATAGATGTTTCTATACATCTATTTAGGTGAAATTTTCACATATAATTTGAAAAATACCATTTAGAGCAAAACTAGATGCTCAAAGATGAATTTTTATAGTAATTTGTTTAAACAATGAAAAAAACCTAGATAAAGAATTTGATAAACATTGCAATTTATAGTCTGAAAAACAAAAATACCACATCGACCATATAAATGCATTCACTGTAGTTGTAATCCGAAGTCAAAACCCCCAGGCGTTCAACTATAAAGTCTGTTTGTGGAATGAAAGATTGAGAAATCAAGTTTGAGACAAGTCAAGTGCCTATTTTCCATTGAATTTTTGCTCCATGTTAAATATAGAGCTTTGGAAGAGCAGGCAGCATCCACTAGCGTGTCCTCTTACATACGGGATGCTCGCATAATCAAGCAACATTAGATACCGCTAATAAAAATTACACAGAGTCGATAAAAAACCCTCAAAAACTAGCCTAATGACTGATCAATCCTCCGACTTGAGTAAAGGTTTAGACAAGTAGTAGTAATGGGGTTATAGAAGCGATGCGACAATATGCTTTTCGAGGCCACATCACGCCCAACTCCGAACTCAACACTAAAACTGTTGCCGTCTTCAATTTCACATTCAGAGGGTAACTACAAAGGTTATTGTACTATATTCAATTTACCTAAGGTTTTACGCTGACACTTTAAGTAATGTTTGATATGATAAAAGGTTGAATTTTAAAGTGACACAAGCCTGTTTTATGTATTTTTTTGGCTCGGTTTCTGTAAAGTAATTTATACACATTCTTGTAATTGTTTTCTTTTAGCCACCCCTTAAAGCAGTCGTCCTCGGTAGCCGCCTAGTTTTGCCTAATGGCCACGATTGATTCTCCTTCTGTACAGGTCCACTGCTTCACTGTCTAAGTCATACTGGGACAATGATATAGAGTAAATGTAAATAATGTACACAAATTTGAAGGTTTTAAAAATTTCATGGAAGACTTCTCGATAGTTGTTAAATAACCTTAAATACTAAAACACGAGCTATATGATTTGATAATATTTGATGTGTTGTGCAGTTTACACCTCGTCGAAACGATACTTAAATTCTTACAATGTATCGGTTTTTATGTGGGGAACTATCTTAAACAACAGATCTTAAACCGGAAAAATATTGTGGTGGAGGGTAGCTTTCCACGGTTAGACCAAAACAGTTGGTTATGACACCGGCCGTGTAAACCGAAGACCTAATCCGTTTACCATCTTTTATTATGTAAATTAACTGTAAAAGTAAACCACAGGGCTCAATGAAAAACTTAATAAAATCATGTAAATGACTGCGACTTCATGTCACGGTCGATAGTTATCACTATTCTCCTCAGCCATCACAGCGTACAAAGCTACAATGAAGACGCCAAAGAAAACGTTTACTTCACATTAAAACTATTAATAATTATAACAAGGTTTGTCACGGATACATCAATTCAAGTTTGCATGTTTCAACTTGGAAATAAACTGAAGAAGACCCCATCAAAAGAATAATGTTGAAACTTATGGGAAATTAAAGCTCTAGTAGTACTGTACTTTCACAGTTGCATGTGAAATTTGAATTCTTTTTGCGACATCACTAATAAAAATTATATTTCTAATATATTACCACAAAATTACACTATTCTACTTATAACTAAGAGTCTAACAGGTGCATTAACGTTTATAGATTATCTCATTATAGAAAAACCCGGTATAGGATAATGTAATGCCTTCTCTCACATCCCATTAACAATCAACATTACTTCTTCAGAGGCTTCTATTTTAAAGTTGGCAACATATTCTCAATTAAGCTTTAATGATTGATAGTTACCTCTTAATATGAGTACTGTAAATGTAGTTTATATCCATCTGAAGAAATTTACCAGATACACGAAAATGTTTAAATGCTTCAGAACATTATACATTGGCTTTTTTAAGAGAATTGGGCCAGTTCTTTTACTTGTACATGTATATGTATATGATAAAAAATCGATACTAATGTAGTTTAAATAAACATTAAATCACGATTTTGCCGTTTATACAAATTTTATATAAACATATATTTGTTTAGTCACGTCAATGATGTAGAAGAAATTATAACTAAAAATATACGTTTATATTAACCAATGTAATTTTTTTCTTTACCGACAAAAATATTAATAATGTACAAGTTACCTCATACCTGCATTTAATTAATATATAATTTATAATAACATTTATAGTTATATATATTTATATTTTCATCAAATGTATTCACGCTCATAATGAAGATAAAATTCCAACAGTGCAGGAAGAGCGGCTGCCGTACCGCCTGCCCTTGTCCATAGTGGACTAATCGGTCAGTGGAGTAATCGACCCTTTTCATTTGAAATGCAATGTTTTATTTGATCGGGTCGTTGGGCCAACGACCCAGTGGACTAAATAGAACCTCTATAAATTATAAAACGGGTCGTTGGCCCAACGAACAGTGGTGTAATCGAACCTGCATTCTACAATTTAACTTGTTACTGCAATAGGGTCGTTGGCCCAACGAACCATATACGTTATTAGTATTTGTAAGTAAATTTTGGATCGTTGGACCAACGAACCTTGATTGTAAATTTACTGTTTAAATTGTAAATACGGTTCGTTGGGCCAACGACCCATTTTAGTTATGTTTTATTTTATGAAACAAATCAGTCCGATTACACCACTGATCGTTGGGCCAACGACCCTCTTATTTTAAACTAAAGTAATGTTTGGGGTCGTTGGGCCAAACGATCGGGTGGAGTAAATCGAACCGGACCCTTTACGAGACCTGCGGCTATCCTTACCTTTCCGGAAGACCTTTTGGTGCTGCTGGCATGCGCAAATGTTCGCATCGAGATGCTAATAGAGCAGCACTCTTCCTCGTCTAGATGTGGGTTTTATAGTCCATAGACTGAGTCACTGTCGAATGGCTGATGTATTGTATGAGTCGAATCGCATGAGATTTTTAGGTTGATTAAGACTGCCCTGTGCAGACTTTGCTCATTCATCCAAGCGCCCACTTTCCAGCCCAGTATACATAAGGGAATAACTCTAGATTGACTGCGATATTTCAATCAGAGTCAGCGTAGGAACAGACAATCGGGTTTGTCTCTCTCGGCCAACACAATCAGAACCAAATTTACCAATCCCTGGCTTGTTAGAAGTTCAATTCAAATTTATGGTCCTTAAATTCTCTGACTACAGGGCTATTAATTTTAATGATCCTCTGTAAACCTTATAAAGTATCAAGACTACACAGGTCACCTACACTCTCATTCAGGATTGACAAGGAATAAACAAATAGATGGTGCGATTGGCCTCAAATTCAAATGAAGCGTGACACATTAAAGAATTAATTATAATTCATCCAACATTTCATTCACTTATGAATTGAAATGATAATCTTGAAAACTACGGTAATCTTGAGCTTTAGGCCTGTGAACAATTGTTTTTCGATGTATCACTCCAAATTTGTTATTCATAATTTTAGCTATAACTCAATTTTATTTATAAAGTTAGAAAAGTAATTTCCTGATTTTAGATGTCTTTATTTTTGCACGAAAAATACAAGTGATTACAGTGATCAAACATCGGGCGAAAAGACACAGTTATTACTAAGTGTATGCTTTTAAAAATGCTTGGAAATGGCCGAGGACAGTATAAGTGGACATCGACTTGGATTTTGGAACCAAGTGACCAGCGTCCTCGGTAGAACTTGCAAATGGGACGAGCACAGTGTGGATGTCCTTCGACGAATTTATGTACCAAGTGACCAGCGCCCTCGGTAGAACTTGCAAATGGGACGAGCACAGTGTGGATGTCCTTCGACGAATTTATGTACCAAGTGACCAGCGCCCTCGGTAGAACTTGGAAATGGGACGAGCAGTGTGGATGTACTTCGACGAATTTTTGTACCAAGTGACAGCGCCCTCGGTAGAACTTGCAAATGGACGAGCACAGTGTGGATGTCCTTCGACGAATTTATGTACCAAGTGACCAGCGCCCTCGGTAGAACTTGCAAATGGGACGAGCACAGTGTGGATGTCCTTCGACGACGAATTATTATGTACCAAGTGACCAGCGCCCTCGGTAGAACTTGGAAATGGGACAAGCAGTGTGGATGTACTTCGACGAATTTTGGTACCAAGTGACCAGCGCCCTCGGTAGAACTTGCAAAATGGGACGAGCACAGTGTGGATGTCCTTCGACAAATTTTGGTACCAAGTGACCAGCGCCCTCGGTAGAACTTGGAAATGGGACGAGCACAGTGTGGATGTCCTTCGACAAATTTATGTACCAAGTGACCAGCGTCCCTCGGTAGAACTTAGTGGGACGAGCACAGTGTAATCTACGTGACAATTTTTTTACCACGCCCTCAGTGTCTTCCAGTAGGACGAGTGGTTGTGTTGATGTACTTCGATCTCTGTATTGTGGTAATTTAGTGACCACTCTCGGTAGAACTTCAGCAAATGGGACGAGTTCACAGTGTGGATGTCCTTCAGTCACATTTCACCAAGTTTTTGTACAGCGCCCTCGGTAGAACTTGCAAATTTGGACGAGCACAGTGTATATCCTTAAAATAAATTTTATGTACCAAGTGACAGCGCCTCGGTAGAACTTGCACATGGAACTTATGATACTTTGGATGTCCTTCGACAATTTAATTTCCAATGGTTACACTGCTGTACTTGGAAATTGTGGCACAGTGTGAGATGTCCTTATTAATGATTTTGGTACCAAGTTATAAAGCACTCAGTAGAACTTTTTAATCAATACGACGCTAGTGGTGGATACAGACGACAAATTTTGGTACCAAGTGACCATGTCCTCGGTAGAATACTTGCAAAAACACCAATGTGGTTTCTTAAGTTAGAAAATAAGTACCATTAAATGTGTCTAGCCAAAGAGAGGTAGAACTTGCAAATAACCATGTTGTTAATTAATATTTCTGAGAAATTTTCAGAAAGCCGGTTAGAAATAGTAGCAATATATAAATTCACTAACGATTCGAATTTTGTGCAGCTCTGTTTTGTTTCCTATAGTGCCCTTAACTTGGAATCCTGGACCGAGCAAAGAATGTCCTTCGACGAATTTATGTACCAAGTGACCAGCGCCCTCGGTAGAACTTGCAAATGGAATCCCGAACATATGGTGGATGTCCTTCGACGAATTTATGTACAAGTGACCAGCGCCCTCGGTAGAACTTGTATTAAAAAATGGGACGAGCATCGAGTGTAATTTAAATTTATGTACCTTTCCATTTGCGCCCTCGGTAGAACTTGGAATGAAGCAGTTGGAATATCGACAAATTTTTTAGTACGTGCAATCCGTTGATGCCAAAAACTCTCAGGTAGAACTTGCAAATGGGACTGAGCACAGTGTGGATGTCCTTGGCGAATTTTGGTACCAAGTGACCAGCGCCCTCGGTAGAACTTGGAAATGGGACGAGCAGTGGATGTAACTTTCGACAAAATGTTGGTACCAAGTGACCTGCCTGTGAGAAGAAAGTGTAACACCTATACCTCCTACGCACAGGAAGTGTCTCTGCCTCCAGAGTGTACCAATGTGTTGATTTTCATGATCTATGTATTGGTGGAAGTTCAGACATTTGATGTTCTTCAAAGGTGTTGGATCCCAAAATTCTTAAAGGCCTTAGTCACAGTTCACCCAATTTTTGTACATCGGAGTTGATTTGGGAAAGGTACTTTAAATCATTTTAAAAGCCAGAGGCTAAAAACTTATGATACTTTATTCCATTTATTTCCAAACCTCGATCGAGGTGTAATTGTGGCCATATTGAATTTTGAATTAATTGACTTCTTCCAGTATGGTAGTCTGCTAACATGCCATAGTGGCATAACGCGACATTTCAGCACAGAGGATTACAAAAACACCAATTAAAGCCTTAGAAAATAAGTAAATTAAATGTGTCTAGCCGAGAGAAAAATATCAAACCAGTTCATAATATTTCTGAGAAATTTCAGACAACCGGTTAAAATAGTAGATATAACAATTCACAGTAACGATTCGATTTTGTGCAGCTATGTTTTGTTTCTATATTATTATTCAAATCTTCTTTCTGGTTTCCTAAACCGAAATACTTTAAATGATATTATTGGTCTCCTTTGAGCAGATATTAAAAAAAAATAAATATCCGTAAAATTTATGGTTCACTCCTTTGCGCATTAAGACAAAAACCAGTTGGAATCATTCTGGTTGAGTCTTCTTAGGTTATCAGTTGGAAGGGTTAAAAAGCTTTTTAGGCCGAATGTAAACGGACTTGTAGAATTGTCCATTTGGTACCTCATGAACACCTGCCTGTGAAGCATTTCATACCTACTTCTTAAGGGGTGGACTAGGTCCACAGTACCTGCCTCCAGGGACTCAACTGTATTCTCGACTCACGGAAGTTCTTTTGACGAGGGGTTGATAAGGGATCGTCGTACTCACACTGCAGCACTGTGAATGGATGTTTCGAAATCTAAACTCTACTATCTGCTAAATAATTTTCAGTAAAAGCCAGAGGCTACATAAAACTGCAAAAAGAATGCCAAACCTCGAAATTAATCCATAAAATAAAGTCAGGAGTCTAGTTAACATGCCATTTCTAACTTAAGAATGTCTACCATTATAGCCTTAGTTACTGACCGTCGGCATAGACAGTATTATACAATTTTTCAATTTATGGACAATTAAAAAAAAAACAATACAGTAAAATATAAGGAATAATTAATCAAATTTCTTTCTGGTTTCTAGATGATATTATTCAGCATTGAGCAGATATTAAATAAAAAATATGCCAAATATAATCTGGGCAAAGATATAATGGCTATATTCTGGGAATTCGTTAAGATATAGGTTCCCTATTAGTAATGCCGGAAGCATTTCATATGTGATAAGGGGTGGACAGTTGAGTAAAACTCACTTCCGTTAATATTTGCTTTTGACGAGGGGTTGATAAGGGATCGTACGTACTGTGCGAATGGTAGTTTCGAAGCATCTATATCTGACTAAATAATTTTTCAGTACACTAAGTACAGCAAAAAGAATACGAAAAACTAATAAAGTCAGGTTAGTTACGCCAGATCAGTTTTGAAAAGTAGTGTCTACTGGTATAGACAGTATTATACAAACGATCCAATATACAAACTGTAGATGTTTATGATTCATTAGGACAATGCCAAATTAATCAGATAGTAATATAATGCTTTGGAATTCGTTTAAGTCCCTACTATTGTTAATATTTGCTGCTTTAGCAGTACGCTGTGCGAATGTAGTGGACAGAGTAAAGAATAAGTACAGGTAGAATCCACCCTCGTCAAACTCCACAGGGTCGGCGTGGACGTCACTACCCTGCGTGACGTCAGCACCCTCTCAAACAGTGGACCATAACCTACAATCGTCTCTACCTACGCCAGACTGTCATACAACTAGACAAAAGTATAATTTAAATGTATTGTTGGGCAGTGGCACAATGCGCATTGTAGCATTTGTGAATATTTACATACGAGTTTTTAAGTACCGTACAAAAATAACAGCCACTGCACGAGTTATCATTTGAGATAGAACCTGATTCGAGAACGATAATGAATAAACTATCTTTATCATATTATCAGAGCATTCTTTTATGAAACTACAGCGTAGATTTTTGATACTGAAGTGAAGTTAAAATCGACTCAATTATGAACAAGAGGCAGCTGTACTGGTAGCCATGTTTATTTTATTCCCATCAACACAAATTTAAACTTTAACAATCTTATGGAAGTCGTGAAATTATTGGTGATTTCTCGTGTAAAAATACTATATAACTAATTCGCATCCAAACGAGTTTTAGTTTTTTATGTTTTTATTTGTTATTTAGAAAATGAACGAATAATGAATATTTTTTTTTTCAAGCAAAATTTGGATACATAGTAATTTCTTACACTTAACCTAAGGCGATAAATATACGTACAACAATTTACGAGTATTATAGTCAATAAAAAATTAATTATAATAAATTAGTTATAATATAATTTTGTAATATGTATATAATATATTTTTATTTAATTAATTTTTAATTCGTTATTGATTTATTATATTTTTATTTTATTTATTTATAATTCTAAAAATCAAAATAAATTTAAAAAATATATATTTTCCATAATTCCACGACCTAAAAGTAAAAGTGTTTGAACCCTAACATTGCTCGTTTGGTGGGTGGTTCATCCCATAACCATCGATGTATAATATACATCGATGCCCATAACTGAACAAATCTTTGGATAATTAATATTGTTTAAGTTACAGTAATCAATGGATCACAGCTGTATCAATGGTCCTCGGAAAAATGTAGTGTTACTTACAAGATGTCACAACAGAGGCATTAAATACCGTTCAAAATGTGTATTATTAGAATAATTTAACAATAAACAATGAGCCCATAATGTATACATAGATGTTATTACTCAAAAACAAACCTTTCGTGTATTCGTATCGTCATAGGTGTGATCTCAAGCATCATCCATCACAAGTAGTCAAACTACTGGGTACTTCGTCCTATGGAAAATATGCTTTTAGTTCGTTTTAATGTGTAACAGTTTAATTTATATTGTATTATATAAGGCATACAAGTCATTATTAATTTTTTAAGCGTTGGGCAAGGAAATCACCTGTACCTTATATGAAATGTGCACTAAGTTATCAGAACGTTTTAACAAATGTTTACGAGAATTTTGAAAACTACGTTATACAATGCATTAGTAGCCTATAAAATGCAATAAGGAAAAGCAACCCACGGAATTTGTGTAGAGAAACATATAGGCCTATGCAATTGTAGATTCAGCTGCTTATTGCTTTACAAAGCGAAATAAGAAGTTTTAAAATAGTCCATTCGGCTAAGAAGTTTTAAAATAGTCCTCTCAGCTTAGTCGGAAGAAGTAGATATATTTTGTGATTTCTCTTTTAGTTATCTAATAATTATTGCATTTAACTAGTAGTAATTATCCAATATTACAAAACTTTTGAAGAAAATAATCATTCAGGCTGTAAGTATAAACATACATATTTCTGCTATATAGTACGTGTATTAGAAACCATTTCTAGACAGAGCTAATGCTTGATCATGTTCTCATTTTTTGTACGATTAACGAAAATTTATCAAATACATATAAGATATCATCAATAATAAACATTAAGCAAAGAAGGTCTGAATATATATGTATTTAGTAAAAAGTTTACTTAATAGACATTTAAATTAAAGTTTTACAATTATAACCTTTTATTGATAAGAAGAATAGTCTAATAGAAAAGTCTGAATCAACAAACAAGTATTATTTTCAGCCACGCTCCAATAAATGCACTAATATAGTAAAGTCCAAATTATAGTACTACAATAAAAGTTCAATATACCTAGCTAAATGGGCCCGGAACTGTCTCAGATATGAAAACATTCAAATAACACGAAGAATATTAATTTACAATTAATTATTGTTTACAAAAAAACTCAATACTTATTGATAAAAGTGGTTTATTTATACCAGAAATTACTGTATTACTGTAATATACATAGAATGCTAATCATCAAAATAGTATTACTTGCTAAAAAAAACCTTTAATTGATTGTTTTCTGTAAGCTCTGTATCTTGTGTTCGACGGAATTTTGCGCCTATGCTGTAGCATTTTATCATCGTTGGATATGACTTCTCTTGTTTTTCGAGGTAGCCTGCAGCTGTGTCCAAGATCTTCAACTATCAGAATGAGACATTTTAAGACGAATCTCGTCTGTAATGTCTTCTACATTTTGTAAATGGTTAACCAATCAACAATATAGTCGTCATAATCATCTGTTAATGTTGGTCACCATTAACGCAGCGGCTAGGATAAACGGGACTCGGATACACAGAACCCGGATAAACGGGTCTCGGATAATCAGGCTTGTATTGTATACATACAGTATTCTAATTGAATTTAACAAACGTTACATGTCTCCTCTCTAGATAATTAATTGTTGTTTGTATTTTCTTTGTCGAAATTAGCGTCTATGGAATAAACATTACCCCACAAGGCCATCGCGTTTGCCAGAAGAATGTACACAAAATACCGTGTTACCCCACGTACTGCGAATAGGTTACTTAGAAATCGCATCGATTGCAGTGTGAAGCCCTGGCTCACGATTTAAGACCTCGGAACTGAGGAAAGTTCGATGAATGTTGAACTGGCACTTGGCAATAGCAAAGACAGAGAGAGCGAGCAGGCGCGCGACGCGAGCCAAGTCAACATTGGTTTAATCTTAACAATGCCCTCTCCTGTGACCTGCTCCTTTGTGTGCAAACTGTCCCATTTTGATCTTGTACAGCGCTTTGCCATTCTGTCTGTGCCCAACATGATGGTCTCCGGTATGGTTACAAATTAGCTGGCAGTAATTTTCGCTTTAAAACAGATGTATATTTACATTTATCTTCATAAAGAATAATGAAAAGTTAAATGTGTTGCTAAGTACACATTTCGAGAACAGCTGATTAAATTCGGCAAATTCATTTTTTTATGTTCGCTAATGTATGAAAAATATTTTTATGAAAAGAAAAATTGGAAAAGTTTTGCGTAATATTATTGTACTCTTGAAAGTAATTATGATATTTATTTATGAGTTACTAGCAGTTACACTCGGCTTCGCACGCAATTTCGTAGGCTTTGCACGTGCATGAGCACTTCTGGTTCGAGTGAATTATATTTCCGAAGCCAATGTTGAGTTTGCCATCTTAGTATTTTTTTGTTACATAGTTGATTTTGTCTTGTTCCTCCGATCAAAAAAAAAATATATATATATATATATATATTATATATATGGGTGTGTGTGTGTTTTATATATATTTAAATCGAAAACAACAGACAAATTACTATCTAATTTTACTCCAGATGGTAGTGATAAAATTAAACCATTTAATTTATTGAGAATAGTGTTTAAACACTTATTAAACCTATCATACTAAACCAAACATGTTTGCACATAACGTACTTGAAGCTGGTCGACTACCTTGGCTTTGAGATGTGGCGAGCTAACGTGGACGAACGAGCCATTCTTTCTCAGACCGAAAGTAGATTACAAGGACCAGAACTAGACTCTTTTTTGTCCTAAGTAGATTTCCAAGACCAACATAATGTGGTATTCATTTTCATGGTCAGGGTAAAATAGCAAAATCAACTGTAATACCGTACATACATTAGACCGGAAGTGAATTTAAACGGCCTAAACGAGGCCCTTTTGAGTTCTACATATGCATATTTTCTTCATTGGGAAACAAAAAGAACAATATTATAGAACTGCGTTTATCTTAAACCGGCAGTAGATGTTTTTTAACTGAAATGGGCTTCTCGGTCCTACGTATGTATTATTTTCATCACGCGACAACACGTTCAACTCAACAATGGCTCTGGAATTATTCTAGACCGAAAATAGGTTTTCGAAACCTATATTTTATTGATCAAAATAAACATCAAGGTAAACTCAGCGGTGACGTCTGAAATAGAATTCATTCAAACTAGAAATGCTTTTAAAATGCGCAAAATCTAATACAGGGGTTAGTCACAATTTTGTTTATCCTTAGATCCTAATAACCACAAATAATAAATTAATATGTATTCGCTGTATGCCTACTTACGTTTCGTTATTATATTACTTATATATCATATTACATAGTAATTGTTTTAAATAAGAAGTCAATGCACTTCGCTTTTGAAAATTGCATACGAAACCGTGGGTAACTGCTACTTTAAAATAAATTTGAAACTAAAACCTATAGACCTTTATTTTAGCGTTTTTAGTGTTTATAAGCCCAAATAGGCTTAGAGAAATCATTATCGTAAGACGAACATTTATAAAAAACCATGTGTATATGTCAGTGTCATAAAACTCAGCTTAAATGGAGAGGAATTAATATATTGTTAAAATCCCTGGTTTCCACATTAGTTTCGGCGTTTTCTCTTGATACTTAAATCAGATTTTTACAAAATAACATACAGAACAGATATGAAATGTTAAAAAATTCGAGTAATGTAAGAGTGTACATTGCTGTGCAAATGCTGCGGTACCATCTAACAGACAAGTGCTGACGTATGTTATCAGTTGTCAGCTGTTATCACGCATACCCGGAAAGGTGACGATGTGCTGACGTGTCATAGACATCAGTCCTTCCGCGGAGAACAAACACGCGAGCAGAACCCTACCACACTTCACTCTCTCTGTTAACTCGCAAATAAAATTGATGTTTTATGATTTTAAATATAAAATCATTATTGACGCTTTGTTAGAAGTCGGCATTTCATTTCATTACTTAATACTTCTAATCAATTGGAGTTTCACCTAATAAGTAAAATAACAAATAAGCACTTTAACACCATAAGCGGTATTTTACGCGATATTTTACCGTTGGAATAACGTCAATTTAGTCGATGTGTTACTGGATTTGTGAAAACAAAGTTGTCTTTTTTACTCATTTGAACCTTTGGTAATGATTTATAAACAGAATTTTAACATTTATAGAACTTTTGAAGCTCCACTAGGTCAGTACAATTAACTTCAGACTAGGCGAAGATCGTTGATTACTTGTTAGTGTACGAAGGAAATGCAGTTCCCAAATCAGGAGTCAAACCCTGAGGTGATCTGAGCCGCCAAGCACTGTCTGCTTTTTGTCTCGCGTAAATAATTTATACAAATTTGTTTAATTATCATTATTAATGATTTGGTATTATTTTAAAGGTTAACAGGATTACTAACGTAATTTCGAGAAACGCGGCGTTTCGAGAAATGATATTGATTTCCTTCTTTAGTTGTAAAATCCTAGGACAAGGCTAACAATGCGAAAAATACATTTTAGGCCTCAAGTGCTTTAATGTATATATGATATTACATAGTGTGCCTCCAAATCATGCTCGGCAATTTAGACCCAGTGTTGTATGGCGGGTGGTGTTCACGTTTTGAAGGCGAACACTTGAGCACGTTTATTCAGTTTACATTGTAGCTGCCAATGATACTTTTATCTTGTAGAATACAAAATTATATTTGTAATAAGAACATAACGTGACGTACATAAATTTACACTATGTTACTCCATGCTTATATAATTGTTTAGGCATTCTTAACAAATAACAGCGATTAACACTTTTTTTATTTAAACAAATTTATAGGTGCTAGTAACCTTTTTAAATTTCAATATATTTGTTATTCCATATTTTCTTTTCCCTACACTATTATTGAACAAAATTCATTACGATATACAAAATGTGCTACATTATTAATTACCAGTATTTGCTAAACGCTGGCGAAGCCTAACATTCGAGGGACTGGGAAAATGTAATTTCTGTCCAAATTATAATATATCGAAAACGAACTATAAATTTGAGATTTTGCATGAGCTTTATTTTATATAAGCAACAATGAATTTGATTAAGGCGTATGTCACTGTGGCTGAACGTCAGTAAATATTTCTACTTTGGTCTTATGAGTAACCATGATGGTAACGGGAAAAGTAGAATAAATAAATTGGTAAACAAGGTAAGTGTATGATATTGTAACATGTGACATTTTAACACATGTAGCCTACCTCATTCGTACAATATACAAAATTACAGTGGAAAGTCAACTTTAAAAGTTTGTGACAAGATCTGATTTCAAGACATTCTTGCGTTGTAGTATCCTCCCTCCCTCACAGGGATCATTATTATTTAATCTCTGCTAGGAAACATAACTCTGTGAACAAACATGTTATTATATCATATGGCAAAATATCTCGAAAAGATGTAATCTGTAGACTTTTGCATTTAACTTTATTTACACATAGACAATAATGAGTTATATTGTGGTGCATGTCCAGCCTTGGAGTTTTGGTGAGCGTCATTGAAGACGACATCACTCATTAGACCGACACAATTTATCTCTTGTTTGTTAAAAGAGGTAAATATTTCTTATCTGTAATATTGTACGTCAGTCTATCTGTCCGGAGGACATCTCGAGAATGAAATGAGCCCCTTTGAAAAAGGGGGCGGGGTATTTTTATCCTTTAAAAAGTTCATAAAAGTATTTGAATAGGCATGGTAAGTTATTACATCGATATCGCAATCCGTTTGGAATATATCCAGGCGTGTCAGGACTAAATTTACACCCTGAAGTTTTGAAATGTTAAACACCAATAATACACTGTAATAGACATAAAAACTACACGATATTACAAAATGTGCATTGTATTTCATAGCATCTACTTTTATGTGTATGGTTTTACCTCGACACTGTTTCAACAGGTTGCATAAAGTATGGTAAGCACAATAGTTGGAGGCATGTCGTGTTGTTGGATTCTAATCGCGGAAGTGAAGGCAACCCGACCGTTATTCGTTAGTTATATTAATTATCTCCTTGTGTTCCCTACTGATATTGAAAATCACTAGGTCCGCCGAGAGGACAATTGTGGCTTGATCCTAGCGTAAAACAAGCTTTAAAATCCATAATTATGTATCTGGAGACAGTTCTGACAGGTCACTAAACTAATTTGTGTGTATATCTGGCGCTGCACAGTTGTCAGTTAGTTATACAGTATGAGCTATAAGATAACAGTATATAAGTGCATTGTTAGGAATCACATTAGCAAACAGATCAGTTGATCAAATGTGTGCTAACCAGATGTATTTTTATTACAACATTTAGGTTGTTATTTTATTAACAAGTGTGCTTTAAACTCCATTTCTTTTATTATTTACACAAACTAATGTCCCCGACAATTACAGCCATGGCCACAAAGTGAACAGCTCCCGTCTGGTGAAAGGGGAGGGAAATTTTTAGTGCACAGGGATCAATCACATCTACACAGATTTCCCTATTGTTAAATATCAATGTTCAGTATGAGTTTCTATCATTTTTCTTACAGATCGGTAACAATTCAGTACTCTGGTTATTCTTATCTAGTAGGTATGGTATACAGCCGGTCACTTGTGATTTAACAGAGTAATCCGAACTTAATTCAAATGCTCTTTTTTATTTATTGAAGGACTGAACTGGGTCTTAAAACCGTACATTTTTTGCCCGTCTCTACGATAGATCTTGACATAATGGTCGTAGAGACTTGATACTTGGTGCAGAGGTTTGTGTTGGTTTAAGGAAGATATGTCTTGATTGGGATGTCCCTTGACATAAAGGGCAGTTCGTCAGTCCGGCTGTCAGTTGTTAAATTCTGTCAGGTCATTCGGTATTCCGTTGTATCGGTTTATATTAGTTTGAAGTGTGTGCATTTTCTTCACTGCACCAAAATGTTAAGTTGGAATGTATGGTTCTCATCTCTTATCTTTGACAAAACTTTCTTGTACGTACGTATGCATGCTTTCTATAACCGAATGTAACTTGTCAGAGACTTTCATTTCGTTTTCGATATTGATTCTCAAGCTATTGGAGTAAGTGAGGAAATAATGAACGTTTAGTGTTTATTACTGATTCGTGGAGGAATATCTATTGTATGGTAATAATTATGGCCGCGGCTCGGCGTTTAATACCAGAGTAGTAACTAGCCATAGAAATGTACGTTGCGTTTTACTCAATACCTACTCAACCTATTGGAGTGAGAAGGGAAATAATTACGTATGATTTATTCAGCCCCTCAGTGGAGAAACGTCTATTGTACAGCAACAATTTTGTGTTCCAATTTCACTTAATTCCGAGTGTGTATAGAAATGTGTCGGTAATGTCCAGCCAGCCAGCGTGAGGAGATTAACACACAATAGTATCGGCCGGGCGGGGCTCTGGGGGCGTCACCATCACAGTCACCGTCACCGACACCGGCTCTGGCACTGGCCAGCTGACACTGACACTGATACTGATTGATACAGTAATCACATTCTTCTCTCGCCAGTCGCAGCAATACATCTGCAAACACAACACTAAATCATACTAATATTAATAGTAGTTACGATGTATTTGTACGCCGTTCCCCTCCTCAAATCCAACATCTTCAATAATAATCAGTTATTGGACCGTAAACCATTTCACGCCAACGCGAACGTATCGTTGTTTTTTCGGGTAAGAAGTCCAAATGGCAGACATTAACGGGCCATAACTCATACAAAAACCAAGATATCTTTATGCACATATGTATTCCTGAGAATGAGGCAGGAATTGTTCAAAATAATGTGCCACATGACGTGCCTTTTCGTTTGAAAAATTCTGCCCAAATCCAAATAGCTTTATCCAAGATCGCCGCCTCTGTCGCATACCTCATAAAGTTACCCCCTACATAAAGACATATTAACACCAGATAACATCATGATTCTTTGCACCTTTTGACTTTTAATATATACACTTTTACCTCGCCTATATATTTACAATACTTCCTGTCTGTAAGTAGAAAATTTTGCTTAAAACTAATTGTAAAAATATAAGTTCAGTGCCTCTAGTGGAGCTCTGAAATAATCTTAAGTTACGGTATATTAAAAAAATTCTGGCTTTATTTTACTCAAGTATTTCAGTGCTAATATTTTGCTACATATCTCAATTCAAAGTTACATAGAATATACACCCTGCTTTTGGAGTTCTTGTGTGTTGTCGATAGGTTTCTCCGACTCAGCACTTATTTAATCATAACACTTTGGAATATGTTGTTAAATAATCATCAATAACATCGTGGAAACCAATGCTTATAGATATCAACAAGCAAAGGCGACCACAAAAGATAAGGTAGTGACAGGCAGTGAGGGCTGGAATTGTTTTGTGGGCGAAATCAAGATTGTCGATAATACGGTCTGGGGTATTGTCTAGATTTTACTTCTGCTTTGAATATTATAAACGTGAAGTCATTTTAAATAGACGAACACAAGTTACTGTCAAGGATATGACTCGTTACCTCACCAATAACGCGATCTTACACAACCTCGAGTTCATAACAAAATTGTCGCCCAACAGTGACGAATTCATTTATGACCAAGGTCAAACCAGATTCCCATTTGTAGTTAAAATAAAGTGAATATAACACTTTTTTATATTCCACCGAATAATCAACACTCAGGAATTCCCGTTTGAGTTACTCTCAGACAATCGTGTGTTTTCCAGTTGGGAATGCAGCTTATGTTGGCAGTAGCCTGATGATTCTTGGAGCAAGTGTCCTATGGTCATATAACCTTCACTTTTCTCATTATTTCAATCATCATAATTGAGATGTTGAGCGTTATGGTCTAATGTTCTATTTTTATGTTCTTGAAATAACTTACGACACCCCATTCTTGCTGATCCAAATCTGTTACGTAATCTTACATCGTCCAATTGATTTATTATTAAATGTTATATTTATTTATAATAAATGTTCTTGGGATCATTTTTAAACAATTTGGATGATCTTTTCTTATATTCTTGCAATTCCTTACATTTTTCGATCAAACACTAAGTAAATACAATTTTCAGATGTTCAACTCGTGAAGTTCTTTAGATTGTCCAACGCATGTGTTAGTCATCAGAGTGTCTAATGGTCCTCATTTATACGCTTGAAATTCCATTGATTATCAAAGAGATGTCTACGTAAATATAATTTTCTGTTCTCTATGTAGTTTAGAATTCCTTAGATTGTCTTTTCGATTTGCAGGTAGGAGAAGTTGGTTCATTGAGTTCGAACGTCACCCGGTCTGCGCCGCTAATCAGTGCGATATTATCTCGTGCAACCCTTTGGGAGTTTATAACTTGACCGAATACCGAGCTAAAGATAATTTTGAAGAATTATAATTATTTTTTAAAAGTCTATCGTAGCTCTAGTTTCTTAACTTTTTTTAAATCTAATTGTGTAAAGAGACGTAAATGTATGTTCTTTAAAAAGACGATAAAGTGTAAAATTTAATATCTATCTGGTTTATACAGTAAAATGTAAAATTTGGAAAAACTGGCTTATGAAAGCCATAAAGTGGAATTAGCTTTAATTTGATTATATGTTTCCTATAGTTCACTCCAATAGTAAGGGCACAATTTGTAATATCCTAGGCTTCGAGCGCTGGGGTAGAGCACACCCTTAAATTTGACCCTTCTTCCTGTACTCTTGAAATTCAGAATTCATATGAACTATCTTATAATTTACCATGAAATATATTAATATTTTTTTTACAATTTCAAAATCTAACTTGGGTAAATTACAAACAAAACCATAGTCGTAATAACATTAGGCCTATAGTAGAGTATAAAAAATAAGACAACGATTCAAGAGCATCTGATGTTTTTAAAGAATTTGACACGTATATAGAATTGGTCACACAAATGTTGGCGACTGAAAGTGCAAAATTCTAAGAAATTACTGTTGGAGCGTTAGCTGGGTGGTGGCGGCATCTGACAGTCAACTCGTTGAATAAACCAACAGCCCGCTGCCAGATGTTACCTGCTATACAAACAAACTTTCTATAACCAATATGTGCTAGTTTTGTTTTGTCAAATTAACCCCAAAATTTGAATTTGATTTTTTTTTTTTTTTTAATTTATTGTACGTTGAAAACGTGAAAGTAAAGCCATGCTTTTGGTTTTGCATATGATATACGTTAATAATTCGTCGTATGATAATAGATAAATGCTTAACCAGGTCCGCTGTATATACCCGAGTGTTCCTTACGGGTTGGGGGGGGGGGGGCGCTATGTGAATGGGCGGACTCAGTTCACACACGAACGGGTCATTTTATAATTAGCAAACACAAAGTACAAACTCTCACATCCAATTCAAGTGACAAGTTCATGTTGAATGTCATAGACGTTATGATTATTTTTCATATAACGTAGTCTGCTTTTGGATTTGTTTTTAATGTTTATGCAGACTGAATACAAATTAAGATATTCAAAGTGTAACGGAACTGTAACCCTACATTTGCGACACAAATAACCAGAGAAATTATTTTTAACTTTTTTAAATGCCCCAAAATGGCACTTTTTTCCCGGTCGTGTGATTTGAATCTCAAGAAATGTAAGTTTTTTTTTAACAAAAGATACTTTGGTCATGTAATTTAAATTAGTGCGGATGGTCTAAAGACATCGCCAGTTAAGGTGAAACCTATAACAAAAGCTCATCACCCAAGGAATATCGAGGAGCTTAGGAACTTTCTTGGTCTCACAGCGTACTACTCAAAGTTTATTCCTCATGCATCTACACTCATGCAGCTTTTAATACAACTTTTAAAGGAGAACTCCAAATTTAAATGGAATTAAAATTGTTAAATTGCATTCAATGGTGTAAAACAGGAAATAGCAAGTGGCAAGGTGCTTTTTCATTTAAACAAAATCTATGGGGTGTTCTGGCACATCATAGACCGATCAGAGCATCCTATTGCATTTATTTCAAGATCACTGTCTTCAGCTGAAAGGGGCTATTCACAGTTAAACAATGTAGCTACGGCCATTTTCTGGTCCTTATAAAAGTTATTCCAGTATTTTTTTAGGAAGTTTATATTTGTTGTGGATAACAAACCATTATAATCCAATTTTCATCCAAACAAGGCTCTACCAGCAACAAAAAAACTTCACGTTTACTCCGCTATGGGTTCAATTTTACTATTGTACATAGGCGGTCAGATAATTACAAGAATGCTGACTATTTATCTAGATCACCTTTGGTTGACAAATATAAAAAAATAGATAAAGAGTAGTCATTCCTTCAAAGCTGCAACCTGCAATTATTTCTAAATTACATATTATTACACATCCTGGAGTTGGTAAAAATGAACGCCCTTGCTCGGAGATATTGTTATAGAAAATATATTGACAGGGATATTGAGCATACAGAAATATGTTGTAAAGTATGTTGTGCAATTAAGAAGAACCCAGAAAAGGTTGCTTTTACAAGTATAGGAACAGCTAGAGAAGAACTGCCAGTTTGTTCACATGAACTGTGCAGGTCCATACAAGAGACATCACTTTACGATTCTTGTAGATGCCAAATCAAAGTGCCCAGAAATCAGAATGATGGACTCCAACATCCAGTTCCACAATCGGATTGATCATTGAAATATTTTGAAATATATTTATTGGTCTGCACAAAATACTTGTCAGTGATAATGCCACAATTGTTACTTCATCGGAATTCAAAGGTTTTTATTGTCTTAAAAATCTTTGTAGTTTTAAAATTTAAACAAATAAATAAGTCATATAAAATCAAGACTCAGTCACATTTTGTTTGAAAGAAAAGTGGCAAAAGTAATTTTGTTAACGAGGAAGAGTTAGCCACACTTAAAAAAGTCACATTATGTAGGGAGGCTTATTCCAAGAAGCTTTTGTGGGTGAAATTTATAAAATATGACTTTAATATGATGATAATCATATCTCCTAATTATCAATAAAAAAAGAAGACTGGACTGGAATATTAGGATATTTTCCAAAATAAGTATTAATTATGAAAGATGGATCCACATGATGGAATATTTGTAAACGATGAAAGGCAATTGAGCAATAATGTGTCAGAGGGTGATGACACGGATGCTGACATACAAAATAAAGCCATAACATTCGGCAAGTGGTACGATCTTTTAATTTTGTGTGGATATGTTTATTAATTGATTACAATTATTCCACTTCTTTTCAAAAGAAAATGTCTGAATTATTCATGCATTAGCTCGGTAAACAATACCTGTATAACTCTCGTTTCTAATGGAACTAATGATATTTAGTAGTGTATACTCTAGAATGCCGGTATAGTTTTGCATTATGTTTTAGCGTAGTTCTTACTAGATCAATATTTCTTATTGACATCCTAAAAAAGAGAGTGCAATATAATGCATTTCTCAATAGCCAGTGTACTGCTGCTCTTCAAAAACCCACTGCGAGCATGCAAGCTAGTGTGCAATATCGTACACCTCCCAAATAACAGCGTACTGTCGCTCAGCAAATACCCACTGCGAGCATGCAAGCTAGTGTGCAATATCGTACACCTCCCAAATAACAGCGTACTGTCGCTCAGCAAGGACCCACTGCGAGCATGCAAGCTAGTGTGCAATATCGTACACCTCCCAAATAACAGCGTACTGTCGCTCAGCAAGGACCCACTGCGAGCATGCAAGGTAGTGTGCAATATTGTACACCTCCCAAATAACAGCGTACTGTCGCTCAGCAAGGACCCACTGCGAGCATGCAAGCTAGTGTGCAATATTGTACACCTCCCAAATAACAGCGTACTGTCGCTCAGCAAGGACCCACTGCGAGCATGCAAGGTAGTGTGCAATATTGTACACCTCCCAAATAACAGCGTACTGTCGCTCAGCAAGGACCCACTGCGAGCATGCAAGGTAGTGTGCAATGATTGTACACCTCCCAAATAACAGTGTACTGTCGCTCAGCAAGGACCCACTGCGAGCATGCAAGGTAGTGTGCAATGATTGTACACCTCCCAAATAACAGCGTACTGTCGCTCTGCAAGGACCCACTGCGAGCATGCAAGCTAGTGTGCAATGATCGTACACCTCCCAAATAACAGCGTACTGTCGCTCAGCAAGGACCCATTGCGAGCATGAAAGCTAGTGTGCAATGATTGTACAGGTCCCAATAGTCCGTGTACTGTGTGTGGCTCTGCAAGAACCCACTGCGAGCATGCAAGCTAGTGTGCAATGATCGTACACCTCCCAAATAACAGCGTACTGTCGCTCTGCAAGGACCCATTGCGAGCATGAAAGCTAGTGTGCAATATTGTACAGCTCCCAATAGCCGTGTACTGTGTGTGGCTCTGCAAGAACCCACTGCGAGCATGCAAGCTAGTGTGCAATATCGTACACCTCCCAAATAACAGCGTACTGTCGCTCAGCAAGGACCCATTGCGAGCATGAAAGCTAGTGTGCAATATTGTACAGGTCCCAATAGCCGTGTACTGTGTGTGGCTCTGCAAGAACCCACTGCGAGAATGCAAGCTAGTGTGAATGATTGTGAAGCTCACAATAGCCAGTGAGCCAGTGCTGTAGTCTCTCAGGGCTCGCTATGAGCACTCTAACTATGGTCAAATATTCCACATATTTCTATTACCTCCATAAACGGGCACAGCGAGGACGCACAACAAACTACACTAACTATTTAATTCCTGGTTGTTTATCTATCCAAACAGTTTTTATCAGTGCTTCCGGTGGTTACTCAGTCAGGGCTGGACCAGACTAAAGGCCAGGTCTGATCTGGCGCCAGAAATGGGACAGCCAGCTGGCTCAGGTCTCCGGTCTTCCGTGGAGCGGTCCGAGCAAAAAATGAGCTGTAAACTGAGACTGTCCAGGGGTCATCCAGATGTCTGGGTCAAGAATCCCTTAACGGTTCATATATCTTATTTTAAAGCAAGTGGTGTCGAGTTGTCAATGGTGGCTAATTATTTGCCTGTCAAAATTTATCCTGCCATGAGAAATAAAAACTGCTGAATAAATAATTTGTTTTGTTTAATTCTCTGTTTTCTAATATACTTTTTGATTGGCAATGGATGGTTCAAAATATTACCTGCGTTCTCACAAACAAATAATATTATTATCAAGTGACACACAAAAATCTCACACTCGGCGCTACTAGAAATGAAATCTGCTTTCTTCTTCAGTTGGAAAACTAAGGTTGGTTATTGCACTTGTGGCTTGGATTGACCGGCGAGACGATTGTTTTGTTTGTCCCATCACGCTAATAGAGGAAACCTGTGGTCATTAGTTGGGATCATCAAGTCCAGGAAATGTCATATGTCCAAGATATTCTTTTGTTCCAGAGAACAACAACAAGAAATACGTCTTATCTCGGTGACATTAAGAAATTAAATATTTCTAAATTAGGCGTAGTTAATATGTCACATAAATATAATAGTGTAATATATTTAATTTAAGTTTTAAAATTGCTTCGTCTTACCAAAGATTTGCCCATTTGCACCGAATTTCAACGTAAATATAACTTCATAAACGTTACTTTGTGCTGTAACGTTTATATTTATGTTATAATACTCGATTTGTCAGCGATCAAATTTGCTTTTATTTGAGGTAGTATTAATATTATATATTATTATAAGTATTACTTGTATTTAAGTTATATATTGCGCAGTTAGAAACTAATTATTGTTTTGTTAAAATGTGTATAGCTATAGCCTATGTTATTTAAAAAGTAATAAAGTCATTGTGCCTTAGAAGAGCCTACATTGTAGACCCGTCCGGTGCAACGATCCAGAATGTTTTTAAAACGCTGCTTTATACGTTTAAAAAACGGTTAAGGGGTTATAGGATATGTAAAGATGTCAGTTTCTTATTCTGAAAACACTGCTTTTGGAAGCTCTTGACTGATTCTTACTTCTCGCACGTACCGCTCATATTAGTTCATTTCGTACAGAAACACTGGATTCTTGAGGAACCTAATAAACTGCGATTGTAATCATTGTTGAATTGAAATTTAAGATCACAAATTGGAAATCTCATCTCAACTTTAAACGTTCTTTGAGTGAAACTGCTTTCATTGTAGCCAGACTTTGCAGCAACCAGTTTATATTTTATATTGTATGACAGAAGAACAAACTTCTTGTTATGCCAGAAGATAGGACCTTCAGTAGGTATATTAAAAAATACCCGAAATCGATCTTGTTTCCAAAGTCACCGGCATAGTCAGAATCAAAGAAATAGTTTTGACTAATTTACGAGTGAACTTTAAGTCCAGTGATCCTTCTCAGACGTTTCAAGATACTTTTCGACATTGTTCATTACCTTTCTTGATTGGGTAACGATATTCAACTCGTGTTACTAAAAAACCTTTTGATTTCATCTTCCATCGCCTTGGCCGCACGGAGTCTTCACTAGTCATGGCTTTTGTATGAAGCTTGCTACGAAACACTTGCCATATCTGTTAATCTCACAGGTGATTTCAATATTGATACTTATCGAAAAGAATGTAGTGACGTTTCTTCTCTTCATTACAGATGATCTGCATATCTTGCAATTCAAATGTAGTGGTGTTTGGCTATTCGATCTGCCGGTTTTTTCTTTATAGAATCGTCATTCAAATGTAGTAAATGTCTTTTCCACAGCAAAAAATCCATACAGATACTAGATAATACAAAGTCTGGGGAATCTTTACATTCTCGCCTCTCTTTAGTTCAACTTTTCCCTTTATATATATTATATATACATGATAATCAGTTCCAAAACACGAAAATACTTCTTACTTATAAATAAGTTTTGAAAAGAATTCGTCCCCTCAGATGACGACGGGCCAATCAGATCAATAACATAATCAGGTGTTATTTTAGCCTCTATTCTTAACTGCTTAGCCATCTTGGTTCGACCAACGTTCTTCCTTTTTTTCTCTGAGGCGCCATATTTCTGATGACACCCTTCTGTGAAGTTTATTGACTTTATTGGTAGTGAACCGTGTTCTGTTGTCAGCGAAAACATTTTTCTTCCAACATTCTTTATCGGTAAAAGGGTGGTTTTACTTTGGAAAATCCCTGGTTAGAGTCTACAAAATATTGACTACGACCTATTTATGTAAATGGCATTGGCCGGGGTAACTGGAATAAATGACTCGTGCATTGTTTTGGAAAAGAAAAGGGATAAATGTGCAAGCAGTGACTAACGATATAATACTGTTCTTGTATGGTACAAATAACACTACTTACATCTACACCAGTACTGAGAATACCTAACGGCACTAGATTAGTATAATACATACAAAAGAAAAGTATTTGATTTCATTCCTTTTCCTTTAAAAATATGAATAGCTAGTGATTCAAAATGTGCACATTAAATTACAATTAATAATTGACGCTAATTCTAGCATATTATTCTCGTAGAATATGAGATAATTCGGTAAATTTATAATCTACGGTACCTTTGTAATGGCTTTGAATAAACGAATCCTATGTATGTTTCATCAATATTATGCCTAGTCGATTATATAATTTTTGAATAGGATTGAAACGGGTGAAAATCTACACAGCTGAGATTTCTCGAGTTACGGAAAGAATTAGAGGCTGCAATCTCACAGAGAACAAAATTTTCTAGGTGCTGGAGCCTTCCTTTTCTGTGAACTCTAGTCCCCAAGACATGAGTTTGTTTCGGAACGAATTAGAGGCTGCAATCTCCCAGAGAACAACATTTCCTAGATTTTGGAGCCTTCCTTTTCTGTGAGCTCTAGTATCTAAGACATGAGTTTGTTTCGGAACGAATTAGAGGCTGCTATCTCCCAGAGAACAAAATTTTCTAGGTGCTGGAGCCTTCCTTTTCTGTGAACTCTAGTCCCCAAGACATGAGTTTGTTTCGGAACGAATTAGAGGCTGCAATCTCCCAGAGAACAACATTTCCTAGATTTTGGAGCCTTCCTTTTCTGTGAGCTCTAGTATCTAAGACATGAGTTTGTTTCGGAACGAATTAGAGGCTGCTATCTCCCAGAGAACAAAATTTCCTAGGCGCTGGAGCCTTCTTTTTCTGTGAACTCTAGTCCCCAAGACTTGAGTTTGTTTCGGAACGAATTAGAGGCTGCAATCTCCCAGAGAACAACATTTCCTAGATTTTGGAGCCTTCCTTTTCTGTGAGCTCTAGTATCTAAGACATGAGTTTGTTTCGGAACGAATTAGAGGCTGCTATCTCCCAGAGAACAAAATTTCCTAGGCGCTGGAGCCTTCTTTTTCTGTGAACTCTAGTCCCCAAGACTTGAGTTTGTTTCGGAACGAATTAGAGGCTGCAATCTCCCAGAGAACAAAATTTCCTAGTGCTGGAGCCTTCCTTTTCTGTGAACTCTAGTCCCCTTGAGTTTGTTTTGGAACGAATTAGAGGCTGCAATCTCCCAGAGAACACAATTTCCTAGGCGCTGGAGCCTTCTTTTTCTGTGAACTCTAGTCCCCAAGACTTGAGTTTGTTTCGGAACGAATTAGAGTCTGCAATCTCCCAGAGAACACAATTTCCTAGGTGCTGGAGCCTTCCTTTTCTGTGAACTCTAGTCCCCAAGACATCAGTTTGTTTCCTCTTAAATCATTTTACTGGCAGTTAATCTGTTTATCTCTTATTAACTCACTTGCATGATTCATAACCTCTCCTCTTCTTTTCTACAGTAGTATACGGTTGTCTATGTAATAATATCAGAACTGTAACTGGTAAGTAGTTATTAGTTTGTATTTATTGTACAATGATGAGACATTGAATATGGAAATGTCTTGTCTTTGTCATTCAATAACTAAGCTGCTCATACAATAGTATACGGGTCTACTCCTCCCTTATACCATATATTAATTGTTCACAGGTCCCAAGACTATGGGGATTCTTAATTAGACAACGCCTCTTAATAATAATACAGTATTGAAGTAATTTATATGTTTGTCAGTAAACTTATCTAATATGAGTACTGTGAAATTTATGGATAAAAAATGCTCTGTACATTCTATGTCACTAGAATGCATGGAACAATATAGTGAAGGATGCACACTCCTTCTTGCTTCGTCGACCCAGAGGTATTCTAGCCGTAGTCAGATATCGAGGTAGTAGTCTGGAAACTGGTTAGTAGCAGCGAGGGGGACTGATTGTCGCGAAAGTACGATTGATGGGTTGATGATATCGTTATAAGTGCCACCCCTTCCCCACCATTTAGCCCAGGAAGGCCATGTCATGCCACGTAATGTTTGATTGATCGTCGCCTCAACACCACCTCGTCCTATCCCTTGTCCCCACTGCCAATTATAATTTGATTGCCTCCGGTGATTCGATCTCTATGTATTATCATTACCTTGATTTGTTTACGCACAGATAAAGACAGCTATAAATGACGAGTGTAAATCTGATCGTCTCTGAACCGGTGGTTTCGGTGGTTTTACAAGATCAATAGTAATTGGGTCGGATGTAATGCCTATCTAGGCCTTACACAACGCAATAGCGCTGTCAATTAAACTTCAACCTTGAGCGTTATATCGACAGCATTTAACAAACACAAAAATGCCTTAATCATTCTACTCTCTGATTCCTGCTTGGTTAAGTGACAGCGACAAAAATATTGGTCACTTTGCCTCTTTCAGACTTATCAATGGTTAAATACTTAAAACATGAAACTATCAGTAATTGGTTTTTGTTTTTTATCGTTTCAGCTAAACAGAGAGGCAACGACCAAATCCGAATCCGAACAGGCGAACGGTTTTATCGAGAAGACTCCTATCTACGTGACCGCGTACCCTCCCAGTCAAACGACCAACTCGACCTCCACGTCCTCCAGCGCGAGTGCGGTTGTCAAGCCAGCAGCAGCAGTCACGAGTCCCAGCAGCTCCCAGACCCCGCCTCCTACCAGTACTCAGGACCTAGAGCTCACTCAGGAGCTTGCCCAGGAGCCACCACCACCCTCCCCCTCACCATTTCCCAACGGCCGCACAGAGGTCCTCATCGGTCAGGATGCTTCGGCCGTCAACGATACCAAAGTAAAAACCACCGCTATCGTCGAAAACCACCGGGGACTTTCCGTATCTGACGACACTTCCGCCCGGTAAGTTCATATGAAACGTTCAGTATATTCTTTACAGTTTTACTTTTTCATCTACTGTTATGTAATCCCATGTATAAATCCATGTTTTGTTACCAATTAATATTAGTAATTATCGTATTTCTCTGTATGGCTATTCACTACTTAACTACATGAGTGAATAATGGTTTATGCTGCGCTGTACAGGGGGCGTCCTCAAGTAAAATTGTGACGATATATTGCTAAATATCTAATGCTAGCAAGATACGTTGCTCTAGGTGTAAAGCAGATATCCAGCCACAATAGCACTATACTACTGTAGCCCGCTCATAGAACGGCGAGGCGCGGCGCGGCACGGCGTTGTCCGCCATCTAGCGACCGAGGCACATTCTCTTTGGTCGGACCATTTTGTAACAAAGCGTTTGATGGCGAAATGTAACGGTCCAATGGATGGGAAGGCGGGGAGGGTGGGGTGGGGGTAATGTATCGGCAGCAATGTTGGCAACTCTCTGACAATCGCAGATGCTGTAAGAGCAGGGTAAACTGAGTCATGAAAGGGTGACCCAGTCAACGGTGTCCGGAAAAGATGTCTCGGAACACTTAAAAGTCCGACTCAATTTTCAAATAGATGTTAAAAACAGAACTGTTTAAAGATGATTATTGCTACATTGGTATACTGGTATATCCACGTTATACTGGTTTACCTGGCATCGGGATAGTCGTTTGGGGTTGACAGGCATATAACCTTTCACCAAACGTCACGACATTAAGAAAGAAAGTAAGCACAGTAAGTAAAATAAAATCAGCTGTTAAAAAATATTATTATCACTCAGTTTATGGGAGTTTTGGTCTACTGTACATATTGTACAGGCTGAATTCTCATTCTCTATCGTGGAGTAAAGGCATGCAATATAGCATTTTTTTTTTTTTGTTACTCGTATCCTCCGTTTCCCGCGTTACTTTCGTACCCTAGTCTTAGCAGCCAGATTAATTGTAGTATTATGATCGACACGTTTTTTTTTTCAGAATATAATGTTCTGTTCTTTAACTGATCCGATAACACGGCACTGTAGCTAAACTTTGTTTATTGTAAAGTTTCTCCAGCACAAAGAGGAAAGCAAATTTTGTAACTCAGTCAGTAGTCAAATATTTCAGCCATGAATAAGAGAGTGAATACGTGTATGTCTGTACGAAGAAGAAATAATCTATTCTACTTGAGGTAATCTAAATTAATAGGTAAATTTTACTTGCATTATTCTTTCCTGCCCTCAAGAGTTCTCACTCTAGACTCTAGTATGTCGATGCGAAACTCCCAAATATAATTATCTTGATTTTAAATGAATTCGTATTTCAATTGTTTGAAAAAGTGTTTTCTAGATTGCATTGTTACTTTTTATAAATATTTCCGTATCTTTGCTTAGCTTAAAATGTGTGCTCACGCGTTATTGTCTTCCATGGTATACCACAATCTTTAAATGTCCAAGAAAATATAAACAACGAGATGAGTTTCAAGATTTTCCCAACGTTCGGGTGGTTAAAAAAGTTGTAAATAATGCTTGTAAAGGTGTGTAAAAGTTATTTGACCGCTTTGACATACTCTATGTCACACTGAGGAAAGGTGGTTGGGAAGAGGCGTGGAATGATTGCCAGTATTCCTCCCCATTTACTTTTTGGGTTTATTGCTACAAATGGGAACGAACTTCTTTCATTATCTTTAAAACGTCAAGTCTGACTTGGTGAAAACTGGAGCTGCAACTGGATCAATGACTATACTAAAAAAAATTTTTAGGGATCAGCGTGGAGATTTCTAAAAGTTAAGTTTTAATCCAATGTTTTCTAAGTTTGAGAAAATTTATGATAATTGGCTTGCGATTCGTTCAAAATTAGACCAATTTAGACTATTGTGGCAACACTACGTTGAACTACCATTAAACTTTGTTAAATTATATTACATTTGGGTTTATATATTTAATATTAATTAGTCAACCGTAAATGTAAACTGCATTATTGTTATTAACAACTGATAACACCTTCTTAAAATCATATGAGCGATAAGTCTTTCATTACGATCTATCGGGTACTTCGATACTCCGCTGTATCGGTTTATTGACTGCCAAAGTAGTAGTGAAAGCTGTTGTGAAGTATAAAGTTACAGCTGATATACTTTGGTGTGATTTAATACAGTCTGAGAGTAGTACAAGTAACGTCGCCATGTCACCCCTCTCCGTATTGTTATAGTAGAAGTCATCGTAGTTCTATCGGGTACTTAAATACTCCGCTGTATCGGTTTAATTGACTGCCAAAGTAGTAGTGAAAGCTGTTGTGAAGTATAAAGTTACAGCTGATATACTTTGGTGTGATTTAATACAGTCTGAGAGTAGTACAAGTAACGTCGCCATGTCACCCCTCTCCGTATTGTTATAGTAGAAGTCGTCGTAGTTCTATCGGGTACTTCGATACTGTGCTGTATCGGTTTATTGACTGCCAAAGTAGTAGTGAAAGCTGTTGTGAAGTATAAAGTTACAGCTGATATACTTTGGTGTGATTTAATACAGTCTGAGAGTAGTACAAGTAACGTCGCCATGTCACCCCTCTCCGTATTGTTATAGTAGAAGTCGTCGTAGTTCTATCGGGTACTTCGATACTCCGCTGTATCGGTTTATTGACTGCCCAAGTAGTAGTGAAAGCTGTTGTGAAGTATAAAGTTACAGCTGATATACTTTGGTGTGATTTAATACAGTCTGAGAGTAGTACAAGTAACGTCGCCATGTCACCCCTCTCCGTATTGTTATAGTAGAAGTCGTCGTAGTTCTATCGGGTACTTCGATACTGTGCTGTATCGGTTTATTGACTGCCCAAGTAGTAGTGAAAGCTGTTGTGAAGTATAAAGTTACAGCTGATATACTTTGGTGTGATTTAATACAGTCTGAGAGTAGTACAAGTAACGTCGCCATGTCACCCCTCTCCGTATTGTTATAGTAGAAGTCGTCGTAGTTCTATCGGGTACTTCGATACTCCGCTGTATCGATACTGCCCGCTGTATCGGTCTGAGAGTAGTACAAGTAACGTCACCTGTCACCCCTCTCCGTATTGTTATAGTAGAAGTCGTCGTAGTTCTATCGGGTACTTCGAACTCCGCTGTATCGGTTTATTGACTGCCCAAGTAGTAGTGAAAGCTGTTGTGAAGTATAAAGTTACAGCTGATATACTTTGGTGTGATTTAATACAGTCTGAGAGTAGTACAAGTAACGTCACCATGTCACCCCTCTCCGTATTGTTATAGTAGAAGTCGTCGTAGTTCTGTCCGGTACTTCGATACTCCGCTGTATCGGTTTATTGACTGCCCAAGTAGTAGTGAAAGCTGTTGTGAAGTATAAAGTTACAGCTGATATACTTTGGTGTGATTTAATACAGTCTGAGAGTAGTAACAAGTAACGTCACCATGTCACCCCTCTCCGTATTGTTATAGTAGTCATCGTAGTACTTCGATACTCCGCTGTATCGGTTTATTGACTGCCCAAGTAGTAGTGAAAGCTGTTGTGAAGTATAAAGTTACAGCTGATATAGATTTAATACAGTCTGAGAGTAGTACAAGTAACGTCACCATGTCACCCCTCTCCGTATTGTTATAGTAGAAAGTCATCGTAGTTCTGTCCGGTACTTCGATACTCCGCTGTATCGGTTTATTGACTGCCAAAGTAGTAGTGAAAGCTGTTGTGAAGTACGAGTGTAAAGTTACAGATGATATACTTTGGTGTTATTTACTACAGTCTGGGAGTAGTACAAGTAACGTTACCACGTCACTCCTCTCCGTATTGTTATAGTAGAAGTCGTCGTAGTTCAATTCTGTAAAAATCAAATAACATTTAAGCCCGGCGCTGAACCTCATACATAAAGTGTATCCCACTGTCGACACTGGACCCGGTCTCGACTAACTGAAACTGAATAAAACATCGTTCCTTTCATGCCTCCTCGCCTCGCCCTATCGCCGCCTCGCCGCGCTCTTCCCTTACTTACCATTTCTGTGCGCGGCCCATCTTAATTGGCCGAGTGGTATGAGGTTTATTTTTCTACTTAAAAACTTAATTATTTTAGTATGTCATTGCCAAAAGTGCTCGTAAACGTACATAATGGGAGGCTAAAAAGTCTGGAAACAGTTTAATATTTGTATTATTAGATGCACTACAAGATTAAAATCTTGCAAATTAAATCTAGAACTAAAAAAACTATTTTTTTACGTTATTAACGATTCCTTACCTCTATGGGAGAATGGCCAACGAGAGGCAAGTAGATAATTCTAAATGTAAGCATAGGTTCACATGTACATAAGTTTAAGAGGCTGGTCAAGGAAAACAGATCGCCGCAAACCGCACTTAAGGAATGGCTCATTTAAAAATAGCGGTTATTCAAACATTTTTAAAATACACCGTAAAATTCGGGTGAAGAATTTGGAACCGGTACGGTGTTAATAAACAAACTTTATGTAACTAAAGTTAAAGACTAGTTAATTTCCTTATTCAGAAAAATTAATAAAGCATTATTTTTCAAGGTTTTCTTTTCTTTGAATTTACACTGCAATTATTACAAAAAGGAAATAACCATTGCCTTATTCATAAAGGAATCATTTGATCAAAGGACACAAATGGTTATCGTTTTGTTATTGCTATCTAATTTGGGAATTTCAACCTGAACACTGGAATATTCTCATAGATTGCTTGCTTTCTCTATCAGTTGAACTTTTCAAATGAGTTAAACAATAACACATTAAGGTTTTATCCTTGTCATGAATTAATTTCCTAGTTCTGATTTCTTTCAATGAATTTGAACACCTTCTGTAACATTCATACTTCATAGTAAGTGATTTTATGTACATATGGTTATAAATCACAAATTAGTGAAATTAAACTAATTACAACAAATTAAAAATTCTTCTTTTCTTGACCAGATTTTAAAACAATGAACAGTTTATCTATGCTTACGTTTAAAATTATGTACTGACTCCTCATAGGCTTCCCCCATCTGAGGTAGAGACTAGGTAGTAACGTAAAACATAGGTTTTTATTTCACAGCAGAGGTTAGTCCTGTGACACAAGATTAGCCTAATAATAAAAATATAAAACCGTCTACAGACCTTTCAGCACTCCTGTAGTATGACAACCTTTCAGTTCGTTACGTTCTAGATTGTCATGTTTGATAACAAATATGTGATAACGCCCACTAATCTATATATATAAATGCAAATGTTTGTTTGTATGTTCCGTTATAACTCAGGAACCAATGCACGAAACATCGTGAAATTTTGTACAGTGATTCTACACGTTCCTGGAAGTAACATAGGCATACTTATATATATATATATATATATATATATATATATATATATAATATATATATATATAAGAGATTCGGGTTCGAGTCCCGGCGGAGCAAGTACTTTTTGTGATTCAATGTTTATTGAAATTAAATAAAGCTATTGCCATTTGTACAAATGTTATGTAAATAAAAGTCACTTGACAGGTGTTTGGTCTTTCGATCATATGTTAGTTTGGTTATTTAAACGCATATGTGACAGATACAGCCAAATACAAAATAATTGAACGTTTACATGGTGTCAACATCGTTGTTGTGTTGCGTTGCTAAGATTGAATAATTGTGTGTTATTCAAGAACATCATCATTTCTTATAGTTCAGTTATTTGGTAACATTTCGGCCAAATGGTGTTTAGTGATTCATGATCAACTACGCAATTCAGGATTTAGATCTAAAATTTGGTTGTGTACTTTTAATGATACATTTTGTATCAATTATTTTGAAAAATAGTAGACTATCTGAAAAGTAACAAGCTGTACACTTAATTTTGTTTCATGAAAATACAGTGTATTATGTTATAAACTACATCGTTAGAAATAATTAAAAGGCGAAGTGGATAATTAATTCTTACACAAAGAATACATGAAGGTAAAGCCCTTTTTGGTTACTTAAACTAGGACTGTTCCATTCGGGTATTGATTTATCTGCTGCATTGTTCATAATTTTTTCCAACATTTCTATTTGGATGTTTAAGGACTCGTCGACAATATTTTTTCACATTTTCTTCCACTAATTTTGAATATTTTTGCCAATTTGCTTTCTGAAAGTTCCTTCTTGGTGTTTCTACCTTAGATGGTGAATGTTTAACAGAATTTAGAGTCATTACTATTGGCAAGTGGTTGCTCCCCATCGCATCAGATAGGACTTCCCAGTTATCAAGATGTGTGTAAAGTTCAGGGGTTAAGAATGTTAGGTCTATGGTTGACTGATTATGAAATAAACTCGGAATGATAGTGAAGGAATGGTCGTTAGCCAGTATAAAAATTTGAGTTACTGAAATTCCTAAAGATGTCATTACCTCTTCTGTCAGGTTTTTTGCAGTTCCAGAACTGATGGTGAGCATTAAAATCTCCACAAATCATTGTATTACCTTGATCTAATCTAAAAATGTACTCTTGCTAGAAGGAGCAATTTATTGGTTTATAGGTACAATATACGTTGTATATATTTAATGATCTAAAAGAGTTTGTTATTGTTATGCCTAGGATTTGAATATTATTCTTATTATGTTCTTTGATTATTTTGGCGGTCAGAGAGTTATGAATAACGAAAGCTACACCTCCATAACCATCTTCTCTATCAAGTCGTAATATTCTGAAATTGTTATCTCTGATCGTATCATGTGGACAAAGCCATGTTTCTTGTAGGATTGCAATATGAATCTTATTTTCTATCATATATTGAATAAGTTCTGCCCATTTTTGTTTTGATAGACCTTAAGTTCCTTTGAATCAAATTTAATTGATTATTTTCTTTTCTGTTCATTGCAGAAGTTTCGTGGATTAGGAACAAAAAACACTGTCTTTGGGGTCTATTTGTTTGTTTCCTGATTTATTTGATGTGTTTTATTATATGTCTGAATTATATTTCCAGGTTTTTGAGACTCTAATAAATCTTTAAGAAGTTGTGCCAGTAAGTCATCTACATTTGTTTATTAATGACACCTTCGCTTTGTATTTTGGTTCTCAATTCTTTAATTTTGTCATTTAATAATTTTTTTTTAATGTCCGCTATTCGCAGGCGTTGAGCGTTCGATTTTCGGATTTTTGTTTGCAGGTTGGTAAGATATATTGTCGATACTTGAACTGGAGGTCCTACTATATGATTTTTCAGACAAGTTTTCCTTTGGTTTGACAAATCTTGGTTTGGTATTGATAGGTTTGTCAAGTGTTGAATTGCTGGGTTCTATTATATCACTGAGTCCTAGAAATCTATTACTTGAGAGCAGAAGGGAATGATCACTGCCGGTAATTGATGGAGGTTGACTGTAGAATGCAGTCTGCTTTGTTATAGTTGCATATGATTTCCTCTGGATGCTGTATGGATTATGTTTTAGGTTATTTGTTGGGAAATGTTTACTTGCCGTCAAAAAATCTTCTCTATGGATAGACATCCTTTGCATAATGTTTTTTTGTCTCTCATATTCTTTGCACGACTTACTGTTGCTACTGTGGTTACCATGGCAGTTAACACATTTTTTTTTACTGTGTACATTCACTATTGTGAAACCTCAGTCCGCAGTCTCTATATATCTTTTCAAATTTGCAAGGGGACTTAGCTACATGGCCATATTGAAAACAGTTATAGCATTGCTTGATAGGCAACATGTACCGTTCAATGGGTATTCGCACATAATTTAGATACACAAAATCTGGAAGCTGGTCTGATTCAAATATTAAAGTCATGAAATGTGTGTCTGTTACTTGTCGGTTTACATACTTTGTAATCCTTTTGGCATGAACTATGGGATAAGGGGACTTACTCTCACTTATCACTTCTTGATCAGTAATTTCAGGTTCGATATACGCAACCCCAGTGATTTCCACGTTACTGGCTGGTATAAAAACATTAAAATTCTTTAAATGAACACAATTTACTAACTCATTTGCCGAAAAAGCATCTTCACAAATCACAGTTAGATTTCTGCCTACCCGTTTAATATGGTCAATTTTACAGTCACCATTTTTAAATATTTTTCCTACCAAAAATGGGTTGATTTTTTTCCCGTCCCTACTTTGTATGATTACTTCATACGGTCCTTTGTTTGATTCGTTGTATAATCTCAACCGTCTAGTGTTAGGTCTTTTTGCCACATGATTTGTGTCTAAACTGGAGGCATTGGGTCTAGGATTTTGTTCTGTTGAATTAATACATATGTAATACAATTACCACCTTCACTGAACTTTCTTTTCTGTTGGCCTACATTAGTAGTGTTATGGTCTGATTGTACTGTAACATTTTCTGCAAAATCATGATAGACGTTTGTATTTTCTATTTCTAGACCTATAATCGAAGCAACCGCCAGTTGAGTTTCCATTTCCAATTTCTGTGATTCAATATCTCCTGGTGGGGAGTTTGCTGAACCTGACATTTTGTCAGGACCAACGTACCGGAATAAATAAAATTTGTGTAAATGTGACGTATAATTTCACACAATTTCAAAGGATAGAAATTTGATGCCTAAAAAATGTATAACTTTGCCAACAGTGGCACAGACACAACACACACCTCAGTTAAACCATAATTTTTTGAGGTTAATCAAATGGAAAATGATATTTAGGTAAGTTTTAAAAAGGCAACCACGGGTATAAAATCTAAAATCTCAAGATTTTATCTACAAACACACGATTCGACGTATTTAACTCAAATGATGATGTTCTTGAATAACACACAATTATTCAATCTTAGCAACGCAACACAATGTAAACACCATGTTGACACCATGTAAACGTTCAATTATTTTGTATTTGGCTGTATCTGTCACATATGCGTTTAAATAACCAAACTAACATATGATCGAAAGACCAAACACCTGTCAAGTGACTTTTATTTACATAACATTTGTACAAATGGCAATAGCTTTATTTAATTTCAATCAAGAAGCTCAGTTAAAAGCTAAAGACACAATCGAAAGGGCAAAAAAGAATGAATGGCATAAATTATGTGCAAACATAGGTGAGAAAAAAATTGCAAATTTGCGTGAAAGGTCATAAGAAAACGGAAAACAAACAAAATCAATAATGAACATATCACTTATCAAAGAAGACCAGCACCTAGCAGAGAAGTTTATGAAACACATTGTCCCAGATCACGTTCCACAAGCTGAAGAGATCTCCACACCAAAAATAAAGGATACAGATCACATACTTGAAGAAAACTTCACAATGACTGAGTTACTTGCAGTTTTTTAAAACAAAGAAAAAATACACTGCTCCAGGAAATGACCTCATTTCCTATAGTATGATAACTCACCTACCTGAGGAGGCCTTAAACGTACTACTGAATATATATATAATAATATTTGGAATGACAACCTAAGCTTACCACAAAAATGGAAAGATATAAAAGTCATAGCTCTACTTAAACCAGGTAAAGAGAAAGATCATGAGGAATCGTACCGCCCGATTTCTTTGATTTCTGTTTTTATTAAGGTGATGAATGGTATGATAAAGAAAAGACTAGAATGGTATGTAGAGAAATACAATCTGATTCCCTCAACTCAGTATGGATTTAGAAGAAACAAAGGATGCGCCGACTATCTACTAAACCTAATACTGGATATGGAAACTGCTCGAACTTTTAACGAAACATTAATATTAACAAGTCTAGACATATCATGTGCATACGATAGTGTAAATTTACCCTATCTGTTTAGAAAAATGTACATTTATGGTGTTCCCAAAAAGTTTATCATTCATTGTCAAAAGTGGCTTGTGGGTAGATCACTTAATTTGGTTTCAAACCAAGGCATCATATCTAGAGTGACCTGTAAAGGTCTGCCTCAGGGAAGTACCTTGAGCCCATTGCTATTCTCATTATATTTGGCAGAAATAAATAATTATTGTTTGCCTGAAGGAGTCATATCCCTACAATATGCTGATGATGTGGCTTTGTACTCAAGTAATAAGAAAATCGATCAAGTAATGGTTAAAATGCAGACCGCACTCACAAATATTGATAACCTTTTCAATAATATGAGCTTTAGTTTAAGTGTGAGTAAATGCAAAGCTATGGTTGTATCTAGAAAGAAGAGGATAAACAATGTTATAAATCTTAAAGTTGAAGGTCAACAACTCCCAATTGAGTCAAGAGTTAAAATTCTCGGTATAACGATCGATAATCAATTAAAATTTGATGAACACATAAACAACTTAATAAACCAATGCAGTAAAGATCTGAATATCATCAAGATGATTACCTGTGGAAGAAACGGTGTTAATCCTCATTTCGCACTTACAGTTTATAAAAGCTTAATTAGATCTAAACTTGATTACTGCTCGTTTCTGTTTGGGAACTGTTCAGAACACAGATTGTTAGAAATAGAAAAAATTCAAAACCAAGGATAGCTTTAGGAGCCCTCAAATCATCTCCTATAATCGCCTTACAATCTGAATCAGCTGTAGAATCTTTAAACCTGCGAAGAAAAGTTTTAACGGAAAGACTTGAGTATAAAACTATCACAGATATTGATAACCAAAATCGATACAGATGCCTATACCTACAACTACTGATCAACATCAACCCTTACTGGAAATGTAAAAAGACTCCACTCTATATTGAGGCCATAGATTCCATGGTTAACTTCATCCCAGACTTTCCTGAAATGAATAAGAAAAAATTCAGATCTACTGATTGGGAATTTCCCCCTCAACTAGCAAACATTTCTGTACAGATTAATGATACAATAGATGATAAAATTTTAACTAAGAAAGATAATTCTCCGGAAGTTTTCCAACAGATACTTAACCAAATGATCAACTTAACCTATAGAGATAGGATCAAAATATTTACAGACGGTTCTAAAACAGGCGAAGGTACAGGAGCAGCAATTTTGATACCACAAATGAATGTGGAAAAGAAATATAAACTTTCACCAAATGCATCGATTTATACAGCTGAGCTTTTTGCTCTATACATGTGTTCTCAGCTTATGAATAACCTCCCTAACTGTGACATATTAATCTGCACTGATTCTCTTTCTGCCATCAAATCACTTCAAAGTATATGTGATGGCATAATAGAAGATAACATGTCTCTTGAAATAATAAAAAAACTGTGTAGACTCCAAGAATAGAATAACCTTTCAGTGGATACCTAGCCACGTGGGTTTGAAATATAATGAAATGGTTGACAAGCTCGCAAAAGAGGCAGTGGTGAATGGAATACCTGTTCAAGACATCGCCCTTCCATTAACTGACCTCAAATCTTTTCAAAAGAGGAAGATACTTGAAGAAAAAAACAACTTGTTGCTATATACAACAAAGGCCAGGTGGTATAGGAGTGTACAACCTATCAGTCCTTTACTACCATGGTAACAAGATATGAAACTTAGCAGAAGGGAAATAGTAAATATAATCAGACTAAGAATAGGACATGTCACAGTTAACAAAACTCTTCATCTAATGAAACTTTATTTCACTCCTCTGTGCTTAAATTGCACTGCAGGAGTAAATGAGACAGCAGATCATCTTCTAATGAAATGTCCACAATTTGAATATGCAAGAAACTCATGTTTCCAACAAATTAGAAGAATACCTGATGATGATACCTCAGAAAAACTCAAAAAAATTGTATCTAGTTTTGATGAAAGATTATATAAGGAAATAAATCGATTTCTGACAACCATAAAAAGAAACATATAGCATAATAGTGAAATAATGATCGGAGGCAATAGCAGATGAAACCAGTGCAAAACATTCTTTTAAGTGAAAATTGACTTCATGGTGTAATGCCAAGTCAGCCGTAAGGCATTTAGATGGAAAAAAAATTGAATCGTAAAATGTGAGAGCTCTGTGGTGTAATGGTAGCACATTCACCCAGCAAGTGAGAGATCCGGGTTCGAGTCCCGGCGAAGCAAGTACTTTTTGTGATTAAATGTTTATTGAAATTAAATAAGGCTATTGCCATTTATACAAATTTAATATACGTTGAAAACAACGGGAAATTGCGTGCGAAGCCGCGGGCAGCTGCTAGTTTACTATAAACACGTGTTAACTCTTTCAACCCCCCCCCCCCATGTCCAATTTTTAGAATGATTGCATTATAATGATTTTCGTCTGGTATTAGCAAACGAATAGGTTTTTATACAAGGTGTTAAACTAAATGTCATCAAATATGGGCTAACACTATAACTTTGTAAACTAAACAATTTCATAATTAAGTTTCAAAAACAATCTGCTCTTGTGTTAAAATTAATAAGAAATATGTAACGCCGCTTCAAATTTTGAAAAATGACACAAATTTATAATTTCATTTTTATGGGACAACTTGTGTGTGTTAACGAGTTAGGTCGGATTCGGCACTTAATAATAAAGTTTTAACTGCTAAATAATGTTTTACTATTTCCTCTAGCAATAGAGATAGGTTAACTGGAAACTATAACAATCAATTAATTGTGAGGAAACAGGATTTGCCGGACATTTACCAGTGATACAAAAAATCGGTAACACTGCATTTAATTTATTGTACAGGATGAAGTCCTCGCACAGGCCAGTGGCTTATGAGGTTTCCTAATGGCAATGGGTAGGACAAGGCTAAAAAGGAAATGAGCCTCTTCTTTGTTATAAAACAAGTATTGAGAAAAGTAAATCATTTACTGATCTATTGTATTATCTATACTTTTGCTATCTAGTTACATGAATGCATTTTAACTCTATCGGTTTTAACAATTTTCTATCTCATTACACGCCTACCATTCAACCAATTAATTACTGGCCCAAGGCAAAATGGCCATTATTGTTGTCAGAAAATATGGTGCGACTAGTTGAAAAGCCCTTAATATGTCACCACACTCAACATTCCAAGAAATTGATAGATATTGTAGAAAAATAAAAAAATCTTTGCAATTATATGTAATAAATTACATATATGTCATGTAATTGTTTTCTCCTTAAAAAAGTTTTTTTTTTCAAAATCGCATACTTCTCTTACTACAAGAAATATTTAAAGATACCAACTGTTTTCTACCCGCAGTCGCAGTTAACACGAAGATTCTTTGTTTAATTTTTATTATCGACCATGGATGATTTAAAAGGACGACACTTGCCACAGCTGTATGTTTAAAACAGTGTAACAATACGTTTCAATGCTGGGAAATGCTTCTTCCAACCCTGCCGTCTTTCAACTGTACTGGTCAGTGCAACAGGTGTGTCTACAGTGCAATTGTATTGTACAGTGTTATTTTTGTACAGTTATATACTTAGTATTTTAACGTACAACTTGGCCTGTTGCTAGTTATAGTTTGGCTATCATTTTATAGTCTTTAATGTTAAACTCATATCTGGAGGTTTTTGACATCTGAGAGAGAGGATAGATTCCACCTCCAAATGTCCGAAACCTTGATTTCAGTAGAGAAATTTGTATTACCGGCTAATATGTATAATATTTCCAAACAGGTACTGCAAGGTCACAGTAGTGACATTCTTGAGTTGAATGTTAGTTTGAGAGTTGCATTTGATTGCATAAATATTACACAATGATACTATAAGCAGACCTTCTGCACTGTAACTCAGTATGAGGACACTGTATGGACCAACTTAGCAAGTCCATTTATTTATTTGTCTATTTTCTTTGGCTATTTTTTCTCTTCTTATAGTTCAGTTATTTGGTAACATTTCGGCCAAACGGTGTTTAGTGATTCATGATCAACTACGCAATTCAGGATTTAGAACTAAAATTTTGTTGTGTACTTTTAATGATACATTTTGTATCAATTATTTTGAAAAATAGTAGACTATCTGAAAAGTAACAAGCTGTACACTTAATTTTGTTTCATGAAGATACAGTGTATTATGTTATAAACTACATCGTTAGAAATAATTAAAAGGCGAAGTGGATAATTAATTCTTACACAAAGAATACATGAAGGTTTTAACCAAATTTTGCAATTCATTTAAGCAAAAACTAAATGAACTTGCTTTGCAGAAAAGAACCTACCAGAATGTGTAGGGCTTTAAGAATAAAATCGAATACAGTAATAAATTATTATTTGGTTTATTCATTATCTACAAAGAATAACGAATAGCGTGGTAGGTGTACTAATAATTAATATACACATCAATTTCCAGCTTTGTTACGTAATGTTGTATGACATTGAAGATTACTTTTAGTAACATCTGAATAATAATTCATATGGATTCATTTTCCGCACACCTATAATAAGTACTGTATTTGTACTTAGTTTACACAAAGAATTTAAAAAATGTTCTTTCTCTTCTATATGTAATCTCAAAGATTAATTCTGATTTCCAAATTAGTTCGTTGCATCCTCCAATATTGGTGTTAGACTAACGTCATAATTACATTCTATGCAGTTAGTTATACGTATTTGTTTCATTCTATTACATGTTTCAACTTTTGACTCAATATGTTCTATAATACTTATGTTGCATAATAAATTGTAATAAAATTATATTTAATTTTCAACCGTTCCGAGTGTTTTTATAACTCGAGCGTGTTTAGTTACTATATAATATGCTAATTGTGACACGCACACAGGCGCACCATCACAAGCATACATACCTTAGCACAAACACAAATACTGCGCAGTTTAAACAAACAGGAAACTCTCGAGGCTACCTCCCGGATAGCAAATATACTTACTGTATGTGGTTGCATCTGATGTTATTGCTATTACAGTAATAACTCACACATTTGTATAGGGCTTTACGACTAATTTGGTTCAGATGCTTCCCTTCCCCATGAGGTAGAATTGATGTGCCAAAAAGATCGGTATTTATTATGTGATTGAGACTCACAGTTTCGTGAATTTATACATTTTAAACTTATTACTGGGATAGTTTTGGAGAGCACTAAACTCCAAATACTAGATTTTTGTAATGAAACAAAGCAATGTAGAAATGGAAACGTATAAAACGTTAGTAAAGTTGTTGATGTCAGCGGGATGTCTGTAAACCGTCTGCTGACTGAATGGTAGATAGGTAGATTTCTCCTCCAAGAACAAGAGTTGGAAGTTCGGTGAGTCACGGGCGCCGCCGTCAGGTATAGCGAGGTATGTGCGGAGTTGCCACATCGTGCACAGTTCTCTATGGCCGTCACTCTGTGACTGTCGGCCACCACTCTGCCGTCACCTTCCTCCGTCATTGATTGCTGCTTCATAACGTATGTGAAGCACATCTCGCATTGTACTCCGAGATCAATGACTGCACTAGTTACTGGCATTGATACGCTTGTAAACAAACCGATCTGTTATGTAAACCTTTCTAGCGAGTGAGACTGAAACGCGATGACCGATGAGGGTTGGCAACACTGTACGGTAAGGGTTTCGGCGGGGGAGTGGGAAGGGAGGGATGAGGGGATAACAGGTGACGCCGTAGCAGGTGTAGGGGAGCCCCGAGCCCGGCCCCTAGCCCCGGCCCGCTGGTATGGCATGTTCAATGGTTTACACCGGCCTGTCCCTCGCTTTGTATGGGCCGCCGAGAGACAGACAGGTGAATGCCGTGCCTTACCTGTCGTTGTTCTGTCCTGTATTTTGGGTCTAGCTAGAGGAAGGTTGCAAAATTGTGATCTATAAAGGCCGAAATTGTAGGGGAGATGCAGGTCGTGGGAACATACAGAATAGTCGATAAAGTGCCTATCTTGCAGTATCGTTTTGATAAATCTAAATTTTATAAAATATAAAATAAGTTAGACATGTAGGCTACTAACTTGTAACATGTAATATTAACGGACGCTACGAATGTTTGTTATAATAATCACTTTGTAACGCGGCTTGAGTAGTATATGATAGATAGTATTACAGCACTTTGTGGGTAAAGAGTAGAGCGAGCGAGGAAGGCGAGGCCCGTGCGGTCAGGCCGGGGACAAAGCACATTGTATGGACCCGGCCCTTGTGTTTTTGTCATTCGCAGACGTGACGTTATTTCTTCATAATCTCAGGTGGATAACCTCGCCATGTTTCTTAAAAATTGTCTATTAGACCGCAAAAAATGCTACTTATTGATAAAATACGAACTAGGCAAAGTGAGGATAGTACACTACATATCCAGCATCCTTATTAGCTTTTGTTAAATCTTTCACTGCAAAAAGCTGGGAATGAGGGATGTGGTAATTTATAGTCACCTAGTGTTCGTAATGCTATTGAGTTGAATAAAATATGTATATTAATAAAGTTTTGATGATTACTAATTCATTTTTATTCGTTCGTTATACCCTCGTTTTAGTGTCAACAGATGAACCACTCAGCAAAATGTGTTCGCACACCATTTCGCCTGCGCTCTAAAGTTTGTAACGGTTCTACAATAAATGTTCAAATGCGTGTATTATTCAACGTTTTGATGAATTAAAACTGAAAATGGGTTATATATCTTATAAGACTATTATGACATGCAGTCATAGATCAGTATTTAGCAAAACTGACAGCGGCATGTGTGACTGCTTTGTTCGACGTTGTGGAGATAGTGTTTTGACGTTTCCTTATCAACAAGTTGTGTCTGCCTGCACTGTACCATACCAGCACCAGCAGAAGTCAAGAACCGCAGCAGCCTGCCAGCCAGCTGTCCACGTGAGCCGAGCCGTGCGGTACCTGTGGTGGGGGTGACCACGGTAGGAGGGGGAGGGGGCCGCGTGTACTTCGCTCCGACAGCAAGAGTCGACCGGCGCGATTGTTTACTACCGGATGTTCCTTCTTCGTTCCTTTTCCGGTACAGTTCTGTGGATTTGGATTAACGTTTTTCGGAGTTGAGTGTCGGTTGTCGGTGTCCGAAGTTTGTGTAGTCGCCGCGAGTGTACCTCTTGTGATACTGGCTTACATCGGTGTGTTTTGTTTTCATGGTTTGTAAAGATCTTTGTTTAGTTTTTATTCATAGATTCAGGGTTAGTTGTGATATTCCTTCATGAAAAATAAGTGACATCCCATTTCTGATAGTTGGGTTTACAGTTTTATGTAATTATTTATATGTGTATGTGTGTGTTTGTGGAGGGGGGCTTAAACTTGGACTATACCGCCAATCGGTACAGTATCAAGCGTAATTGATGGGTTTAAAGACTACCGTTCAAAACACTAGCTTGTTGGCCTAGGCCTGTACTTTACTTTAGTTTGCTATTGCTACACGATATCGCAATTCCTGACTTGCCCCGCCCCACTCCTCCCTTTCAACGTTTGTAACATTGCAATAAATTCTCCAACGTTCTCTAGACACTACTTCTCGCAAGCATTCTCAATTATTAGTTGTACGTGTACTGGGTGCACCGATTACCAACCGTACTTTCCAACACCAAGGCAGTGCAATGTAAAATCTGTTGAGATTCTGGTCAGAATGTATCAAGATATGAAATCGCGTTTCCTTCTCCTATCGCCAGACCTAGATTTTATAGTTAGTATCAATTTTAACTTTTTGCTATAACGTAAAAGGTAACGCAGTCGAAATTGTATTTTGAACCGTAGTACGTGGAAGTTCCTCAACCATTGCTTTTAAATACTTTATTGTTCCAATGCAGAGTAAACAAAGTATCAATTTTTAAAAGATCACGTTAGGAGGGAAGAGTTAAGTCACATTTTTTTTCTCCAAGATTGTTTTAAAGTAGATTTGACCTACTATATTTTCTGAAGTTTACGAACTGTACTTATATCTTACAATGAAATTCTAAAGACGGTAGCATGATGAATAGCACACATGAATATCCTATTAAATATAAGCTATTAAGGACCACATGTGATATTTTGTCTGTAAGTGGTCAAGTACATGAAGATTTTCAATCGTTTTTTTTTTTAACTAGTCGCGATGTACCATCGTTGAAAATATTAAGAGAGATTGTTCGTGTTAAGCTGTAGTTCACAATGCACTAATTTGATTGAAAGCGTCCATTTACGATTAACCTTATCTAATCCAATTAGATTCACTGATCAAGGTCATTTGACACAATACTAACAGGTTATTGTTTGTGCATAAATACTTGTTGAATTAATAGGCAATACGTTCTAGTAATCCGGTCCTTTTTATTGCTTACTCACCTATTTATAGAACCTCTTTGATTTGATTACAGAGATAGCATAGTGGCTGCAGATTCAGAATGATTTGCGTTGTAACTTAATGTAGAACTTGATTTTTTTAACTTCTATAATATGTTATCCCCTGTGATGGTCAACTACTACTGGATCTCCGTAAATTACTTCCTAACAAACCATAAGGTCAGGTCAAAATAAGTAAGAAATTGCATATAAAGAACATCTTGCTTACCGTATACTAGGCTACAATTATCTGAATGCCTGTTATTAAAACAAATTATTTCTTTGGATTGAATAAAGCTATGAAACTCAAACAACCTTAGGCTAACAATCAAGACTTGTTTAATAGTTTTTAAGAAAAATATCGTGTCAGACTTCAAAATGGTGACCTTACAAAATTAACACAAACTGGGACAGAAACCAAAGGTTGTACGGAGTGAGGCAGACCATCCGTCCGCTGAACCAAGAAACCCCATCTTCTTCGTTTTAACGAAAATGCCTATATTTCAACCTCAAAGATTTCGCGAAAACCATTTTTAACTCCCAAAATACATAAAATTGCACTTTTGTAGATTTTCAAATTTAAGAGTAGGGTAGGTCGTTTCTTGTATACAAGGTGGCCCAAAATGTCAAAGTTGTACTGTTCACAGTTTTTTGTACTTGTTACACATTTTATAAAATCCAAATTTTTACACACGATTTCAAAGAAGCACTCTTTCTAGAAAATGTTACAGTAGTCCCTTTTCAGACAAATTTCAAATTTTATTAATAGTTCAAAAATTTAGGATTTCAAACTTGTAAAATCTAAAAAATTCAAATAGCAATGTATGATGGCTTTCAATACACCTATCAATATCTCTCTTTAAGACTAAAAATGGTTGTATATAAATTATGGCTTTATCTGGAGTGGTGAGAAATGGCGCAAAAGTACTAACTATTTATTATGAGGAAGTTTTGTTGCACTTTGTACGCAGTTGCGTTCTCCCTCTTTGTCTTAGGATATTAAGAAGTATCTACTATTTGTTCTTAAAACACTTTTCGTGAGAAGTACCAGATACTGAAAGTGCGATCCTATTAAATTTAAACGTTGATTACGATATTCCTGTTAGTGGTCGATGGGTTCGAGAGCAAACGAAACAGCAATACCAGCTATGATTAACCTGTTTTAATTGCAAGTTATTTTGTTGTTGTATGTAGTTTTCAAATCATAAATCGGTTTTCAAAATTGAAATTTGTTGTCAAAGGAAAATCCGAAAAAATAAATTTGGTCTCAGAGCCACCATTCAGCGGATAACATTTTCCACCATGTTTACCCCAACTGCTGAATAATAATCAATGATTATTATATATTAAACAGTGGAAATTATTAGCTCAATTATTTCTTTTGAGTAAAAATATTACTTCAAATAATTGTTTCTAAAATCAGAGTCAGACAGGCAATCCATGAAAGAATACTATAATTTATATAACACTTTTTACATATTTGAACCTATCAAATCATATGGTATAGTTTGATAGAGAAATTTACGAACACCATCATTTATGTATTTAATTTTCACGGGACCAAGAGTTCTTGACGAGTTTATCTGCATACATGCTTGTATATAGAACGCACGTTTGTCCGTAATAACGCTCATTTTATTGAGTAGTATATTCAGGATATTGAGTTAACGGTATTGAACGTTGAATGAAGAACACGTTTTATACCTACGACGTTAAAAAATATATCATAAAAATCATTAGTGTCATTTGTGATAATCCCTTGACGTGATCTACGTTAACATTTGATGTCGTCAAGTGTTACTGCAGTTCTTATACTATATTTTGCGACATCATTTTTTTAACAGACAGCATTTGAACTAATAATGTCTTTAGTTTTAATTTAAACTACTTATTTTGTTTGCCAAGCAGTGACTTTGTTTCAGAACCTAAAGTAGGGATATACTGACGGACTCAGTACTTATGAAAGGTCAGCTTGTATACTGATAACGTAATTTTCTATACTAATTTATTAAAATGGGTATATTTTTACACATATTTATATATTTTCCAATTAGTGTCAGTCCACTTTTAATTTGCTCACGATTAAATTAATATTCAAAGTCAATAATACAATTTTCACATTGTACAGCTGCATACGTATAATTTTAAAATTGATTATTTAACACGGGTGTGTAAGTGTGGTTGCTGTAAGTCTTGTTTATACTTACAATAACAAATCTTTCCCACCGGTGACACACAACATAAGATGTAAAACATTTTTCAATGTTAACGTGTAGTTTTGTGATTATATTCTCAAGATTTTTGAGAGCCGTAGGCAGTGGCGTAATTTAACAGGGCATGAGAAGGGATAGAATATTGTTAAAAATATATCTGTAACGTCAATTCAACTTTTTCAAGTACAACAGTCCATAAAACGTTTTACTTTGAATTAAACCTATCCAATTAATTTAATTTCAGATTTGTTCATACATTCCAGCTTGGTGTGCCCTCTCAATTAGATTCATCCCTCCACCCCAATTACTCTCAATTAATTAAACATTAAAACCGTGTTTTGAGATAAAATTATTTTAATAGAGCAATGTGCACGTGACGTAAAAAGTAATGAGTACAGTGGGGCTACATATTTACAGTTTAATGATTTACGAAAACAAACAATATTTTATGTCATACAGGAAGAAAAGCCGAAGACACGACTTGAAACCGGTGTGTAGTAAAAAATACTTGTATACGTACATATTTAAGTAACGCCTCAAAAACATTTCCTAATTTCCAATCCTTTCAATCTTCTTTTCTGTTCCCTCGCGTGCGGGTGGCGTGACCCGGTCAGCTTAATACTGCTCATTGACACACGACACGCGACTCGCATTGTAGATGTTATTATTAGATTTGGGGCCAGTTCAAATACTTATGTAGTATACTGTAAGACTATTTTTCTATCATTTTATGCAGGTTTAGACAGGTGACACCAACAGTTCAAAATGTGAGAGTAGCACGATTCTAAAAGTATGTTTTGTATGACGTCTGTACATTATTCTCAAATTAACATCCGGCCGATTTGACGACCCTCGTGATTTTTATATCAAAAGAGAAAAAATATATCTTAACAGTATTTTATCTATACTTTGTTGTTTTTTTACAATATCAGAGTTTTAATATATCTTCTATGAAGACAAGAAAAATATGATTTAGCTTTCTCCAAGTTTTTGGCAATAGAAGTAATTAATAGTCTGTGCCATTTTTAAATGAGGAACACTTTAAAGATAAGATTGTGTTCAGTATGTAGATCTAATGAAATATGATTGAATAGAATGACATGTTCGTATTTTAAAAATATCCTTAAGTTATATTGTATTTGGAAAAAGGCATTCTTTTATATTGTAGTGAATTACACCCTTAAGAAATAATAAACTTGTCTTAAGCTTTTTTTTAAGGACTTGATTTGAAAATTGCCTAAAATTACTATTTTAAATTTCTATAATTCCTTGTGAAGGGATGTAAACAATTTTTCCTGTCTTAAAGGAACACCGACTGCATCACCAGTTCAAGGTTTATACGTTTCAAAGCACTTTCTAGTTGCATACATCGTGCCTTTGTATCAACTTTCCGAGCGCGATTTCTATCACCAAAATAACACGTTCTTATAAGCATTTCTCCTACAATTTGTTGTTTTCCGTCTGCATGTGTTTAATAAAAGAAATTATATTTTCAAACGTTTTTATTTACATCATTGTTAATTAAGCTTGTAAATAGCAGCTACTACACAATTTCAGATCAAATTACACGGAGAGTGAAGTAACATAATTACCTTCCTGCACACATAAGATTTATTTATTAAAATCAAATAAAGTAATTAGCAATAAGAATTTTTACTGGCCTCCGTTTTTCCACAGGTAAGTGCATTTAAAAATTATTCATGTTTTGAATGAGCATTGAGCAGTCAATACAATGGCCCTCCTTTGTAAGACAATTTAAGATAAAATTGTCTATGACATTCAACTGTTCAACATATTTACTTCTAGTTTACTCCCTTTTATTCGGGGTAAATAACTTAAGACCTTAATTGCCTTCAAAGACTTTTCCAACAATGACATTGGGCTTTCCAACAATGTAAAATATAATATTGATCCCAATTTTCTGACGTCGCAGTTCCCAATTTTGACTTGTATTAATCCAAGAGGACCTTAAGGTTCGTCAATAAATTGCATTTAATTTGGTTCAATGAATTATGCGATATTACATTCGCGATGGAGTAAGGAACTTCCATTAATTTGGTACCAAACCTTGGTGTATTTCAAAACGTATAATTTTTTTATAACATTATTAGCATTCCACAATGTTTTTTTAGTCTACGTATTCAAAAATTATAGATTTTAAACATCTTAGAACTCACACGAGCTCAGTTTGAATTTTTCGTTTTGTACTGCACTAAAATACGTTTAAAACAGCATTGTTTCTCTACATGTGTTTAAATACATTTATTCAAAATGAGGTTGGGTGGAGCACGAGGGATTGCATATGCTAGTCGGATATAAAAGCCTCACCCACAATTTTAAATAAAAAAATCAGGTTAAATTTTGTATTTCATTATATTAAAATACGTTTCTAACATATGATTTGTGGTGTCAGGTGCTGGAATATTTCAACTTTTGATTGTATTTTTCATCTGTTTTAGTATTTTTACATGAACGTTAAATATTTACCAATTGATTAGGCAGTGATCAATATAAAAAATATTTTAAAATAGAATGTCAAACCATCCCGAATCGCTCCGGATTTAATCCGATCTTATTTTTGTCACCTTATACTGTGAACTATAACGGATGTCGTGAGCGTCGCATTTGGACCATAATTATTAAGGCAGTGAGTTGCGGTGTTGCCGTAGTTTGGAATTGAATGCAATGCAATTTGCTCTGTTATTCGCCGTTGGCCAGTTGTGATTGCCGTGTTAATAATTCAATTCTGCTAACTTGGCCAAAATACGAATACACCCGCTGCGGTTTGCTCTCTGCCACTGCATTATACAATACATCGACCATTGTAATTCAGCAGTAGCTGGGTCTTAGGTGTACACTATGGAAAACAGAACGTTAGAGCAGTTCTCAAGTTAATTAGAGCGGTTTGACAAATCTACCGTCTACCGTCTCCCCTGTAGAATCCAGATGGAACAGATAACCCCGATCTTATCTGGCGTTGTTTTAATAACTTACGATACCAATATAAAAAATATAAAATATTGGATGTCATCATAATATCCAATTCACATTTTATTCTTTAACTTTTCCAGACTATAATGTTACGTTACGTGATAGTTGCCCGGCGTTTGGGAAGTATCGACCTACCGCTGGTTGTCTATGATGAAGAGTTATCAGCGGACAATCGGAACAGATAGTGAGGACATGTCTAGCGAGTAGCGACAGAGTGTTGTGGGAAAGAGTGCAGATTGCTTGCAGGGCCCGAGGCGTTCTGCTTCTGCCTGCCGTTCTCGCCCACACGCTCTAACCCTACAGAGCTGTGTGAAGTGTCTTTCACCTCCATCCAGGATGGAACTCTGTTCATAATATTGATAATTCAGTCGAGAGACTTTACTCACATTATCCTTTAGTTTTAATAAATATAATGCGGGTGACTTTGTTATTGGCAATGCAGACTAAACTAAACTAAGGATTTGTCGGTTCCCTAAACAGTAGCCCAGAATTTGCTCGATAACAGTTTTAAATTTAATACGCCTAGATACAAAATCCAGTATACTGGTATATCGTAACTTCCATAACTTGGTATATAGTACCAAATACGAACATGTAATAAAAGAGTTATCTTTATTTCATAACCCATTTTTCTAGATAAAAATTATTACAAATTTTAAACGTTCCTCCCAATTTTATGTACATATATATATATATATATATATATATATATATATCTTAATTTATCATAGTTTGTAAATTTATTTAGTGCGACCCGTAACTCTCTTGACAAAAGGCGTATCGCGTCATTGCTCAGGTCAAGGCAAACATATTTCACTATATGGACACGTGTCTCCAATGCTTAGTTTCCCCTATGTCTGTCTGTATGTGCATTTTATTAAAGCTAAGCTAACTAAACAAGGTAGTAGAATAGGACTTGTTTAAGTTATTAGTTATTAAGATATTATTTATTCATAAAAAAAACATTTATAGGCAGAAATATGAGAAACAGCATCGGACACATATAGTCCTACTCCACTACCTCGTTTATTTTGTTAAACCATGAAATTACAGGCGTGTAATATCACTCAATTTAATATTCGATATTTTTGTCACGTTCTTTAATTATGTGGTAAAATAGTGCTAATCAAATAAACCTAGGTAACATATCTAGCACACCAGTCCCAGGCGATAGCCCCAAACAAATTGAACCGGGAACCGCAACCGCAGACTGACCACACTATCTGAGGCGGTCACTTGGAACTACAAAATGTAAGGAGCTACTGAGGGGAACGGTTCCCACCAAGAAGTTTACAGTAGTGGGGACGTTATTAATACAGTCCATTAATAAAGCGTAAATACATTTATTTATTCCAAGTAAATGCAGATGCTATTCAGATTTGAAATCCATTTTGTACAGATACAGGTTTTTTGTGAGAATAAAAATTAATCCATTGTGATCTGAATGACTGATACATTGTAGAAGCTTAAGGTTTCTGAAAATTGTCCGAGCTTGAAAATTAAATGCAATTTAGTAGCCCCTCAAAAACACACACTTGTCAATGTTTTTGATACTTAATTTAAAATTTACACTATCCAAATTTTACTACCAGTGTTGCCATATCATATTTTATTATTGGAAGCTTCGTTTCCATAACGAGATAGTTTGGTAAATCCTGCGCGATATTAAGGGTGTCTTTGAAAAAAAAATTTATTTTATTATTTCGATTTCAACCAGATTTAAAAAATATTAAATTATACTATACTCGGATTATAGGGCATTCTTTGGGATTGTTTCTAAAATGTCAAGTAGGCTATAGAATAACACATGCCGCATTTGAAACTGTTATTAAGCTGTGTAAAGCAGAATTAGACAGAGTGAAACATTTTATTTCGACGGGTTTAAAAAAAAAACTCTTATTCACAACACAACACAACACTACAAAAAGTAAATTGTGCGTCATTGGATGTGGACAATTTTTTGGTTTGTACTTATTATTTCTAATTTTTTCAAACTATAATTATTACCTCCAGTTGAAAACATTACGCTTATAGAATTAGTTCAAAGTCCTTGTGCATTGCGATGAAATCACAATGCATTGTGCGTGTTCCCGGGACACACAGCACCTTGTATCCCACTATTGTGTCGACCAGCCGTGTGTTTTGTCTGGCTCACGTCTCGCCCAACTGATTATTTTTGGTCGGTCGGAATACGTGATGAAGCCGGGCCTCGTATTTATTTATGACGTGAGCGAGGGAGGAAGGCGTCTCACTCGAATGCCCACCGCTCCACACCTGCCTGCGCTTCGGCCTCGGTCACTTGGATACGGATGTAAACAACGCGTAATACACGAGTTTCTATAAAACATAGCGCTTACCTCAACGCAGAACGTTATGTACCAAATTCTCTTCGATAGTAAAATTCGATTCATCAATTTTATCCAAATATCATAGTTTCGAAAACTTTAACAGGCAATATTTTTTTATTAATCTTGTGTAACTAATTTAGCCTAAAACAGATTTACTGTATATTGAACCAAACTGGCTACGAGTTACCTCTATGGGTAGAGAATTTCACGAACTGCTCTATTCGATTTTTTACACCAAAAGATTGCGTGGAGTCGTCATTCGGTGCGTGAGTTCTCTGTAATTTCCTCCGTAGACGAATAATGAATTCGAAATCGACCGGGGTTTGTTGGAGATTTTCATACAAAGGCATGGAACGTCTACCTGTCGAGCCTGTGCGCGTGCGTTTTGTCTGCCAGATGGTTGTAGCCCGGGGAGATCGTGTCCAGGTAGACAGTCGTGGCGGACAGAAACATTATACAACTGCAAGAACTCTATTTTTGAAAGTTACCAAGAAACCATTTTTGAACAAAGGGGTTTAGGTTCGCGAGGGACGCAAAGGGCCTCGCTAGTATCCTGTGTCACTCCGCGTTAACGTGTCGGCTGCTAGTTGCTTTAGACCCTTTCCTCCACGATATTGTTGACGCGTTAACGTGTCGGCTGCTTGTTGCTTTAGACCCTTTCCTCCACGATATTGTTGACGCGTTAACGTGTCGGCTGCCAGTTGCTTTAGACCCTTTCCTCCACGATATTGTTGACGCGTTAACGTGTCGGCTGCTAGTTGCTTTAGACCCTTTCCTCCACGTGACGCGTTAACGTGTCGGCTGCCAGTTGCTTTAGACCCTTTCCTCCACGATATTGTTGACGCGTTAACGTGTCGGCTGCTAGTTGCTTTAGACCCTTTCCTCCACGATATTGTTGACGCGTTAACGTGTCGGCTGCTAGTTGCTTTAGAACCCTTTCCTCCACGATATTGTTCACACTGCCGAGTGAGGCAGGAAACCACGCACACTCATCGTCGCGTCATTGCGTGATCCTAGTCTCATATGAGACTCTCATGGTAATCTTTATGGTAATTTCCACTTAATTACGAGGAAAATATGGATTAATACAGTGTTACAACATCTCTCTGACTGGACGATGTTAACGATAACCCACCCAATACCCGGTCACTATTCTCTAATAGAATATTGGTGTGTTTATAAATAATTAAATTAAAATGCAGTTCGCTATTTCATCAATTAAAACGATCTCTCTAATAGGTAATAGTAAATATTAAGTTTTGTAAAATTAGCTCCTGATTTTATATGAAGGGATATCACAATAGTTCTGATTGCCTCCATGGTTAGTGCTGTGAAGTGATCTGTGCAAATGAGGAGACGAGAGAGTGTCAAGTGACAAGTGATAACGTGCCCATTGTTCTATCATGCGATTGCTCAAGTCTTACTGGTAAGTTTGGTGTCATTTGTATGATTTATGATAACTTAGGAGTTCTGTATGTGTATAAAACACATAGAATGCCATGTACTTCACTTCTGTTCTACCACGTACTCCCTAGACTTCAATTTATGTCAAAGCCAATATACCATATATTTGCATCTTAACCTTTAAGTACAGTACTAACGTGATTTTTTAACACCATTATTGGAGCGGGGGTTTACTAGGCCCCACTTTAGTAAATTTTTAATAAATGGTACTAAAATAGTTAAACATTAATTATATTTGATCATATTGTAGGTTATGTTCAATTATCACATCACCGTTTGAAGTACTTTCCAAGAATAAAATATTTTACCTGCGTTCTTTCCAATCCTTACAGGTTTGTGTAAAAAAGTAAGAGTTTTTAATAATTGGTTTTAGAAAATAAAGATGATATCACACACGATTTTTAACCTTATAAAAACTTTTTAAATTGTATTTTAAAAATGTATTTTAATCGTATTTTATTTTGGTTTATAAATAGTACATATCTTATTATGCTTACTGTAATTTACCTAACCCTTGTGAACTTAAAATATGCCTTTATTGTGTTCTAATACACAACATTCAATTATTTTGCCATCCATTTTGTTTAATTTACCAAATTCATTTGTTATAAATAAAGAGCAAAATGTAAAATTTAAAGTATAAGCAGAATTGTCAGAAAAAAATATTAATCAATTAATTTGTTGTAGGAAATTTATACAATCAGTCCTTATTCTGATTCCTTTGGGATTTAAGGACTCTTCACAGACAGGCTTCATGTGCTTTATACTCATTGGTTTACTACATCTTTCACAGAAAGCACTTGTTATTATGCCTCTATTCTTTGTGCACACTACGCATTGAACTTTCCTTCTTTTCACATGTGCTGTGTTGTGTTAGCGTTTCCTTCCTCCAATGGAACTTGTGCAATCTTATTTGCAGACTGCCGGATATATTACATAATATGAGCAATGACATATTTTATAGTGTAGTGATATTTTTAGCGAGAATTCAATTTTTGTCATACCAATCATCTAATGCTGACTAGTCATAGCGGATCACGGTCTTTTAAATTATCTTAAACATACTTATATTACTAATTTTCCATATAAAACATACATTGTACGTTTGATAAACTGATTGATTTAAAAATACATTTTCTACAATTAGGTTAAGTTTGTAGATAATATTAGAAAATTAAAAACTGGTGTACTAAGTCCTGACCTTCACAATTTATTGCCTTGCTCACTTATTGCGATCCATGGCACTGACAGGTGGAGGTTTTATGTCTTTATTTGACGTCAAAACAAGTTAACTGGATCTTCATAGGATATGCTCTCTTAATATTATATGTTCTGAGCAAATATGATAATAGATTGTATCGTTAAATATATTTTTGTCATCTGCAACTCAAGTACCTTAATTGAAATATAAGTTGCATGTGTGTTACAAAATCAACTCATACTGTAAAGAAAAGTTAAAGAATGAACATGTAATAGAGATTTTTTTCTTGGAATACTATTATTATTGTTTAAGGCGAGGTGTTTTACTTTATTTCGACTCTGTAGATACTTCAGGGGTCCCAATGTTCTTGTTTGTTTTTGAGCCTGTCGCATATAACAACAGTATGTTACAAGAAGTGAATTTAAGAAAGGTCCTCAATTAAAGCAATGGTTTCTTTCATTCTTATGCTTTTCACTAATAACTTTTAAAACGAAACCATTTAACTATAAATGGTTTCGTTTTAAAAGAATGGTTTCTCACTAGAGAGTGAGGGTTGAACTACCGTGTTCTTGAATAATATTTTCTTTTTATTTGTTATAAAAACACTTCTGCTCTATCAAATTTGACTTTATTTAGGCCAAATAGTTGTATGTGCTGTACTTTCACGCTCATCAACATAAGGGATAACGCTAGGGGAGAAAGTCATACAATACTCTGCCACCCCTAGCTAGGTAGGCTAGCGGCACGTGACTGTAGTACGGCTTCCCCCCGACAGAGCACACGTCAAGTCATCCCCATCCCCTCACGTCATGTCGCCGTCATTCCACACTTCAACCACTCGACTCCATCAGACACACGACCTCATAATAGTTTTACCTGTTGCCTCTTTTTATACGGTAATGTCTTTGTTATTACCGTCTGGAGCTAATCTGTTTACTTGAGTGAAGGGAGAATATTCAGACCTCCCCCCTAATAGATTTGCAAACAGCCGCCAATTTCCGCATACCTGTATTATTATTTGGTGACATCTAACAAGTTTCGTTTAGTCGTAAAACGTTTTAAATATATTCAAATCCCTTTAAAAAATTATTCTTTAATTAAATAATAAAATTATTCATTAATGTGTTAATGTATCAAGAACCAGCTATAATAAGCTAGGTAAGTTTCACCTGAGTTTTACGCCATGAGAACAAAGTCATACGCTTTTAAACTCTTATTTTTTGTCCAACGAAAGGTGTCTCATTTTAAAGATAATATAAATATGTATGAAAAAAATAGTTTTCTTGTAAAGTGTATACTTTTTGTATATTTCAAAGATGATATTAACAGTATATGAACAGTTTTAAGATTTTACTCTAACGAACCAGTAAAAATATAATTAACTAGTTAACAAATAGTTAATTGTACTTAAAAACTGTTGGCTTAACCAGCTTGAGAATAAATATTTTTATCTCGTGCGTTTTGAAGTAATTTACACCTCTCCTTATACTTAGTACAGCCTCCCTCATGAAAATGTGTAAAATAACCTGCACTGTACAAGTAAAACATGGAAATATATATTTGGTCGTAACTACATTTGCCACTTAATAGTTTGCTAGTATTGTAGATTACAGGCATGATATATAGTTTTAATATTCATTGGCTAAGTATTACTCTTTCCAGCGCACAGTTTACTTGACTGTGCAGCACGAGGCTATACGGGATATTTAAACTCTTTGCGCTCAGACAATTCAGCTTCTGTTAGTAATTAAAAGTGCGACAGCATGAGTATACAAGTAGTATACTCTTGAGTATAGGTTGCTACTAGGTCTTCACATTAATATTTAATTTGTTTGTCTACAGTACTTCCACATTTAGCAAAATAATCTAACCTAAAGATGGCAGAACTTGTTCAGTATACAAGTTGATTGGAAGTAATAAAAACATAACTTGGCTACTAAACAGAAAATTAACAGACTGCACAGCTGTTATTGTCCGTTTCGAGCTACTGCAACGACCAGGATTGATATAACAGAAATGACGAAAGTAATAATAGTGATTCGATAAACGGTGAGCTGTCAGTCACTAAATACTGACAGTCGGACTGATCGTCTAGGGCAGTGGTTCCCAACCTTTTGTGTTTGGCGACCACTTCCAAATGCTTTTTCACATTCGCGACCCATCCTCTCACCCGTGATTTTATATATACATTATGTATATTATGTATTATATAACATTAATATAAAAATACACATGATTTTATATTTATATTCGTGTATAGAAAAAAAATGTGAAATGTAAATAAATATGTACACAGCTTAGTATTGAAAACATAGAAAGAGTTTATTGATTATTCAAGATTACAAATAATTTTTCTATAATACTAGTGTGACTTCTGGCATTGTTTTGATTGAAAAAGTAATTCAATGTCAGGATTAAAATTAGATATTTTGAGGCGTAAATCACTTTCACGTCCACCAGTCTGTTTCTATACTTATTCTTGATGTGAACCAAGGTTGAAAAGGCACGCTCACAAAGATATGTTGTCGAAAAAACCAATAGGAATATCATTGCCTTTTGATACAAAACTGGATAGCTTTGCTTAGCATTCAGCCAAAATGAGGTCAAACCTTTCTTCTTGAACATGGTTTTCATGGTGGAATCAAAGGACAACTCAATTAAAGCATCTTCCTGAAAGAAGAAAAAAATATATTTTTTAATAGAAGGGACATTTTGCAACGCTTAAAAACTGAAGCTCGTAGGTCAACCAGTTGTCACCTATTTCTGAAAGAGTTAATTTTTTCCCACAAGAACAAAAATAGCTACCATTGAAAATTCAGAAAAAAATTGATATAGTGTGATACTTAATTACAATAAAAAAAATTATAATCGGCATTTAAAAAATTCTGAATAAAAATAAAATTTAACCAAAAAGTTCATGTAAAAATGTGTACATACCTCAAATGTGCTAAGTTGACGTTCTTTAAATTATCCTCGTCGAATGGATTTTGTATCCACTTATTAGTAGCTGCTATTGGTGGAAAGTATCGCCTCAGTTCGGGATGACAAGCCTTGTAAGTGTTTCAATTATAATTTCTGAGGTTTACTGAATCGACTGTCAGCTCATGGAAAATCCACAAATTAGTTCATCAATGGGAATGCATCAAATTTATTTGCTTGTACCTTTTGATGCTATCTATCAATTTTCTTAATAGTAGCATCCACTTTATCTTGAACAAAGAATCGATGTACATCTTCTCCTTGTAATGTAAGATTAAGGATGTTTAGAGAGCTAAAAATGTCAGCTAGGTATGACAGTTTTATCAGCCAAGTCTCATCATTGAGGCAATCGCAAAGAAACAATGTTTGTCCTTTTCTGTGCCATCGTGTTCAATTTGAACCAAAAAACAATCTAACTTCCTCTCGAAGTTCTAAACAATCTGGAAAGCACCTTTCCCCGTGACAACCAACGCACTTAACAATGTAGAAGTAACTGCTTATGGTCGCTTCCCATTTCATCACACACTAGAGCGAACATCCGAGAGTTTTTTGATTGTGCTTTTATTAAGTTCACAATTTTTACGGCGTCATCAAGAGAGCTTTTGAGGTCTGGATTCATTCCCTTAACCGCCAAAGCCTCCCTATGGATGCTGCAGTGGGTCCATTCAACTAACGGAAGCTACTTCCTTGACTTTACCTACTAGGCTCGTACATTTTTCCCGACATAGCACGAGCTCCTCCATCGGTTGTAAGCCCGACACATTTCGACCAATTAATTCCATGTTCGCGAATAAAACTATCCAAGGAGTTGAAAATGTCTTAGCCAGTTGTACTGGTCTTTAGTGAGTGGCAAATAAAAATGTCTTCTTCAACTGATCCATTGAGATTAAACCTTACAAAACATAACAAATTAGCATTGTCAGCAATATCTGTACTTTCGTCTAATTGTAAAGAATAACAAGTCACTTTCTTTCACAGCAGATATTAAAATCTCCTTTACGTTAGCAGACATTTCCTCAATTCTACGTTTCACTGTAGTGTTGTATAGGGGTATTTGACCTATATGTTGACCTGATTTTTCATCAAGCAGAAGTGACGAAAATTATTTTTGCTCCGGGGCAAATATAAGGTTCTCGCCTGCTGTGTGCGGAGCGCTATGTTTTGCTATTAGCAAAGACAGCTGGTAAGAGGCCATAGTAAATTTTTTTTATTGCCTTGCCCAGATGACACATTCTCCATATTTGACCGAGTCGAAATAAGTTCTTTTTTATTACTTTGATAAAACATCAAAGGTTTATTCAAGCATTCTGGATGTTTTGTTGAAATGTGCCTCTGAAGTTTTGAAGGCTTCATACTTTCGTTAGCCAAGGTTTCGAAACAAAGTACGCATTGGGGTAAAGGTTCTTCTTCCGTACCTATGAACGTAAATCCATATTGAAGGTATTCAGGACAATATTTTCGAAACATTTTTTTCCGATTCTTAACATTTGAAAAAATACTCGAGGCACTATAACGTCATTGCTAGTAGACGGACGATTAAGCTCACCTTCATCAATAGATTCCAGTTTTCTTTTAATACAAAATCCAGTTTTCAGCTAATTCTCCATCGTAAATAGATGTAAACAGTCACTACTTTTAAAAAACGCCGCGACCCACCTTAAATCCGCCCCGCGACCCACTAGTGGGTCGCGACCCCCCGTTTGGGAAACGCTGGTCTAGGGGTTGGAACTCAGCAGTCGGAACAACTAAAGAGAGGTCACAGAAAGTCTATCGTCATTATCACAGAGAATGTACGAGTATATGTATACTGGCATTAGCGGCTAGGATCAAGCTGCCTGTGTATGAAGCCCAGCAGGTTGCATGATTTACGACCCTCAGCGATAGTACTATCAGGACCTGTGTGTTCAGATGACTATAAAGTTCAGCCCTTCTCCACTGCAGCCCTTCACGACGCGATGTGGCACAGCGTGTCCCGTTGCTCTTTGTCTCTATTGGAATTGCCTTCAAATTTTCCGTAACATAACATAAACACGTGAACTAACTATAAAACACACCATCAATAAATCTCGACTCAAACCCCAACTTGTGGTATATTATTCCAGGGATGTATCATGATAAAGAACGCTGCAAGCAAGCTAAGTTGGCGCTGTCTTCCGATATCCCACATGTAGACGAAACCATATAACTATACTAGAAAAAGTTAACTGAATGAAAATTATGAATAAAAATTTTATTATGAAATCATATTTATATGTTAAGTTTCACAAAGCATGGACAGGAACCTGTTACATTTAAAATGTTTTTAGTGAAGGATATCAAATATGCACAGCTAAATAACCACTCATATTTTAAGCATGGTATTGTGTCAGGAATATAGATTTCCATTAAATAGCATTTAGCTAAAAAGTCGTTATCGTTTTTAAAATCTGATAGTTACATACACAAATCTTGGTAAGAAAACTTACATTCTTATTGCTATAGTCGTTATTAGTAATGTAAATGTGTAACATGTAGCTGTTGCCCTACAGTGATTAATATCACTCTAAATTTCATTATAAATACGTCATATTTGGTACAGTATTTACATTCATATTAGGATAGGCCTACTGAAACGATAATATAAACCTAGACGTCTCACTGAGGTTAGTTATCAGGACCAGTCAACAGATCTCGCTAGTGTTGCGTAAGTCCCCGTCAATACTAGTACTAGAATTGGATGACGGACCGCGCTTTAAGTAGTTTGTACATTGAGACGTCCGTGTTGTATGTTTCTGTAATTTTGGATTGTATGATTGAATACTTCATGAGGTTTTGGTACACATTTTAAATATATTTTCTTTGTCCAGCTCCAAAATAGTTATGTTAGCCAGTATGGAAATGCGTCGAGCGATTTGGGAACGAACATAGTGATTTTCACCAGGAGTTTTTTGACTACGAATAAGGATATTGTAAAATACTTATAAGTAATAGAAATATCCCGAACCCACCATTACACTGGTCGTAGCCTCAAACTGTAATCGTGCTTATCGTAAAACAATTCCCCTTGTTTAATGATCAGCGTGTTACCTTTACCGTTTCCGGGATCTGGGTTTTTATTTCTCAATCGAACTCATCATAATGTGAAAAAATACATATAATCTTATCAGTTTAAATTTAAGAGGACGGTTCCGGACTGTTTCAGATCATCGTAGAGATTCGTATGTAGAGTATGCAAATTACATAAAAATTTAGAAATAATTTTTCTAACTTTAATATAATTAATACATTTGTTGTAAAAAAATAAAGAAATAGATTTCAACTTTTAGTTGCATTTTTTATATACATGTAATTTTTAATAAACTTTTTATCAAAAATGAAATCAGGCTATTGCCAGTTATACACATTTAAGAAACGTTAGATTCGTTTGACAGGTATTTGGTCTTCCGATCATATGTTACTTTGCTTAAACACATATAAGTGACAGAAACGGTCAACTAAAAAATAACATAATCGTAAAAAGTAAGGGCTATATAGTGTGGTAAGATGCTTGCTGGCAAGCGAGAAACCCAGGTTCGAGTATCAGAACCCCTCATCATAAACACACTGGTTAATGAATGAAACAATTATATATATTATAATATAAAATATTATTATATTTTGTTACACACAAGGTGTAACAAAAAGGTTGGGCGGGTTATGCATTTTCAGATTTTATGTGTGATTTTAAGCTAATGATTAAAAAATAACTTAAGATTACAGTGTATTTTGATAGGATATTTAATATAAATTGTATTGAAATTAATTAACTGTGATTGTTCATTCGTTTAATTTATACCGCATTAAATTGCCCTGCTTTTCATATTTATTATGTATGTGTAAATGATCAATTGTTTTTTAGAGCAATTAGGTACCATATATAGTAAAGCAAACAATAAATGTGTTTCGAAATTAGATATTTTTTGGAAATACAAACATTATATTCCTTTATATTAAATTTTATACAATTTTTGTGATTAGCATTGAATACAGAAAATAAGGATTGTACACCATGTGTAAGTCTGGAAGATGTTTCCTATAAGCTAATGATTAAAAAATAACTTAAGATTACAGTGTATTTTGATAGGATATTTAATATAAATTGTATTGAAATTAATTAACTGTGATTGTTCATTCGTTTAATTTATACCGCATTAAATTGCCCTGCTTTTCATATTTATTATGTATGTGTAAATGATCAATTGTTTTTTTAGAGCAATTAGGTACCATATATAGTAAAGCAAACAATAAATGTGTTTCGAAATTAGATATTTTTGGAAATACAAACATTATATTCATTTATATTAAATTTTATACAGTTTTTGTGATTAGCATTGAATACAGAAAATAAGGATTGTACACCATGTGTAAGTCTGGAAGATGTTCACTATGTATGGTATTTACATAGCGTAACCTTTTCTCAGTGTATCAATAATCGTCAGGTGGGGTTGACAGCTTTCTACTTGAGGAGATTGATAGAGTCTCCCGCCCTCTCTTCGCTTTACGCAATTACACTATACATTTCCATTTATATTTTAACACCATTTAGCTCATTTTTGGTGTTCCACCTTTTCGTCGGTGTAATGCAAATGTTTACCTTTATTCACCAAAAGCTACAGTACTAGTTCACAATGTAGCCTTTATCTGTATTCATAACCTGACAGGGCCTTCTTGAAATCGAGTAGTTGTCCGTCCGTCTGTGCTATAACTCTTGATAGAACGGTTCTAGAGACTTGGAAGCTCGTACATAGTTTCCACTTGGGCCAAGGAAGAACCCTATTGAATGTAATGTCCAGAGGCCACTCCCTCCTTACCTCTGTCGGACTGTCTGTGCGATGTATCTCGATAAAGGTACATAGTGTTCTCTTTGTTCAAGGCAGAACATCAGTTGTTCATCTGTCTGTACGTCTGGACGACAGTTTTATCGTCACGTTCTGTAAGGTACTTCGATACTGTCATATCAGTTAATGCATAGTACTCTTATTATGGCTGACTTCCCATAATATAGTTGAGTTCTTAGTCCAAGCCTTTAGAATGGATTTACCTTTGAGCTATTCGTTTCGGCTGTAAGATTTAAGCGCGTAGCTTTAATTTTTTTACAATCCCTAATTTAATTGTTGAGTTACGTGTCGTCAATCGGATCTATTGAACGAGATAAGAAATTCCATCAAGAGTAATTAATGAAAGTCTACAACCTAACTAATATTTGCATAATAAATCGATTCCAACGAGCCGATTCTCCGCAGGCATCGAGATTTGGCAGGACAATGGAAGGATGTGACTAGCAGAAACACGACCCTGTATCCTTGAGGTGTGACGTGACACCTACCCGGGCATTCCTGACCATGACGCGAGCCGTAGTGACGTCACGGCGACCTCCTTCTTGCGGCTTTCCTCTTTGGTAGGGTTTGTCCTGTTGAGTAAGGATCTTGACTTTCGTGTAAACGTCCCACAGAGTCAGGATAACTGTAAACCTATAATTTTCTATAAACGGTCACTAAAGTTAGAAATAATTCATTTTTTAACTGCAAAATATCCGTTGTATGCTAGATGATTTAGATTAATGTTGGAAGGTTAGATCATGGATACACAAATAGACAAGGACGTAGCAAGCGAGGGGGTCCAAGGGGTCCGGAACCCCCCCCCCAATTTTTAATTTGTTCAATTAATGTTTTAGTTAACGATTATAAATTTTGTCCTGCCTACGTTCTTGCAAATAGCATAACACGGAGTACACACGATCAGTTGTTCGGTAAATAGAGACGACGTGCGATGTGCAGTATTTTAATTGGGCAATTAGTAATATCCTCTAAGAGTGATGTAATTGAGACAAGGCGACCTTGCCGCGGAGTGTTGCTGCCACCGCCACCTCATGACGACATTGTCGCTGACTGACTGGACGTCAGCTTGATACGCTTCTTCTCTTGAATTCGGCATCGATCAACAAATACTTGACTGAAAGATCTGTGTATTGCCTTGTCCTATATATCGTTTGTATTGAAGTTTGATTGAGTTTGCAGCCAGTCAACTCCAACTATTATTCCAACTTTTTATGGTTATAATCTGTTGACATTGTGGTGCCCTCTATGCTACCGATTCGGATGTCAGACCTTTACGTCCGATTAGCAAATGAACTTGTAAAGTCAATTATGGTGATTTTATATAAATGATAAGAGTGATTGAAACATTAAAAAGCAGTCACTGCTTTGTGTAGAGGAACAAATGTTGTGATCGCGCTCATGGCAAATTCGTTTACAATATAGATACTTCAATTTCATCTGCAAGTCTTAGACACTCAACATTACAGAGAATAGGAATGTTTATTAAGAAATAGAGAAATATACTTTCAGGTCTCTCCTCTCTAGTCGACAGGTTCTGAAGCGGACGGGGAAGGGGGTCTGTTAAATAGTTGACCGTCGTGACCTTGGTGAAGTGTGACCTCTCGACCTCGTCAGACCATTTTCTCTCATCATCGGTCCTTGGAGACGGAAACCCGGACCGACTCCTCCCGGCCACTACTGGATGTATTTTTTACAATATGCCTGTGACGCGGTATAAATATATAATTCCCACCGTAGTACAATTGCTCAAAGTGCAGATGATTACTGGTTGATGTAGCTGAAGGTCGTAAGATTACCGTTCCGGAAATCCCTCATCTAACTAACTAAGGGAGATTAGTCCCTTTAGTGTAGTCTTTGTTTTTTTACGATTGAAGAAATTCATATTAACTATAAGTAAAAGATTACTGATTTATTGATATGTTTCAAGATGAATTTTAGGAACATCTTTCTGCCTGAAACAGAGCCGAACACAGTCATGTGCGAGATACAGGACCGACCAAAGTTGATAAAAATGAAATTGCACAGTGCCTAAAAACATCTTACATAGTGCAATCAACAACTTTTCACCTCAGAGTGTTGGTCGGCTCTTAGTAGTAGTTTTTAAGGCAAGCCTAGATCAAATGGTATATAATTTTAAATGTAATGAGACAAAAAAACATTAAAAGTTAAGTTTGGAAAATTTTTGAAAAAAGGGAGACTGTTAAGGTTTTTGAATATTATAAACTAAATAACCCATATAAAATCATTTAGTTTAAATCAATCATATATCAGACTCACAATATGGATATGTATAGACTATAATGAGAATTAAAAAAAGTAAATTGTGGTCCTGTCCAATAGGAACTCCAATTGTGCCTTACTATTTTCGTCTTATACAATATTTAAAATAAGCAAATCCTAAAGATCACCCACCGAGTCCTGTGGCCTACGTCACTGACGGTATAATACATATTCTTTTAATTTCATAGCTAAAAATTAATTTGTTCTGGGATCTATAATTATACTCAAGATTATAGTTCTAACCCAAATCGTAGTACCTCTTCAGTGTAACAGAACAAATCTATGGTGACCATGACATAAACTCTGACGAGCCTACGTCAGGAAGGCTCTTGCACAATAACAATTACAAAGCTATCATGGCATCTGGAAGGTTCTGGGAGCCATTGTGAAAACACTATCTGCTGGGCTGAAGATGGTGTAATCAAGTTTTGGTTTGGATAATTAAAATAACAATAAAGTAAAGTCATAGATAGCTCTTTAGGTTAACTTCACTGGAGGTGAAAAAGGTTGATACATTTTGTCTTGGGAACGACGAGGTTCAGTGATTAGTATGATACTTAATTATTTATGACGGAAATTATAAATAAACTCAGTTTTTACATAAACTGTTATCTTTGATGTAGGTAGGCTACATATTAAAAAACATACATGTTATCTTAAATAGTTTCTTTTTCTGATTCATATGTCCCTAAATTGTGATTCAAGAATGGCCTTCCCACTCCTCGTGGAATAACCTAAGAAACGTTATCAACTTTTTTTCTCTCTTTAAAAGATAGTGTTATGACCCAAATCTTGTTCTAAATTAAAAATTACTATTCTAACCGAAAACTGAATGCACTTCCTTAAAATAGGTGTGTTTAGCCAATTCTTTTCGTCTTACATGACAGACTCTTACAAGATATTCGGTTTTATATCACGTGTTTATAATGTGAATGAGGCATAAATTGATGGCTTCAACAAATAATGCAGAAGGTACTCGAAGGTATCAAACGATTATAGCCTCTAAGAATTTACCTTCAGAACAATAAAGGCGGTATATGTTTAGTTAGTAATATAAGAGAAAAGGTTTTCAAGGGACTCGACCGATTGGCCTTCTGCCAAAACCACGATGAAAGTGAGAAGCACATCAGTACTCAGTAGGTCTCAGCTGGTGTGCCGGATGGACTAACAATCGGGCATGACCTTGTGGATTGTGTCCGCTGGCCACCAGTCCAGTCTGTCCTTGATCCTCCCAGCGGCATGACATTCCGGCATGGTCACCGTCATTTTGATCGCTAAACGAAAATTATTAATAGTTTTGCCATATGTTTGTCTGTTGAAGTCACAATTTTTGAACATTCTGGAAATTACCTCTCATTTTTAATAGCAACAATCCAAACTTTAAAAATCATAATCTGTTATAAAGAAGCCCATTAGGCTACACATCGCTTCAGGTATACATGATTGTAAAAAATTTTAAAATCTTTTGATGCACGTAGTTAGAGCAACGTTAATGTTATAGTTACATTCTACTATAGTTACAAACTAAAAGTTAAATATTTAAAAAAATGTTTGAATCCAGGGTTAAAAAACTGAAACGAAGAGATATAAATTAAATTTTTAATCTCTAGATGACCGTCTTTGTTTTATTGAATGATTTAAAAACTAAAATTCAATAATCCGTAAGTTTAGAAATGATTAAGCTGACACGATGATTGCATTTTTTTAAAGTCCAAATCATATAGGAACAAAGAATGTGTATTTTCACAGAGAATATGCTAGATAGTATGAGAATTATTTTAAAGAATTTGTTCATAGGCTATCCGTTATTACTATTTACAACGTACTTAAATCCTGGGCAACTGTATTTTTCAATAGTTTCACTTAATTATACGATAATTATTTTTTGAAATTATTGTTTTTAGTTTTTTCTACAAAATGTCTTTTTCCTAACAATTAGAAGGGTGTGTTCGAAAGCCATAACATGATGATGATTATGTTAACTATAGTTTTGACATTGAATGACTGCATGCCATGGCGTCGCAGTGACAAGCAGTATATTGGTTGTGGGACAAGTGGACGCCGAACCGGTCAAGCGACCGCCGGGTGTCGAAGAGATGGACGATGCCTACTAGATGATGATTATGATGATGATGATGATGTCGATGTTGATGAATGTCTGTTGGCCAAGGCGGCGCAGTGGCAGCAGTATAGTGGTGGTGGGACAAGAGAACGTCGAGAATACAGGCGATACCTACTAGATGATGATTATGATGATGTTGATGATAATGAATGATTGCAGGCAAGGCGGTGCAGTTGCAGCAGTATAGTGGTGGTGGGACAAGAGAATGTCGAGAATACAGACGATACCTACTAGATGATGATGATGATGATGATGATGTTGATGATAATAAATGATTGCAGGCCAAGGCGGCGCAGTGGCAGCAGTATAGTGGTGGTGGGACAAGAGGACGCCGAGCCGGTCAAGCGGCCGCCCGACGTCGAGGAGACAGACGATGCGTACAAGATGATGATGATGATGGCCGCCTGTGACAACGGACCTCACCGAGAGATGGCTGTGGACGTGCCAGAGTCGTGGGCGCCCAAGAACAAGACGCCACCTCGCTATCCCCCTCCGCGTCCACAGGTCAGGATACAGGTAAACTACTACTGTAGCACACATGGTGGGGGGGGGGTGTTGGAGTGAGTTACAAACAACCATTGGTGTTTTGACTCAATTTTATCCTGCAGGAAAAGTAAGAACAGGTGTATAGTAAATAGAAACAATTCATTTGTTCCAACAATAGTAGTTTTAGGTGGTGAGCATTCTGATTTTACAAACGAGGAGAAGCCGAGGTCAGAAATACGAATAAGTGCTTCAAGACATTTTTTTTCTCCGTGTCGTAAACCGTGGTTTTTATCATTTTGAAAAAAAGTAAAACTTTCACATTTAATTCATTTTTATTACATAGAGAGATAGCAATACTCTCAGGTTTACAAATCAAAACAGCTGTGTTTTTTGCATTTACTTCTACAGAAACAATAACAAAGATTGAGATTAGAGCGCTGAAAAAGCAAATTGTGTACCAGCTAAATTTTTAGATCTCTGTTATAAGGTAAAGAATAACCATCACTTTACGGACCAACTTATTTAAGTCAAAAACACCTGTTATTTGTGCAGTATGATACAAGTACCTTTCTTTGCTAGATCTCAAAATTAGTTTGAGATACCAAAATTCCTAAATCATAAAACTGATTTACTTTATTTAATTGAATATTAGAAAAATAAATATCCTAGAAAGTAACTGAGCATATATTTACTTTAGGCTATGTTTTTGTTTTTAATTCTATTCCTGGATTTTCAATTAAAACAATTTTTAACGAAAAGCATTTATTCTAATTATGAAGTAAAACAATCATAACACAAAAATTTAGTAATTAAATATTTCTCTTTAAGGAAGAAAGCTCACTGTCTTCCTCCTGAACTCTCTCAAATAACTGTAAATACATTGTCTAAAAATCCCACTTTCACAAAAATCTCCCATAACCTGTATTCTTCCAGATTTTAAAAATAATATTTTCAACCGTACTCATTATAAAAGAATACTTTTCCTAATCATTTTAATCAAAGCAAACATTATTTACTATTATATAACAAAATAATGATATTAAGTACTGTAATCTCATTTCTTTTGATTGCCTATACTTTACAATAACTGTCGTTAATATCAAGATTATACAATTAATACTTAAAATAAATGTAGCTATGATTAGTGCAATTAATTAGTAACATTGTCGTTATGTTCCACTTATGATGCAAGAAAACAATACGTGGCAAGTTGCTGTACAAAACGTCCAAATACGTACGCTGACTTGTACGGGTATGCCAAATTTGTTTGGCTAAGAAAATGTTTGACTTGTACGGGTATGCCAAACTTGTTTGGCTAAGGAAATGTTACGTTTCATCTCGCAATTATTTTTCTCAGAAGCATTCAGAGAAGCTTTCTTAGAACTCGCGTGATTTAGCTTTCTCCAGGTACGAGTATAAGGAAACTCTAACCGTGCTCCTTATGGTTCTAGGTTCAGATATCATGTGAAATAGTTCACAACAATAAGATGGCCTTAATAAGCTAGCGCATGAGACAGTTAACTTTGTAACATTCAGTTTTAACACGTTTTTAAAGTCGTTTGTCAAATTTAGTCAAACTGTAGTTGAAAACGAATGAGTAAATATCGAATAGAATTTGTATTTTCAAGAAATCTCGGATTTTTATTTCTGCTCGTATATTAAAAACATAATGCTACTAATGAATTAGAACGGAATATTAATGGAATATGCTTAATAAGCCTAATCTAAAGCTGTGATTATAATTATTGTAAGTATATTTAATTGTAAATATTGACGTATTTAGTTTTATTGTTGGTCTAACAGTACAAAAGCCAAGTTTTACGAGATATTTTTGATCAGGTAGATGGATGACTACTTTTGCTAATTTGCAAAAAAAAGACCGCGCACTTTAAGTATATGGCACATTTAGTTACACTTTCCAGTGAGCATGAAATTCAGTTTAGTACCATAAGTTCAGTATCAGAGAGACTTTAACTTATTGTTCCTCATATACAGTGACCTAAAAGTGTGATTAGACATTAATATCACATTGATTTCAAACCGTTCGTTATATACATTACAGTCACTACAACGTTTTACTAAACGTGTTTATGAGCAAGTTAATTTATGGTTGGACATAAACATAATGACTTCAACATGAAGGAAGTTAGTATACATTAACATTACAATGACTTCAAGGTATTGCTAAAACACAATATGTCAAAGTGAATTCAACGTCTGGTTGGACGTAATAAACACACTGACTGATTCACTGATTTCAACAACCGATTTCTATTAAGGTTACAATGACTTAGTTATTTGTCATGTACGTCAGAGTGATTTCAACGTATGGTTGGACAAACACAGTGACTTCAACCGGCGTATACATTAACGTTACAACGATTTCGTTGTTAGACGCTTAGCTCAGAGTGACTTCAAGGTATGGTTGGACATAAACACAGTGACTTCAACCGGCGTAGATATTAACGTTACAACAATTTCGTAGTTAGACGCGTAGCTCAGAGTGACTTCAAGGTATGGTTGGTCAAACACAGTGACTTCAACAGGCGTAGATATTAACGTTACAACGATTTCGTTGTTAGACGTGAAGCTCAGAGTGACTTCAAGGTATGGTTGGACATAAACACAGTGACTTCAACCGGCGTAGATATTAACGTTACAACGATTTCGTTGTTAGACGTGAAGCTCAGAGTGACTTCAAGGTATGATTGGACATAAACACAGTGACTTCGACCGGTGTAGATATTAACGTTACAACGATTTCGTTGTTAGACGTGAAGCTCAGAGTGACTTCAAGGTATGGTTGGACATAAACACAGTGACTTCAACCGGCGTAGATATTAACGTTACAACGATTTCGTTGTTAGACGTGAAGCTCAGAGTGACTTCAAGGTATGGTTGGTCAAACACAGTGACTTCAACAGGCGTAGATATTAACGTTACAACGATTTCGTTGTTAGAAGTGAAGCTCAGAGTGACTTCAAGGTATAGTTGGACATAAACACTTGGCTGTACTAGCGGCCATCTTGATTTTAGCCCAATAAGAACAATCGAACATTTTGACGCTCTTAATTTTGGTTGTAGAGTTGTGGGAAATGTCTAGTTTTAAAGATATCATTAATACGCATATAAACGCTTTCCGTTAAAAAATAATCGTCGGCAATTCATAAATAAAGGCTGAAACTTTTTATTTACTTCCCAGTTTAAATATTGAAAAAATGTACACTTTATAAGAAAGATTAAATATAATGGCTTAAATGATTGGTAGATACTGTTATTATCAATGCTGTCTTTACAATGAATAAGTAATGGTCAAACGAACTTGATTGTTGTATACTGATTTTAGTTGATAATGATAGTTGATAGTCTGATAATCCAAAATATTTAGCCGTTATAGATCACGTACGTACAAAATCTCGGGTTTAGAAATGAGAGTCACGATAACGTAGATGTCTGAAGAGAGATATAAGCATTGCAGTGTCAGGCTTCAAAGTGCGATTAATAATATTTAACCGTTATAGATCACGTACGTACAAAATCTCGGGTTTAGAAATAAGAGTCACGATAACGTAGATGTCTGAAGAGAGATATAAGCATTGCAGTGTCAGTGTCAGGCTTCAAAGTGCGATTAATAATATTTAACCGTTATAGATCACGTACGTACAAAATCTCGGGTTTAGAAATAAGAGTCACGATAACGTAGATGTCTGAAGAGAGATATAAGCATTGCAGTGTCAGGCTTCAAAGTGCGATTGATAATATTTAACCGTTATAGATCACGTACGTACAAAATCTCGGGTTTAGAAATAAGAGTCACGATAACGTAGATGTCTGAAGAGAGATATAAGCATTGCAGTGTCAGGCTTCAAAGTGCGATTGATAATATTTAACCGTTATAGATCACGTACGTACAAAATCTCGGGTTTAGAAATAAGAGTCACGATAACGTAGATGTCTGAAGAGAGATATAAGCATTGCAGTGTCAGGCTTCAAAGTGCGATTGATAATATTTAACCGTTATAGATCACGTACGTACAAAATCTCGGGTTTAGAAATAAGAGTCACGATAACGTAGATGTCTGAAGAGAGATATAAGCATTGCAGTGTCAGGCTTCAAAGTGCGATTGATAATATTTAACCGTTATAGATCACGTACGTACAAAATCTCGGGTTTAGAAATAAGAGTCACGATAACGTAGATGTCTGAAGAGAGATATCAGCATTGCAGTGTCAGGCTTCAAAGTGCGATTAAAGATAAACGCCTCAGTTACATCAACATGTACTCGTATTTAGACGAAATTGTCCCAGTATATTAGATAATATGAAAAATTTTGGTTAAAGTTAGACGAATACATCAGAGTGGTCCAAAGTATTGGAGGTCCAAAATTTAAATGATTTGTTAGTGTGTGGTGGTAATAGACCTAAAAGAAATTTAAATACGTATCATTGAAGTCGCTGTGTCGTTCATTACGATAACAAATTTTGTAGTCTTATGACTGAGAATTTCTATTGGAGTCACTATATGGCTTTGACTATACTTTAAAGTTGCTTTGAAGTTTACGTCGAAACATTCAGCGTAGTCACTTGGACTTTTTTATTGAGACGCATATGAATTCAGTATGTATTGCCGATTTTTATCAACATTTTATGTACTTAAAACCTTTCCTTCCTAAACGTGATCTTCCATGGGGGCCTGCACATAATTGTATCAATATTTACGGATGTCATTTAATGTTATTGGAATATTGAACTATATGATACCGAAGAATAATAAATAATGGTAAATGATCCGGTTTTGGTTATCATGGTTTATGTAACTTTTGCTGAAAACAGTGTAAGCAACAAGAAATGTATGCTCTGACACAACAACTAAGGTGACTGAAAGAATAGGAGAAATAGGATACTCTAATCCTTTAACCGGTTTAATTGATTGAATAGCATTAAAGATTTCATGCAGCCTCAACTGAGCCCTGTGAGTGTGACCCAGTGGTTGTTCTGTCTTGTCTCAGGCCAATGTGAATGGGATGGGGGAGAGTCCTAGCCCTAGCCCCGCCAAGCCCGTACCACCCCCCAGGGACCACCTGCGGATAGAGAAGGACGGCCGCTTGGTCAACAGGGCGCCGCCCCCTCAGCTACCCGCCCGCCTCACCGACAACATCAACAACAACACCAAAGAGCCGCCCCCGGCCATCGCCCCCACCCCCACCTCGGCCGAGCTTTCTAGCATACGGAAATACCAGGTGAGTACTTTGGCTCTACCATACGTTACCGCAAACACTCCAAAATTTACCGATATAATAGTTCATCATAGCTGCCAAAACATATTTGACATTAAATGTCACCAAGTATTAGAAGTTCCAATTTTATTGCGGGGTATTAGGGGCGCTAACCATATCTATGTCTGTACACGCGAGGCTTACGTGAAGGCCATCCTCGGAAGTCTTAATGTTACATAGAGATTTTAGGGACGCTAATCTTAACTCTGCCTATACACGCGATGATTACGTGAAGGCCATCCTCGAAAGTCTTAATGTTTCATAGAGATTTTAGGGATGCTAATCTTAACTCTACCTATACACGCGATGATTACGTGAAGGCCATCCTCGAAAGTCTTAATGTTCCATAGAGATTTTAGGGATGCTAATCTTAACTCTGCCTATACACGCGATGATTACGTGAAGGCCATCCTCGAAAGTCTTAATGTTACATAGAGATTTTAGGGACGCTAATCTTAACTCTACCTATACACGCGATGATTACGTGAAGGCCATCCTCGAAAGTCTTAATGTTCCATAGAGATTTTAGGGATGCTAATCTTAACTCTGCCTATACACGCGATGATTACGTGAAGGCCATCCTCGAAAGTCTTAATGTTTCATAGAGATTTTAGAGATGCTAATCTTAACTCTGTCTATACACGCGATGATTACGTGAAGGCCATCCTCGAAAGTCTTAATGTTACATAGAGATTTTAGGGACGCTAACTTGAACTCTGCCTATACACGCGATAATTACATGAAGGCCAGCCTCGGAAGTTCCAATGTTATATAAGAGATTTTAGGGGCGCTAATCTTAACTCTGCCTTTACTCGCGAGGATTATATGGAGACCATCCTAGGAATTCCCAATGATAAATAGAGATTTTGGGGACGCTTATCTTAACTCTCTCTATAGACGCGAGGATTACGTGAAGGCCAGCCTCGGAAGTCCCGTGTTTTATATCGAGATGTTAAGAATGCTTATGTCAATTTCTCAGTTGATACCTTGTGTTTCGTAGTTTATAGTGAATAGAAGATTCTGGAAAGAAATGTTTTTCAGGAATATGCTATAAGGTAATATAGGTGACCAACGAGTACATGGTATTAATGCTTCTATTGTTATATCGTTTCATCAGTAGGCCGGGATGCAGTTATATTATTTATATAACACTAATCGAGAATAACAATTAAAATACATCCATAACAATCAAGTGCGGTATTTATAAATCAACTAAATCGTCTTTTTATACGACAGTAATGGTGTATTTATGTTTTTGTCCTTGTTGAAGGGATCCAGAGAGCTTCTTCTAATATCTACTTTCTATCCACCCTGCTTGTAGATAGAACGCCAGAACGTGAATAATGTTTCTATAAATGTTTTTTCGTTTTATTAAAGTGTGGTTTTTAGTGTTTATTAAGAGTGAAGCAGGGCAAATACCATTCATGTCCTGTTCTGGTTAGACAAACATTTTATTTCTAATCTGATCAAGATAAGAAAAATGAGACCTTGAGATTCAGTATCTGTAATACCAATTTTGGCTCGTCCTTTCCCCATACAACAAAGTGTTTGCAGAAAGTACGTAATCTTGTAAGTACGTAATTTACAGGGCTATCAAACATTTCATTATTTCGGGTTAAAGTGAAGTCAGGTTACCCACAATGATTATACTTAGCGAAATCAAAGTTTTATTATTTTAAATCTCTATTGTCGATAATCTAGTTGTTCACTTATGTTAAGGTTAAACTCATCTAATCAATGATCGATTAACTTGCTACATTAATTTTATCACCTACATGTATTACAAATGGCGCTGGTTTTTAGGCGAGAGTTGTGACTCCTCGTTTAAAAACGTGATTTGATTTGTTTTAATCCTTGTCTTCTTGACGATTTTAATCCTTGTTTTGCTGTTAAATAAGTATAATACAGTACTGTCAACTAATGCTAGTTTTATGCATGTTTTAATTGACGAAACATGGTTTCATTCATGGTTTCAAGTAACAATGTAACTAACTGGAACGTACAGTAAAAATATACATGGAACCTTGATAAACAATTTGAGTAACTGATATTCATGTCGCCTTCAGTACATGTGTAGACAACACGCAATCCAGCGACGTATGCCGTGTAGAGAAAATAGTCCTGTCGGCGCTATTATTTTCTCATTTGTAGCATTGAACTTAATTAAATAAAGTGATGTACATCAGAATTCGTTCCCTGTGCCACGGAAAACCGGTTTGTATATTAGTCATCCTTTAAGAAATGTTTACAATTTGTGGAAGTGTAAAAATTTTGAAGTGGTGTTTCTCTTGGAAACAAATTCAGGATAACAGTCATGGTAAACATTGACAAATTCTGAATTACAGATTATTTATTTTTCTTATGTTATTGGTTGAAAGTAAGGTGTTAATTTGTGTATTCTTGATGGAGTTTTAATTCTGTCTATTCAAGAGATAAGTTCGCAAGTTGGAATACTCCATTGAAGAGTATTTGTGCCAAATTTGTATACTCTACATTCTATTGTTTATTTTACATCGTTTTGAGTTATTTTTATTTTAGAAGAGTCGTGCTATTATCATGTAAACAAAATTTTGCATGCATCACCTCACATAAGCCGAATATAATTGTTTGGTTGTTGGTTGTTTTCTCCGAAATATACACCTCTCAAATAGACATGGATTCCAAATTTCGGGGCTCTTCGTCAGCTTTTTTGCGGTTATAACAATTTGAAAATGTCGTACTTATTTCTCAGGAGCAGTCACTCACTATACGGCCCACAATTTTATAATAGGGACGTTTCAAATACTTATTTAAATTTAAGGTTTGGAAGGGCAACCAGAGTACCCAGTTTCAAGTTTAACGAGTCTGGAAATATCTAATCTCTTCGTTCAGTGGACAAATTTTGCGCTTTAGATGGTGCAAGCTATTTGTTTTCATAGTGAATGTCTTAAAAGACAAACTGTATTTGACTAAATAAAGGCGTGTGTGATATAACTAATGTTATGCATAATTTCTGTTAACTAACAACCCAAAAGTGATTAGAGTGTCCGTAATGATTCTAGACAGGGTTGTTCATTACCGGCCGCATTGATAAACCGAAGGAAGCGTATTGAGGTAGTTGTAGCAGGTGAGTGAGTGAGTGGGTGACGAGCGCTCGGCATGCACACCACTCAGTGATAAGCCATGCTGTGATACCGTAGTGATAGTCGCAGTCGCACACCAGTTACAGTTCTGTAGGTGTCATGTTCACTGTGCAACCATCGCCGTCATGTGTGACATCCTACTAGCGCCGATACATCAGTGCACGGTGAGTCGTGAGTCATGTCCAAGATTTTAGGGTAGTCCGTCTGTCTGTCTGTTCATCCGTCTGTGCGATCGTTTTTGAAGGTCGTACAAATTTAAAACTTGGTACATAGGTACTACTTGGTCCTATTTTATCTTGAAATTAAACGATCAACGAGCAGTCTGCCTGTCTGAGCGGTAACTCTTCATAGAATCGCCGTATAGACTTGTAGTAGTTTCCTCTTGGCCCAAGGAAGAATTTTATTTATTTCTACGTTATAGGACAGTCCGTCAGTAAGTAAGTTGGTATGTCTGAGCGATAACTCTTCATTTGCATCGCCGTATAGACTTGTAGTAGTTTCCTCTTGGCCCAAGGAAGAATTTTATTTATTTCTACGTTATAGGACAGTCCGTCAGTAAGTAAGTTGGTATGTCTGAGCGATAACTCTTCATAGAATCGCCGTATAGACTTGTAGTAGTTTCCTCTTGGCCCAAGGAAGAATTTTATTTATTTCTACGTTATAGGACAGTCCGTCAGTAAGTAAGTTGGTATGTCTGAGCGATAACTCTTCATAGCATCGCCGTATAGACTTGTAGTAGTTTCCTCTTGGCCCAAGGAAGAATTTTATTTATTTCTACGTTATAGGACAGTCCGTCAGTAAGTAAGTTGGTATGTCTGAGCGATAACTCTTCATAGCATCGCCGTATAGACTTGTAGTAGTTTCCTCTTGGCCCAAGGAAGAATTTTATTTATTTCAACGTTATAGGACAGTCCGTCCGTACGTATGTTGGTCTGTCTGTGCGATAACTTTTGGTAAGGTCTTATAGATCTGAAACTTAATACATAGATTCCTCTTCCTCCAAAGGAAACCCTATTGATTTTAAGGGCAAAGGTCAATTCGTCCGTCTGCCTATACGAATGTGCATTACCCTTTTAGTCACGTTCTGTCGGGTATTTCATAACTGTATCTATAGGTTTATACTCTTTTCAATAGTGAGACAAGCGCTGGTGTGAAAAGCAGTGCATAATAATTACAACTGATTGCCCAAGAAAACAAAAGTGTAAACGTTCTTCTTCAAAGATCGAGCAAAAAGTAGTTAATTTCTCTCGCACTTGATAAACAAAACTAAATAATTATTGAATTTTTAATGATCGGGCGACTTAGTTTTGTCATTGTTGGGATAAGTGACGTTCTGGTTTATTCAGCCCTCCCCCTACCCTTACGGGAGTGACGGTTATTAATACACAATTTTTCTAAGATGTTGACAATAACTTATACGTTTAATGCCCTAGTATAAAACTCTGGCAATACAGTTTGTAGTGGTCCTATATTTTCTTTGCCTCTTATATAATTTTACTGTAACGAAAATTATATACAATGTTTTGTTCGAATGAACGTCTAGCCTCAACATGTTGCAGCCAGTTATCTGATGGAATAGTTTTTATGAATTAAAAAAAAATTTCTTTGTAGCCCTTCATGATAACATTTCTAAAGAAAGGAAAAGTAGAAAAATGTATTATTCCACGAGAAGTGTTAGGAATTTGAAGCAGAATTTGAAGATGTCTTACAATCAGTACCAAAGAAAAACTGTTGTAGATTAGGGTATGGACATTTTACATTATGTACATGAATGATAACTCGAGAGAGTGACATTTAGTTTTTTTATTATCAAAAGCCCTTGTAAATATTTTCTTCAATGTCACTTCTTGAACCTATAATTTATGTAAATTCTGTATATATTTCATATTTTTATCTTCAGTCTTCAGTAGATGTTATGTGGGCCTGATTACAAAATTGCCGAAACTGTCTACTTTAAATGTCTGTAATTCTTTATGGAGCCATAAACAATTATTCTAGTTTTTCTATCTTCAGGAGAAGTATCTTTAAGGACTATAAATTTAAAATTGAAATAAAAATGATCTAATAAAAAAACTTGTTTTATATAAATATACATACATGATATAATTAAAATAATAAAATTAAACAATAACGTGTATGTTTGTACTTTTGGGCATATTGTTTGAATAATATATAAAAAAAATGTTATCGTTTAGGCCTACATGCTTAACATACTCGTATACGTATTACAGTGCAAAATCAGTAATATATGTTTTCTCTCATTACATTACATTTTTATCTAATGAATTAATTAATCGTATACAGCCAAACCAATGAACGAAATACGAATGCTTTTATTTTGGTATTCTTTCGTAAAATCCAAACTGAATGATACACAATTAAAATATTCTTTATAATATTGATTGCTGCTGTCAGAGGTCGTGCCGTCGTAATTATAGCCAGGAGAACCCAGAGGTGTGGAAGCAACGCGAAGAATTGATATGCTACCATGCGGACGCTGGACAGATATGGGTTGTAATTGCTTCCGCTTCGCTAACTCAGTTGTGCCCGCCAACCAACGTGAACTGTCTGCCATCAATCTATTATAATTGTAAAAGTCATTATTTAACATTCCAATCTGTGCAGGCCTAACAGCACAACGTTTTTTTATTGAAATTGTATTAAAATGAATTTTATAAGCAGAAGGGATTTTAATGTAAGTAAGTAAAATATTAAATACCAAATACGGTACACTGTTGGTTTTACATCTCAGCTTGTGGGTTACAACATAGTGAAATGACACGAGTTTCATCCCCCCCCTCTTTTTAAAGGTATTATTATTAACACGTACCCAAACTCTTTTTAGGTTTTTTTTGTTAAGTTTATTTCGTTTCATAATATATACATATTGTGTGTGTGTGTGTGTGTGTGTGTGTGTGTGTGTGTGTGTGTGTGTGTGTGTGTGTGTGTGTGTTTTACTATCTTACCAGGCAACTGTATACTGCCTAACATACAGCAACTATATTTGCTACATTGCTATATTTGGCAACTTAAAACCGACCGTCAGGCGCGTAAATACTCATAGCCATATAATTAGATAAAGCAACTGAAATTCGTCACTGTTAATACACATGGAGGTGTACCGAGCTAGGTAAAGTATAATCTGAGAAAATAAATTATCGCTTCATTTTAACCCTTCTGATAACCTCACGTATCGACCTAGCAAAAATTGTCGCGACTGTATATAAATTTCTGAGGAAAAACTTCTACCCAATCAATTGCAATAAAACCGTTTCACTTTACTTTTACAGTGAAAACTGGCTCTCTTCCGCCGGACTGTTACATGTAAACTTGGTTTCCTACTCCAGCAATGAACTCTTATAAAATTAATAGATACCACATATAGCTTTACGAGTATATGCCTTGCTATAGATATCGCGTGACGTGAGGTTGTGAGTACGTAAGCGTACTTTCTGATGGAATTGCATACACTGCACGCCCTGTGTACGACCATCAGGATTTTACATAGGATACAACCTTTAAAGCTCATTATAATTTATACAAAACGCAAATGTTTTAAGAGGATGTGAAGGAAAATTTCAGCAGGTTTGTTCTCCTACCACTTATCATTCCGCTCTCCGTTGTTCACAATATCCGAGCGCTGACAGTGACAGCGTCGTTTGTCAACTGTTGTTGCCGGGCTCAATAAACATGGTCGTAAAATATTTAATCTGCAACTTTACATTCCTACAATCGCGCTACATCGCCACGATTAGCTTTACAACCCGTTCTCTCGCTTCTTTACAGTAGTCACCTGTAGTATTTGTACAAGTTGGCAAACATATTGTATTAGAATGTTTGACGTATTTTAGTTTGTAGCTAGATTACACGATTAGAGCATTTCCTTCCCACTATGAAAGAACTACTACAGTTAGTCAATCAATAATTAATAACTTCAATTTAAACTAAAAAAACCATTTTAGTATGTGTTCCAAAGTACAATGCAAATAGCCTACATGTGCATCACTGACGTACAACAAATTAAACAGCAAATATTCATATTTCTTTTATTACTTCATCCATCGTCAATAATGAACAAAGAACTTTAACAAAATTTTAGAGAGATGTGCTACATACACACTGTATATTATTCAAGAGAGAAGAAAAGAGAATTTGTTATTTAATGTTGGCAACACTGCGTCCTTGAAACCGGAAGTTCCGGGTTGTGATGAGCGGAAGTCGGGATCAGGTGTGGCGGTACGCTTTTTAAGCTGTAGCGATACTACTGTATTCCCTTTGTCTGTCTATATATACCGTACGGCCACGGTTTCGTCGACTTTACACTAGAATGTTTGATAGTGGATGGTTCTGTTATACTTTCCCAGGCCTGATTAAATATAGTAAATCTGCCGTTTTCCTTCTTAAACAGATCCCCAACTTTACCATCTCTTCCAAGTGCTTTTAAAATTTGTATCTTTGCTCACCTTACCAATCCAATATACAGGGTGTTGAATCTCTATCTTTATAATGAAGTTGATTGTTTCAGAGTAAACTCGCATTTACTCCGTTACCAATTTTCCTTCATAACAAGTAGGATATCAAAAAGTTTATCTTTTCACAAGCTATTTTTATCTTTCTTGATACATTTTTCTTTTCTCCTCAGTTTTCATAAAATTTTTCGTTTTAATATTTTTAAAAGGCCGTCATTTTAAAATTATTAGTAATGGTTTTTTTAATTCAGCAAAAAGTGACGTACTAATAAGACGTACAAACGTACAAAATTAAAACACCAGAACTTAAACAATTTCTGAGTTATGTTCTTTTAAAGACTTACACGCGTTAAACAAAGCTAAACAGACCATAGTTTTCGTGGATTTTGTATTTATTTTCACCTATTAAATCATATCCCAAAATATTCATATCCATATCATATCCAAAATATAATCGTTTGAATACCGTGTATACTGTTTAGACAGCGATAGTGTCGTCTCTCAAACATCTTCAAGTTGTAACTTAGCGTATTGTTATTTCATAATGCAATAATAAAGCTATATGACATGCTTAATAAGGATTCGTCATATAGGTAAAATTGAAATACAAACTGGCACATGCAGACACACCGATACATACAAATAAAATACAAAAACATTTAGATAAACATAACGGCCAGCATAGCCTAAAAGCGTACATATACGTATAAAGTATAAATGTATTTATTTTATTTGACCTAAATGACGAATTCCTCAAGAATAACTTATCGTGTAGTTTTACCATAGTATTATCGAAATGATAAACTAGGACAAAAATAATTCTACAAAATTTATAGAGTAGGCCTGATTTCGATCTAATTCGTTATCAAAGTTTTGGGTGAGTACGTCAGATCAAGTGATAATTACGTAGAATAATAAATATCTAAACCATATAAACAATTTAGAATGACGTTAGATGTCAATTATAATTCGGTTATTTCCTATATTAGAGTATAAATTGTCGTATTAACACATTTGGATATATTTTATTTTCTATACAAGCATTTCTCATACTTCAAATAAATATTATAGAACATTAACTTTTTAGGCGTTACTGGCAAATTCTACATAGAAAATTTGCGCGTGGGTTATGTTTATATAAAATAATATCTATATTTACACTGATAAAGTAATAAACAGCATATATTAACAATTTTTACCTTTAACCAAGGTGTGATTTTGCCACGGGATCTTTTTAATCATTCTTAATTATATTCATCATCACAATATACACGTATTGTAAAATGTACGTGTTGATAGTCCGATAGCCGATCCCTTGTTTGAGTTCGCCAATGCGAGACCTGTAGCATAGCCGCCGAACCGTTGGTACACCTGTCCTGGACCAGTGTTGGACACACTGGTGTATAGCATGCAGCTCATCTCAGTTGTCGGTGACAATGGTGTCCAATACGCCGACCAACAATAGGCGCTTTTCCAAAAACTCCATTCAGGTAACATCAATTAATCAATCTCTTTAGCGGCACCAGCACCGTAGATCAGGTCTGCAATCCTGGAATCAAACACTGTCCCATATCAGTATTCTCTTTTATTGGCAGATGTTGTCAAACGTTTGATTGGGCGTCGAGAAATTGCCCGCTTGTCAACTTGGAAATAAAATATGGTGAAGTACTAAAATAGTATGAATTGATATTTCATATATATATATATATATATATATATATATGAAATATATATATATATATATACATATATACATATATATATATACATATATATTATATATATATATATATAATAAAAAAGGGTTAGAATATTTTTTAAATTTATATATAAATTACTCTGTATCTTCTACCTTAGTTTTTCCTTTTTAACTTAAAATATTAAATAGCATGTTTTTTCGTGCACTTGCCACGCGTTTTTTAAACAATGCAAAAGGTATTTTTTTATTTTTTGCAACTTTTATTGAAAGCTTTCTATTGTTAATGTTATTCAGACGCAGTCATATAAAACAGAATTAAATACAGACGTTTACACCTTTTTCAATATATCGGGATCTGATCAACTGCATATATGGGAATTATTAAATTCTGTATGAGAAGAGCTATATTTTGTCATTTAAACCCCTCGTTTAATTATTATTAGCTTGTTTTAAATTTAAACATAATTTTACTCAAATCACTAGAAGAAATGCCATTTTTTGTTATTTTTATGTTGTAAGGAAATATAAGTTAGCGATATATTTCTTATTCCTTTGGAGAGACGATTCGTCTCATATAGTAATTCTATGACACTTGTTTAGTTTCGTTTTATTATCCACAGCGATTATGTTTAGTTAAAAAACCTTTTTAAGAAACTACATACCTCAGGCAGTATGATAATAAACATCTTGATTGGTGCTAGCTAGATAGAATAGGGCCGATATTGGTGAATGAAAACTGTTTGGACATATCTTAAAATCTTTACACAGTATGTTTACATGGTGGTAAGGGCAACTCTTTCTTGCTGGAGGTTTCATAAGCATTGAAACTTGTGTATGATATACTGTATACTGTATACAAGTCTGAGAGCTTCCATTGTGACACGGTTGTAAGGGCAACTCTTGCTGGAGGTTTCATAAGCATTGAAACTTGTGTATGATATACTGTATATTGCATACAAGTCTGAGAGCTTCCATTGTGACAAGGTTGTAAGGGCAACTCTTGCTGGAGGTTTCATAAGCATTGAAACTTGTGTATGATATACTGTATATTGTATACAAGTCCGAGAGCCTCCATTGTGACACGGTTGTAAGGGCAACTCTTGCTGGAGGTTTCATAAGCATTGAAACTTGTGTATGATATACATATTGTATACAAGTCCGAGAGCCTCCATTGTGACACGGTTGTAAGGGCAACTCTTGCTGGAGGTTTCATAAGCATTGAAACTTGTGTATGATATACATATTGTATACAAGTCCGAGAGCCTCCATTGTGACACGGTTGTAAGGGCAACTCTTGCTGGAGGTTTCATAAGCATTGAAACTTGTGTATGATATACTGTATATTGTATACAAGTCCGAGAGCCTCCATTGTGACACGGTTGTAAGGGCAACTCTTGCTGGAGGTTTCATAAGCATTGAAACTTGTGTATGATATACTGTATATTGTATACAAGTCTGAGAGCCTCCATTGTGACACGGTTGTAAGGGCAACTCTTGCTGGAGGTTTCATAAGCATTGAAACTTGTGTATGATATACATATTGTATACAAGTCCGAGAGCTTCCATTGTGACACGGTTGTAAGGGCAACTCTTGATGGAGGTTATCATAAGAATTGAAACTTGTGTATGATATACTGTATATTGTATACAAGTCTAAGAGCCTCCATTGTGACACGGTTGTAAGGGCAACTCTTGCTGGAGGTTTCGTTAGCATTGAAACTTGTGTATGATATACTGTATATTGTATACAAGTCTGAGAGCCTCCATTGTGACACGGTTGTAAGGGCATCTCTTGCTGGAGGTTTCGTAAGCATTGAAACTTGTGTATGATATACTGTATATTGTATACAAGTCTGAGAGCCTCCATTGTGACACGGTTGTAAGGGCATCTCTTGCTGGAGGTTTCGTAAGCATTGAAACTTGTGTATGATATACTGTATATTGTATACAAGTCTGAGAGCCTCCATTGTGCGCCGCAGTTGGGCGTGAGTTCTGATAACGGCTTATTACACCACTTGTGGCGATGATAAGCCGAGTGTACACATTATCAGCCAGTTTAGCCAACTTGGCTATTGGAATTCGTAATGTTGAATCCCCTCACATTCTATCATTAATTGTTGGCTAATTCTCCGTATATGATGACTATCTAGTCTTGCAAGACTCAATGCTGTTTATTTCCGTGAGCAGTCATTCGCGAAATTTGATTAAGGAGGCGTTTCTCGCATGCCGACACAACAAAATGAGTAATTAACACAATTAGCCCAGTGGGTTATGTAAAACGTTTTCAGCGTTTCGCCTTGAAGGCTAGCACTGCCGTGAAACGAGTAGGCTACAGTTTCTCAGTATTACACAGAAAAAGTAACCAACAGTAAATTCCAGTTTACAGGTCACTAAAACAAATACTGAACTTCTCATTTATACTACATTCCGTTGATCTAATATATTGACATGAAATGTACATTTCTTGGATCTAACCTTAGTTCTGTTGATATAATACATTGGTATCATGATCTAAAATGTTATTGATCTAATACATTGGTATCGTAATCTAGAATGTTATTGATCTAATACGCCGGCACCCGAGTCTCATTCACGCAATAGAACGGCACTGTGATCTAGTTTAATTGATAAATATTTAGTGACTTTTATTTATGTAATACACATACATTGTAATCTAGAGTTTTAATCTGAGCTCTGTTAATGTAAAATATCGATATCAAATTTACATTTCATGGATCTAATAAATCAGCATTGTAATCTAGTGTATCATCGATATAATAAACCGGCATTGCAACATGAGTTTTATTGATATAATGCGTCGGTATCATAATCTACAACTTTATTGATATAATACACCGACATTGTAATCTACAGTATATAGTGTTTTTGTTCTAAGCTCTATTGATATAAAATATCGTTATGAAATGTACATTCCTTGGATCTAATAAACCGGCACTATAACCTGAGTTTTGTTTATATAAATACATCGGTATCGTAATCTAGAATGTTATTGATCTAATACGCCGGCACCCGAGTCTCATTAACGCAATAGAACGGCACTGTGATCTAGTTTAATTGATAAATATTTATTTATTCTTTCAATCATTAAATTACCTGTCCCAGTATGTTTGAGTTGGCGGATATCTGGATTTGTATTCAATATGGCCAATGTTTAACCATTTGTCCCCTTTATATTTATTTTTAGAATGTCCCTTTTTAATTAGAAGACTGTGCGGGTGTTGCAGGAGGTGAAACGTAAGGAGCGTGCCGAGAAGGAGCGTGTGGCGGCGCAGAATGAGTTCCTCAACCGGTCGCTCCGGGGCTCCAAGAAGCTTCAGGCGCTGGAGAGTGGCGCGGGCCCGGGGGTGGTCAATGATGCCTTCACGGAGGACGAGCGGCCCACTCCTGTCTCCGCCACTCCCGAGTTGCCAGAGGACGAGGACGTGTTCGCCGACACCCTGCACAAAGTCATCAGTGAGTAGCCACAGTACAATTATCACATAGACTATAATAGGAGGCATGAGCAAGCGCTTCGAGTATCTTATTTAGATATCTGTGTTTTCCATAGTGGAAAGACTTAATTTTCCTTATTCCGCCATTGTACTGTGTGAGTTAGCCTAACGGTGTTTGATGTATACGCATTTCTAAAATAGCTTAGCGATTAAAATTGATAACAATTTGCATTGTAAAATACGTGGTTTGAGAAAAATAAATCAACAAGTATTTTGTAGTTACAGTTCTCATTACATTGTATTTGTTATCAAAACGGGACCAATCAAAACGCTAAAAGATTTTTGTATCGTATACAAGTTCATTAATAAGAGATAGTAAGCAGTTTTGCTACAAAGGGAGCTGAGCACCTGAGTTTTTCTTGATATCTGCAACTTACGGTGGACTAATTTTTGGTCAGATTCCGTTATATGCCCCCAACGCTAATTTTTCATTTACGGTTTATTATAATGAATTACAATTGGTTAATTTTTAATTTTGAACCACCAAGTGACACCGGTATGGCTTGAGACGAAAACTTCACACTCGAATAGAAACAATAAAGGTGGAAGAAGATAGACGCGACTGCGAGATGTTATGGAGGAGCTTGCCACTGAAGTGGGTCACGATGAATAGCGACTATTATGTCACTTTCTCACCAGAACAATACTCGGCATTCGTGTGCCAACAATGATTAGCATAAAGAGATGCTCGTGCTCACCGCTCGCCACCTTGTTCAGCAGTTCAGTTCATCCTTCTGTGTTATCTGTTTTTATTTTATTTGATAATGTAATGTTAGTCGAGGTGAAATAAATAGAAGATCTTCAAAACTGATCTTTTAGCTTGAATCGGCCGTTAGTTTTCACGTATACCGCTGACAGGGAGGGGGAGTACAAGGACAAGGGCAGGTATTCTAGGGGTAGCGGCAAGTGTATCTCTTGCTATAGAGCCCGAATGAAGGAGAGGTGCGGCAGGGCCAGGTGGGACGATACACAATGGAGCAGAGGTAGAGGTAGACGTCGACTTCGCGGCGGACCGCGCACGTACACGTACAGTAGTCCTCCCACCTTCCTGTCTAGGTGTACCTGTGTAGTACTGTGCGTGTCTTCCTCTTGGATCTCAAGTCAATCACCTGTTAGTTGTTGGACGTATTATTGTAAGTTAATCTTTCTTTGTAGGTGACTTAAAGTATCCGAGCTAGAAGTTTTATTGGCCTTTTATTATCAACACGAGGTATATTTTAGATTAAGAGTTTATGTTCACATTTGTTTTGAGCTTCCAGAGGATTTGAACCCGGGACCTGAGCAACTAGAAACAGCACCTCTAAAGTTATGTCAGTGTATAATTAATTGTTCTGTTCTGACATACATTTTGGATCATGAAGCATTGAATCTAAAACGATCTTTTTGTATTACTCCACAAAACATTAAATTAGAAGCTCCTCTTTAAAAACTGGATATCCTATCATCATATCCAGATCTTGTCTGTTTTGTAAATATTTACTGTAGGTAGATGGTTCAGTTTTACATTATAAAGGAAAGAGTGTGTATTTGTAAAATATAAAAAATACAAACTATATTTAATAATGTTCTAATAATTTACTCATTTCTATATATTTCTACTTGGGCACCACAGTACCCTAACCACAAAAACGGTTTATCATAAATACCACATAATGATACCAGTAAATATATTTATATTGATTTTCAAATAATGATTCATGTAAATATATATTATTTGGTAAATTATGTGATTTTTCGTGCAAAACTTTTATTAGAAAATTTTATAAAGTTTTGTGTGTTCTCGTATCAAAGGATGGCACAAGATAGGGGCTTAATAGGAGCTCCTATGTTTCTTGTGTTTTCTTAAAGCCAGTGTGATTGAAGAGTGTGATTGGATTGAGAGTTATTACGTTTTGTAATAAAAACAAAATAACTTATAATATGTTTGTGGAAATTGTTGTAAAACACATATGGAAACACTAAAAACTCGTGGAAAGTATGTAGTAAATTATCATTTCCACAGCAATAATACGAATGTGAAATTTACTATGTAATCAACTTCATTTTATTTACCAGACTATAATGATAAAATAATTACCTATCAGACTATGTAAAAATTTTCTTAATCAGTAATTCTGTTTGTAATATATATTTGCTATCTTTGTTTGGGCTTGATTTTAAAATAATCCAGTCTTTTAATCTTTGTGAGCTGCAGGTATTTATTTACAACTAAACAATTTCCAATTTTCTCCTATTTTTGTTACATATCTAAGATGGCCAACATTAAAAAACTCTATTTCTATTTTATTTTAGTTTTTATTTTATTTTTTGTACCCTGATGAAGTATAACAAGTAACAAAACGAGAATTGTTCTGTTGACTGTCATAAAAGATAATACGTGTTAGTATATCAGTTTGTGGTATTTGGAGTTTTAACTTTTATTCAGCACAAGTCCACAGTTTGGTGATAATTTCATTTTTAGTTTTTTTTATTTCTTTATAAATGTATTAAAACTAACAAGTTATGTCAATCGATGAAACAATTTAATAGATCTACAAAAGTATAATGGATTAAAGTGAAATACCGGATTATAAAAAATAAAAACTAATAAGATTTAGTTAAATATTTTCATCCAAATCAAATGTGTATGATTCAAATTGTATTTTTGTAACACAGCATATTTAAAATTTCTCATTTTGTAAACTGAAAGGATTCATCACACTTACAGAGTGATGTATTTTTATTTAGCTGAATTCATTTGGAGAAAAATATCCACATATTGGTTTTTGCAATTTGGTTATTTTATGAGAAGGATTTGGTAAATAATTTAATTCTTAAACGATTAATAGTATCTCCATCTCATCCTGGGTAATATAAAATTCAAAGAGAGGAACACACTTTATTTTTACACTTGAAATTCGGTTTCTTTTGATCTTTAAATAAACTTCACTTGCCAGTTGATATGGCACAAAGCAAATTTATATAATCTATATAACCTGGGGAGTAGATGTATAATCTGTACTTGGAGTTTTAGCAATAGTGTCTGCAGTGCAATAGTAATACAAAACATTCTAAAAAGGCCAGTGTCCAGTGTGTTAATGGTTAATGCAACATAGGTTGATACATAAACCAAAGAATTTTTTTTAATACACTGTCAGGTTTTGTAAAGGGTCCTCCACAAACAATGCTCTCAGTAGTGTTATTGAACATATTTTTACTTTGGGACTGTCTCCTTGTCTTCAAACATGTGCATTATTAATGAATACTTACTCATATAAAACTACAATACATATTAACGTACAGTGAACACATGTCATAAAACAAATATCAAAATTGATATGTTCTGTCCTGTAACAACAGTCTCAGGCCAGTTCCGTAATTTATTGCTATCCCATCCAGAAAACGTTTTATAAATCTATAATGTGCAGTTTTAAACACACTAGGATCAACAATCAAGTGTAAAATCAGTATCTCGTTTTACTCATTACATTTTTAATGAAAATTACCAGACAGAATATAATGCGCTCTCAAAAAAACCCTTTATATGAATTTTGAACGAATTCCTGAACTGTAAAAACGCTAGGACATGGAAGGTTTAACCCAACGGATTCTAATGATTTATATGGGCTAGTTCCCTGAATACCCAACAGCGATAGAGAAATCAGTTGAGTTTGGTTTAGTGTTTTGTATGGGAAGCTGAAGGTCCTCTGAAGCTGATGAGCTCATTTAGCAGCAGTTCACGGCCCACAGGCTGCCTAACCAACCAGTTAAACAGACCTTGTCTCCCTTCCCCTCTCTAGGAGTCTTGTTGTTACAAACGAGATAGGTCTTGGGGAACAACTACCGGTAATAAGAGGTGAAATAGCAGATATCTCACTTTTTCAAGTTCCTTTTTAAGTTCTCTTATATGTGTATATAAGGTGTATATTAAAACTATAAATTTAATTTGATCTTTAAACTTTATTTAACAAAAGACATTGCATATAAACAAATAAGAATATAAACAGACTGCTGAAGATTATAATCTTTAACAGTCTGCGGTTTTATTGTTGAACATTACTGGATATTAATAAGTCTACAAAACAAATCTTATTAAGGTGGTGCAATTGACTTTAAGTAGAGTAAAAGTTTTTAAATTTAATAGTTACAATCCTTCAAGATACCCTTCCTGAAGACAGAAAAAGAACAAAAAAATTGGGTCACTTTACCAGAAATTATAGACATTTGAAGTCATTTTGGGTCTTTTTGTAATCAGGCCCAATGAAAAATGTGTGACGATAAGGATTTCAAATTTTTATAATTTTCAAAACCAAACAAATAGTTATACAACACGGCTAGTCTCACTGAGTCTTGCTTGTGTGGAGCCGAACACACTTATTTAATTACATTCTGTATAAAGATACATGTATATACAGTAATGTTATACTAATATGTTTCAAATAACTAAACCATTCAAAATATCATTAAATTTGAAAATTACAATGAATTGAATGAACAATCATTCAACACTTGATAACGAGGGCGCTATATGCGACCTGTGCCCCATGCTTTAAAATTTTGCATTCTTTTTTTGATACCGGTAATGTAAAAGAACAATGAAAATTATTGTTTTCTCTTATAACATAAAAGAAAAAGAAAAAAAATAAATTACCCTAATTGGAATCAGTCTGATTAGGACTAACAGTCTAGCTGTCTAATTAATAAATCATCTATAAATGTAGTCAGAAAAATTATGAAACAATTTTTTTAATTATTCATTTGACTAGGCTATGCATCTGAGGCACAATGTAGCCAAATAATCTTATACTGGTGCGTGTGAAAGATACATTCAGACAAGGAATGAAAGTGGGTTTTATTTTAAAATAACTAATTTCTTAAAGAATAACAAATAGATCGTTTTCTAACATTATGATTACAATAAATATGTAATTCAGCCATAAATAATTAAAAAGTGTCACTTCCTGAAGGTATAAAGTTAATTGTATTAATTAAACAACTAATACAATCAAAGATTTAACTCACATTGATACTGCTATAAAATTTGTTTTCAGCCATTTTTAATTGAGGCTTGTTTGCTAATTTCCTAAGGTTTTTAATTTGAAGGCCTATAATTCCAGTAAAGTAATGGAACACATATTTTAATAACACAGTTTTTACTAGATCACTTCTCAAAGAGTTATTCATTGAAAAGTTAACATGAGTCTGATGGCCTATCATCGATCGAGGTCCGTCATCAGTCACAGTTTACATTTGGTCAAAATTGCCTAAACAGTCTTACTACTTTAAACTTCCTATTTCTTAAAGAATGCTGTTAACAAGTTTTCATAACAGAGAGTTAAATATTTGAAACTACTATAAGTATTTCAAATGATGATTTTGTTTAAGTGTTATAATGTGGAATGGGTAAGATTGGAGAAACCCAATACTCTCTAAATAACTCTTTAACTAACTCTTTAAGTAAGAGTTTCATTAAGACATTTTTGCTGAATGAGAATTAATGCAATCCTTCTAAATTAATTTTGGTTCCACTGTCTGAACAAGAGCACACATACAATTCACAATGTTTGACACCAGATCTCTCTACTTTTCAAAATTAATGTTTACTACACATCTTACAAAGGTTAAGTAATTACCTTTATTTTTTTTAAACTTACAGATGCATAAAAATAATAATTGTTACTAAATTTCAAATATTTTAGTTTAAAAGGTTCTGTAGGCAGCAGTAATTAAAAACCAGCTATAAATAAAGACTTATGACTTTAATCTTTTGAGGATGAAACTAACTATATCATGTGGGTCTGATGATGTTCTGATTGAGGCCTCACAAAAATAGAAAAATTACCTTATTGGAGTGTTTCTTTTAAATTAATAACTATATATAGACTTCCTTTAAATGTTCATTATTGTATGTAGTACTGAAATATTTTTTTTGTGGTTTCAGAAATGCAAGCCATTTATAGTTTACTTAACAATGATTGTAGATTTGATCTAAATTTAAAGATAGAAAGTTATCCAGAAAATTGTGTTTGTCACAACTTAAAAAATATTTTAGTTAATTCTTTTTTAAATTTAATTTTCTTAATATAAAATAACATGTTTTACTGTGGGAAGAATTATTACCCAGTAGTATTTAAAAATTACCTTTGTTTGAGATTTTATCTTATGAAGTTTGGGTAATTTTCTGAGCTTTTTTCTGGAAAGTGTTCAATATAAATCAGATCATATTTTTATGGTAACCACTTTGGCATGAAAAACCAATATCTCGGTTTTGATTCAGGACCCACACAAAAAACCAGTGATAATAATTAGTCTTCCTTAAGCTTTGACTGTCTTAGTCAATGGATGTTTTCCACAATGAGGTTTTTACTCCCCTCTCCTTATCACTTCACAATTCTCATTGCAAAATTAAGGGATGCACGAAATCAAGATTCCGAACTTGCCAAAAGAATCCTGAGGTTTATTCTTGACCTCTTTCGTGCCAGTAGGTCTTCCTCTCCGTTACCTCTAATACTTTCATGACCTTGGGACCCATACAGATCTACCTGATTATGTTTTGCCAATTTCTTCAGTATTTAGTGACAGCTTGACAGTAGCCTTGAATGAAATTCATACGCATGTAGACTTCAGATCTGGTCTGATACGATAAAAAAGTTTTGCTCTTTTGTACTTTTTCTATCATTAGCTGAGCATAGATCTTTGTGACTTCAGCTTCTGCTTGAAAGATAGTGGCTTTAGTGTATCTTTTCTCAGAGGGTTCAAGTTCCAAGCCAATAGAAACCCCACAGTGGGTTCTAAGAGTAAATACTCCTTGTTTCTATGAATCCATGTCTAGTCCTTAGTCCCTTCTCTTTCTGCGTGTTGACATGTGACGCTATCCTTTCATTTCTGATATTTACCTTTTTCTGATAAGTTAAATAACATTAAAACTGGTTCTTAATGGTGACATATGTCCCCAATTCAGGACATGTATTCATCACTCTGCTCTCATAGTTAGAACAAGCACGTTATGAAATACAGTGGAACATCAGGCAAGTTTAATTTGACTCTACCAATGTTTCTAACAAGTTTCTTGAAGAGAAAAATTGCTGTCATTGTAGTGCTATTAGTGTACCGGTAGTAGTTTCAGAAGTTTTCTAGCAACTTGACATTTGAAATCAGTCTTACTGGTCACTAATTAATTACAAATGTTATCTTCAAATATTTAAATTTTAGCCAACTATAAAGTTGGCTTATGTTGGTGATATAAACATATCGAAATTAAATACGTATTAGAAAATAAATACAGTCTCTATGTCACTTGTAAATTATTTCTCTGTAATGTGACAAATTTAAATGGCCCAAATGATGAGTGTTAGATTATAAACAGCTGAGTGATTGAGTGTTGTTGTTTTTAGGTTATGGGGAGCTTGTGGCATCCCTGCAGCGGTTGCAGTTACAACTGAAGAAGGCCGGCCATGGGTACGGGGCTCTGGAGGCTCAAGCTGGGGCCGTACAGACCCTACTGCTGAGTCCTGGCTTTGGCAGGGCACTGGCAGCTCACAACAAGGTGCAGCAGTCCTGGCCTCAGCAGACACTCGGTAAACCAGTCACAGGCCAAGCCCAGGCACTAGTCAGAGATGTGAGTGGCTTTCCCAACAAGTAATAATGTTATAATATTGTGTTTTTATTTTAAAATACTTAGCTATAAGTGTTCAAAATCATTTTTTTCTTTATGATAATCAGCATGAATATTTTTGTTTTATTATGTAAGGGAAGTCTGCTATTACTGTTAATATACTTCTATATTTGATTTTACAATCTTCAGGACTTCTATAATCAAAGCACCATTATTTACTAATAGTCTGTTTCAAACAAACATTGTAATTTATAAACACATTGCAAGGCTGTTAATTATTTATTGGGCTGGTAATTATACACAAGCCTTCCCTTTAGCCCCAAACACCAGTTTTATGGATTACCCAGAATTCCTGCCGGTGATTTCTGGTAGACCTTTTAAAGCTAACTCGAGCAATAAAGAGATTTATTGAAAATGTCATAACTTCTTTATGTCCCCATAAAAACTAACAAACTTTATTGTTTGGCTATGACATCTTTCCTAATTAATCTAAAATGTATGTTTTAAATTAGTTTATACATTTTCATTTACAAAGAGAAAAAACTAATTTAAATAATTACAGATGTAGTTAGGAAAGTATATTTCAGTATCATAGATAAGTAAGATTAGATAATACTGATTATAGAGTTTCCTAATTACCTGGCGATTTTTTAACTTTTGTAGGTACTAAAGGGGGTTTGGGGGCTGTAACCCCTCCCCCCAATGATACAAATATTCAAGGTATATTTTAACTTGTTTTAAAATTAAAGTATACTCATTTTCGAACAATGTATCATAGTTTAGTTTAGTTGTAATTTGTCTTGATATTTTAACTATAAAAGCTGACATATAGTAAAACACAAGACCCATGCTTCGTAATGTTTTGGAATGACGAGTCCATCTGCGACCTGCGGGGGTTGACAAATATAATATAGACAAAAAACTGTAAGTCCACAATCAAAGTAAAGAAATATCATGGCCCTATAAATAATATCTGACTTGAAGTTCGTAATTTTTTAATGTGTTATTTTACATACTAGAACATGTTTTTTTTTTTACATAAATTTCAGAAATAAAATATAGATAATAATAATAGAATTGGTGATAGTTTTCTAGGTTTCCCTCAAAGGGTTGCCAACAGCAGCAATCAAGCTAATAGCATTGTCAAATTTTACTCTGTCAAGAAGTTTTATGTCCAAACTTCTTTAATTTACAATAAATATAAATTCTGGTGGGCCATTGATATGTAAAATATAAACATATTGAAGTTCATATTTGTTAAATTCTACATTTTTTTCTAAATCTTGTTTTTCTAAATTTTTAATTAAACAACTTTGGCTCTCAAAACATTTATGATTTGAATTTCTTAATCTCTTTCATTGAACATGTTTTTCATTTTCATGTCACAAGGTTTTTCAATATTTTTCTTACTATTATAAATTTTATTGTTTTAGGTTCAGTGTACATGCTTCTAAGAAACTAAGAAACTAATTTGATATGTGAAAGATTAACAAAAATGTTTATATTGTCTACCCCTTCAGATCTGAGGTTGATGCATGTAATAGTTTGTTTATGACTGTAGCCCAAAAAAACTTCGAATAGGGCAATAGAGTCTTTGTTATCACTACTATGATGACATAAAAATCACCAAAAACACAAAATAAACTTTTTTATTGATTTATACTCGTGTATGTTCATTAATTATTACGATAGTTATTAATTGATTGCTATTACGTGTTCCTGTCACACGCATATATAAAAACCCAAAATTACACAACCAAAATAACGAAATATCATACTCTGCAAATAATATTTAACGTGAAGTTCATATTTTGTATATCTATATTTGTTTACCACCGAGCGTTTGCCCAATTCATGATATCCGCTCAGCCGCGGTAAAAAACACACATTACTAATTTAAAATTACATTTAAAAAAAAAACACTTTTTTTTAATTTGTGTAGTTGTATACGCAGTAAATATATCCTCTATAAAACACTTGTCAATTTATATCCCAATATTTTTATCAGGGATGATATGGTTTGAAATTAAAAAACATTTAAATGTTTTTTAATTTAAAAACATTTGAAATTAAAAATATTTAAATACATATGATTTAGGTAATACAAAAACCTGGAAGCCCATATTAAAATGTATAAATTCTAGGTAAAAGGTGGAGGATGTGTCTTGTAGTTCTTAAATTATAGCCATTGTTTGGAGCCTCTGTTTTTCCTATTAATACAGCCTCATTTTCTGAAATTATTTTGTGTTATCCCCAAAAGAGTAAAGTTTCACTTATATTGTAGCCATTTTAAAGAGCGTAAAATAATAATACTGCTCTCAGACGGCTTTTAAACTTACAATTTTAAACTTTATTAGCATTTAACATATTCTATGTGGGGGGTGGATGATCCTGTACCTCAGCTTGACTGGGAGGTACATAAAATTTGTGGTGGTAACCCCTCCCCCCCTTAGGTTATGCCTATGTGTACACTAATAAATAAATCTTAGCATTCAGAACTGATAATAATTTATTATAACACTCTTTAGGTACTGACATTTTGTCTGGTACAAATGTTGTTGATCGACATTATGTACTCACATAGCCTTTGGAAAGCATAGTTCTAAACCCTGAACACTTCCTTTATGACAAACCAAAGTTCCCAAATAATTTCCTTATCAGAAATACTTCTCTTTAACTAGACTCTACTGCATGCTGATGATCATGCAAGCTGGTAACCTTGAAATGTTGATCCTGAAGTGTTGCTATCGTGGAATATTGTTCATGGAATCCTTGACCACGAATTTTAACTATGAATGTTAACCACTACCCTGCCTAAACCAACCATGAATTAAATAGCTTTAAGCTGAGAAATTAATAAATAAAATAAATACTGCTCACCAGAAGTGCAACTGCACAACTGGCTTCATTCATCAAAATCTAAAGATAAGAACTGAATTACTTTTGTCATTTACTGAACAATACATTGATATTAATATTTACAAGAAGTCCTCTGGTTGGTTAATAACTATTTATTATACACAAAAATAATAAATAATTCACCAACGTAGCTCACAGGAATTTGGTTTTATGGCCGAGACAGGCCATACGCCTAAGTGGATATCACTTATATTGGAAGTAGGTGTTTAACTTACTGTCAAATTAGCATCAAATATCATAATATACAGTATTCTGTACTTATTGTTTGTTTGATTAACTAAGAAAAGAATAAATATTCCAGTACAAATTGAAATAAACAACTTGCAACCCTGCAAGTAGTTTGACAGAACAAAGAACATACAAATGACTGCAAAGAGGATGATTGACAAAACAAAGAGGAAAAAAGTCACAAAACAAGTAGTTTATAACATAAAATAGCTTTGTATTGAACATTATTGACATCTGGACAATATGAAAGCCAATGAATATAAAACATCTATTTTATCAGATGTTGTGCATTTTAGCTGAACGATTGAATTCTGGTATAACCAATGTCATGTGTTCTGGCAACATAGATGACATCTGATATATTGAATTATAGAGCTAAATGGATTAAATCTGATAAAAATGCAACACACTAAAGAGCTATGAATTTCAGAATTCATATTATAGTTCAATGAAACATTACTATTAATCAGACTCTTTTTCACGGTTTAATGTAAAACACTAGTTGTATCTCATAAGGGTAATTTAATTGTGACAGAATGCTTATGTCTTCTAAATTTAAGTAAAAATAAAGTATTTCAGATGTAATACAACTTTTGTGGTGTAATGAGTGGTTGTTCCTTGGATTAAAACATTGATGAAATACCATATAATAACTATATGTCTAGAGCATAATGTTTTGTCTGTCTTTCTATATGTGTTTTAATTTGGAATTCACAACTTACACACAGATTAAATTAAGGCATTGCCATTCTCTGTTTGACTTACTAAGATCTTGTAAGCCAAAATATATTGTTGACTATAATTTTGGACTCTTTACTTTCAAAGTCCTTAAAAAGTATTATAAAGGTTTTTATAAACAAATAAGAATTTTATAATCCTAAAATATAAGCCAAAAGAGACCAAATGATTGGTACCAATCACATGCCTATTAAGTCATGTTTAGTACATGCCTTTTTATTGTTTACTGTAAAATAATACTATGAGATGTCTAGCTGTGTTTCTGTAAGTTACCAATCTCACTTTCTTAAATAATAGCAGAGGTATGTTGTTTATTTTAACCTAGTTTGTAGTTATGTGTTAAGTTAGTTATTCACCTGAGGAAGATCCCAGGTTGCAGATCTTGAAAAGTTATCCAATTGGTAAATAAAAGGAGGCAAGGTTATAAATAGATTTGTTTTCAGTAGCCAAAAACCAGAATATAATGAGTTGAGGAACCTATTTTCATGTGGGAATGTATCTTCCTTCTTGTTTAATTATAATCATGCAATAGAGACAAATCAGCAGATTACAACGGCCTTGGACTGACCACCCACAGACTGTAGTTTGTGATCAGTGAAGTGAGGTATCTTGCAGTGGAGTGAAGTGAATTAGGAATATTGAGCAATTATTTATGTAAACAAACTCTATGATTAATTATTTTGAAGGTAAAATTACTTTAAGTGAAAAGGCATGTTTGGAATACAGTATAATGATTACTTCAACACAAGTAACCAGCAAAATAAGTAGTGAAATATTGAATATTTTAATAGAAATTTAAAGTAATATTCATGTGCAATACTATACAGTGTATATAGTATTGCAGGAGGATGTAGAATATTGCAAACTACCTTAATTTTCTATGAACAAAAATTATCTTTCATTATTCTCTTTACACCTAAAAAACGCTTCAAATCCATCTTTGAACAAACATATTTTTACAATATATACAACAAACTGTGTATATATATTATATATATATATATATATATATATATATATATATTCTAGACATATTTACTAGACCTGTAAAAATTCTAAAAAATTAAGTGTTCCAATAAACCTGAGCTGAGCATGAGAATACATCACACAATTTTACATGTCATCTGCATATAAACAAATAATATATTTTCAGTTCAACCGCTTCCTTAACACAGTTGTTAATAAGGAGTTCAGTCTGTAAATAGATTAAATTTGTTTTCTTCTAAACTAAAAATCTATTTAAACAATAAAATAAGATCACATGGTTAGAGTACTCTAGACCCATGTGAATTTGGTGGGCACTTGGGCAGATGATATCGCACAAGTGGTGGTGACTCCTCACAACTTATTGTTTTTAATCTTATCTCATGATATTTCTAATAATATCTGGTAGTTGCATGAGCTTTATTTATTAGACAATTTAGCATGCATATATACTTATATTATCAACATTTAGTTTACACTTTGAAAACTTTCTTAGGTCTCCAACAGATTGTTAGACATCCAAACAACTCCATGATGATTGTAGCTTTCTCTAATAAACGTACAGTAATATGTAATATAATTCTGTAATGTTTTGTTGCTTGTTGCAGTGCCTAGAAGTGCTGCAGCCTTGCACACAGGCTGAGGCAGCTGAGCTCAGTGACCTTCTGACAAGGTATGAGCTGGAGGGTCTGCTGTACGCTCACGACACCATCACTCGGGAGATAGCCGACCAGAGTCCCGTCATGACACCCAACACTCATGTCAACCACTCCCCACCTTCTGTGCCTGAGGACCAGGATTCCAACATTAAAATCATTAAAATTGAGAAAACCAATGAACCTCTGGTAAGTTGTTGTTTATGATTTTGGGGGAAAATTAAATCAATTATTAAGGTATTGTTACAAAGACACTGTTGCATATACAGTGATTTAAGCAATGCATCACTAGTGGAATGGAAAAAATACAAAAATTGTAAATTAAAAACAAACACTCCAATAATATAGTTTTTATTTCTGTGAGGCCTTTCATGCTCAAGGAACACATCATTATGTTTTTAAATTTATAAATAATTCCAATAAGAAAAGAGCCTCTACAATGTAGAAAATTCATGTTTCTTGATGCAAAAGTATAATTTGAGAGACCTAATTTGTAATAAGTGTAGACAAGTAAAAAATGCCACCAACGTTACTTGCTATTCTGTAAAATATTTTTACTACAATTAAAACCATTAGAGCAACAGTATTAACATGTGGTATCAATCTTAGTGTGGGTAAATAATTAAATTTATAAAAAAGAAGAAGATTGACAATACAAATATTTACTTTAGAAAATATTTTCTTCCTCTGAAACATTTAAATTAATTTATTTAATCTTTTGTTTAAAAAATGTTACAATGTGTTGTTTCTGCCTCTTTTTTGTAACTTTTACACTAACTTTGCACTTGGCTCAGAACGAAATGAGCAGTTCTCACTTCACTGCTTGTAATTAAATGATGTAATTATCCTGATAAACTCTGATGATGAGGAGTTTCATGATACCTTTCAATGTGATTACTCTTTATTAATTGTTGTAAGAGTATTTTGTTAGTGTATACATGTTCTTTTAAATAAAAATATATTTCATAATAACTGTACTTTCAGTATTTATCAAAATACTAACATTTACCTAGTAGTATTGATTGGGGCTTTGCCTGCAATTTCCTGCTGAATAATAGGGATGTATAGGTACATACATTTTAAGTGTTATACAAAATGCCCTAGGGATAAATTAATACATACTAAAACATATACCAATCTCCTGAACGATAACCAAATAGTTCGACTTTAAGTTTGGAGAGCAGTGATTTTGGACCCTGAATTGAAAGAGTGAAACAAATTTTATAAACAGCCTACCAACCAAATACTTAGTTGTATTTCTCTGCATTCCATGTATTTAATTGAATAGCCTCAACGGTTTCAGTAATACTTTAAACCAATTGTGGAGGAATCCTAAAGTCAAAGTCTGTAGATTTCTTAGTGGTATCACTTATGATGTTATATGGAATCCGTCCTATTGTTAGTTGCTAGATGTTTTGGAAATTTTATAGTAATTCCAGAATACTCTTTGCTTTTTCTCTAGGTTTATAATATAATCACAAAGTTTTAATACTATTTAATCCTTATTAATAATTAAAAAGAACTCTTACAGTGTTCTTCAATCTCTGTCCACCGTGTGCTGTTATCATTCCGATTGGCTGGGCCCTGTTCTTCCCATTGTTGATAAGAGTGCTAAATTTGTATATAATTTTCATTTACCAGGTTAACACCATCGTCACTCTTAAAAGCTGCATAAATTTCTTACTCTTTCAATGTTGATAATAAACTACCCACATTACAAAAATATATTACTTCCAGGTCATTTTATATCTCATTCATGTTGTGATTTCTTCCAGTAGATGTTGGGTGAAAGTAGACTTATGTTTATATTTTACATTAGACTGGTGTTCCTTGTACCTTTGTTTAAAAGAAATTTTTGGGACAGTCATTGTATTTTATTTGATATACTCCAGTCTTGTCCAATACGTCATAAACCTACTTATTAGTTTTCAGTACATTATTTAATTGATTATTGGTTTTAAAGGCCATATTTATATCATGTTTCTTTAATTCTTTAGGAATAGTATTTTGTAGACAATGATTAAATTCATTACATACATATTTTTTCTTCTTATTTCACTTCAATTTTGTTATTTTTCCTTTTTTTCACCAATTTATCGAATACGCTTTGCGGAACACTTTTGGATTTTGCAGTACATTTTATTGTACTTTAGTTCCTTGGTATAGTTTTCTGGCTTTAAAGAAACATTTAATAGTATTTGTATCATATATTTATAGGCACCATATTTTTGGGATATTGGATGGTGAGGTTGAAAGGATTGTTTGGCTTGATGTTGTTGGTTTCCTACATATACTCTGTAATCAAACCTGTTATTATTCTTCTTTACAGTTAGATTAAAAAATGTATTTTGTTGTTTTCTTCTACTTCTATGGTGAATTTTAATTTTGGTGTAATATTGTTCAGGTAATTGTGTAACATGTTTAATTGCGATCTGAACCATTAAATAATACCAAAGTGTCATCTACAAAATGGTGTTATAGAGCTATTTTGTTACTGTGTTCTTTCCATTCCGAGAAGATGTGTTCATTTTCAATATGGTTGAAATATATTTTAGCCAACAAACCTGAGAGTGTTGATCCCATAGCAAGTCAATCTGTTTTATATAATATTCACCCTTAAAAGAAAAATAATTTTGTTGGATGACTTTCTTTATCAAGAATGTTTCATTAATGGAATTATTGTGAACCATAAAAACAATATTACATTAATTACAACTCATAATGCACTGCAGTTTATTTTACTCTTAGAAAAAATTTACTATGCAAACTAATACTTCATTTAACAGTAATTTGATATAGTGTTCTTATTGGTTCTGTGAGCACAGCACTTTCCAAGTGTCTCTGTGGATTAACGACGTATGGGTTCTGCAACTTGGTTGAGAGTATGACATGAACCATAGCCATTACATGTCCTTTGTTGAGCTCTAAGAATATTCATTAAAAGATGTTATGAGCATAAAAGATTTATTGTTATTGTCAACTCTTTTATTACTTTTATGTTATATTTTATTGATTTGACTGACGGATCAATTTTGATATGTGTATGATTTGTGTTATTTAAAACATGGCACTTATTGTTCGCTAAAAATAATGCTAATATACTATATATTCAGATCTCACAGTGGTTTGTCCTCCAGATTGCTAACCGTTAAGTGATGTGCAGGGAGCGACGGTAAGGAACGAGGGAGAGGCTGTGATCATTGGACGAGTAGTGAGAGGTGGTGCAGCGGAGAAAAGCGGGCTACTGCACGAAGGAGATGAGGTGCTGGAAGTTAATGGTATCGAGATGAGAGGCAAGTCGGTGAACGACGTGTGTGACTTGCTGTCCACGATGACTGGGACTCTTACCTTCCTCATTGTGCCAGGACAGCGACGTGGCAGCATACGTACATCCTCCACACGAGATACTCTGGTAAGTAAACACCTTTTTAAAATATTTTAAAATATACATTGAGAATAATTACGCTGTAAGCAATCAAATTGAAAGTTGTTATAGTGATAGATTACATTCATGATGTGGCAGTTCAGTCCTCTACATAGTAGTAAATTTATGATTTCTCGCCATAAGATTTTCATAATAACCAAACTGGTATTATGTTGGTGTATAGATGCATGTGAAGGCACACTTTGACTACGATCCCGAGGATGATCTGTATATCCCCTGCAGAGAGCTAGGAGTGAGCTTCCAGAAAGGTGATGTGTTGCACGTGATCTGCCAGGAGGACCCAAACTGGTGGCAGGCCTACCGTGAAGGAGAAGAGGATCAGACCCTCGCTGGCCTCATCCCCTCCAGATCCTTCCAGCACCAGTCAGTATACAAGCACCTGAGTCAAACATACATTTTCTCCTATACTGTTTTCACTCTTATTAATGATACTATTTTATTGACATACTATGGTTCATTCCATACCATCTGTGTTATGGGGTTCATCTTTGGGGAAATTCAAGTGCTGCAAAGAGAATTGTGTTTTTTAAAATAGGCCATTAGAATAATTGCTGGATTATCTACCCAGTTATCTTGTAGACATATTTTTGCTAGGTTCCAGATTTTGACTCTACCCTGTATTTATATTTTTCAAAATGTAGCCTATGTAAAAGAAAACCTAAGTAAATTGGAGACACGGTTCTCTATATGATCATGACACTAGATGTAAAGAAAATTTAATATTAGGCAAGAGATTTTATGAGTAACAACTACCAGCAGTTCAAGCTATGTAATAAGCTCCCTGCTACTTTAAAAGCTTTGCCAATAAAAAGAGTTCAAACAAATATTGTCCAATTGGTTAAAAAGAAAGGAATTTTATTCCACTGAAGAATTCATGGACTGTGAGGATGTTGAATATATTTGTATATAATAGGGAATAGTTTTTAATGTTGTAACTTAATTGTTTTTCTGCATAACTACTATTACTGAGTGCCATATTACAGCCATGAGTGCACAGTACTTTGTATCATTGACGAGAATTATTCTAGTTGTACAATTGCCTAATGGTCACTAACCTTGTATAATGCGAATGGGCTTTCATCTACCAGACTGTCAGTATATAGCATATACTACCTACTATAGTTTTGTTGCATTATAGTTCAATAAAGTGTACTGTATATTGATTTAATATATCTAAATTAAATTAAAAAATTGTAATATTATTTTGAAATTTGCAGGAGAGAGTCTTTAAAACAGACCATTACTGGTGACAAAATAGGAAGAGAAAAGTCAAAAAAAGCAGGAACATTCCTGTGTGCAAAAAAGAATCCTAAAAAGAAAAAGAAGAAAATGCCTTATAGTGCTAATTATAACGACGGTGGATATCCCATATACCATACTACATCAGCGGACGGTAAATTTTTAAATTACTTTAATATAGCTGTAAAATCTATTTCAATCAGATTAATTATTGATTCTTGAAAATGTTTTGTATAAAGAATAGTCTAATGAAAGTTTTACTGATTCACCCTTCAAGAACAATTGATCCTTTTATAGTTTTAATCTTTTTTATTTGGTAAAGATGCTTTTATTTTATAAAGATTTAAAAGCAACATCGGTATGATCTATTTTATACTGCTCAGTATGATTTGCTAAAAATGTATTTTTAATACAATTCCAATGCCTGAAGCTATGAAACAGGCTGAAATATGTTATAATTTTTATATATTGAATGGGTTTGTTATTTTGCGAGGGCTATCCAGAAAGAAGGTTACGTTTTGATATAAACAGAAAACAAAGTAAAAGAAAAAACTGTATAATATACGTTTTAAAGTGACACTAAAATACTATTTTTCAACATAGTGACCATAAAATGTAGGCACTTATCATAGCAAAATTCCAGCTTTATAAAATTCTGCCATCTGAGACTTCAACTAGGTAGTCACACCCTTCCGCAGTTCCACGTTGTCACCAAAGCGCTGCATACAATCCAGATCTTCATTGCTGGAAACAGGTGGAAGTCGCTGTGTGCAAGGTACCAACTGTAAGGCGGATGTGGAAACACCTCCTACTTAAAAGCATCCAGGACTTTTCAAGTCTGATTTATTGTGTGTGGTCAGGCATTGTTACCCATCATGCACAAAATTTATGGTAACCAAACTTCTTTGTAACAATTTCTTTTAACAAACTCTTTGAAGTTTGAGGAAAACTTAGTGAGAGTTATGTTATTGTAATTCAGTGTTCATTCTTAATCTTCTTATAAACTTTAGAGACAATTTCATCAGTGGCAATGCTTGGCCATCCACTTCGTTCGTCATCATGGACATTAGTTTGGCCATTTTTAAACCTAATGCACCACTGACGCACTCCATCTTCAGTAATCATATTGTTCCCATAAACTTCACAGAGTTTGTGATATACCCCAATTGGTTTATTGTGCTTAGCCAACAAAAACCATATTACTAACCGCATTTCACAACTGTGGGATTTTCAATTGCGTCACACATTTTAAACTGCTATTGTAAAATGACAAGGAGCGACAATAACCTCTCACTAGCACAGCTGGATAGCCACTGAACAGGGAAATGCCCTGATATCAGTGGCCGTGATAGTACCGCCCCTAGAGGCTACAGAGCGAAATGTTATTTACTTTTTTGATAGCCCTCGTACAAATAACAAAATTTACATATATTTTAAAACAACAGTTTTTAGAGGTTTAAAATTACATTTTAAGAGAGAGCAGATTTACTACCAGATAGGAAGGTTATTCTTCTTCCTTTCAAAATACAGTAAAGGGATACAGTAAATATTGAAATCTCGTCATATATTGGTCTAAGTAGGATTAAGGATTTTTTTAACAAAAATAATCTTTTATTAAATTCAGATAAATCTAATTATATTTCTTTTTCTACAAAGCAATCCAGATCAAATTTAAACTGTGACATTTTTCTAGACAATGACAGACTTCAACAAGTAGACCACACAAAGTTTTTAGGACTTATAATAGATAAAAATTTAGCTTGGGATAAACATGTAGATCATGTTACTAAGAAGATGTCTACTGGTCTATATGCACTGCGACAAATGGCAAAAATTAGTAATTTACATACACTTAAATTAATATATTTCTCTTTGATCCATTCACATTTAGCTTACGGAATAAGCATTTATGGAGCAACAACAATAAGTAATTTAGATAGGCTTTTGGTCCTACAAAAAAAATCTTTGAGAATCATGAAAAATTTAAGATATACAGATTCTGTTAAACATATTTTTTCTGAACTTGGAATTCTGACAGTATATATGGTTTACACATATTTGAATCAATAATTTATGTAAAACAATTTTTTGATCCGATACTACAAACCAATAAACATACATATAATACTCGTTTTAATAGACATGTCGATCAACACAATCTTGAATTTTACAAAAAGAAAACATATTACAGAGGTGTTAGATATTTACATAATTTACCAACAAAATTTATAATGGAAACAGATCTGTTAAAATTAAAAAAAGAAGTCAAAGATTATTTAGCTAAAATTTGTCTCTATATTCTTTTGAGGAATATTTAAATACAAAAACCAATTAATTCATTTAAAGAAGAATTGAAGATAAATTGTTAAGATGTTACGATTGTATTTTTTTACTTATATTTTAAAATTAATATTAGTATTTAGTTTCATTGTAGTGACGCTATTCTTTGTACCTTGTACATATTACAGAATAAAGTAGTTTGACTATGACTATGACTATGTTAATCATTTACATTTTTAATGTTAAAACTATTACAATATAGTTTATAGAATGTTATAACTATTTATAATGTTATTCTACATTTATTTTAATTTTCTTAAATATAGTAGTTACAAACAGAATGCAACAAATTATGAAAAAGTAAAATTGTGTTATATTGCTATTAACGTAATCTATTGCATCACTGTTTGTTTAATGATAAATAAAATCTTGAATCTTGAACCTAAATAAGAGGACATCATACTTGTGCCTCTGAAAAAGTTGGTCTACCAACTTAAGTGCAAATATTGCTCTGCTCAGGCTTAATCCTTTCGGGACTCATTGAAAAGTGCTGATTTCTCTATATGGTTGTATATGTATAGTTAACCCTTTGCGATCGGATGCAGTATGTAATTAGTATGTCCTCTACGATCGCGTGGCCAGTGTGACGGGCCACAGCCATCTGCGCATCAAAGTCGTATTAGTTTTCACTTGAGTTGTCCCCGGCGCGCTCGGATGGCCAGTGAGACTGGCCAACATAGAATTCCTTCAACGGTCGGATGGCCAGTGCCACTGACCAAGAAATACATTCTGCATTTAGAAATACTTTATCAGCGTTAAGATGGCTATAAAGTGCTGAAACCTATCGAGTAAACATTGAACTAAATGAAACCTCTGTTTCATTACATTTAACCATCTTGGATTTGAGGAATACTAGAAATAAACAGGTGTTTGTCCAGTACCATTTGACAGTGGGAGCATTTCAGATTTGTTGAAGTGTCGTAAATATTGTGATTAACCTAGTTTACTTGTTATTGTGTTAGATATCGTGCAGTTATTTATATTTAGATAAATGCAATTTAATTAACAGTTGTCAATATGGATTAAACCTTTAGTCCCTGACGATTTTTGAAGAGATACTGTTTAATGAAAATAGTGATGTTGACTCAAATCATGACAGTGATGTACAGTCTAATTTCAGTGGTGATTTTGATAACTATGTAACTGTTGAAGAACTATTTGAAGAAGATTCAGATTATATTGAACATAATGATGAAGTAGACCAGACAGACAATGCAAATATAGTAGGCCTAGACGGGACAGACAATGGAAATATAGTAGGCCTAGACGTGGCTAGAGAATGGAAAGAATGGTCTGAAGGTGATGGAAACTTTTACAAATTTATTTGGGACACAGGTTAGTGGTTTTCAACTTGCAGGTAATGAGAAACCTTCAACCCCTTTAGAGTTTTTTCAGCTTTTCTTTACTGATAGCCTATTGGTAGAAATCGTAAAAGAAACAAACAGATATGCTATTGAAAAAAATTCAGAAAAACACACCTTTACAAAAGAAATCAGTATGGTGGTCATGGGTAGAACTAACACTTTCAGAATTGAAAGCTTTCCTTGGAGTTATTTATAAATTATGGGAATGAACGGCAAAACCAGAAATGGCTGACTACTTTTCCACAAATTGGGTAGACTACCAACCATTTTTTAAGGATGTTTTAAGTAAGGAAAGATTCTTACAAATATTCTGGAATTTGCACATATGCCCACCTCCTTCTGGTCCTGTCGCTGGGACATTGACTCGTTCCGGTAAGGTAAGAAATGTTTTCTGCGTATCTGGATAAAAAGTTCAGAGAATATTATGTCCCACAAAAAGAAGTCAGTGTTGATGAAAGCACCATAGGCTTCAAAGGACGTTATAGTCTTTAAAGTCTACAATAAAGACAAGCCGATTAAAATGGGGGATTAAGGTGGTTTGTGTTGTCTGAGTCCTCAACTGGATATATCTGCGCTATTGAGCCATAACTTTGGTAAAACAACAACTGACCCGCTTGAATAGGCCAGATTTAGGAGTTACAAGCCGCATTGTCCTACATCTTGTAGCTAAGCTTAAGGAATCTTATGGCAACATTGAGGGCCTCCACGTCTTCACTGACAGGTGGTATACAAATATGGATCTGGCAGCAGAACTTCTAGAGTGGAATGTTTATCTAACAGGGTACTGTAATGTTAAACAGAAATGGCCTACCCCGCAATTGTGAAACCACAAAGAAAAAATGTCAAAAAACAGACTCAAAAGCTTAAACTGAAACAAGGGGACATTAAAAACCTTCAGGAAAGATGAAAAGTTTTCTCTGTTACTGTGGAAAGACAAAAGGTAGTGTCAATACTAAGTACACTGTATGGTGATAACACTACCGTGGCAGTTAGGCGACAGCAAAAAGATAACGTAGTACAAGAGGTGAAAAAACCGACTGTAGTTTGCAATTATAACAAGTACATGGGGGGAGTTGATCTTGCGGACCAACTACATATCATCATACTCTTTTACCAGGAAGTCAAGTGGTGGTGGAGGAAAGTTTTTCTTCTGGTTGTTGGAAACCGCCATCGTCAACTCATTTGTACTTTACAATGCCAATCAAGACCAAAACAACATCAAGTTAGACAGAGAAAGTTACAGAAAAAATGTTGATCACAGAATTAGTCGGGGAAGTGCGGAATATGAAGAAAGAGGAAGACCGTCTAACAGTGTAGATGATGAAAGACTTAACGGAAAAATTACATTTACCCTATCCTCTACAGACTGGCAAAACCAAGGACTGCTCTGTTTGCAGTGACAGAAGGCCGGGGATGCAAAGAAAACGAACAAATTTCTTTTGCAAAACATGCTCCAACAATCCAGGGCTCCATATCGGCGAGTGTTTTGAGAAATACCACTCAAGCAAAAAGTTAAAAGAACAATGAAACTAAAGTCGGCCACAGTGTGATAGCATAAGTAGCAATATAAAGTTTTAATTTTCTTTCATTATTCAATAAGTATCTAATTCAAATTTCAAATTAATGTAAACCAAATGTATATTATAATTCCATTAATGTGTGTCTGTATAAGCAATAAAACAATTGCAGTAAAGTAATATTAGTTTTTAAAAGAACAATGAAATAAAAGTCGGCCATAGTGATTGTATAAGTAGCAATATAAAAGTTTTAATTTCATTATTCTATAAGTATGTAATTTATTGCACTTTCTCAAATGTAAACCAAATGTATATTATAATTCCATTTATTGTGTGTTTGTATAAGCAATAAAACAATTGCAATAAAGTAATATTAGTTTTTAAAAGAACAATGAAATCAAAGTCGGGCCACAGTGATAGCATAAGTAGCAATATAAAGTTTTAATTTCTTTCATTATTCAATAAGTAGGCTATCTAATTCCAATTTCAAATTACTGTAAACTAAATGTATATTATAATTCCATTAATGTGTGTCTGTATAAGCAATAAAACAATTGCAGTAAAGTAATATTAGTTTTTAGAAAGAACAATGAAATCAAAGTCGGCCATAGTGATTGTTTTAGTAGCATTATAAGGTTTTAATTTTATTATTCTATAAGTATGTAATTTATTGCACTTTCAAATGTAAACCAAATGTATATTATAATTCCATTATTGTGTGTCTGTATATAGCAATAAAACAATTGCTATAAAGTAGTTTGTTTTTAATTATTTAAATTTTAAATCCCACATGTAAACATTGCAGGTTTTACTACGAAATAATTCCGAGTTGGAGGAGGAAGGCCGCTACGATGAATAACAGCTGGACGCAGAGAGATCGCCGTGGGCAGTGACACTGGCCACCCGAGCGGCGAGGACAACTCATGTAGTAGTCATTCTGAGCTGTCTTAGAGTAAAACTTGGCCAGTCTGACTGGCCATCCGATCGCAAAGGGTTAAAGTACAGTGTTGGATTTTTAAACTAACACTTTTTATTCTGAAAAAGATAGGGTAAACAATTTACTCAGCTGGAACTTTTATTGCTCATCAACCAACCAGTAAATGTTCTGTAAAAAATGGCTGCAATATTGTTTCTAATAGATCAAACTATTCCCAAAAGATAGCAGCACAGTGCAAAGCCAGTAGAACCCACCGAACTAATCTCATACGTCAGTGAAATGAGACGTAGTACGCCAGCCATGCAGTGCCTGTGATTCGTTCGGAAAGGGTTAATAATCAACAAAGCTTAACAAAGAACAATTAAAAGCCCAAACTCCAAACCTGTCACCCAATACTCAAGTAGCTACAGTTTCACTTCCTTCAACAAGTATTCAAAGTAAAAAATAATAATAATGGAGTTTAGCCTACCAGTGGGTTATCAAATTCAGAGGGCATAATGATTCAGCAAAAATAGGCGTCAATGTCCCATCAGATGCACAATTGAGGGTGACAATGTTTTAGCACAGCACCTCCCAACATAACTATGCTATGCATAGAAAACGCGGTTGCTCCGCCATGCTTTGGGATCATGTTTAAAACATTGTAGTGCATTCAATTATGCACTTGATGAGACAGTGAGATCACCTCTTCATCTGGACTACACTGAATAGTTGCTGGGTAAACAGACTGAGCTTCTTTGTAGTCTAGGTTTCTCTAACTCTCGAAATTATGTAAGGTGTTCGTTTTGAGAGTCTTTGCTGTCAACTTTTTATGGATCTCTTTAGACAGATGTGGACTCCAGATTCCAGCAATCTATATGTACCAGTCTCAGATTTGAAACGCTGCAATAAGTGGAAGGTGAAATAGAGCTTAACTCAATATTCACACTAAGATGGATTGACCACACTCTGTGTTTATGTGACCACTTGCCTACTGATAGAAAACTGGCAGTCAAGTATCTATATTTGTTCCCAATATTATATAATAAATTAATATTAATTTTTCATCTACAATTTTTCTTATCGTAGAATTATTGTAAAGCTCAAAAATTAATGCATAAAAGCATTTGCTAAAATTTTAAAAGTTGCTTTGCTTTTAGTACTTCATATAAAAATAACTCAATTGTATTAATTTCAGAATATGAAGTAGAGGAAATTTTAACTTATGAGGAAGTTACGCTATACTATCCTCGAGCAAATCACAAACGGCCGATCGTTCTCATTGGTCCACCCAACATCGGCAGGCACGAGTTGAGGCAGAGACTGATGGAAGACTCTGAGAGATTTGCTGCAGCCATACCTCGTAAGTGGTTTGTTATAAAAACATAATAAAAAGAAATATAAATAAAAACAAACACTTTCTAATAAAAAAAGATTTCTGTCAAAATAAAACAACAAAATTGTATTTCTGTGATTGAGTGTATGTATGTATGTATATATATATATATATATATATATATATATATATATATATATATATATATATATGTAGAGAAATAAAAACTTAGAGGCTTCTTACAATACATAAAGAAAAAGACTACTAATCCTTTAATATTTCGCCACAATAAAGTTAATAAAAAAATACTACTATTTGTTACTTACTGTGTGGAATTAAATGGAAGGTACAATTATGTACGATTGCGACTTGTAGAGTTGAGGTACCAATTCCCATTGTTTTGGTTCTAAAATGTTTAAGAAAATGTATAATAAATTATAACAATAACAAAATTTGTATTACGAAAATACTTATAGATGCAAACCATAGGAAGAGAAAATTTTCCTTCACAAAACAGATGTATGTAATAGTTCTGGAAACTTTGATTCCATCTAAAGTCCCCTCACCTTGCCCTCCAATTGCCCTAAGATGTCAAAGAAGAAAGGTATAAATGCAATATTCCTACATGGATTAAAAACGTTTTGTAGTTTAATTTCTACTATTTAAGTTAACCACTATTGAATATTGTTACTCAACTGTTTATATAGGGCAGAAATTAAGCCCATTCATTAAACTATATTTTTATTCAAGTTTTGTGAGAGTATGTTTGAAATCATATAAACTTTTTTTTACATAGAATAAAAATAGAATGTTTAACATTTTAACTCCTTGCAGTTTTTATCCCTAAAAAATTTAGTGGTGAAATAAGAATTGGTAATGTCTTGTTCGTCTCAGATACCAGCAGAACCCGCAAGGAAGGTGAAGTAGATGGCCAAGATTACCACTTCATCACCCGGGCTCAGTTCGAAGCAGATATCTTGTCTCGCAAATTTGTGGAGCATGGAGAGTATGAGCGTGCGTACTACGGCACATCGCTCGATGCCATCCGTTCTGTCGTCAATGCTGGCAAAATATGTGTGCTCAACCTTCATCCTCAGTCACTTAAAATACTTAGGAGTTCTGACCTCAAGCCTTATGTCGTTTTTGTTGCGCCACCTTCATTAGAGAAACTAAGACAGAAGAAAATTCGTAATGGAGAAGCATTTAAGGTAAAGTTATTTTTAAATATGACAGATTTTATATTTTTTTTGCTAATACTGCTTTTGTCCAAACCTAGGGGGATTTAAAAACTTGAAAGTTAACTATGCTCTAAGAACAGTTTAAGTTTTTGACTAATCACAGTAGTAGAGGTAAATTAATTTACAGATTATCTTAAACTGTAGCTAGAAAAAAAATAATAAGTAGTACCATAAAATAAAAACTCTTCTTAATAAACCACAAGTTCTCATAAGCACAATTGTAAATGATTATTTTAATTACATAAACAGTTTCAAGTCAAAAAAATAACAAATGGAGATAATGGATTAATATAATTTGATGGGTTTGTAATTAATTACTTGTTTTATCCTTCAGGCTTTGGGGCTTGTTTTCAAAGGAATACCTTTGAAATTTCTAGTTTAAATATTTTTGAGAAATAATGAGAATTTAAACTTTTTAACAAGAATATATTTAAAAAATCTCGTCATAGAGTTTTGAAAATGTTAAGGAAATCCAAATATACAGAAGAAAGAAAAGAAAGAGGTCTCTTTTATAAGTAGACTAACTCCCTATCTCCTCCATAGCTGAGGGATGGCTATGACTATTAAACCTAGAGTTTGTGAGTTTGACACTCAGAGGGATACAATGTTTGCTTGGATTAACACTGGCTAAAGAAGACTAACTGTATGAGTTAAAGCGGATTTTATATACGAGGGGGTACCCAAAAAAACCGGAATTATTTTATAAAAATTATATATTATCAAATTTTTTGCAATACGACCTTATCTCCTTCAAAATAATCTCCATTACAACTAATACACTTGTCCCAATGGTATTTCCATTGATCAAAACATTTTTTGTAGTCATCTTTAGAAATGGCTGCAAGCTCGAGCTTCGTTTTTTTCTTAACCTCTTCAACGCTGTCAAATCGTTGACCTTTCAAGCCTCTTTTCATGTGTGGAAATAAAAAAAAGTCGCATGGAGGGAGGTCAGGCGAGTAAGGTGCGTGGGGCAGCGGAACCATGCCGTTTTTGGCTAAAAACTGCCTAACTGAGATGGCTGTGTGTGCCGGTGCGTTGTCGTGGTGGAAGAACCAGTCTCCAGTCTGCCACAAATCGGGTCTTTTCTGGCGAACACTGTTGCGCAATCTTCTTAAAATCTCCAAATAAAATGTTTGGTTGACAGTCTGACCTGGAGGAACAAACTCAGAATGAACAATGCCTTTAGCATCAAAAAAGCAAATCAACATGGTTTTGATGTTTGATTTGACTTGCCGACATTTTTTTGGACGAGGTGAAGATGGCGACTTCCATTGGCTTGACTGTTGCTTCGTTTCTGGGTCATAACCATAGCACCATGACTCATCACCAGTAATTACCTTTTCCAGAAAATCGGGATCATTTTCGAGATGTTCTTTCAGAAGGCAGCAAGTTTCAACTCGATGTGCCTTTTGATGGTCAGTCAGAAGTCGAGGAACAAATTTGGCAGCAACCCTTTTCAGTCCTAAATCTCCTGTTAAAATTCGCTGAACCGAGCTCTAAGTTAACCCACTACTCTCTGATAGTTCCTCAATTGTCTGTCGACGGTCGGTGAGCACAAGTTCACGAACTTTCTCAACATTTTCGTCCGTTCGAGAGGTTGATGGACATCCAGAACGAGGTTTGTCTTCAATCGACATGTCGCCATTTTTAAATCGAGCGAACCACTCGTAGACCTAAGTTTTCCCCATAGCATCATCTTTGTAAGCTGTATTCAACATTTAAATAGTTTCTGCAGCATTTTTACCAAGTAAATAACAAAATTTCACAGCTGCATGTTGTTCACTTAAACTTGCCATGACAAAAAACGAAACAAGAACAAAACAGGGTTAGCGAAAACAGTCACTATGAACGAACAGAATGCACTAGGACAACGGAACTGGGGTCACTGAGCTCGCAATGGGTTGCGCGACACACGCCTAGCAGCAGGAATGTGTACTACACGCTGCCGGCTGCCAGCAATACAATTCCGGTTACTTTTGGGTACCCCCTCGTAATGTAAGTCTGTACAATTTCTTGACCATTTATGATATTGATATCAGTTACAATCAATAAAGTCTAATGACAATAACTTATGCAGAAGGCCATGGCTGGGAGACAGAGTGTTTTGCATATTTAAACCATCCAAATACAAAATGCAGTAATTGAGTCACACAAAGAAATATCTCTCTAGTGGAGTATTAATATGCTCTCCTGTCAAATGAGAGATTAAGTTTTGAGTTCTGACAGAGCATGCAATTGTTGAATAAGTCTGTATTGCCATTAAATAAGGTTGCTGCAATTTATACAAATTTAATGATCATTTTATAATTTAACATGTAATTGGTTTCCCAGTCATATGATAGTTTGCTAATTTAAACTAATGTACAAAGGAAATGACCAAATAGAAAATAATTTCCTCATTAAAAGTCAGGTTCTGTGATGTGTGGGATTACTTGTTGCTCATCAAGTGAGAGATTTATATTTGGTTACCAATGGAGCAAGAACATTCTGGAAATATATCTTTATTGACACTGATATAATAAATATATCTTTATTTTATAAATATATATATATATATATATATATATATATATATATATATATATATATATATAGGTATATATAATATCAATAAACATTGAATCACAAACAGTACTTGCTCCGCCGGGATTATATACATAAACACACACACAAGCAAGAGAGTGAGTACTTTTCAAATTCAAACTAAGCGCTTTATAATATAGTAGTAACATGGACAGGAAATTTTCTTAAAGGAAAATCTTGGCACAATATGGTTTTATAATATGAAGAGCAAGGGAAGGGGTTCAGTTTTTAAGCTTTTTAGATTCATCCTTTCACCTTCAACAGTTGTAGTGTCAATGTTTGTGATTTTTACTACATTTTTGAAAAATCAATTATTATGATTTATTTTGTTCTAAAATAACCTGATTATGACAGTAATATTTTTCATTTATAGCTATGAAAATTGGAATGCAAATTAACATTGATTGGAAAAATTATTTCTCCCAGTATTATGAAGTACTAATGGTTACAAAATCCTATCATAGTATCTATCTACATGTCACCCTTTCAACTGTCAATCAATATCAGTGCCTAGGATCCGTCAGAGAGACTGTAAATGGCATCACAATTTGTAAAGTTTTGATAAATAATACATTTGTGAATTGTATGGGTACATTTACACAACTTTACAAATATTTTTGTATATTAGATTTATAAAAAAATGTTATAAGTAAAGAGAGATTTTATATTGCTTAGTTCCAAGTATGTTGTTTAGGAAGAAGACTTAAAGGATATAATAGAGAAGGCTCGAGAAATGGAAGACAAGTACGGCCACTTGTTTGACATGATCATTATCAATAATGACACAGAACGAGCCTACCATCAGCTGCTGAATGAGATCAACAGTCTGGAACGCGAGCCACAGTGGGTGCCTGCCGCATGGCTCAAGTCACTATGAGGAATATTGGTAAGATCAGTGACTAGTGAACATATGCTTCAAGTACTAATGGAAACATTAAATTTAATGCTAATGTAATGTATATTCTTTTCGTGTTGGTGCTGTTGCACATCTACTGAAAACTGTGTTTGTCTTGCCATTTTACAAAACAAAATTCCACCATTTCAGTCACTGGCAAGTGGACGTTTACTGTAGTAATTTGTATTTTATGTTTTTAAACTGTTAGATCATAATAGCATTGTGGTTTTAGTTGATACATAATATTATACGTACTTTCTAAGATGAAATTGTGCTAGTTTAATAAAAACATAAATTATAGTAGTAATTGTGTTAACTCGTATTGCTGCAATGTGAAAAGTAAAAATATAAAATCAGTGAAGGTATAATACTTTGTCTGATGAATGCCAAAGGCGTTGTAAGATGCAATAATTTGTTGCAGATCATGCGCAGTCAAAGCGAGTCTGCTGAAGACAGCTAGCAGGACCGAACACGCTGGACTGCGTCTTGTCATGTTCTAATCACATGTTTAATCGAATCTTCGTGTTAGCTCTAGAGCCTATTAGTGCCGCTGCCATTCATATTTAGATCTTTTTTCAATTTCTTATGAAAGTAATAGATTCATCAAACTTAAATTTGTTAATTGATTGAAATTTATATGCGTGTTATCACTATTACCACATTATTACCAGGTGTTTAAAATTAATAAATGAAACCTCAATAAATTTTATTACAGTTTTTAAATTAAAAATTCTTTTATTCCTATTATCTTACTGGATTAATATATACATACAGTAAATGATAACATTTCTATTACATTGAGCTGTTCCTTAATTACAAACATTTCCAACATTTACTGTCAAATAAATGTTAAACCTGATAGTTATTACCTTTTCTTTCTAGTACATTAAATATTTTTCACCTTTATATTCAATCAATACAAAGTTTGACTCAATAGAAACAAAGAAGGATGATTTTTTATTCTTGGGTATCTTGTCTACAGTGATTTTCATAAGTAAAATTTCATACTATTTTAATACATTACTTGAAATGTGGGGTATTTGGTGCTATGATTTAAAGTACAGTAGTGGTTACCTGTAGTTTTTCGTATTGTTGTTTTTATTGTTTATACAGTGTGAAGATTATTTTTGTTAATAATTTGTAGTTTAAATATTATAAGACTTTATTATTTATGCTTCATGACATCACCAAAAGACAATATTGTGTACTTAGCATATGTTGTGATCTAAGTGAAAATATTCAAAAAGATAAAATGTCATTTTATTAAAAAAATATAGAAACATGTAATTTATATAGATATATAAAATATGGGATTCAAAATTATTTGGTATGGATACCTAAAAGATCTTTTTTGTAACATAAGGAGAAAAATTACGAACCCTTCTGAAACTAGACTTTTTCTGAACGATTCTTAAAGGTTGCATTTATGAAGTTTTTGCTAATGATCAGCCCCAATAGAGTGTGTACAATAACAGTTTATTATCTCCCAATCCCTATCTTGTCAATTTTCAGTAGCAGTTTGGATAGTTGGTGTAAACTGATCTTCTGTTGTTTTAGAGCAACATGTTACTGTGGTGTTGTATTAAGGGGAATGCTATGACGAATACGTATCAGATTTTAAAATGTTTTCTGTAATACTAATTTTTTTTTTATCTATTGAAGATTTAGATTTTAATTATTTGACTGTAAGATTGCATCAGACTGTAGCGTTGGTTTAATGTAAGTCAAAAGATAATGATGGGATAGGGGAGTAATTTCAGCGTTCTGTAAAAATCACCCAAACCTATTGTATTATTAAAACCTAATTTTTAATATTTAGAGGACATTTTAAACTTACTTTTAGTATATTTATAGTAAACTGTTTATCTTTTAACTGATAAGAATTAAATAACCAAACATTGAATTAAAATAATTACATGAATAATAACTTATACAAAAATATTGAAAATCCATCAACATTGTTTTTCTTACATTAAACCTAAATAGCTGTCATCACAAACATTAATAATAAATTATTACTATACAACAGATTTAATATTTAAGTATTTTCCATGTAAACTGTATCAAATTTTATTTTGGTCACCAGTGTTCAGTAGTGTTTTATAGTTTTAAAAGAAGAGTAGATTATTTTTTGACTAACAGCTTATATTTTAATTGTGAATTTAACCAAACAACCTGACAAGAGCTTTAAAAACTTTTTTTAAACAAAGCGGATAAAAGGAAAAGTGATTTTATGTTGTATTCCAACCCTGTGAGGACAGTGCATGTTTGTAAGGGAGGGTTGCGAGTGTGCCAAACTAATTATGTATAGTAAATAAAACAATGGTAAAGACTGAAGTTTGGAGATAAGCTAGTTTCCTACTTTTGGATTGTTCAACTGTAAACGTAAAGCCCTTCAATTGAAGCAATACACCAGCTACGTGCTCACAAAGTGAGGAGCCCAAGGAATTTATAAATGTTGTACAGACTTGTTTTTATTTTGTGTGTTGTTTATAGATTCTACTAATGTGTACAGTTATTATTAGCCTTCGTATTAATGTGATTTTATTATTATTGTTTTCACTGATGACTTCGCTCCAATATCAGTGAATGTATATAACTCATTCCAGAATGTTTATATTATATTGAAAGATTGATATTACGTTAAAGCAAATAGAAAACTTTGTTCTACAAAGTATTATACACAACAATATATTGTAAATCTTTGTTGTAAGACCTTAGTAAATGGTACTGATGTATACTGTGTTGAATTATTTCCCATTGTTTTTATACACCAATAATTTTTTCTGAAGAAAAAGGAGTGTTTTTGGTTAGCACATTCAATAAGCAGTAAAAACGTATTTATGATAAATTTATATTTTAACCCTAGATCTGGTGACCTACCAAAAAATCAAAATTGTCACCCTGTTTTCAGCATTTTACAAGCCTTTTTTTAAATTGTCAAAAATATATACCTTGCCAAATACACATTCCTTTTTATCAGAAATTGTAAATTATAACAGTAATGTTAGAAATAGTAAATGATAATTACAAGGACATTTCCATGAGATAAATGAAACTATTTGTGTACTTCCTGAATGTTTTACTTCAACTCCTTTAAGAGATGGTAAGATCAACAATATTTTAGAAAATCTAAGATATACAAAATTGTCACAATCACAATTTTCTAAACACTCTTAAGCTTAATTAACAAAATTTAGAAATCCTTATATATATATATATATATATATAACTTGTCATGAAGTCGTTAAGGCTAGTTTAGCCAATTTCTCATAAAGTGCCAAAAACGTCTTTTCTCACTTTGCAGTAACATGTTTTTTAAATAGTGTGCCTCCATGCTTAGTGTGTCCATATAATGTGTCCATATATATATATATATATATATATATTAGAATAATAAATCGTAAACTAAAACCCTTTTATATAAATAATATATATAAAATAAAAGGGTTTTAGTTTACGATTTATTATTCTAACATAAAGATAACCCTATAATGTGGAGTTCATAACATAATATATATATATACTAGCTGTTCCCCCGCGGCTTCGCACGCTTTTTGTAAGTTTTGCTCGTGTATGAGCACTTCTGGTTCAAGTGAATTATATTGTCAACGCCGATGTAGAGTTTACCTTGTTGACACTATCAAGAAAATCTGCCAAACGTGTGTGTTTATAGCCATTGTACACGTACATGTACTTAATAATAAAGTGGTCTAACATTCAAGCTATAAGGCCAAACAGAAATTCATTTGAAAGACAAATATCCATAAAAATTTAGCGCCTTCACATAGTGTGTGGTTATTACACACAACTACCTCGTAATTGTACATTACAATGTGCAGGCGCTTTGATAACTTATATATTTTGGAGCGCCTCCTGGTGGTGAGTTACATCAATGGGCATACATATACATACAAATTTTCATAGATATTTTTATATTTTACATGATACTCTTTACCCGGTGCTTTTACTACGTAATATTAGGACCTTCGGTTCTAAAGATTGCATGCGAAGACACGGGTAGCAGGTTGTCTATATATATATATATAGACTACCTGCTACCCGTGTCTTCGCATGCAATCTTTAGAACCGAGGTCCTAATATTACGTAGTAAAAGCACCGGGTAAAGAGTATCATGTAAAATGATTGGATTTCTATGAAAATTTTAAAACGTAAGTAGGCATACATCAAGTAGATATTATTTAAGTTCATGGTAAATATTATCAGAGTTTAATTAATTAATGTATCATGTTTTGCATGTGGAAGACCATTTCTGGTCCAAATTAATTAATTATATTTGTAATGTCACAGCTGAGCCTGCATTATTATTCTGATCAATAAAATACAAATACACAGGTCTTGGAAACCTACTTCGGTCAAAAAAAGCATCTATTTCTAGCCTTTATCACATATTTAAGGTCTAAGATACTTCCAGTACCATAATAGAGTTGTTTGCCTTGTCCTGACGAAGAAAAAATATATACTTACTTGGACCGGGAAGCCTACTTCGGTTAAAAAGAGTGCCTACTTCAGATCGTTTGAATTCACTTACTATGTCACATTTCAGCTTGCAATATTTCCTCGATCAAATTTTAGATACGTTCAATTATGCAGTTTTCGGAAATCTACTTTGGTCAAAATCGTCTACTATCGGCTTCTGTAATCTATTTTCAGTTTTAAATATTTCCACGGACATAGTTGTTTGTTTTGTTTGCCCTGAAGAAGAAAATATACACATACGTAGGACCTATTACGGCCAAGGGGAAGTAATACCTACTTCCTATGAACTTTCGGTATAAGTTTTTTCAGTAAAAGTACTTTCGGTATGTTGCAAATCCTTATTAAGGTTATGCAACATTCCAAAATAATCGTTATTAAACTTTTGCGTTACACTTGTTTTTTAGACTGTATCCAGGGAAAGAATGAGTCTTTAAGGCATTTTAGTGTTCATTTCTCTGTTCTTCCAAAAGCCACTGTTAAGATGCCATAACACAATGAATCCCACCAGTTTAAAGTAACTTATGTGAAAACATTCATAATTTTGTTCATTAAGGTTGGTTACATAGCAGTGTTTATATAATTTTCATTATGCGTTAGATTATTTAAATTCGTCACTGGCGCAATCTGGAGTACAATTTTGATATTAACTTTTTATTTACTATCTGCATTACACTACTGATCAAGCACTGTTTACTTAATATTTTATCAAATTTAAATATAAACAGATGTTTCAGCCAATTTGTCGGACATAAAACTGAAGGTGTGAACAGCTGTTTAGTGCCAGTTTAATTTGGATTATGAATTGTAAAAACTACAATTTTTCCTGAATTCCAAAATATTCCAGATATATTTTTCTTAACTTTTTCTTCATAAAAACCTTCCTCGGATTTCAATGAACATTTTTACAAAAAGAATTAACCGAATCCGTCCACCCGTTATCGAAACAGATGTTTCAGCCAATTTGTCGACATAAAACTGAAGGTGTGAACAGCTGTTTAGTGCCAGTTTAAATTTGGATTATGAATTGTAAAAACTACAATTTTTCCTGAATTCCAAAATATTCCAGATATATTTTCTTAACTTTTTCTTCATAAAAACCTTCCTCGGATTTCAATGAAACATTTTTACAAAAAGAATTAACCGAATCCGTCCACCCGTTATCGAGTTTTAGCGCTTACCAATACATTTCGACATTCATTTTTATTTATAAGATATATACAAGGTGTTTGAAAAGTATGGGTACGGCTTAATATTTTAAAAACCATAGGAGATAACATCTATAAACTTTGCACAGTGTCATATGGCTATGTAAACTATTTTTCCTTGCTATTACCATGACATGCCAACCATGGGGGGACAGCCCACAGAGGAAAACATGGAAATCTTAAATGAAAGCTTGGGTCGAGTAATACCTCATTTGAAAGAGCTCACTTAGTAGAGTTGAATACCGCAAACCGCATCTCAAAAGGTTTATCCAATCAGAAATGGCGGGTTGTTTTAGGTACACATTATGAAGTACATTATGCGCTGCCATTTCTGACTGGATCGTCGTATTCTGATGCGGTAAGCAGCGTTTCACTCTACTAATGGTTTCACTGATTAGTATTTATAAAAAATAACAAAAAAATTTAATTCAAAAATTAAGTGGTAAGGTGTAATGGTAGAACAGCAGTTCTTCCATTTCACCAACAAAGAACAATGGTAGAACTTAATTAATTCATAAACATAAAGACGACGAATTCATTTTAGTTTTATTTATTGTGTTATAAATTTATGACATAACATGCTAATTAAAAAAAATTAGTGAAATCACATCGGTTATTAGAGTGAAACGCCGCGTACTGCATCAGAATATGACGATCCAGTCAGAAATGGCAGCGCATAATATACTTCACAATGTGTACCTAAAACAACCCGCCATTTCTGATTGGATGAACCTTTTGAGATGCGGTTTGCGGCATTCAACTCTACTAAGTGAGCTCTTTCAAATGAGGTATCACTCGACCCATGCTTTTATTTAAGACTTCCATGTTTTCCTCTGTGGGCCGTCCCCCCATGGCTGGCATGTCATGGTAATAGCAAGGAAACATAGTTTACATAGCCATGTGACACTGTGCAAAATGTATAGATGTTATCTCCTATGGCTTTTAAAATATTAAGCCGTACCCATACTTTTCAAACACCTTGTGTATATACAGGGTGTATATTATGTCTGGAAACACCCAAATATATCCTTTAATAATTTAAATATAAATTTGAAACCTCTTACAATCGTGATAGAGATTGGGCATCTACTTTTTGGAACAATGTTTTGTTATGTCACACCAACGGGGGACGTCCTGCCGAGGGTAAATCGTGAATATTTCTTAATGGAAGCCTATACCTTGTGATACATAATTTTAAAGGTAATAGCTTACTGAATTGAATGCCACAAACCGCATCTCAAAGGAATTATTCTATCAGAAAATAGAGCATTTTTAGTATTGAAAAATTTACTGATGTTTCAACAATGTAATTTTAACATGGTTCTTGCCACAAAATGTGTTACACTAATTTTTTAGCATTTTTTAAATGTTCAATTAAAATAAAATAAACAATTTATTTTTAAGCTGGTTTCATTAGTACAAATTTACCAGTTTTTATTACAATGAATAAAACTTATGAGTCACTTTCTCTGATTACTTATGAATCTGTAACTTGGTGTTTTCCAGTCAGCAGGAAGGTTTAAAGAGACAAAGGTCACTAGCCTATGAGAAACATTATTGTGTTATTAATCATCTGGTCTACAGGTTTCAGTTTTGTTGAGCATGGAGCTTTCACTAGACAGGTCTAAGCTTGGGAATTACAAATGGACAAAAGGTCATATCATTCCTGTCGAGTTAATCAGTGTCTCTGAAGCATTGCTGTCAACAAGTTATCTAATTACAGTAGTTCAGTTTTTATTTGGCATTTTAATGGAATTGTCTGAAAAGAAACGAATTACTCTGTTGATGATGCGAGGATATGGCGATCGTCAAAGATCTTATCGGGAAGTTTGTAATTTGTTTAATGACACTTTCCCAGAAAGGAATCCCATAAGTGTTTCAACAATATCAAAAACTATTGAGCGTTTTGAAATGACAGGGAGTGTACGTAATCGGCCAAAGTCGGGTAGGATACAATCTGCAACAGATGAAGAACATGCACTAGATGTTTTGCAAACATTTATTGAAGACCCACATACATCGCTCAGAAAAGCTTGCACAGCAACATGATATGCACCCTATGTGAGTAAGATTTTGAAAATTAATAAATACAAACCATTTAAAGTTCATTTAGTCCAACAGTTAAGTGAGGATGATTACGACAGAAGAGTTGAGTTTTGTGAACTTGTGATGCGCAAAATGTGATGACAATAGAGATTTTTCTGACCAACATACTATTTTCTGATGAGGCAACTTTTTTCCTAAATGGCAATGTTAACAGGCACAATTGCCGTTACTGGGCTAGTGAAAACCCACATTGGATTACTGAGTCCCATTCACAGCAACCACAAAAACTGAACGTATGGTGTGGAATTTTAGGTAACAAAATTGTTGGACCCTTTTTCATCAATGGAAATTTAAATGCCGAACTTTACTACAATATGCTCCAAAATGAAATAATCCCAGCTATTCAAATTGCATCAGGAGAATACTTTGATAATGTATGGTTTCAGCAGGATGGTGCTCCACCCCATTATGGGAGACAGGTAAGAGAGTATTTGGATTTAAGGTTTCCTCATAAATGGATTGGCCGAAGAGGAGAAATCGAATGGCCTCCAAGATCTCCGGATTTGTCACCAATCGATTATTTCCTATGGGGTCATTTAAAATCCAATGTTTATAGAAGAAAGCCTCATAATTTGGAAGACCTAAGAAACAGGATTATAGAGGAGATTGCTTTTTGATAACTGAAGAAAATGTTAGGCAACTCTGTCGAATCATTTTACACAAGATTGGCTCATTGTCAAACCGTAGAAGGAACACAGTTCGAACAATTGCTTTGACACCAAATGCAGGTAAAACGTTTGTTGTAAGACTTTCTAACAGCATACATTATTTTTTATTATGTAATAAGAAATCAATAACATAAGTATTTCCATAATTGTACTGTAATAAAAACTGGCAAATTTGTGCTAATAGAACCAGCTTAAAAATGAAATTTTTGTTTTATTTAATTGAAACATTTAAAAAAATGCTAAAAAATTAGTGTAACACATTTTGTGGCAAGAACCATGTTAAAATTACATTGTTGAACATCAGTAAATTTTCAATACTAAAAATGCTCTATTTTCTGATAGAATAATTCCCTTGAGATGCGGTTTGTGGCATTCAATTCAGTAAGCTATTACCTTTAAAATTATGTATTCTTATTCCATTAAGAATATTCACGATACCCTCGGCAGGACGTCCCCCGTTGGTGTGACATAACAAAACATTGTTCCAAAAAAGTAGATGCCCAATCTCTATCACGATTGTAAGAGGTTTCAAATTTATATTAAAATTATTAAAGGATATATTTGGGTGTTTCCAGACATAATATACACCCTGTATATATATATATATATATATATATGGACACATTATATGGACACACTAAGCATGGAGGCACACTATTTAAAAAACATGTTACTGCAAAGTGAGAAAAGACGTTTTTGGCACTTTATGAGAAATTGGCTAAACTAGCCTTAACGACTCATGACAAGGAGCTTCACTAACCAATAATCCTAAAATCTAGTAGCGTCAATGCATTGAAATTCATAATAAATATATCCAATGTTTTATTCTCACAATTTCGTTTATTATTTTTTTAAAAATAAGTCTGTGCAGTTGTATACATATAAACAACTATTTATACAAACTTTCATCACCCTTTAGCCCTTTGAGGCTAAAAATAATCTTAAAATTTTATTTAAGTTTCATCAAAAGTCTTACATACATTACCAAATACATGCCTAAAAGAATTACACAATTTAGTGTGGAAAAATATTTTTTCAGACATATCAAACTAACAAATTAAACTTAGTAAAACATTTTTCCTTATTGAGTTGATTATGTAATTTGTTTCTGAGTAGGAAAATTGATTTGCTTTACTTACATTAAAACCAAGATTCTGCAGTACTTAGCCTAGTAGGTATGATAATTTTTTCTAAAACTACGTAATTGATGTTTTATGTGTGCAACATTTCAGTGTAACTAAAAAACTTATAGCAACTATTTTGCCAAATTATTTTTTATCGTCTTTAAAAGGTTAGACCAAAGTTTTTACCATCGTAGCAATCCTCAGGGAAGAAAATATAACTCCTTTGTGCAAAATTAATTTGCCATAAAAGAATTGGTAAAACACATAATTGAACCTAGTCTACAACAAACAACACATAACAATGATTCACTCTTGTCAAGAGTCATGACCCAGACTCTTTCAATGAGTATTTAACTCATTCACCACTTGAAAGTGGTCTTTCACAATTTTCGTATCAATTTTTATTGCGATTAATTTTGGTCATTTGTTGGTATCTTAAGAGTGGTTGTTGATTAACTTCCACACAGTTTTTGATACATATTCACAGTTGCCTAAAGCTGTATTGAGCGTTGTATGCTTTAGCTGTCATTATTACCTTTTTTCAGATCCTCCAGTATTCTAGAACTTATTATAAAATCTTTATTTTGAATTTCAATGTACATTTTATTACGAACATTTCGTCTTTCTCAAGAGATTAAAATTCCTTTAGTTCACTAAGAAGTACTTAATGTTTTGTAAGTGTACAGAGTGTCCCACGAAGAGATTTAAACGTTTGATTTTATACTACTTGGCCATTTACGCACTGAACATTTTCAAACTCTACACAATTAATAAAGAAGGTTTTAACAATTTTCTGTGAAAATTAAAGCTCCCTAACAGTTGAAGAAACAAAATGGTGACATATTAAAAATTTTACCATTTTGCTTCCTATAAAAGTTTAATTTCTTGAATAATTTGATTTGATTACTGTATTGCAGTTTTAAAGCTGTGTGAAGCTGGCAACACCCATTAACCAAAATACGCCAAAACTAATGGAATTGTTTGTTTAGGTATTTTTAGCATTTGTTTGCCATTCATATATGAAATATTTACAAAAAACAAAGTGGGCGCCGCTAAATCGCTTTACTTTATATCATAAATATTCCATTAATTTATGCACTCATTTGTATAATGTATTACAGTACAGTATGATGTGATTCATTATTTTGTTCCTTAGTTGTATTCTTTGTATTGAAAATCGTACCGTGTATAGTGATATTATTAAATAATATCCATTAAAATTATGTTGGAGAGACAAAAACATGTAATTAATTATTCCTTAAATCAAAGGTAATCTATTTGTAGTTATTGTTGTCAGTCAACACTATATAAACGAAATGCCTGGCTTAACAAAAGGTGACAATTAGTTTCTTTACAGCTTTTTATAATAGATACCGCAAGCACCGTTGCAGACTATGTAACTGGTGCGAAGTTAGGCGCCCACTTTGTTTTTTTTTTTAATATTTCACATATGAATGCCAAACAAAGGCTCAAAACAGTTTAACAAACCTAAACAAACGATTCTACTAGTTTTTGGCATATTTTCGTTAATGGGTGCCACAAGCTTCACACAGTTTAGTTTTAAAGAAACGCTCATTGCTGAAAACAGCTATTTGATTGAAGAATATTGCTTGTGATATAAAACATAACCTAACCTTCTCCATTAAAGTTTTACTGATACTGTAGTTCGAGAATTGGCTTTTAGTGTTGAACAAAAAAAGAAGTATTGTGCGTGGGCTATTGCTTTTGGCAACACTGCAGCAATCAGGTTGCTTACCCAGGAGTTGAACCACCTAGAAATCCAATAATAACTAAGTGGAAAAATCTTTTGTTAAAAACTTGAAGGGTCGTAAAAACGTACTCTAGAGAATCAAATGAGGAAAGAGAAGTAGTAGTATGCCCATCAATGCTCCGCTCTCCAAGTGAACCAAAATCACTACGGAAGGTTGAACTTGAAACTGGTGTTCCAAAGTCTTCAGTACAGAGAATAATTAAGAAAAACAAAATAAAATTTTACAAAAGTCACCTAGTCCATAATTTTCTTGAAGATGATCCGGACAGGAGAGAATTTTGTTCTCGTATCATTGAGTTTTATGAGTAGTTCCTAATTGGCATACTAAAATTGTTTTTTTCAGACGAGTCCACTTTCTACCACAATGGTGCTGTAAATAGGCATAATTGTAATTATTACAACAATGGTAATCCACACGTTCTTGAACAGACTCGTAATTGATCAAGTCTTTCCTCATTTCGCAAATCCTGTCAAGCGATTACTAAATGACAACCTTCATGGCCGTTGGATTGGTTGTGGAAATGATTTTTTTAGTTTTGCCACCACGATCCCCAGATTTAACTGTGTGTGACTTCTTTCTATGGGGTTACTTAAAGGAACAAGTTTATAATTGTAGCTTCAATGATGATGAGAAAATTAAACAATCAGTTGAAGAGGAACCTTTCTGGATACAGTAACATTTCTTTGCAAGAGCTTACGATTCACTTGTTAAGCGCTGTGTTTGGTGTGTCACTGTGGATGGATTACAGTTTGAATAATTGAGGACTGTAATTGTAGGTTTTTGAATAGGCCATGTTCTTAATTTTCTGATTGAAATGCTTTATTTCTCTACAATATAACAATAAATAATTTTACTAAACCAAAAATACCTTTTGACGTGACAACGTCTTAAATTAGGTTGCGGCTCGGAGTCACTCATGAAAAAGTGTAACGCCCGGTAACGTTACGATGCCCGTCCAGTGGGTCCGCCGCACGGGATCCTCACGGGATAAAGCAGATAACTGTGGGTCCGCCGCACGGGATAAAGCAGATAACTGTGGGTCCGCCGCACGGGATAAAGCAGATAACTATGTTTATTCGTAAAAATGTGGAGTGCTTAGATTCGTCATTTACAACAACTACAACAATAAAGGTAAATAATTGTACACTGATATTTCATTATCGTAAACTATGATTGATTGATTAATTGTTAGATTGACACAAAAGTTGAGAAACTGAGTTTATAGGTTATGTCATACTATTGACAAATGTTGATAGTGTTAAGTAAATTATTAGTTTAAATCACTCTGCAATCAATCGTAATTCAGTCGATTGAGAAGAAACAGCGCGTATTGCTAGTCAAACATTTAAAATAACAAATTATAACCTCTAACCTGTCATAACAGTGCGACCAAACAAACGAACTAAACCGACCAATCACCACGCGCGGAGTTAGAATTTAACTGTGTTTAGCAAGAATTTCAAATTCCAATTTTAGTAAATGTTTTATTCAACTTTACCATTTACAATAAAAAATTGTAATTAATTTCAAATTATGTACAATGTTTTAGTAAACAAAATATATTTCTATAGTTAAAATTTGTGCAATTCTTATTTTCATTCAATTCCTTGTTCCTATTGTGCAATTTAATAATATTCATATCAATTAATATTCTACCGAGAAAAAAGACGTTGTCACGTAAAATCTTCGCCCGTAAAAACCGACTTTACAGGCAACCATAATTTTTTTTTTGTATAAAGTATAGTTTTTAAAAATGCCACAACTTCGTTTCAACAATTACAGAGAACTGAATTTTCACAGAACATTTTTAAAACTTATTGAATTGTGCAGAGTTTGAAAATCTTCGGTGCATAAATGGGCAAGTAATATAAAATCAAACGTTTAAACTTCTTTGTGGGACACCCGGTATTTAGTTTTTTTTTTTAATGGTTGAGATATATTCAGGTGATGGTTATGTTTGATTTTAGGTTATCAATAGTTTAAAGTAGTCAGAGATTGTAAAATTCTAAACAAAGACAATTATGTCAAGAATGTTAGAAATCACGTTGTCGAAGGCAGTACTCGTCATACTATTCACTCTTGTGGGCAAATTCCTGGACTGATTTAGATTTAATGAATTTAAAATATCGCTTATTCTTTGGGTGATGGGGTCGGTGGACTTTACATTATTATTGTTGAAATCATCAGTGACCTAAGACTTCACTGAGTTTGAAAAATTACAAGTTAGAGAATGATACAATCCTATGAAAATTTGTTACAGACATTGAAATATCTCAATAGCAGATATTTTACTAAGAGTGTTTTACATAGTTTTGATAGTTCGGTCTCAAAATTCATGTCCTAGGTTTTGGTGATAAAATCTTTGAATTTTGAAGATTTTAATTTAAAAAAATCGCCATACTATACCAAGACTTATTTGACAGAAATGTTAGGGCAATTCAAAATTTTGAATTTTGAACAGGTGGATTGTTTTTGGATTTGAATCCATATTCAGAGAGTATAAACACCTCATGTTTGTACTCAGTTAACAACTTTGTTGGTTGCCATCTTGGTATTTTCATCAATAAGTATTATTATTTTTGTTTTTTAAGGTTCTGTAAAAATAATTTTACTTACCAAGTAAAATTATGTAAGTAAGTAATTTTATTGTTAATTCGTGTGTTGTGACTGCAACCGACGTCATCCCTACGCCTCGGTTGGTCATCAATTTTACAAACGTCACTACTAAAATACGTGTTTTAAGTTTGCAAGTATTTTTGTTGTTCCCAAATCCGCCTAGCGCAGACGATTCGCTTACCGCATACATGTTAAGAGACACACTGAAAACTCGAAGAACGCTGACAGGTGACTGCCGATTCTTGATGGTCGTAGTAGACATCGCGCCGAGTGGATGGCAGGAGGGACAGCGGTAGAGGAATGACGTGACGGAAATGAACTCGTCGATGGGTGGGCCCTAGCAATATGAGACTCAACGATCATTTTAGCCAGTAGCCAGTTGTCCCACATTGAGATATTCAGACTGTGTCATCTAACATGCCTCCAATGGATCCCATTAGATTTTATGGCTCGGATGTTGTGTCGTATAGACTACCCGGTTTGAAGTAACGGTGCAGTAGGTTGAATAGAATGATCTCAGAGTTGGTCGATCTACCCGTTATGAATGATCTACCCCAGGTGGCGGCAAATGTTGTGCTGTTTGCTAATTGTCTAACTTATAGTTTATTTTATACAACTTGCCATCAAATAGATATCTGAAACATGTTTAATATTGTAATTAAAATATTAAAACACTACTCATGAGCCTAGCCTTTTTGATTATACGCTCAAAATCTAGAGAGATTATTAACAGTGAAGTTAAAAGATGAGCATATAAAAATGAAGGCAAAGCTTATAAAAAAATGATCGGCAACTAATACGACGAGCCAACCCAAAAATAATTCTAACTACATGTTTCTCTAATTTAAACCCTTTCTAAAGAAAACTTTGAGGTAGATTCAATGGTGTGATTACAAAGTTTCTGAAATTTTATCACAGGGTATTCAATCTCTTTCATGATGCGGGAAGATCGTCATCAGGCATTTAATTGTACCAATTGAATTTTGTGTCAGGCGCAGGATGGAATTCGAGTTCAGACCATGTTTTGAATGCAGGCGTCACTAGTGCCGCGGCTTCGTGGTTACATACTAACCCTTGAGCAACGGTGACAAGAGCTTTCACACGATGAGAAGATTCTTACAGTTATATAATATTAATAACATTCTTATCGATATAATTTTCATTATAACATTAATTTGTGTGCTTATATTAATATATGCAGTTTTATATAACTCTAATGAGCTACCCCTGACAGACTACGCACAGGCAGATTATTGTAGAGAACACCTGATCTAGTTCCTTGTCTCTGATTAGTCGGAGTTCACACTACTTTTGGAACAGGAAATGTTTATACCTGTGTGTTGTGTTAATGGCTGTGGAGACTTTAAATGGGGTCCTTGACATACCGTTCGGCAAGGTGTTTCCCATCCCCATTGACTAGATATGCATTAAGGACTCCCGTTCTCTTAGTCTCTTAAGTGGTAGTTGTTGTGCCTTTCGTGTGTGTATTGTTGAATTCCTATGTGAGTTCAAGGGGGTGATGTATAATTTTTATAACATTGTTCTTAATATAATTTTCACTATAACATTAATGTGTGTACTTATGTTATATGCACTGTTTTACTATTAGCTTTTCTTTACCGGCTACTCACAGACAACTGATAACAGAGATCACCAGACCTAGTACCATCATCAGATCTTGTCCCATGTATCTGACTGGACAGAGATTACACTATGTTTTGGACGGGAAATGTCCCGACTCCTTTAGGGCTTGTACTCGCTTGGGCTTTTCTCTCGTGCTGAGCTTCGCAATGGATAGTTAATCTGATCTCTTCATCAGATATGCAACCCGTTTACATGGACAAAGGATCCCAGTCACGGTTCGCTTTAGCTTACAAATATTCATGCCGAAAACCCCATTTTTTTAAATTGTATTTTCTCAGTTGGTAAAAGACTAGTTTAGTCATGTTGTCATGGCTACCCTCGTTTCAATTTTCCCGTTTTATACTGTGTGCCTTTTACCTTATCGTACTGGTGTAGTGATAGTTTCTTTAAGTATAGTTCAAGACTAACTGAGGCAGTCCCGTAGACCAAACCAGTGCTGCCCTGTGCCATGTGAGGGAGAAGATGTCATCACCATAAGTCATACCGTATTCTCTTATTTTGACACCAAAATCCCAATTTAATAATCATGTAACCATACTCAATCCAGTTATCTTTGTTTAATATATGCAAGTGTTAATGACCGTGTATTCGCCCATTACAGTATGAGCCTAGTTTTAATGTGTCATATTTCAAGTATATTGTTTATATGAATCATCGCTACCTCTGGTTCTAAAAAAAACTAATTTACTTTTCTCATAGTAAAACTCCCGACTCTTATTGTTAATAAAGTGTTTGGCCTCAATAATTTTAATTGCAAGCAGTAATTCTTGTCATACTCGCACCTGTCTGTATTGACGTGCCACAACTCTTCCATATAGGCTTTAAAGCCAAGAAACAACACCAGTTTTCAATGTTCGGTGCATTTCCTTTTTTTCATAGTTTTCAGTCTTTCTTTGTCTTGTTCATTTTTCAACATTAAACAACATGTTTTATTAATATAAAATGTTAAAAATGAGTACCTATAATGTAATAAAATATCTCATTTGTATATTTTTCACATTTGTTATTTAACAATAACAAATGAATCGGGTCATGCTAAAAGGGGATCAGTCTTCAAGGAACAGTTTTTCGGAAAACTAAAAAAAACTGTTTTCTGAGTACAAAAATAGTTCAAGAGCAATTATTTTTTTTAAATATACAACATTAGACCATACATAATTAAAATGAAACTATGTAAAAGACAGAAAAACAATTTTTTACATACTAAAAAAAATTATTATAAAGTGCTTGACTTATCCCCTTTTAGCATGAAATGGGAATAAATGATCAAAATGTTTGTTTTTTACACTCAAATTTATTGAAATATCATTGTTAAATGTGTGTCATACTGTAAAATAGTACATAGGTTAACTCAATGAGTTATTTTTAGTCATCAAAGTCCTCATGTTCTTCTTCTGTAGTGGGCCACATATAAATTTCACTGTACCACTCTTCAAATTCTATGGGGATGTAAGGTCGAAGCTTTATTTATGTCATTAAGTTTAGCTTTCTTCAATGGTACTTTTCTTCCAAATAGGCAGTTTTTATCAGGGAGCTGTAAAACAGGCCTTCCTTGCCCTGTAAGGTTGAAAGTATGGCTTAATTCCGAGTCAATGAACGGGCGTTGCAACAACTTTCCCAGGAAACTCACTTCTGTAAGTGTAGTGCATAAAAGAACTGATTGAGAAGAGTTATTTTCTGTTGTTTGGGGGTGTTTCTACTTTAGTTTCTTCAGATACAACTTTTTTTTTTATAAAAAACAGGCCACCAACTTTTAAAGTCCAGAATTTGTTGGGTTGTTACTTTGTGGACAACAAAACTTTTCATTCTTGCTCGATTTTAGAATAAAGTCTGATATCTGATCCACAGTGTATAGTCTATCATTTTTTCTCAACTCACGTTTTATGATGCTGAAGTCCCTGTCACAGGGGCAGAAAGGAATGGCCTCTAATTGGGTAATACTGCTCTAAACCTTGTCGAACAGTTTGAGTTCCGTTATGGCGGAAAGAAATCTTGATAGTGGGTGATTTTTATTCTGGCCCCAAGCAGTTGTCAGAATAAAGGTGAAGCTCATTATACTGCTTGTCAAGGTGATTTAAATAATGTAATAAAAATGAACATACTTCATTCGGTCCTTTATTCGCAGTCCCCTGGTGGTAGAGATATATATCTGCTTTATTAGTTTTTAAGTTATGGATACAAAACAGATTTACTGAAAGCTGCCGTAAATAAAAAAAGTTTCTTGGACCGGTATCTTTGGAATTTGCACATTTTGCATGAAATCAAAAGACAAACACAAAATGTTGTCATTTTGTTTGTCCTCAGTATTCGGTTTTTATTTTACAAAAGAATTTTTTTGTTTTTGCGCTTGTGAACATTGAAGTTCTGCTTGCGCACACCTTTTGGCTGCATCATTCAGATGTGGGCTTTTTAGTTTTATTCTCAACTCTTCGCAAACACAACAAATATCTACTTGAGGTCTCCCAAATTTTAGATTGTAGTGTTCATTAAAGAAATTAAAGAAGAAAGTAAGTCGACAGTTTCCAGTGGATATTTTTCCTTAAAAAGGCTGTACATCGTCTTAATATTAAGAGTTGCGTCCAAGTACTTTATTGGCCTTCCCAGGTAGTGGCTTTCTTTAGTTGGAAAACTCTCTATATGTTCCCGTATTTTAAGTTTGGTTTCTTCTGACATAGATTTTTTTTTACATGTAATCCCCTTTTGTCCACTGGACTTTTACCGAACATTTTTAATGCTCTAATCCTTTCAACCCTTTTCTTTGTCACACTATGTAATGATAAAAAAGCCTTGAAACATACCTGCACTCGGTCTGTACCAACCATTACATGATATGTAAATGCTGCACAGTTAGTTCGAGCATCTTCTGTTCTTGGTCGCCTATGCTTTATATCGTTCACACATCTATAAGGGACTGTAGAAACAAGTCTTGCTGGTCTTTAGTGTTCAGGTTTAAAAAATGGTTCAAAAACATCTACTTGATCTTCTTCAGTGACAGCCTCCATGCAGTTCTTCCTCTTGCAGCTGAAACAATACAAAAAGGTTATTAGCCTAAAACCTGTAAAAAATATAGGAAAACTGGTGAAGTAGGCCTACTTTATCTGTACATCAACCCCATTAGTTTTATTAGTAAAGGAGTATTAGAACATACGTTAAGTTACTTTAGACTATGTAGGAATAGGGCTAGGAATGAACAAAGATAACCTAGTCCATGTAAACTAGATTGTAAACAACATAGGTAGCCTAAGTGAACTTCAACACAATTTTGTAAATGTTTCATATAAAACTACAGGTTTTAAAATAAAATTGACTTGCCTGCATGGTAATCCGGTAGTTTTCTTTGGTACTAAGTTTCCTTTACTATCGAAAAAATTTCTTCACCTTGTAGTCCTAGCAGCTTTTGTTTTATTTTCTCTTCCACAACTCTTTGTTTGCCTTCCTTTTTCTTCCTTGATTACATTCGATATTTTCTTCACTTTCATCTTCAATAATTTTTTCACCGTGCTTAAGCAAAATCAATTAAAAAATATTTCCTTTAAAAGCTGTGATTGTATGCGAAATGATCAAAATCAACATTCGTTTTGTAGGTTAGGTTTTAGGTAGCGAACTAGCGAGTAGTGATCCGTGTGACAGCTGGCTGGCTTGTTGACTCCACACCCAAATTGTGCTACAAGTGGATTCAGTCAGTGACTGAGCTCCTTTTAGCATGAATTGATTACGTCTATGCACTGGTTTCTGTAGTAACCATGCATCAGACTGATCACCTTTTAGCGTGAAAAGATGTAATTTGGTCCTAGGAATACAAATTCATTGTTATCTCAATTTTCATATTTTTTGGCTGATCCCCTTTTAGCATGACCCGATTCAAATATGAATTATATATATATATATATATATATATATATATATATAATATATATATATATATATATATATATATATATATAATATTTAATATTTAATAAACGATTAATTCATTATAGTAAAAAATACATTTCAATTATAAGAAAAGACACGTGTAAACACACGTAATATAAACCCTTTTATTTACTTTTCGTTTAGTTTACAATTTTGTACTTGTATTAGTGATCGTTTATATTGCTGAAGTTTCATTTTAAATCTTATTTTCTGATTTCGAAAGAAAGAAACTGCTTAATTGAAAAATTTCACTGTTAAAGGGTTGCTGACCTCTAAACAATCAGATTGTAAGTTTTTTTTCCTTTATTATCCTTTATTCCTATTATAAGTTCTTCCCTATATATATATAAATATACTTCTAACTATACTGGATAAATATTTGTAAAATATAAAAATCAACTGCTGCTCAAGATACAGAATTGCTATTGAACTTACACCTATACTGTACACCTAGTAGGAAAAATCACTAGTAGGATGTGATATAAAACTACCGATGATATAAAACTGTGATGTTTAAACTAGGATTCTCAAGGTATAAAATAGTACTTCATGATGTGTGATCTTTTATTACAGCCGAGGATATGATATGCCGTATATTATTAATGAACAGGGATGTGTTGTAAACTATTTAATATTATAACTTATCTGCAGTTATTAAAAAAAATCAAAAATGCATATTGGGGCCTCATGTATAGTTAAAATACACAAGCAATGAGTAAGAAGAGAGGCAATTTGTTTGTTTACAATGTTTGTGGTGGTTATTGAATTGAAATTGAATGTTTGATTTATGTGTTGATAAGTAATCAGAAGTGAACCGTGTTATATAAACATTCACTAATAGAATTTTAGTAACCGCAATAAAATAACTAAGGAATTGGTTAAAACCCATATTTTACAAATACTTAACCATAAGATTATAGATAAGCCTATACCCATTTAGTAACTTTTAGGTATTTTTTACAACTTTGCAGCATAATTCTGAGTATTTAATTGTAGTTGCTCTATAGCTTGTAGGTTACTATTGAAACTTGTTTTGTATGGTAAGTAACTATTTTATTATATTACATTAATAATTGTTAAGGCCTATAATTTGTTGGTTTTGGCCTACATTGCCTATAAACTATCAATTCAAACAGAAGTAAAACTGGTGATAGATTCCATCCATAGAAAGAACGAGTACTCGGACCAAGTTCCTAACTGAATCCTAACCTAATTCATCAACTTAACCCATAAAAAATATATATTTATTTAATAAAGTGAAGATAAATACTACAAATAAAGATTTTAAACAAACAAAGTCTACTTTTATGATAATAATTGTCATTTAAAGCGGCCGTTTTCAGGACTATACTCATTTAACAAGATAAGTTCTGAGCAACCCTATAGAACGTCCCATACCTTAAAAACGTATGAGTCGATTTTTATAAAACTATATACACATTTGAGACACAGTATACTATACTACAATACACCCTCATTCTTAGGCTGCGCCTATTTTCGGAGCAACGATTTTACAAGCTATGTGTTGAAAAAAATCTATGGATGGCCGTACCTCAAAAATGTAAAAGCTGATTTTGATAAAACTTTCTAAACACATTCCATACATGGTCTACTATACCGGTAGACTTTAATGAGTGGCCTACACCTGTTATTCGGTTGTTTTTATCAAATGGCTTAATGTTTTTATCCGAAAAAATAATTCGATATTACTATTTATTTAACTTAGCATTTGATTTCAACTTATTAGTTGGGATCACTTCTGGCTGATTTATACCTTACAGTTGAATCCACCACTGGGCACAGCAAAAACCGATGTGTCAGTTAAATCTGGGCAACCTTATGGATGTCCAGGAGCGGCACATCACTAACTGCAAATGTCGAGATTCTGGGGTTCTTGGGCAATTCGATAGGTCTAGTCTACTTTGGGAGATGACTGTTGGAGTTGGTGGGGTTTGTTCCCTAACCTCATAGGTTCTTGCTAGCCTCAACAAAGATGTGCCACCCCCTGCCTACTTTGACTGGAGAGGGTGGTTCAAAGCTGGCCTCTCCTTCTTCCGGGGAGACATGACTTTAAGATGTAGTGCCCTAATTCTTCCTCATGGATTTCGATAGGAGGCAGCCCTTACTCCCCAACCTTACCCATCCTGAATATCCTGTCACTCTGGAAGCAGCACAAAGGTTCTTACAGGACTAAGTGCAATTTATAAGCTTCTTGTCCTAAGAGAGCAAAAAAAAGAAAAAACTTTAGTTATATTACTTTTTATGTAAACAATAAACATCAAGAAATAACTAATATTAAGTCTTTGAAAATGGCGATGAATATGATATGTACGAGATATTTCTCTCAAGTGACGAGATTGATTAAGTGGCTTCAACATGTGGGTTTGGCTTCTGGTAACCCATGGAGAGAATTCTTTCCTCTATTTCACAAAAGCGGTTACTCATTGATATCAAGCTGGGTAAGTTATAAATATAGTAAGGTTTGATTGATATCCAAGTCTAGGCCATAGTTGGTTTTGTAATGCTAGTGTTAATTTTTGTAACTGTAATGTACAAGATTCTTAAATTTCCAACAATTACTTCTTGGTGTTTATTGCTTATATAAAAATGAATATATAACCAAGTTGAAGTCATATGTTTAAAAATTGTAACATTGAATTATTCATTCGAATAAAAACAATCAATCCATTTGATATTAAAATTTGAATAATGAATGTAGGCCGCTTATTAAAGTCTACCCTTACTAAACTACAATATAACCCAAAATGGGAAAACTTTAAATGTATTCCCATTTAAAGTTTACAAACATTTAATTCAGATTACTTAAAATTAATCTTTTCTTCTCATATTGTTTTTTCCCTAAGCTTACTATATCTTTCACACTAGGTAAAACTCTCGACTGCTTATCACTCTGATGGAAATTGAGAACTAACTCAACAACGATTTTACTGGTTATGTGCTGAAAAAACAAATCTATGGATGGCTGTACCTCTAATACGTACAAGCCGATTTTGGTACAACTTTCTATACACATTCAATACATGGTCTCCTATGTTACAATACAGCTCTCATTCTTAGGCCACGCCTATTTTCTGAGCAACAACGATTTTACTGGTTATGTGCTGAAATACCAAATCTATGGATGGCCATACCTCAGAAACGTACAAGCCAATTTTGATGCAACTTTATATACACATTCAATACATGGTCTAGTATACTACAATATAACCCTCATACTTAGGCCGCGTAATACAGTTAAGCGTTATTAACCTATTTCTATTGTCCTCCTGAACAAAACACAACAGGTATGTACCTACCTTCCTATACTGTGAAATAACAAATAATAGATAGGGATATAAAATTACTACATGTTAGCTTCATTTGATATTTTAATTATTAATTTTAGCTTATTTCATCCTTCCGAAATCTGTAATCATTTCAACTATTATTAAAAACTGTTATTTTAAATAATAAATTAAACAAATTTCAATATTAAAGAAATTGTAGTTGATAAGGTAATTGAAGAAAATCATTATAAATATAAATTTAGTTTGTTGAAACTTTTACTATTTTTGATATTATTTGAGTAAAAATATCTAAAATTATGTTGATAAAAAAAAAAAATTTTGACATTTCGTGGTTATGCTTCGTGTTAATTAAGTATAATTAATAAACGGTCAGTCTTATTACTTTCTCCTACTTTTCCGACCTTAGATCTTCAACAAGGACAATCTGGCATGGGAAAGTACTGATCAAAAATGCCCCTGGCCGTTAGTGTGGGTTTAATTCATCTTTCCAATACCTGTAATCGTATTAAATGTTATTAACTCTATAAGTGGTGATCACCGGATATTCTGTACGAAAGATTTTTGTGAATTGACGGTCCATGACTTGTGAATGCGTAGTTATTCACCAATCACATTTTTTTCCTGAACACAACTTAGCCATATGTGTTCCACTGATTCTTCTGCTTCTTCTCAGAGTCTGCATTCATCAGTCTGACTAAGACCAACATTTTTTAAGCTTAACACCTAATTTTTTTCCCAATCCTTTACAAGAACTTTGCTGTAGGAGAAAGCTACTCCGCAGCCTGACTCTGGCCCTACCATAAGGGACTCTGTACCTTTTTTGGCGAGGGTGTCTGCTTTTCATTTCCACGAATGCCCTCATAGTCCGGCACCCAACTGAGTGTAACTCTGTTTTTCTTCGCCAGTTCCACCAGAGCATTCTTGCATTCCCAAACTGCTTTCGAGTCAAACGAATAGGCATCAAGTACCTTTAGTGCAGCTTGGCTGTAAGAGAGTATTACGTATTCTGCTCCTTTTGGCCTCATTTGTAAGAATATTCTTGCGCATGATTCTACTGCCATGACTTCCGATTGAAAAACCATAGCGTGTTTTCCAAGGGCCACAGCTATGTTAACTCCTTATCCGTATATATATATATCTCAAATCGTGCCCTAGAGTCAAGGCGTGAACCATCTGTATAGAACTTCTGGATTCCTTTAATAAGGTAGGCCTCCTTTTTACTCCCTTTTTTCCTATCTTCAATAGAGAATATGTATGGTTTTTCAAAGGAGTATTTCTTAACCATTCTTTCTGATATGTTGGTTATCATTTCAGCCTCAGGAAATTCCTAGATTATTTTCATATGGCTTTCTAAGGATATAGACTTGATCACCTTTGTATCCAGAAGCTTCATTGCATTTAATGCGGCTGACTTCATCACCTTCTGCCCCAGAGGAGTGTATCCCAGGACTGTTTCAAGTGCCAAGGTTGGACAGGAGCTTATTATTCCTGTGATGTTTACGCAAGCTAGTCTCTGATGACCTCTTGCCAACTGTTTTTTGTTCTACTTTCGGCCACCACACTAATGCAGCATATGTTACCATTGGTTTTATTATGGTCTTATAGATCTAATAAATAATTTTGGGTTTCAGTTTCCATTTCAATCTAAAGAGTCTTTTATAAGCCCCAAGGGCCTTTGTCGCTTTACATATTGTGTTCTCAATATGTTGATTCCAAGTTAGCCTCACATCCAGAACTATGCCTAGATACTTGAATGCATCAGAGTGTTTTATCCTGATACTTTCCAGAACAGGTTACTAGCTGGAAATTTCTTCTCCTGGTGAAGGTAATCATACTTGTGTTTGATGGGTTAATCTGTAGACCTTCCCCTTGATACCAGTTGCTTATAAAATTTATGGCTTCGTTAGTGAGGTGCTCCAGGTGCCTTTGTTTTTCCCTTTGACCATAAGCACCAGGACCTCAGCATGGCATTGTAGACTTATTCCCCTCTTTTCTGCTTTAGTTAGAAGATCGTCAACCACCCTTGCCCACAGGAGGAAAGACGGAACCCCTACGTGGGGGCAGCATTTCCAGGCCATGATAGTGACTGATTAATTCCCGATCTTTGTTATAACTTGTCTACTTTTTAGGAGGACTACTATCTACTTGACAGCATCTGGGAAAACTCCAAACCGTTCCAGAGCTGCCTCCATGGATTGATATGCTACTCAGTCAAAAGTTCCTTCAATTTCCATAAAGACGCTGACTAGGGCTTCCTTTTCCTTGAAGGTGTCCTCCACCGCTTCCACCAAGCTGTGGAGAGTGGTAGTAGTAGTTAATTTACCTTCCACATATGTATGTTGATATAGACTGAGTGAGGTGTACCTGTAAGGTTTCGTACCTTATATGTCTATTAATGATTTTTTCCATAGTTTTCTTTTGAAGGAGGTTAGGTTTATAAGCCTCCTTCCTATAGGTTAGTACGAGTTGGGTTGAGATGGATCCCTGTCCTTTTTTCACACAAACACCACAAGTGCCGTCCTCCAGTTCTTTGGAATAAATCCTAGGGCATAACTGCTTCTAAACAGAATAGTCTAGAGTGTTTAGTAGGATATCCAACCCTTCTTGGAAAAGGGCCTGGAAAACTCCATCTGCCCCAGGTGATTTAAATGGCTTAAATTATCTTATTGCCCATTTAATCCTTTCAGATGTAAAGATTCTTTTTGGTTGTTGTCTAGATATAGTAACCTCCCACCAAGATGTATCCCCCGCTAGAGAATTAAAAATTATTATTATTAAGAGATTATATATTATTATTAAGAGATTTACCAGAAAGTGTGTCACCAACAACAGTGGAGGCAGTTCCAGTCTCCTTCTTGTTCACCGTAAGGCCTCCATTGGTCTTTACTAAGGATCCTAATGGGTTATAGTGATCAATTTGGAGAGTTATGAAGCCTGGAAATCTCTGGTAGGCTGTTTATGTTTTTGCCAACATTTCTCCAGGATCTTCTTTTATTTTTTCTAATTTCTTGTATTCATTTAGGGTATATTGATGCGGGATCCAGTAATCTGTTCTTTTTGCCATTTTAATAGTTTTCAGTTTTTGTTTTTGAGTGTTTCTAACCTCCTAGTCTACCAAGACATATCTTTCTTTAATCTGTTTTGTCTGAGGGGACAGTTTTTCTCATTAGCCTTTACGATGGCTTGCTCTACAAATTGGAGTATTGATTGCGCATACTTATGCCTTTTTACAACCTCCCCCTGGTGGTCCACCCTGTCCATCTTCTTGGGGTATTTGGAGAAGGTGCCCTCTTTCACATTTTAATTCGTACAATTGTAAAGGCCAGAACCAATTTACATATTGATACTTGTTTTGTAATTATCCCGTTCCATTGGTTTGTTTTTTTTTTCTCTACATTCGTTGCAAAATACAATCCTTCTACGTCGGTAGTCAGCTGACGACAGCAGGTGTCATGGTAAAAAGTCTACATGTCATTCAACCATTATACTCATTCTTCTTTCACAAATTCTCTTAATTTAAGTAGTATGTTGGCTTCATAAATCTGATATCATGGTATCAGAAGTTTGTAAAAAAATGTAAAAATGTTTTATTTTCCACCTGTATTTATTTATTAATTTCTTAGTATTTAGTTTAATTCTTAAAAATTATTTTTTTAGGGAATATAGAGAGCTCCGAAATGAGTGAAGAAAGACTAGTCACAGAGGTTCCGAGTAGTTTAAAACAACTGGCAAGACTAGTGGTGAGAGGATTTTACACAATAGAGGATGCATTAATCATTGACATGCTGGTTCGGAATCCCTGCATGAAAGAAGATGATATATGTGAACTATTGCGATTTGAAAGGAAACAGTTACGAGCACGTATTTCAACTCTTCGGAATGATAAATTTTTACAAGTGAGGTTACGTATGGAGACAGGAACTGATGGAAAAGCCCAAAAAGTGAACTATTACTTTATAAATTACAAGGTATGACTAGTTTTAAACCATTCAGGTATATATAAATGAATGTTTGTGTGTTTGTCCTTTATGGAATCGTAAACTATTTGACCGATCATTACGAAACTTTGTATGTATATGTGTTTTTCCACGAAGAAGGTTTCTATGCTATGTCTATTAATGTAACTCGCCTCCAGGTGCCGTTGCCAAAGATAATAGTTTTCAAAGCGCCTGCACATTATAAACTGCAATTACGAGACAGTTACGAATATTTAATAGCCAAACACTATTTGAAGGTGCTAAGTTATGATGTATATTTGTCTTGAAGATAAATTTCTGGTTGAACTTAAAGCTTGAGTGTTAGACCACTTTATAATAAAACACATGTACGTGTACAATGGCTATAAACATATACAGATTTTCTTGATTGTGGCAACAAAGCAAACTCTACATCGGCGTTGGAAATATAATTTACTTGAGCCAGAAGTGCACATACACGGGTAACGCTTACGAAAAGCGTGCGAAGCCGTGGGAAACAGCTAGTAAGTTATAAATTGGGAATAAATTGATTGTGGTGTTTATCGATGCACCTAGCTTCTACTACACTTTCCAAGTAGATTTAACATGATTTTCAATCAATGTAAGAATGTAAGTGAATTTTTATTTATATTTTTTTATAATTGACATTATATAATACCATTTTTTTTCATGTAATAAATATATTAATACTACCAGTGTTTGGAAATATATGCTACCCCCATGCTACCATCACTGTCATTGTGTACTTTATATGTTATTTGGTCAATTTGGAGCTCTAGTCTATTATAGTCTACCTGTACTTTTGGTAGTTGTTTCAACAATTATTGTTATTTCCATTGAAAAGAATACATTAAAATTAGCATCCCTTGCTAAGCTGAGCTGAATGACCGTGTTCAGCCAAATTGTATCTGTTTTATACATTTTAAATTTATATTTGTTCAGTTTAATTCAAATATACAGCTAGGCCTAGAGAATTTCAACACTGTGATATAGGACATTGCCAATTACAATATTATGTTTTAGAAAATGTGTCAGGCAATTTCTCATAATTTGATAGGGTTATATATATTTAGTGTAACTACTTATACTTATGGATGTGCATATCCATGTAAATATGGATCAGATCTCAGATCTGTACTTTTTAATTTTTGTATAAAGTTAATTTATGGACAAAATATTTTTTATAAATCAATTATCAATCTTCTACATATAAAATGGAACTTATTTAATTTTCTTTTAAATACGTTCAAGTTAGAAAGAATAACCTTAAAATTAATTGAATCTTTTTAGAACAGACAGCAAAGACATTCAATTTAGGTCATTTATGATGAAGTCAGTGATAAATTCATTTACTGTCTTCCTAATTAATACCTGCATAATAATTATATAAATCTGTGTTTGTGTTTTGCTGTTTCAATTCTTTTTTGGATGATAAATACCATCTCATTTTGAATCACATTCTACCTTTCAGAATCTGTTAAAACCATTAAAGTTCCATTTAATAAATTTTGTGAATTTGGTATTAATTGTAGTATAGAAGTTTCTAGTAAAATTGGAATGCTCATGATTCCTGCTGTAAAATAAGTAAAATAAGTTTCATCTCACAAAAATCACACATTGCAGGTAAATTTGCCTGCAAGGTTCTCTAAAGCCTGCAGTATAACTAGCCTGCACTAGTTAAATAATCTTGACAACCTTTTTCTGCAGTTGGAATACCGTGAGTTGCCCCAAAACATTAGACCATGTGATATTATTAAAGAATTGAAATAAGTAAAATACACTTGTCTTAGAATCTGATGGTCAACTACACGAGACAAAGTTATAATTGAGTAGAACAATTTGCTGAACCTAATGAGCAGGGAAGCAATGTGTTGATGATGGAAAGAGTATCATTAATAATCAATCCAAGAAAATTCGATTACTTACAAAATTAAAATAAGATTGAATAAATTATGTCTGTACCTTAGAAGTCTTGCATTTGTTTAAATTAAAATTTATGAACTGAGTCTTACAAGGGACGAGTTTTAAGCTGCTTGTGTCAAACCAGAAGTTTAGTTCTTGCATATTTTGGAATAATGTTTGTGAAGAGCTATTTTGTTCTTTTCAGATACTATGAAAATATATACAGCGTACATACAGATTTTGACTTTGGTTGTGAGTTATAGAAGATCATTAGTTTAACCTTTCGAAGATCATAGACAATAACAAGACTTCACAGAACATTCATTTATTTTTTACTTAGTCCACATTTTACATTTCAATTTCCACCTGCCAATCAAGACTAATTTTAATAAATAGAGTATAACATTTAAGTGTGAGTAACTGGTAAAACTAGTTCAGATCGTTGACTTGTATGTAGTAGCATTCTAATTATAAATGTCTTGAATAAATTGTTCTTCAAGAAATTTAAATTACGTACAAAACTTAACTTGAGTTTCTAAATTACTGTGTAGGACCAATTATTGTTTTCTCACCCATAATGAGATTTCATGCTCTCATTTTTTTTTCTCTTTGTACTATTTCAGACATTTGTAAACGTAGTGAAGTACAAATTAGATTTGATGCGGAAACGTTTGGAGACTGAAGAGCGTGATGCTACAAGCCGAGCAAGTTTTAAATGTCCTCAGTGCCATAAAACTTTTACCGACCTTGAAGTAAGTTAAAGAAGTAAGTTAAGTATATGAGATAAATAAGTTCAAGTTTACTATAATTTAATTTAAATCTTAAAATATATAATGGAAGTCCAACCATCATTGTATTACTGTGACCTTAAACCCAATTTATAACATTTAATATTATTCCATCAATATCAATAAATTAAAGAAGAGTATATTTTCAACTCTCTAAACTTTAGTGAAATTATTGGCTAATCCTAATGGATGAAAATTGTAAAGAACTAGTAACAAAATGGTTCAGAATTGTGTCTCAGTTTTGTGTAAGTAAACTAAGAGTATTTTTTATTTCTCTGCATATTAAATTTACACCTGTTTATAATTTATAATATTCCAAAACTATAAGTTATTAAAACAAGACGGTTTCCAATATTATTTATGTTTTGGACGAGGCCTTTCGAAACCAAAGGTTTCATTGTCAAGCCACTCCACCAAAAAGGTCCAAACAAGCTGAAACTTGGTCTAGAAATTGATCCTATACATGTCTAAGTACCTTGACCAATATGGCAGTCACTTAAACATTAAAAAAATTCTCAACACCATTAAATATTTATGAACCTAGAGTAAAAACAAAGTGTTCTAAAAAAATGTTTTTGAGATTTACCAAAATTTGTATAATAAACTATTGTTTAGTTTTGAGATATTGAGTATAAGTACATCCCATGAGAATAAACAATAACATTTCAGCTGTCAAAAAAATCTACCTACTTCTTCTGACTAAACCAGAATGACTATTTTATATTTTGATTGCTATGTAGTTCATTGATGTGAATCATTCACTTAAATTAGGATATGAATATAACACAGAAGTATAATAATATAATATAAGGTTATATGTACAGTGAAATATGATTTGGTTAGTTTCTTGATGATTAAATTCTTTTGATGATAATTATGTGAAGGATCAGATTTGTATGTGAAACATTTATTTTGTTAAAACTATATTGGATTGTTAACTTATGTTCACAATATAATTTATATCAATTCATTTACAGATGTTTTTGGATGAGTTATAGATAAGGTTAATGTACATAAAGATACAATTGTTTTTTAAGTGAAAACTTCTTTAGGCGCGTTGAGCGTTTTGGTAGAGGGTAAAATCCTCGGTTCGCGTCACCGACATGCTAAAGTGGTTTCCATGGAAACGTTAATAATCTTTGGAAAATTTGTTTATTCTATTTTAGTCACTTTGTGCTATTTATGATATATTAAACGCCTAATACTAAATCTACGCAATGTAATATGCTAATGATAATAGTATATCTATAGCTATGGAGAGCCAGACTAGCGCACGCGCAGTAGCCTGTGTACACGTATACACTAATACATAAACTATTTCTGACTGTATTATGTGCGCGTTGGACGCTTTTTGGATAAGTATAATTTTGTGAGTCACGTCAACAATACGTTATAGTAGCAGTACATCTGTAATTGTAAATGTGACGCGTTGTACATTAAGTATTAGAGTGTAGAATACATAAGTAAAGTTAAATTGACCACGTGGGAAGTTCAACTTGTGTGTACTGGATTTTGTTTATTTAAGTGAATTTTTAATTTGACTATTATTGTAATTATTTAATTGAAGGATTACTGTTTATTTATTGAATTTAAATTCATTGACTTCAGTATAAAAGTGAGTATGAAACATATTAATATTTTTATACAGATAAATGAATAATGAAAACAACGAATATATTTTTAAACATTGATATTAAGCGGAGACTTTAATATTAACTTCGCAGATGACAAAAATTTATCATTAATTGAATTTTTGAATGAAACATTAGGTTTGACTATGTCTAATGATCGAAAAGTCAGTACAACAAAGTATAAAACGACTATCGATGCTGTTTTTATACGATATTTAGATAAATTTCAATCAAACATTTTTATTTCTTATTTCAGTTACCATAAACCTATTGTATCTTTTTCAGAATACAATGAAATGATTGAACGAACAGATAATCTAAGTATTGTCGAAATTAATGATGACAATGATGTAAATAATGAAAATAATGTTCAAATTTGAATTCATTGAAATTTGTGTAAATATAAATACTATGTATAATTAAGATAATTGTATATTAATTATTTTTTCAACCACTTTGTATTTATATTTTGTTCATGATTTGTTCAACCCATCATATGTAACTAATAAATAAAACATAAAAAATTTCATATAATTTTTGCATATAGTTTTAATTACTCTCAACTTAATAGTTCCGTTTTCACTTCTATCGGCAGTCCCACGACTGCTATTTTCGAATATTTTTTAATCTTACTCCTGTATTATCTTGGTAAAAATATGCATCCTTTTTTTCGTTTTTGCAAGTTTAATTTATTTATATAACATTTGTACAAAACAGAAAGAAAATGTTAGTGCAAAACCCAAAAAGAACAAAATATTGTTTTTTTTTTTTAATAAGTAAGTATAACCTATTGGGTAATTGAGAATTACTTTACAATATAAAACCCTGTTTATAAAACAACAAATTTTATGTTAATGAAGTGAAGAGAAATATTTTTGCTGTCTGGATGAATAGTTCATCATTAAATTATCAACCACTGATCTTGGAGTAAGTGAAATACATGAACATATAAGTAAGCTAAGTAAAGTAATATTTAAGCTGTCTGCTCCTACGTACTATTTGAATTGTAAATCTACTTACTAATGTGTATTTTCATTTTGTTCAGGTGGTTCAGTATTGTTTGGCAATAATTACATAATATAATCTACAGTAAGATTCTGAAAGGATTAGTGACATTTAACTGAAAATTTTGTTTGGTTTTAGATTTGAATATATTGTTTGTTACTTTAAATTAAAAAAGTTTAAAAAAAGGAGAAACGTTTCTAGTTTCCCGATTCACCATCTTGCTGTACTTCGCGTTGGTTGTGCTTCTGTAACAAATGGCAAAATACTAGGTGTTAGCCGTTTCTTAAGTTTTTTACTGTTATAATCTGTGTGCAGTGAGTGTTTATCAGTGATAATAATTAGACTTTAGAATAAATAAATATCTTTTAACTGAAATCTGTTCCATAAATTATTGGCTCATGATCAGCCATAGAACTCGGGATGAGTTGGCCAGCTGGTGGTGGTTACAAAAATGTTATCTTATCGATTTGTTATATAAATATATCTATTTGATTATTTTATTACACAAGGGACACGATTTCCAGAAAGCAGTTATCCAAAGTATATTTCAAGATTTTAATTTTTTTTGTAATTGAATCATTATTGGTATAAATTTATTTTAAAACAGAAAGTTATTCAACTAAAACTTTTATGAATTCTTTTATAAATGACTGCAGCAGGGTATTGTACTGTCTGACTACGAATTGTCCTCGTGAGTGTTACAGTTAACTATTCGTATGTGACTGCTGCTAGAAACCAGGCTGTGTTGTTAGCAATAGCCGTGTTTCCATGCACGGGTTGGATTATTGTCGTGATATAGCAAATAAATTAATGTTATTTTGTAAACTTTTCCGAATAAAAAAGTTAGTGCTCTCTAAACTATTAAGCTGTTAGCTTGCTTTCTGTTAGGAATTGATTGCAATCTAAGGCTGTAAGTAGTGAACACCACTTCTTGCTATAGTTCATACAAGTATACATGATCCTGGTGCTCAGTTTTAAGATATCAATAGCAAATGGAAGCGAGTTTTTGATTGCAGTCCGCCTTATCCAAAATTGAAATTATCTGCATTAGGCTTGGTCTCATCAACTTGGGATAGTCGGGTCTGTAGTGTGTTGTATAATTGAATAATTTTCAGGCATAAAGAATATTGTAAGTTACTAAGAGTATGCTTTGTATTTTGTGCATTTCCATGTTTCATAACAGATGCACGTTATCACATTTTATTTTGTAATATAGTTTTGTATTTGCAGTCGCGTAGTGAGGATTTTGGCGCCATGGAGCGACTCAGTCGCTGGCGCCCCTTCCCCAACTTTTACTTACATGATCAATCAGTGCCGACAGTTCACCTCACTACCGTAACAAACCTTTCTTGGCCATCATTTCATCAGCAATGTAAGGCGTCTTTGACCAAACATCATTTTTTATAATAACTTACAGTCTACTATTCTTTATAAAGTTTTGTTCCTTGTAAGAGACCTAGTTTACGTGTATAGCAATATGTATTTAAATCTCAATTCAATTCCATAGGGTTTGGAATGAAAGTACAAATTTCAATATATTTAATAAATATGTATTGAAAACCCTAGTTTAAATTTGAGCACATTATCTAAAACGTGAACGTAGTAGTTAAGTAGTTACAAAACCAACTCGCATATTCCACTTCCAAAAAGCCCCCGAACGCTTCTTCTATGACTAGTTGTACTGGCCTGTCGCCTTCGTCAGTTTTTATCTTTATATAACGAAACACTGTACTCAGCTGGTCGGTTTTCGCTATATCTTGAGTTGTATCAAAGATAATAGACACATAGGGACTTTTTTCATTTCTTCCTTGATTTCTTTTTTTATCTCTTTGGAAATCAGGTTGATCAGCTAATTTTGAATCTGAGGACTAAGGTAGTTAACACTACGATTTGGTAACTTAATTAAATCTGCAAGGACCTGGTCATATCTTGCTAGCATATGTATTATCTCAAGGAAATTTCCTTTCGATTTAGTTGCATCTTCATCGTCATTACACAATCTGTGCTCTCTCAGTGGTAAGTCGTTTGTAGCTAACGTAATAATGACGTCCACCACTCGCCTTAAAACTTGTCTCCAGTAATCAGTGGCTTTTTTAATCTCCTCCAGATTCTCACTATCAACTGTTAGGCCTAACTGCCAGCGATAGTATATTTCACACGCAATTGCATGACTTTGCGAATCTTCTTCATGGTCTTTTATGTTTCGACCTAAATGTGCCCAATCAGACGTACCTTTCGAAAATCCCACATCAGTATAGGCCATATTGAAAAGCCAGCATGGCTGACAATAGCAAACATTGAGGATGTTTGAATAGCATAACCAATTACGTTTTATTCTCAATTGGTTTTCTTTATTCTTTTGAAAATACCATTTCTCGTCAAATCCCCTATTTTTATTTCTCCCTTCTGATTCTTTTGAAAATGACCCTTTAGGCTGATGAGGGCCTAATTTTATTATTTGCCGTTTTTGTTTGGCTGTAAGAGTGTTTTCAAAATTACCCTTATCAGAAGAACTTATAACAGCTGTTACATTTTCTTTAAGGTTCAACTCGCAATCAGTAACTTCAGCTTTAACTAGGCCTACCTTAGAAAAAGGTTCCTGAAGAAGGACGTGGTCTTCTGCATCTTCAGGTAAGCCTACATGAACCAAGTCCGAACCGTTTGCTCCAAGTCCTCATCGCTTGTAGGTACTTGTGAGCTACAAGTGGGTTCTTGAGAAACTGCAACTACTGAAGTGTCCCTCGAAAAGTAGGTAGATAACTTCTTTACTTTCTTAAGTTCAAGATTTTCTGCGTGACCTTTCTCTAACCTTCGTTTAAGATACTCAGCACCACTTAGTTTTTTTGACATTATATACCAAAGGTAATAAATCATTACCACACAAATCACATCACAACAAAATAAATAATAAAATCAATACTTTGCACTAACGCTAAATCTGCAATCACTACGCAAAGGTAAATTGAAGTAAGTCAATCACTTGGTGGGTCTGTACGGACGCCTTTTGTCTCAGCCAAGGTCAATGACAGACTGACTGACACAAAGACACTGTGCGGCCGTGATGCGCGTGAAAGGGGCTGCTTCCCGCAATTTTATCGTCCGCCCGCCCGCCGCCCCCCTGTCGCCCCCGCCCTGGAGCGGTCGCTCCACTCGCTCCTCTGTCGCTACGCCACTGTGTATTTGAGCATAATTTGTTTTTCTAAAACAAAATAAAATTTCCAATTATCTAGATATCACAGATTTATCATTGCCGTTATAATACAAACTTCCAAAAATGTCTTATACTTCACTTGTGTTTAACATTTTGTTGTAAAATTTATAAATTATCACAAAAAAGATGAAGTATGGAATTTATATGTATTTCATTCCAAAAGAAGAAGATATGCAGTATATATATTACTAAAACTATAATTACCAAACTGTAATGTATACACCGCTTTTTGTTTAGTAACATTAGTATAGCTCCATTTAAATGTGTTGTACAATTTTATTAAATTTAATACAAATTGCTACCTTGCATTTCTAATTTTCTCACTATAACGTAATTGCATAAGTATGATTCTCACAAATGTTCAAAATTTTTTCAAACATATTTGCAACAAATTTTTTTTTAAATAAAAAACTATTAAAAATGTTTATGATCTATTTTAAATAGAAATATTCTTCTCATTCTGAAAAAATACAATATATAACATCATATATTTGGTTCCTCTATTGGATCTTAGTGAGTTAAACTACTACTTGCAAAAAGCTGTGTACAACCTACAAAATAAAATGACCTCCACTTGTAGGGCTAAAGAGCAAGATCTCCTGCCGTGATTGACTATGATTTAAATAGCAGCACAAGTTGTTATTATGTCAGTTGCGTCATGCTCATTACAGACGTTTATGAGTTATATTGGTTCTTAGTTGCATAAGCTTTACAATTAATAATGTTGCAAGTGTGAAATAAAACCTTTGTATGTAAGCATTTCTTTATTATGGTCGAATCTTCTAATCTCTAATTGTACAAAACTATAGATATTAGTAAATATTAGCATGGAGCAAACTTAAAGACCTGAAGTATGAAACGCTGGTTGGATTCTAGGCTGATCAGCTGTTTGATTTCACAACAGGAGAGTTCCGATGCACATTTTGCCGTGAAATTGTTGAAGAGGATCAGTCCGCCCTTCCCAAGAAAGATTCAAGGCTAATGTTAGCCAAATTTAACAGTCAAATGGAACCACTGTATGAACTACTGCGCCAAGTGGAAGGCATTAGACTGGCTCCAGAGGTCCTTGAACCTGAACCTGTGGACATTAACACAATCAGAGGGTATGTAACTACAGTACAGGCTGTGGATATTAACACAATCAGAGGGTATGTAACTACAGTATAAGCTGTGGACATTAACACAATCAGAGGGTACGTAACTACAGTACAGGCTGTGGATATTAACACAATCAAAGGGTACGTAACTACAGTACAAGCTGTGGACATTAACACAATGTAAGGGTCTGTAACTACAGTAGTGGCTGTGAGTTACAAAATTGATGATAAGACAGAAACATTAAACTACTGAGACACATAATATTATCCTCATCTTCAAATGTTATCCAGTAGTTCAGTCTCAATTAACTGATTCAAAAACATTCAACGTGTTGCACGTTAATAAACAGACCAATGTCGGAATCATTGAAAGTAATAACTCACTCATGAAATGTGTTTTGTGAAAGAAAATTATTCAAGTTGCAATGATGGTTTCACTCTTTAGGTATCAAGCAGCACAGTGTCTGATAATACGATTGTCGACACACTTAACCACTGTGCCCTTCAGTAGTTCATGTGTTATATACTAGTACTAATCTAGGTATAGTACACAATGCTAACATTGACTACCAAGCCAACTATTGCATACAGCTACTGTTCCCTTCAGTAGCAAATATATTAAGAGTATTTTAAATTTAATTTTTCATATAGGATTAGGAACTACCTGGTAAAACTACAAATTTGTGAATAGAATAACCCTTTCCATAACCATTATTACTAATCATTTGTCATACACGTAATTAGTATCCTTATTCACTCATAACTACTATTTGTAATTTTGTAGGACTAAGTGCAATATCTAAGTGCTCCCGCTTTTATTCTGCCACCAGATTTGTTCCTTGAAGACTTGGGTCAGACGAACTAGATGATTATATAAGTCTCCAGTAATAAATCTTTTGTTGTTTTGTCATTTCTGATTAAACCTTTAGTTTTGGAGTGGAAACACAATTAATTCAATCAAAATCAAATACAAGGTGTTTTGGTTCTTGTTTTTTAGAATAAGATGATAAATATTTCTAATCCTCTCTCTTACTCAAATTTATAAATAGAACTTTTGAAAACAAATGAACATTGTCATTGAACAATTAAAGCACATAATACACTTATTTATGCCTTATCTCTTCAGGCCTTTTTAATCAAAGGTGAGAATTCAATTTAATTCACTTGGAATTTACTTTTTTTACAGTAAAGTACTGATAATTTTAAGTAGTTGGTATTGATAGTAGCTTAAATTATAAAAAGTTCAGGTACATCCAAGTATTAATAATATAAACACTACAGATTAGTATAGTCGAGGCAACAATATAATTTGATAAAAAAGTATGAGTAGACCATGGAATATGACAATGGAAGAAAATTGAGAAACACATAATAATGTGTTTTGGCTAATATTAATGTAATTGATTTTTAATGTTGTTAATTTGTATATACAGAATTAATAAATAATTAAAATAATTTATTTTATCAGTATGACACTCTTCTCAATAAAGTTACAAGTAATTCAAATGAAGCATTAAAGAAGTTTATATTATAAACACCTTTAAAAAACAAGTATTCTGATACTTCGATTGACATCATCATTTATTTTGGTTTATTCTTCAGTTAGACCTGAACCTGCTAGAGAATAAAAAATCTAAAACCTATATTGAACATATTTTTACAGGGTTTCCCAATGACTATGCTGGAAAAGTAGCTCTGGAGCTTTCATATCATTCATCAAAATTTGCACACTTCAGTTCTGATAAGCCAATTACAAAATTTACAGTTAATTAACCAAAATTTCAGAGAACGCAATTTCAAATTTAAAAACTCGTTTGAAAAATGAAGATTGGAGTCCTCTTTATTCAGTTCCAAACTACAGTGACAACAAGTTTTTAAATAATAGATATTAAATCTTCTCAGATATCACATATAGAAAACTGTGTGTAACAAATAAATAATTAAATTAAGCTCCCAAAGGAGAAGTCCTTATGTAAAATTGAAGTTAAACAGAGAAAGCCCTATTTTAGAAACAGAGTGCAAGACTTAAAACCAAGAGAACATTTCATCTCTTATCCTTCCAATGCTACAACCAAACTTTAAAAATAAGTTTTTTATATGACGTGTAAAATTAATGATGGTTATTGTCAAGTAATTCATTATAAAGATAGAGCTTTTTAATTTAAAAAAATATTCAATATCAGAGTTTCTGAATGAAAAGTTAGTGTTTTAGAATTGTCATAAACCTAATGCAACAATTTAAAATAAAGGTTTAATAAAGGTATCTTGATGGCAATGATGCTTTTGATTATCGAAATCATTATCTTTTTGTCGAAGTTTCATATTGTTTTCAAGTGAGCAATGTTAGTTCAATATTTTATTTTTTCTTTTAAAGTTCCGAGAAGTATAATTTTGTGTGTATTTTTTTTTAGAAATATATGTATTGTATTGTGTAGCTTATGAATTGTGTTATTCCATCTATTAAAACGTTACCAACGTTACCAATAATTGTTGAGGCTACACACATTAAAAATTTTTTTTAAATATTTATTTACGATTTTTAAAATATAAAGTGTTTATTTTTATAATTAAATAAAAAATTATTATCGAAACTTTTGTAAAATGTTAAATTCAGAAGATAAGGCTATATAGTCCTCGAAAGTAGTATTTTGTGAAGACATTACATAACAGTGTACTCTACAATATACTTTAATGTGTATTTTTATTAAAGTTTTGTTAGACGTAGTGATGTATTTTGTAGACTGGACACCAAGAAGATGGGGGCAGGGCTGAGGCCACCAGGAGAGCACTGGTCGGGAGAGGCCACAAGAGGTGGAGGGTTCGCTGTCCAAGAGGCTAGGGTGGATGTCACCATTGGAGAGGAGGAGAGGAGTCAGGAGGTGGCTAAGAAGGAGCGGCCAGTATGGATGGTGGAAAGCACTGTTATAGCTAATGATCCTCAGGTAAATAAGATTCTTGTACAATTTATTGTCGTCCTATATTTTAAATAATACATTGATTTAACTATGGGAGTTTTGAAATGTATTAAAAAAAGTATTAAAAACCAGATTGAATTAAAAAAACAATTTAAATTTTATTATTTATAGATAGTAATCTTAAAAACAAATGTTTAAATTTAATAAAATAAAATTATACAAACCCTAATTTTTTCTTTTATTGACATGGCCATCAAGACGTACATTCATGGTGTAAAAATACAATATCATCTCCCTTTTATAAACATTCACCCAAACCATGCAGTTTTGTGGTTATGAGGTCTTCTCGTTCCAGGTTTGATAATATTCTGCTAATATAAATTGTTTGGAATCTTAAAAAAAGGTAGTATATTGAAATTGGTCAGTAATTTTCTGATTTGTCGTAATCTATCATGTTATGGTAAGTCTAAAGGACCTTTAAAATAAATGTTTAAAATAAAAGGACTATCCTAATATGTTGGGGATATATTTTAACCAGCTTTAGAATACAATGAATTCTTCCATTGTTCAAATATGTTATTAATTATAAATGTTACTGGTAGTGGTACAACTTAGTCTGTACAATGTTTTACAGCTTCAAACCTGCTGACAATTTAGTTTTAATGTTGAGTGACTTGTTTAAAGTTGTGGATAAGACAGGATTGTTTCCCTATTTAATCTTGTCAGCTTCAGAAAAGGTATTAAAATAATTAGCGATTTTTAAATGATGATTTTCGGTTTTCTGATCAATTTCAAGTTTGATGCTGTCCTTTTTAGTTTTCCTGTAGCCTTTTCCATTATTTATAACTTTTGATAGAGTCTTTGTATTGTTATTAGCTCTTCTTCTAATGTAGTGAGAAGGTGTGTTACATTTACCGTCTTCTAATTTTTATCGTAGCTTTGTTATTCTATTAATTATGATAGCGTTGTCATTCCTATTCCTAGTTCTCTAAAACACCTCGATAGCTACTAGTCTTATTGTATATGTCTCAGTTATAGTAATTTTTAAGTACTTTCTACACTTGCAACATGTTTCTTTTAGATCATTATGAATGATTCAGGACTTCCATAATTATGTAACCAAATTTATTAGAATAGGATTTACAAGTAATGCAAATCTCTTAAGAAAAATATATTTAAATATCCAATAGGTGCAAATGGTTAAAATTCTTCAAAATAGTCTCCTATTGCATCATTAAACCTGCGGAGACAGTTCTGCCACACCTGAAAAGCACCCTGGAACTCCTCAACTGGAATGTCTCTCAGGAATCTTATAACGTGAGAAGATGGATGTTCTCCACTAACACCCAGTGTTTTACTTTCCCTTCAGCTCTCTTTTCAGTTATGAAAACAAAAAAAGTCACACGAGCCATGTCAGGGCTGTAAAGAGGCTGGGGCATCTCGGGATCTTATTCAATGTCAGGTAGTTGGTAACGATGAAGGCCGTGTGGCTGGAGGTGCTGTCGTAGTGGAGCTTGAAGATGTCTTTGATTTCAGGCCTGATGCGTATGACCAGGTGTTTCAGTCTCTTGAACACCTACAGGCTGTGTTGAGAGTTTGTCCTTGTGGTGCAAACTCAGAACTGACAAGTCCTCGGATGTCAAAGAAGACAATCAGCATTGTTTTGATTGGAGATTACCTCATGTGTGCTTTTTTGGGTTTGAGAGAAGATCGTGTGTCCCACTCTGAACTCTGCCTTTTAGATTTTGGATCGTACTCGAACATCCAAGATTCGTCCACAGTTAGAGTAGAGTTTAAAAAGCCTGGACATTTCTAATTAATTCCAACAATTCTTTACTGCTCAAAACTCAACTTCTTTTTGCACTTCTGTCAACAACTTTGGCACAAGCTTCACACAGACCTTTGCATTTGCAAATCCTTCGTCACTATCCCATGTACCGCAAATGTTGACAAGTTCAGGGTGTCAGCGATTACCTGGATACTTAACTGACGGTCTTAAGCACACACTGGACGTTTTCATCGGTTTGGGCTGTTGTTGGGCGTTCAGAGTGTCTGACCTCGTTGGTGACCTCCTCCCGGTCCTCCTTTAAGGCCTTTTGCCACCTACTGCATCGAGATCTCGAATTACATTCCTCCCTAAAGGTCTCTTGGCATATAAGTTTGCATTACATTCTTCTGAAGCCATAAACAAAACTTGATTGTTTACTGATGTTCCAGCTAGTGCTCCATCGCGCTGTGACACAAAAAAAAAAAACAAACTTCTTGCAAAGACAGTCCTACCACTCCTACTGCTTGGAGTAAACTGAGACGGATGCGGTGGGAAGGGCAGAATCCCCACCATATTATCTGACCGGTCCGAGCATGCTGCGATAAATAGTCTGTCAGAATAAAATCATTTGTATAACTTTCATAATACACTCTGTATATTATAGTAAAACCCTGATTATCGGAACTTCGATTATCAAAAACCTGGATTATTTGAAATGGCTTGAGAAGTAACGAAAACAGTGTCAGTAGCCTCAAATTGAGAAGCTGCATACAAAAATTTGGACTAACAGCAACCCCAATGTTATATTGACAGCACTCAAAATATTTATGGCGGGGGCTCTGTCAATGGACAATATCTCAATCGCCTCGCTGACAGGCCTATGTTCACATGAAAGAGCAATAAAAATCCCTCCTCCTCAATAATATCCGAGCTTTCACTAATTGCACACTCAGTTGTAACTGTACAGTCAGTATATGAGTCACCATCCTTTCAGTCCTACATGCCACTCCACATCGCTGCCGTCCACATCTTATCTTGAAATTTCAGTGCCGCACTTGCCAATCTTGCTGGCAGCACCACAACCTCTTTCCCCATTATCGCTCAGTGCCTGTATTGCAGTGGCAAGTTCAGTATCATGTACTCTTGCCACTTCATTTTTTTCAAGAACAAATAAGTTTATATTCAGGATTGTAAATATATTATTCTGTAAAAATATTATTCTTGTTTTGTTATGAAATAATACAATAATGTTATAATTTGAGTACACTAACTTAATAGTACTAGAATACTTAATGTCTAACTACACTAAATAATGACAGTGATAAATACTATGCGGTACAGTAACATCAAAATTCTAAAACTAAAATGAATAAGAACAATTAAAACTAATCACAGCTCATTGCTACAAACATATTTGTTAAATGCATCATTAATATATAGATTACATTTTATTTCAATTTTTCAAATGTTATTTTATATTATCTACTATAAAACAAACTCTCTAAATTTTTATACAAACTTTGGACAAGAATAGTTGAACATACTTTCAGGGAGGTCGTTGTATAGTTTTAGGCCAAATTAAGAGAAGCTTCTTCCGATTTCCAGTCTCACTTTAGGAAAGTGGCGCTTTCCGTCTTGACGGGTGCTACAGTCAGTGATCTCTTGTACTGAACTCTCGCCTATATACCGTGATTCCCCAGTAGCAAGGACCTTGTGGATTAAATGTAACCCCATTATTTGACAGACGGCTTTCATTGGAAACAGATTGACAGCATCTCTATAGGGAGACACATGATCATAACATCTGAAGCCGTATATACATCTCAGAACGCTGTGGTGCATTTTTGTTGTATCTTTCTGTCCCCTACAAAGATGCTGCTACTGTATGCAGGATAGCAATATTTACATATCGTCAGTACCAGTGAGTGGATGATCTGCAGCCTTTCGGATTCCGGAAGTAGATTTCTATATCTACACAAGCCTCTCAGCCTACCTAGGGCTCTCTGAATCGTGTAAGTAACATGGTCAGACAAAGTAAGATCACTGTCGAATACAACTCCAAGAGTCTTAATCTTCTCAGAGACTGACAAGCTCTCTTCGCCGAGCATCATTGAATCTAAAACCATTGCTCTCCGATTATTTTTTAATGTTGAGCAGATCAGAGTTGATGGCACCAATTGCCTTATGCGTCAAGCTAGGCTCATAACAAATGCAATTGGCAGTCGTAAGCATACTGATGAACATTGCAGAACTGTGAAGATGAGATGTGTCCAAGTTGAACAGTATGGGCTGCAAACGATTACCCTATGAAACACCACACTGTCATTGAGATGGCCCTGATTTTTCACTCCCCAGTTTTCTGATCTGCACTCATCCCTTCAAATAAGTTTGAAACCATGCCATATTATTATCATAAATCCATAAAATCTTAACTTGGCAATCAGCATCTCATTGTTAATAGAATCTAATGCTGTTTAGTAATTAAATATCACAACTGAGCTAAATTTCCCATCATGTTTGCATTGTAAAGGTCACTGGACAAACTCAATAGTGCTGTTTCTGTACTATAATTTTTCCTGAAGCCAAATTGCAGTCTTTTTTCTACGAAACTATTTATCTGGTGGATAGCGATATTTTCAACAATTTTTGACATGGCAGGAAGAACAGTTGTAGTAGCTACTGTGTGCTAGTGGGGCTGGTTACTTTGGGCAATGGTATCACCAATTATTTTCATTGGTTTGAAAAAAGTTGAGCATTTACTTGTCAACTTCATTACTAGATCCCATATCAACAAAACATTTGTTTATCTCATCTCTAATCTAGCTTAGAAGAAAGACTTATACGTTTTGATTTATTAGCAATGTTGCATACTTTCAGACACAACCAGAACTCTTTCGGCCAATCATGTTATAACAATTTTTCAACAATGAATTAGTTTTTTGTTTCCCAAATCAACCTGTTTAGAGTGTTTCTGACTCTTTTTGTATTCATTCCAGTCCTCAATTTGTCTTCTCTTCCAAAATTTATTTTCTAAGTTTGTTATTTTCTTTAGTGATTCCACGTATTTATTCACTTCTTCATGGAGCTTTCAGTTTACTCTCATTTTTTTCAAACAATCAGCCCATGCTCATCAAAGATCTGTTTTATGTTGCTTGTTATAAATCGATGAGGAAGGATGTAGAGCATTAATCTCAGTCATGACTCCTTGGAAGAAGGGGAACCAGCCTCTCCTGTCAAAAATAGGCAGGGGATGGCATGGCCTTATGTCTAGGCTAGCAACAGCCCTTAACACTTGGTGAGCCCCACCAACTCCATCTCCCGCAGTAAACTAGACCTATCGATCTGCCCTTGCACCTCAGAATCTTATCATTTATGGTTAGTGATGTGCTACTCTGGACATCCATAAGGTTGCCAGATTTAAGTGACACATAGGTTTTTACTGTACCAATTGTAGGTTCAACTCCCGCAGTAGACTAGACCTATGGATCTGCCCTTGCACCTCAGAATCTTATCATTTATGGTTAGTGATGTGCTACTCTGGACATCCATAAGGTTGCCAGATTTAAGTGACACATAGGTTTTTACTGTACCAATTGTAGGTTCAACTGGAAGGTGTAAACCATCCTGGAGATTCTTATTCCTTGCTGATTGTTTATAATAGAAACATAAATAATGACATCCTCAAAATGTCTTTAAATAAAGACTGTTTTATCGCTATTGTATTTCTTTAAAAGGACTCAGGAACAAAATCAATATGAAGCAATTAGCTTTTATGTTTAGATAAACCAGTCTCTACGATGTATTCAATTGTTTCATGTACTATGTTTGTGTCTATGCAATGTATTGATGAGGCTGTTGTACTGGTTACTCTAGTTACTGGAAGATTAAGCCATTTGATGCTGTGCAAGATGAGAGTATGCTGGAAGTATTGTGTATAGGTTATAATTACATCTATAGTTGGCTTTTCAAGATTACCTGGAAGTCAATATACCTGAAATACATAGAGTCAAAGGAGTTTCTTTACTTGTAATGTGATATATGATACTTCATATATTATACATTCTATACAGTTAGCTCTTCCAAATTGGATATTGATAGAACTAGATATGTATTTACAAAACTTTTTTATTGGCACTTGTTTCCAAAATCCTCAATTTCCATTGTGTGTTGTGAAGAACGTAAGTTAATTCATCATATATTGTGCAAATCCTTTCTGATGATGCGTTTAATTGTTTAAAGGCACTACATAATTATGAAATGTTGAATTCTGTACTGGAATTGTTTCCCATACATTTATGATAAAGCAAATGTTTATTTATTTGTAACTTTAAAACTAATAACTATCCCACCACTACGATATCTCCTGATTCACATTGAAAAGCTGACACAACAGGACTGAAACAAAGCCCCCACCCTTACTAGTCAATATGTGGAAGAAAATTATTGATTTAGTCCATGTATCATTCATTCCTTACAAAGTCTACAGTTACAAAATGTTTTATTGTTTGTCAGAAGGCCAAATAAAACATGTTTTACTGTACTTATTGAATGATTGTTAATACTGAGAATTTTTTTTCAGTATTATTATTAAGCTTTTTTAGATATTTCAATTACATTATTAATTTAAATTAATAAGTGAAAAACAATATATCTAATATAGATCTGTTGTTTTAGACTGAAGATCTGCTGGGTGCGAGTGCAGAGGCAGAGAAGGCTGCAGTTGCTAAACCTGGAGGGGGTAGTGGGGAAGACATCATGTCCGTACTGTTGGCTCACGAGAGGAGGGGAGGTAGTGGCACAGCAGCGGTAGGGGCTGCCACCAAGGCTATCTTACCTCAAGACAGCAACTCAGAATCCAGCGATGATGACGATGCTTTCAAAGACATAACTGTTCCTTCTCCAGGTTAGTTGAACGTGTAGATTGCTTTACAGTACACTATATAAACTTAACCATGAAATAATAGACTTTATGAAAAGTAAAGTCACCTTTGAAAGCACTGTATGGAATAATCATTTTAAAGGGAAAAAACAGGATAACTATAACAGTTACATACTTTGTTCTCTCTCACTATTTGAATGAGTACATAAAATGTAATAAATAGTATCAATTTAAAGCTTATGAAATTGTTTTCATACATGTACACTAGTCTGCCTTATGTATTCGATGTGTGGCTCCACCAATACTAATCGGGTTATTTTCTAGCCACACCTCGTATTTGCAATCATACTATAAAACTATAGACTAAACTGTACCAACAATTGTATTTAAAAAGTTAATTTTTAAAATTGTTACCTAGACAGGCATGTAAATTACCCAGGTATTTACAATTAACACTTTGTACCCTGAGCCCGAGTATAGGTCGGGCCGCGTCGGCAGCGCCTGCTACCGGCGCCCGAGTATAGCTCAGGTCGTGTTATTTATTTGTATTATTTAGCTCAGTTATCTTATTTTTGGATTCAAACATTTTGATTATGTTCATTGGTTGTCTAAGTTCGTATTTGTTGGTTTTGAGATCCCTGGGTCACGTTTTAGTAATGAAATAATATATTTTTTCGTCGTACTACAAGCGAGTCTAGACAGCTGATAGTAGGCGCCGTGGCTGATCGTCGGTACTGTCAGTTTGCTTTGTAGTGTTTCACGTTGTGTGTTGTGAGTCTTAGTGATGTCTTACTAAGTTTTCTACAAATCTTTCCGACAAATACTGAAGCAAATGTTATTATAATGTATTCTAAATGTGAATTTAACTGTTTGTAAATAATCAGAACTTTAGTTTCTTACTGAATGAAGTAAAGGCAAATGCAAGCAATGTGAGGCTATACGTGTGTTTTTTTTTGTATTTACACTCGCTTTGTTCTTTCTTCTCGACTTTCCGTTGATTTTCTTTTATATTCTTTACTTATTACTTTCGAGTTTAAATAATATGGGTGATGAAATCAAAAGTGATGCAATTCACGACCTTTTGTTTGACTCCGAATCGGAAAGTGACGATGATTTTGATACACACCTGGGACCAAATATTGATTTTATGAACGATCTAAACGAAAATGTGCGAGATCCTGTATTTGATTCAGACCATTATTGTGCTTTAAAAATTACCACACTAAGGCGAACTACCTGAACTAACAAGCTATGTAGCAAAAACTTTTTTTGTATTTTTTACATAACATTCAATAGTATGCAATAATTTTATTTTGAAAACAAACTTTATATTTGTATACATTTAAAAACAGTATGTATCTCTATCTTTAAAAAGATATATAGTATGTTTTTATAACATAATTACTGTAAAAACACAGAATTTTAAAAAGCATCATAAAATCCCCAGGGAGCCACGCTGAAACATGTATTAAGGGCCCAGGGTACAAAGTGTTAAGGGACAATATGTAAAGGTCATATATTTTAGAATTTTAATTTAAGATCCCATCTTGGAGTAAGTTGAAAATTTTTAAGAAATGTATGCCAACTCATTTTTTAGACACTTAATGTAGCTAAGGTGGGAAGGGTTGATTTAATTTGAATGTTGAGTTTATTTCCAGTTCACCTCCCTCTTCATCTATGGTTGAGAGATTCAAAACGTAAATAACATTTTGACTGGTTCTTTCTAGGTTTTGTTGTATGAATAAATGTATACATATAAGTCTCAAAAGCCTAATTTGGTCAACTTCTGTCTGTTAAATTAATTTTCTATCTAAGATATTTCAAGTGCCATTTGTTGAGTGTGTCCTAATCAAGAAAATATAAACCAACTTAGATTAAAAACTGTCTGCTTTCTGCTCTTTTAATTTACTTTCTGTCTAAAATTTTTCAAGTGCCATAGTGATAGTTTGCTTTTTCATCCCGATTAAGAAAACATATAACTTATGTACAACTGGAAAAAGTTACTGCGGTCCGAAAGAGCCAGATACAACCGATTAAATTCACTTTGCTCCAATTTATTTACGGTTTCACTTTTGAGCTTATGTTGTGGCACTGATCAAAAAAGTAAACACATATGTGGGTTTTGGTTTCGAACTTAAATTTAAAAGTGTTTATTTGCGGTCTGATATTTCTGGTGCTATAAGTAATATTGATTACAATCCCAATCAAGAAAACATACACAAGCTTAAAAAGACTACTTTAGTCGAAATGTATCTATTTCAATTGCTTGTATTCTGATTCTGATATAAGGGAAAGAGTGTGCCATCCCTTTGCTTTTTCCTTAATTGCAGTAAAATTATTAAGAGAAACAACCAGTTATGATAACCTTATGAGCAAAACAATCACAGTTTTATTTATTAATGAGGGTTTTTAGAACACTGTTTAAATATTATTTTCAATGAATTAGATGGTTTATTCATAACTGGTGCAATCTAAAATAAAAATTATATGATAACTTTGCCTTTGCAATCTGCATAACATTACAGATGAAGAGCTGTATAATTATTCTATATTTTTTTAAATTTAAATGTAAACAAATGTTTCTGCCACTTTGGTGAACTTTAGCTGAAAGTGTTAACAGCTGTCTAAGGTTAGTTAAATTTGGATTAAGTGTCATAATTATTTTCCAGAATTATTAAATATTCTGAGAAATTTTTCCAAATGTTTCTCACCTTTTCAACCTTCCTTGGACTTCTGCAAATATTTCAAAACCCAAATCAGCCCAGTTGTTCTCGAATTTTAGTAAGTTTAACAAACATCATTTCATGTTTATATATCAAGGTTTAGATACAGTTGAGTCTATGTACATGTATAATACAAACCCTTATAGTTCAGCATATGGTATACTAAAAGGTTTTGCAACATTTTATTTTAATTTAAGAAAAAACTGTTAAAAACTAAAAAAAGACATCAAGTAGTTGTTTTAATTCATGTATGCTAAACATCAAATCATCAGTTGTGAAATGTCTGAATTGTTGCGAGCATGTCAATAAGACAGAAGATACACATAGTTAGAGGGAAAGTGTCTTGGACGAAGCAGTGGATTCATTTATCATCTCTAAATGACAGCGAGTTCTGATGAAGATGACAGCACCGATAGGGATTGTCAAGGGGATGTACGTTTGAAAGTTATAACGAAATAGAAGGCACTGGCCTTTGCTTTTTTACGATTTGACCAATATTAGTCACAGCTCAAAAGTAAATATACATATTGTTTTTTACCATTCACATTGAGTTCTTATTTACACACACATGTATATGTTCTACTGTTAGTACCTTTTCATTGTAATTAGAAGACTAGTCCAGTTCGTGCATTTTAGTTTGATATATACATGTTTGTGTGTGTGTGTTAAGGGTATATTTAATTATAATATATATGGGTGCAGGGCAGATGTATGCGAGTGAGATTGCATTTTGGTTTGAGGTTAGCCATACAGTGGCAGTAGCCAGATCAGGGGATAAAGTGAATGGGCGAGCACGAGCAGTGGTGGGGAGGGCATGGCATCACAGCGATGGAGGGGTATTTTCCCCACACTGCGTGAATTCAAATCACCCAGTGTCTTTTTGTAAACAGTCTGCCTAGAGTATAATATAGTAGTATATTGTAAATATTCTTGAGATTTTTGTACATTGATTATCAATAAATTTTTCTATGGAAATCAAGAGTTTTAACTTGTGTTTCTTAACCCATGATAGCATGCTTCTTATAAAGTAAAAATGTTATTTTCACATGGTGAATCCTTCCTTTCAGTAGAGCCTCCAAAGTCAACAGTAACACTCAAAACATCAGACGGGATTACAGAATTTTGTGGCCAAAATATAGTTAATCGTATTAATTTTTTTTTAAATACGTTATTTATAATAATTAATTTGATTTCTTTAATATACAAATCTAATGTTGTATGTCAACTTTGGAGCCCTAATAGTCTGAACAAAAGTGTTTATAGATCCAATTCAGAGGATATTTCTAGTTTGACCTCTAGAATGCTCCTAAGAGGTTTTATTTTGAATAAAAGACATCATGTTAATTTTTAATAATGTATTTTGTTAATTTCTGTCTAGATCTAGAAGCTCCAGATTCAGAAGATGATGACTTGATTCCTGTTGTAACGGTTGGAGAAAAAACAGTAGCAATCACAGAAGTCAATGATCAGCTTATTCAGGAGATGTCACCACAAGAGAAAGAAACTTATATTCAAGTTTACCAGGAGTACTATTCACATGTGCTTGATTGAAGCTTTTATAATATTTTAGTTAGGATCATTCTGTAAGTCTTATTAAATATTTTACAAATAAATTTATGATTCTTCTTTCCAAATCAAAAAAATTTGGCTTGCAAAGGAAATTTAAATTACCGAACTAAAAATTTGTTCTCTTCTGTTAGCTCATACAACTTTTATATAGTGTGATTATAAAATCTCTTTTGTGTATGGGAAGTTTACAACATATATTTCACACTGTTCAAAGCTGTATCACCAAATATGAGCTAATATGAAAGATTTTTGTTTGTCGCTTTTCACTAAATATTCAACAACTTTTAAATTGTTTACAGTTACAGTAGCACCTTGATTATCCAACCTCAGATCATTCGTCTCTCTGGGTCATCAACCATGTCTATTTGCGCTTTTAGCTTACCTCAATAATTTTAGAAACCTCAATAATTATTCTTGTATGCCAATGTAACATTTGACTAATGAAGATATTCCCATCTTAAACTATGTACAGTAAAACCCAGGTTAACTGAAATGGGGGGGGGGGGAGAATAACAATTTTGTATAACAAGTTTTCATTTAATCCAAAAACAACTAAAATAACCTATTAAGATGGGTGTTTCTGGAAAATGAATTAAATATAAACCATTTCTGTACCTTATTTATACGAGTATTTGGGGATGGTGACAGGAAGGAACAGGAGATAGCAGTTGGTGAGAGGGGGGGCGAGTCATCTCGAGGACACGTTATTCACCCAGTCAGTTGCTAAAGCGATGCATCCTGACCAGAGTGTTGGCGCAGTGTTTTGCTGTTGAATATAAACTATTTTGCTCTGTAATTTCTATACGCATTATTTATTCATGGAATCGTTTCAGTAGACCTGAATTCGGTTAACTGGGGTTTTACTGTTCTTAGACTAAATTATTGTCATCAATAATAAACTTACAACAAACATACATTTATTTTTTATCCTTTTTTGGCAATAAAATATATTTATTTTACAAGCAAAACTTTACATAAAGTAGAAAAATATCACCACAACAAGTAAACTCCACACCGAAGTAACAACCTGGAATATTAATCCAAACTATCAAATATATTTAACATATATTACAGAAGAATTACATAAAATACATTACACAACACTTCAATTACTTATTAATTATAATATTTAACCACTGTATGATACTGATCATCTGAGATTGTTGTTATGAGTGCTTGTGTACATTATATTGTCTGTACAGATGGTAATCCGATTCAACACTGTACTTTTGCACTTTTAACTCGCAATGATGTTAGACACTAAAACACATAAAAATATGTTTCAACACTAATCGAACTGGATACTATTACACACTGCACTTCATATGTGGTTTGTTTTAGTTTAACTGCACTGACCATGTAAATGTAACATCTTTATTCATTAGTAATATATTAAGTAGTGTGAAATATTCAGTAACAATGTATATTAGTATAAATACATAATTATAAATATACAATTTTGATTTAAAATATATCCATATTTTTAGGTATACAATTAAACACTTAAATTTGTAAAGTAACAGCAGCTAAAACCTTGTTACAGTGTGAATGAAGTTTAAACTCTGTTCTTAAACATCTTTAATAGCATATAACAGTTATTGTACTTTTTCTTTTATAAAACTGCAGGATGAATTCTTGGGTTTTGAAAAATCTATGCTTGTCGGGAACAAAAGCAAAGAGCAGCGATTTGCCTGCTCCTTCATCATTAGATTTGCTGAATCGGAAAAGTTTTATTAATGTCTACAGACACTCAGAGTAAGTCTCATCTTGCTGGATAGTCACAAGGCCGGCATTCCCCTAACTATTAATTCTGGCAGCAGCAACTCACTGAGTGCACGGAGAACTGTTTTTGTTGACCTAGACGTGAACATGCAGATGGCAGGTTATTCTAACCAAATTAATGACATGAGAGGTTTTTATATTTGAAACAGAAAAAATACACAAGAGCCGGGGTGTATACAAAATTTAACGTTCCCTCTCACTTGCATTCAAGCGTCAGCTGATTTGCTTGTACATGGTGATTGAAAACACCATTTTCTCTGTTTCAATAAGTTAGGTATTCTACACAATAAAAAGGATTTAATAGGCACTTTGGGTTGTGTGGAATATCTTACTGTATATATCGCTGCTTTAATTTATAGGTAATCGTTCAACTATGTATCAAGAACAATTCATTTTACAAATTCTTCCTTTCATCAGGCTAATAAGATTGACAATAGTTTCCCAAAATGTGCACAAAATGATTTATATATATAAAATGCAATATGCTCTTGCTTAACACTTGTTTACTGAAGACAGATTCTTCACAGTAAAGCTAAAATATTGTAAAACAAATTTAATTTTGTTAACTTTTTTTAAAACAGTATTGACTGGAAAACCTTGATAACAGTCATGACACTGGCCTTATAAGCCTAACAACTAAGATTTACAGTCATGTTTCTCAGAGTACTGGACATAAGAAATTGGTTGATTGTAAGACAACGCACAGCTTTATCCTCATTGTGTCCTGATCACGTGATAATAGTTCCTGCAGCATTGGGGTGAACAGACTTCAAATTACCTTGGTATGATGATCATGGAAAATAAGAACAAGTTTATAATGTATTAAATGCTTTAAAAATTGTTTATTAGAGGGAGTGTTCTTAGATTGATGGTCTCACTTAGCTTTAGAGGTAAGTTGAATATATCAATATCTTTTAAGAGTAACTTAATAGAACAAAACTTGAAACTAAATCAAAACCAAAGTATGACATTTTATAATATGTTTTTTTTTTTTTTTTTTTAAATAGATTTTTAACAATCTAATGTCAACTTCAAATAGTTAACTTAATAGCTATAGCTTAATAGTTAACTTGAGGTCTCTTGATGCTCAAACTATTAGCTTTTATTCCCAGTTTCATGTTGTATTTGGATTGGACCTGTCTCATAAACCTCAAATCTCGTGCTTTCCTGGAAAAAAATAAAAACATTGTAAGAGTTTTGTGGTAACAAGTTTGATATTATCACAACAATTCTTTGTAAACTATGAAATTTAAGATACATGTATCAAATAAATATAAATAAACGTTAAAAAGTTAATTGTTTTAAAAACACAAAAACTAATAAAACAAAATTACAAATAAGGAATTGTTTATAATATACATTATTTCAATGATTATTAAACTACACTTTCTGTGGTAGTACATAATGATTTTTATAATACTAATTAACCCTGGAAGCGTCTATAAGCATTTTTGTAGGTTTTACAGGGATTGTATAAAAGATCTTTATTTAGTATATGCATAAAGTGTTATATATAATTTTTCTTGTTAAGAATCAGAAAATAAAGCTACATATTTTAAAGTAAAAATAAAAATAAATCTATTTTGTACAGTATATATTGTATTTATTATTTGACATGTGAAAAAATATATTACAACAAATATCCGCATAATAATAAAATATAAGATGTTTCAAAACTCTAAAATAGCCAAATTGTAGGAAACTGAGTTGTGGACACAAAAATTTATAGTATTGAGGGGCTTAGAAGTAAAAGTGGAAATAACTTTTACGTTTACAGAGAAAACAAGCACAATGGCCAATGTTTGCTCATTTTCAGTTGCTTAGCAACACAATTGAATAACCACAATGAAATTGACTCTTGTGTCAATGAAGTTAATGTGTTTTTCTACGTTTTTATGATGTTAGCTAATGTAGAACGGTGTATAAGTCAGTTTTTACTTTGAAATTAATAAAAAAGAAAATAAGATACAACACTTCTACTTCAGACTCAACAAAGTCAGTCATGTCAGACTCCATTGGAATGTCACAAATTTCACTTTGATCTACAAGGATCACCCATTCTGAGGTATTATATAATCAACTGTGTATGATAAAAATTTGCTCAGTTTGGATATAAAAAGCTTCTTAACAAAGAACAAAATTATTTTGTACAGACAACAATCTCTTCTAGACAGAGGTTAACAAAAACTCATTATAGGAAATCCACACAGATTGTCAACTAGAAACAGGATAAAACAAAATCAAAGACCATTAACATTAAAAACTCATAGGCAGTTGTAACAATGCTTTTAGGGGGAAAATACAAATCGATCCTATTGGTGTCAATTACACTTTGGATGTTACGTGACCGACACTAAATGGGTCGATTGATTACTTCCATGGTTAAACATAAAAAAATACTTGTCTTTGAACTTTTTCACATAACATGCAGCCATATTTTTTACATTAACAATATTTATAATTTAAAGTGAATAAAAAAATATTAATAACTTAATAAGGAATATTTTGACACAAATAAAGTATTTACATTTAAGGTCTATAGTTCTATTACAGTACTTTGCTAACATTAAAACAACTTTCAAGTTGTATATTGGCAAGTATAATAAAGATTTTTAATACTTCCATAATTGCACTGTTACTTAAAATACACTCACAATCACTACACAACACCTTATTAACTTTAAAATCATATACATTTTAACATTTCATCACTGTACATGAGGTAAAAACAAACTATTAGACGATACAAATTTTAGATGAAGCAAGCAATGGAAATAAGAATAATCAGACTAATAATGCTCAGCAAATGAAATTATTTGGTTAGTTGAGGACCTCTTAACAACATCCAGCAGAAACTCGGCAAACTAAATTTAACAGTAGATGGTAAAACACAGACCATAAATACTATATACCTCGTTATAAATCAATCAACATCACCTAACCAGTATGTAAGTCTACATCAATGAGTTTAATTAGGAAATCCAAATGAACAATGTGAGATGCATATTATAAAAAGAACTATTTGGAAAATATTTAAGCAGGGGTTTGCTAAAAGAGAACTTTCCTCCCCCACAGCTGGCAGATTTGCTGGTGATAGCAAAAGCCAAATTTAACATTCTATCTGTTCCACTATTGAAACCTGCTGGTGATTTCTATTATGGCACTATGTTTGTTCATCAGATTTTGAAATAATGTATAGAGCAACATGGAAATATCAAATTTTGTATTTAAAAAAATATCTACCTGAAATCTTTGACTTGGCACTGAAGGTAAACTTATGTCTTATTTGTATTGAATTATACTACTACTATATCAAGTAACTTAACATAACAAAACCCTAACACCCTTGTACATTTATTTTAAAATTAGATTACCAAATGACTACTTAATATATAGTTCATAAAATTATAGACCTGTAAAAGCAGCACACGGAGATAACACATTTCAAACTGTAAAATTCTCTTAACATTAAAGTCACATACAACTGTATTACTCTCAGCTAGTGATTACTATATAAATATAATTAGGTAGCTTAATTATATTTATATATTATAATTACTATATAAATAAAAACACAAATATAATATTTGTGTTTTTAGGTTAAAATGATTTTTTAAACAACTTTAAAGAAATCACGCTTTTCATTCTACAAGTTTTATGTTAATCTATTACTATGTTACCATCTCTATATGCCTTACGATGAACCCATGCAACTAGCAACCTTGAATCAACTAAAATAGCGTACTATGCGCTATTTGAAAAGTCATCTAAGGTATGGATAGCAGCATGGGGAAGCACAACAAAACTCAACCTTTCAAAAGTACTTAAAATTTTTTTTAAATCAATACATTTAATGGGCAACCTAGAACCTAGAGAAAGTTGTAGAGCTACGTTTAAAGAATTGAAAATACTTACGGTAACATCCCTTTACATAATAGAAACAATATTGGACTGCCTAAAAGAGACCTTCTTCGAAATGGTGACCTCCATGAGCATAATACAAGACATGATCAAGACTTCCCACTACCTCTTCAAAGAACAGCCTTATTTGAAAAAAAACCTACCTACGCTGGGAAGAAACTCTTTAATGCTCTGCCAGAAGAAATCAAGAATAATCAAAATAATCTCAAGAAAATGAAGACAGTAATGAAGAACTGGTTACTGCAGAGAACCATCTATACAATAGAGGAATTCTACTCTTGGAGGCAACTCAATTAAGACCACTAATACTTTTTATAATAAGACAACTAATAACTATGTATATCTTATTTTCATTGACGCTACTTGTAATCTTAAAGAATATCAATAAAGAATCTCTGATTTCTGTTATCATAATAATAATAATTTATTCTCTTTTTCGTTTTGAAAATGGGAATAGCTTTTGCAATTTTTAATTTATCAGGGAATACTCCTGAGGATAAGCTTTTGTTGGAAGTTTTAACAAGAACACGTGCAATGATATCACTAATTGATATAATGACCACTGAAGACACATTGTCTTCACCTGTTCATTTCCCTATTTTTAAATTATTTATTAGATCAATTATTTCTTGATTTGAAACTGGAGAGAAAAACATAGATTTAATAGTACAGTTTTTATTTTTGAAAGTTTTATCATATATTCCATTGTAGTCATCATTAATTGAAAGTGACAAGATTTGTTTTGAGTTTCAACAAAAAAGAATTTAACTGATCTGCAATCACAGTTTTTATCACACAGTAACTCTCCATCTACATTCTATTCAGTTTTAGACTTTTGTTCTTTTTTTTTACCTGTAATACTTGTTATTATTTCCCACATCTTATGAGAATCCTGTGACTTATTATTGAAAAATTTACTGTAATACTTTATTTTCACTTCTTTTATCAATTTATTCAATTTGCTATTAAATGTATCCGCAATTTTGCTTTAAAGTGGTAGTACTATTAACTTGGTTTTTTTAGTTTTCTATATAGTTTTTCCTTTTGTTTCAAAGCAAGACACAGGTTATTGGTGATCCATGGTTTCAGTTTTCTCTCCATTTTCTTTTACTGTTCTAGATTTATGTATTGATGAATTTTGAATACTTGACCTTAAAATGTCCAAGAAAGTAGAAAAAACGACATTTACATCTTTGATCAATAAAATACTGTTCCAACTAATCTATGCTACAAGTTTACGGAGCAGATCATAATTTATTAGTTTTTTAGTTCCATTTTTTACATTTTCCTCTATAAACAATGAAAAGCACACGGCTCTGTGATCTATTACTAATGATTCCAAAACTGCTGACTGCTTGGTTAAAATACTGTTTGTTTTGATGAAAATGTGATCAAAATATGCCCCTCTTTGACTTACAGGGTCAATACATTTATCAATATTGATTTGGGACTCTGAACCATTCATTAAAACACTACTCAAATATTCAACACATTTTTCATTTGATTTTAAATTAATATTCATGTCACCTATTAATACTAGTTTTATAGGCACTATTTTCTAACCAATGCAATAAACCATCCAAGAATACACTTTCCAAATCCTGCCATCTATATAAACACAAAATGTTAATACTTACATTATATGGTAGCATACATGTCAGTAAAAGACCCATTAATGATAAACACCAACTACTCAATAAAATCCCTCATTAATTTAAATAAAACTATGATACTACTACAACGATTTCCTCTGCCTGCAGAACCAAATAACATTGTAACCAGGTATGATGATAAAAGCCTTGTCTTTACTCTAAATCCAGGCTTCTGTTAAAACAATTATATCAAGGTTTATAACCAAACTATTTAAAAATAAAAAACTATCAAAGTTTTTATTTAAACTACAAATATGTTGATGAACCAAGATAAATTAATTGTTGTTATTACAATACACATGTTAAAATCACTACTGTAAATCAATTTTCCATTGTTTAAAATGAAACTTTAACAGAACTTGTTCAGTATGTGAACAAACTTATAATTATTGCAAGGTTATTATTAAAAATGTGTGTTTATTTTTGTATTTGACAGATGAATTAAAAATTAATTTTAAATTACGTTTCAATTCTTCTTTAACATTTAACCCTCCAAGTGATAGCGGCTCAGACCGAGCCGTTAGGGACCCCGTCTCAATCGATAACGGCTCGGTCCGAGCCGTTCGTGAAAAACGACGTAAAATAATAACTAGTATCGGAATTCAGCTATATTTTATACTAAACGGTTTAGAAAGAGTTCCTTTACTTGATACTCTATGTCGTATATTTTCAAGCAGATACAAATAAACATTATATGGAACTTGTTGATGAAAAGTACATTTTTTGGCAGTTTTCGATTTGTTTATGCTGGTGAAAAACATATTCAAAATCAATTTTCATGTAAATATAAACTACAAGTGTTATACATCTTTGTGTTCAAACTTAAATTGTGAATCTTTTGTATATAATGAATTTCAAATATGTTACTATGGAAATTGTGAAAAATAGCCTCAAAAATATAATTTTTTATTGGAAAAATTTGTTTTTTCAAGGTCATTAGTAAATAATACAATGAAAAAAATTTTCTTGGTAAATTTTTCTGTATCATTGCCATTTAGTACATATTATAGTGAACATTTTAATATATAATATGTTATATTTCAGGTATATTTGATATGTTTTATGAATTAAAACAAAAAACACTGCGCATCATCATAAAAAGGCCTATCACTGTAGAGTAATATGAGTATCACTTGGAGGGTTAAATTACTATGCAAGTTATACGGAAGAAACTGAAAAATAATTCCGATCTGGGCATTGGTTCTTTTTCTTACAAGAATTTTACTCTTACACACTGATAAGATTATTCTCAGCTGCTACCTGCTTGGTTTCTCTCAACAGGCCTCTATAGACAGTTAGGTTTTCAACAAAGTACAGTCTTACTGTTGAAGTTCCCACTATGTCTCTTGAAATCAAGTAGCCCCCTTACTCTTCTGAAGCAAAAAATTTCTTAAGTTTTTATTCACAAACTATATTAAAATTGGATCTGATGCCTTCCTGTTGTGATTTCTGCTTGGTAATCTGTGCACTGATTTTATTTCCATTTAGTTGTAGTCTATTCCAAGTTCAGTTCTTGAGCAGTTTTCTTAACTGGCTCATCAAGCTTTTCTCCCGCAATTTACTCAACACCAATGAATTTCCAAAGTGACACCTCGTTCATAGTGTTCAAATGTATTGAATCAAGTAACTATCCAATTTAAGTCTTCCTGCTACTGTTTGTTTTAAAATTTCAGTTTTGTAACTTCCTCAGTCAAATCTTTATTATCTTGACTTACTTCTAGTCCATTAACTTCAACCTGGATTTCATCTTACTGCCTGGATTGAAATTCAACTAACTTAATTCTTTTACTTGAGTTTTCAAATCATCTAAGGTATTTTTAGATGATGGACCTAAGGTCTATGGTGTTTAATTTTTGTGCAATTTTACCTAACATTTTTAATTGACTCAGTTTCCTCATTTTCATCAGACTTGAGATGAAACACTATTTGTACTAGACAGACTACCTGAAATGCTTTTACATTTGTTACAAGACCACCTTGGCTTATTCTCTTGAGATAAAGCTCTACACTTCAACACTCTGAGAAAGTTTATATTCTACAAATGTAGCACATTCACATTGAACAGCAATATTCAGGACACAGTGACCACAGGTAAACATTTTCAACAAAACACACACAGACAGAATGAACAAACTAAACAGCTCCCAACTGCAGAGCAACCTACAGTAGATTCTTACTGCTTCCAGTCTAACTGATAACTGACATAAGAAAATTATGTACTTAAATAATCGTAATTTTAAATTCATATAACAGAAAGGGCTGCATAAAACTCTTAGGTCTCAAAATCTGTAAATCCAGCATTGCCTAGTCCAACCTTTCCTCACATCTTGAATCTTCTCTTTACCTCTGTGTGTGTCACCACAGTTCAAACTATTGGAAGTAAACAACCAAAGATTTAAGTGTAGCATGACCAAAATTACCTTGCAACAGCATTCTTGTCAGTTTCGGTCCATCCAAGAGCTTTATACTGGATTAGAACGGGTTTGATACTTTTCCTGCATGCCAAAATTATACGGTTTGGATTTTGCCTGAAAAAAAAAAAAGACAAAAGGTTACATAAGTCTTGAAACAACATCCACAATGAGGTAAATTGCAAGGTGATCCAAATTAAGTTGATTTCAGAGTGCCAACATACACCCTACCAAATGACTTCTTTCCTGTCTAGAGTTCAACATTATACTTATATAATAGTTGCATGCCAAGGCTCCATAGAACCGGAAATTATATAAATAAATCAGACGATATCTTTCTCGACAGTGTAAAGTCCCTCAAGCATTTATTTTTAAAGTAAAAATTTGTTGATGTTAATTTATTTTTTTATTATTGCTTGATTTATGATTATTGTTATATTTCTAGTTTTCTTTTATATGGCTTTGTTGTTTCTATTATTATTTTTACTCATGTTTGATGTATGATATAATTGTTACTAGTTTCAATGAACGTTTTCCTTAAATTTTATAAGATTACATTATGTATTGCCATCTTGTACATTATGATCTGTTGTATAATGGTGTTTACCGTGAATAAATAAACACACAATGTTATACTTTCCACTAACACAAGCGTCACATGATACATGGGGGTTTTATGCTGTTAATTTGACTTATACAATAATAAAATATTGTTTTTAAAATTTAATAAAACACTATGAAAATTACATTAAAATAAATTTACTATTGAAAATATACAAGAAAGCTTATAAATTGGTCAAATTGAATTTACTTTCTCCAGTTTCATACCAATCTTTGAGTTTCTTAAGGTTATTTTATGACAGTTCTATTAAAGTGAAGTTTAATCCTACAAATAAAAGAAAACCAGATAATTACGTGGTTGCATAGTACATAAAAACTTCCATATGAAACTAAAGTAGATGAAAGATGTTTTTCACAAACAAGGTTGGTTTAACTGTTAGTTTTCATTTATTACCTTATTCTTACTGTACTCCTGACAAATTATAATTTTACAACAGTATCCATCACAAACAAACAAGTTTTTTAAATATTGTATTAGAATACAAGTTTTGTTTAGAAACAAAATCTTTTTTCTTAAGCAGGCCAATATTTCATTTCTATTTGTGTACTGTCTATCGTGTTATCTGTATTGTGTTCATGAGTTACTCAAGAATTGGTCTTGGGATGTTATGGTGTTTTTGGATAAGATCATGATTATCAATGATATAATGACTCATTATCAAAATGAAACTTCATGATTGATTGTGTTCACATTATCGTTACAGCTGCTTACAATTATTTTAAAGTTACATGATACTTGTTAATCTATATATATAAAAAATGAATGTTTGTATGTTTGTCCTTTATGGAATCATGAACTATTGGACCGATCATGATGAAAATTTGTACGTATATGTATTTTTCCACGGAGAAGGTTTATAAGCTATGCCCATCCCTTTCCCGATTCAGGATTCCGCCCCACTGGTTACAGAAATACCCATAAGAAATGCATTGCAGCAAACATATGTTAACGTCTTTTCAAATTTTTAATCAGCTGTTCTTTGTAAACATATATGACACTTATAGTTTTAAAGCATAGAGTAAGCTTAAGAGAAACGACAAATTTTGTTTAAACTGTTTTTGCAATCACTGTTAAACATAGACTTTACTATCCAGATAATACAATTCAAATTTGACGTAAAAATTCACCTTTAACTGCAATATTTATTTAATATAAACCATGCTCATGCTTGATCAGAAGAGTAATGCAGATATCATAATTACTATCTTACGTTGGCTACAAATATAAAGAATGTTATAAAATCAACCTTAGTTGTTTTTTTTGACAGAAGTATGGTTCTCAAAACTCCGTGTGTACATATTCTCTCTCGATCGAGACAACAAAGCAAGCTCAATCGTGGCATCGGAGATATAACTAATTTAATCTAAAATTTATTATAGTAAAAAAAAAAATTTACTAAGTAATATAAGGACTTCGGTTCTTAAGATTTGCGTGCGAAGCCGTGGGTAACAGCTAGATAGAGGCAGGAATATGGTACATACCTTCATAATACGCCCAAGAGGCTCACGATGGAACGACTATCAATTATCTCAGCAATGTTTAGAATGTGATAGAAAAAGAATAAGTGAATATAGTGTACTGTTTTCAACGGGAAATTGCGTGCGAAGCCGCGGGCAACTTTTGCAAAAAATTATTGAAATGCGCAGCAAAGCGCGCCGGGCCCGCTAGTATATATATATATAGGAATGTTTGTGTGTTTGTCCTTTATGGAATCGTACACTGTTTGACCTATCATTATGAAAATTTGAATGTATATGTACTTTTCGACAGAGAAGGTTTATATGCTATACTCATTTATAAAACTCACCACGAGGTGGCGCTGCAAAATATAAAAGTTTTCAAAGCGCCCGAACCTTATAAACTGCATTACGAGACAGTTACGTATATTAATTTGCTAAAGACTATTAGAATATATGTTTGTATATTATATGGTTGAACTTAAAGCTTGACTGTTAGACCGCTTTATAATAAAATACATGTACGTGTATAATGGCTATATACTCGTAATAAGCATACACAGATTTTCTTGATCGTGACAACAAGGCAAACTCTACATCGGTGTTGGAAATATAATGCACTTGAACCAGAAGTGCAAATACATAGCCAAGGCTTACGTAAAGCGTGCGAAGCCGCGGGAAACAGCTAGTTAAGTTATAAAGATACATAGTGTTTTAATGAAACGATAATATACTGTAAGTTTTGATTATTGTTGGGTGCCTGTATTGTTATATGGTTAAATAGCAATAGTGAAGGTTGCTGCCAGTAGTTACAATATCACTTCCGAGTCAGTGTGTCGCTTGCTGCAATTGATTTCGTGTTTCCATTTCTGTTGGTGAACTAAAGCTTACCTACTTAATCGGAGCTTGCATTGAGGTACTATCATTGAGTGGTGTTTTTCTAAATATTTTCGCCAGAAGTGCATCACCGAAGCTCGCACTTCTGGCCAGAGGTATGAATGATGATCAGTATTTTCCGTACCAAATTATCATCTAACCATTATTCAAATACCATATAAATGACCATTTAATTATTTTTGAACAATAATGTTATTCAATACATTACAAAAAGCCACAACTAATTGTAAATAACTGTAATTAAAAATTTTGAATTTGTGTAGTTTGAGTAATTCTAATTAATAATTTGGTACCTTGATTCGATTGTTATGGTGGTCGCTTACTATACTGCAACCCAAAAAATATCGTGTTTAAAAACACTTAAATTGCACCTGTACTGTCGGTAACAAATAAAAAAACTCAAGATGTATCTATCTTAGGTAACTGACAAACATTCTAAAGCATGAGATGGACATGTAGTTCGACTATACGTTGTATTTACTATGAGGAATTGAGACTTGCTGTTATTATCACTCAGAAACAGATGATTGCCGCCTTTCCAGGTGATTTTTAAGGTGTAATACCAATTCTTTCCATAAATTCAGCATGAAAGACAGCAACAGCTCTAAATATAACTTTAGCTTCTCAGATAGACTACCAAACGATTTAGTGACAATAAAACCTACCTGTAATAACGCAAAAGAGACCTATGGCCAATGACTGTTCCAGAAGGAAGGACGAGTTGAGAGTCTTCATCTTCAATGACTGGAATTTCCACTTCATCATCTAATCCACTGCTATTATTTACAAAATTGTCAGGATAACTCGAGCTGTAATCGTAATAATCTGAGTACTCTAACAATGCCTCTCCTTCATGGAGCATTTTACAATGACCTTTATCAATCATGTGCTGTTGTGCAGCTTCAGCTGAGTGAAAAGCTTTTCCACGATCATTACACCAAAGACACATGTAACCTTGAATAATTTTTTCACCTAAGTAACACAACAGCCTTTTCATGTCTGTGACATATTCAATGTCAGGCACAAAAAATGAATGAGCCAATGTCATGTGCTTTAAGTTTTTCATCATAGCCGCACTATGATGTTTACAAAATAGACAATCATTCCTTAAAATTGGATTGTTATCACTAAATTCCTCATTCCATTCATCAGAATCAACTTCTTCAATGTCAGAGTCATCTTCAGATGAACTAGATTTTGAGGCAATTCTGCATGGTACAAATTCAGTTTTCACAGTATGAGAATTATCACTTTGGGTTGAATCCTGCTGTAGCTGTTCAACATCTTTGTCTTCGTGTGATTTCTTTCCAAGTGCTAAATGTTTTTTCGATTTTAAATGATTTTCAAATGATTTTGAAGAATTAAATGATTTGTGACATACTTTACAATAAACCGAGTCATTCTTTTCATTGGCTTCGTCTTGTTCACGCTGCAATAAAACTCGGAGTTTAAAGTCTTCGGCAGGGACAGGTGGCAGATCTGCAACTTTTCTTTTAAGGTTATAACGATGCCAATCAGTTTTATAATGTTGTCGTTGGACTTCAGAGTCAAAAAATGCAACACGACAAGTAATGCACGTAAATTTTGAACTCATAATGAACTCCTTTCAAATTCACAGCTTCACGAGTAACAAAATCTCACAGCTCACTTAACCTAAACACAGAATTGCTTCACATTTCACAGATTACAACACCAGTCGGCAGTCACTAGTCACCAACACAAAAAAACGGGACTTCCCATCAGTTAATCAGCGAACACCCGAGTCCACATGACAAGTGATCGTGCTCTTTTCTTCTTCCATGGTATCTTGAGCTTTGGAATTTCCATGTACCCGAGTTATAGTATATTGTATTTTCGCTCTATAATTAATTTTTAGATTTTAAATTAATTCGCCTATGAAGTGGTATTCTGTGTTATCAGATTTACTTAGGTTATAAGAGTATGGTTTCACATTGATTATTGTTTAACATTCATTTCTCATTTGCATAGTGTTTTTGACAGTAATGACTTGGGAAATGTATAAAAAAAAGAAATGCAGTCACGGGACTGACCAACAGAAGTGATTACTTATTGTAACGGGCTGTGGATATGTATCTTGAAAAAGTTTGGTTGCTAATTATGAAATGGTTATTTTTTATACTTTAAACTAATATTCGACACTCAATTCTGTAACATAAAAAGTTGTATAATCTCTATTAATTTTATACGTATTTTTGTAATATTTTTTACATTTCACATATTACAATATTAAAACTGACTTCAAAATATTAAAGTAATAAATATTTATACTTTTGCATTGTTATCGTTTATATCTTTAAGAATACCTACCGAATTTATGTTTAACTTGTACAAAAGTTAGGTCTCTAACATAGTTATAGGACAGCCTAATTAATGCAATACGCCTTCAAGATCTAAAGTGAAATATAGATACAATATTGTGAAATACTGTTTCATTTGTGCAGTCTACTATAATTTCCAAGTCATAGTATACAAATATGTTTTAAGCGTTCCTATTTAACATTTTAAAACCAAGACTCCTTTTGTATGAACTACAAAATATATACTATATGCTACTATACGATACTATTGCCTCATACAATATCTTCTCTAGCGACAATCTGTGTGTTATTAGATACAAAAAATAAATTGATTTACTTCGGTGCTAAATCACAACTTATTATCTGTTAAAGGTATGCTAATACTATTATGTAGAATACCATCAGTTAGCGTCCTTATCAAATTTGTAACAACTTGGTTATAGATACACAGAGGTCCCCATACAAGATATTGCTACTTTCCTGAACATACCATCACTCAGTTCTAGACGCTGTATTCAGGATGTGATGTTTCTCTACCGTTTGATCAACGCTGAGTTGGACTGCCCTGACCTTCTAGAAAAAATGAACTTCAAGGCATCGTTTGGAACCAGAGCCATGAATTCTTTCACCAATGTCGCAGCTTCCTCCTCTTATGCAACAAAGGCCCAATGCTGAGGATTCAGCGGCTAGGGAACAACATTCCATCCAACCTCGACATCTTTAACACATCCAAATCTGCAATAAAAAGCCGGCTTGCATCACTGTAGCTGTTATTATTATTGGCTCGTCTCTACGCCTACCCTGCATGTGTTGTGTCTCAGTCTTTTATTTTATTATTGTTTTTCAAAACTGTTACCTACGTAATAGTTCATTTCTTGTTTTGCATCGTTCTTGTTAAGCATCTTTCTTTGTTATTGTTATAATATTTATCTATCTATTGTTACACATTACTTGTAATCTATTTATACTTTCTTGTTATGCATCCTACAATTCATATCTATTTGTTTCATTATGTATCTATTGTTTTGTTCACTGGTTGCATATTCTATTGTTTTTGTCTACTAATTAGTTTCTTTGGTCAATTATTATGCATGTAGATAAAATTGAAACTTACTTGTTAAAATGGTTATGCCGTTGAAATAATAAAAATAAAATAAAACTTCTTCAATATAGATTTCTGTTTGTCTTCTTTAATAATCTAAAATATGTATTGTAATCAAATATATAATATCTTTTAATATTCAGTATTTTATCCAGTGTGTCATGACGTTCCTGAGATTTATCTTTTGTTTATGGTTATTTCGCTGAATTTAATTATTTGTAGTATTCACATTAACTTGTTATAAAATATATTCAATGCTCTTTGTACTTCTTCTAGATATTCTACCTCTTCAAAGGTAATATTTATCTGGATCACTCGACATAACGTGTCCAGCCGGTTTCAGTTTAGAAAAAAGCTTGGGATATAATTTGTCAGTAAAGTAAAGAATATTGGTCCAAATCATTGTTACCGGTCTTTCAGGTAGCGAGCCAGTAATGCGATACTCCCAAATGCCCATAGTTTCCATTTTGTTTATACAAGTAGAGAGTGGTGTATGCAATCAAAGGCCTTACTAAGATTTCCAACAATAAATGATCAAATTACCTTGTTCAAGTTGATTGATAACGAACTCCATCAGTTGAACTATAGCCAGTGGATCTTTCTTGTTAGAAGCCATCTTATTTAGTCAAATAGTTATCACATTTGAGTTGTCATCAATTGGGTTATCAGCTGGGACAGTATGGTTATTTAAACAACTTTGGATATTGTTTGATGAATAAGTATTGGTATGTAGGTTTCTACTGATTTTATTTTGCCTTTATGTTCGTATGGTTACAACATTTTTCAAGTTTGAATTTCATTGGAAAGACATATTGTAATAATGGCAGGTAGATTAAGTAACATGAAGGAATATCTTTCTTCATTGCGGTGTTTCAGTAGCGAGGGCGACAGTCATCGATACCTGCTGATGTTTTTTTTTTTATTTTTGGAAATGTGACTGTGTACAGTTCTTCTTCCTGTGTAGTAGGATGAGGGATGAAATTAGACACAATGCCATGTAGTCTTTCTAGCTAGGTTGTCGATTGTTTGTGGTCTGGCCAGCGTTACAGAGAATGATGTCAAGTATTTTTATCAAAATAAATTTTACATTGTTTAGATATTGCAAAAGTTCGTGGGTCAAACTAGCTGTGAGTTTAAGTAGTTCACTCTTTTTGGTGTCTGCACCTTTCATGGTTTATAATCTCCCAAATAAATCTTGCGTGTTGTATGAGTTGGCAAAGGAGGTGATTGTTTTCTCGGTTCTACTACGAGTGTAGAGGTCGTACGCCTGTTTTGGCGGCTGTTCCCGCTTCGTCATCCTTCTGCTGGCAGAAAGTAAGTAGCATTTGCTTGTTCTTTAATATCCAGTGCTCTTAGAACACAGCTGTGTTATAAAAATGTTACCATGGTTCTAAATGAAGCAGATTTTTAAAAACAATTCAGGCTCTGTGAGAATTATGTATTGGTTCAAATGAACAAAGGTGAATTTTTTGTTTAGAATATTTTCTGTGCAGAGCCTTGCATTATGATCCAAGAAGTCAGTTGTAATTAAATGAACATAATAATTTTGCTTGTATCAACGTTAGAACACACAAAACCCGTCGATAAATTAGAATTTAGAGTTAGACTAGTGGTTGAGATCGATCGTTCCTAATGATATTTATAACTGGCCGAGTCTGTTTTTAAAGTACAATAAAAACAGAAAACCTATCAACTCTGTTATCACCCATGATTACGATGGGGCATTTTCCAGTGTGAACAAGGTTCTGAGCGCTAGACAAGATGTTAAAGCTTTCACTTGGTGGTCTATAACCTCCAATTATATAGATATTTGCTTTGACAATAGCCATGTATAGACGTAAGATTACTTACAAGGCAATTTGTAAAATTCATTACTTCGTTCCCCTTTGCTTCGTTAGGAAATATCACCACAACTCCTTTTCTGCAGGGGCCCGAGAGAATTTTCTGTTAGGTTATTGGCTGGCGGTCTAGTACTTATCTGGAAATCCGATCAAAATAGGAAAGTTCCAAAACTCCTCTGAGATAACGTACGTTTGTAAAGTATGTTTAATGCAAATAAGAATTAGGAATGGATTCGATGGAGGTAACTAACTTCTTAGAAACAGTATTTTATTTCTTTAAAATGTCAACTTAATGGCTTATATAAAGAAGAGATGTTTTAGATTTATTACAATTCTAAATAATATTATAATCGTTAATTAATAATTATGTATAGTAGTTGTGAGTAATGTCTGTATATTGTTTAAGAATGATTCCGGAGGTAAATTGTAAGGTTTGCCTCGTGGAAGAACAAAACAGTAATTTTTTTAAATCCTTTTATAAAGACATGATAATAGCTGAGAATTGAGTGAGAAGCTTGAAAGATATTTTATTTATTATTTTATACTCTATGCAAGATATAAACTAGTCTCAGATTTAACTAACGTCATATTATATTCTGCAGGTATGTAGATGAAAACATCTAGTCAGCTGCTATCGCTTTATTGTTAGAATTGAGAAGATTTGAAAACTCACACACACACAGTATCCCTAAATTATGGTGTATTTTAAAATTTAATAATGATTAGGCAAATAACTAAGTATTTTACACAGACCTTCCACAGGAATCGGCCAAGCCGTTCTCGCTTTCCTAAGTACAAACAAATACTGCATGGTGGTTTTGGAGAACGCAACGGTGGCTCGTACGTTCTGGAGATGGAAACTTACCCTTTCAAAGAAGAGGACATCCACGTACAAGTAACTAAAAATGAAATTCTCATCGAGGGTAAGATGGAAGAAAGACTAGGAGATGACTTCATGATGTACGTGTTCACTAAAAAGTGTCGTCCACCGAACGAGGTAGATGTAACCTCCATCGAGTACAAATTCGAAGGAGACAGGCTAATTTTATCAGCTAGGACTAATAAATAGATAAAGTTTTGTATGTAACAAATCTAAAAAAAAAATATTAGACCATTTTTGTTAGTAATAATAAATTATATCCCACAAAATACTAACTTGCCTAAGTATGTATGTTTAGCCAATGATCTACTTCTTCGGACATTGTAAAAGTTTATTAACCGACATTATTCTACCGATATGAATATTTATGACACCTTGGTGTAGTTTGTTAACTGTCTTTACTCGTTAGAGTCACAATACTCAACATATAGCTGTGAGTTAATTACGATAAACTATGATTCATTTTATTTTTTATCACAATCTAAATCATGAGATAACATACGAGTAGAGAATAACAGCTCATTTAAACCAGCTCTCGAGCTAGAGACCTACAACCTATGAGTTTTTGAAAAAAAGATTAAAAACCTATTAAGAACCAGGATTTTTGTAATTGAGCCCAAATAGCTAATAAAAGAAGACATGCATTGCTCAATACAAGATTATATATGAGGTAGCTTATTACTAATTCCACATTATGGCAATAATATAATTTTGTTAAATATACAGGGTGTAACAAAAATGTTAAGCTGGCTATGCATTTTCAGATTCTATGTAGGATTCTAAGCTATAAATAAAGAATATGTTTTCTAATTACTAATTAGTTTAACACTTATACGTCGTTGTTTTTGTGAAAATAATTTTATCTTTGTTGTTATCTTTACGATTGTTACAAAACTTGGTAAATGGGTCCACAAAAAGTAGCAGATTAGAAAAAATGTTAAATTAATTGTAATATTTGAAAAAATGGCGGCATTTAATTTTTGTTTTATGGAATATCTAATAAATCACTATTTTTACCAACATTTTATAAGGCATAAAAAGTTTTAAATAACTTTTTTTTCTAAAACACCCTATTTTTAAAACTGATTAAGACATAACTATTTTATGGAAGGTTTCGTATTACACGTACAAAATGCATGGCCCATAAATTGACAGAATCTGTACAGATATTACAGATAAACTCTGAAACTAAATATTGAACCTTTAACATCTAATAAATGTAAACATAAACGAATTAACATGTTTTTAAGATCAGTTTGAAATTGAAAGTGTTACGGAAAAAATTTATTAATGTTAAAAGTTTAATAGACAGTGTCATAATTGCATTCTAATAAAGTAACAGCTGGTTTAAATTACAGCTGTTGAAATAATGTCAAATATGGGCCATTTATTTTTCATGTATAATACAGTTGTTTTAGCTCAACTGTGTGAAACTGATTTAAACTAAAGAGTATGATCTCGTACAAGTTTGGGTAACATTAAGTACTAGATCCCACTCGTTTCATCATTGATATTAACATGCTCAATCATAAAAAAAAACTAAGGTAATTCCATTTTAGGGGATAAGGATAGGCCTAATAGCCACAGAAAGTAATTTTTGAGAAACATGAATGTTCCATTTCTAATAGGTTTGAATTTAACTTCAGTTACAAAAGTTGATGATACAACTTTTTTCATGTTTGTCTTTTTTATATCAATAAAATAGAGACAGTGTAATAAACCTTTGCAAAAAAAAATTAAAACCACTTTGTATTCAAACTACAAAATTGGTTTTGCAAAAACGACAAAAGACTGAAATTAACCATGGGTAATCGTATATTCTGAGAAAAACGGTGGCTAACGATCACACTATAAGAGATTAAGTAGATTTATATTTATTATTAAATCAGTTATTATGTTAGCTTATATCAAGTGGCAATAAAGTAAACAAATACACAAAATCTTAAGTAGTCTTCGTATTGAAATTTACTTAGGTTTACTCAAAACTGAGTTGCCGCAAAGTTTAAATAATAAAACATTCATCCCACAGGATTACAGAGGCGTTACAAATGCATAAAATCCTGGAACTTTGCCATACATGTAAATAGATTTTGGAATTCTGTGTTGTAAGTGTTGAGTCATTAGGATCTGAAGTTTACACTGTATTACATTTTCTTACTGCTGTTTGCACGTTATATGCGTATTTCCAGTAAATATTTCTGAAAATGAATTTTTTCAAACACATTCCAACTTCTTCCGATTTAATTCCCAAGGTGGTCGTGTTGATAAAGGACAGGATTAGGAGGAAATTATGATAAGTTTGCACTCCACGAAGGAAACAATATGTCTTGGTTGCAATCAATATCGACAGAGTTCAGGTTTTGAACGCGATTTTTTTATTTCGTCCCTCAAATCATCAGCGTCACACATGCTGCCTCTTAATGCTGTACAACCTTTCAGCCTTTGTTCTATGAAAGCAATTATTATATATTTTTTCTTCGGATATGTTTGTTTCAGTTTCTTCAGAAATAAATGTTTGGTTCAAATAAACCTCAATTTGTTTTATTTTGAATTTTAATTCGTCTCATTGACTACAGAAATCCATTCGCGGAAAACAGAAACTTCACGTTAAGTTTCATAAGAAATCTTCAAATATGGTTTGTTTTAGTCTAAATGTATAGTTCATGCATTTCGTCAATGCTTAAGTATTTCCATCTAAATACGTTTTTGAGCTGTCATGCAGGCTGTAGTAAGACTTATATGGCTCTTGAACGGCTTTTATGATCACTCAAATTTCTTGAGGTTGCCACTTTTACTTTTTGAGGTGTGTTGTACGCTTCCTAAATTTGCATCACCACTTAACTCTTGCAATGGAACATTTAAAAACGTTTAGAATAAAATTCAGAAATGGTTTAACATAGATATTCTGAGATATGTTGTTATTTTAAATTTTTACCTTTCCGTTTACATATATTGGACTATTCCACTCTAGTTTATGCAGGGCTTGAATATTTATTAATTTGGTTTAGATTATTGGAGGGATAAAAGTAAGTAAAATACATTTGTTTAGTTGTAAAATATTGTATATTTTATACAATAAATAATAAAAGTTAAACAAACATTAAAGAAACCTTTTTTTAAATTGTTTGTTCATTTGATGCATTTTTAAGTTTTAATTATAAACATCATATAATTATAATAAATTATAAAACAATTGTTTATTTATAAGGTCAAATTCACTGAACACTCATTTGCTGATAGAATTCCATAAAAACAATTGATTTCCTTTGTAATGCACACAGGTACTTTCCATTAAGTGCAGTAGATGAAGGATTTCCTTGTACATCCAGGAGTTTTATTGTATCTTGAATTATATTTCAAGTCTTGGAACTGTAGGAGATGAGTTTTCCCATAAAACCTGACATCTCAATAATGTGCTTCTTTTAACTTGGAATAGTCCGTGGCGATGTGTTGAAGGTCTCATTTTATGTCTGGAATTTTTCTACTAACAACCAGACATTCTTCCACACACTGACGAAGAACAATCAAATCAAGCTCTTTTGATTTTGGAATATTCAAATGTTAGGCAGCATTTGAATGTTCTAACAAAACATTAGTGATAGACAAATCTAAGGCATGAGTAAACATCCAAAGATTCCATTTGCGGCCACTAATGAAGGTTATATAGATAGAAAGGAGAAAATCAACTTTGTCTACACCTCCCATGCTAAATTTATATCTTTGGACTACTTCAAGTCTCTCAATATTAATATACGTTTCCTTGTCTTATCTAACCTCTTGCATGTATATGTTTGTCCAGCGCCAATAAAATTCGATGACATTTTTGTACAATATAGTTATCTCTTTACATTGTGAGAATAATGCTATCGTTGCTTACAACGTGTTCCAAAACACCTTTGTCTTTCTTTTTAAAATCTATCATCAGTGGAATGAAGTTTGAAAAATCTTTCAATACGAGCAGTGCCTCAACCATAAATGAACTTGCAATTGGAAACTTAAAGGAGCAAGGAGTCTATGATGTGAAACAATTATCGAAAACTTTATGGATTTTGGGCCTAGTAGTTCGTTCACACAGTTGTAATACAACAGCTGCTCCTTGCCCTTATTTACTAAGTACAGAATAAAATTTTGTTGTAGAACCTTGCTTTAACAGGAAGTCATTCACCATCCCATTTTCTCCAAAAGCATAAATATCTTTACACCCTACTTTTTAGGGTTTTTGTAATATACTGTTTGACAGTGAATTGGTCTTTTATGGTTCCCATTTGTTCAACAAAACACACATGTTGAGTTCTAGATACAGGATCTTGCACTTGTTCCAAATACAGTCATACGAAAGACACACTTTCCAAAAACTATCTGTGTTGTAGGGAGGAGTTTAAGTGTTTAAAAATGCACACTTGTAGTGTAATCGCTTCAAAGTCCTATTTGCACGAATAATACGAATCACAAACTTTGGATCACAATAAAGGCTCACACGAGGGTAGCTCATATTTCCTATAATCAAACGCATACTTTAAATTTTTTTATCTAAGTTTGCGGAAAGTGTGGAATATTTTCTGCTGCGTATAAAAATTTATAAAACTTGCAGTTTTATACCAAAATACATTAGATAAATACTTTTCAAAATACTGAGCAGGGTTCAATAACTTAAATATATTTTCTTGATGTGTGTTATAATATGTATAATGTACTGTCTCAAATTTTTCAGTAGGTCTTCATATTATACTGTTCTTTGCCACCAGACTATATTTGCAAAAATACTCATCAACAGTTTCTTTTAGTCTGGCAACCACAAGTGATATGTTCGTTACGTTCAGGTTCAAGAGGCAAGTCTCAGTTGGAGGAACTTCAATAACCATAGGCTGCTTAACTTCGGCATGATCTGATAATTCATTATGTTCTCGATTCCCAAATCATTGGCCAATGGCTGAACACCGAGTAGGATTATATCAATTAGTACTTCAGACAATTCTAGGTCTTGACTTGTATTACTTACATTTAAAGTAGGCTGAAGGTAACTTACATTCGTCTTTAGTACGATCCGCTCATCATCTGTAATTAATTTATTTTCTTCTTGACTTTTTTTAATATATGTATTCTCATAACTTTCACTATGATGTGTCACAGCCTCTGTTAACAATACCAAATTCAATTTAAAATATAATAATTTACTGAAAAAAATCATTTAGTGAGGCCTCATAGATGGGATATGTAGTTGCTTACCCAATGAAATAAATAATTACGAGTCAGAAGCACATTTCTTTTTAATAAAAGAAACGGAAATTCTTACCTGCAACACATGCCAACTCGTCATATTCTTCATCAACATCTTCAATGTCTGGTGCATTTCCATCATGCAATAACTCTAATAAATCTTCATAATTTAACAATTTTCAAGACATCTTTGTTATAAGAAACATTTGTAAACTAATATGTATCATTAGATACTAAAAAACCATCAGTATTATGTCTCGGCCAATAAGAGACTTCTCAACATCAGCTACAATAGACATGAAGAAGACGGATCTATCAAGAAACATCTAACTCTTGCACCCCTTTGAGTGGTATAGTCCGTTCACAGGGACAAGGTTTTGAGTACGCCTTAATGCTTACAAAAAAATAAAACATTTTAAAGCGGGAGTTTTTAAAATTTATAAATCCTTTTTTATACAAAAATATGTTTTAAAACAAAAATATATATATTTTAAACAAAGAAAAAATTAATAAAATGTGGCCAACCATGGAGTCAGTAGCAACTCAATGTTACCTACGTTTGTGAGAATCCGAGTACTGTAGTTGGAAATAACTCCCAGAGAGTGTGCTACTATTCCGCAGTATTTTCGAGCATCTCTTTCTGTTGGTGAAACAGCAAACTAAAATGGAAATAACTAAATACAGTTCTTTTTTAACAAATATAAATACATCGTTTCTGTAATGGGACAAAGCCACTGAAAGGGTTAAATACGCAACTTTTCATTATAATCAGACACGATAGTCAAGTAATGAATAATATCACCTTTATTTAGTGATTTTTCTGTAAACTACTTTAATCGTTTGCTTTTGCAAGTGTCCCCAGTTTCTAAAGTTTGGTACCTTACCGTTTTTACTGACCTCAGATAGTCTGACAGCTTTTGTTCTTTTTTGTACGCTGCTGCAGTACACAGGGCTCTTCTTTAAACCATAATTTCAACAACATTAGAAAATTTAAAGAAAATACTAAAATAGGTAAACAGTAAAAAACGAAACAAGACAAATCGCGATCACAGCCGTCCAACTGAGGAACTGACAGGCAGTTGTATGTAGGCTATAGTTTAAAAGATGACATGTGCGGTGGTGTTTCCATATCACTGATGACCAATAGCTTAATATGACACCACGGTTTTGGTCATCACAGACTGTACGTTGTCTGCAAAATGGATTAATAAATCCAATTAAAATATGTAAGTTTAATTCTTTACAAAAACAGCTGGCCAATAAGAAGTTTTCGGATGTAATTACAGCAGTTTCTCTTCAATTTCAATGTACAACATAACAAATAAATTAAAGCCAACTTAACCTGTTCAACGATTTACAGATTTCTTCTACATGTTAACATCTTAGTTGAATGAGTTCAATGGCCACATTGATATTTTAACATCGGTGTAGTAATTCTAATGTACATTTTAAAATCACAATTTCCACCTGGAGGTGTTTAATTCAACGAGAGATTAACACATTAAAAATGTACCAGACAACCAACACCAAACATATAAGTAGCACAAAAAATACCTCTACACACTAAATGTGGCACTGAAATAGTACAAAATATACGTAAAAATGTAGGCAAATGAAGATTTATATTGGGTTATCAGTTAACTATATGTGTAATACTTTGCAACTTAACTATTCTTTCGTCGAGTATGGCTTTGACGCGGTCATTGCCATGTTTTATTGTTTCCATAGTTTTAACGTGAATATTTAAATTTTATGAATAAATAAAAATTAATTACTACATATTCTGCCAAGAGCTAAGCTCGAGACCAGCTGGACAAATATGGCCATTTTTGTTTTAAAATTAACCAAACATTTTTGTTTAATTGATGTCTAAGTAAAGTTCTTGTTAAGATATAAAATAGACAATTAATTAATTATCTTCATGTGATTAACAGTGATAAGGAAATGCATACTTGAAACATCTGCATTATTTGTTAATTTGTATTCAAAGTAACCTCAAAAAGGAGCTGCAAGGTTTCATGGATAAAACTTGCTCTCAGCAACCAGAGGTAAAATTAATGACTGTCCTGGATGGTGATAACACCATATTTCTGTTTTATCCTCCTCGGACCCATACATCCCCTGATAATAATTTTTTGAAACTAATATGATTTTTTGGTTGCAAATAAATCAAGAAACTCATATTATTTTTTCAAAATTTTTATTTAGCCCTCAGTATGAAATCAAGCATGTCCCCTATAAGGGACATTTGGTCCCGGCCAACCTCAAAAAAATCAATGGTATACAAACTGAAACAATAAACATTTTTACAAAATAAAACAGGTTGATAATAATGGATATTGCATTAGTTCTCTACATTTCATGGAAAACTTTATAACAGTTCTTGTACTATTCAGGCACAGGAAAACCTTACATGTGCCGCACTGCATCCTAGCTTTTTTTGAATCGCAACATGGAAATCTGCAGCGGTGATCCTTGTTGTCTGGTATCATGGGCATGTGCTTCGCTGCGGTCTTCCTTTGGATGTCAAGAGGGATGTTGACGTGTTTTTTTTACGGTACTGGCAGTGGTAAAATATCCACTTTATCGATGTCCTCCTCTGGTTTTTGGTTGTGAATCAGATGGTACGCTAGATCGGTTCTGTATTCGAGGTAGTCCATTCTATCCTTCTTTGGGGTTTGTTCAGCATTATCACACCGCCTTCGCATTATCCAACCGGAAGCAACAACAAAGTCTATCATATGAAAAGTCAGACGTTCTGTCCATTTTTTTGTTCTTGCTGATAGACGGTAGTAAGAAATTATGCGATCAAAGAGGTCGACGCCACCCATTTTGGCGTTGTACTGTAAAATTATGTTCGGCCTGTCCACATCAATGTATCTCTTCTCCTGCTTTGACCAACGTCTACATTTGAATCCCTGACGATTGCAGAATTCATCCAAAACTCCTGCAAAAAAATTGTTGTTACCGAGTTATCTAAACAATATTATTTCAATAACCCCCGGTAAACCATTGAAAATACAACCACTAAAAATGTTAAACAATCATTAACAATATAGTTAATTATTGTTTATCAGTACATTACTGTTATGTCGAGTATTTCTATCATTAGTTTCAGTTTTCATTTTTCAAATTTTGCATGCCCGGCTAGGCTAAAATAACAAGGTAAACTCAAAACCAATAATCACATGTTGAAACACGTACTTTATTTAGTATGTCTAATTTTTATTAGGTCTAAATATTAACAATTACTTATTATTAGATAATACTTACGTTGAGAGGTACGTGGTAGCCTGTAATCTCGTCCGTCTGCCATCTTGCAATGCTCAAAACAAAGCAATGACTGAGCAGAAATAGTATTCTGGCTATTTCTGCATGCAAGTGAACTCTAGTGGAAACAATTGGAACTATCTGGAAATGTCTACTACATACAGACCGTTTACTGTAGCGTTTTAAAAAATTGTCCCCTATAGGGGACGCTGGGTCCGAGGAGGTTATGGACTTACCGCTTTGTCCTCCTCCATAGACTAATGGATATAGTCTCGGCTCTCTAACTAAGAGATCACGGGTTCAAATCCCGGGGAGGGCCCATCAGGAATAAAAAACATGAAATAGCTAGTGTTCAATGAAGCCGTCATAGCTTGAAGCTGAGGTTTAAAAAAGGGAAAAAGAACTTACCGCTTTATCTGAGACAATAAGTCAATGGAATGCTTAACCTAAAATTTGGCCATTGTTTACAAATATTTATGGATGCATCAAAGACCACAAGAGGCGTGCGCATTGCCTTCTATATACCTCAACAGGACATAGCAAAGATGTAAAAAATAAATAGCACATTTTTCTCGTACAACGCAAAAATATTTGCAATTAATAAAGCAATACAATTTATTAATGAAATAGACGTAAACGATATCATATTATGCACTGACTCACTGTCGCCTGTTATAGCAATTATAGAAGGAATATAGCTGGAACAAGCATTTATTCCCCACGAAGATTTTTAAACTCTCAGACAGACATATTACAAAGAAAAAATCAATAATCAACTCGTATCAACAAATAAAGCCATTTGTAAACACATTTTAGACATCACTAAGCTCAACCCATGGTTTAAACACATTAAATGAAAAAGAAATGACATAGTAAATATTAATAGAGTGGGATTTGGACATGCTAACATCAACAGTAAATTATACAAAATAAAGAAATATTTTACTCCCCTCTGCTTTAAATGCAACATGGGAACTGAGGAAACATTAGATCACATCATCATAGATTGTCCTCAATATGAACATGCCAGAATACAGTTAAACATAATAAAACAGACATTCCAAGATAAAACACATCCAAAGGACATTTTGAAAACAAACAACATAACCATTTATAGAAGATTATGTAACTTTTTGTACATAATACAAAAACAGTTATAAAATAAAAGAACATATATGTTTATCCAGTCACCGGGATTCTTCATCCGTGGTCGTCCCCTTTCGGGTTAGAAATGTCATACCGACCCATGACGAGAAGACTCCTTTCAACCTCTATCATACTTTTAACTTTCCTACATCCCACTTTTTACTAACATTATACTGTAACATGAACATAAATGCATGCAACTAATATCTAAATGTAACAGTTTCAAATGTAAAACTACAACAATAATGAACTTCAACCACAGAAGAAAAAGTAATCGTATAAACTTAATGAACATCGCGGCTAAATGACAAAGTCATAGCCTTAAAGAAAAAAACTTACTGCTTTTTATTTTGTGTTTGTCTGCGTCTGCGAGTTGAACTGTTTAGACAATTTTAGTGATAATTCGGATTCACTGGGTCAGCATTTTTGTATAGCTTTATTAATTAATAATGTTTAAAAATATGAGGCTTATTTTGGTAAGGTCATTTTTCTTATTCTTTATTAGACCTATGTCTTGAAGCATTATAACTTGAATTCATATATTTGTATCGGGTAAATACATTGTAGCCATTTCTTATTATTTGTTGTTTATTTCAAAAGTGAAATACATAAAGCTGCAATATAATAAGAGGCCACCGTCACAGTAGAATTATATTTATGATTATCTAAACTACAGAAACAAAAATGTTGATATGAATTATAGATATTTTAATGTATAATATAACTCAGCGGAAATTATAAGATTAAAGGCCGAGGTGGCAAATCACGAATTTGCCGTTATCGATGTATTCTGCTCATCCTCCTGAACAAAAAATATATATGGTTTTAGGGGGTGCAAATAACAAATAACATGATTTTAGAGGGTGTGTGTGTGTGTGTGTATATATATATATATATATATATATATATATATAATATATATATATATATATATATATATATATATAAATAGTTAAGTTCTTAATGTTCTGTTTGTGTGCTGTGTCTGGATAGCCTATCTGTAAATATTATCTGCGAGTGGGACTGATAGCGTATCTGTTATCTGAGCGCTATGGGGCAGAAGTCGGAGATAACGTGTACTGTAGGTTGAATCGAGTGAGTGCGTGACAATCATGGATCAACCATCCACTAGTTCGACCAATCGTAGTGAATTGGTGTGTCGGAGTGTTTTGTCGGGCATATTAAGAGTTTACGTTTCGACCGAAACGAGATTATTTAGTTTCTGTACATTCAGTGGAACACACTAATAGTAAGTGTTCTCTATTAATGTCCATTTATATACGTATTCATATTAGGGGTATTCATGATTTATTAAGTTTTGTACACAGTACATAATTGCCTTTCCACAACAATTCAATGGTACTTTGGGATTATACCGACCACACCAGTATGAAGAACACAAAAATATAAATTTATAGAAACAAACATAATAAAACGAAAAAACAACTGTTTAATTACAAACTTACAAGCATTTCCAGGTATTGTGATCGGTATTGTCGTCGCTGTTATCTTATCTTTCTCGAGAATCCCGGTTACGGCAGGCCGCGCGGCATCACATGATTTGCATGGTACATAATTGCCTTTCCATTACAATGCAATTTATATTTCTGATCAGCCTCTCTAGAATTTGATATTTTACTGATAGGTACTATCTCGAGGGATGTTTTTCTTTCGTCGACATCAGCGCGGGCTTCTGCAGAAGCCCGCGCTGATGGCCGGAGGCACTCGCATTTTGGGTGGCGGAGTGTGATTAAGAATAAAAACAAGTTTTGAGTGTTATTTCAATAAAGAGTTTAGTTTTAGTTTGGTAATGTTTGTTTTTGTTAATTTTTGTGTTTGGAGAAATGTAGAGGTAAAACACAACAAAGCGACGCATCAGCTGAACGGGCGGCGAGACTCTGGAATCACGTTATCTACTAGACCGCTCGACTTTGACCTCTGTCTGGGGATGGGGAGGGGTTTGCGATAAGACAATTCCTGTTTTATGTTGACGAAATATTGTTCTACGCTAATCTAGTAATCAGTAGAAGCAAAATGTAAAGTAACGATTCATGTCTGGGTGTGGTCGGTATAATCCCAAAGTACCAATTCAATTTATATTTCTGATCAGCCCCTCTAGAATTTGATATTTTATTGATAGTTACTATCTCGAGGGATGTTTTTCTTTCGTTGACATGATGGCCAGAGGCACTCGTCTCAACTCAATAACAACTAATTAATTTGTAGCTTGAAATTTAAGAAAAATTGTTAAATTGTTCATTAGGATCAAAATTCTGCTCATTTCAGTATTATTTTTCATTTACGTTTGCAAAGATGGCGCCGCATCTGATGACGTCATCACGAGGTTGAATCATGGTCACAAAAGGTCACGTGATGCCCGATGTGGATGTAGAACATGGAAATATTGCTCTGCACTTGAACAGTTGTTCCATTTTTGATGTTCAGAACTTCGTTATTTCTCATTTCCAACCCATCAATCCTTATATTGTTTTGTTTTGTAGGATGATTCCAATAAGTTAATAACACGAAACTCGTATTTTGCCGCTCCGGCCGTTAATATGACAATTACCAATTCAGCTATTTAAAATCTAAAATATTAATAATCTATTGATGAATAAAACATTATTTATGTTTATGTATCTATAAAATAACGAACAAAACAGTTTATTTAGTTACTTTTTACTGTTTTTAAAGATAAATGTGTGTGATAGGCTAGTGAAGTGATTATTCTTTTTTTGAATTAATTTGGAACAATATTATTATTTAATACATTATAAAGAGCTGATAAACATTAATTGTAAATAACTGTAATTAAAATGTTTTTTTATTTGATAGTTTAAATATTTATAATTTGGTACCCTAATACGATTGCAGTGGTGGCCTCTTACTATACTGCAGCCATGTATAAAACTAAATTTTTAAAACCAACAAAAAACCAATTAAATTTTAAAAAGTTCGAAAGGGAAGACTTTAATAAGAGGCCTACACTCGTTTCTCAGTTGTTTTTACAATTCGTTAAATTATCCAACTTCGATATGGAAACATTGTACACAATAAGAGTTAAATTACAGTAACAAGAAGAATCAAATTTTAAAAACGTCATTTAACACTGACATTACAAAACCAACTATGGCCAAGACATTGATATCAAAGGAACCTTATAATATTTATAACTTGCCCAGCTTGATATCAATGAGTAACCACTTTTGTGAAATGGAGGAAAGAATTTTCCCTATGGGTTACAAGGATCCAAACCCACATGTTGAAGCCACTTAAACAAATCTCGTCACTTGTAAGAAATATTTAAAATATTTTTCTCATATTCATCGCCATTTTCAGTCTTAAAATATTAGTTACTTCTTGCTGTTTATTGATTACATTAAAATTACTATATAACTAATAAGTTGAAGTCATATGTTAAGTTAAATAAATTGTAATATCAAATTATTCCTTCTGATAAAAATATCGAACCATTCGATAAAAACAACCGAATAACTAAGTGTAGGCGCATTAAAGTCTACTCATTCAAAAATTAAAACTTGTAAAATGAACTATTAGTTCAAGGGCTAATAGTAATGACTAGCCAATAGCATAGCACAGGCTGTGGCAGCACATATTTTGGTATCAGGGGTGTTAGTCGCCTAACCGGCAAAATACGAGTTTCCCGTTATTAACCTATTGCTATTGTTCTCCTGAATATAAAAATATATTTATGGTTTAGGGGGGGTGGAAATCGCAAATAACTTTTTTTTAAATTGAAATTTAGGCCTAAATGTAAATTTGTGGTTATATCTGTGTACTGTGCTTCTTGTTATAGTCTAGATGCTTTTCAGCGTTATCTGATCCAGATGGTTTATCTGAATGTTCTGTGATCAGAACAGTTTAGTTAAGCACCATCTATCGGTCCGTGCAGTCTCTTCAATAATGGTGTTTACTCATATTACTCAATAAGATGAATTACTCAGTTAATTAGTTTTAGAAGTTATTAGGAAATTAATTTATTCCTTTCTAATTGGTAACCGTGTTTTTCCAGAGTGAGCGTATAAGTTCATTGTGTAATCATGTGTAATTTTAAAATTAAAAAAGTTTATTTGATCGGAAGTTACCACATGGTATGTAAGTACATAAGAAATTATGGTTATAATAATTTTGCTTTTTATTAAACTTTTGTTTGGTTTTTCTACATTATTCATTGATTTGTTGAAAGTTTGATTCAATTTTTATGTATTATTTTAAATTTATTTTTATCCACACCGAAAATGAGATTTGCGCTATTAAGCTATTGTCCTTCTCAACAAAACAATATAAAGTTTTAGGGTACATTTAAATGACAAATAATGAATTTTAGAACATTCAAAGTGGAACTGCTTTTCTTGCAATACAGAAGGAAGTTATGATTAGGTGAGTTTACAATATCTTAAGTTTCGTTTCCTATAAAGCAGTAATGGCTGGAGGCATTCGTGATGAGACCATTAAAATTTTATATTTTACTGATATATGCTACTTCGAGGGATGTTTTTCGTATGTTGCTATAGGTACTGACGGCTGGAGGCACTTGTGTCAGGCTGATGTGAACTTTTATGCCTAAAAAGTTGTATTAACAAAAACTGTCCCTATTTGGGTCAATATTATTCTTATTTTACGTATCCGAAGATGGCGTAATGGCTAATATCAACAGCAACCAATTTGAGGTTGACTTACTATCATAACAAGACCATGTGATGCCCGTAGAACAATAAAATATTACTTTGCATGAGAAAAGTAGTTCCATATAACTTTGTATATAAGTATGTCTATAACTTTGTTATTTGTCATTTCCACCCATTAGAACCCTTTATTGTTTTGTTGAGGAGGACGATAGCAGTAGTTTAATAATGCGAAACTCGTATTTTGCTGGATCATCTGTTTACTTCACAATTACCCTTTTTTTTATTGCGAGGGACAAAAATCATCCTTAGAGATGTACCAATCAGTAAAATATAAAATTCTAAAATGTATGATGATCAGCCAGTTCTTTCAAAATAATGAATGTGAAGATGAAGTGTCAGAAAGCCTTCATATAGAATGTATCTCTGAGGATATTTTTTCTGCCAGCAGTGCGGGGTGAAGGAACCACCATGGGCCTTACTGGTGGCCAGGAGAATATTTGATCTATTCTTTCCCATAATCAGATCACGTTGAGCAATTTAGCACGAGAAAGTACTAATTTCAAATGGCCCTGGCCATCATCGTGGGCTTTGTTGGTGTCTTCAGTGCTATCCCGCACTGGTGGCACAAATGGGCAAAAAAGATCCAAGAGCTATCTCTTACCTAATTACCTAAATTCAAACTCTGACCACGTTCTCTATTCTTGATGGGTATTGCATCGATTAATTAAGATAAATATAAATTTACACTTTTACGAGTCTATTGAACATTTGTCTTAAGAGTCGCCATCACGCACAAGATTGATTTGACTGTTTCCCTCATTCAAGTGATAACTTGTGGACTCTGAACCTTCTTATTGCTTGGCAACATTAAAAATAATTTTCTAGAATTTAATTTTCATGTTTCTTTCTTATTAAAAATTACTGTATCGTCCATACTAAAATATGAAAGAAATTTAAGTTGACACAGTAAATGCTCAGAATTACCTGTACTACCGAAAAACAATTATATACTGGCAAGAGGTTCATAGCTCAAAACTAATGTTTGAGATATATTTCTTTGTGTATTTTATATGTTTCATTTTCAAATTATCATTACTTGAACAAATGAGAAACATTCTAAAGATTAAAGTTGATTATTTCTGTAATTCTTATCTTTAAATTCTATATCTTTACATTTTTGCCTCTTCTAGTGTTTAGTTATGATGGCAAAGAACTATCTTTCTGTGAAGAACTATAACATATGACTGTAGATTTTATCACATTGTTTTCATATACTGTATTATGTTTTAATTATAATTTAAAAAAGTAACATTAAAGAAATTAAATTATATTATTATTTCTTGAAGTTTTATGGAAGTCTTATACTGATTTAAATTTTAGTAATTTATTACACTTGCAATATGAAAAATACGTCAGTGATCATAAACCAAACACGCAATTTGATCTTGTATTACTATTCTAGTAAGTCAATTCCGTGACTGAAAGCTCTGCTTTTGGTAGCAGCCACGTTGCTAAGTAGTTGCAAATTAAGTGTTCTGAACAAAATCGCTTCAGAAGAAGAATGAACCACAAACTATTCCTTCTGACGATTATGGTTCAACACATGTAGTGAAGTGCTTTTATGTGTGAACTGCACAAAGGCAGTTGCCGAAGTAGTACTTGTTATGTTGCGGGGAGTACATTGAGCGTTGAGCGCCGACTGGTGTTTTTGGTAATGGTTAGGAACCATTTCTTCCATTCCATAAGTCATTGACTCCTCTCGAAATGGAAATACAGTGCTTAGAGACAAGACTGCTCTATCATATGTACTGTACTCCATGTTTCGTTCTTACTAGATCTCTTAAGGTAGGAGTCGACCACAAATTTCAGCGAACTAACCTACAACACGGTTGTCAGATTACAGAAAACTTTGATATGGCATGAAAGCACAAGAAATTGTTACCTTGATAACGTATACATACGCCACTAAAACAACATTGTACTTCATATCAAAAGTACTAGGAAAGCTAGTATTATACTTATTGTAATTACTGTATTGTAGTTAGTGTAATTGTATTGTAATTATTCCTTTTACGAATGATAAACAAATTGTGCGAAAACTCCATTCTGAAATACCAAGAAGAATCACAGCACCTCATCATCATCATCATCATCTGACGTTTCCGTTATCACGGGTCGTTGTACACAGCCTCCTCCACTTTTGTCTGTCATTCCAGGTCTCCTCTTCCTCCACCTACATTTTCTGTAGTCCCCTTCTCTCTATGTCTTTCCACACTTGGTCCTCCCATCTTCCTCTCGGTCTTCCTCTTGGTCTTCTTCCTCTTTCCTCCTTCTCCAGTGCTATTCTAGGCATTCTATTATCTCCCATCCTCTTCACATGCCCCATCCACTGTATTCTTCTTCTTTCCATTGTCTCTTGCAGTGAAACTACCTTCAATCTTTCTCTGGTTATTTCGTTCCTTATTCTATCTCTTCTTGTAGTCTTCTCTATCCCTCTTAAAAATCTCATTTCTGCAGCTTGCAATCTGCTTAAATCATTTTTAGTCCACGTCCACGTCTCTGCTCCATATAATAAAATTGGTTGGAAATAAGATTTATACAGCACACAGCACCTGTTCAGTCCTAATAAATTTAGAAAAATGAGGATCTTACAGCCTACTGTTTATGTTGAACTATATGGAGGCCTTTGAGTCAATTAGTCATGAGCTTTAATTGCTTAAGATGAATTTTTTTGGATTTGATATGAGATCAGTCAATTGGGTCAAATAATACTTGTGGGATAGAATGCAGGTTATGAAGGTGGGAAGTGACACTTCTATTGCTCTTATTAGAGCAAGAGATGTGCCTCAGGGAAGCTGCCTGGGACCAGTGCTATTCAATCTATTTACATGTGACTTCCCCAGTTGTATGCAGAACTGAATGGATTCACTTTCTTATTACGCAGATGATCCATCTGCACCTGTCTACATTAGCCTTCCTCGACTAACCAGTATTTCTTGGCCTTTCATAAACAGTATAACACGTCCACAGAGCAGGTGGTGGTTGAAATCAAAATATCAACACAATTTAACAATATTATTTCATAGTAAAGTGGTCTACAGGATATTTTTTATAAAACATTTAATTCTTTTATACTGTTTCATTTTTAGGCACCTGGATTGGTGGTTATGGTAGTAAGAACAATTTGTAGAGCATCTTCAACTTGCTCAAAATTTGATGTAAACTTACTCCATAAAATAAAAGACAGCCACAAAATACTAGTTATGGCAGGAGCTGGATTAAGCACCCCAAGTGGAATTCCAGATTTCAGGTATGATATAATTTTAATTAATATTTACATTACTTATGATTATGAAAGAGTGTGAGTATTTATATTTGAGTGAAAGACCACGATCACATTGTGGGCCATGATACTGAAGCTGATTTCATCACTACCTTTACATAAATATAAAATATTTTTGATATTAGTGTGTTGATTATAAATGTAGCAAAAATTATTTAGTGATATCTTAATTTTTTACTGTTTCTGTTTTACTTAAAAATAACTATTATTAATATAAAGTAGCCTTTAAAAATTTTCTTTATATGCACTAATATATTTTAATAATAGAATAAAAAAAGCTTTAACGTGACACATTTACAAGACATAATATGAGCAGTAAACTCTACTGGAAAACAAGAGAGTTAATATAATACACTTTTACCAATTTTATTAACAATTATGTTCCAAGTTTAAATAACATAAAAGTTGTTGAAATTCCATTTTACCTTCCTGGAACCACTGGATAAATTCAACAAATATTTTTATTAATGAAGTGTTTATAAGGCAAAATTCTGTTAACAGTTAACACTTTGAAATCAATTTTGGTAACATATTGATATTCTTAATTTGAGGAATTAGAATAAAAATATTGTATCCCACTAGAATTCAACTATTAAACAACAATAACAATTTATTTTGTAAATGTAAGTTACATTAAAATGTAATTTAAATAATATAATAGTAATTAATTAGTGAAAAAAATTCGTTATTTAATACTAAAACAAATTATTAAAACCCATCGTTAATGTATTGTTGTAATGTTTTGGTATTAATATTTGGTGTGGTGATGATAGGGATTAAATATATATAAGCATCCTGGATTTTTTCTGAAAAAAAAAAATATTTGTTGCTATACTGCCTAACCCTGCAGAGTTTAAAGCAAAATTGTGATTGTTACTGTAATCTTTGTTCAATTTAAAACGTAAAAATACAAAAATGCAATTTGAAAAGATCTTTTTAGTTAATTGCACATATCGATACGATTTTCTCTAAAGTGTTAGTTAGAGCAAATTTTTGGTATAAGGCCTATAACTTTGGTCTTAAAATGAAAAACCAAGATATAGCTTGAACATCCTTGAAAACAGTTTTGGTTTGTTGAGGTACCAAAAACCATTTTTAAACACCCTTTATACCTAAAACATAGCAATAAAAAATGTAATAATGTACGTTCTTATAGCTTTTATCTGGTGGATTAGGGAATATCAGAGGAGTTCTTTAATGAAATCTCCCCAACAATGGTACAACGGTATTTGTACAGGGGCACGTAAATCTACCGCTGATTCAAGGGTTGCTTGGAAATCATCCAAGTTATTTAACAATATAGAAAATTCCCCTATGTCACCTATAGTAAAATAAGATTACACTAGAATTTGATTTCTGTATAACATGATGTCTATTAAGTAAGTCTCTCATATTCATTTGAAAATTTAGTACGTAAAGTTTAAATAAATTGTTGAAACACTATTATCTGAAATTGCTATTTCTGTTTTAGGTCACCAGAATCTGGATTGTACAGTAATCTACAGAAATACAAACTTCCTTACCCTGAAGCCATTTTTGACTTACACTTTTATGCAAGCAACCCAGCTCCGTTCTTGGATTTAGCAAAAACAATATACCCTGGGGCAGGAAATATCAAGCCAAACATTGGCCACTATTTTGTGCGTCTCCTGGAAACTAAAGGGAAATTGCTCAGGATGTATACTCAAAATATTGATGGCTTAGAACGATGTAATTAAAAAAGTAGTGTGAGTTTAAATATTACTCATCATTCATTAACATAAAAGTACAAATGTTTCTCAGATATTATTACAGGTTTTATGTACAATTCTACTGCATTATAAATTTAACATAGTGAGCATTAATACTTATTATATTTCTAAATACAGTACGTTTCATTTTTAGCGTTATAATAATGCAATGTTGTATATTGAAATTCGTTTATAATTTCTGGAACTAATACAAATTCTGCTTAACACATTCACTACCAATACATAAGATGTCATGTGCTAAAGAAAATTTTAGACTTTTTTATACATGCTTTAAATTATTTTATTTCATCTCTAAAACCAGTTTTTAACAATTTTACAGAATAGGAAAAAAATTAATAAACACATCCTCAGCAGACAATATTAGTTTTTAATGCTGTATGCTGTAGTTTTTAATGAGGATGCATTAGTGTGATTTAGAAATAATAGCAATATAATGTGAAGTGATTAGCCAAATTGATTTTGTTAACCCAGCATATACGAGGTGTTGATAGAAAATAACCGAATTAGTATTGGTGGAGCCACACATCGAACGCTATAAGGCTGAATAGTGCACAGCTGGTCAAGTGACTCCCCCTCCTCATGTTTCTTCGAGCTTCTGTATTTATTTCGCATGTAGGGCCAGTTATAAGCAGTTAAACTTTAGTCTCTGTGTCAGAACAATTTTGAGTATCCAGAAAGAACAGAATATGAACATCAAATTTCGTTTCAAACTTGGAAAATCTGCAAGTGAAACATTAGTAATGTTACAACAACTGTATGGTGACAACTGTTTATTATGATCACAAGTGTTTTAATGGTTTAAATTATTTAAAATATGGCCGCGAATACACAAGTGATGGCACACAGATTGGCAGACCATCATCAGAAACTGATGCTAACTTTAAAAAGATCGGTAACCTTGTTCAACTATGTTACCGATAATTAGTAGTCAGATTTACTGCATTAGCATGAACAGAGAAAAAAAAAGGATCAATTTATGGAAAAATAAGTTTTGAATCATCCACCAGGTCAATGCTCCAGCTCACAAAGCTTGTCAGTGAAGACGTTTTTAGCCAAACACAATATCCTCATCTTATTTTTTCCTCTAAATCAAGTCAGCTTTGAAAGGAATGAGATTTGAGATTCTTGAAGTAGTAAAAGAAAAAGTGATGGAAGTCATGAACAGGGTTACGAAAAATGATCAGCTACAGGCAGAATAAGTGAAAGAGCCAGACGAAACACTAGGAGTAAGAGTTACATGACTGGCCGTTCTATATTTTGTCTTATTGTGTTTATTGTGTGGCTCCACTAATACAAATCCAGTTCTTTTTTAGCCACAATTTGCACACTACGTATGTTTACACACTTTTTATCTATGTTCACTATAGGTTATGCCAAACTTTGAACTATATGTAGTACTCAGCAAAACACTTTTGAAGACACAAAGCTGGTCGGTTTGGGCAAGTATTACACTCAAATGTTGGTGTCCCTTCTTATTGCATTACATTTGGCACTTTTTCTGGATTGAATTCCTTTAAAGGCATCTTTGTTGATAAGTGCTTCACTTTCTGCTAGGTTCAAGAACCGATTTTACAATGTACAATATAAATTCAATAATTGTCTTTTTTCCGTAATAACATAGTTATTGTAAAAAATAAGAATACAAATTTGTAAATATGAAGTAGCAGCCCCAAATAAACCGCCGTTTTCTTATAGCACTTATAGTAGTGAGGGTATGCTCTCTTTCACACACTAACATGTACAGCAGGTCGATCAGCATTTACCCATGGCAGTTATATGGTCTTACAAGCGCTTGCTCATTTCCTATAGCTTTACAAAATATGTGCCGCAATTGAGTTTCACCCCAAATACGAAATGCGTGCTGTAATTAGGGTTTTTAAAACAAAATTATATTTAGCGACAGCTATTTATAGAAACTTTTTGCAGTGAATGGGCCAAATGTTATGGTTGAAGGAAGTGTATGTGATTGTGTTAGTTTGGTTAAAGTGGACTAACAATTATCAACAACAAAGAAAGGAATGCCAGACTGTTAGTGGTGAGTGAGGAATTTATTGACAAGATCATTGGACATTTTCAACCATCTACCGCTGATGGTGCAGTTTAGCAGTTATTGCAAGATAACCGAATCAAGCAATGTCGAGCATGGCTGCTGCTTGGATGGGGGACTGCTGAGTGATCCTGTCCTTGCCAGCAACTCACCTGCCCAGCCATTGATGGTGGTTCAGAATTCACCTTTATACCGTTGTTTTTAAGGTTAAGTGTTGGAGAGGGCTTCTTAGCTCTGACTTCACCTGGTAAAATAAGACATCTAATTTTTACTTTAGTACCCTACAACCCAGGCTCTGAGTGATTATTATCTCTTATGCACATGAAAAAGTGGTTTGGCTCTCGATAACAGTATAGCATTTCAATGACGACGATAAACTCAATGTCACTGGCTGGCTAAAGGCAGTCAGAATTTTTTGAATAAGGCATTTCTAACTTAATTAAAAGACATGATAATTGCTTAAATCTTAATGGAAATTTTATATATATATATATATATATATATATATATATATATATATATATATATATATTTAAAATAAAAATGTCCTAGATATATAGAAACTGTTTTTGTAGAGTCATTACAGCATCTGATTATCCTTAATTCAGATGGTTGTAAGCCAAGGCCTGGAAAAAGTATTTTTAAATTACAGCACTTGTGTTTGGGGTTAAAGATTTTCCTCTCTTAGTACGTAATTTTGTAAATGCTTTTAGTTTTATTTTCATCATAGAGTATGTTTTATTTTATACAGTGAATCTGTTCATTTTTAGTGGCTGGTTTGAATGAAGATCATCTAGTTGAAGCACATGGAGGATTTTCCACAGCTTCTTGTATCAGTTGTGGAATAAAAATGGATACACATATTGTCAAAGAAAAAATAATGACAGGGAAGGAACCTAGATGTGTTGAATGCAAGGTAAATTTGAATTCTAACATTGAAAAATATTTATTTAATTTACAACTATTGGAATTCCGATTGATAATTTATGGACACTGATTTTCATAGTACAGGAGACACTCACTAGTAAGGCCATCTTGGGATCGACCCTCGGTTGGACTATTAATGGCCAGGCCAACTGTAGATATCCTGTAAATTAATGTAAAATACTGCTCTATAACCACATATCATTAAATTTATATAAAAATCAACTATTAAGATGGTTGCAAGAAATTTGTAACGATTACCCTCTTGAAAGATGCTGTTTATGGATTTATTGAAAACTTGTGGTATTACATTCAGAGATACTGTACAATAAACATGTGTTAACAATGCTGATACCAGGAACAAAACTTTATAACTGGAAACTAAACAGATAAATTAGCTTCTGTTGAATTATTCCTGACTCATTTCCATGGTCAGACCAGCTGGACAAAGCCAGTTTACCATACTATATTACAAATGCCTCTACACAACAACCACTAAACTATATTCTGGTTATGAAAAAATAAAAACTAGAAATAAATATATTATCACTACATGGCAGAATTATATAATTATTTTGAAAGTTGTGAATATTTTTTATTTTATGTGATTATTTTATTCTATTAATTTATTTATTTCAGAGCTTAGTAAAACCAGATATAACATTTTTCGGGGAAATGCTTCCAGAACGGTTCATGTCCTTATATGAAGTAGATGCGATCGATGCTGAATTACTCATCGTTATTGGAACATCACTTGTGGTATGTATACCACAACTTGTGTTGTGTATTGTGTACTTTTATCGTAATTTTTAATTACAAATTTATCATTTTGTCAGTTTTAATATTTAAAATTCTCACTAAACCTTACAAATAAATTTTGAAAGATCTCATTTTGTCATAGTCTACAATTAAATATACTAGCACCGGGATTTGTCGAGCACATCCGGGAGTACTTTTTGAATGCTGCCACTATTAATTTGTGTTTATAAATATAAAGTTAATGCCTAAGACTCTTTAGATAATAAAAAATTCCTATTTTTTTATGACAGTTAAATATTGAAAATATCCAGACGCTATATACCAGTACCATGAGGGTTGTATTTGAGTATTTTTATAGTCTCTTGACTACCATATCCACATTTCCTCACTGCTTAGAGATGATAAACATTGGGCTCTAGTAGTGTTTATTTGAACTACTACAACTACACTCTACTTGTGTGCTGAAAATAAACTTGGGAATGGGCTATCAAAGTACCGTTAAATACTCTGCACTTAAGGAGTTAACCAAATTCGTCCAGAGTGAGCCTTTAGGATCAAAACTTGTAGTTTACCAATCTAATAGAACATTTTTATTCCAATAAGTAAATAGGCAAGTTCAAAAATTCCTACAATTTGGGAAAGTTGTAGTAAGTTAGCCTCCTGGAATATTTCGTAATATTTATAAGCCAAATATTAATTAAATAGAAAAGAAAATAATTCTACACACCTAACATAACTCATATTTTTTCTCTCTGCTTAGTGAACTTGAACCGATCTTGAGGAGAGGAATCAGACTTCATGGCAGTGGTAGCCAGTTGTAGGAAAATCATCTCTCCGACCGTAAGAGCCGCCTCAGTACACTTACTTTCTTGATATGCCTTGTACTTTCCTCTCTGATTCAAAGCAGCATTGTTTTATTGAGATGTTTTATTTCTAAGTCTGTCTGCAGTTATACATGGAATTTTACTGAGTAGACAAAACATCAACTAGGTAATCAGAATATTGAATATAATAAGTTTATGCAAAATGTCATCAGCAAAAATCTAAAAAAACAACATCGATCTTGCCTTCAGAAACGAATGAAAGAGGAAATAAAGCAATGTGATTTGCACAAGTAAATAAGTCAGAAATTATTTTCTACTTGACCTCCTAATTGCTAACAAACACATATTTTGTTGCAGGTTTATCCATTTGCTGGTCTGGCAGACATGGTACCAGATGACATTCCCCGATTACTGATCAACCGTGATGTAGTGGGAACATTCGGCTCTCGACCTAAAGATTCAGTTCTGAAGGGGGATATAATTCAGTTAACTAAGAATTTAATTTCTGACCTTGGCTGGCTTGAAGACTTAAGTAAACTTATGAATAGTTCTGATGTACAAAGTAGCAGATTTGGCAGGAACTAAGCCAACATCATCATTTATGAGTTTTGTGGATGATAAACTTTTACAACATTATCAAACTGAAACACTGTTTGGTATAAATGTTTGTAAAAACTCGCCCATAACAATATTTGATCTTTGAAATATGATATCTACTGTAATTACAAAATGTTTTTTAAATTAAAATAAGACTTTACCAATCACAATAGGAACTGAACTGTAAAAATAGTATATTTAAATAAATTTTACAATAAAAACTGTCATGTTGTAAAAACATTTTTTGTATTTAAACAACCAATGCATATGTCCAGTAACAATGTCTTCCTCCATCCTTTGTTATCCAATTATGATTGTTCAATTTTTATTAGACATTCTAAAATCATCTAAATAAACAATATCATCCGTGATAAAATCATCTCCATCAGAAGTAACAAATCAGTAATCAGATACATTAATGAAAGAATGTCTATTTAGAGGTGCAAGGATAGTTTAAGGTCATTCCTTATTTACCTGTTGACATTCCATATTATATTCAGTGACAGCCATCATGTGGTTCTATCTCGTAGCTTATTCTCAAACTATTCCGACTAAGTATCTGTAAGAGAACATTGTAGACAAAAAGAAGAAACATAATATATTGTACAATTTTTTAAAATTCTGGCTTCATTTTGTTGAATATCGTTAATATTCAACAAGCTGCTGTCAGGTGATTACAGTTATTGCAGTGTGAGTAAACAAAATTGTGATCAAAATTGTCTGATCAAGAAGTATTTGCGTACTATTTACTTTGGTAAAATTGATTTTTATTTAGAAAAGTGTTTGGTAATGTGACATGTCATCTCAAAGCTTTGAAAAGTTAACAAAATGACGACTCAGATTAGTGAAATCAATCGCTGGATAGACAATATTTCTTTGTTGTCTGATGGTAATAAATCAATTTAAGCATACAAATATACTTAAATAACAAAGTTATTATATTATTGTTTGCTGTAAGTCCCACTACGAGTATTTGAGCAAATAATCGTGAACATTTGACCAAAACTAGCTAAGATATTGAGGCTTTTGAAACCTTTGTATACTTATAGCTTTGTTCAAGAAAGTTCCGCCGTAGTTATCGCCACAGACACTAAAATGACCACATTAACTGAACAATCATTGTATAACTAGTAGTTATCTAATGGTGTAATATATAGGGACCTCCTCTCTGATGCACCTGGATCGTTCATTCCTGCTGTACAATGGAACAAGATGAAACATATTTCATTTTGTTACAGCTAACACTAGGGCTGGTTTAAAATATTCTCAGAATTCCAGTCATTATCATTTATAACAAATAACTCTATACATGGTTTTTTAACCTTTTCTACTATGTTATACCATTAACCATTTTACTATGCTATGTTTCATTATACAGGGTTGGGCAAAAGTGTGGAAACTGCTGTATATCCCTGGAACAGCATTCTCTACAAATACCAAATTCAGCACACTATAACAACTAAAAAATGTGCTTTTTAATGACCTTTGGAACTTCGTCCCTTTTTCCAAAATGGGGGATATGGGGGGTAACCCCAAAATTTCATATGGCACACTCCATCACGTGATACCTCATTAGTAAGGTCTTGTTAAAAGGAGACAAATGGTCAAAACTCGAGGAGTCTATCTTGTCCCATAACAAAAAGACACTTATTTGAATTTCAAAATGTTGAATCATATTTGTATCAGTACAAAACAAGGATAAGGTAAAAAAGCATATGGGGATTACCTGATAATTAAAGTAGATGCTCAAACTGCTCTCCTTAGACTGTCTGGCAGTGTCCTAGCCTGCCGTAGAAATGTGAAACAGCGAGTGCATTTAGATTCCTGGGAAACACTTTGGACCACTTGTACAATTTTTTCTCGATATTCTGAGGTTTGGTTTTGTAAACATTCTTTTTAATGTGACTCCAAGCGAAAAATCAAGAGGTGACAAGTCAGGGAATCTTACGGGCCACTCGATTTCACCCCTTCTACCAATCCATAGATTTTGAAATATTTCATTAAAATAAGCACAGACATTTAATCCAAATGTGGAGGTGCTCCATCTTGCTGAAACCAAACTTGATCGAGATTGTCAAAAACTTGGTGAGTCGCCGGAACAATCTGTTCTTCAAGCATCTTTTGATAACCATCAGCATTCAGATTTCCATTTATGAAAAATGGTCCTAAGAACCATTCCATGTATGGCTCCTATGATCCCAAGCCATACATTCAACTTTTCTGGATGTTCTGTATGTTGTTCCCTCATCCAGTGAGGATTGATATTAGACCAATAACGACAATTGTGCCGGTTACTGTTTAACATAAAAGTCGCTTTGTCAGAGAAAACAATATTATTCAGTCCAATCGCGTTGTTATCTATGTTCACCATCATAAGTTTGCAAAACTCTACCCTATGATCAAAGTCATCTTTTGACAGTTCTTGGACTAAATAAATTTTATATGATTTGTAGTGGTTCTGATGCAAAACTCTGAGGACCGATCTTTTAGATATACCAACAGTTTGAGAGATCAAAGTTGTTGAAACATGAGGATCTTCCCCTACAGATTGTAAAACATCCAATGAAAGATCCTCGTTTAAAGCTGATCTTGGCCTTCCAGGTTTGAGATGGTTATTAACACTGCCAGTTTATTCAAAACGTTGAACCGTTTTATAAACGACAGATTTTGATACAAGGTTGCGATCTAGGATCAAATCAAATCAAAACATCCTTTAATAACATGTTCATTGAGAACAGAAATGGTGTCAATTATACATAGTCATAATTCAAATCACATAGAGAAACAAATTATACATTTGTAAATGAGACAGTGAAATGTTTTAACAGATAAAAGCGTTCTTTGGGATCGTTTTAGTCATGTTGAAGGAACTCGTTGATGGAGTTAAAATGGACGTATCGGCCAACCAGCTGTGAAGTCTTGATTTCAGCTTGCTTCCACTTCCTGTTCTTATGTCCCTTGGTAGACGGTTGAAGAATTTAGCATCTTTATATGTGGTTTTTTTTTTCTCATATTGAGTGAGGCAATGTGCTGGGAGGTTGTAGAGGTTGGCATTACATGTGCAGTAGGTGTGTAGATCCGATCCTCTCAAGAGATCTTCTCCATCCACGTACATCACAACTTCTTTGATGTAGAGTCCAACAATCGTTTAAGATATTTGATGATTTAAATCCTTCCCTGCAGCTGTCAAGTCGTTGTAGTCCGGCTAAAGTTCTGACTGCCTTTTTTTGAATGACCAGGATTTTCTCTATGTTTTCTGCAGAAGCTGCCACCCCCAGACGGCAAGGGCCATTACCTTAAGTGTGTTTCGAAGAGTGCAAAAATATGCAGTTCTTGCTGATGCTAGGTCACTAATGGCCTTAATTTGTTGAATTGCATAGACACTAGTGTTTAATTTTTTTACAAAGATTTTTCTACGTGTGGGGTCCAGCATAACATGTTGTCTAGAGTTATGCCTAGAAATTTCACTTGGCTTTCCAAGGGTGATGCCTGGTATCTGTGGTACATCTTCGTTTCGGTGCCCAAATCCAACTTGGTTAGTTTTTGTAGGGTTGACGACCAGGTCATTGTTATGGCAGTACTGATAGGCCATGTTAAAGAGCTATGTATGCGGTAACGGCTAATTTATCAGTTGTTTTGTCATTTAGTAACAGTGTCGTATCATCCGCATACATGATGGTAAGACAGTGGTCCTGAAGAAGTTGGGGCATGTCATTAGTGAATAAAACGAAGAGGACTGGGCCCAGCACAGAGCCTTGAGGTACGCCACGGGTTACTGGCAATGTATTTGATTGTACATGTTTGGTAATGCCATTTTCTGTGTGCTTGAGCTCCACCAGTTGGTTGTCGTCCAGTTAGGTAGCTTTTGAACCAGTCTTTGGCTTTCCCTGATATGCCTAAGGCTCCCAGTTTTGTTATAATGAGGTCATGGCTCAAGCAGTCGAATGCCTTTGAAAAATCTAAAAGAAGTGCAGTAGAAAGTTTTCGCTGTTTGAGGTCGTCAATAACAGATTCTATGAGTTTAATCATGGCTGTTGTTGTTGACTTGCCCTTAATAAAGCCATGCTGTGCGTTTGTGAGGAGACAGTTTTCGTTGCAGTATGTCAGGAGTCTTTTAAGGACTATTCTTTTCACATAGCTTTGAAAATGTTGATATTAGGGAGATCGGTCGATAGTTGCTAGCTAGCAGTGGCTGGGCAACCCTTTTTGAGTTTTGGATACACCTTGGAGATTTTCATTCCTGATGGAAAAAGTCCTTGGTCAAACGATTTATTGAATATAACTACCAGTGGTGTGCTAAGTTCATTGATACAGTGCTTTAAAAGTTTTGGTGATATTTCAATCATTGCCGGAAGAACTTTTTGGTTTGAGATGTTTTACTATTTCTTTAATTTCTTGGTCAGTAGTGTGAGGCAGGGGTTGAGAATGTTTCAGTCTATGGATGTTTCAGAGTGAGCTGTTATTCTAGTAGGAGGGTAAGTCCACCCTTGTCAAATTATGCAGAGCTAAAACTTCATTCAGTTTACATTGTCTTTATGTCAGGGTTGATGCTGTCAATGTTGATGTCACCCATAAGGACTAATGGTAAGTTCTCAGTTTTTGTTTCCTCAATTACTTGTGAGAGTATGTTTAACCCATCAATCCAAGTTCCCTGCTGGTGATCTGTACACTCCCATTACATGAATAATTCTTCTGTCTACCTTGATCTTTATCAGCACAAGTTTCACATGCGATTTCTTCACAGTACTGGTGTATGTCAATGGATTCTGAATATTCTTGTAAGGTTTGATTAACATAGATAGCTACACCGCCTTGTTTGTGTGTTTTTCCTACTGAAATGAGCCTTTAAACTGTAGTTGGGAATGTGGGCCAACATCCTTCGATTTGTTCTTGCTTAAGGCCCATGCTCTGTCAAGATTATAATTTCAGGATTGGTATCTTCTATTAGATGGAGGAGTATGTCTATTTTATTAGAGACACCCTGGATATTTTGTTGAAGGATACTTAATCTGGTTTGTTTTGAGGCTGGCTTGTCTCTAAAAAATAGGTAGATGTGCTGGGATAGTTGAGATGGTGTCCAGTAGACATGAAGTCTTTATCGGTATTGGAATGCAGGTAGTTGGTTTATTAAAGGAAGTGGTTTATTTTTTGTGTAGAAATCAATGTGTTTCCTGAAAAAAATCCTCCAGGTCTTCATTAGGATGGTGTCGTTAAACAAATTTTGTACCTCTTCGTAAGATCTAATTCTATTACCAAAACCTCGCATCATTAATAAAGTAATACGCTCACTTTCAGTTAGCTCCATTGTTACTGGAAACAGTTCTTAACTTGAAGAAGACTTGCACAATACTGAAGGACTGCTGGGTTACAACTACATATCAAAGGGCAGCCAGGTATCAGGGCAACTGATAAGGCTTAAGTCGGGGTTTTCCCAAAAAAAGTAAGATGAGGCTAACTTTATGACTTACAGTTATTAGACTTCCAAGGTATTTTGGTTTTCTAAAAGCACGCAATTCAATCGAACAATGTAATTTTTTTATAATTTTAACAAATACAAGGTAATATTATAAGGATACAATAATTTATTAAAATGTGCAGAGTTCAGGTCCTCTTGATGAAATAGTTAAAAAGATAAAAGTGCGTACTATGCAAACGATTCAAATAAGTGCCTTTTTGTTATGGGGCAAGATAGACACCTCTAGTTTTCACCATTTGTCTTTTAACAAGACGTTTCTAATGAGGTATGGCTTGATGGGGCATGCCATATGAAATCTTGGGGTTACCTCACATATCCCCCATTTTGGAAAAAGGGACAAAGTCCCAAAGGTAATTAAAAAGTACATTTTTTAGTAGTTATAGTATGCTGAATTTGGTATTTGTAGAGAATGTTGTTTACGGGATATACAGCCGTTTCCACACTTTTGCCCAACCCTGTATAATTAAACATATCACCTAGTGAAATGGTTAATGGTATAACATAGTAGAAAAGATTAAAAAAAAGAAAATCAATTTGTAAATTTCAAAAAAGAATAAAAAAATGTATATGTAATGAACAGAGAAATAAAGAAAAACATCAACCTTGTCTTCAGAACTATTAAAAAATTAAATTGCTATTAAAAGTCAGCCAACAAACTAATGATAAATCCAACAAGAGGTGGTTAACAGAATAAAATGGCCACTGTGCCTAAGACTACAAAGAATAAAATGGCCGTTCATGTACTCATAGATATGAAGACACTGTTTCAGTAACAAAAGTCTAGTTTCGCCCAACGCGTTCTTGATAAGACTGTGGCATGCCAAGGTTTGTAAGTTTTATATCTACTAACAGTAGAATAGTTTGAGGAAAAAGTAAATTATGCTGCATTTAAGAGTGGAGATGTAACTGGTCTGGTGAATGAAAACTTTTAAGAGTACTTAATTTTCAATTTCAGTATCAACAATGAAATGGATTTATCCTAGCAGGAAAGCTGACAATAATTAACCAAACTCTGAACAGTTGTAGTGTTAGAGATTATGTAACTCCTCACTTACATTCCACACTCTACATGTATACTGTGTGGGTTTTTTTTTAACTTCAATTGTATTTTTTATTTTATGCGTCTGATGAAGCTGACGATTAAAGATATGTGACTGTAGGACATAAACCAAACTTCTGGATTGTTAAGAAGGAAAGTACCTATTGTAGATGAGTCACAAGACCACACCCAGCCCTGTTCACAGTGGAGCTGTGTATTATAGTGGTATCACCTTATTTCAGTAATTACGTCTGCAACATTAGTGCACGCAATTATAATAGAATTTGCCGGTATGCAGAGATCAGGGGTCGTCTCGTAACTTACATACAATAATTTAGTGTACAAAAGTGGCAGCTACCGTCATGGAGAATGCACTATATAGGAGTTGATTAAGAATTAATAATAGAATCATGGTCATTGTCCAAAAATTATTATTAGTTCATACACATGGTTTACAAAACAGTTTTCAGTTTATTTTGAAGCCATTATATTTTCCTCAAACTTCCCTTAGGCTTGTTATGGCGTTTTAGTGAACATGAGAGACTTGCCTTTGTATTCATACATAGTTGTTGCTACTTAATGAGGTCTTACAATGAAGTCTACAAAACAGAATTATTCATTTTATAGCCAAAAACTAATTTCAAAATTAACAATCGGTAGAACAGTGATACTTTTCTTTCCTGAAACATGGAACTGTCTGATCTTCCCAGAAGTGGGTCACCAACTACAGCACAAATGATGATTTCTTTGGAAAAATTAGATCAGCTACAGAGAAAAATATGATGTATGTTAGATTTGTGTAAAATGTATTTAACACATTGATGGACAATAGCGATTGTAATAAATTGTATTAGGTGACGTGCCTGCTATAGCAGTCATGACTACGTTACTGTATATAGCCGTGACTGCTATAGCAGTCAAATACACAAGTGATGTTTAGGGTCATGACTGCTATAGCAGTCATAATTAAAAAATTAATAGGAACTAAACTAATTCATTTCTCAATTATCACAAAACGTTAAGTGATCAAGTAGGTCTTATTTAATTTATATATTCACTTGGAATTTTGAGCAAACCCTTTCCACAGTTGGTAGCCCTTGTCAACCAGTTGTTTACAAGTAGTGACCTGCTCTTTCATAATGCAAACTGTCCAATCACTGTCAACCTGTTCTGAGTGATAGTGTGCATTCTACTGCAGTAGAAATGATTACAAATAGTGAAGATTTAATTTAAATAGTAACAGAAATTTTAGATTCACCGAGTAAAAGTGATGGAGATCCTAAAACTGACCCTGTAGAATTAGCAAGTGAAAGTGATATAGATCCTACAACCAACTTTGTACAATTACCAAGTGAATGTGATTTCGAACAAGTAAGTGAGGCTGAAAGCAACACACATACTAGTGCCGTAAGTGATCACAATATTGAGGCTGTAGGTCTAAATATCCTTAGTTCCAATGTTTTATCTAAAGAGTCTGAAAATGAATACTTTACGGGAGTCGGGTGTTTCAAATAAAACAACCTCTTTTGTTGATAGCTCTAGATTATGTTTTTAACAAACTATGGAGTGATGAGATTATGAACATGATTTGTCAATCAATAAATAACTATGGTATTTTGATGGATTGTCGTTCTCGTCCACACGCAAAAGGTCGAAGAATGAGGAATTTTAAGCCAGTTACTATTGATGAGTTGAAGAAATTTCTTGGACTTAGTTTATTAGGAGGTCAAATTGGGTTTTCCCGGTTAAGAAATACGTTTTCTACTGATCCCCACACTATTGTAAGACGTGTGCAATTTTTATACTGTTCTTTATACTTATTTTCAGGGTTATATTGACTTATTTGTATCATATTTCTTAAAAACTTTTACAATAAATTTTATTATTATATTGAAAACGTGATGACTGCTATAGCAGTCCTGACCTATTTAATAAATATTGATGTGCAGGGTCATGACTGCTATAGCAGTCCTATTTTTCTTCGTTTCCATGCAAACCTCCATGTTACAAGTAGACTAGACATATAGATTTTATATCTGTAGGTCAAGGACTTAACGAGATATCAAAGTGTCTCTCTAGGGACCCTCATAGGCTATGACTGCTATAGCAGTCACGCACTTTGAGGTAGTCAAGGATTTTAAGTGGCGTTAAAGCAGTCCCTCATCATGACTGCTATAGCATTCACGTCCGTCAATGTGTTAAAAGTGTATTAAAGATATAAAACATTGTGAACATATCACATCAAGAATCCCTTTTTAAATAATTTACAGATGAGGCTACATTCTTATACATGAAAATGTAAACAGACACAATTGAGGACTGAACTGTAATATAGTAACCTGCACTAAATGATGAAAGGGTAAAATAGATGGAAGCAGAAAAAAACAATGTCGTTGATAAAAAGAGCCCCTCCCCACCGTGCAAATGTCATGTACTTTCATACCTGATTGAAGTCTATGATTTTAGTTATGCGGATGATCAGTACAATACCCCACCTCTTAATACATTTTCATTTTGCTATCACTGTTATAACACATCTGTCAAGAATGAGAATCTATGAGCATCAAGTTTTAAATCATTAGGTTACTACTTGAGAATTAACATTCTCTTTATTTCTTACAGTATTATCAAAATTTACAATATAAACAGTATGTAATTAGTGTATCATAATTTTATTTACTGATCTCTTGAGGTTGTGTCTGGTTCCACAAGATAGAGCACCTGTCTCTCAATGCATCTTGCAATGTTAGGATTATCTGAGTATTACATTTCCCCATAGATAGAGGAGGAGGGTACAACTTTAATGGTTCATTCATTCTTCCACTTATACCCTTTAGACATAGAACTATTCCGTAACTTGGAGTCTAGACATACATATGATAATAGGATCCAATATTTGTTGAATAAGCTTATTCTTATTTTTATTAATAAAATAGCTTAATCACTATAGCCTTTACTATCTGCTTTAGCAAGCACTGTACTTGTAAATGTTTTAGCATCATTTGCAAACTTCAGATGAACATGTCAACATCTGTTTAGTGTCAGTAAAAATTAGAGTATGTTTCATGAATAATTATTTTCCCTAACTAAAAATATTCCGAAAAACTTTTCCCAATTTTTCTCTTCATAAAATCTTTTTGGGCTTAATATTTTTTTGAATAACCGAATCGGTACAACTGTTCTCAAGACCAGCACTTAGCAAGCCATTGGGTGATTCATTTTTATTTTGTAGATTAGTGGAATTAAAAACAATACTGGATAGAGATTGATATACATTTATATTGAGATTAATATACAACTGATGCTAAGAGGCTTATTGTTTTCATCATAGCAGTAACCCATTCATGACTGAATAAATTACTCTAAATTTTGGACTCCAGAACTGGATATTTTCCATGTTTTAATGTAAGAGTGGGTGAACTTTGCTCAAAACACTGTATAAAATGCTATGAAGATTATAAACTTACCTTAGTTATTCCTTGTTGCTGTATAAATACAAAAACATGTTCTTTTTAAAGAAACATACATATATTTACATTTTTTATGCTTCTTCAAAAGTTGGGTTTGAGTGTGAAACACCTCAAAACATGTTTCTAGATGAAGTGGAACATGACACTTTTTGCATTGGTAAACAATTTCACTTCTTTTCCCTTATGAGGCACAAACTTTACACTTTCTTGAGGGCCTGGCCTTGGTGGTATTTTTACTATAAAATACCCCCAAAACTTTCCTTGAAGGCGCAGTGGTGATTCCCCACAAGTGGCAGGCCTACCAGCAGTTGATCTGGGAGGAAGCTGCAAATTTGCTTTGCCAGATTTATTCTGAATGTTGAAATGGTTTCCTTTTTCTTAGTCAATATGTTATGAACTAAGACGGAATCATAGATAGCAACATCAAAGAGATTATAAAAAAATCTTTTTGTATCCTTTTACGGTTTTTCACATCACTGGAAAGGAAGACAATCTCTGATCTTGTTTATCAACCCCACTCATTGATTGGTTGTAATCAACCACAATATTTGGTTTGAGAGTTGATTTTAGGATAGGCCTACTTCTTTCTCTTTGAGAAACTACACTACAAAGTCTGGTCGCTCATGGATAGTTGATAACATTGTGATACCTTTCCTGTCCTTCCATTTAAGACATAACATGTTGTGGGTGGAACTAAAGGTAAGCTCTCCTTTTTATTTATTTTTGTTTCTTCAGATCAGATTTTTGATTTCTTATTGGCCCTGACAGTCCCCACAGCATGTTTTTCTTTCCAGAAGTTTTGGTGAACTGTACCAGTTGTCCATAAACCGTACATGTCCCTGTTCAAAACAACTTGTTCTCTGACTGAGAACACTTGATTAGGCCTATCAATATTTTCTTTGCCAGTGTAGATTTTAAAATTGTAGCAATACCCAGTTTTTGAATTGCATACTTTGTACATTTTTATCCCTAACCTAGCTCTTTTTGATGGGTTGAATTGTATCTAAGAAAGCCTACCCCGAAACATCAAGCTCTCATCAATGCAAATTAATATTTTTATGAGTGGTGAAGATCTTTTTGAAAGCTAGTAAGAGAATCAACTATAGGCCTAATTTTCTCAATTTATCTGTTGGGTTTAGAGTAGATGAAAAATGGGAGATACCGTGAAATTGATTTGAACCGGTCCCTTGCCATGGTTTCACCAAATATGGGCACACGTTTTACTCTTCTAGTTGACAAATAGTCACTAATTGTAGACTTAGGATTCTGGGCCATCAGGATAACTAAGGCAAAATAGACCGTTAGTTCATTCACAGTAACATTTTTCCATCTAGAAAGCCTGCTGTCTCCCTCTCCCAAGCCCAGGCTATCACTAGCATATTTGTTAGTTTCAGTACATATCTGAACCCAAAAGGTTTCATCACAAAAGTGATTGAACACATCTAATTCAGTGCAGTTTTCCCCTAACTGCCTCGAAATGACGGGATTTATTTAATGATTTCCAGTAAAATTTCCAGTGTTTGGTCCAACACTTCATGTAGTCAATAGGCCTAGCCGGTGGTTTATCATCACTTTCACTATCACTGTTGTCATCGTTCACACCATCAGACATTTCATTGTCCTCCTTTCCTCATCACCACTTTCGTCTAAAACATTAGCAACATATGCCACAAAATTGTCAGGATTTACGAACACATCGTCCCGATCGTGGCCTGCTATCTTGACTGGCTTGTTTACAAACAACAGACAGCTGTTTTTCCCCGGAGATTTAAGGCAATATCAGATGTTTTTCAACAACAAAGAAGAAGAAAAACCAAGGACTAGAATATTGAAAACAAAATACAAAGTAACTGTGAAATTCCTCTGTGATCTATCGGCAATATATTCAACTACGTTTAGCGGACGGGTGTTGCGCCACGCAAACTCTAGGATGGAAACTGCCCGTCCAATGTCTTCAATGGGTTAAATAGAAAACTTCTGTAATAAGAGGCAGTGAATCAGGGAATAATGAACTGAGTGATGGGAGAGCCTGGTATCGCCACACAGCTGTACACTTGTCCCCACCCAATTTCGTAAAAAGGGTTATTTTATAATTAAAAAATTTATTTTTATAACATAAAAGTGTGTAAATAATAATCAAGGCAGCATATGCCTTCATATTGTGTGTTTTGAATCAGCACATAGCAAATTGTGAGCAATAAAATCAATATTATTGCAAGTGCTTCACTTTCACACTTGCAATATTTTTGAACTTTTTCCGTGAAAGGTTGTACAAGCAAATCAAGACAATGTTTTTATCAATAAAATAAAAAAGTTTATTTTGCTTCATACAACAACAACATAATCTGAATTGAGCGAAACATCAAATCTGATTGTTACTGATTAGGTTCATGTCTATAATGCAAATAAATGTTATTATATTTTTAGATTCAAACCACAATAAACTTTCCACATAGGACTAACAGCTATTATATAGATTAACATTTTATTAAATATACAGTCATGAAATAATGTTTTGTAATTTCTGCAGTTATATAAGGTGAAACAGTATTAACTAAAAATATCTATATAGGATAAGGAATAGATATAGAAAACTTTGCCAATGAAGGTTAATCTTCACTTATTTATGAAACATTTCAAAAAAATAAAGTTAGCACTGTAGATTTAAATAATAATTAATATACTAATTAGACACTAATTAATATATTAATAAAGGTAAATTATTCTTCCGCGCCTAACACAAAATAAAGTTAATATAAAACATTGGAATATAACTGTTAGGGTAAACTGGCAAACGATTCCTTAAACAATAACATCAAAATCATACTACAATTATATATTATAAAAGCCAAAAATTAATACTTCCTATGGTAAAAACAAATTAGTCCCCCTATTAAAAAATAAAGGAGCTATGACATTTTTTACAACTGACAAAACTAAGCTGTAAAAGCTAGGTTCATTGAAACAGACAAAAAGTAAAACATGAAGGTGATTGTGTATAGTTACTAAAATTTATATTTGAATCAAAATAAACAATTAATAAAGACTACATGAGAAGTTAACCCGCCACAAGGCACCTATGCTCTTTAGCTGTCTGCCTAGCTCATCTAACATTTGATAATAAAAAAATAAACAGATTTATGATCACAAACTATTAGATTATGAATACAATATAAAAATATGAAACCAAGTAAAATGTTTTGACTGCCTCATTCCTAAAAATATATTGGTATGGAAAAATTAAACAACTGGTTTTTAAACATTAATTACCAATTACATGTCAAGTTGTCCAAAAACAGAAAATATTGTTAAATCAATTAAAAAAATTATAAATCAGTCCTTTGCATAAAGTTGACAATAAGCAGTTGGCAACATTTTACATGGTTTTAGGTCATTTTAACACACTCCAACAGACTCATCCACACACACACACACATGCACGCACACACACAAAACCTCAAGCTCACATGGATCACAGGTCATATACTCTTTACAGTCAAATTAACAAGATGTGCATTACCTCGATAAGACCTACTGCCCAAAGTGTACACTACTCAAGCTAACTGTATTAAACAAATAATTGTTAATAAAACAAAATATCAAAGTGTTAATGTAAACATATTTACAGCCATTATAAGGAGGCATAAATGTAACTATGGAATATGGAAAGCAAGTGCCTTTAAATCCTGAAGCCTTTTAAGCTGTATAGTGTTAAAATATGACATTCAATAATGTATAGTTGGAAAACCGCAAAGGTCCTCATAATGGAAAAACACCACACAAAACTAAGATTTTTCAACCTTTTGATGTCAGCATTAAATTGTTAAAACAAAAACAAATATTCCTCACAAAACTGTAATTAGGTACATTAAAGCATTCTTCAACTACTGTTTAAATATAAATAACTGGTATGATTTAAATGTAACAAACGGGCTCAAACATACAGTGCTAACAAATGGAGCCTAATTTGATCCATAACATCAAAAGAATAACATTTTCAGATAGCAACTGGTCAGGAATATTTCCACACTGCAATCAATAATAGAGTTACACATTTTCATTAAAAATCTTAAAAGCCAATATCACTTCAATCTAGTAAATGACTTTGCACATAAAATCTTTATCACATTCAAATATCTTGACAAAATTAGCTTATATATCGAGGAATAAGTGGTACAATTGGCAGGCCATATTGCTAAACTAAGACTTTGAAGTGTCCATGGGAGAAGCAGGAGAGGGGGAGGCAGGGGATGGAGAGGTGGGAGCTTGAGGAGAGGGTATAGAGTATGGGGGAATAGCTGGCTTGATGAACCTGTCGGATGGTCGTTGGCCCGGCCTTAAGTGGTGAACCTGTAATCAATACATAATACATGTAAATGTTCTGTATCCAACATAATCTGTATGTACTTATTCAAAATAAACGAAATTTAAAAGAATCATGTTTGTTTTTGAACAACAGGCCTTATTACAAGTAAAACAGATTATTTATTGATCTAACAAAATTTGAAATAATCTATGTATTGTTACATATTGTAGGAAATGAAAACTTTTCTACGCCTAGATAAGTTTTCCGACATCCTAAGCCATGTCAGTTATTATTGCATACTAAGATTGGGCAGGATTTGTGGAAGTTCTTTTTGTTCATGCCTTGGGCTGTCAGGTGTTACGCACTTACTATAATCCTGAACTTATCAAATTTAAAAAAGTAAAAAAACAAAAAAACTTATTGTGTACCAAGTTTGAGGTTAGAAAGAAAATCTGCAACTGACTTACTAGGAGACATACTAATTGTGCACACTGGTGATGATTCAATCTTCAAATGGTGTGATGATGAGTGAATCACTAGCCTTACATCAATATATTGATATGGTATATTGTAGAAGTGAAATGTTGAAATGTTAAGACCTATAATAGTGGCGGATTACAGCAGCAATTTACGTAAAGGATCGAATGTTGGTAATCGTCCTCATGGAAAGAAAGTATAACATAAAATGGTATGTCGGTTTTCAATCACTTGCTAAATGTAACTATACTGAAAACCTATATGAAAGGGAAAATGTCCAAGGAGGTTTAGAAAAGCTCAGCTATGTTAGGGCCAACAACTGAGCCATTACCTGTCCATCTTATACAATGACACTTTATTGACCGTAGTTTGTTCCAAGCATGCCTAAAAAAGGAAACGGTCTTCTGGTGTCCAGACTGTGAAGCAGGTCTCTGTGTGGGAGAATTTTTCAAGACAAACCAGACAAAAATTAACTTCTAAGATTAAAATATAATTTTTGTAATTACTTACACATACCATAAGATTTGTTTGATTATTTTTAGATTAGGTTTGATTAAAAAATTTAATGGTCTAAGCGTGTTTATTTATACACTCAGCTTAAAACAAATCTGGACAACAAAATGAAGAAAACTACAGAAGCACTCATACAAGGAGGTATAAGTGCACACACAAAACATGTATTAAAGTATTAAAATGCCACAATTTTCCTCAGGATTATTTGAAATCTATTTTTTAATAATAATTATAACATGATGCATTAAAATAATTATTATATAGATGATGCCTAACCAATTTTCGTTTATACTGAGCTCGTAAAAAAACAAATTTTTTTAAATATCACCATCGTAAAATTCACTACAGAAAATCAAATAAATTGTTGCTATAGTCAGCAAAGAAGTATGATATGTATATTGTCTGGAAGCACTACGACTAATTCGATGTGTGTTTGTAAAAAATAATTTAGAGTTTATGTTTGAATTACTATTATTTTTACTTCATTAATTATAGAATCAGAGAGTAAACATGTCAGAGATTCTACAACACCAATTCCTGCTGATACATTCCAACATATTCATTTTTAGTTGCAAACTAGCATGTATTAAAATTATATTATGCTTTTAAGGTTCCATTTAAGATTGTATACTATTTGTAAAACAACCCTATATCCTACAATGTGTATGTGCATAATTTCACTGCTACAAGTTATTGTAAAACAGTTATTGAACCTATAAGAACACAATCTGCAGGGTGATCAATTCAAGGTGGCCACCATTGGGATCTCAGAAACCATTAATACTATTAATTTTATAGCAAAATGTAAATTTGAAACTTTACTTTATTTTTTTAATTATTCAAATTATATAGTTTAAATTTGGTTGCTATTTTCCAGTATGGCAGCCAACTTTGAAATATATTATGGAAACTTCTATTTTTATGATGGATTTGAGTTTAATGCACAATTCTAAGATTTTTTCGTTTTTTGAGTTATTTCGATATACTTAACTGTTCTTTGTGTTATTTGGATGTACTTAATTGTTTAGCTGCTAGGAGTGCTGAAAGTTTCAGAACTCTTCTTGACATTTTTTTAAGGAAGCATGTTTTACCATTAGACAAAACATTAACTTGGAGTACAATATTTTTCAATAGAGTGTTAGAAAGCTGTTGCAATTTCACAAAACTATTTTACACCAAAATGTACTTAAATTACTGTTAAAAGTAATTATTTACGATGACTTAAATATAAATTAAAGCAGGTTTTCAAAATGACCTCCATCTTCATAAATACATGCTGTGCCCTCCTGTGCAAGTCATTTAGGACTTGTGCTGACGTGTTATGGTGAATATTGTGCAAAATGTCAAAAATCTGTACTCTTTTTGTGCATAATGTTAACAGACGTTTTGTGGCACTTTTGGAAAGAGGAGAGGTAACATATGGAATTAAGTGAGCCGGGAGTTTTAATTTTTATGTGAATATACAGCATATCTCTCTTAGCTTCTAAAAGTTAAAACAGACAGGGAAAGCCACTCTGCATGTTACCTTGGCTAATTGCTGCACTCTTAAAAGTCATCATGTAGATTGATTTCAACTATACATAAAAAAAATTGATTAGAAGCAGTAAAATGTACATTACTGCTTTATATTGAATTCTACAATGAATACTGACTGCGTGAGGAGGAGCTGGAGGGGATGAGTTGCCCTGGAGTCCCTGGAAGGCTGGACCTATTGGTGGTGGCACAGGGTGAGTGGTACCAAGACCACAAGCATAGCACCTCGGCACGACAGGAACCACCGGAGCACCCAGTGCTGCCAATCCACCTACAATACATCATTTTATTATCAGTATTTGTATTTAAAATAAACTAATATAGACAGATTTTCTTAATATTTTGCAATCGTTTTGAATCATTAAATATGGTAAAATAATGATGGTAGCAAACAAGGATGTGTTGAAAAGACGTAAAACATGTATAGCAATATAACAAAGGTAAATATTATGAAAAAAAAAAAAAAAAAACACTTTGCAACGATTTCTAAAAGACAAACCATCATTGTTTCTACAGTAAATAGAGATAAATGGAGTACAAAGAAAGTCTACCCTATCAAAGGTTTTCTGAAGTTTTAAACTGACAGCTCACACTTTGATCCAAGAGCAGGGTTTAGTATACAAGTAGTACATCTTCAATGGGCCAGACTGGCAATGCCCTTAAGAAAATATGCAACGGTGTTCAAGTAGAAGGCATAGTAATTGAAACATGTGCCAGAAGGTTCATATAGAATAAACCTAAAGGTGTAGAATACCTGCTAATATCAAGACAGTTTTAATGACAAAGAGGAACAAAGTAGTTTGGTTGGGTGCCGGATGTAAGGCATTCTGGGAATAAACCAACAGACCTGGCCAAGATAGTCTCTGAAAACTTTTTGGTAGGGCTAGAGCCGGGCTGTGGAATACCCTTCTAGAGTACCTTTGATCTTGAAAATGCCTAGGAAAAAAAGGGACAGATACAAGACATACAGAAAGGCCTCATGACTCAAGCAAAGAGGATACACGACTTGTACTTGGAATGATAACAGAGCATGACCCTCTTTGGAAACATCTGATGAAGGTAGGTCTATTGATGAATGCACTCTGTGGAGATGCAGAGGAATAAGTGGATCACATATGACCAAATTGTCCTGCTATTTGTAAAATCAGGGTAAAATTCCTAAGACTTATCTCTTGAGCCCCACGAATATTAGACAACAGGAGCCTACAAATGTAATTAATTTTTGCAGAAGTCTGATTTGAGGGTAAATATAAGTAAGGGAAGTGCAAAGGTGATAAAAGAACATAATGCAAAGGGTAAAAAACCTTTCCCTCCTAGAACAAAATTTTAGCACTAAGACACCAAATTAAGTCAGCTAAATGAGATAAAATAATTATCACATCTAAGGATTGAATAAAATCATCACCAAATTGATATATACCATTCTTAAACTCTACACAATTACGAAAATAGGTTTTAAAGATATTTTGTATTGAATATCAACAAAATTTTACAATAGGTCTTGATTACCTTGTATGCATTATAATATAATCTTAATTCTACTAGTTTCTTTCTTTGTTTTTCACTTAATACGTGTAATAAACAGTTGTTACAACACTGAAATTTTACATAGTTATCTATCTTTAATAATAGTGGATGACAACAGTTTTAAACCTTAATACTATTTTAAAATTTGAAAACCTTGTTAGAGCACTAAGATTCTTCACATGTCTTTTAGGACCACTGATGGTATACTGTGTTCAGTAAGACACTGTATCAAGTGAACACCATCAGATGGTCTCTGGAGGGTTAAATTGCCATTTAAAATTATGATGTTAAGACTTGAACTGTTTATTAGTGGTGAATATTTATTTATTTGCAACACTCAAACATACAACTAGACATACATACTATATACGAGTTTATAGTATATCTTAGAGCATATACACTAGATGTACAAACATTCACCTCCAGGGCTAAGAGATCGAGAGGAGCTGGGTGATAGATTGTAGGGAATAGGACTGGACACTGTGCGAGAACGTACAACCAGATATAGATACTGTATATGAGTCTCTGTGTAGGTGTAAGCGTGTTCCTATACACTAGACATGTAAACACTTACCTCCAGGGCTAAGAGGCCGAGAGGAGCTGGGTGACGGATTGTAGGGAATGGGACTGGACACTGTGCGAGAACGTACAACCAGATATAGATACTGTATATGAGTCTCTGTGTAGGTGTAAGCATGTTCCTATACACTAGACATGTAAACACTTACCTCCAGGGCTAAGAGGCCGAGAGGAGCTGGGTGACGGATTGTAGGGAATGGGACTGGACACTGTGCGAGAACGTACAGAAGCTATCTCATTGTAGTGACGCTCTTCTTCCATTTCTAAGCTATTAAACATAATACTTAGTTTTCTTTTAAAACAAGACAAAGAAAAAAGTAGTACTACGGAAATGTTGATAACAATATAAATATAAAAAATGTGTAATACAAAAATTGTCCTTTTAAAATTACAGTGCTGAATTTAGATAAAATAGCTTAAGAATATAAATTTACAAGTTTAAAACTTTGTTTATTTTTATTAATTGGCTGTGTTAGCATTATTACTTGAGGAGCTAAAATGATATAATTTGCCTGTTTGATTCTCCGTCTGTCCACATGAAATACATAAACAAACTAAACTACAAATTTTGCAGGAAGCTTCATGTAAATAAATAAGAAACATCGAGTTTGATGATAGTGCTTGTCACTCCATGGGATTTGGCTAATGTGTTAGTGAACATTTTTACATTGGTTTCATGGATAACCAATATGGCAACAAGAACAATACAGAATAAATATTTTTTTTTAACTGAGTATAATTATATGACAATAACATATTGTTGCAAGTGACACACGAAGCAACTTATTCCTGTGTTGTAAATGTATAAAATATATTTAAAATATTTTACCACCTTTTTAACCTTGGAACTGGCCATCATTTTTCCCAAAATGGCAGGCACTTTTTGGTGATTTTGTATTTTAATCACTGCTCATCTATTTTTTAAGATACAAACATTTTAAAAACATCAATGTCTTTAAAAATAAATGCAGTTTCCCCAAAAAATATTAAAGATTGAATCATTTAATGTATTTTTATTTTTTTACAGATTAACATAAAAATATTAGTAAAGAATAAATTTTTCTCAAAATGTATAGCACCCTCTCAGGTAATATGAAAGTTTTTAGAATAATTCTAAAATATACAAAAGTTTGCTTATATACCTCAATTACAAATTACAAAAAAAATAATTAGGTAAAAGAAGTTTATTGGTACTTTTGAATAATATATCTATAAAAACTACAAAATCTGAAAAAGTTTGTATAGCACTATTATGTATACCATTGTGACATTTTGGAATCTATTGGATGAACAAATATTTTTTTCTAAGAGATAAATATATGTAGAAGAGAAAAATATGATATTTATAGAAGTTTACATTGTATAAAATATTTTATATGGCAACAAACTTTTTTTTATTTTTGCAAAAGTCAAAATTGTGAAATAAATGCTTAACTTTTTTAGCTAACAATTTTCTTTTCATCCAAATATTATTTATAAAGACAGTATGTTTATTGCAGTTTACAAAAATGTACAACAATGTATTTTTATCTCTATTATTGTTTTGTTAAAAAAATAAAACAAGCGATGGTCAAAGAAATAAAACGCTAATACCTTCAGAAAAAGTAAAAAAAAAACTTTTTTACTTCTATAATAAATACCTTTGCATAAATTTAAATCAAAATTTTATTAAAATTAAATTGTCTGCAAAATAATAAAACACTGGACCTACGTGAACATAGGCTTATTTTCAGTTTCACAAAAATCCAACCTATTCGCTAAAACTTAACCTAACCTCTACATTTTTCACTTCACTAATTAAAAAAAAACAATAAACAAACTTTTATTTATACACACTAAATAACGAAAAGTCTAAAATATCCAAATAAATAGCAAGCAATACACCAATACCGGCAATGGTGTAATAACAACAAAGAAATCAACATGGCAACCATGCGATGCGTTGTTCTTCTCTACTGGCTGAGTCGGTGATTGCGCAACAGAACAAAAATAAAATACTAGTTCATAGTCTTCGTTGTCTATTATACTGTTGCTTAGAGCAATTCTTCTTCTTTGTTTTGATATGATTTTCACTATTTCCAGACAACGATAAAGTAACAAAAATAACAAAATTTAATGAAGCTATTTTCAACGCATTAGGCATTTTGGGATTTTACAAAACACAAGCTTGCGACAAAAAATTCGTACACTGAATATGGAACGACTGGGTCTTAAATATTAAACGAGGTCGTGAAACGTTGATTGGAAGGTAGGGGCCACGATATTAACACCAAAACACTGTGCCAGTTCGTCGAGGGAGCGGGCAGCCAGCTTTGATTTTAGAACTCCGACCACAGAGACTCTAAGATGTCCTCGCCCTACGGAAGCCAGAAGAGAAGAGAGCAAGAAACCTAATTCCAGATATCTAGAAAACCTGAGAAACTAGAACCAATCAAACAGGCAGAATTCCACAGAAACATCTAGAAAGAGATAAACCAGCTGGAAAAACAGACGACTCGACCAGCTGTAGGGAAACAGCTCCCGGCCCGTCCAACGGCCAACAAAATAAAGTGGCAAACGCCACAAGCTTTTCAAACGCTTATTTTATAAACATTTATTTTCCTACTGGCTATTGAAAAGATGTTTCTGAAAGCCAAGAATACACTGTTTTCAATGGCGACACTTACGATCGTGTAGAACGTAAACTCACGATAGGGAATTTTTACAAACATACGGTAATTTTAGCGTGTTCGGAAATTACGCAAACAAATGGCAATAGGAAATGTGAACATCCAAGTTTAGAATTTTATAATGAAAGATTTAACTTAACTATAGAGCGTTTTATGATATAATATGAAACCTTGAATCTTTATCGTTAGATTTACGTATGTTTTACTTCAAACAAAGTAAAAATAGACTTGTTGTGAGAGATCATATTACGACATAGTTAATGCGTCGAAAATAGCTTAGTGCCATTTTGAAACTGTAGTTAATGTATCGATAATCGCTTAAAGCAGGGTTAATGGTTTCTGATATTTTAAAGAATAACAATATTTTTATAAAATGATAAAAAAATATTGGACAAGTGTTGTTTTACTATCTACTAGTTTTTCTTTCGTTTTAATAGCTTTTCCAAATATTAATACTGTAAAATAAATACTCAAATACCATTTGTAAGCAAATTATTGTTTTATTACAACCAATATCCAAAAGTAATTTTCGTAATTATCCAAAAAATTAGTAATTCATATATCGTAATTAAATATATTCAAGTACAACATTTTTGCACAGACAATTTCAGTCTGTTGTGCTTTGAAGCTGTACAATGTGTAGACTTACCTGCTCTCTGATTCAGAAAGATGCCTACACAAAGCTTCACGCCTCTCCACTTCCAGCTGCAGCTTTCTCTGCAGACGGAGATTTTCCTCCCGAATATTCCTCTCTTCTTTAGCATATCTTTCCATTTTCTCAGTATCTAATGACATAAAAACATCATTTATGGCCAAAAATGTAATCATATATACATTTATAAGTTATATTTTATTATTAAGGGTTTTAAAAAATTGTAATTAAAAAATTACAAATTTTAGAGCTTTTTCATTTATTATATACACTTCAAAGTATACTCTTAACCCTTTGCACGCCAGCCTATTTTCCAAAAGTACTACCCAGAAACGCCAAGAGCATTTTCAGCAGTTTTGCAAGCTTTCACAAAATGTATCATAACTTTATTATTTTTTTAACAGATATTGATGATTTCTTTACCATTATTTTGCTTATGAAATGCCCTTGTTCGGTTTGTAAATTGTAGTTGCATAAATGTAATTTAAACTTATAAAAAAAAAAAATTAAAATTTAGAAAAAAAAATTAAAATTTTCAAAAATATGTTTTTTAGCACAAATAATTGGTTTCAAAAAAACTGTATACTGATTTCCTGTTGTATCCTAGTAAACTATATCTACCCCTTAACCTAATTACAACATTTCAAAAGCCTACCTTATATAGAAGTCCAGTTGTGATTTTTTTTCACTAAATGTGACATGGGCACAGTTTTTGTAAGTTGCATGGATGTTGTATGTAATGTTACACTATATTCACAAATCAATATTTGACACTATACTAAAATAAATCGGTACTTTGGTATTATACCAAACACACCAGTATGAAGAACACAAAAATATAAATTGATAGAACGAAAAAACAACTCTTTAATTACAAACTTACAACGATTATCAATTGTTAATGGGGTCAGATTCCGTTATATGCCCCCAACGCTTAAACTTTTTTCAATGAACTTAGAACGTTATAAAACGATGTAGTTGAGTAACAGAACTAACATTCCATCAATCAACATGCATTTCCAGGTATTGTGATCGGTATTGTTGTCGCTGTTATCTTATCTTTCTCGAGAATCCCGATTACGGCAGGCCGCGCGGTATCACATGATTATTTAATTTTTTTGCACGGTACATAATTGCCTTTCCATTACAATTCAATTTATATTTCTGATCAGCCCCTCTAGAATTTGATATTTTACTGATAGGTACTATCTCGAGGGATGTTTTTCTTTCGTTGACATCAGCGCGGGCTTCAGCAGCACCTTCAGCCGGAGGCACTCGTATTTTGGGTGGCGGAGTGTGATCAAGAATAAAAACAAGTTTTGTGTGTTTTTTTTCAATAAAGAGTTTAGTTTTTGTTTGGTAATGTTTGTTTTTGTTGAATTTTTGTGTTTGGAGAAATGTAGGGGTAAAACACGGAAGTACAACAAAGCGACGCACCAGCTGAACGGGCGATGAGACTCTGCAATCACGTTATCTACTAGACCGCTCGACTTAGACCTCTGTCTGAGGATGGGGAGGGGTTTGCGATAAGACAATTCCTGTTTTATATTGACGAAATATTGTTTAACGCTAATCTAGTAATCAGTAGAACCTAAATGTCAAATAACGATTCATGTCTGGGTGTGGTCGGTATAATCCCAAAGTACCAATAAATCTAATAAAAGGGGCATAATAAAAATGCCCTAACAACAAAAGTAATGAGAGAAATACAAACGTAAACAACACACAGCAACACGAACGTAACCTCACTCTCGACCAAACAATCTAACAGCTGCAAAGCTCAAATACGACCTAACAGTCCATAGAGGAATAAACTTCTTTGTGGTTTCAAAGCAACTAATCGATTATCGATTAGTCAAAATTTCGCGGCAATCAGATGAACTATAAGAAAATTACAGGTGAAAAACGTGACGTACCTATATTACGGCCGTTGGCGATTTTTAGTTGAGTAGCCGACGGCCGTAATATAGGTACGTTGGCGTGCAAAGGGTTAAACTATTTTACATCATAATTAACATTTATATTAAAGCACTTATTCATACTTAGGTACAAGTTTGTAATGTTATTGAATAAAATTCTGCAGCTATTGTGGCAAAGATGTCTGACTATTAATCCAATGATAGTCTGTTTTGTTCGAATTGACATGTTTCATCACCATTGACTATGTGGTTAAGAAATTCTTCATTGTACCCAATAAAAAACTGTAGAACTGATTCCACTCTCTTTGTTTTGAGTTCATCAATCAAAAGTTTGTGTAACTAGTTATTGGGGTTATCTGTTACAATTTCTTACACTAGACATCTGTGGAAAATGCTTTGAACAATCTGTGATTGTGAACCTTCAGTTTTTCTTACCCTTGTGATTGATTTGTTCGACGAGGTCATTGATAACCACAGACGGTGAGCTATAGATTAAGATATGATAATTAGGGTATGGTTATCCAAAGGAATATAGTTAAAAGTTTATTCAATAATCTATATATATAAAAGAAAGTCGTGTTAGTTACACTATTTATAAGTCAAGAACGGCTGATCCGATTTGGCTGAAAATTGGTAGGGAGGTAGCTAAGAACTGGGAAAAACACATAGGATACTTTTTATCCCGTTCCCGACTCAGGATTCCGCCCCACTGGTCTCTAAAAGTTACGGAAATACCCGTAAGAAATGCATTACAGCAAACATATGTTATTAAGTGAAAGGGCCTGTTCAAATTGAATCAGCTGTTCTTTGTAAACATATATAATGCAAAAAAAGAAATATATGTTTATATTATTTAATTACCATTTTAAATTTCTTTACATTTATAGTTTTAAAGCATAGAGTAAGCTTAAGAGAAACAGCAAATTTTGTTTCAACTGTTTCTGCAATCACTGTTAAGCATTGACTTTACTATCCAGGTAATGGTGGAACTGGTAAGACATTCCTCATGTCAGTAGTTTTAGCCACTGTTCGTGTAAGATCCAACATTGCAGTTTCAGTTGCTTCTTCTGGAATAGCAGCCACATTGTTAGAAGGATGTCGTACGGCACATTCTGCATTAAAATTGCCGTTGAATCTTCAATATATTGAAGAACCAACGTGCAACATTACAAAGCGCTCCGCTATGGCGAAAGTTTTATCAGAATCGAAGATCATCATCTGGGACGAATGCGCAATAGCGCATAAACGTGCATTGGAAGCAGTTAACCTAACATTGCAAGATCTACGTAATGACTCAAAATGTTTTGGAGGCGCAACTATTTTACTGTCTGGCGATTTCCGCCAAACATTGCCAGTAATTCCCAGATCAACTGCTGCCGAAAAAATAAACGCTTGCCTCAAATCATCGAATCTATGGCGATATGTTAGGAAACTTCAGCTGACAACAAGCATGAGAGTTGCATTGCTGAACAATACATCTGCTGAAGATTTCTCTGAGTAATTGTTGACTATCGGTAATGGTCGAGTACCTGTCGACGAATCGAGCGGATTGATTTCATTTCCTCGGAATATCTGTAACTTTGTCTCATCGAAAGACGAACTCATCAACAAAGTATTCCCAAACATCATTACTAACCTCAAAAATAATGAATGGTTGAGTGAGTGAGCAATTTTGGCAGCTAAGAATAAAGATGTAGTTGACTTAAACTACATAATTCAGAATGAGATCATTGGAACACTGCATTCTTTCAAATCTGTTGACTGTGTAACAAATGAAGATGATGCCACCAACTATCCAATTGAATGTTTAAACTCCTTGGATGTACCTGGCACAATTTACAACTAAATATTGGTTCTGTAGTAATGCTTCGAAACTTATACCAACCAAAACTGTGCAACGGAACAAGTTTGGTGGTAAGTAAATTGATGAACAATTTGATTTACACCACAATACTCAAAGGTGAGGAAATTCTCATTCCGAGGATCCCGATGATCCCACCCGACATGCCATTTGAGTTTAAACGGTTTCAATTTCCGATCCGTCATGACTGTAAATAAGTCACAAGGCCAATCGTTGAAAGTTTGTGGTCTTAATCTCAAACATCCATGTTTTTCCCATGGCCAATTAAATGTTGCATGTCCACGGGTCGGAAGACCATCCGCGTTATTTGTTTTCGCGCCTAATAAAAAAACAAAAAATTTAGTTTATCACAAGGTGCTACAATAAATGGCAAATAAAGAATCATTGAATAATTATATTTTTTATTTACAATTATCCTAATTTAAAAAGTAAAAAATGTGATCATGTGATATTGCCTTTAAGGCGGGACAAAGTTCGCCGGGTCAGCTAGTTAAATATAATAAAAAATAACAAATAAATATAATTTCAACGTTGGTAAATGTAGACTTAGAATGAACACATTGTCCAAACATTATCCTTCGATTTTCATTTCATATAATTTTTAAGTTGTCCAACATATAAAATAATTTAATTTTTATTACTCTACATTCATGACTCTTTAAACTTTTTGACACATCCTTAAAATCGCTTATTAGTAACTCTTGATAACAATGTACGATACAGAATGAAGTACACACTTTCCAGTGTTTTAAACATTATATTAAAAGAACACAAACTAATCACACACAATATCTAAAAAATTGTAATGCCAGTGGGCACACTGTCCTTCACAATTGCACAGTGCAAATAAACACGAGATCACAACGACAACTAATGAGCATAAAAGCTGACAATCCACTAATGGGTGGAGTGTGAGTGGGGAGAAAGGTATGTGACCGCCCAAGGTCACGAGTGTTGCCAACCCTTGCAGTTACCCAAAACAAAATCACTGGGGGACACCTGTACTCAGCGCGCCTACTGGAATGTTAAATACAAATGTTTCTGTTTACAAAAAAGTATCTTTACTTACGTTCTTGTTGAGCGTTTGCAAGTTGGTTGCGCAAACGGTTGACTTCTCCACGTAGGTTCTGTATATGAGCACTTAGATTGCTGGCTGTGTCTCCATTGCTAATGTCTCTTGGAGAGGCAGGATCAGAAACTGGCTGATCAAGTTTTATCTGAAGAAGTCTGAAATTATACATAAAATAAGTAAAAATAATAGTTGATTACACCAATTATTGTAGATTTTGATATAATATAACTCAACAATCAATCAATTAATCTCTTAGTTCGTTTCTCTATGTGCAATTTAGAAGGGAACATGTCAATAGAAATTTGTTTCATAAACTAAACAATACATTAAAACAACTTTGTAATAATTAAATATCAGATAATGGATAATGTATCATATATATATACTATTTACATATTATCAATAAAATTAAAATATTGAAAAAATTTATTTATATTAATGCTTTTGTTTCTTTTGAAAGTAGACATCCTCCTCTCCTCATTTAGAATCCACGGAAGACTATTGTAACTGAGATGCAGAGATGGTAAGGCCCCATGATGGTTCTGAAGTACTTGTACCATGATAAGTGACAGCTACGTTGTTCCTCTCTTGTGCCATTGTGATGATATGAACCAGTTGTAATAAATTGTTCTGTATTTTTCCTCACATACGTACATGCTTTATATCCTACCAGCCCTGTCATGACTATATTTGTGAAAGAGGGGGACACAACTACATCTTTTCCATCTGCCCGATAGTCCTGAGAGGCCGTTTCGGAAGTCGGAACTCTTAACAATGTTTTTCATACTTGACAGCCTGCAAAAGACGATCTCATACAGTAAAAGTGACTCTAAATGACCATGATAAAAAGTTTAAAGAACAATCCTCCTACTAGCATGAGTCAGACTGAAGTGCATAATCGGCTAAGTGACATATTGTGTGAGATCTTTATCACATATAGTCAACATGGTAATCTCAAGTGAGCCCATTGCCAAGAATATCCCAAGGAATTTTACGTAATTAACTTGCTTTATAATAATTTCATTTAAATTTCTTAAGCACACACTTACATTCGTATATATTTATTATATAGAAAGAGTTATGATAACGGATCAATTACAATAAAATTCTGTCTTATATTAAGAATGACTTTTCTACTACATACAAGGATTTAAGAGTGGCTGGTTCTATTATCAAACTTTAAGTGGTCAACCTATAATTATTCAACATTACATATTCATGGAATTTAATTATTATAATTATAATAATCATCATTAAATATGAATAAAGTTTTAATCAAAATATATTCTCGTTTAGTAATAAACTTAATTTGATTTAAATATTAAATAAGATTAAAATTAATTCAAACATGAAAATCGATGATAACAATTAATAAAACAAATTTGACAAAGAATTGTACAAAAAATGTTTTATTAGTTACAGTAGTGGTTAATTCCAGAAATGGCGGAACAATATGAGGAAACCCACCAACTGACATGGTTAAGAAAAGTAAACACCTACTTATGCTCCTTTGTTTATATCTCTGAGTATATCAGTGTGTCCATATAACATCATGTACACCTAATAAGTTTCCTTTCTTTGGTGTTTGGGAAAGATATGTACCTAATTCGGAAAAATGAAGAGAACAAACTATTACCACCACAGCTCCAGACTGCAGTCTAGTATTGCAAAGCCAGAGGTCTGCAGCGTACAAACTTACAATACGAGATAACAATTTTGCCAGCACACAAGATTGGGTTGATCCAAAGTACAGCGAAAAGATAAAATAATCGTCTGTGTACATCGAGCGGCTTACTTCCACGCATAAAACCAGCAGATAAACTTGTGTTGACAAATATAGACAGAAAATATGAACTTCAAGTAAAATATTATTTAAAATCATTCTATTATGTTACTAAATAGTTTTTTTTTATACACAAAGAACAACATTTTTTGTTGATTTGCGTACTGCCGATCAGTTGTCTACAAATAGGAGCAGGCAACACATGTCAATACACAAAAACATATAAAACATTAACTACTGTATAACCAAAATATTATTTGTTAAACTAAAGTAATTTGTTTAGAAAAAAAAATTTCAAAGAGGAAGTACACCAAAGATACGTAATAGTAAATGGTAATTTGTGTAATGTTGATCAGCTGTTGTCCACGAACAGACTTGTTAGGATTAGAGATTTAGCTTTGACATATCACACATCAGTTGTTATATTTTAACCTGCTCCCAGGCAACCACCACAGATCGCCATCAACTGCTTTCTCATTGGTTTCTGCTTTGTGCTGCCATCATATGGTTACTTTTGAAATTGCTAATGTAAATATCTATTGCCAGTACTTTTGTCCTTTTTCATTGCATGTTTTATATGCCTATTGATGCCATCTAGGAATAATATATTAAAAGTTTATCCATTTCTTCAATGATAAGTGATTTGATAGGTTTTCATTAAAATTCTTTCCAACTTCTTTTGATATTCTATAGAATTACTAGTCCTGTTTGTAACTTGCTACAGCTTCTGTTTTACTGCCTTGTTGTTATGTTGGTTTTACAGTTCTTTGTATAAAAAAATGTAATTTATTTTAATTTTACACCACAAATTCGCATTTCTTGTACAAATACATATTCGTCTTTAGTTTATCTTATAGGCTTAATAATTTTTCCAATTCCACCATGTTATAGAGAATTTAATGATGTATAAATATAATAGTTTTTTATGAATAGAGTTGTTAAAATAATAAAACCACAGCTGTGACAGAGCACGCTAATCAATTCATCCTGGTATCAATTCATGACAGTCTGAGGCACGTCATAGTAGTCTGATTGGAAGAGGGTTACACAATTCTATTGGTATCACAATCTAGTGATATATGCCACTGTATTGATTAGCGGAATTACATAACAAAAACTCATGCATAATCCACATACTTTTCCTGGAGCCAAAAATTCACGCATAATCCATTTTCATCGACAGTAATAGCCCTAGCTAGTTACACAAAGTATTATGGCTCTGAATATACCATATAAAGAATGCATCGGAAAGTTATCTGCTATGGAAGTTACCGAAATGCGGTTAATTTGCAAACTGTGGAATAAGTAGAAACTGGTTCCAAACAGTATCTTCCACACTTGCTCCCAGAATACAAGCATAATAATTAACATAATCAATTACTGGCTCTTAAATATTTTGTTTGCTTTAAGATAATGCAAGAATAGAATCAAGCAATCCGTTCAATACCCAAATATAACAGCTAAATTAGTGTTGACAAATATATAAGCTATCAAAGCTGCATATAAAATAGACACTAAATCACTTAAGTGTTAAAAGCCTTTGAAAGAAATGGAAAAAAATTTAACCAACTAAAGGAAATTAGTCTGAAGAATCAATACGAAGAATAACAATATACAACATAAAATAATACTGGAAAAGACAAGAGTCACCAATTCTTATCACCTTAGTAAAGAAACACTTTGTGGTTAAGTATTCAACATTCTTGCTTTTGAAGTTCTTTCTTAATTATTTCAAAATTATAACGGTTATAAGGCTAACCTTAGCAACATGATTTCTAATTAAGGTTCTAAGAAATTACATAAATGGTTGTTTACTGTTGATAGAACTGAAAAATAATCAAGCCACACATAATATACTAGTTCATTTCATAGTTAAAGCAAACTGCCAATTTTTCAAAATAAAATTTTTGTTACAGAGGAAATTTTAAATGGGGTTAGTTTAACTCATTAAAATCCAGTTTATAAATGCTTATTACCTACAATTATCAATTTCAAAATACTTGTTAAACAAAATCATGACAATTACTAGATTCTCACAACTTTCATAAGTCTAAAATGTATTTTGTTAAATGTGAAACAAATTTGTGATAATACACAATGTGAAATGTTACCTATCTGAGTAAAACATCTTTGGCACAATATGATGTGCACTTTTAAATAATGGTGGGACTTACATTCTTTCTCAGTTTATCCAAAGATTTTTCACTTTTTATTGCATATGTAACACACTCTCTACATTTATTAATATTATTTGTAGTTTTCTTACTAATATGTATGAGTTAATTCAAGCTTTTGCCTAAAAGTAAAGTAAATTTAGAAAAATATAAGTTACTGACCTCTTTTCTGTCTCTAATTTGTCCATACGTTTCCAAAGTTTGTTGACCAAAGCTTCTTGCTCTTGTTCCAAGGTATTTTCCAACTCCACCTTGAAATACATGTATGATCACCATTTCTGATATATTTATAGTATGCCTACTCAGTATATTTACAACTTCATAATATTCTCCAATAAATCTTTTTATGACTGTTAATAAACTATTATAACTCAAAAAGTTACATTTTTAAGTTACTTTGTAACCAAAATTCTGTGACAGTAATTCAAAACATTTTAGCATAAGGCTCATTATTAAAAGTAATACAAGACACAAACTCGGGAATATAAGTATCTGCGCTGCCAGCTGGCCAGTTTGGGTTCTTGGGTTGTGTGTGCGGTAAGCCTATCATATGTGATTACCATCAATGATTCATTGTTGTTTTATTTATTGAACAGTTGTGTTTTATTAACCCAACTGAGGTAGACACATGTGCTGCTAACATGGTGCTCGGCCGGGACAGAACGCTGAGTCACATGCTGGTTACGTGGTCGGCATTTGACATTATACTGTTCAGGTAGTTCACCGCATTTCCACTAGATGTTGTTGGTATGTCTCTTACTAAGCGTTCAAATGCCACAACCAAATAAATAATTTCGTTTTAATACTGTGGCTAACCTGACTTTATTAATATTTTGTGTTGTTTCGCTGCTGATCAGCTGATAGCTCACCTTGTATACTGTGTTTTCCACCTGTTTGTTTACATTACGTGTAATAATGGGAGGGTGAAAACTTGCGTCATTCTGAAGTTGATATTGTACAGTGATTGTGAGTATAATTCAAGTAGAAGTAATAGTGATGAAAGCTTTGAAGATTGCATCATACTCCAATCTAGAAATCATTTAACTAATTTAGTTGTAGACAACTCAGACCCTGAGGATAGATGTTATCTAATATTTTCCGGCCAGGACAACTTGGATGATATTATCCTTCCTTTAGATCATGAGGTGAGCAACAGAAAATACATTTGACTTTTGTAGACCTAGAAATTCTGTATTAGACATAGGCCTATAAAGTTCATTGATTGGCTTATAATAGTTGATAGCATTCCTAGCATTTCCAATGGTGGTTACGGCAAACAATGGGACAATTTGTCCAAGCAAAAGTAAAAGAAAATAATACGTAAGTACCCTACATTAGGGGGGGAAAAAAGAAAATTGACAAATTTAAAATTACTAGGCCTAAGTTCATTGAAATTCTTTTTATGTAACTAAAGGTTTTACATTAAGCATATTATTCCTTTAAATGTTACATAACAATATAAAGCAAAAATTATTTTAAACAATGTTTCAAATTTCATTAATCTATCATAAACCAAAAAAGTCAGTATGGTATAACTAAATGCTTACATTTTCACCTAAATTAATAGCTGTTTCCAGGCCTGCAGAGGCTCATATAACTATTTATTACCTCAATGGGTTCAATGTTTCTTTACATTTAACTTCTTGACTTTCGCGTTTTGACACATCTGTAGATATGACTCAACTTTAAAAATGTGTTAGATCTGCATTAAACAAATTTTGGAACGGTTGACTATGTCAGGTACAATAGGAGACATGTAGCTGTGTGCGCGGCCTGAGCTGTTGTACAGTCATGTGTAAAAACATTGGTCAGTATACAATCACCGGCGAGTGGGGAAGGTAAGTGGTTGCAATACCTAGGCTATGTTTGCAGAAAAGTATGTAGTTCTGCCCTGCGCCATTGCCTTGCCACGACCCTCACTGGCCAAGATTACAGGTACAACTACATGCCTCGTAATGTGCTATATATATATATGTAATAGTTAGGATTAATTATAGTATTATGACTATATTTTTTAATGTTACTTCATGAAATTTAGTTTATTTTAATTTTACTTGTCCAAATAAGAAAGTCATAACTTTTGTTGTTTAAGTTTAGCAAAACAATTTAAATGAATACTCACAGTTTCAATCAATTTAAGACTTAACAAAATAAAACAGCTTAAAATCTCTATTAAATACTCAAATGTAATGTAAAATGAAGAGGGGAAACGTAAAACATTAAATAAAAACCTTTTAACTGGTTCAAAATTATATTACTTCCTATAAAACTATTCCTTCATAAAACTATAAAAATAATTGATTCTGGAGCATAGAACAGGAAAACATTATACAAAAATATTATAAATAGAAAAATTAACATTGCAATACCATGATAAGTTCTAATACAAACCTTTTCTCTCCGCAACTGTTCCAAGTTAGTCTGTTTTGCTGAAGTTTCTGCTTCAAGTTTCTCTATTTTTCGCATTAGTTTGTTTACAAGACACTCTTGCTCTTGCTCCAATGTTTGTTCCAGTCTACATTTTTCTTGTCTCAGCTAAAAATGACAAAAATTTGGAAGTAAAACTGTACAGATTACATTATATCACACATCTAAGTATTGGTTATGAATAGATATCGAATGATATGTTTATGTTAGCTGACATTCATTTTTAAAATTAATTGTTTTAAGTTTTTGAAATTCAATTTCTGATTTGCTTTTAATAAAGCAAAATTAAGAATTAACTAAAAAATATATTTAGGCCTATACATTGTCACCAGATATTCATACACAAATAACATTCCCAATAGAACTGTCATCATTAATACCTACAGAGTCTGTTACATGTACCTGTGGTAGAGTCTCCCCTTAAGTTGTGTATTTTAAATAAGGTTTCACTCCTTTAAAATCTCTTCCCAACTGGTATGGAATGTGCATAAGCCCTGCTCATGTATTAAGTGATCACTTAAAACTAATCTAAACCATATAAAACTCAGATGGGTTCCAAGCCACTCAGAGAATCTTGAAATGACATGGCAGATGCACTAGCCCAGTGGAGGGCCCTAAACGCTGATTAGACCTGAGCGAGGCTGTGTAATAAGTCATTTGACAACAATAACCACAAGGTATAACATTGCAAACTCTGGTAACACTACAGAAAACCCTTTATGGAAGGTTTAACACCCCAGTGTTCCATTCTAAAAACCCTTACATCCTTTCATTTAAATGGGATATTTACTGCCATAGTATAGGGCTTGAAACACATATCAATAATTAATTTATAACAACAAAATGTAACTTATCCCTTGTTCACCATCCGATGGGGGAAACAATGACTTTATATGCAATGCAGTCATTGTTATTTTAACATGCCTCTAAGTAATAAATAATAATATACTGGTATTATTAGTATATTATTTTACTACATAATATACTAATGTAGTAAACCCATCTTAATGCCATGGGTTTAAGATGTTAAGTATTAAACTGCTATATGATAAAGGCACCACAACTTTACAAAAAATGCTTCTTATTTGAATGAGATATAAAAATCTGTTGTCATACATCCAAGAACTGTTGACAAGGTTACAAACTTCCATGTATCGAAATGAGTGTAACCCTATTCATCAAGAGAATCATGATCTATTTACCAATATAAATTTCAGTTCATAAATGGAAGCTAATTGTCATAAAATCGTCTATATCTGTCACTAATGGTAAAATTTCTTTATATACACTGTAATTTTGACTTACCTGGGTTAACTTTCGGGATAAATCATTTGTAAGACATTCTTCTTCTTGTTCATAATGGTGAGCTAATGTTTCTTTTTCCTTTTTTAATGCTTGTATCTTTTTCAACAATGTGTTACTGATAAACTCCTCTTCTTGTTCAGCTTTTGCTTGCTGTACAACATACATTACTGATTTGCAAATACAGTTTACATATTACTTATATATTATTAAATCAGTATAGCTGGACATACACAATTAATTAATAATGTATAATATTAGTAAATATGGACAAAAGTTCTTATTCCATCTAACAAATCAGGTTCAAACTAGAAACTTATGAGATTACTGTTGCAGTTACCTGCTTAGGTATTACTCATTTTGCATTACAATATTATAGCAAATTATTATTTCTAAAATAACACTGTCCAAAATCTGTAAACCTTTAAAATTTTAGACTAGGATTTCCAGCCCTCAAAAAAAGTACATGGTATAAAATACTGGTACTTGATATAGTGTTGATTAAGTGAAAAGAACATAAGAAAGAAACCCGAACTTTAACGATGGTTCTATTTATTTATTATACTATACAAGGCACACCTAGGGTTCCCACACTCAATCTAAATGATTAAATTCATGGATCATTCAAGGTTTTCACAGTTAACAAAAAATATGATGTTAGGGAGAACATATTTAAGACGCAGATAATAATCAGACACAGCGAAACAGTGAAATAATTTCAAACTTTTCCTTATTTCACTAATGATGTTTAAGGGTCATACAGAAATTGACAGATACAAATAAAAAAAATTTATTAATTAATGATTTCGGCCATGATATAAGTGGATAGCTGCAGCACCAATAGCAAGTGCAGTTCACTAAGTAATAAGTATAAAAACGCCCAACATTTGTGGCTTATATCATATTAGATCTCATGTAAATTGTGATTAATGCTCAAACTCAGATATCTATACTTTTGATTCTAGAATAGCATGTGCCTTGTTTGTTCACAGCCACGTTTTGCGAAGCCACGATCCAGAAACTGGCAACTGGTAATAAGACAAGACAGATTTCACTTCATTTGGACCATGTGATCTTCCACCATCCCTTCATTTTCCTCACACATTTTTTATATTATGGGTTATATTATGCCAAGTGCAGCATCAATCAAACTTTCCAGTTTATACTCTTGATTGTGTAACATATTTTATTAAGCAATAGTGATTGATTATCCACTGTCATTTGATGAAGGGACTATGACAACGCATGTTCATTTATTTATTCACAAGTCGTAGAGATTGTCCCTCTTTATAACGAAATTCATGGCTTAATCATAGTTTCATGCTTTTCATGGTCGGATGGGAACCCTGTAACCATAAACCTAAGAGTTGTACAAAACATCTGGTATTTTTCATACACCTTTTATTAAAATAAAATAATTAAACCAAATACTCTGTAGTATGTAAGTTTAACAATGGGTGAGCTAAATCTGCAATAACTTTTCCTGAAATGGTCTCATGAAAATGTTGTTGTTGGTTATGATATCAGGTGCGAATTTGAGAAATAAAGTAGGCTACCAAGCTCTTTTTAAACTATTCAAGTTTATGTGCCCTTAAAATGAATAGTGATAACCATTGTATAATATTTAATAACCATCTTTGTTAAGTAAAATAAGCTAGCCACAATACAGAAACAATTTGTTTCTAGTGTAACTTACATTTCAATATTATTGCTATATCAGTTTATAGATCACTTATTACAAGTCTTAAAAGTTTATATCAGTTAATCGTAATTAAACTTTGATCTGCACATAGATTTTTTTATCGCATAATCACAAAACACTGATAAAATTAATGGCTGGAACACCATGATTTTAACAATATTAATTTATTCGACCAGGTGCAGGTTGTAAGTGCATACGAAATTAGGCAGTTGTGGGGTATCAGTAAAGTTAACCACAGGAGATTCCAATCATAATTTCAACGTTATGAACATATTCTAATCGTCCTCCTGAACAAAATTATAATTGGTTTTAGGGGGTGGAAATCAAAAACAACAATGCTTTTAAATATTAGAAATAGAAATGTCATTTTGTGATTTTATTTGTGTACATTGCTTCTTGTTATCTACGTTTTTCACTGTTATATGCAACCAATAGTTTATCTGAGGTGCAATAGCAGACATGAACCAATCACGGTCAAAACAAGATGACGTGACGCCCCATGTAGATGTACAACGAGGAAATATTGCTCAGTGTGAGAAAATTAGTTCCACTTTTAATGTTCTACAACTTCATTATTTGTCATCTCCACTTATTCTTTTGTTCAGGAGAATGAGAACAATAGGTAAGTAACACGAAATTAGTATTTTTCCACTACGACCATTAATTTTACATTTACTAGTTGTGATTAGGTTAATTTTTTCTCATTTACTAAATTACTGAAAGTTACAATTTTTTTTACATTATTTTATTACAATAGCACGTTATATTTAAGTTTTCTTGTAATTTTAAAATTGTTTTATCCATAACAGTAGGACTTACGATCCAACCACAACATAAAAAGTTATGGTTATGTGAATTTTCATTAATTTTTGCTCTCTAAATGGGGTAGGAACATTTTAAATTAAAATAATCTTTTTTATTGTGAAAATTGAATCTTCACTATTTGTGAGCATACGTACAATTATGATTTGAATATAAATATGAATCTATCAGAAAATAAAAGTAACATAAACATAGACAACGAAATCGTACGCCTAGTTGAGTACCTGCTGTTGCAGACCTAATCTGGCCCAGAGAAACGAAAACAGCCTAAACACACACAAAAATTCTTTGCCACAGCCAGAGCTGTTAGCTATAAAACCTGTGTACAATGATCTAACTAAACCGGATCTGTTGAGAAAGTGCCTGCACGGTCAATCACAGAATCCTATCAAATCTTTAAACAGAGTTATCTGAAAATGTGTTCCAAACACTGAATTCATTGGAATCAATACTTTGAAGTTTGGCATTGCCAATGCACTGGTGTCACTTAATGATTACCAAAGATCTCAGTATTGAATATTTAGGCTATACATTGGGTCCTAAAATGATTGATGGCCTGAAGAAAATAGATCGATCAAGATTTTTTACCAGCAGATAAAGGCATATATTTGCCAATACAAAAAAAGCTCAGACTAAGAAAAGAGAGCTGAAAAGAAAAAGACCCCAGTAGTATGTTCCAGGACTATTTTAGCAGTAAAGTATGTAAACTTGAATGCTTCAATATTATTACAAATGGTTAATAGGATAAACTGATTTTAAATTAAATTTCCTGAAAATTCTAAAAATGCATACTTAAGTACAGGCTGCTGTTATTTTTGGCTTGTTATTTTAGATCTCTGAAAAATTTTACCAGTACTTAAAAGTGGTTACTGCTACAAAATAGAGAGATTATAACTTTTGGTACTTTGGGATTATACCGACCACACCAGTATGAAGAACACAAAAATAGAAATATATAGAAACAAACATGATAGAACGAAAAAACAACTCTTCAATTACAAAATTACAAACTTACAAGCATTTCCAGGTATTGTGATCGGTATTGTTGTCGCTGTTATCTTATCTTTCTCGAGAATCCTGATTACGGCAGGCCGCGCGGCATCACGTGATTTGCACTGTACATAATTGCCTTTCCATTTCAATTCAATTTATATTTCTGATTAGCCCCTCTAGAATTTGATATTTTACTGATAGGTACTATCTCGAGGGATGTTTTTCTTTCGTCGACATCAGCGCGGGGCAGCACCGAAGGTGCTGTCGAAGCCCGCGCTGATGGCCGGAGGCACTCGCATTTTGGGTGGCGGAATGTGATCAAGAATAAAAACAAGTTTTGAGTGTTTTTTTAATAAAGAGTTTAGTTTGGTAAATGTTTGTTTTTGTTAAATTTTTGTGTTTGGAGAAATGTAGAGGTAAAACACGAAAGTACAACAAAGCGATGCACCAGCTGAACGGGCGGCGAGGCTCTGCAATCACGTTATCTACTAGACGCTCGACTTTGACCTCTGTCTGAGGATGGGGAGGGGTTTGCGATAAGACAATTCCTGTTTTATACTGACGAAATAGTCTTCTACGCTAATCTAGTAATCAGTAGAAGCAAAATGTTAAATAACGATTCATGTCTGGGTGTGGTCGGTATAATCCCAAAGTACCTAACTTTTAAAACTACTGGAACTAATTAAAAAATATATATTAAAACCAACACAAATATGAACAAATTATATCTTCTATAAAGTTTTAATTTCCGCTTTGAAATTAAAAATGAAGAATACAATTGCTCTACTATAAAGCCAAAGGTATAAACTTTTATTTGCTTGTTCTATTATTGTCTAGGACCGGAAATAAAAAAGTACCTAAAAACTACAAATTTAGGATGCGCAAGATAGAGACGTCCCTACCCCTTAAGTTTTTTTCCCCAGCTTACACTAATGTCTGGAGGCATTTATGTCAGCTTGTTATGAATTAATACCAGATGACCTAAATAAACAAAACTTTGTTTTTAAGAGCTAAAAGACCACTCCGAATTAATATTGGCGTCACATTTAATGTCAACAACAATCAATAAGAGATTATCTCAAGGCCATAACAGAATGATGTCACAAATTGTGATGATGTAGAACAACGAAATGTTGCTCCAGAGATGAAAAATAGTCCTACCTTTGATGTTGTACAATTTTTATCATTTTCATTGCCTTAAAACTTTGTATTGTTTTGTTCAGGGGGGGAAGTGCAATAAGACAATAGCATCAAAATGATTTAACACTCCAGCCAAGAATTTCATAGTTACAAAAACCAATGGTTAAACTATGTAGTTCAATTGAAAAAGGTCCCTAAATGTACTACTTTGTATTCAATAAAATATTTAGGTATAGGTCATACAACTATATGATAAATAAGGTAATTTGCAGTGTAGATTTGTCTATTAGGTACTTAATTACATTTCCTATAGGTTATACATACATTTGTAAAACTTTAAATAAATATTTGCTTTTGCCACTTCACATAATTTTTTTGACAGGAAAATGTTTATAAGGTAAATTAAAAACAACAGAAACTAATTACGTTTCAGAAAGAACAACAATGTTTTACCCCTTAAAAAAATGTAATTCAAACTTTCTTGTCTATACTTACATAATTAGCATAAACAGATATACAACGGGTTCCAAATAGATTAGCTAACAAAATAAGGCTGATTCAGTGAGAGTAATAACTGATAACACAAGGATAATATATTCTTTAGCTACGTTAACTATAACAATTTAAAACCATTTTTAACAATTTATTTACTTTTATTTCCAGAAAGTTTTAAAGCACTGGTAGGCTAATCATATATTGCACAAATATTATCGTCCGTTTGAAATTTAGCTTACTTATATTCCAAATAGTCTATCGATCCAAGAGTCTGGAGGAAAGTGGAGTTTCTGGGTGGGAGGGAGAAATAATATAAGAGTTAAGTGGATAATAGAGTTATCAAAATTCACATGAAAAATTAGGGAATTTGAGCTGTGACTATTGGTCCACCAACTGAGTTTGAGGGTAATTAAAGATTGTTTTGTTACCCTCACCTGTTTGTCTTAACTTTGGCCACGGTTTCCTCCTCTTTGGTTAAATTTATTCTTAATTTTTTTCCTCTTTTACTTCACTCTTTTTGGCCAAATTATAAAACTTCTTTGCACATCTAGTTGTAGATTTATTTTTCACATTTCTTGACTGATTACATTTTGTTGCATGTAACTTAGGCCTAGTTAATTTTAAAAGGACCAGCATTTTTCTCTTTTTCGCTGTGAACATTTCATGGTGTATATTTTTTTTAATGTTCAGGTTTTGTGTTTTGAATGCACTAAAATTAGGCTGCTATTATTGTTTCAAAATGCACAGAAGAGACGTTGCCGTTTCAGTTCATCTAGGGATTTAAAATTCGGTTTGTGTCTTATCAAAATTTGTGGCAGCCCATGTCCTCTTGCTATACGTAGGATATGGTTCGGCAGTTTATAATTTTTATAATTATCACGAGCTTTACTGATCAGATCCTCTCAAATGTTAATAGGCCTATTTAACTAATCGGTACTATCCTAGGGAATTTTTTATTCCTCCAACATTTCCTGTTACTAGGTTTTTTAAGAATTGTTCAAAACAATTATTTTGTGTTTTATTAATTTACTTTTATAAACATTTTCTTTTGAAAAAATATAACAGATAATTTGACAGTAGTGCAGTGGCTAAAGTAAATATTTACAATACACAATTCAGGAAGTATTTACTGAAATAATTAGAACACAACAAAGTGGAAAACTGATAATACAAGCACTACTGTACCTATAAACAAGAGGAAAACTTACTATTATAACTGAAGCCTGCCTCAGATTACGATTTTGTTCCTCGAGTCCTTTAACTTTAAGTTTATAAGTTTCAACTTCTACTTTCAAAACTCTATTCTGCTGCTGAAGTGATTCTATTCTCTTTTGCAATTGTTCCCTTGTGATGGGTGAAGGTGGCATCATTATAGGACCCCCATCTATAGAACTAGAATCACTCTCACTTGCACTTCCTGTGTCTGCCATCATTTGGACAGCAAATTATAAATTTAAATATCTGAAAAAACAAAACTAATGAATAAATATTGCAATTTTATTTCCTGGTGCAACATGCATTGAATCAAAGGTGTTGGGGTTCATGTTCGTGAAATTTTACTCTCAATGAAAAAGGTGAAATGTATAAAACTACTTACAATGCAGAATAAATTATATTAACCTTTATTATAAATAGAATAGCCTTTATTATCAGCACCTCTCAGAAATAAAATATACAATATCCTAAATAATACCGATGCCGACTGCCTAAAACCTAGATCACGACTTAGACAGAAAACACCTAGATGAATTCCAAGCCAACCATAAGACCAAGACCTGAAGACCATCCACAGTTCGTGAGTGACATAGAGCAAGATATCACAGACAGTTGGAGTATACGATGAGTATTTAAAAAGTGTAACTGGCCCAATCTTTTAAAACTAATTCAACCGGAACGGGTTATAAATGGGCACTACAGTGTACAAATTTAATAAAAAATTCCAAAATTCTAAGATTTTTACATTGTTGAATCCAGGGACATAACTAGTAGGGGGCTCTCGTCAAGGCGCCAACTTTTGATGGCGACAAATTGGCAAAAATAATCAAATAAATAACATAATAATAATCCACACAATGCAAAACAAATGTGTCAATTAAAAGTAACAACTGTAGTTGTCAGGTAGGTATGCAAAATTTATATTTTGAAAAATACTGCTTTTAAAAGTAGAATCCAATCACTTCAGGCTGTAATCACCCAAAAGGGAAACAGTTAACTGAATAAAAATATGTTTAAACGGTTCACCGATAATCTTAATTCAATTACTTTTGTTCCTTAATTTAGATTTGCAATTAAATGTTTATTTGTGAAATTTATAACGTGAAATTTTAACTTTTACGAAAATACTAAAACAATTACATCCGTGTTTGAATGGTAACCATTAATCAGAACAATATCAATACAGTACCAGGTATACTACGCAAAACAAATGTCACGGCAGAAAGCTCATAAAGTTTCCGAAACGCGGAACTTGACAACATTCTTGATTCTTGATTCTTGACAACAAAATGAGTTGCACGTAACCTGACGATTCACTCACCAGAGTACGAAAATAAATGTTCTTAAATTTAGGTGATAATTTATAAGATTCAATTGATGGTGCTTATAGTAATAAGTTAAAACGCTACTTCGTAATTTAATACCACGACATGAAAATAACTTTATTTATATTAGGACTTAAAAGTCTCCTCTTCCACTAAACTTCTAAACCCAAATTAAGAAAAGGATATGTAACCATTCTTATTACAATATTGAAACAGTCATGTATAACTAAAATTACGTTTGATAATATATTATTATATGATGGAGCCACCTTTTAAAAATTTCCATTTTAAAATTAAAATTTAGTATACACGTTAAAGTTTACACATTATACACAAATCTATCTAATTCAATAGGCAACTAATAACAATATTTTATCCTTATCAGGTTTAATTCTCCATTCAGTCAGCTTACATGCAGTTACTTCAATGTTAACCACGAGAACCACCAGCCGTCATCCCTGCTGAGTCCTCAGCAGAATGGCCTTAACTTCGGCTCCGAAGCGATCGCACTTGTTAACAATTCTGATGTTTTTTTTCCAACGGCATTACCAATTTATTGAGTAAATCAATACAATACAATGGTTCACAAAGCAATTATTCAGTCAATAACTTGTAGAAATGGATTAACAATAGCAAAAATAGATTAACAACTAAATAAATAAGTTGAGATTAAAAACGAGATTACATAATCTTTGGGTTACCCCAAACAAAAATGATTTACAAACGATCCTAGCAAAATAAATACTATTATGATACGTGCAATCCCTAATATCTAATGTACATGCATTCCAACAATCCAAAGATGAGATTAGGTAAATGGTTGTTTAATAAATTAGTTAAGTTAACAACGAGAAACTACCCTACGATCTCCCAAAAACAAAAATTTAATATACAGGCAATCCTAAAACAAATAATACTATTGTGATACATGCAATATAGTCTATATAATATAGTGCATTCTGGCAATAAAAAAGACTGTGCGATCAATTACATAAACCGTGCAGTCTAAAATGAATTCTCTGATGAGTAACAGATTTGGCCATGCAACAGCGACTAGATAACTACTCTTCACTGAGGATTTTCATAACTTTCTTCCTAAATGCTGGGAGAGAAGAGTTGAAGAAATCTACCGAGCTGGAGATAGCGCAGCCGACTCTCTGGATCCGGGCCAATGAGGAGTTCCAGTCGTAGGAGGTAGGATGGTGGTTTCTCCAGAACAGCTCTTGAGATCTTGTACCAGATGGCACACGAAAATTAATCTTCCGGAGCAATTCAGGACATGTAATTACTCCATTGAACAACTTGAAGAGGAACAGCGCATCTTGCAGCTTCCGGCGGACCACTAGTGGAGATAGTTGGAGCTCCTTCGTCATTAAATTGACTGGGACCTCACGATAATTCATACCCTGACGCACTCCCACGACTCTGACGAATTTATCTTGGATTTTTTGTAAGTCTGAGATTAAACCAGTGTGATAAGGAGACTAGACTACTGCAGGGAATTCCAGCACCTGTCTGACCAGGGCACAATACAACAGTTTAAGAGCTTTTTGGCTGGTTAGCCCTCTAGTTGATCTCAGTATAAATCCCAAGAGACGGTTGGCTTTAGCACAGATATCCTGAACATGCATGTCCGAAGAAAGAGTTTGCGTTAGTGTTACTCCGAGATCCCTGACATAAGTAACTCTTTGTATGTGTAGATTTAAGGGAGAATAATAAACAAAATCGGGTTCTTGCTCCTTATGAAGGTAATGACGTTGCATTTCTTCATGTTGATAACCATTTAGTTAAAGGTGCACCAACGTTCCAGCTCAATAAGATCACTCTGAAGGGAGAGGCAGTCTTTAAAGCTCTTGATAACTCGAACCAGTTTAAGGTCGTCTGCAAACATCAAGATATATGCACAGATGGAAGGTGCTATATCTGCTTCATAAACGTTGAAGAAGAAGGGCCCCATATGACTACCTTGCGGCACTCCAGATAGAGCCAAGAAGAACTCATAGATAGCAAACTCATATCTCACCGCAAGGCGTCTGTTAGTCAAATAGTTCTCGATCCAGTTCAATAGCTGACCATCAATACCATACTCCTTCAACTTCGCTATCAAGAAAACATGGCTTATCAAGTCGAAGGCTTTATTCATGTATATGTAGATCACATTCACTTGAAATCCATCCTTGAAAGATGTCAATATAAGGTCTTGGAGGAGAATCAAGTTAGTGGAAGTTGATCGACCGGGCATGAAACCATGTTGGAAGGGAGGAATAATAGAAATAAAAAAGTTTTGTAGGACATCCTGAACTAGGCTCTCAAAGATCTTAGCAATTGCAGATAGAATAGTTACGGGTCTGTAATTAGTGACATTTCTAGCGTCTCCAGACTTATAAATTGGGATGATATGACCGAGTTTAAATATATTTGGAAAGACGCCTCTCAGTAGGGAAACATTAAACAGAGCCCAGAGCGGCGTGGCAAGTAGGTGGCTGGCTCTACGGAGAACTGAAGGAGGAACTGTTATATGGCAGAGCGTTTTACAATCGACATGCGGAAACAATAACAGATTAAAGACTGTCCCATTGAATTGGAATTTATAATAAATATGCACTTCTACGAGTTCTACGTGCACTAATACCAGACATAAAAACAATATTTTGGGCCAAATAACTTGCACAATCACTGGGGATTATTGTGCGCAACATACTAAGTAAATGAAAATCGCCTCATTCTGACATCTAGCGGCAAGTATTGAGCAAACTTCCTTGAGACATGTATACAGGCAAAATACCTGTTACACGTTAGCTACATAATATCATCCCTTCCCAGGTTTTTTTTTACTTTAATAATGACCAGAAAAAGGATATTGAAAATTAAGGAAAAACTGGATATACAGAAAACTATTTTGAAATCCGATTAAAATAACTCACAATAAAGCTCATTTCTCATCAATTAAATAATACAACTGAAATTAGATACAAAAACTAAGGAGCCGATCGAAGGAGTGTTCAGTCTTTGTCATTCCCTATTTTATCAAAGTTCAAGAATGTGTTAATTCAATTGTGATTTTTGAAACGTATTGTGTATTTTTTATTATATTTTTTGGCTAGAAAGAACTTTTAGCTTGAAAGTTTATGTAGATAAAAAACTAATACTTTTTTAACCTTATATTTTCTAACATACTGTTATGCCAACAATTTTAATACAAACTTAAAAGTTCCTTAAGCTAGCATTATGGTCATGATTGATCAATGGCTACGAACAACGGAGGACGAGTTATTTTTTATTTGTGTATTTAAAACTACTCTTCCAGCAATGTAATATAAAATATTCTGTTTCCATTAAGTACATTTCGAGTCTTCTATACACGAAAATAAATTTATTGAGCTCATAGCAGTTATCATCACCTAGGTAGCACAGTGCCCCGAAAATCGGCGAAACACACACCAATTATATATTGTTGTAATAAATTCCCCGTTAATGTTTTTTGGGGTGATGATTAAAAATATTCAATAAAATTTTACTAATGCATAAGAAAAATGCTGTGTATGCATTTTACACATAGGTATTAAATAACATTGACTTCATCAGAAACGACACTTGTATCTTTATAAAGTTAATACCTTTCTTTAAAGAGGTAGAAATTAATATATTCAATTATTAATCAAAGCTGAATTGTAATTTTTTTCTGCACCTGTGTCATTTTTATGACAATCAACATACTACAAAGCAATTTTTATCATTTTAAACCATACACATGGATTATTTATAGCGCTCAATACAAATTTCGGAAAATATCCCTAATTTTAGTTTCCTAGTGAGTAGTTCCTTGTACTTGCTAATAATGGATTTGATGTAGCCTAATCATCAATTAAGGACTTTCTAAATTTCGCCCATGAACACTTCCTGGACAATGTCTTTCAACTACCACGTGAAGTCTTCATTTGGCTTTCTGTGCTTCTTTTATTTTGAGATGTAACATGAGCAATTTGTTTTAATGCACGAATTTCATTTTTCTTGGTACAAGGTGATTAGCTTTTTGACGTAATTAAAAAGATAACGAGCTGTCTTCTTCAAGGTATATTACTAATATCTTTATTAAATAATGTCATTCGAACTATTTGAATCAATCGCTATTTTTTATGCTACTTCTGTACCAAGAAACCGTTAGTAATAACGGAAATCTACTCCAATACGCCATCAGAAAAGACACAATTTATTAAGGATCTTAGTTTTCGTATTTAAGTAAGTGTTGTTTCCAATTACGTAGTGTTATTCTCTCTCTATATCACATAGTTGGGATATAAATTATACAAATTTACAATTTAAAATGTTAAATAATTATTTGAAAAGAATTTTAATTTAATTTTTTTTAATGTTTTTATATTTATACAAACTTGGTTTGTTTCTTTACAGTTTAAAGCTTAGAAGCATTTACATAGGTACACATAAGACCAGTTTTAAGTGATAAAGTATGTATACAAAATACGACGTTTCAAACAATATTAATTTGAGTACTACAGATAAAAATGAATAAATTGTGCGATACTTTTTAGTAACTATGATTAAAAAGTAATAAATCGGGATAAGCTGTTGGCTTAAATGTTGCCATATACTATACGTTTATATATGTTTCCTCTAAACAACCACATAAAAGCTTGATAGGGCGGTGTGGTGACCTAATAAACCCCTAATTAGAAATTAGATCCATTTGCTAAACTAGTATATACATGTTTGCATTAGTTTGTAAAGTTAGTTGAGATACAAGTTAAAATCCCTGAACTTTTGCATTTATAATTTATCTCTTGATTCAGATATGAATGGAACATACTTGTCATCGGCATATTGCAGAAGTCGCCTGGTTTGAAGGGATGAACCAATGCCATTGACATATTATCATAAACAATAAGGGATCGAGAATTGATCCAAGTTTGACCCCATATTTCCAATGACGCAGTGTAGCGGGTACAACGATTATGGGAAGATAACCAGATCTGATCAAGCTATGTCGAGCGTGGCTGCTGCTTCAATGTGTGACCAATGAGCGATACTGTCCTTGCAAGCAGCACGCCTTCCCGGCCATTGGTGGTGGTTCAGAAGTCACCTTTTAGCCGTTGGTCCCCAGGTTAAGTATTAGAGAGAGCTTTTTGGCTCTAATAACTTCGTCTTTTAAAATAAGACATTTCTACTTATCTTTACTTTTATTTCAATTTTACAGTTGATAATTCATGATACATACATATATGACATTACTAGGTGGGGCGTCCAGAATATACGTTTTTGGGCGTTAGTGACAACGGAAAACATAATCTTGTAGATGTTTGGTATAAAGCCTCAAATATCAGCTACGTTGTAGAATTTGAGGGCACGCATCGATCTCACGTCTCATTATAATAATGCCTTTTGTGGTAGCTTGTTACTGCTCCGGTTCAGGTAACAGACGGGAGCAGCTGTGTAGGGCCGTGACATCAAGCCAACATGCACTATAACCAGAGAAGCCACCATGACTGGTAGCAAAGGTCAATTGAGGCAGTCCGTGACCTGGGAGACTTGTATGGACAGGGGATTTTCACGACGAACGGATTGGCTGAGTACACTTGTAATAATAAATAATCTTCACCTTTGGGGATACTAATTGGTAAATTAACTAACCAACCGACTATGTAATGTGCTTGACGGTAGGAAACACATCGCGGTCCTTTCCAAAAATAATCGTAAACGGTTATTTTAGTATGGGAGACCTGAACACGGGCTTGATTGAATATGCTATTTTTACCAAATATACTTGACTACAATGTTCCAATATTGTGATTTAACTTTACTTTCACTTCAAGCTACACACTATAGTTCCACAACTAACATTTAGCTGGATATCCTGGCTGGCTCCGACTCAATTCATGTAACACATCACGGACAACCTCCTGCCCCTGGACTTTCAATCTTAATGACATTTGCGCCTATAAATTTCAAATCCCAACATTCATGCCAAAACTAATAAACTATCAGAATTACTGAGACATGCATCATTCTGCTCTACTCACTGATGCTGATGTTTTGTCCTGGTTGAGGTTACTTCCCCCAATAAAGTAAAGGACGTGGTTATTAGTTTTAACTGTTTACTTATCAATTTATTCGATATACATACCCGATAGTCACAAATACAATCTCTAAAGACCCCATTAAACCTTTGATAAATTATTTCACAATAGATTTACATAAACAAGAGACTGAACATTGCGCAAGACACAGAGTTCAAAGTCTACACAATATTGGTTTATACAACGCCTTAGGAATCGTATGCATCAGCAAATCAGAAATACTAAATTTAGATTCTACCATAGAACTTTGTCTGAGCGGCAGTCCTCGAAGTTGCTGTGACGTGGAATAATGGCCTAGGTATTTAAAAATCGAATGCCAATACCCCTGTTTCCTTTAACCAAAATATCATTAATGACTATTTTGTAAATTATCCAATAGATAAATCTGAAGCTCGCTATTATTTCACCGAGCTGAGCTGCTCGATCCGATATGGCCGGCCGCTGGTTCTCATTCGCACCTGTGAGATAAGGTCAATGTGCTTGCTGCGTCCTCAAGGATAACTAGCAACGCAATCCGGGGTGTACCTCAACGGTTTTTGTTGAATACCTTACCTATCACATACAATCTTTCAGTGAATTTTTCTCTCTCTGATGTTTAGAAGCATGCCCATTGAAAAAAAAAACATTCTACTTCAAACTCCTTCTGAACTATGCCCCAGAAAAATCCCCTCATTTATAAAAATAGTTTAATATTTTGACTAAATCCTAATCGGGATTTAGATCTAACCACAATACCAAAACAGCATTATTGAAATTTACTGATGTTATCTGATTGGCAATAGACCATTTTGGTACTATTTGACTTTTCCTAAACCTTCAACTGCGTATACTAATATCTTTTTTCCTTGCAAAATAAAAAATTGGTTCTGTTAATTGAGTCAAGTTAAACCTCACTGGGTATCAATAATGTGCAAAGGGTGAATAAAATGTCCAAATAGAAATAGAACTCTGTTGCATGAGGTGTCCTTTCTACTCACTGTCACTTCAATGTGTTCACACTTTACTAAATGACTTAACTTTTGTTTCATTACTTAAATTTTGTATTAAAACCATTAGCTTTTGAGCAAAAACAACATGAACCTAAACTAGATGAATACAAAGCGCAAGCAATGTTAATAGGTAACTTGAAACTAAATATCTGAATTAATCTAGAAACACACTGAAACAAGGTTAACAGTTGTGAACTCATGTTGAAGTTGGAGCTTGTATTGACTACTATTAACTTATTACATTTAAAATGCACAAAACCAATACTTTAAAACTTTTATTTTTGTGAGGCCTTTCGATAGCAAGGCAGAACAGGATTCTGACTGATTATCATTATCAGAAAATGCCAGCCCGTCAATCATTTATTGAACATCAAAATTGCAACACATATTGCCAACATGTACATTGCATAATGTTACTAAAAAAAATCAAATACATTAACTTTCTCCTTCTATACCTTGAGCCTTGGCTCACAATTTATAACTTCAAATTCTTCCTGTTCACATAGCAAATATTTTCATTATATAAAAAAAAATTAATACAAGAACAGTTCAAAATTCAGCTGAAATAAATTGAACATTGGAAACTATTATAAGAACAAACATCAAGTTAAACTGCTGCACGGGTTTCCTAAACATAGTAGGGTAATTGGTTCTGTATTGTTCTATCAGCTGATGGTGACATTAAGTGCATTGGAGTGGAAGAACGGTAGAAAGTAGGAGTTGACCCAGCGGCAAGGTCGTTGCAAGCAAGGGAGTCGTACCCCTCAAATTTTATATTTTTTAAATTACTTTTTTAATAAATGATTATTATTATTAAAATAATACAGTACAAAACATGTACTGTTAAAAGATCATTCTCAACATTGAAATGGGCCAAGGAACAAAATGGGGAATGACAGCATTTCCCTTACTCTCTGTCCACTACGGGAAAATATCAGTTGTCTTGCCCCCCCCCCCCCCTACAAAATTTTGTCCTCACTACGTTCTTGCCCATCAGGCACCTAGGAATGAATGAATAGGTAACTTGAAGGTGCAACCCTAGGGTTAGGTGATCGCTCAAAATACTCGTTAGCTGATACGCTGCACACCTGTAGTAGAATGATCCAACAATAAATCTTTCACATTTTTTTTTCTTTAATTGTTATAATTTTCAATACGTTTGAACGCCAAACACCCCTTTCAAGCCTTATTCTGTCCGTCCTCATGGGCACTGGCCTGTGCGAGGATCTTACATACAATTTCACCATCAAATTTTACTAAATAAGAAACAGGACTAAATCTTTAAAACTGTCCCCTCAATCTATTTCAAGAAACTCGTAAAAGTATTTTTTTGTCTTAGTTACGACAATATTCTGACATTACTTCACTTTGCACAAGTTGCTTGCTTGCCCTGGTTTTCAATTACTGTTTGGATTCACTGAGTGTCTAATTAAATCTAGTTGAACACAAAATTTGCTGTGATTCTTGAATTATATTATGGAAAGCACTTCTATGTGCTAACAAAAACTGGTTTATAACCAAGTTGACATTTTCCTTACAACCTAACGTGTGCTTTAGTCGTTTCTTTACATTTTTAGTTTTCTGCTTGACTATTATTGGCTGGATGATATGGTAAGAGTGATCGTGTGGTGAATACTATTCATTTACAACTCATATGAGCAAAAAGGTGGACCACTGTACGACAGAATTAGTTCAGGAATTCCAAATCTAGCAAATAAAGATCATAACTTATATACAGCCTGTTTAGCTGAGATAGACACAACTTCTACTTTTAACCATTTTGTGTGAGCGTTTATCACTAAGAGATAAAGTTTGGAGTTTAAAGGTTCAAACACAATCTACATGTAACCATTACATGGTTTTTGTGGATGATCTAATGTATACAGAAATTTTTACCATATCTAAATGACTAGTCTACAATTAATTAAAAATATTTATTTTAAAGAAATTTAGGAATGACACAGTCTCCACATTAAAATGTCTTGCTTAACAGTTAGCTCACTTTGTCTGAGGAAATAAGTATTTAATTAATTGTTTACATTGCTTTTGTAACCATGCAACAAAATCCTGAGATTTTACTTAGTTCTGAATATTTCTGAGTACTTCCTTACACCATAATAGTTTGAAGAGATTCCATTTTCCTTTAAAAAAATGAAGATATGTACCAACATAATTTATTTCACCAGTTGTGCTAAGAGGTTGCTTCAGATCTTGTAAATTTAGTAGTATATTCATCTGCGTGACCATTCGGTTCCAATCTCACATATTCAATATTAGAATCTTAACCAGACAAAAAAAAAAAAAAATATAACGCTGCAATTCATTCACTACATAAGAAGGTAAACCCTTGTTAAGACCAAAAGTAGACAGCAATGATTATGATTCGTTAATTGATCCAATATATTTTTAATGTAAATTTCGTACAAAATAAATATTGGTTGAATTTATTTACTTCAAAAATGATTGCCAAGGCTTCCTTATCAATGACTCGGTACTTCAGTTCGGCTGATGTTAATGACCTCGAAGCAAGGCAAATGGGTCGTTCAGTGCCATCTGCATTGGTTCTGAACACAACCTATATCCATAACTGGAACTGTCTGTATACAAATATAACGGTAACTCTGGATTGTAATGTGCTAAAATAGAGGCTGTTACTAGTTCTTTCTTGATTGTCTTAAACGCTTCCATAAATAAACATTATCTTTTTCCAATAACTTAAAAAATTGTACAGGTAAGGTAAAGAAGTTGGGTGTAAACTTAGGATAATAATTTACTAAGCCTAGAAAACCTTTTAGTTTAAAACAAGGCCTTTGAGAAACAAATTTAGGTTTTGGTATTATTAGAAGCGAATTCCTATGGTATTGATCCACCCTCAATAAAAATGGTTGAATAATATTTTTAGAATTGGGCTGTACTCTTATTCCTTAGTAAAATATAGCTTATGAATATGGAATTGAGACCACCATTTTGGTATTGAAATTTAATGGATTTGGAATCTCCCATAACTAATTAAAACGATTAGTTTATTACATGTATAAATTAAAGCTTCTTTTTTTAACAAATATCAAAACTCATATTGTTTGACCACAATTTGAAGACACAATAACAAAAAACGTGACATTAAAAATTCCAATATCGAGTGTTGACATCTACAATGAGACTAAATTTCACATTTTCCAGTTTTATGGTTAAAATTAAAAATAATTCACAGCACAGGAAAGTATCACTACCTTTGCAACTATGATTATAAGGCCACATTTATATTGGATGGAAGCATGCTTGGGCAAGTAAAAGTAGTTGAAAAACTAAATTCGTAAATGTGCACACTTGGTCAAACCTGCAACACCTATTTCAGGAAACAAAAATCTATTCCACAGGCAAGTGTGCTCATTCGTCTGCAGGGCAATGACACAGTAACGCAATTACTATTGATGAAATTCTAAATTTATTTGATTACAACGATCAAACTATTCAACTTCTATTTCCAGGTTATAATCAATTTATGAATCAATTTTTGACAAAAGCGTAGTTGACATAAGATTAAAATGTTTTTCATAATATTGTGCTAACAGATAAACCAAATTTTTAGTTTTATGTAAAATAAACTTTAAAGTATATAAGGTGTCACAATACAGTAATAGTTTTTTACAAACATGTTTAATTTAGATATTTACTGAAAAGATTACAGGTTACTCGACACCAATTTTTTTACCCATTTGTTATTGTATTGTTCTTGAATAGTTTTTTTTTTTTATTTATTAGTTTGTGAGCCCATGTAATTTGGCTTTACTCTTATATAAAAATACAGGTCTTTTCTGGAAAGTACCCCAAATTACGAAAAATTGCCTATACAATCTAGACTGTAATAGAGGCAATGATAACTATGAGTGTTTGTTATGATGTTGGTTTTGGCCTACGCTATCAACACCCTATGTTATGATAAGTATTACTAATTTTACTATCCATGTATAGATTAAATTGTATAAGGGTAATTCTGCAATGCCCATCGTGATTGTAGCACTAACATGATCTTTGCTTCAATTTAGATACTATCTTGTTTTTCTATTTCTGGTCACATAGATATCCAGGGACATCTGTGATCAGTACTTCATCATGCCAAATCATTCGTCATCTGATCAAATGAAAGTATCAATTGAAAATTCCTATCACCATCAGTGTGGGCTTCAATGTTGCCCATACTACTGGCAGAATAAAAAAAACATCCCTTTAAATAGTATCTAAAAATCAAGCTCAAATGCTCAAAAAAGCTCATGTGAGTACCTCAACCCCTCTTTCATACAAGGTAAGAAGCGGTACGTAACGTGCCAACAATGAACCTTCGTATCAGTCTGATGTCCAATGCATTAATACATAAACTACCATTTATCTGGATAATTTATTTACTAAAGGTAAGCACAAGTTACATCTAGCATGTTCCTAGTTAGATCTCATAATCTAAATTCTATAGAAAATGTTTCTTAGTTGTGGTAACATTCTGGAAAAGACAGAAAAATACCATTACAGGTATATAAATATTATTTGCTGACAAATAAAAACATACAAAAAACTTAACTAAAAAATTAGCCAACAAGTTTAATAGTAAACATACAAGTACATTTTCTTCAGGAGATACACATTTTCAAAAGTTTGATTGCTTTGATATTATTTTAGTTATTTGTTTAATACAATGTGTCTTTCATAATTTTAAAATGTTCAAAAAACTTATCTAGTTGCCTCAGAAGGTCCTGAAAAATTCAAGCATACTCTCTACCTTCTACTCTGTTTACAAAGTATTCATTTACCCATTCTTCCCTAAATGGTTCAGCATCTAACAATAAAAACTTAAAAAAAAAACTGTTTTCAACAAAAATATCCACCATTATGTCTGAATGTGGAAGCGTTCACTTGCCTATAATTACGTATAGTGTGACTAAATGCCTAATTTAAACATGCTTGGCTAATCCTGCATTTCCAGTTTACTTGCCCAAACATGCCTCCATGGACGCAGTCTAAGGAAATAAAGAAATAATATTCACGACCAAAAATATTGATCAAATTTTCACTTTAATTAATTAATTACTCATTATCACAAGATCATATGAAACTAATTTTCTGGATCAACATAACCCATGCGCCGTTTATATTCCTCAATTTGTCGTTCTCTTGTTCCATATGAGTCTGCTCTTGCCCTCACATACTCCAAGTATTGTCGGTTTGCATCACTGTGCCTCTGTAAGTTGTCTAAGTTCCTTATATGTGCAAACCTAAAAAAACATAATAATAGAATTTCGCTAGCTTGAACACATTATTAGAGTTTGTACATGTTTAAATTATGAAAATGTATAGCATGAAAAGCAAAGTCTGTGCGTGCTGTCTAGTTCCAATCTGGAAGAGTACTAAACAATAAAAATCCCAATAATAATAAAATAAGAAACGCTTTATAAAAATAATAATGACAAAAATACATAAATTTAAAGAGACATTAAGAGGGTTAAAGGTGCAACAATTAATAATTTATTATTTCAGAGTTCTAGAAAGTTTATATAATGTAATTTAATTTTGTAATTTTTTACACATAAATTGTATTTATTGTTTGATTTATAATGGTATACATCAAATCTAATTATGGGTAATTTTAATAAGTTACTTCTTCGGTTTAAAATATTTTATTCGTTTTGATTTTTCATTCATGGGAATCATGAAGATGTTTATTGATGTTAATAATGAAAGCTTTTTAAATATTGTTTACAGACAGACCAAATAACATTAGTACAGTTTAATTACATTTATATCACATAAACTATGTTATATATAAACTCACTAACTGATTTATTAAGAAAATTATATTTGAGGATATTTGATAACGTTTAGACATGTGTTATAAATTGATTTTGTTGATTCTCATATTAGCAAACAGTATTTGTCACTTACAGAAAGACTTACAAACATCCTACACAAAACATATGATTTAGAAATGGAAGAAGGAATTCTTGATTTATTACAAGTCATCTAAACAAATTAACTGAATAAATTATGTAACCCTTAAAATTTAGAAGCAAGTTTTGCCTCAAATCAATCAACATGCATTTAGAGATTTAAAAAATTCTATCTTTGTCAAGTTAAATTTTTTTTTCTAAGAAAAAGAAATAAGATAACAAAATTTAAAAAAAATCTCTACTGGTTTTACACTTGGGTGCACCCTATATGGTTATATCTGCAAGCCGTACCTCACATCGTAAGACGAAACTTTGATAAAAGAATAACACTGGTTTATGACTGATTTTTCACAGAATGTGCAATTCAATTAATTTGCTTCTCGACGGTCATAAATCAATACATTCACCCATTCTTACACATATAGTAAGACAATATGGATATTCCTGTATCACAATTCTGATGGTACGGACTTATCTGTATGACACGCTTTTAGGGTTAATAGAAATCTAATTTGCTAACTTAATTTATAAATCCTGTAAATACCTTACTACAAATTGTTTTATAACTGTAAATTAAATTATATACTCAGCAACAGTTATTTCATATCTTACAATTGTTGACTATTTTAACTGTGAGTGAGCTCCTTGAAGTGCACAAGATGATTTAATTTTGAATTTAAATATTTATCCTTCCAATAATGCTCTGGGTTTTAATTACATTAGAAAATTTATAAGTAAAACTGGAATTTTGAATCATTAAAATGTATTCTTAAGTTATACCTAGAGTTATCTTTTACTCCATTCTTACTTACTTTTATTCTTTATGTGAACTAGTTAATACAACATCAGACAAGTTTGATTGCAATGTGCGGGTTATAAGATCTAGTTTTTATGTTTACAGTATAAAATTGTAAAGAAATCTGTTTAAGTAAAAAGTGCCAAGATAATTGTGTTTCATATTGTAATTAATCGGTAGATGGGTAAATTTCATGTGCAGTGTTTAGTTATTTCAAGCTCATGTGTTAATGCTAAAAAATAGTGTTACCTATCTTAGATCTAAGATCTATATTGTATTTAATTGTAGTTTAAGTTTAATAATGACTTGAGTTGTTCTGAAAAGCAATTTTGCAACTAAGAAACACTCTAAACTAACATATTTATTTTTATTAATTAAATTTTTACTTCCTCACAATTTACCTTTTTCTATTTTCCAAATTTAAACAAAATAATACAATTACATGAAATAGAAGTGGCTCACATCATCACTTACCTTATTAAACTTATCTGAAGAAAGAGGCCAGCTGAAAAGAATATAAATATCCAAAACAAAATTCTGTCATTAGTCTGCTTTTTTAGTCCTTTCACTCCATAATAGTTGTCATTTTCTGCCGAAAAATTTCTGTTTCTCGCAAAAGAGGGGTCCTTCCATGGGCTGGAAAAATACACAACTAAGAGTTAAATATCAACATAATACAAGGGTTGTCCAAAAAAGTAACAGACATTTGGGACTAGCTTGGCAGTTGGCAGGACTAGACCTGCCATCTTGGAGTAAAAAGATTTCTACGATCAGTACGCACTGAACTATGGTAATAAGCGGTCTGTTCTTTCCTACTTGTCTCACCAGGACTTGTTAAAATGTGTGCTGCCATTGAAAATCCCAATACATGTGAAGTGCATTCAGTGATTAGGTTTTTTTTATATAAAAATACATACCAATTTCATTCCATTGTTAACTTTGTGAAAATTATGGAATTGGGAGAGTGAGTGAAAGCAGAGTGAAGCAATGGTGTACTGATTTTAAAATTAGCTGCACTAATGTTCAAGCAAGTACATTAATGGTTAGTCCTAGACTGGTTACTGCAGACTTGTTGGCGAAAATCAATGGAAAAATTTGAGATTATGAGTCAAAAGCAGATTTTCATGACATTATTCCAAAATTTCGAAAAGTTTAGTTAATAAAACTGCTATGGAGAAGCTTTGTTAACACAAAAAAGTGTGTGCCAGGTGGTTTGAAAATTCTAACAGGAGACAACAAAAAAACAAAGGATTTTTTGCATTGCTGAATTTTCTTGATGACTATGATAGACATGGTAATGAGAATTTATCAATTGTATTGAATCTGATGATGAAACATGTTAAATATAAAAGGAAAAGGCAATATGGAATGCACTCACTTAAAAAACCAAAAACATGTCTCCAAAAGTCAATCCGAAATATCATTGTAACTGTTTTCTGAGACAATAAAGATGTAATTGTGGTTAATTTCCTTGAACTAGGCCCAACAATCAGAATAAATGCTACATACACACAATCAGTATGAACATACACACAGCCAACCATACTTGACAGTTCTTGGATAATTTTAGATGGGAAATGTTCGATCATCCTTTATACCAGGAGTTCAATCTGGGGGGTTATGACCCCCAGGGGGGTCGCGGAAGAAAAAAAGCTGTTTTGTATAACAACCAGGCCCACATTTCATAAAATAATATGTATTTAAGTATCTTGTTTTCTTGATTAAAGTTATTTTGTATTTATTACACTAAATATATCTCTAAATTAATCTATAAAACTTTAAATGGGAGGTAGAAGCATTGGACAAGCAACAAGTGCTCGCCATTGCTCTTGCCGTGTCAGCGCCGTCTCGTCACCACTCTGTTCCTCTTCTGACATGACTGCTGCATTGACATGTCCACCAACACCTCCACCCAAAATAAACTAAAATATTTCTACCATATTTAGCAATAAAAATAACGATTATTGTTTTTTATATATAATTAAAATTATATATATTTATTAAAGAAAATTCTTTTTTTAGGATGTAAGAATTGTAAACAATAGCCTACACCAAATTCTCTAAATGGCTACTTTCCCTCTGAGCTGTTCATCCTTAACAATGAATAAAATTAAACAGGTGTTTAAAAAATGCTGTAAAAAATACATAACTTGGGCATCATAATAATTTAAGCGAACACTGATTTTCTGAACACTAACATTTAAACATTAATTAAGTTTAAAAAAAATTGATAGGTCTGCATTTAATGTGAACCCTGAGCTTTTCTAGCCTTAATTATCTTTAAAATGTCTGGTTGAATATTTGTTACGTAAATAATTACATTGTTTTCCAATAACTTTTTCTTGTTTTGGTATTAATTGTTAACATTCTTGCAAACCCATATTCATATATGGTTGCAAGAACCAACCATATATGAATATACCCATCAACTATATAAATATGGTTGACGTTACAAATGGAATCAGTAATTTTAAAACTTGAGACACCAATCCGGATACTTGATTTTTATATAAAAATCTATCCTTATAATCGCTCTCGGACAACAGTACTTTTTATTGGTCCATTGAGAACTCTATAGGTTTGTCATGTATCATAGGACAGAGTTTTTTTTTTATAAATATGGTTGATGTTACAAATGGAATCAGTAATTTTAAAACTTGAGACACCAATCCGGATACTTGATTTTTATATAAAAATCTATCCTTATAATCGCTCTCGTACAACAGTACTTTTTATTGGTCCATTGAGAACTCTATAGGTTTGTTGTGTATCATAGGACAGAGTTTTTTTTTTATAAATATGGTTGATGTTACAAATGGAATCAGTAATTTTAAAACTTGAGACACCAATCCGGATACTTGATTTTTATATAAAAATCTATCCTTATAATCGCTCTCGTACAACAGTACTTTTTATTGGTCCATTGAGAACTCTATAGGTTTGTTGTGTATCATAGGACAGAGTTTTTTTTTTTATAAATATGGTTGATGTTACAAATGGAATCAGTAATTTTAAAACTTGAGACACCAATCCGGATACTTGTTTTTTATATAAAAATCTATCCTTATAATCGCTCTCGTACAACTACTTTTTATTGGTCCATTGAGAACTCTATAGGTTTGTTGTGTATCATAGGACAGAGTTTTTTTTTTTATAAATATGGTTGATGTTACAAATGGAATCAGTTATTTTAAAACTTGAGACACCAATCCGGATACTTGTTTTTTATATACAAATCTATCCTTATAATCGCTCTTGTACAACTACTTTTTATTGGTCCAATGAGAACTCAATAGGTTTGTCGTGTATCATAGGACCGAGTTTTTCCTGCCATCTTCTCATTGAATGGATATCCCATTGTGAATCAGAAGTATCCTCATTTGGAACTGGGTTTTTAATGCATCTGGGTGATTAGACACAAGGAGCAAAAAAATGTCAGATCACGCAAATTATCTTGTACACCAGGAACAAAAATCAACTCATTGCATTGTCCAGATTTTGACAAAGTTCGATCAGAACTGTTTTTTCATGCCATAACTTGCCTGTGCAACAAACCAATAAACCCATTTAGCATTAGACATGATGGTTTCTAATCTTGAAATCAGTCTACTGTATTTACCAGTGAGAGCAACAACATCATCATTGCATGTTAGAGCACATTTTCCCCAATCAATTTTAAAGGGCTTTTTAAACATATCACACATGCATTCTCCTGTTGTGTGATAAGGGAGTGGTTTGCAAAATATAATGCTTTTTACTATTGCTTCACCTGTTTCATATCGGAAGAAACACAACCTTTGAGAATAACTGTCAACGTGCTATGAGACGTAGTGAGATTTTTACTTTAAAGCTTCTTATTAACTTAATGCTCATGAAACCATATCAATAGCAGCAGGAAATATTAATTCGTCTGCTAATGTATGAAGTTTGGAGCTTTAAGCAATTTCAAATGCTACATCATATGAAACATGAAGAGCATTTTGTTTGGTCAGTATTTCTAATTTATTAGTAATATTTCCTATTTGATTTTACAGAGCCTGATAATTTTGTTATAAAAATCTTTATTTTTGAGTCTGTAATGTTTGGTTACCAGATGACTTAACATTTTCAATGGTTTCATTGATTCAGGGGATAGTACTTCACCACACATGACACATTGCACTGATTTCCAAGGAACGTGAATCCAAAATTAATTATAAAAAAGACTTATTGCATTTCCTAAATTTTGGTTTTTTAAAGTTTGATCTGTCTTAATACTCACGAAAGCACTTCGTTTTAAAAATGTATCCATTCGAATGTTGAACTTACAACAGCAAAATAAACACATGAAAAGTAAAAAAAATTACAGTTTATATAGAGCAGACAGAAGATCAAGTCGTCGGCATCCTGATTCCTGAGTTAATAAAATGTCCTACGTACATGTTTTTATCACATTCGTCCACAGGCTTTAAAACATGTTAAAAAATAATATATTTTGATTTTGCGTTAAATATAAATATTACCACACTTAATGAGAGAATACCATATAATAAAACCACAGCACTTTACAGGTCACGAGCCCCATTTATTTAGTAGTGTTGAACGCCTCACCCTTCCCAATTGCAATTTACTGTTGGGGTTGTCAAAATCTCTGACATAAAAAGGGGGTCTTAGGTCCAAAAAGGTTGAGAAACCCTGCTCTATACAACCCAGCTCTAGTAGTAGCCCAGTCAAATTAGCCATTAAGGTTATCTATATGTCAGTAACGCACTCAGGTCGCTAGGTCAAAAGAGCGTGGTCGTTTTCAGCCGATGTTTCGATAACACAGTCTGCTGACCCCTTCCCCTCCAACTCTGAGTACTTGAAAATAGTTATATTTGTCCCATTCCTCCTCAACCCTAGACCTGGCAATCAGAAATTTCTTTAGTGGCAGGGCATTGTTTCATGTTTTGCAAGAGTTCTTTAAGAAACTTTAAATAAATATTTTTTTACACTCAATTGATCAAGTTTTTGGTATTGTTGTCTTCATAGCATTCTAAAATTTATTGATACCTATACCACTAATATACATACATGTCTTGTTATATATTGACTTTATGGGGTTGAATGTTACTGTAACATTTGATACATAGATATTTGTCAGCTATGGTGGTTGTTATATTGGTTGTCTATGCCTGAAGAAGCTTTTTAAATGTAAAAACCATATTTAGTGATCTGTGAATTACTAACATTTTTGTCTTTAGCGTGGATGTGATTTTAACCAATGTAAATAAATATTTTGAGATGAATTAAACAATAAGTAATTTTTTTCTTATTTCTTGGAATAATCTTTATGTTGCTTTTATTACTCTTCTAGAATACCGTCTGATAATGTCTCAAGACAATTTGTCCAAAAGCAGATAAGATCGCTGACGTTATATCGAAGCAGAAAGAGTGACATAGAAAATTATACAGCACAGTTGTTTTCAATCCCTTTCAGTGGGTAATCGGTTATTCTTGCTTTTTGAAGCGTAAGTTGTGGTCACATGTCTCTAGTAGAATAAAAACCAGAAACAATAGCTGGCACATTAACATAAATAAATACTTACTCTCGATATTGTGGATCATATTGATGTGCTTGATGGAATTCATCTCTGGTGGAATTGTAACCGTAATGTTGTTCCAAAGATATATCATAATCCCTTCGACTTTCAGGCTTAATTAAAACATTATAAGCTTCATTTAATTTTACAAATTGTTCTTGAGCTTTGGGGTTGTCTTTGTTTTTGTCAGGATGATACTGTGGACAGTAAGATCAACAATAAGTATATTATAACTAATTTTATGCAAATTAAAATGAAATAAGGTGTGTAGATACATCCTGCATTAAATATGAATAGCCTCTTATAAAATAAGATAAGAGTGCAAAAAATGTATTGTAATAATCAACTAAATAAGCAATTAGTGTCTAACAAGAAAGTAGAAAACAGTAGATCTGCTTACAGTACAATATTTGTAGATCTTCAACAGCTGTGGAGGAGGAATGTACTATTTATTTGATTACCATAATAAACCCAATTTGGTTTGATGAAATCAAAGACATTAATGGTATGTTTCAAAACTAATGTCAAAATTTTAATTCTGAATTGTGCATTGCCAACATTAAATTTTGGACAAATTATCAACCAAGAAAGAGTTTAAGAACTAATAGAGTTAGCACAGTAGAGTTTTGGAGAATAAAATTCAAGTCCACAAAAAAACTCACCAGTAAAGGCATCGCTCTCTCCCAGAACCCTTCCCGATTACATTAAGGTGACTTTTTCAAAAACCTCTTGGAATTCCTATTGTTACTTTGAACTGAACAACACTACAAAGCGGCATTGCCTGTTTCAGTACTCTCTTTCTAGATATATAGTGTGAGTTAAAAGTCTTTGTTCACACTTTTTTTATTTACAATACAGGGTGAGGCAAACCACCCGTACAGTACGTATATCGGCCAAACCAAACGAGGTAGATTATTCGTAACAACTTAAACCCACCTATTTTCCACCCAAAGAATTGGGAGAAATTATTTTGAAATCTCTTAAAACTCCCCAAAAATGGTAGTTTTTGGGGGGTAGGGGTGGTTTTTGGAAAATTTTCAAATGTAAAAGTATGTTTGAGGTTATACCTCATTTTAAAGTTATTTCTTCACTGATTATTTTGATGCAAAAATTTTGAACCTATCTTGCCACTTATGTACAGGGTACACCAAAACATAAAAAAATCAGGGGTTTGTGGGTAAATTTATTGCAAACTACCTGCACAAATGTAGAGAGACGATATTTTTATTGAAAACCAATGATGAGATGGCTTATCGAAAAATATCATCAAATGCCACCCACCCCCAAAATTTTACACATTTTAAAAAATACATAGAATTTTGAAATATTTAACAGCCCCAATCCAAAAAAAATTCAAATAGCAACCTAGGTTGTGTTGTACATCATTAGAAAGGTCTTTAAAAAATAAACATTTTCTACATTTTAAAGTTTGTCTCTATCTCCAATAGTTTCAAAACTGTAGTACAAAAATAGATTTTTTAATAATTTTGCTAAGTTAGTTTGTATTAATATCAAAATCTAATGAAACAAATGGAAAACAAGTTGGACTTTTAAGTTTAATTTGTTTTTAAATAATGTAGTACAAAACACAACAGGATTTCTATCAGAGTAACATGTTTCAAAAGCAATCTAACCGTGGTGTTCATGTTTTTAACAATCCCAAATACACGAGTTGCCCCTGGAAGAACCAATTCCTTAGTCTCTTATCTAATCTCTGTATTATCGTCTCTCTATTCAGATGTTCTTGTGACCACGTGGTATGAGGTAGATAAGGTTAATATTAATTTAAATTTTTTTAAAGTACGTAGTGTAAGTTTTGTTTGTTTCTAAAATGCCGTTCTCAAATGAGGAGGCATTCCAAATGCTTATGGTGTTAGGGGAATGTTTCCAAAATTACTCAGCTGCTGCTCTTCTTTATGCCCAACGTTTACCCAGACCGCGAACATCACTTCAGGAACGTTTTTCAAAGACTTGCTAGTCGAGTTCGTGATACAGGTCATGCTCAACCTGACCACAACTGGGTAATTTTCCTGTTTCATGAGAGAACTCAGCACTTATCGTAAGACATTGTAGTTTTTACAGTTTTCCAATACCTTTTTAAATTTTAAGAGACTCTTTTAAAAATTAGATACAGTATTTTTTTTCAATCATAAACATAAGAGACGAGTTTACTGTTGGAACTTTTTTTTACTTTGCACATTACACTGACTTTTATAATAAATACATTGAGTAAAATTATTAAAAAATCTATTTTTGTACTACAGTTTTGAAACTATTGGAGATAGAGACAAACTTTAAAATGTAGAAAATGTTTATTTTTTAAAGACCTTTCTTTCTAATGATGTACAACGCAACCTAGGTTGCTATTTGAATTTTTTTTAGATTGGGGCTGTTAAATATTTTTAAATTCTATGTATTTTTAAAATGTGTAAATTTTGGGGGAGGGTGGCATTTGATGATATTTTTCGATAAGCCATCTCATCATTGGTTTTTCAATATAAAAATATCGTCTCTCTACATTTGTGCAGGTAGTTGCAATAAATTTACCCACAAACCCCTGATTTTTTTTTATGTTTTGGTGTACCCTGTACATAAGCGGCAAAATAGGTTCAAAATTTTTGCATCAAAATAATCAGTGAAGGAATACCTTTAAAATGAGGTATAACTCAACATACCTTTACATTTGAAAATTTTCCAAAAACCACCCCTACCCCCCAAAAACTACCCTTTTGGGGAGTTTTTAGAGATTTCAAAATAATTTCTCCCAATTCTTTGGGGTGGAAATAGGGGGGTTTAAGTTGTTACAAATAATCTACCTCGTTTGGTTTGGCCGCTATACGTACTGTACGGGTGGTCTGCCTCACCCTGTATATAGGTTGAAGAGCATCCATGCTTTTAACTTAATTAATTTCAATGACCTGCCATTTTGTACTGGTTTGAGATAGAAAGCTCTAGTTTTCACTGTTCTTCTTTTAACAAGACCTTTCTAATAAGGTGCCATTTAATGGGTCTTTACATCTAAAACTTTTGAGCGCCCCCAATCCCATTTGGGGGAAATAGGCAAAGTTGTAAAAGTAACTAAAAAGTTTATTTCTATTTTCTAGAAAGGTGTTCTGAGTTCAATCCCTCCATGTTTATCCATCAAAAACTAAACAGAGTGTATCCATATTTTTACTCACAATGGGAACTGAAACAATTGTATAACCTCCACCATTATGTGCTATTGCTGGAGATTTACAAATCACAACAGGCTATGTCTAGCTCAAAGTTAATAACCAGTTTGTGTTGTTTAAATCTTTCAACTATGGCTTATTTTAATCACAATATTTCAATGTTTAATGATTGCTTTTTAACTTGTTTTGAGCACTTTTTTAAGCATGTAACAATGTTTTTATTTATCCAAAAATGTCATCCAGTTTTTATAATGTCGAAGTATATTTAAAATTTTATCAATGTTATTAATATTCATTTAAATAAAACTATACATGATACATTAATTTTTAATATACCGTACTGAATGCAGATTGTAATATTGAACTCAAACAAAACCAAAATACAAATGTTGTTACGTAAATGAATACTTTAATTTCAAGTATTTCTAAAAATCATTAAAATTTGCAACTACTGATTATATCCCACTATATTATTATCCCATTACAATGAATTGAATCCAAAATACTCTACACAATCAGATGTAATGTGGTCCCAAACGAAATGGGTATAGCATTTTGTTGCAAACGGAACAGTTGGTGGGAACTGGAACAGCTTGGTACACCTCTAGCTCAAGCAGTCTCTGATTTACCTGTTTGTCAGTGGAGTGTGTTTTGCCATCTTTCTTGCCAGTCCTCCATGCTGCATACTAAGCCTTTGGAATTGATGAGCATTCCATCCCCTCTGAAAACGCTTTCTCTTAAAAGTGAGACTGATGGTAATAGCCCCTGTATTAAGGACAACTGGCTCACATTTACTAACCAATTTGGCTCTAACTACCTGGAGAGCACTTTTACTGTGCACTGCTAATATCTTTTGTCTGTAGGCTACTGTATGCTTTCCACCCTTATAATGTACCTGAAAAAGTGAGTACAAAAGCTCAACAGATGAGCAGCAGAGATTTACTTGCCACAGTTCTTCATCTTACTTAACTATAGCTATTAAAGAGTTCTGCCCTCTGTCATCACTCAACTTCACTCAATGGCGTGCCAGGGAGTTCTTCACCACTGTTTCACTTTTCTCAAATCATCATTCCCAACACCGTTCAGGCATTCCCTGCACACTGCCTGCTCAAATTTAATTTAACAGCATCACTGACTGCTACTCAAGTACATACAATAGTATAGAACTAAATCAATTTGTCAGCATACCAAATAATTTATTCTGTGTCTATGTATGTTCAATCGGCAATGTTAACCTAAACGACATTAAATGACCCTTCAGGGTAATCCATAACGATCTTGTAAACAATTATACATTTAAAATAGTATCACCTTGTCATTAATCATAGTGAGTTTGTGTCATTGTTAACAATTCTACTTGGAACAAGTGGAAAAAAAAAGAAAAGGAGTGGAAAAGAGTGTTCTTCAGAGAGAAAAGAGTCAGGACTACAAAGGAATATTCTGGGTAATGGTCAAAAATATAAAGGGGACAGCCAATGCTGTTTGTTAAACTTTTGCATGAAAACATTGCCTTAACTACTTCTTTGTTTGAAGTTTATTTTTGACAATGGAAGGATTGTGAATCAGTAACACAAGCGTTACTGATTTTTTTTTGTTTCACTGAACGATGGCAAATTTCCTGAAAAATCCTGTTTCCTTAACTACTTAATTTAATTAGGAACAATATTTCTCCTATTTTTTATAAATTGTAATAGATACAACTCCCAAGTAAAGAATCCTGACTCTGAGATTACTTATTCGGTTCTACAAAGAACTATATATATATATATACATTAAACTGTATAAATGGCAATAGCCTTATTTAATTTCAATAAACATTGAATCGCAAAAATTACTTGCTCCGCCGGGAGTCGAACCCGGATCTCTCACTTGCCGGGTGAATGTGCTACCATTACACCACAGAGCGCTTAATTTTTCCGATTCAATTATTTTGTATTTGGCCGTATCTGTCACATATGCGTTTAAATAAGCAAACGAACATATGATCGGAAGACCAAATACCTGTCAAACGACTTTTATTTACATTAAACTGTATAAATGGCAATAGCCTTATTTAATTTCAATAAACATTGAATCGCAAAAATTACTTGCTCCGCCGGGAGTCGAACCCGGATCTCTCACTTGCCGGGTGAATGTGCTACCATTACACCACAGAGCGCTTAATTTTTCCGATTCAATTATTTTGTATTTGGCCGTATCTGTCACATATGCGTTTAAATAAGCAAACGAACATATGATCGGAAGACCAAATACCTGTCAAACGACTTTTATTTACATTAAACTGTATAAATGGCAATAGCCTTATTTAATTTCAATAAACATTGAATCGCAAAAATTACTTGCTCCGCCGGGAGTCGAACCCGGATCTCTCACTTGCCGGGTGAATGTGCTACCATTACACCACAGAGCGCTTAATTTTTCCGATTCAATTATTTTGTATTTGGCCGTATCTGTCACATATGCGTTTAAATAAGCAAACGAACATATGATCGGAAGACCAAATACCTGTCAAACGACTTTTATTTACATTAAACTGTATAAATGGCAATAGCCTTATTTAATTTCAATAAACATTGAATCGCAAAAATTACTTGCTCCGACGGGAGTCGAACCCGGATATATATATATATATATATATATAGTTCATAAATATTTCTTATACAATTTTAACATTTTACTTTTAACATTTGTAATGTTGAATTAAAAACGTAACATACCTGTTTAGAAAGGGTTATGAAAGCTTCTCTGATCTCTTTTGAGGAACTGTTTTTTGACACATTAAGAATCTCGTAATGAGTCTTGAAGATGCCACTGCAAAATAAAGGATAATACAAAGCAAATAATTCCTTAATTGTTAGTGCTTTCAAAATTTTTATAGAATACAAACAGGAAGAGTTTGAAATGTCTCTCCTCTTCACTTTTTTCCCATATTAACTCTGCTGATCATTGTTGAGTGGTACTTCGATGTATTTAAAAATCGTACACAATAAGAGTTATAATACATTACCGTAACAAGAAGAATAAAATATATATACAATAACAATTTTCTTTACAATAACATTACAGGACAACGAAATCAACTATGGCCTAGACCTAAATATCAAAGAAACCTTACAATATTTTTAACTTGCCCAGCTTGATATCAATAAGCTTTTGTGAAATGGAGGAAAGAATTCTCTCCATGTGTTACCAGAAGCCAAACCCACAAGTTGAAGCTACTTAAACAAATCTCGTCACTTCTGAGAAATATCTTACATATTTTCCTCATATTCATCACCATTTCCAAAGTCTCAAAATATTAGTTACTTCTTGTTGTTTATTGTTTACATTAAAATTACTATTTAACTAATAAGTTGAAATCATATGATAAGTTTAAAAAAATTGTAATATCGAATTATCCTTAGGATAAAACAATCAAACCATTCGATAAAAGCAATTAAATGAGTGTACGCCACTTATTAAAGTCTACCCATTATATCCTTCAAAGGAAAAAAATGAACAGGCTCTACTATGAATCAACACTGAATACTTAAATGTCTTTATACTCGTATTGTTTCATCTGAAAAGGTTTTTGTTTGTCTTCATTACTCATATTCTTGTGGCTGTGGACTAAGATAATCTATGCTTTCTTTATAGCCTGTATCAAATTTAACTTTCAATTACAAAGAAGGAATACCATTAATACTAGACTAGCCTGCTTATAAAGTTAACTATTCATGATGAATCGGTATCAATGAGGTTATTGGCCAGAGTAGCCATTCAAAATTTTAATGTTATTAACGTATTCTCCTCGTCCTCCTGAAAAAAAATTTATATCGTTTCAGGGGGTGCAAATCACAATTAACTATATATTTTTTAATAGTTGAAATGTAAATGTAAATTTGTAGTTGTATTTGTGTACTGTGCTTCTTGTTATCTATATTTTTCAGCATTATCTGCTCCTGCTTATCTTGAGTGTTCTGTGGTTAGAACAGCTTAGTGGAGCATCAACAACCGTCCCATGCACTAGCATTCATTGCCTGATGGATAACTATGGTATCCATTACTCGCGTTACTCTAATACCATCAAAGATATCCCTCTTGGTGCCTGCTGGAACCAGATCCAGGAATATGTTTTCAACCTGCCACCACTCAAACAATTACAGCTATCACGGTCCTATTGCTCGACTTCATAGGCGTGGAAACAGCATTCCTTCCGATGGTGATATGTTTTATGACAGCATCGCACACCTTAAAAAGAGACTGCAACAGTAATGAGTGATAGAGTTTTTTTTCCCCTTAATATCAGTTGGAGATGATGTTTGTGATTTTTCACTATTGTAACATTATTTCACAAATCTTAATACTTATTTATTATTCCACTGCATAATCACTACTTTCTGTAATTTAATTAGTTGTTATTTATTTTGTTGATGTTATATTTAAGTTGCATGAAAATGTTGTGAAATTATTGTATATTGGCGGATGCCGTTGAAATAATAATAATAAATAAATCAGTTTTTAAAGTTATTTATGTATTTTATTGAGGATTATGTGGGCAGGTAATATATTAGGAAATTAATTTATTCCCTTATGATTAGTGTTTTTTTTTTTTCAGAGTGAGCGTATGAGTTCGCTGTGTAATCATGTATTATTTTTAAGTCGAGAAAAGCTACTTGTATGTGATCGGAAATTACCACATGATATGTAAGTAGATAGTACATACATACGAAATTAGGAAGTTCATGGTTACATTAGTTTTGTTTATTTATTGAACTTGTGTTTGTTTTTACAATATTAACTCATTTGTAAAAAGTTTGATTCAACTGGTTTGCATTATTTTTACATTAATTTTTATCCACACTTGTAATGAGATTCATGTTATTTTGCAATCGTTCTCCTGAAGAAAACAATATAAAGTTTCAGAAGATGGAAATAACAAATAATGAAATTTAGAACACTGAACTACTTTTCTTACAAGACAGTAGGAAGTTATGGTTAGGTGGATTTACAAGATGTGATTTTTTACAAGTTGCGTTTTTTAGCTTGCAGTAATGACCGGATGCATTCGTAATCAGTACATCTTGAATTTGATCTTTAAGTGATACGTACTGCCTCAAGGGATGTTTTTCATATGTCGCCATCAGTGTAGGGCAGTACCGGCTGCTGTAGCCCGAACTAATGGCCAGAGGCACTTGTGTCAGGCTGATATGAACTTTTATTTTTAGATGGTAAACATTAAGAAAAACATCTTTTATTTGGGTAAAATTACCCTGATTTTAGCAATTGTTATTTTATCCAAATATGGCGTAATGGCTAATCTCAGCAGCAACCAATTCGAGGTTGACTCACGTTAATAACAATACTATGCAATGCCAGTAAAACAATGTAATATTACAATGCATGAGAGTAGTTCCATTTTCTATAACTTTGATATTTTTCATTTGCACCCATTGAGGCTTTATATTGTTTTGTTCAGGAGGATGATAACAATGGGTTAGTAACTCTCCTTTTGCCATAACATTGTGAACTTACGGTACTTTGGGATTATACTGACCACACCAGTATGAAGGACACAGAAATATAAATTTATAGAAACAAACATGATAGAACGAAAAAACAACTGTTTAACCCCTTGAATGCTGTGATACTCTTGCAGTACTGACACCTCACTGCGGGGTTTTTTTGCCACTTGCAACCAAAAATTAATGTTAATCATTTTATTGGCAAAAACAATATTATACAGCACTCTGAGTACTATTTATTTAGAGGGCCAGTTCCAGAATACAATAAGGAGTAATTAGGGGGAAACCCGTATTTTTTATATAATGGGATGGTGGGGGGGAGGGGGGTTGAAGGAACTAAAGATGGGTAGGAAATTATCTGTTTATAATTCTTTAGCAAGTGAAAAATAATACTCACAATGAAAAGAAACGTATTTATTTAGAACATTTGTTTGTATTTACACTTTGTAAAGCTCTTTGAGTTATTATTCAATAATTTCTCAAATCCAATCCTATTTCAGAACTCGGCATTTCTAAAAATCTTCTAATCTCATACTCGCCTTCGTTATCCATAGACATAATGGTAGTCTAATTATCCAACAACAACAAAATTATGTCCAGTAGTAATACTATACTAGTAATTATATTTATATAAATAAACACTATATAAATAAAACACCTCAATAAGTCCGAAAACACATAAAAGCACAAGACAAGACCACTTCTGTGACTGACATTTGACAAAACTTATTCAGAACAGAAATGCACGTGGTTTTGTGGTAGTTGAAATATAATATATCAGGTAGCAGCACCAATCAACAAGAGAATAGTGTCCAGATAGTTCATATTGAGGCCGCTAGATGGTGTGGGCCCCTTTGTTCAGTAGTAGTGGACTACAACAAAGAGATACATCGTGTTCCGTACATTTACGGGCGTAGCAGTGAGGGCTCCGCGGACGAAAACGTATATGTACGTTTACAGCAGTCAAGGGGTTAATTATAAAATTACAAACTTACAAGTGTTTCCAGGTATTGTGATCGGTATCGTTGTCGCTGTTATCTTATCTTTATCGAGAATCCCGATTACGGCAGGCCGCGCAGCATCACATGATTTGCACGGTACATAATTGCCTTTCCATTACAATTCAATTTATATTTCTGATCAGCTCCTCTAGAATTTGATATTTTACTGATAGGTACTATCTCGAGGGATGTTTTTCTTTCGTCGACATCACCTTCGGTGCTGCCCCGCGCTGATGGCCGGAGGCACTCGCATTTTGGGTGGCGGAGTGTGATCAAGAATAAAAAAGTTTTGAGTGTTTTTTCAATAAAGAGTTTAGTTTGTTTTTGTTGAATTTTTGTGTTTGGAGAAATGTAGAGGTAAAACACGGAAGTACAACAAAGCGACGAACCAGCTGAACGGGCGGCGAGACTCTGCAATCACGTTATCTACTAGACCGCTCGACTTTGACCTCTGTCTGAGGATGGGGAGGGGTTTGCGATAAGACAATTCCTGTTTTATATTGACGAAATATTGTTCTACGCTAATCTAGTTATCAGTAGAAGCAAAATGTCAAATAACGATTCATGTCTGGGTGTGGTCGGTATAATCCCAAAGTACCGAACTTACCATAACATTGTGTTAATTTCGAACATTGTTTTGTTCATAATTAATGAATCTTCATTTGAAAAATCAATAGCCTATAAGTTAACATTTTTTAATTACATCTACAGTAACATATCTTTAGGGAAAACCTTTTGCACCTCTTACACTGCGCATTCACGGTCTCGCGCAGGAAGCCGATAGTCGCTCCGACCAGACCACGGGAAACGCCCCGATTTATCACGTTGTAGTGACAAAGCCTAACAAGATCAAGCCATTGCGGATCTGTCAGTGAAACTAAAATTAATTGGTTTGTTTGTACCGTTTTTTTCTGGCATGTATATTATTTAGTTGGTCGTAGTATTTTGTATTAATTGTTTTGATGTTGCAAACATGTAGTGTAGTTACCCAGTGTTTCATTGGTTAACGCTTTCTTTAATCTTCAAGTTAGGTAAATAAGTACCGGTAGAGGCGTTAGTTTTAGTTCTGTGTTTAGCGAGACAGTCGTGTTCGTATTTAAAAGGGTGTTTTGTTTATGCAAACAATCGTCACCGCCCCCCCCACACACAGCAAATATCTGCAAACCTTGTTCTTTTGGCGTTATGTGTTGTTATATCATGCGGTAGTTGTAAATAGTGTACTTTAGAGTGTATGGAGATTTTATGTAGAAATTGTTGTAGTAATGATTTATTAGTGTTTTTTTTATTTACTGATTTTAATCAGTATGCCTCCAAAATTTTATTTGTAGATGTCACTGGCGACAAAGTATTTTAACAGACAATTTTCGTTTGAAATCGGCATATGAGAAATGTACGATTAACTGTAGATATAAAAAAAGGACATGAAAGGAAAATTTTGCGCTGTCCAAATATGTCAAAATGTTGACTACTAAACTTGAAGATTTTGATCATCAACTTGCTCAGTTGTGCATGATATAAATTTGAAACGAGAGACCTTGTATTTTAAGAGTGTGAAACGCATTTGACTTGTGGTTGACAAGAAAACTGAGCGCGCATTTCTAAAAACCTGCTTTGTTAAAGAAAAAATCCGATCCAATTAAAATCTTAACAGCGTTATACAGTTATAAAAAACAAGTCATTTGCTAATTTGTAGTAGGTCTGGGGTTTTTAACCCAAAACCTTCTAAGGAAACTAGAAAAAGAGGAGTCTTACTTAATTTCCACACTGACTACATGCGATGGGCGTATTGTTACAGGATCAATGCGAGGGTGATGAATACGAACATGGCATCTTGAAAGTTATGCACAAAACGATAAAAACATTTGTTTCTGAAAGGAAAAGACTGTTGTAAAACGGACTAGATAGGGCTTATTCATGCCATCATGCTAGATGATTGAAGCAAAAACTCTTTCGATCGACTTAACAATATTAGAAAAAGGCAAATTGACTTTTTTTTTTTTCAAAGTTTAAAAGATGTACTGATCTCGCCACAAAACATCGCTAGAAATGGACGCAAATCTGATTGTAAACTACGGTAATTCTTGTTGGGAAGTTGTGCATCATATTAGGAAAAAGTCTACACCGTGAGACTTGTAAACCTCGGACTGCAACTGTCGCAGCATTTTGGAATGCAAACATTGTTCTGCGTGCATCCACAGAATACAGCTTGCCACTTGATTGACGCCTGCATAAAGTGGAAACCATGTGCAAGCATATTTCACTTACCTTTTGCCGGAAAGTTGAAGTTGTGGAATCAATCCGCTACTCAAAACACTGAAGAATAGTCAAGAGATGAAGTGTGCTGCAATCTACAAATTGGACATTGAGTATGAGTAATACCTCTGGCGCAGAAAAAGCCGCAATTTTAGAAGATATTGGAATATACAAACACAGACAGACACAGTTCTGCACTCGAGGGGTTAAAAAGATTGCAGTTGTTTAGACAGTTTCAAATTAATAGTAAAACCAAATGGAAATCGCATTAGAAGAAGTCAAAGACATGGGAGCATGACTATTAAATCACTTCAATTAAAAACTTATACCTATATGCAAGGACAGGCAACTGCTTAGTGAACGGGACCTTCGTTTCCCGATGTGAAGTCAGGCCAAAAGCAAAAATTATCGATCCACAAAGGCGATTTCTCTCACTTACAGGGGGGAAAGGGATGGTCCAACAGTCCCTATACGCGCATATGTTAAATTGACATTATTTTCTGGTTACCATTATCTCCTGTTCTCAACTAATGAGTTACAACTTTTGAAATTTTTTACAGTGACTTTATTGTCATGGTTGCTGAGGCATTGGACGAAAAAATCCTATGTTCAAAACATACATAAAAAAAGTGTTTGTTTTAAACAAATTTGATTAAAAAAACAAGTTTTTTTACAATTAATGTTATTTATAAAAAATATTTTTTCCCTTGTTCAGTTTTCTACCACATTTAAAATCTTTTAGGTCCAAAGCTTTACATTATAGAATAAAGGATAGTGCAGATACAAAATTCATCAAAAATATCTCATCCAAAGGTACTTTAAGAATTATGTTGTGTACCTAAGTATGAAAAAAAACTTATTTTCACGGAAATCAAGACGATAAACAAAAAAATTCTTTGGAATATTGTACTTTAATTTGACAATTTACAAATTAATCTTTGATCATTCACTTTTTAAATCCTTTCAGGGCGAGTACTCAGTATCATCCACTTCTTCTTCTCTCAATTTTTCACCTTCTTTCTCTTGACACCTGGACAACCTTGGATGCCAACCCCCGCTGACCGGTTTACTCCGATTTTCTGATTCGGAGCTTTGTCAGCAAACCTTCAAAGCTGTCCTATTGTGTTACTGCCGATATATGAGATTCCCAAATGCTTAAATAAACTTCTAAAGCTACCAGGGTTGCATTATTGAAAGTTATGTATGGCATCGTACTCCCCTAGTTCAGAGTGTTTTATGGGCCCGACAAAAAACATTTTTCGGCAACCTGCACCACACATACGTTGTTTGGAAAACTGGAAAGTCGTCAGCTGATTCAACACAGGATTTCTGGGTAATTTGAAATCAATAACTATTGCCAATCTCATAAAACAAACTACTACATACTAAAACCACTCAAATAATACATGTATCTTTAGCTATTGTATGAAAACCCACTGATGTGAGGCAATTGGGGCTGATAGTTCTAGCAATTCAAAAAATGTGCGACGGCATGTTTCAAAAAATTATTTAAAAATATTTTAAAAATCAAAAGTTGACACATATGTTGTTTCGTATTAAAAATGTTGAAGAAAATACTCAATTTGTTAATAAAACAAAATAAAAACTAAATGTGAAAGATTTTTAAATTTTTTAGTGTTGGAACTACCCTTAAGAAAAAAAAGAAAGCAAGGATTTCAAAAAAAACCTACAAGTGAAGAGTGGTCAACAAATTGCTCTAGACGCCCTTTTTGCGAAGCTGACAACAAGAGTTGGAGGGAGATCAGGTTCGTAGTCAATTTAACGTTTATTATTATACATTTGGGGAAAAGGTAAATTTGTGAAGTATTAATTGTTTTTTTATGTTTGTTTTGAATCTAAAAGAAATTTACTTGCAAAAATTACAATGTGGGTTTGTCATTGATACGTTACTAAACTTAAAAATCTGATAAATTGTAATTTACATTGTCTTCTGTTATCCTGTAAATTGAAAGGAGGTCGTCGAGTCTATTTCTTTAGAAGTTACAGTCTATACTTTAACATCACTTTCAGTTCTAACCAACCAATTTTATGTAAAATGATTAATAGATGAAAATAATAAGTGTAAAACCTAACGGCTATTTTCTATTTTCTAAGGCACACTCACAAGAAATGGGAAATTAAATCAAAATTGCAACGAAAAACCACCTGTAAATATTTGTACAAATTTAGAAAATTTTTACTTAAACTAAGAAATTGTTGAAGTTCTACAGTAGTCTTTTATATGTAAGTATTACTACTATCCAATAATTGTTTATTTTAAAAAACAAGTGTATTGCTATGTTAATAGTTTGCGGTATTTGTATTTATCATTGTTTTAGTTTACAATATTAAAATAGTCACTAGTAATCACGTTTTATAAAAAAAGCGACGATAAATGGTCGAAAAACATTACTAATAATTTATCATAATAATATAGGACTAAAGAGTAACCATATAATTGTTCATCTGAACGCGTTTATAAATATGCCATGTATTATTTATCGCATGTAGGATAATATTGTAACGAGCCGAAAGCTACGGTGTGATAGATCGGGCGTTCGCGTAGTAAGGTCGGAGCGACTCGGCTCCCTGCGCTGAGACGTGGATGCGCAGTAAAGAGGTGCAAAAGGTTCTCCCCACCAAGGATACGTATTCTACAGTTATAACTATTTAAGTAATTAGGCTATTGTATAAAAACCAACTCCATACAAACCTATTTGATTCATCATTAAATACTACTTTAGAATTGTAAATAATTTTTGGCTGCAGTATAATAAGCACCCAACAATCGAATCATTGATTAGAATCACAATCGAATAATCTCGATTAGAATGATTTAAATGGTGTCAGACATGTTTACCCTGTCAAGTAATTGTCTGCTTGCAGATCATCTTTATGCAGAAGAGAAGTATGGTTTTCTGGAGAAGATGCTACAACTTCCCGAAAACGGTTAATCATTGTTGTACATGAGAAAACATATAATTACGCATATTTCAATATTTCCTGTTATAAGTGATTTTTTATTTTGTTATCATTTCATTATTATTTGTGAGATTTTCCTATTTCCATTTCTTTTAGTTTTTTTGATCGTTAAGAGTTCATTTATTATTTATAAGATTATCACTATGTGGGTGGTATTAGTTATTTTAATTTAAAATATGATTGTGATTATGGTTATAGATATGTTTTATAAACACGTATTCGATAAATAAATATTAAGTATCAGTGATTGTACTAATCTATATAAAAAACTGGGTCGACATACTCTACCCAAAAAACCTGCCCTTTTCATAGTTACCAGGCCTTCAGCTTATTACGAAATATAATTTAATTAAACCATGAAGCATATGTGAATGGATTAGTTGCTTGTATAAACTCAACAGCCTTGATGTCACAGATTAGAAAGCTTACCTAGAGGTAAATTTGTAGCGTAGAAACCAGCAACATACTTTTATTGATTTCTTATTAAAAACTTTACTTGAGGCTGGAAATATTTTCGGTAAATAAAACATTTTTGAATAGTCTAGACCCCCATAGGGGTCTAACCTCTAAGTCACTTTTCCTAAGGCAAAAAAGGTTACTGATGTGATTTTCTACATTGTCTGTTGACTGTAAAAGAAACCAGGCAAAAACTAATACAAAATCTTGCAATGCCCCACTTACATTTTCGAAATGTAATATAGTAAGTAAAATAATAAGTAATCCAATAAAAACAAAAAAGTGCCAATAATATGAATAAACAATCTAATGAACGTAGAACCAAGAACTGATAATTTACAAGACTTCCTGTCAGTCGTTTGTCACTTCACTTGACCTAACTCCGATCCGTATCCTTCTGCTTGTTCATATTTTTTTAAACTTAAACCAGCTGACATTCAAAATAAACCCAGATGTTAAAAATAAAACCTTATTATTCCATCGTAAATGTCTGATTGGACGTATTACGGCTCCAGTGTATATATGATATTGCATATTTTGCTGTTTTCTAAAACGCGTGCAGGCTTCACCAACATGCAATACTAGAACGTTTACGTTCTCAAATTAATTACATTAGTGTTAACAGTGGTTAACTAATACTCAGTTTTAATTGTTAATATATTATTTTTTAATAATGTTGCTTATAGTTGTGTAATATAACTTAATGGTAATTTATTTCATCTTAGTTTACTTGGATCTACATGGCCCGTACTTTTTATGGCTAACATCGAAGTCTTCCTGTTGACAGTAGTATCAACGCGAAGAAACATTGCTAACAAAAATTTATCTTCTTGAAAAATTTTGGCTACGCTGCAAAGTCATCTTCAAATAACAGGTTTCTGACACGGTGTGAACTATAAAGCTACGTTTACACCAAAGTCTTCCACAAGTTTAGGCAATGTTTGCTTTTTCAACAAAATACAATAACTATTTGTGTCTTCCACTTAGAGACAAATCTTCTAAGTTTTGGTTTCCTGCGGTGTGTCGGTACATATATAAAAAAGTTGACAGTTAAAAGCGGAAGATTTTTTGTTGCACGCTTTGTATGAGCAGCTTGTAGGAAACTAGTGAAGAATTGTTCCCCCTACGCAACTGCTCTACTCAACCCACTACTGTCAGTGCACGTGTGTATATCAGCTGCAGATTTCTTTGGTGATTTCGTGTGTGTTTTTGTTATGTTTGTCTCAAAATGGAAAGCTGTATTGATGAGAACGAATAGACCAGGACCAAAACACATGAACTACCTGAACTTTATGACACGCAATTTAACTAACAAGCTGCGGCAATAACTGCGTCCCGCGTTATTGAGTAACTTTTATACACTTGCTTAAGATGCAGTCTGAGACAATGTCAGTGTGTTATAATATGTTGATTGGTATCAATGTTCTTTTTGTGGTGTTTACTATTTATATTTAATAATTACTAAAAGTAAAATTACAAATAAACTCTGGGTTTTATTGGAGGATGTGGTGAACTAGGTAACTCACAGGTCCTAATAATTGTATGTGTGGGGTCTGCGTGTATGTTGGCGTAAAACTACGTGGGACCGCAGTTGTTATCAGGTAATATTATAGTCTGTGGTTAACGTTCACACTTAGATGTCTATACTTTTTGATCCTAGAGTAAGCAGATTCATGCAGAGACTGACTAAACTACGGCTAAACACTCGACTCATACTTTTATATTTTTGCCGCACGTACAACTTTTTCGCCAGGGGCACAGCCATCGCTGCTCCCCTCTCTAAAAAATGCTGCTCTGCACCCACTCCACAAGCTTTTAAAAGTAGAAGTAGAGTAATGTAAGTGATATGTAATTGAATTTTAGGCGAAGGGATTATATAGCCAAATATTGGAACTATTGAAATCAGCATTATTGACTAATAATTAAGATTTCCGCAAGTTAAAATTCCCATGGACGAAAACAGGGTTAAAATTGGTAACTTCAAAGACGTGTAAAACAATGAACATTGAAATGGCGGGAATATATTGTCAAGCCAATGTCACTCTGATGAGATTTGACTAACTATCTAGTTTTATTTTATATCGTTTTGTCTTTCTTTCAAAGTTTGAACGATTTTAACAAGAACGACATAGGGGCAGTGGGGAAGTTAGCAAGTTAGCAATCAGCAGATTTATTTTGAACTGCAATATTTGTACTTCTTTTTTCAGCAAAACAACCATTATGAGTGAACATAGCATCAGTGAACAATAAATTCACAACTGAGGACGAGGCTATTTTTTATTGTTGTTATCAGGCTTTGTAGTAGTGTTTGACCTGATCTTGATTCGAGAGTTGAATTGTACAGAGTAAGTTTGATGTTTGTTAAGGTTTACAGAGAAAATGTTAAAATTGTTTTGTTGCTTAATTCTATTAACCGGTGATTAAATCTCACACCTTATCTTGTTAGGTTAGTTTTAGTATGCTAAGAACGGATGGAATTTTGTTCTAAAACATCAAGTAAACATTTTATGACAAATATAAATAATGTGGAACTAATATATCTGTTGTTTAGTTCATCTACAAAATATTTACTGATTTAGTACAACTTGTAACATGTTGTTCTATACTTTTTACTTTCAGAATATATAGGTTAGTTTCCATGCTTGGAAATAAATTAAAAGGTACTAGTTTAATTTAAGACCTACTATTTTGGACATTTTATTGATGGTTTTGAATGGAAATTTTTTAATAAGTGGTTAGGATAGCAATATTAATTAAAAAGTGTTGGAAGATCTTAAAAGCTAAAGAGTACGGTATATTTTCCTTTATGGAAGGAAGGAAATTTCTCTTGGGTAGAGTGATAGGCCCTCAGGTGTGGTAGTAGGCCCTTGGGTAGGATGGTAGGTCCTCTGGTAGACAATCAGGTAGTTAGGTTTGGTAAGTTTTTGTGGTAATTATCATATTAATGGCCGGAGTGGAAAAATACGAGTTTTGCGATATTAACTTATTGGTATCGTCCTACAGAACAAAAAAAGTATAAGGTTTGATGGGTTGGAAATGAGAAATAACAAAGTTCTAGAACATAAAAAATTAAACAACTATTCACGTGCGGAGTAATATTTCCATGTTCTACATCCACGTCGATCGTCACGTGACCTTTTGTGACCATGATTCAACCTCGTGATGACGTCATCGGTTGCGCCGCCATCTTTGCAAACGTAAATGAAAAATAATACTAAAATGAGCAGTATTCTGATCCAAATGAACAATCTTTTTCTTAATTTCGAGCTACAAATTAATTATTTGTTATTGAAATGAGACGAGTGCCTCCGGGCTGATATTAATGAAAGAAAAACATCCCTCGAGATAGTACCTATCAGTAAAATATCAAATTCTAGAGGGGCTGATCAGAAATATAAACCATTGAAATGTAATGCAAATAAAGGCAATTAATCATGTAAAGTAAAAAAACTTAGTAAAGCATGAAACACTTTAACATAAATATATAGATGGATATTAACAGAGAACACTTACCATTAGTGTGTTGGCGGACATAACTGAGCAGCAGCAACAAAAAAGTGGATTTTTTAAAATTGCAACGTTATAACTTTACTAACGTACTTTTTCTAATTTTCCTATCGCAACGAAACAACAAAGTCTCCCGGTTTAAAAACAACACGCGACCGCACAACGAACAATTACACTCATTATTAAAAATTCCATGTTCAATCAAAAAGGAAATAATTTCGTTTCGGTTAAAACGTAAACTCTTTACGTGCCCTACTAAACACTCCGACACACACAATTCACTAGGGTTGGTCGAACTAGTGGATGGTTGATTCATAATTGTAACGCACTCACTCAATCCAACCTACTGAACACATATCTTGTGAAGCACTGACTCATGCCCCGGAGAACTCAGATAACAGATACGTTATCAGGCTGCTATCAGTCCCGGCCGCAGATAATATTCAAGTAAACAGATTATCCAGACACAACACACAAGCTGAATATTAAAACATTAAAAACTTAACTACTTATGAATATACCCCCTAAAATCAAGTTATTTGTCATTTGCACCCCCTAATACTATTTATATTTTTTGTTCAGGAGGGTGAGCAGAATACGTTGATAACGTCAAATTCGTGATTTGCCGCTCCGGCCTTTTATCTTATAGCTACCGTTTTTGTTTGCTTCATTAACAAAGTAATGTTTATTTAGTGTATTCTTTTATGTTTATTTTTTACAATGATAGGAGGAGACTGTAATAAGCGGTCTATACTCGTTAGTCGTTATTATCAAACGATTCACAAGGTGCGCAACAAGAATAAAATTATAACTTATTAACAATCAAAATAATACATTACAATTTTTAATCTCTTGGGTAGAGTGCGATAAGCAGAACCGGTTTTTGTATATCGATTAGTATAATCATCGATATGTCATATTCGTTAATCGAATACGGATTTATAAACCATATCAACATATTTATAGTCATAATAAGAATTACATTTTAAATTAAAATAATTAATATAACGCACATAGCGATAATCTTATAAATAATAAGTGTGTTTAACAAACAAATGATTAGAACTGGAAATAAAAAAAACTCATACATAATAATGTAATTATAACAACATAACAAACATTTATAATAGAAAATACAAAATATGCGTAATTGTTGTATGTTTTCTCCTGGATAGCAATGATAACCGCTTTCAAGAAGTTTGTGAAGCATCTTCTGTAGAAAACCTCATTTCTCTTCTGTACAATACTCACAGAGATGATCTTTAGGCAGGTCGGTTGATATGCCACTTTTTAAACTTCTTTTCACAGTCCTCTCTGAACTTTCAACGTGTATTATATGAAAAAGTGTTTGTAGTTGATACAACTTAGTTATTGTTAAAAAATCGTATTGTTGGTTATATCAAAATGTATAATTAAGTAGTATTGTTTGAATACCGATATAAAAACCTGTGTATGCTTATCGTACTCTATCCAATCTTATTTAACTCCTAAAACTTCTCTTGACCGTTTGCCAAGAACTGTCATCAATTGTTTACCTCACACAGTTTTCTAATATTCATAGCTATTTACATATTCAAAATTTAGTTACTTCTTGTTTACATTAAACATTACTATAATTTATAAGATAAAATTATATGTTAGTTGAATAAATAGTAATATAAAATTTTTTTATTTCATGAAAACAAACGAATAATAAGTGTAGAGGGGCCGCTATTAAAGTCTACCGCCAATAAGATTTTGTATTTTGGTACGTTGTGTTATTATCCGGAAGCCCCTGTTTTTGGGAGTTTTTTCTCATGGACTACTTAAAAAAATTTACATTATTAGAAAAGAACAGACTACTATTTTCATTTGCAATACTTACTGTGAGAATTGCATGTCCATTATCTGTTGTTTTCTTCCATAAGGAAAGCGAGGAGGCCACTCTGTTCCTATCTACTATTTGTTCCCTATCAAGTTTTTTATAAGTAGGTTTAGATTTAAATAAGAAAATATGTTACGAGTTGTAAAACCAAAGTTAAAGAGTAACCTTTTTTTCCCCCTTGGGGCGGACCTACTGCATGCACTTAAGCCTCTTAATGAGTGCTCATGTGATCTAGTGAGTGGAGCTTGATTTTGGCACTATTTCAAGGGATGGTTTTTTTTTGTTTTCTCACCAGAAGTTTTTTCTCGATGGGGCCACCAAAGCTTGCACTGATGCTTGGGTATTTTCAATCGGTACTTTCCAACCTCAGATCGACCAACGTGACATAAACGTCAAGAACATTTGGAAGATTTGAGAGGAGATCTGAGTTTGGGAAACACCTACTGATCAGAGCTTCCTTTAAGTGTCTCTGGTAAAAAAGAAATACATTTCCTCGAGATAGGCTAGTACCTAAATTCCAAGCTCAGATCATAGTAAGCTCCTCGTTAAACTTTTAACAAATAGATAAAGACCGTGTGGCCTCTTTTCTTGCTGACATCGCTTCCTTTTAAGAGGCAAAAATTTTGTACGCAAAACCGATCATCCATGACATGTAATTTTTCATAGTAAATCAAATAATAAAGTCTGTTTCTTTCTTAATAATGTAGTTTTTTTTAGGTCCCAGGTAAGGAAACAGTCTTCCTAAAAAAATAGTGGCCATCTGTATAATACATCACAATTTAACGTATTTGGGTCTTAGAAATTTTCTGACTTGAGGAATTTACTCAAATGCACAGGAAATACCATTTTACAATAATTGACACAAACCGTATGTACGGCATGATCATTCAGAATGCTAACAAGAGTAAAAACTAATAGAGAGTAATGAGGGATAGATCCCCTCATGCGAAAATCTTTCTTATTAGGTTTATCCTCACTTTTTTCTTCAATATTTGTCTATTCTTAACACTTTAAGTACAGTTCCATTAAAATAATCAATGAACCCATTTAAAGTGGGACTTGTAAAAATTTACCAAATTAAATTTGAAAACAAAATTCAAGATACTATTTTCATTTTGCTACTATACTGTTTTAGACAGCTTTCTTCAACAATCTGGACAGGCTGGGGAAAAAACAATAAAGTGGTGCGTTTGGTTAATTAAGGAAAGAAAGAAGGGCTGACATAATTCTTACTCTTGTGTAAAGACAAACAAGTAAGTATATATAAGTTCCCTCCTACAGTGCCAGCGACTTGTTTTGAGTGCCTCTAGGTTCTCTCTGTAATGGCCAAGGGACTCATATATTGTGTGATTTTATCATATCCACTTCAGACTTAACCATCAAACAGGGCTTTAATCCTGACAAATATGATATCTATAATGAACTAAACTATCTCAAATAGGTAAATTATTTAAATTTCTTTAATAAACCTCACCACTTTATCCACTTTAGCTTATTAAGTTGTAGCATAATAAGCACTAGCCACACAGTGGTGGGAAGGGTAAAAAACTACCTTTATTAGTTTTAACAATTTCAATATAAAAAGACTGGATCTGGTTATTGTACTATACCTGATCTCTTTACTATCCTAGGTTGTAAATGTTACTTTTACACTACCACTAATTAATAGCATGTGAAGTAAAATTACACACAACCAACCGATAACTGCACCATGTTTTATAAACAAAGTATTAAAATACTAAATAAATGTAAATTACCAGAATGTTTACTTATATACTGTCATAAACATAAACACAGTAACTAAGGTGATAAAAGTGTCACATATTTTAATGAAACATATGGTACTTTATAAAATAACTTATGTATAACTATCATATGTTTGTATATTATTTGTACTTAATGTTTACAAACATCCTAATGTTATTCTTCAGGTATATTATTCATCAATTTCTTTTTCTTCTGGTAATATACAATAATAACCACAATTCTAATAGTGTTGTGCTTTATTTGTATAATATGTGTTTCAAAGTTTTGATGTTTGTGTTAACAGGATATATTATTATTTCTGTAGTTTTAATATTAATAATAGTCTCTAATTATATATTTTGATCACAAAGTATTTAAATCCAAAAGTAAGCACAAAAGGGTGCTTACTTAAAAAAATGAAATAGCCTATTTAAGAATACATTTACTAATCTGTAAGTAATTAATAGTGTCAAAAACTGCACAAACTACGGTGCCAAATGTTAAAATGGTACTTTGGGATTATACCGACCACACCAGTATGAAGAACACAAAAATAGAAATTTATAGAAACAAACATGATAGAACGAAAAAACAACTCTTCAATTACAAAATTACAAACTTACAAGCATTTCCAGGTATTGTGATCGGTATTGTTGTCGCTGTTATCTTATCTTTCTCGAGAATCCTGATTACGGCAGGCCGCGCGGCATCACGTGATTTGCACGGTACATAATTGCCTTTCCATTTCAATTCAATTTATATTTCTGATTAGCCCCTCTAGAATTTGATATTTTACTGATAGGTACTATCTCGAGGGATGTTTTTCTTTCGTCGACATCAGCGCGGGGCAGCACCGAAGGTGCTGTCGAAGCCCGCGCTGATGGCCGGAGGCACTCGCATTTTGGGTGGCGGAATGTGATCAAGAATAAAAACAAGTTTTGAGTGTTTTTTTAATAAAGAGTTTAGTTTGGTAAATGTTTGTTTTTGTTAAATTTTTGTGTTTGGAGAAATATAGAGGTAAAACACGAAAGTACAACAAAGCGATGCACCAGCTGAACGGGCGGCGAGGCTCTGCAATCACGTTATCTACTAGACGCTCGACTTTGACCTCTGTCTGAGGATGGGGAGGGGTTTGCGATAAGACAATTCCTGTTTTATACTGACGAAATAGTCTTCTACGCTAATCTAGTAATCAGTAGAAGCAAAATGTTAAATAACGATTCATGTCTGGGTGTGGTCGGTATAATCCCAAAGTACCGTTAAAATTAAGACAGTTTTTCTTGTAGTTTTTTATAATTTAGTATATTACCAACTATTATTCAACATTATAAATGGTTCATTTGAAAGAGCTTGTTCACATCAAGAAGACATTTTGATGTAGATTATTAAAAAAAAATTATAAACCTTTAAGCTGCAGAAAAAGAAACTCCTTTGGTGTCTGATGTAAACTGCTGCAATTAAGTAACTGGCTTTAGTTTAAAACTCTATGAATTGTTTTCACCTGTGGTTATAAAGGACCAATCAATGTTTAGATTACGCAGCTGGTTTTTCAATAAAGGAAAATAATTTATTAGATGTTAAATGTAAAATGTACAGCTCACAATACAATACATTTTTGTATTACATAAATTATTAAAATAATTTAAAATTTTAATTTTTTAACATGACAGCAAATAGACAATTACAAAGTATGGTAAATCATTAAACCTACAAAAATTTTAATTACGCCTGCAACTGTAGAATTGTATGCTATCTTGTTCCAACACAAGTAATTAGAGAATTACTTTAACCATTTAGCAATTTAGATATCTTTCATTTGATAAGCAATACAGTCCATCTTGATACCAGTAATAGGGTAATATATTCTGCTTTCTACTAGGTGCATAACTTTACCTTAAGTTTTACATTTTTATCGCACCTTGGTAGAATATATCATGATAATTCAGGGTAGTAAACCCAGTTGGAAGGTTGTAGCTCATTTATTTTTAGAATAGGAACAGTCATAAGTTCTTCTACTGTCTCGGTATCATCTCCAACATTATTTTTCAAAACTCTTTACTTTCTTTACCAAGGAATCAATAATCCCGAAGAATAGATTAGAATGGAATAGACACACAATGAGCTAAACATGGATATGCTATGATAGAATGAGGAACTGGCATTGCTGATTTCCAAAATTGTACATTGAGTAGTGCCTAATCTTCATCTTCTTGGGAAACATACGCTCTGGTTAGCTTTGGATTTCTTACTGCAGCAATGGCAGTGAACTGATTAGCTGTGCTAACAACACAGTTTGGTTTTGATTTAACATAAGTTCAGGCCCGATGAGATGAAGGGGTAATATCTGCGAGGTCCGGTCCTAGAGTCGGCCAGACATCTTTGGTGAATAGGCTACTCATCACTGGTAGAGAACGAATATATATCTACTAGGTGGAATGAAGAATTAAACATTTCTAATTTTTGTACGAAGATCTGGATATTAAATTTGTATTATTTGTTTAAAGTTCACAGTGACATACAAAATTATAATATTGTGAAACAGAGGTAGTTACTTACTCCAATTGGTCAGTTAATCAAATTATAAAAACTAAACTTATTGGAGTCAAATGACATAGAGACAGCTCACAGCCACAGGCAGACCCATGCTAGTCTACCCTCACTAAGATTGACCGATCTTTATATTTTATTAATTGAATCCAAACTGGCTAGAAACATTGGTTTTGAGTATAGAATCCAAACATTTGCTGAAAAAGGACAGAAAAAGTTTAAATGCAGTCTTATAATGTTTTTATGATTGAGCCTTAAGTTAACTTAGTAGTTACAAAATTTGTTTTAGGGTTTTCACTCAAGATATTGCTTGTCCAGCCTTGATAAATGTAATAAACAATTACCATTCATTCAACATGTTTTTATTATCTGCATACACATCCACCAAACACAACTACAGTTTACAAGGAACTGAAGCCATAGTCCTAGTTATTATATGTTTAGTAAAATGAAATTGACAATACAAAATTAAGTACTAAGCATATAAAATAATCTATTAGGTTGTAAACAACAATGTACCAATGTGCTTTTGACTTTTTCATTTCGTTCTCAAAATTTATGCCTGTTTTCCACATAATAATGGTAAAAGTAGTTACACTTTTGATATATTTACATACTTTACTTTATGACAGTTTATTTGTATAGTACTTTACTCATAGTTTTGTAATGTGAATAATTTTAAGTTTCATACTTCTACAAACCTTAATACAGATGGTAAAGGTTGTAGGTAATTGTGTGATGTATTGTCAGATCAAAAAGTATAGATACTTGAGTTTGAATGGTAACCTCAAACTAACTAGTAATGAATTTAGATCTATAAAACAAATTGTTTACAAACAATAAATTCAAGTTTATATGTTGGTTTGACAAAAATTGCTGGATTTTGATACTTTTTAACGTCAGATGTACATTCCGTACCTCCCATCCAAGTGAGAGGTCCGATGGCTCTCTCTTTGAAAACTTTTAGAAGTTAATATGAACCCAATATAGCAAGTTTGAATGGGTTTCTGAGAGCATTTATTCTTATGTTTGATTGATATTTTGAAAACAAATTTATCTATTTATTTTTATAAATTTGTAATTTTAAAGTTGAATTTTACGACACAAATGTGCTAACCTTAACTGTTAACACTGACTGTGTACTAATTGTGTGTTTGACTATGAATTATATTTTCAGGGTTTAGTTTAACATGTGTTAAAAGTTGATATATATTTTCAGTAATGGATTCAATATAAAGGGAGGAGTACAATCCCCCAAACACTCCCTTGGATACTCAGTCGAACAAGGTTCCTTTTGTGATGTAATATAATTTTTGTTTTATTTCAGATGGCTTGTGTAGAAAAATTGCTGCTTCGAGGTATAAGGAGCTTTGGTCCAGAGGATAGAGATGAGGCAAAATTAAAATTTTGTATGCCATTGACTATTATTTTGGGTCAAAATGGTTGTGGGAAAACAACGATTATTGAAGCCCTCAAATACGCCACCTGTGGGGATATGCCAAGCAACTGTAATCAGGGAGCAGGATTTGTCCATGATCCCAAACTTTGTAACTGCACTGAGGTATGAATTGTGGTGTGAAACTCCCCATAGATTCCATCCATAGAAAAAACTAATCCTACCTTAAAAACTGTTTCATAAGTCTAGTATTTATTTACTAAGTTTAACTTTCAAAACTTGAGCCTAGACAAGAATATTAAACCATCTAGAACAGGACCTCGATTGTAAATGTTTCAAACTTTAAACCAGCATAATTTTTTAAAGAGTGAAACCTTTAAGGTCGGATTTGCAGCACTGTACTCCATTAATAAAGATTTTTAATTTGATGTACTACTCAAACTATGCTCTCATTTAAGATTTCCTTCTGACTCCTTGCTAGCCGTCCTCCTGACATTACAAAAATATTGTAGTTACTTCAAAAAGTACATTTATAGGTGCAGTAATGATGTACAGTACGCGCGCTGAAGGTTCGGCCCTGTTGTTGCCCTACTAACCAAATAAAAACATTGACTCTCCAATGATCCGTCACGGACGGCAATGTTTAATTCTCGCTCAACAATCAACTTATGGTTAGACCAACTTCCTGTACAAATAAAATTCTGAAACTTCGCAGATCTATTTTCCTGTGTATGCCAATGCTAATGGATGTATTAAGTTTCAATGTTTTATTACTTTTCTTCAATAAAATATATTTTAAAATTAACTGTACAAAAATTGTGATACAAAAAAGTTTGTATGTGAGGATTTTTTTTTATTATTTGGTCAGGAAACTTTCACCAGCGGGAAAGTTTTTCTGAATGAACTGAATTTAATTTTAAATTTAACTTTTTTCAGATACCTAGTTTAGGTTAGCCGTAACTTAGTCTGAAGTGGAATGTATCACCAACACCGCTGCCCTACAGTTTATGGCCCATTCACGTAAATACCATTTGAAAGTTTAACATTGAATCACTTTGCAATAGTTTATTTCTGAAAAAAAAAAAAAAAACACTTTAGGCCATAGTGGTGATCTGTGATAAACTAAAAGTTTAAACTTTAATGAAAATTATGTGGAATTTCATTGTATTATATTTGAATAGAAAGTGTTTTGGGGTGTATTGTTTATACACTAATTTTATGACAGATGAATGAGTACGAAACACTGATGTATAAAGAATCCTGAGAACAGGGACAATAAATATTCAGACTGCAGCGGGCCAAACATTGGCGGATGTCTGCAGAACAGTTGTTATATCAGGCAATCCACCCGTCCCCCGCCATAGTCTGCTCGGTTGACTCGGAGTCGAACCTTCAGCGCGCGTACTGTACAATACCCAACAGGGATCACTTCTGGCTGGTTTATACCATCCAGTTGAACCCACCACTGGGCAGAGCAAAAACCGATGTGTCACTTCAATCTGGGCAACCTTATGCATGTCCAGGAGCGGCACATCACTAACTGCAAATTTCAAGATTCTGGGGCTCATGGGCAATTCGATAGGTCTAGTCTACTGTGGGAGATGACTGTTGGAGTTGGTGGGATTTGTTCCCTAACCTCAGAGGTTCTTGTTAACCTCAACAAGGGTGTGCCACCCCCTGCCTACTTTGACTAGAGAGGCTGGTTCAGAGCTGGCCTCCCCTTCTTCTGGGGAGACATGACTTTGAGATATAGTGCCCTAATTCTTCCTCATGGTTCTCGATAGGAGGCGGCCCCTACTCTCTAACCTTACCCATCCTGAATATCCTGTCACTCCTCCGGAAGCAGTGCAAAGGTTCTTACAGGACTAAGTGCAATTAAGCTTCTTGTCCTAAGAGAACAAGAAAAAACTAATGCAACTCAGATTATAATATGTGTAATCTACAATTTAAGTTTGAATTTGAGGAGTCCATGACAGTAAAGTGACTGATGAGGGGATCCTTGAAAGAATTTTGTTGGAAACCACTGACTTAAATTTTTATTATCATTGAAGCCCTCAAATACGTCAACTGCAGGGATATGCCAAGCAACTGTAATCAGGGAGTGGGATTTGGCCATCACCCCAAACTTTGTAATTGCACTGCAATGCACTTTGTAAGAATTGTGGTGATTTATTACATAGATCATGACTGTCATTGAAGCCCTCAAATACTCCACCTGTGGGGATATGCCAAGCAACTTTAAACAGGGAGCGGAATTTGTCCATGACCCCATGATTTCCATGATTTGTCATTAAAATTAGATATATAGTTTTCTACCAACTCTATGGCATGGTTTTGTGGTGGTCTCATATTGGATTTAAGACCCAACTTATTTACTAAATTAGTAAAATAGTTGTTGAGAGAACTGGAATTTATTACTGAGTCACTGTAATATTATACTGCCTGTTTCACTCTTCATAACTTTCCATGCAGCCTTGCATTTATTATAAGAGTTTTTAATATATTCTTCATTTGCTATTTTTTAAGGTAATTTATCCTATTTCTAAAGAGTTTTTTTAACATTTGCCTAATCCTTTTTATAATTACTTTCATTTCTTGTTCCTTTACTATTCCTATTTCTATAGAGTTTTTTTTTTAACATTTGCATAATCCTTTTTATAATTACTTTCATTGCTTGTTCCTTTACTATTTTAAAATCTATCATGAAATGTTGCAACAAACTTATTAATTTCTTGTAATTCCCTTATATACCATTTAATATTAGGCTTTTCAGCAGTGTTTACCTTAATTTACAGCACTCATTGAGAGTTTGTCACTAATAACATAAAATTGTCAAAAGCTAGTTCTGCATCCGTATGTTTGTTCAGTTGTGATAAGCTAGACTGACATAAATAATCTCTAAACTTAAATATTGCTCCTGGTGTGAGATCTCTTATAGTTCTAGTTTTATACTTTGGATGGTTATCTGAGAGAGATAATCTATCGAACTTAGCTAAAACTCCAGCATGGTCTGACAAGTGAGGTTCAACAATTTGACACTCAATTTGATCTCTAGATATAGTAGTTATTATATTGTCTAGACATGCATCCCCTCTAGTGAGTTCTTCATTCAGCCAGTAAATATTGTAGGATCTCAATAAATTTAAAAAGGACTCAGTTTGTATTGAACTTATGCTAATATTTATGTTAAAATCTGCAGATATTATATATTGAAAACAATTGTATTTGTTGAGAAAACTAAGGAAAGACTGTAATAGTATTAAAAATCAGATTTGTATCAGAATCTGGTGTTCTATTAACCCGCAATTACTCCTGTGTTAGAAAATATCTAATATTTTTGCTATTTTTTACATTAAAAGTTGCAAAAAATTTTTAACAGTGCCGCCGCTTCTTCATTGCGCACCTTAAGTATTCTGCTGCCATTTTTTGAAGTTTTCCATCTCTTAAGTGGCGTCATCGTGCAGTATAGGGGGTAAAAGAGCGTTGCACTAATAGTGTTTTAATAGGAATCTAACACGTGAGTAATCGTGTAACTCTTTATGTTAGTAAAATTCTAAGGGCGCGAGTAACCATGTGAGTGTCTTTTTTTAGTTTTGTTTGGACACTAATACTGTAAAGTGGAGGCGTAATGGATCTTCCAAATAGTGAGTTTCGTATACTATCATGGTTGAATGAAGGGAATACGAGAATGAAGTTGTTGATGGAGATCCACATGGAAACGTTTCTGTGTCTGATGCAGAAAGTGAACACAGCAATCACGACACTGCTTCTGGCCAAACGGGTGATGAGGAAGGTATCTCAACATTATCTATGGACATAGATAATGTTGACTTAGGCCATCAAGAACCAACCGAGCCTCAACCTGCTCTACAAATAAATCAACATCAAAATGTCACCGTAGGCCATACTGTTGGAAAAGATGGCATTACATCTTGGCACAATCACAAGCCAACCTCTGCAACTACAAAAACTATTAGACAAAATGTAGTAACGAAATTGCCTGGTACCAAAGGTTTAGCCAAATACAGTAAATCAGTTTTAAATATTTGGAGACTTTTTTCCCCGATGACGTAATTAAAGAAATAGTCCGTTATACGAATCAAAGGTTACTTTTGATGTGTGATTCGTTACACAAGAGGACAAAGACATTGTCCTCAAACTGACGCCACTGAGCTATTAGCTGTAGTAGGTATGTTGTACCTAATGGGTGTTAAAGAAGCTGGTCACTTACATGTTGAAGAATTGTGGCGTACTGATGGATTTGTAGAGCGTTACTTCAAGCTCTTAGATTTGATGACATGAACACCTATTTGTCAAATTTGTAGAAAAGTGTCAAGGTTCCTATACAATAAGTGAATATGCAACCTTAGACAAGATGTTAGATGGATTTCGAGGGCGTTGTAAGTTTTGCCAGTACGTACCGAACAAACCAGTGAAGTACGGGATTAAGATTTATGCTCTGGTAGATTCCCGTACTGCAGCTAGTGTTTTGAAGCGACTAATTGCACCTATAAGTAATTCTGGCCGAAACATCACAATGGACAACTATTTCACCGGAATCCCTCTTGCAAATGATCTTTTTGCGAACCATAGACTGACGGTAGTTGGTACCATCCGTAGAAACAAGCCTCAGTTGCCACCTCAGGACACTTTCATCAAGGATCGTCCACGTAAACAGCTCTCTATTTTTTATGGCAAATCCCCTAACAGGTGTCTTCTTCCTTCTTATGTGGCCTAAAAAGAACAAAAATGTGCTCATGATCTCTACAATGCACAAAGATGATACTATCGACGAAAGTTCTGGAGACCTCTGTAAACCAGAGGTGATATCCTTTTCAAACTGACGAAAGGAGGAGTTGGCGTTGTAGACAGGATGAAGAGTGAGTATAGCGTATCCAGAATCTGTCATCGGTGGCATCTGACACTGTTTTGTTTAATTTTGAACTTTGGTGGAATAAACGCACAGATCATCCTCAACAACAACACTCAAGTGTCCATTGTAAGAAGAAACTACCTTACAGAACTTGCAACACAACTGATTAATCCGCATCTAGTCAGAAGAGCAATAGTACCAAACCTTTCTTGCGAACTTCGTCAGAAAATAAGACGTGTTGCCTCCACCTGAGCCTGCACCTCGCCAAGAAGGACAAAAGCCACGGTGTGCTTTCTGCCCTCTTCGAAAAAAAAGATTCACACAACATCAGTCCAATGCCTGTGAGAAACCAATATGTAAAGAACACACGGCGAAGACTGTACTTAGCTGCCTAGTGTGTGAGAATGTAGACTCTGATTAGAAAGGCCCTGATTATGTTTACAATAGTAAGTTTAAATTTTTATTATTATATTGAAATCAAAGTATATTTTATTTCTAAAATTTTAAAAACTACTTCCTTAATACTTCTTAAAACTACTTAATATTTACTTAAAGATAATTACGGTTTTAAAGTATTGTTTAACGTAATAAAAAAATTTTTTATTTTACATTTTTAACTAATATTTTATCATTAAAATAAGTTAATATGGTCTTTTCTTTTTATACATTTATATTGCTGTGAAACACATGTTCAATAATAAGTTCATTTTGTAACAAAATGGGTGTTTTTTTTTTAAAACAAGTTCTTATGTTAGATAAAATCTAACGCGTGAGTAACAGTGTTCGTCTGAAACGTGCGAGTAGCGGCGGGTTAAGTGTGACAATAACTGCTTTAATCTTTAGGAGAGTTACTGCTGTAACCTCAAATGTAAAATCAGCATAAAATTTATCCAAATTTATACTTTTAAATTCAATACCCTCCTTAACATATATTATACTGCCATCTCCTCTGGTACATAGATTTTTCCTACAGCAAACAGCAGCTAATCTAAAACCATAAGGAATATAAAATGAGATTTCTTGTTCACACAGCCAATGTTCATTGAGTGTTAAAACATTAAAATTTATACTACTTAAAAATAAATTTAATAAATCTAACTTTTTCTAATCAACTGTATATTTAGATGCAGAACACTAAAAGGTATAGCAGTAAGTTACCCTAGGGGTTTCGGCCTAGAAACACTGAGCTGGAGTTTCTGGTGGAGGCTGCTCATCCGACACAACGCAGTCACAACACCCACATCCTGTTGTTGATCCACAATTAGTTTGGCAAGCCATTACTTTCCTACATCATTGAAATGTTGCCCATGGAATCGCCTTTCGGCTTTGCTGGCCTCTACAAGAGTAACATTAGGAAACCTGTTGCACAGATTTTTTAGATGTGTGTTGGTCTTTAGTATTTCGGTACTCATACAAGACCATCCTTCTTAGTTCCTTTTTTTAGGCAAATCTATCAAAACAATATTTGGTTGTGTAATACTATTCAGAGTTATTTCTATTTCATCAAGAGCTTCGTTAGCCTCATTTTTAGCCACATCATTCGAGCCACAGATAATTACTAAAAAATCATTTCTATTCAGATTCTCTTGAGCTAAAGTTGTCACTATTTAAAACTTGTTTTGCACGTCCTCCTGGCTTAACAAAACCAACAGCTTCATAACTAACGCACTATTAACACTAAAAAGGATATAAACTATATCTTAAACTAAACCAAGTTTTAATTAAAATTTTAAATCTATGAATTGGCTTATATTTTTTAATGAAACATCTTATTATTCTTTTAATAATGCTATTTGCAATATATTAAATATTATATCCGTGAATCTAAATTTTGATTAATATTAACACTTAAACTTTTTATTTTTTTATTTCTATAAAAGTTAAAATACTGCAATACTTGGTGGTTGGCACCAACTACTTGTAAACATATATGCTTTTTTTAAATTGACTAGCCAAATTTATTTGAATTAAGAACCTATTTTGTTAATTTAATTTAACAATTTTATTGCGGTTAATATTGTATGGATGGTTTGATATGTGGTAAAAACAAACGCACCACCTTAACAAAATTCTAAACATTGGCCATTAGGACTGTCAAGTGTGAAGACTTGATTAAGCATCCTCTTCAAGTAATGTTGACTGTGTCTCCGTAAGATTGGTGGCTTTACTTGTACTAGATTTGAGTTTCGCCCACTATCACGCTTCTTTGAACATTCTAATACATGTTCTCAACTGTTTAAAAGATACTTTAATTTTATGTAAATCTACAATTCAAAATAAAGTCTAATATTATAAATTGTAGTCTTCTTTTTGAGCCAATTTACACTGTACAAACACAAAACCTAGTTGTTCTTAGAATTTAAAAGGGAATTCTTTCTAAGAAATACAATAATTTTGGTGGAGTTAAATATGAGAGAGATAAAGGTAAAATGTATGTGACAATAATTTTTTTCTAAAATTTTATATTTATGTGTCTGGCGGTTGTTATCATGCGTCAAAAATTGATCTGAGAAAAATGTTCATGATATATGTTCATATTTAATGTTTTTAATCTTCCATTTTGACCTTCATCACCTAAGCTAATTTTTCCTTTTGCACATAGTTATGTTTGCTGTTATCTATATTCTCAAGTTCAAAGTTTTATATTTTTGGAAATGAGATCTAAATGCAAAACCTCATAACATTATGATTTAATTTTTTTTAGAACCGTTTAGAAAAAAAAAATAACAATACTGGTTTTGATTAGAATTAAAATATTTTAATTTGCATAAAATATATCTAATTTTTTATTCGTTGAATAAGTAAGCTGCTGTTATCTTTGTAGGTGAGAGGTCAGGTGAAATTGCAAGTACGTGATTTGAAAGGAAAAACACTTGTTATTGCTCGAAGTATTCAAACAACCCAGAAAGCAAAGAAATTACAGTTCAAAACTCTCGACCAAACCATTACCAGGAAGGACCAGGCTGGACAGGTAATCATGTTGAAATTAAATCATTAGGACATTGAATGCTACATTGAGAAATACTTTAAATCATAGATTTTTAAGAAACAAAACTAATGAAACTGAGGAAAACTTTCTGATCACTCTATCCACACACTATAATTATTATTTTACAACAATTACTCTAATCAATATTTTTTTTTAGTTCATGTAGTTTTAGAATTTTTGCTTGTTAAAACTAAGTAGTTTTCCAAAGTAATAAAAGCTCTTTCACACAGATGTGAATTCTTTTGTTAAAATTGACAAAATTGAGAAATTATAATAAACCTGTATAATTATTGTAGCTATACAACATACAGATAATTGTAATTATTATCATTGTACCTTTTAGGAGCCACATATGTTAAATTATGATATTGGTTGATTTTAAGAAAAATGTGTAATATAACTTTTATAAAAATTGTTTTCTTCGAGAATCTCAACATGTATGTTAATGAGTTTGAATTATAAATGAAAAGCCACTATACCTACCAGAAACTTACTTTTTCTTTTGATACTTTCTGTTATTTGTAAATAAACTATTGATCAAACAGAACAAAATACAAATAAAGCAACATTTTGATTAATTTTATTTTTGTTACTTTTAATTAGATAAATTACCTTAGCAAATATATCCATATTGATGGATCATTGTTTACCGGACAATTTATCATCGTTAATTATTTTACAATTATAATAATTTATAAGTAGATTTTCTCACCAGTGCTAATAGTTTTGCATGGCTAGAAAAGTACATTTAATAATGATTTTAGTTATTTTACTAAAGGGAGCATGTCAAAATTAGATCTAAATTTTGGTACCAATTCCATGTGATAAAATATTATTGTTTGCTGTGAAAAAATATTACTGTAATATAAACTTCTTGCTTTATTGTAGCTTAACATGTAAATAAGTAAAATAATAAAAAATAATACTTTTTTAATTGGTTAAAAAGAGTAAATTAATTTCTCCTACATTCAATCCGATTCATAAAATCTGATTTAAATAGTATGTACTAAGCATTTGTAATAATAAATGTTATTAATATTAAAACACTGACTTGGGACGTAAGAAAGAAAATAATGTGTAACCTACACAAATAATCAATCATCAGATATGAGCCCCACTTTTTTGTTTTTTATGAATATTTGTTGTTTTAACATTCAACTCTATACATTTTTAGCAATGGGATTACAATTTTACTTGACTGCAGGAATAATTCATTTACTATTTTTAATTTTAAAAAAGAGTCAATTTTTTATTTATTAATTTTTTAAACTTTATTGTTGCGTAATCAGTTTTGATATGTCACATTTTATGTTTATGTAAAAATAATATAAAACAGATATTTATTTTAGTGGACAATTAATAAAATTGTAATCACATTTATTGCTACAAAACATTAAATGTGATGTCCAAGATGGTTGAATTGTTAATAATTTCCTTTTACAAACAGTTCTACGTCGAACACTCAGGCATTCATATTACATTTGCCACTATCGGTGATTGACTGGCAGCCCCTACGGATCCTTCCATTGCTCCCACATATCAACTACGTCACCGCTGTCGGGTGCGATCCTGCAGTGGTGGGTGGTCGTTGTCGCACCTGGACGTTGCAGTCGGCAGCGATCAGCCAGCTCGCGTTTGCTCGTGTGAACTGCTCCATAATGTGATTCAATACACTACTTAGGCTGGTTTCACACGAGCCACAAAACGCTGAACTCAGTTTCGCTCTCTATCGCTGACTGCTTGTCTGTTAAGACTAATGCAGTTGTAAACAATTGGTGAGCACTGCTGCTTTTACACACAGAGTGGCTGATTTCAGTGTTTAAAGCCAAAACGCACCACAGGCGTGTACATCGTTATCGTTTCTTGTGTCTCAACTTTGCTTGAATACTAATGTTTTTCATTTCAGTTCTGATGATATTAATTATTTAAAAAGTACATACACTCTGAATGGTTTGTAATAGAAGTAGTCCTGTGTTGTGGAATCAAGAGACAAGTTAATATTCCACACTTAATTGTTGAATGATTTTTCGGATATTTGATAATAATGTTTAAAAATTCTGGCGTCTTCCCTAAGGTCTGAGTGCAGGAGCATTAGGTAAAAGTAACTTGATAGAAACCTGGAACTCAAGATGGAATAAACTATAAATTGTCTTGCCACTCTTCTGTGTCACCTTAAATCTCAAAATAGCGAAGCATTATAAAAAATAAAACTATTTTTGATTGGTGTTGTTTCAACAAGATAGTACTGCTGCTGAATGAGGCATCTGAGGAGAAGGGAACTTAAATCGCAGTAGAATTTTGAAATTTGCGTTAGCTGCCTAAATGGGTTCCACGATTTCGCTACCACAGCCAACAGCTTTTATCTGCGTTTTGAAACAGCTCTAAACCATGCCAGGACTGATCGCCTTGAGTTGCTGCGATTAGGCTTGTGCTAATCTTGCTCGTGTGAACCACTCCTATAGGCCGATTAATAGTAAGAGCTCTAGTATGACACAAGCAGCAAATTTTTATCCCCTTTATGCTCATTATTTAACCAAGCTTATTGTTAAACAATACTGCCCCTTGCTGCTTGTGTCATAGCCAAGACCTAAAATCAATTCCTATTTTTAGAAGCATCCCTGCACAAATCGTCAACATCGTTGGTGAAGTAAAGAAAGTCGTAAATAGTACCACCATTTTGCTGTGTCTGAGAAATAAAATTACATTCAAGCTGAGATGAGACGTGAAAACCGGCAACAGATGCTAGAGTGCTGAGATCTAGGCTACTGCTCGTAGCTCGTGGTGCGTTTTGGCGCTAGATACTTAAATCAACCACTCCATGTGAAAAACACCAACTTTTTCTATTTTATTTGTAATATTTAAACAAACTTATTATATTACCATTTTTGTACCATAACAACCATGAAAGAGCCTTGAATTTGGTGTCTAAAATTGAGTGGGTAAACCCTGGATTGTAACATTTTATAAATTAGGAAGGAGTGAGTAAGCATTTACCAATGTTATTAAATTAAGCTTATTGCGATGTATTTGTAGTGGCTAGTAAGCGTGAATCGTACAATTGCATTGTATATGTGTTTTACTAGAACTAAATTATTTTTGATTTAAAAGGTTTAAATACAACATACATAATTTAAATATTTTCATTATAACAAACACCTACAATTGTTAGGTAGCAACTCACCAAATATGTATGTCTGGCTTGTGCTATGCTAGTGTGTAACAACTTAAGATGTGGATTATTTCACTGTTAGATCATCAGACATAGATTATCCCCGTCTGGGATATTAGGCCAGACAATTGGGAATCTACTTTAATTTAATGTTTTTATTAGTTTTGGATGTTGGTTTGCTAAGAGACTCGACTAAACTAAATGATCTTATTTTGTTATAAAAATTCATGCTTAACCATCCAAATACAAGAGTCACAGCTGAGCTTCTCAGGGATGTGTAGTATTAACAGTTCCACATGACTTAATAAAAAAAAAGAAGGAAACTAAAAAGTGTGATAGTAAATTCCAAGAGCCTTTTAAAAGACAAACTGTTATTCTTAGATTGTTTACTGTATTCACATTGTGTTTTTGAAAATTCTATGATCTTGAAAATTACGAGATAATTATTTCTCTTATCAAGGATGTGAGTATCAGTGGAAGATGTGCTGATATTGATGCAGAAATGTGCGTTGCTCTTGGTGTATCTAAGGCAATACTGAACTCTGTCATCTTCTGTCATCAAGAAGATTCTCATTGGTATGTTAAAACAGTTAATCTTAATAGTTTTTTTCTAATATTATTAATATTGTAAATTTTAATATTATTATTTATTTATCTTAGTGTTTAAAATTCAAAATTAGATAAGTAAACCAATTTGGCATGTCAGGATATAAAAAAAATTATAGATGAGGTAAATACAAATAATATAATGCACGAAGTGGACCACAAGCACAGTAAAACTTGACGGTGTTGAAGATTTAATGTAAAAGCAAATAAAATAACCAACAAGACAGAATAAGTTTCTAGAACAGTAGTTATAAGCTAAAGATGCAGGATACAAACAAATGACACAGCATGAACTAATCTTATTTTCAAATTTATTTTGACAAATCTAAATTAAACGGTGAAGTGAATTAAAAGTAGTTGTTACGAATGCTCAACTTCTTTAAAGTTATAACCAGGTTTAGTGTAAATAATAAGGTAGTAGTAATGCAACCACCTTTATTACCAAATTTAAATTAAAGCCAGGGTTTTTGGGTCTCAGACCAGATGGCCACTGAAATCGTCACAATTCTGTGTACATAAAAAGGAGATTAACAAGTTGGTTTCACTCTGTTGGATAGCTTGGTCGAGCTGTAGCTCAGGTTCTAGAGAAAGTAAAGACCAGATAAATAAGAACTACTTTATTATGGCATGCTTACTTCCAAATGACCTTGCAATGAATAAAATACTATATATTTCTAATACAACAATTCTGACAGTAACCATGCTTAATCATACGTTGGACACATAAATATGGGCGTTCTGCAAGCATCTGTAAGAAATTTCCCAAAAAGTATTAAAGATACACATGTTTACACAAGAGAATACAGCCTTTATTAATGAGCTAATACATCAAATTCATAAAACAGTCAAGCATGCAGAGGTTAAGACCAGTATGAGAAATGTTGTAGCTCCCCCCCCCCCCAAAAAAAAAAAAAAAACGATTTACAGACGAAAACAATTCAATAAAGCAGGTAAAACGGCAAATAATTGGAAAGGCATACCGACATTATTAGTGTGGTCATTTTCTAAGACACTGTTATTGAGCTCTAATCCTGCAGTTAAGCTGTTATTACTTGGAAGGAGGGAATTTGATGGTCTAGCATCTACATCTTGAGTTGAGATTGTTAGGTCAGATATAAAGGTATCTTCATTAACAGTGTCTATTTGGACACCTACAGTGGTTTTATTGAGGCTTAGATGTAGTGCACTGTGTGCAAGTTGGCACTACAACCTCAGACAGGTATCATTGTCTCAGATCATTTTGTGAAATTGAAATGAATTGAATATTGCTTTAGTATCCACACAAATATCACATTTAGCATGCAACTAAGCTCCATAGGTTCTTATGCATCAAGTAGCTGATTAACATTTATTGTGCAAACACCACAGGAACATATGGCAACCTCCTTATTTTGGATATGTTTGGTGTCAGATTAACTAGCTGAGTGCAATTTGTAGCAGTTTGAAAGTAAGTAATATTTTAGTTGTAAAAAGTTAGAGCCTAACTGGGAGTTAAACTGGAGTCGAACAAGGCAGTGGATAGCAGCACAGAGAGAAATCTTGATTTCATCAGTGATTGGCATAGAGAGATAACAATCAAGGCTGCAGTATGAGTCTACAACATTGTCCATTCTGTGTGATACTCCTAAGGTGAACATTGCCTTTGTTATCTTTGTCCTATCTTATCTTGCTTCTAAAAATTATAAATTACTTTTTATAAACTTACATTGAAAAAATACATAGTTATTAGGAATTACCTTGGAAATATCAAAACTGTTTCTTTATAGCATTTTACCACATTACTTTGAAAAAGTAGAGAAAATTCCTAGAAAAAACATAAGAGTATAGTATGATTATAAATACCACATCCTTCAGTTATTAAGCAATATTTCTATTGTTATTTACATATCAAGTTTACAAATAATGTACCAAATTACCAAATGTACTGTTACAGGCCTTTGGATGAAGGAAAAAAGCTGAAAGAAAGGTTTGATCTTATTTTTGAGACTGTGAAGTACAATAAATGTCTGGACAGTGTCAAACTCCAAAGATCAATTTTATCGTCTGGTGAGAATACTATATTTACTTAATTTTTGTATGGTTTCAGTTATAAATACTATATAAATTCTTTCTTAAAAGAACAATTTTTGTTATTTTGAAGCAATGACAAATTCAAGAAGTGTAATTCTGAATCTATTCTGAAATGTTTTGAATAACAACAGGATTGAAAAATAGTACAGTGCCACTCAACTTTTGTGGCTGCTCTTAATTGATTGTCATGTTACAGATATAAAAATGAATTTGAAAGAACTGGAAAATCTTGAAGAGCGTAAGAAAGAAGTTGCGGAAAAAAAGACAAGACTTAGTGAAGAAGAGGGAAGAATGAATGTCATCCAAGACAGAGTGGCAGAATATGAAAATGAACTAGGCCCAATTAAAAGTGAGTTTTTATCAATATATTTTCATAGCATTTAGGTATTTTTTTATGATTTATGAAATTAAAATTCTCTTTGTGGTGAATGAACTATTTTTTATCTAAATTTTCCTTAATTAAAAATACTTGGAATTCCTTTCATAAATATTATTACATGTTACTTTACCACCGTTCAAACAATATTATGATAGTTTTCTGCATTGAAGGGCTGGAAGTATTTGTTAATCTTTTTGATATGATTTGTAATGTGTTGTCAAATATATAAGTTGTTTTGAATTGAAATATATAAATGTTTGAAGATTGTTCTTGTTAATATTTAAATGAATAGAAATTGTATGTATATGTAGAGAGAATGGGTGAGCTCGTCAGCAGAGAGATGGACATCAGCCGTCTAATAACTGAACGTGCCACGAAGAGTGCTACACTGAAAGCTATTCAGAGCAGCATTAGTGAGTATGAGCAAGGTATCACCTCCGAGTTCCAAGGTTCACTGGAGGAGCTTAAACTAGCCATTCAGAACTTCAAGTCTCAATTCAGGTAACAGTTTCTTAGTTTTAAATCCAAAAATCAATGTAAAAAATAATTTTTTGCTAGCCTTTTGTAAGGGCTTTTGCAAGGTAGGAGTGTATTTTGCAATTAGTGATGTACAATTGCTAGGAGACATTATCTTCATAACACAAAACCAAACTTCTGATTTTTAACTTTAATGCATCTATAAGATTTTTATTAACACTTTGTACCCTGAGCCCGAGTATAGGTCGGGCCGCGTCAGCAGCGCCTGCTACCGGCGCCCGAGAATAGCTCGGGTCGTGTTATTTAATTGTATTATTTAACTCAGTCATCTTACTTTTGGATTTAAACATTTTGATTACGTTCATTGGTTGTCTAAGTTCGTATTTGTTGGTTTTGAGATCCCTGGGTCAAGTTTTAGTAATGAAATACGTATATTTATTGTCGTACTGCAAGCGAGTCTAGACAGCTGATTGTAGGCGCCGCGGCTGATCGTCGGTACTGTCAGTTTGCTTTGTAGTGTTTCACGTTGTGTGTTGTTGTGAGTCTTAGTGATGTCTTACTAAGTTTTCTACAAATCTTGCTGACAAATACTGAAGCAAATGTTATTATAATGTATTCTAAATGTGAATTTAACTGTTTGTAAATAATCAGAACTTTAGTTTCTTACTGAATGAAGTAAAGGCAAATGCAAGCAATGTGAGGTTATCCGTGTGTTTTGTTTTGTATTTATACTCGCTTTGTTCTTTCTTCTAGACTTTCCGTTGATTTTATTTTATATTATTTACTTATTATTTTCGAGTTTAAATCATATGAGTGATGAAATCAAAAGTGATGCAATTCGCGATCTTTTGTTTGACTCTGAGTCGGAAAGTGACGATGATTTTGATACACACCTGGGACTAAATATTGATTTTATGAACGATCTAAACGAAAATTTGCGAGATCCTGTATTTGATTCAGACCATTGTGCTTTAAAAATTACCACTCTAAGGCGAATTACCTGAACTAACAAGCTATGTAGCAAAAACTTTTTTTGTATTTTTTACATAACATTCAATATTATGTAATAATTTTATTTTGAAAATAAACTTTATATTTGTATACATTTAAAAAAGTATGTATCTCTATCTTTAAAAAGATATATAGTATGAATTTATAACATAATTACTGTAATAACACAGAATTTTTAAAAGCATCATAAAACCCCCAGGGAGCCACGCCGAAACATGTATTAAGGGCCCAGGGTACAAAGTGTTAATTTTTCATTTGTACTATAAAATGCAGAAACATCTCTGTGACAATCATGTTTTATTAAATTTTTTTCTAAAAACATCCTTTTTAGGAAGAAAAGAAACATTACATTTTTTTATTAGACAACATCACTATACTCTAAAATATACATGGATACATTATTAGACAGTATAGTACAGTATTACAACTAATTTTTCACCTAAGTTAAAAAAACCATTCTTGAAAAGATCATTTAAGCCAACTTGAAGAGATTAAAATATAAAAAGGTCAGATTTATTTACTAGATGGGTATTTATTTGATAAATTTGTCATCACTTATTTTGAACATTGTAGAAAAACCAAAATATTTGACTGGCAAAATAATAACAAAATATGTCATTAGACTCGCCTAATAAACACCAGACTAACTTTAAATAAACAAAACAATCAGTAATTCTTTGGATACAGATAGAAACAAAACAGATCTCACAAAAATGTAATCTGAAAAGCCCAGCCACACCTGTTAGAGGCAGACAGAGGCATTTCTAGGTGTTAGTAAGGTGGGTCCTAGCACAGGAGGGTTACTTGCAAATCTGAGCAAGAGAAAAAAATGGACATGAGTGTGATGAGAGAGTTGACTACGCTTTACTGTACTTGCTTGACAGTTTTATTGTGATTTCTTATCATTGATGCGTGATCAACGTCAAGATCAATCCAAAATAATATATAATGTGACTATAGTGGAAAGGGTTGATTCACGTGTATGAATTCATATAATTTTGCTTCTAGAAGAGAATGAGAACACCTCTTAATCTAGATTGTAGTGCATGGGTGCTAAGTAAACCATTAATTTGTAGTCTGACAAATCGATGTTGATGTTGAAGCAATGCAAAGAGATTTTTTAACATTTTGTCACTTTCTTCAAACAGATGTGAATCCAGATAATTCCACGAGCCAGGTCTCTGACAGTGTCAGATTTCAGATGCTGCACTAAACGGGAGATAAAATAGAGTTAGACCCAACACTCACACCAAAATAATAGTTGAATTTATGTAATTTGTAACCAATTACACAAAATGAAGTAAAAATGAGACTGTATCCAATCTTTTCAATATAAACTTCCTTTTAATATAAAAATTAACAGAATACATTCAGTACAAGTTTTAAAACATCAAATGAAAATGAAAGTAATATACTCTAGTTTATTGTTATATGACAATACAATATCTTCTTTTATAAATCTTCTTCACTGAGGAGATGTATAAATGTTTTTAAAGTATAAAATATAACAACTTTTATATTTCTACCAAATGCTCTCTGGTGTAAGTAGTTTTATATTGTTTATAAATTTATTTTTTAAACAATATTTTTTAGAGAATCATGGACGGAAGATTCGTGGAGTAACAATGCCACGAATTGGAAGTAGTGACCACATTTTTGGAGGCAGTACTGATTTCATCATATCTCATTGAATTGCATGCCTCATAATTATTAATTTGGCTGTCATCTCATTAATTTTCTTATTATTCTATATAGAGTTTCATATGGAACAAAATCAAAAGGAAATAGACAATTATTTAACCAATTATTTGGATAGTAAGCTAAAACTTCGTTATCTCAAGTAATTATAATTATATTTTTTAGCTTGACTACAGAATAACGTTTGTACACTTAAAAACTCATTTAAATAGAGTGTCTACTGCTCTGAATCTATTTAAAACTGAACAACAATCTAAAAACTTCTTATGTACCATAACAAGTTGACCTAGAGGGTAAACAAACAAAACACACACAAAATGTAAATAGAGGATTGTGAATCAATAAAATGAGTAGAAGTTATGAAAACATGATGAAGTATTTTGTTGGATTGGTTGATTTCATACAAAGCTTTAACATTTTGGCTTAACCTGCAATGTCATCTTCATACTAAACTAAACGGTAAAGGGCTTTCTTTTTACTCTGTTGTGTGACTGATATTCCCCCTCCCCCATCCACTGATATACCCCTTACTCCATCTCTTTAATAAAGACATTTCTCATTTCATTTTATATTCCTGGTGAAAATGGGCATGCAGCATGGATTTGATGTCTTGTAGTCCAAACGTCTTTATTAACTCTTTTGTATCTAAAGTATCAAACTAACTTTGCAATACCTAGCCAAGAAATTTGGAATATAGCTTAGAAACAGAAAACAGTGCAATAGAAATATTATGGGGAGCTAAAGTTAAGAGAAGTATTAAAGTCCACATTATTTGGAACCCTCTTATTTGAAGTCTATTTCATAATTTATTACCACATAAGGGTTCATGTAAGGGCTCAGATTAACTAATATGTTAATCTAGCTATTATCATCTAGATATATAATTTTATTTTGACTGTAATTTGTGGTATGATATGTAGCCAGCAAGAGTCGAAGTTGGAAGGGCTGCAAGCTGAGTTGTCGAGGGAGCATGAAGAAGAGCAACGTCTCACCAGACTAATAAACAGCGAGCAAATGAAGCTGGGCCAGTTGACCAGAGACCAGGAGCAGAACTGTGAACGAGTTCAGCAACGCAATAAAGCTCTGTCTGCGCTGTCGGAGCAACTCCAGCTTTCTTGTTAGTACTCTTTATATTATTTGTGTGTCATATTAGCAACAGACAAGAAATCTTTATATATATATTTCTTGTGTTTGTGTGTATGTGACTGAACTCCTCCTAAACGGCTGGACCGATTTTGATGAAATTTTTTGTGTGTGTTGAAGAGGATTCGAGAATCGTTTAGATTCACAATTTGGTCCTATTTAAATAGTCTATTTAATTAAATTTTTATTTATAAATTGTTGTTGATATTGAAGTGTTTTACATTGGATCCGGCAGATTGCGCTATGACACGTAATATAAATATTGAACTGATACTTAACAGCTGTTAACACTTTCAGCTGAAGTTCATCAAAGAGGCAGAAACATGTGTTTACATTTAAATTTTAGTAAATATTAATTTATTGTAAAGTTCTTAATCAGTAGTGTAATGCAGATTGCAAATACGAAGTTATTTAATTTTAAATTTAGATTGCGCCAACAGTCCATAATCACAATCAATAATCCATCTAATACAATAGAAATGCTATTTATACGCTGTTATAACAACTACCTTATTGTATAAAGCTGTGAATGTTTGCACATAACGTAATCTAATCTGGTTAGTTTCTTTAACATTGTGTATGGCCTTTTTACTGTAATTATTGAAAAGCAAATGGAGATAACATACTCTTGCCCTAATACTTGAAGCATATACCCCTAATACATATTTAGTGATCAGTAAAAATATCAAAATCACTTAATCATCAAAATTTAACCTAATTTAGATTCCGAAACCAACATATGAGACAGTTGTTTTGGCCAGTGTAACAGTATAAATTTATTGTAGAAACGTAAATAGATTAGACTGGGAGTGAATTTAGACAACCAGAACAGATCCATATTGACCGCAGCAACTTTTTACTTACAACTGTTATTGTTACTGAAGCCATTGAAGAACTTCAATAAATTATCATGGAATGTGGGAGGGAAATACTAATCTTATAAAAACTGTTTCACTTTACGACTTTAGGATCCCAAACTTCTGTTCTTTAAACTTAAATCTAAAATGGATCAGGAGATTGGAATAGCTTTGAGTGACTATCGATTATCTCTAGACTGTATATTATGTCATAGAAAAAGAATACATAGATATATTGTACAGTTTTTCAACAGAAAATTGCTTGCGAAGCTGCGGGTAACAGCTAGTTACTTTATAATTTTTAACTTAAGGTACAGGCTATCATGTTAAGTTTTTCACTTGTTACAGCAAATGTCTTAACCGAAGGTGATGTAGTTCGATCTCTGGGAAGTATTGAGCGAGCCATCAGAGCTGCAGAAGCAGATGTGGAATCACTGCGAGAATCAGGGGAAGAAAATGAAAGGATTCTACAAGAGAAAATTGATTCTTTACGTGAAGAAAAGACCAAATTGGAGCAGTCGAGACGATTGAAGAATCAGTTGATACACAACAATAAAGAGGATACCAAAAAATTGAAGTTGGAGATTGATGAGGTAAATAATTTTCTTCAATTCTTTTTCTTAATTTATTTTAATCGTACAAATTACAATTTATCATAGTTATAAACAATTAAAAGTGTAACATGACTATGTGGACACACTGTATAACAAATAAAGTAGCTAGTTAACTATGACTATGCACACATTTCCCCTCAATATAGCATAAGATTTGAGTACGCTATACCATGTCTTGTGTAACAGGCTTCACTGAGGTTGCATGCTAAATTTCAAGTCTATAACTTGGCTCATTTCACTCTCGTAATGCACCGCGGACAGACAGTCAGTCAGATAAGAAATTTTACTGGTCCCAGGCAGACAAAAGAAAAATCTGGCAGCCTACTGAGTGAGATAGACTGACAATGATCATGGATAGACATGCATCTTTAACAAACTTATTCTTATCTATGTACAACAGGAGTTTCATGCAAAATTTGAAGTCTACAGATGAAATATTTCTTGTAGAACATTAGAATTCATGTGTTACTAAGTCACATGTTACAATTTCAAATTGTAGCCTACTCATTTTGGTTACAAGTTTATGTATTATGTTATTGCCAACATGGTTACCCATTTCACTAATGTAAAAATATTCGATAATGCTCAAGCCAAATGCCATTGAGTGACATGCACCATCATCAAACTTTATGTTGTCTATATAGAAATAAAGGTTCATACAAAATTTCAAGTCTATAGGTCAATTGTTCTTGATATATCTTGCAGACAGACGGAAATGAATTCTTTCCAACCTTTTGAGTAATAGGCTTTGCTAATGCTCAGCCAAAAATATGACAGACAGAAATGATTACTAATTGAATTACCTAAATTCTAAGACAAATCACTTCAAAATTAATTGTGAAGGAATATTGCTTTGAAGATTAGTATCATTGAACCTCTTCAAATGTTCTGTCTATTTTGCTACTAATTTGTGTATAGTGAAGATTGTTCATGAAAAATTTAAATATTAACCAAAATATGGTTGACTTAATTAGTCATTAATGCAGATTTTTACATGCTTGGAGTTTAAATTTGTTTGTTATATATTTACAGTGTTTTCTCATTTTATATTTCTTCTTTACAAACTTGATCCTAATTTATTGATACATTTATTTCTGTACCCCATTTGTTCCTACATGTCTTGTTTGCTGTTTTCTTGAGTTAACCCTTCAGAGGTCGCGACACTGTCTTTTCCACCGGGGTGTTACATTTTTGCTTACAACTTTTGAACAGAACTAGTTTGACGCTCCACCCCCCTTATACCTTCAGATGGACTCGCCCGCAACCAAATCAAGTGGCCACCCCCACCCTTCCGCCTCTTCAGTCATCAGCCGTACTGCCAACGTTGTATAACCTGTCATTTCCACCGTGCGCGACCTCTCGCTGTATCTAAAATTGTGATTGTTCTGTGTAGTGTATTATTGTTCGTTATTTTCATTTTGATGTCAATATGAATAGAAATGAAGAAGAGAGACTTGTGAATTTGTTGAACAGTGTCGAAAGGGAAGAAAGACAAGACGAGGAAAGACTTGTAAATCTAGGTGCTATAAGAAGACAACTTTTTCTTGATGAGCCCGTTGTCGCTCCTATTGGTGAACTGGATTCCGATGATGAAGATGAAGATCATGCATGTATCAGTGCAGGAAGAAGACATAGCGTCAGAACAATCAGGAGAGGAAGCGGAAGTACCGTTTTTGGAAGCATCTCCAGAATATACAGGTAAAGATGGAGTAACGAAATGGAGTGTTCACTGTCCTAGACAGAATGTGCGAACACCTGCTGCTAACTTAGTCCGGCGATTACCAGGTGTAAGACAAAACTTTGATTTCAAAACCCTGTTGCTGCTTGCAGGTTGTTTTTTACCGATGAAGTGTTAGATAGCATTGTAACCTGCACCAACCAGCGTATACGAAAAGTTCGTCCTAGGTACACTCATGAGCGTGATGCGGCTGACACATCCAGAAATGAAATAGAAGCATTCATGGGACTTCTGTATATGGCAGGAATCCTTCGTGCTTCTCATTTGAATCTATATGATTTATGGGCAACAGATGGTACAGGCGTCGAGTTTTTCCGCAACTGTATGAACTTGAGAAGGTTCAAGTTCTTGATCAGAGTGTTGAGATTTGACGATGCTGATACTAGGAAGCATCGGAAGAGGCTTGATAGGCTTGCACCCATTCGAGATCTGTTTGAATTATTGGTAGAAAAGTGCAAAACAAATTTTTCTGTTTCTGAGTATCTTACAGTTGACGAGAGGCTCGAATCTTTTCGAGGTCGTTGTAAATTTCGGCAGTTTATAAAAAACAAGCCTGCAAAATATGGTCTGAAAATTCATGCTATGACCTGTGCAAAAACATTTTATACCATGAATTTAGAGGTTTATGCTGGCAAGCAACCACCGGGTCCCTTTCGAATACAGAATTCTGGTCTTGCTGTAGTTTCCAGACTCGTCCAGCCTGTGAGTGGTACTGGAAGAAACATTACCACGGATAATTGGTATACATCCATACTCCTCGCCGAGACTCTCAAGAACGATCACAATTTGACTTTAGTGGGTACCCTACAAAAAAATAAAAAAGAAATACCACTTGAGTTAATAGATACAAGGAATCGTCCTGTATCCAGCAGCATGTTTGCCTTCAAAGATGGAAAAACTCTTGCTATCGTACTGCCCGAAGAAAAAAAAGTTGTTCTTCTACTGTCTACCATGCACCACAGTGACGAAATTGACCCTCAGTCTAGAGATGCTAAAAAGCCTTTAATTTTGACCTTTTATAATTCAACTAAAGGAGGGGTGGATGTTGTTGATGAGTATAAGGCACGGTATTCAGTTGCGAGAACAAGCAATCATTGGCCGCTTACTATCTTTTTCAGTCTTCTAAATACTATTGGGCTAAATAGTTATATTGTATACAAACACAAAAGAGGAGACTTTGACATTGTCCGAAGGGAATTCCTGAAGGATCTCGCCAAAGATCTTTGTTTTAATTATTTGGTAGCTTGTCATGGGGAAGAAAGACTTCCAAGGCAGCTAAAAAGAAGCATCACACAAATGCTGGGACTTCAAGAGGAGGAGAGGCCGCAGCCTGCAACAAATCTTGAGGGACGTTGTGGTATCTGCAACTGGAGAAAAAACCGGAAAAGTAAAACTACGTGTCACATCTGTCACAAGTACATTTGCAGGGAGCACACCGTGTTTACTTGTTCTCAGTGTGCAGAAGAAGATGATGATGATTCCACAAGTGACTAATTGCAACTAAGCTAATTTCTTACAGGTTGTAAGATTTTTTTACAATATTTTTATATAATACAATATAATTTATTACATTATTTTTATACTAGAAGTACATGTTTCTATATTTAAATTACATTATTTAAGTATTGTTACCTAATATTAATGTACAAGTATTTTTACCACAGTACTTCATTCTGTTACAATTTTGAAGTTTGTTTTGATAAATACAATACTTTTACAAATATTTTTACGATTTTACAATAGTAATAATACTTTAAAACAAAGTTTACATATTACTCATCATGTTAAATGTAAGTTTGTACAATAAAACTGTAAAATGTGTTCGTTTCATATTTTCTTATGAACCTGGTGGAATCCACTGTGCACGACCTCTTACGTAACTGTTAGTGACGCGACCTCTGTAGGGTTAAATGTACCTAAATTAATGTTTAATTATTTTTATTATTCTAGCTAAATAGATCCAACTGTTGTAACTGTTACTATTGTGATATAATCTTTACTCATACTTTTTAATTACATTTTACTCATTGTGTTGTAATAAATATGTGGTATAGGTTAACCAGTCAACAGAGAAGTTAAACAGATTGCAGAAACAACTAGAAAAGGTACAGAAATCTGCTGATGATCTGAACAAAGCTGTTGACTCGGATCAGATGGAAAAAGATATAAAAGATTCTGAGACACGTAGAGACAAGTAAGATTAAATATTAAAATTCCACCTTAGTTCTTAGACTTACACCGACAGCCAGTGTCATAACTAACATCAAAGTCTTCCAGTCAAGATATGTAAAAATCAGCCAAAGCAGAACATAGTTTGAAGACAAAACAAGCAATAGGATGCGACAAAACAAAAATACTTGTAAAAATTCTCAAATATTATTCAAGAGTAATAATAGAAACTTTAGAAATAATCAAGAACGAAAATAACTTCGACTAAGAAGTTAGTGTGAAATTGTCTGAAAACTGCCAACCGGTGATAGATGAGCCATATTGATCGTACCTGATCGGTACTTGGTAAAGCTTAAGCCTCTCTCGTGAAAGTTTTGCCCCCTTCAACTCGACTATGAAGATGATTAATTATTGATTATTTCGGTTTAACATCTGTTAACTGAAGATGGCTCTCCACAATGAGTGTGAAATATTTCAAGGAGGTAATAGTGTATGCAACTTTTCAATGTGGTGTGAACTGGAAGACTTTGATGTTAATATGTGAGAGGTTGTATCTCCGTTCTGGACGTGAGAGGTTTAACGTGTTCATGACGAATCCCCATTGGGTACACGTGGTCTTTCATAACTACCATTGTGTACCCGATTAGGTACACACCAGGCTTTCGTTAAGTGTGTTCTGCACTCGGTGGGGTACACGTTGCTATGCATTTCCTTATTGCGTTTTTATTGTTTGCCTGTCTTGGTGGTTTTTTTAATTTGATCTCGTGTGTAAATAAATGCCTCAGATTATCGCATACCCTGTTGAGCGCACGACTGCTTAATTTGTAAGGTAAATTAATTTTTTATTACCCCTTGGGGTATACGGAAAAATATTTAAAAACCTGTTAAATTACCTTAAAATGAAACCGTGTGTCAATAAAAAAACATTACAAAAACGACACAATTTAGTGTAAAATTTGGACTATGCCGGAGGTTGTGCGTGAGCAAATTGCTGCACGTGCTTATTAAGCATTTTAATAACAAAATTGTACTTCTAAAGAAAATGTGTCTAATAGAAAGAACACTTGCTAAATGTATTTTGAAATTATTTTAAGTGAGAGATTGTATTTATACATTTAAATGCTTGTATCAGGAATATTGTCAAATTGAGTACAGGAGACAGCAATTTTTTAATTATTTTGAATACAAAATGAGTAAAAGACCAACAAGTGTCAAGGTCTGGTGAATAAATATTGAAAGGAGCTGGTCTCTATTTATATACTTTTATCTAAATGCTATGTTTTTTAATGATTGATGGAGTAATAAAAATGGCCTTTTTATTTAATTATTTATCTACTAAATACTTACTGTCTGATCAATTCAGTTCTGAAATCTCATATTATTTAGCAGTTGTTAGGTATTTTCATATTTTATCAACATATAGACACAAGCTGTTTTTCCTAATATAAATGTATGGACTCATATGTTTCCTCTTCTCTTTTAAGACAGATTCTACCCAATTGATGTTACGTAGCCCTAACATTTTCTATTGGTTACATTTAATTCCTATATCTGAGTTAAATCTAAATGCCTAAAGCATTTTATTGTTTGTTTTTACCATCATAGGTGGGAAGATGAGCTAGCTGTCCTGGACAAGGAGGTACGGCAACTGCAGGAAATCAGTCAGCTTCAGACTGAACTTAACATCCAAAAAGATGCAAAGGCCCTGAAAGAAGCTGAAATACGTAAACTGTAAGGAATTATTTTAAATAGTTTGCTGCAAGTGGAGCGTGCCTAAAATCAATGAAACATGCCAGTGTATGGAGAATAATTTGCCATGCACAGTGGCAATCAGACCTAGTAGACTTTTAGTACACCCTGCTGAGATACAAATACACTGTGAGCTTATCCGCTGCACGTGCTCAAGAGAATAGATAACATCTTTGAGTTTAGGTTTGCTGGTCCATGAATGACACCCAGTATTTCTAGTAGTATGTCAAAAAGCTAAATAAAATCTTTGGTCTGTGGGGAACAGAGTGTTGTGCATCGCATAGTGTGCCAATGTTAAAAATGGCATGCTTTACAGTGCATTTGTAGTGTATGGGTCTCGTAACTATTAAACAATTAAGGCCGCAATAGAAATAATAAAAAATGTTTTGTAATGAATTTAATAATCTATAACAAATTTATGAATACTGGTGACTATTATTATTGATTTCATCCATATCTAAAAACATTCACTTGATAAATAAACAAAAAACAATTATCAGCGTGGTATTGTACTAATCACTTAACGGATCCATGATGAATATTTTTAGCCCAGAATAACTCCATGGAATGATTCTGCGATACAAGGTGAATGTATCACATTGTCTTGTAAATCTTTATAACTGATCATAAAAATCTGTATATAAAGATGGATATCAAAGTAAAGTGAAGCAATTCAATCCTGGAATATTCTAGGTACAACCTATTTATCTTTTCTGTTGCATGGAATATATTATAGCCTGAAAGAAAAAACAAGCATGTCTTGTTATTATCTGAAAATGTAAAAAGAAAAAACACATTTGTGGTTCTCTGTTCACAATAGTAAACATATAGAATAGTCATTCTTCTTTAAGAGGAGAACATTGTTCATAATGTTTGTTACACCTTTAGGTTACAATTATTTTTGTGTTTTGTATTATGATTAAATATGAACTGTTACAGGAAGAACAAGACTGAGGACAGTTTATTACATCTCCTTGGCAACATTCCTGAAACTGGTATCAAGCATCAGTTGCAGTCATGTATTGATCGACTGGTAAATGATCTATTTTACTTTTTGAGTTTTTAATTCACTTTTACAACACCAGAAAAAATCACTGTATTACCTTACCTTCATGTCATGAAGGTCAATAACTAGATCAGTCAACCGGATTTACTGGTATTTGTACATCAGTGTTATTATTAATTGTCTAATAACACTAGCACAATTGTCTTAAATTTTTAGTTATATCTATTTTTCACTTTAAAATCGATAAGAAATCCAGTTTTAAACTAAATTTGTAAAAATGGGTGTTCTTTGAGGTTCTGTTTTGAGGCATCATGTTTGTAATTGTCGTTAGTGACATTAAAATAACTTTAAGCATGCCTTGTTTTGTTTATTTTCAGATGGTATATCTCATTTAATGATTTATTAAATAAAACAATATACTGAGTAATTGATTTAAAGAAGTACAATATTTAATAATTAAATACCATGCGAAAAAATATATTGTGCCTTCTTTACAAAACGCTTTACAAATATTTCAATGTGAAGTATATGTTCACTGCATAAGCTAACATAAAAACTGTGGTGAATTGGTGAGAAATTATGTAATTGTTACTTTGGTATGTCTGAGTGTTCTTCCAGTTATATAATTAAGCGTTGTTAGAAAATTCTATTTAATCAACAAAACTGTGAATGTGTGCATGTAAGCTACTTGATATTGGCTTACCTTGACATTGTGGGACGACATATTTACATTAGGTAAAGGAATAAAAGCGGAGGGATTGAGCACTAACATGACTCAATAAACCATTTGCTCTGTGGCTACAATTTGAGGAAACAAAAGAATGTAGTGAGCCCATAACCTCTCATTTAGTGGGAATTTTCTTTAAACTATAAGCATCCTAAAAAAAAACTTAGATGATTGTGATGAAGTGTTTACTTTTTATTTAGCCCATAAATGAATTATTAATCACATCTGCTTTAAGATTCTCTTTAACCCTTTGGGGTCAGCCTGAACATCATCTAGTTTACACACGAGTGGGCAAGCTGTGTGCAGGACAGTGTCTGAAAAAGTGTCAAATTTTTACTGTTCATTTAATAAAAAATAAATTGAAAATTCTTATTTTTTTTATATAAACAATTTTGTTGCTTTGTTTTTTGATTTAGTGTGTAAATACATTCAATCAGGAATTATAACTAAAATATGCTGATAGAAATCTAGTATCAAACCAAAATTACTTTCTTTATAAAGGAAGTTTCACAAATTATCTATCCTATTTTTCCTATTGTTTATTATTATTGAAATCATATACAACCTTTAGTACTTATAATTCTATAGTTTTTTTAAATTGTTATACTTTTAAAACTGGTAGTTTAGTTTTTGACAAAAAAACATCCTCTTCAATCCAATCAACTAAGTAATAAGTAAGCTAGATAGATGGAGGCAACTGGAACAATGTACTGAGGGTGAGATTTGTGCAAAATCCTACCGGCCAGCCAGGTCTGGACAGCGTCACAACTCATGGGAGATCAGAGTCAAATACTGACTTTGTTAAAAACAATGTAATACAAAAATGCAGTTAAAATTATTGGGATTCAAACAATGCTCCAGTCTAAACATTCCAGAATATTATGGGAACGTGGAAATGTACAAATAAAATTTGTGTTTAATATTTCAAGAAAGAGAGTTAGTTCCAATTTTTATGTAGTTTATTATTATAGCTTGTGATCACATGATTACTGATTTTATTATTTGATAGGTTTAGTTTAAGTTGAATTCATCAGTAATCCACATAGTCCCCTAATTTTGTAGTATTAGCTTCAAACCTGTTTTTATCATATCAGATATATTATAAGACTTGTCAATTTGATTAAAATTGGGTTTGTCAAGATATCAAAATATTATAAACTACTTTATCACATGTTTAAAACTCGTGCATATATCTAATGATGAGACATAACAGTTCTAAAATCAGTAACATTACCTTAGGACGGATCACTGACAGATTTAAGGTAAATTAAACATACATACAACTGGGTTTAAAAAATGATTATTATTCAGCTGATCGAATTCTACAAATAAGAAACCAATGTATTTTATTGCTCAGGATGGTTACAATAGTTTTTTGAGTTAATCTGACTTGCACGTTTTGTTTAGGCCCATGATATGCGCACAAAGCAGTCAAAGATTGTGGAGAAACAGCGTCAGCTGACCACCCTGGAAGCTGATCGCAAACATTTAAGAGAGAAACACAAAGAAAAAACTCGTGTTTTATCCCAAGATCAGGAGGAGCTGTACGATGCCTGTGAAAACAGGGATTATGAAGCCGTTCTGGCAGATGTCACTAGTCAATTACTTGTTGCCCAGGTAAGGATTAATTGGAAAACATGCACAACAAATCAACACATTCAATTAGTGTTGAACGTTTATTATACATTTATGACCTGCAATATTTCATAAATGTGTTGCAGGATGATAAAGGAACATTGAAGGCCTCAGAGTTTATGTTTGGAAGATATGTGGAGAAATTGAAGAGAGATGAACCCTGCTGTCCTTTGTGTCACAGAGGCTTTCAAGAAGTTCAAGAATCTCAAGAACTTATCACTGAAGTAAGAGACTTTAATTTTCTTGTAATGCTTTTTTTGTGTATGTAGTTGCAGAATATTTGGACTTATATATAATGTATAAATAAGCCTTGTAATTTCTCCATATTAAGAACATTGTTCTATCTCCCATTACCATTAATTTTAATAATTGGAAGTGAAAATATTTTTATTCATAAAAGAAAATTAATTATTCAGAATAATGTCACAAACAATAATTAAAATAATTTGCAATCTTCTTATAACTAATATTTAATTATTTATATTGTTGGTAATATGTATTGACTAATATTTTTAATATATTGCTAAATTTACATAAAAAGGAAACATTTTACATAAATATTTGGATACCTTGTAAAGGTATCAAAAAACTTCTACATTTAGAATTGGTTGACATTAGATTATCCTGCAAGACTTCAACATGTGGGATGGATCAACAGACTAACTTAGTCTGCAAGACTTCCACATGTGGGATGGGTTGTCGGACAATCTTAGTCTGCAAGACTTCCACATGTGCGATAAATTGATAGACTAACTTAGTCTGCAGGGCTTCCACGTGTGGGATGGGTTGTCAGACAATCTTAGTTTGCAAGACTTCCACATGTGGGATGGATTGACAGACTAACTTAGTCTGCAAGGGTTCCACAGATCTGGTGGTTATTAGGTTGTATCTACTAAAATTCGTGTAATTACCTCGGGGAGACATTGTGGTGTTTCTCCTTAGCAGCTGTTGAAATGTAAAATTCAAATATGTAAGAGCATGGTCCACTGTTATTTCTATGTGAAGCTACAGCTCTTAAAGATTAACATACATGCAATCCATTGTTAGTTTATGAAAAATAGATATTTTATTGTAATGGAAAGCACTGTGGTTTTACTCACAGCTTTTGGATGTATTCTCGTGTGAGAGCCAGTACTTTATTTTCTGGAAAAAAAGAAGAAAATCCATACCAGGTACCTGAAAGTAAATCATCCATCATCCTTAATGGTTACTTCAGACAGTAGGGCTTGCACCTACTAAAATCCTGTACATTATGTTTTTCATGCTGCAGAAGCAGTGACTACCAACAGACATTGCTTCTGCCACTGTAGAGTCTTCTCCATATTAGTTTTTCTCAAGTAGCTATAATTCTTTATTTAAGGTTTATTAATAATGACAGATAATTTGAAAGGATAACTGGTTTTGGAACATTTGCCTTAGTTAATGTTATAAAAACAACACTATGTTTCGAAGATTAGAATCCTCATCTTCAGTTAACAAAAAAAGAACTTTTAAGATAATAAAATTAAGTATACACAAAGATTTTAAATTAGTTGGTATGTATGAATGAGCTGGTCTGAGTAATGATTACAACCTTTTTCAGGTTTATTAAAAAAAGAAAAGGATATAATCCAATTTCCAAAAAGTAGTGTTCTATTTTTGTTACTATTATGATTGCAAATTTTTAAATTAGCTGTTAGCTATAATTGTTTAACTTGTAACAGATTATGATGTTTCTACAGGCTTTCCTCTTTTTTTTATATGATAGACAATAGACAATGTACTTTATTTGCAACAATCATAGAGAATGGCATTAGCGTCAAAAATATAACATCACATTATAAGAACAAATATTAGTTGTGTCAATATTATTATATGTTTATGTCAAAAGTTCTCCAAGATAAAAATTCATTTATGGAATAGAATGGGTGTTTCAACAGCCAGGTCTTCAATGTTTTCTTTATGTTTTCTTGGGACTTGATGTCAGCAGGCAGGCAGTTGAACAACTTCGCTCCCATATAGGATGGCTTTTCTTCAAATTGAGCAGAATGGTGTTGGGGAAGAGCGAAGTCTGCAGCATAGCGAGTGTTGTGTTGGTGTACATCACGGCCACGGGTGAAGTTATTCTCATGGGCATAAGTTATTACACTGAGTATATAGAGTGATACTACAGTTAGAATTGAGTGATCAACAAAAGCAGTTCTACAACTGTCTCTAGACTGCAACCCAGCTAGTGTTCGTATGCACTTCTTTTGTAAGATTAGGGTTCTTTGTATATTTAGTTGCAGTGTATTTAGTATTCTTTGTATATTTTAGATATAAGCCTTTCCTTTTCCTGCTGCCATACCTACAGTGTATGGACCTTAAAAACAAATATAAAAAGATTTAAATACCTGTGTGTTTTTGTGTGTTGTATACATGTATCTTTCCAATAATTATAAGAGAAATGTCCTGTTTTTTATTTTTACCCAAATGTTGATGGTTTTATAGCTAGAGGGCCGGATGCAAGGCTTGCCAAGGATGATAGAAGAAAAGGAACGAGAGTTGGAACAGTTGCAAGAACGGCAGAGCAGACTACAGCAATTGAGACCTACTTACCAACGTATCAGTAAATTGAAGAATGAAGAAATACCTGCTCTTCAGTTAGTTGAAAATACTTAATTAATTTTTAAGTTTTACCATTTATTCAGTTAAAAAATTATAAATTCTAATAAATCATCCATCTGAAGGCCAGTCAGTTGTTTCCTCTAAATTACGGAGTTGAACAGTAAAGTACAAGATGTAAATTACTATTTATGAGATACAAACTTTTGGCAGCAAATAGATTCTTCTGTCTTTAATTTTCTAATGTAGGTTTTGTTTAAAATTTTATGGCTAATGTTGGTTTTTATCATATAGTCTTAAGTGTTTGTCTGTTTTCAAGTTCTTATTAATTCCTTTGTTTTAATGTTTTAAGTTTAAGAACTATTTAAAACATTTCTTCATGAATAAACTTTGAATACTGTTTTTTATAGTTACTAGCAGTTACTCGTGACTTCACACGTAATTTCATAAGTTTTGCTCCTGCACGAAAACTTCTGGTTCGAGTGAATTATATTTCCGATGCCAATTTTGAATTTGCCTTCTTCCCTCAATCAAGAAAATATGCTAAAAAGTGTATGTTTATGGCCATTGTAATTTACTATGTTCTTAGTATTTTTTGTTTCATACTTGATTTTGCTTTGTTTCCCGATTAAGAAAATATACATTAGAGATCAGAGAATCCTATTTCTGCCAAAAGACAACTAAGATGGGTTTTATAACAGTTTTTATTTTTTTTATATCTAGTACTTAATATTTGATTATTATAGTCTACACCTAAGATCTTAAGTAGTGAGTCCTAAGGTGTGCAAGTGTTTCCTGAACTGACCTCAAAAAACCTTTGTTTAGCCTCATCAGCCAGTTTGTGAACTGGATGTTAGTGTCTCTAATGAGCTTACCCATATAAACTATTTCCCAATAGCTTGGTAGGCATTTGACTTGCTTATAGTACAAGCCGACTTAGTTTTAAAAAAGTGCTTCTTTGAGCAATCTTTCACCAATTCGTCAGCTAGTTCATTGCCCCTAAATATGACAAGTCCCAGAACCCAACTGAAGTGTAAAATGAATTATGACTAGCTAGAACGGATAAAGTCTTGAAGCATTCCTATAGCAGCATTAAAAAGTATATTATTTCAAGATTTGTGGCCTGGCTATCAGTAGCATATATTTCAGTCTGAAAGACCGCAATGCTCTCTGACACTTGCTGAGAGCCGTTCTGGGAAATGAACTCCACACCAAACACACACTCTGTCTTCCATCTAGGAGCCATCTATGTACCAAACTAGATCACCTTTATCTAACTTTATTCCTTTTCCAGTCCTCCCGAGATCGGATGGTTACATCATAGTGTTTGCTAAATACAAACTCTTGCCATAGTGTTTGATATGTAATATTGGATTATGTACTGCTTTAGCAACAGTGGGTCTTGTGGTAAAAGTCCTAAAAGAACTTCAAGTGAACCTGTAGGGCTGCTTCTAAAAGTTCCTGTTATTAACAGACAAGCCAGTCTTTGTAAACTGGTAAGTTGTCTTTGACTGAGGCTTGCTCTGCCTTTGTCCTCCAGACTAGCGAACCATATGTTATTTGGGGTCTTATACACAGTACAAGTTATTGTCTGGTGTCTGGTTTGTCTTGTCAATCCTAGGTCTTCAATATTTTAAACTTAAACTATATTAAAAACATACATAAAAAGTCATTCATAAAAATAATTTTAATACTGATTTTTATAGTGTTATAATTATATAATACTAGCTGACCCGGTGAACTTCGTTTCACTTACCTCTTGGCCATGTCGCTACCTTTGTTAACATATTTACATATGTACTTTATCAATTTTACAGAGTTACAAAATTCCACATTGATGTGAGTTTCAAAAGTTACGGCACAATCCAACGATTATCTACATCAAAATGTTGTCCTTTTATCTTCACAATTACAGATCGAACACCGTCCTCAACTGATTGCCGACGATACAACGGGTAACCATCATTTCCCGAGATGGTTTCAGCAATCAATGCTCTAGGGTATCGCTTAGAACACTTGCCGTCGACCATACAGGGGGAGATGTTGTTGAAAACTCCGCAAGGTCCATGTATCATATGTTTACTTACTACTGCATGCAATTTTGGGTCAAGTGTTTCATCGGGAATCTCGGCTGAAATTATGGAATCAATGTCTTCTGGCCTTAATTTATCAACTAACCAAACTAATATGTGCGCATGTGGCAGACCACGCTTTTGCCACTCAACAGTATACATCCAACAACGTACTTGGCCATACACACGATGCTTTATAATGAAATTCATTAAAGATTTGAATTTTTGCTTAAACACTCTGGCAGTGACGTCATGCCTATAAATTGGTGTTTGGCCGTGTAGCAATTCTTTCTTAATTTCCATCCATTGTGGGTTACAGGTGAATGTAATACATAGGTCTGGACGGCCATATTTTCTAACATACAACATCGCATCTTGCGCGTATTCGTGCATGTGGCGCGGGCTTCCAATGTAAGTGGCCGTCAAAATTGTAATTTTTTCCACATTTTCTGCATTTGCAACGGCATTAATAGCATCACGAATCTGTATGAATAAAAATTCATAGAGCTGACTTTTTTTTTGGTTTCAGCACCTGGAATCAGAAATGATAAACAATGACATTTTTGCATACATTAAATATAACACATTTATTGTCAAATTATCTTCATTATCATATCGGACAAAAGGCAATCAATACAGGTAATCAATTTAAAGCTTTCTGGTAAACTATATTTTTTGTCTTTTTTTGCGGTGCGTAAACATATAAAGATATACTTTACCATGTGTAACAAAAATCTTCGACATAAAATATTGGGTGCTGTCAGGCCCAAACACGACAGTACTTTATTTGCCATCAATAAACACATATATTCTATCATGATCAATGTCTAATTGTAAATTTCCGCATTAATTAGTAGTGTAGGATTTGAAGTTTGACATCGCACACGATGTAGCACATCCTCAGACATGTCATCCCTATATTTCATCCACAAATCTTCCGGATTTGTAGGGAAACATGTGGATATTATAATCGCAAACAATGTTCGAATTTGATGTGGTGAAGATATATGGAATCCTTGAGCGTATTATCCCAATGTAAATCATCCTCGAGTAACTGTAATAGCTGACACACCTCACGGTAAGTAGCACACAGATGTCCATCAACTGTTCTCAATTGTTGAAACGATGTCGGACCACGAACATTCACCAATAACAATCTGAGATAATAACATTCAGCGTTATTTGGATGTACTGTATTTGTCGGCACTATAATCGATTTCTGGATCGTAGGAGAATGCTGCTCGTTCCAGGTTCACAGGAGCATTGCATTTGCGGAATCGGTCAATTTCCTTTTCCCGGGCTCGCTGCTGTTGTGATCGATGTGCCCGAACCCGTTGCATTCTTTGTCTATCCAATTCATTCTGATTTACTGTAGAATGCAAATGTGCCATACCAATACGACTGTTATCATTATCAGTCTCTTGCTGGTCATCAGTGTGATTAGCGCGTGAGGTAGCTCGCCGCACATTCGATCTACTTCGACGACCTATGTTAGGTCGTTTTCTTCTCGGCATACAATGTTCTGCTTACAATGTTTTCTTGCACTAATAATGTTAACCTATAATGGCGACAGCTGTTTTACCCATAATTGCATGCAGTAGTAAGTAAACATATGATACTGAGACACTTCGTCATTTGTATTTGTTACAGCTGTTAAACTAATTATCGTTACATAAACATCAATCAAACGTTTGACAGGTAAGAACAGTTTGTATGGGAAAATCAAATTGTCGTTTTTAGTATTTTCCTTGCAATTTTGTTATATTTTCTCATCGTTTGAACCTTCCCTGGACTTCCACAAACATTTTAAGACCAAAATTAGCCAAATCAGTTCAGCCGTTCTCGAGTTTTAGCGAGACTAACGAACGGAAATTCATTTTTATTTATATAGATTTAACTACTGTAACTAGTCTCCATGTAATGATTGATAATTCTCTATGTACTATCTCATGTTTATTGAGAAATAAAGATCTACTGTTTCTAAAACTGATACTGTCCGTACCAAATCTGGATTTTATTTTCAAATTGTTAACAATTTTAAAATATTACAAAATAGCAAAAAAAAAAAAAATAATCATAGTCTAGTATATTTAGTATCACAATTGTACTTATATAACTGACAGAATAGTTAACAACTCTGTCCCAATCATAATAATTCTGGGTTCTTAAGTGTAACTGGACTCTATTACTTTACTGTGCTGAGACAGAACACGCAGTGTGCGAAGCCTGTTGCTCAGACACACTCTGTTATTGTTTACTTGTTTACTACCTCATCTCCAGAATAGAAATAGTTTATTATAAAGTATTTTTACTTTTCAAAATTAATGATCCACTCCTTTCTATTGGTGATAAGTCAAGAAGTCTAGATGCTTGGAAAGTGTAATATTACATTACTTGCTGATCTTGTAGCTTTTTTAAAATGTAATAATTAGAAAAAACACAATAGTCTCTTTATGGTAGAACAGTAGTTATCATCTTCTTATTATCATCATCATTCCTAAACCAAAGAGTTCAATAAACCAGAATATCAATTGGTAACAACATTTATTTAATACAACTTTGAAAACAACAAAACATTACAAAAGATTGCAATCACAAGAATTACCAACAATGCTCAGCTGTTTACCTATCTCAATTCTGCCAATATATGCTCAGCTTATCATCAATGTTCAACTGTTTATATATCTATCTCTATTCGTTCTAGAATGTTCTGGAATAGGGGTTACTGAATTATACATTAAAACACCATGTTATCCTAATAATAATGTAGCCTACCTACGTTAGAGTAATAGTTATAAATATTGCTTTCAGCTAAAGATGATAAAGCAGCGTGAGGTCACTTATGTATTACAGTGGCTCAGTGGCGACCAGGGCAGCCCGAGGCTTTTATGTGGAAGATACAATAATAATTAGTAATTAATTATGTTATTTCTTTTGTCTGCCCAAACCAGAAGTCAAATTGAAGCGACAGAGACTCGGTTGGAAGCAACCAGGCAAGAGTTGACCACTCTGCAGACTGATCTGGTGGGCCCCCAAACAGATGAAGCCATGGCCAAGAATATCCAGGGTGATGTAGCATTGTTGGACCAACAGCAGAATGAACTTCGCAAACTGGAGAGGGAAGTGAATAAACTGCAAGAGAGACTTCCCCAAGGAGGTAGATTTATCGCCTTACAATATCATATTACATTGTAGAATTATTTTTGAGGTCTGCCTGTAGTTTAGGTGTAAGACAATAGTTTTTTAACCAAGTTGACCATTACTTAATTTAATATTCTTCAAGTGTAATTATCCATTTTTGCAACTTTTACGTAGTATTTCTCATTTTTTTTATATACCAGTAATTCAAAAGTGTTTTTAAAAGTTTTTATTACCTTATTAATATTTAAACAAATGCTTAAAAATTGTAACAACTGTATTTGATGGAATACTAGTTAAAAACGGTACAGTTTTTAATAATATGTACAGTAACATTGCGGATATAGTGGTGAACTGCCAAAATTTCTAGCCAATTCAAACTACAATACATAAACATTTCTTGGATGTTATCGAACAAAACAATTCTAGTCTCTCAAACAGTGAAAGGTTTCAAGATGGCAAGTATTTGGACATTTGAAAAATCACGACATAATACTATTTTAAAAACCATGTATTCTATAAAGTATTAAGTATGAATTAGTGTCTCGTTAAAATCATCAAAATTCTATTATCTTTTTAAATCTTCCATCAGCCATAGTTAATATTCAATTTGAAAGAAACAATATATGTGCTTATTTTAAACTTTATATGTTTCAAGGTGCTTTAAAAATAGGGATGAATTATTTTACAAGATTAAGGGGGGTCCGTACCAAAAATTTCATTTTTTTGAGTTTTTTGGTTTTTTTAGTTTTATATTCTACAGAACCTCACCTTTTCAAAGATGTGGCTTATTTTCTTTCTATCTTTATTAGAAGTTATTGAAAAGAAAGTTTTTAGAAAGCATTGCAACCAATTTATGGTGAAAGAGGCGCAGCCCCGCTGGTGGCCCACCGCTTTAATCATATTCATACATACTACTACTATTCTTGTTTCCTTATTGTTATGTTATGTTGGCTACCCTGCTTTTGATGTATATTTTTGTCTCTGTCAGGTGTACTATTTGTCATGTGATCTTTGTTTATGTGATGTCAGTGAGAGTGTTTCTCAATTTGTGTTGTTTACAAAGTGACAGTTTACTTATTCGAGTTTTGTGAATATTAGTTGTTGTTTCAAGTTAACATGGGAAATAAAACAGAAAAATCGGGGAATCGTTTTCAAGTGTTTATTCCAAGAGAAAGCATGTTGGAAAGACTAAATCTAGCCTTGATAGATCTTCTGAGGCTATGTATAACCTCAATACTGAAACTTTGCCCAGGCCTACCACCAGCACTGACACTTCTGATAATCCTACCACCCTAGTTCTTCTGTTAGAAAAATGAAAGTTCAAGGTAATTTTGAATACTATAATCAGAAGAATGAGGTTTTAGCATATGACATATTTGATTTGAATTCGCTTGCCGAAGCCATAAATGAAATCGCAGGATGCAGTCGTTGCAAGCACAAATTGATTTTTGAAAGGCGGTCTGTTGAAGGACTTGCAGTAAATTTCTCAGTGTATTGTCCAAACTGTACAGACAAAAAAAGGTCTATTGACAATTGTAATAAAATCACTGAAATATCAATGGAAAATCTGTAACTCTTTACGACTTGAACCTACGTCTTGTGCACGGTATGCGCAGCATTGGCAAAGGCCACACTGCAGCCCAAATCTTGTGTGGCACTCTAAATCTTCCTCCTACTCCAGTTCATTATAGAAAACATGAACAAGTTTTAGGCACAGTAGCAGAAAATATGTGTAAAAAAAGTATGAGAAACGCCGTAGAAGAAGCAGTGAGCAGTAATGATGGGGACCGACATAACTTATGCGTTGCACTAGAACGTTCATGGCAAAAGAGAGGCCATGTCTCTCAAAATGGCATTCTTTCTCTAACATCAGTAGATACAGGGAAAGTACTAGATGTATCTATCCTTTCAAAGTTTTGTAAATGCCCAAATAAGTGTGAAAATGTTCATGTAGTCAGCTGTAAAGCAAACTATCAGGGTAGCAGCGGAGGAATGGAGGTCGCTGGCGCTTTAGAGGTTTTTCGGAGGTCAGAGCCGGAATATAATGTTCGCTACCTCAACTACTTGGGAGATGGAGACTCAAAGGCCTATGCATCAGTGAATGAAGCTCAAGTTTATGGAGAAGAAATAAAAATAAACAAACTTGAATGCATAGGCCACGTGCAAAAGAGAATGGGAACACGTTTACTCAAAATAAAAAGTACGTCGGGTAAAACCCTCCTTGAAGATAACAAATCTATGTCCGGAAAAGGTCGACTTACTACTGCTGCTGTTCATCAACTGCAAAGTTATTATGGACTGGCTATACGTCGGAACACATCAAGTGTAAGGGAAATGAAGCAAGCAGTTTGGGCTGAATTTTTCCACGTCTTATCGACTAACGAACAACCCCAACACGAGCTTTGCCCAAAAGGAGACGGAACGTGGTGTAAGTTCAACCAGAGCTTACTTGATAATACTGAGTATGATCATAACAAACACTTTCATTTGCCAAAAGCTGTTATGCTTGCTATCAAGCCAATATTTAGGGATTTGGCTGATCCTGAGCTTTTGCAAAAAATGTGTGAAGGGCAAAACACAAAACCCAAACGAATCATTGAACAATGTGATTTGGTCTGTAATACCAAAAAGGGTTTTTGTTAGCCTACCAGTGCTAAAATATGGGACTTATTTAGCTATAAGCACATTTAATAATGGCCTGATAAGTAGAGTACAAATAATGGATGAGCTTAAACTTTCTCCTGGTAAAAATTTGGTTGCTGCAATGAAAAGACTTGAGAATAAGCGACTCAAGAAAGCCGAATTAGCTGCAAATGAGCTTGAGAAGAAAATCAGGAAGGCTAAGGCATTGAAGAAAAGAAAGTTAGAGGACCAATTTGAGCAGGATGAAGCAGACAAACCAGCCTACAGCACTGGCAGCTACTGATGTTACCAAGTTCACTGTAGGTTAGTACAACGATTTTTTTCAATCGCGTTTTCCCCAAAATTTGTATTTTCTAACTTTGATGTAAGTTTTTCTCAGGACCTGTTAAAGATATCTTTATGAAATGTTCACTGTGTGTTTGTTTTTAGTATTTACTAGTCACTAACACAAGGATTTTGTAAAATTTTAATTTTTGGGGCTTATAAAAATTAAATTTCTGAATTAAAAACTTGAAATTTAACACAAGTTTTTAAAAAAATTTTGTAGAAAAATTAAAAATACAAAATAAACAAAAATCCTTGTGTCAGTGACTAGAGTATTACATGATTAATAAAATAAAATAAAACATTTCAGTGTAGGTTCAACACAACTCTATAAAAATTACATATAATTAACATTACGGATATAGGCGAACAGACCCCCCTTAATGCAATAGATATCAAGCTGAGACAGTTAGATGTTGTTTGTTCATTTTAAACCCTGGGAGAGATTTTTCTTCTTGAGAAGCAAGACTTTGGTAGGCAGAGCCTTAAAATTCAGTCTGGTTTCATCCACGTTATAAACATATTGCAGCAAGCAATATTGAGAAGAAATTTCTTCCTTTCTCAATAAGAACAAGTTCCTTTAGATAATTGGCATTTGTTTCTTTGTCAGCTAACAGCTTCTTCCCAGCAATCATGAGCTGTCTAATTCCTGGCTTTTTCTTCCAACGATCCAAATAAAACCATAGCTAGCTGAAAATGAAGGTTCACCATCCATAAGCTTGTTTAATTGAGGCGCCTTTTCTTTTAAGAAAGGACCAGAAATATGGATTCCTTTCTGTCTCTGTTGAGTGAACCATAAGAATAATGCCTCATCAAGTTTTCCGTATGATGACTGTTTATTTTGCCATTTTTCAAGAGTTTTGCTCTTGAAGCAGAACAAAACTGCATTTTTAACACAATTCTTTTTCCAGTCGCCTGTCATTGCTTTTCCGACACCATATTCGACTGACAATTAACTAGAACTTTCTCCTTTGTCTTTGCTTTTTAACACTTTTGTTGTATACGAAGAATGACTTATTTATTTGCCAATTTAATGTTTAATAGTTGACATCAAGGACCAAGAACATAAGTAAAAAAGGCACAGTCACTTGGTTAAGTAACTCAACACTCACAACAAACCTTCACAAGTAATTTGTTATAAGCATTCACTCTACAGTTCATCAAACAACGCTAGAGTGAAGAGTAACATAAATACGACTAATGAGTCATGTGTTTCAAACGTGAGAGGGGAACTAAGAGTCACTGAAGGTTACTGCCTGCCTTCCGATTTTCACTTGTTCATGAGCTGATCAACGCTGATATTCATGAAATCTGTCTATTCCGAATTCACACTAATCCGAACAATGTTTGGTCTCAATTAGTTTGGATTAACGGGACTCTACTGTATACTCAATCGAAATTTTAGTTTTGTATTGGATTAGTTCTTTTTTGTTTTTAGTCTTGACTCTCCTTAGTATATAATTTTGAATTAAATATGAAACAAAAATGTACCGAGGTGTTTAATGCCAACCCTTTTTTTCTGCCGAACCAGTGACATCCTTTGTATATTGATTTAATATATTGGTTAAATTAAAAAAGGACAATATATTCCTATCTTTGACAATACATGATTTTATAGTCTATTTCTTCATTAGTTTTTGCCTATCATCGTCAAATAATTTGTACATGTATTTTGTAGTCTTGCATTTCATTCTCTTCTTAGTCCTCATTTTAACTGATCGGTAACAGGTTCAGGTAGAAACCTGAAGGATGCTCTCAGTGAGCAGGACAAGCTACATAAAGAAGTACAGATGTTGAGGAAAAGTTTGCAGTCCCTACAAGAAAGGCGGAACCGGCACAACCAACAGCTGCATCAACTGCAGTCAGAAAAAAATTCTATTGTAGAACAACAACTGAAGGTAATATATTCATTACTAGTTTTTGAATAGGTATTTATTGAAGATGAATACGTTTACTTGTGCCTTGAGGTCACCTAAAATAATTTCTTATGTGGTAATTGAAACTAAATTTCATATACTGCTACTATTATCAAAGATATTTAATCTACTTGAATGTAAATTATTTTAACAAACAACCATTTCAGAACAATAATAATTTTTTTATTTAAGAAGCAGTCATGTTGAAGTGATGTTGTAGTAAACAATAATAGTATAATCTGCTTTTACACCGTCGTTATACATCAACCAATGTACAATGTGTGATGGTTTTGGTCATCAGAATCAGTTTCTCTTTATTTACAGTATCATTAAGACATGTAATGACATCCAATAGAATTTTTCAAATAAGTATGTCTTCATGTTTCTTGCTTTACAAATTAGGTTTTTTAAGTTCATAATATTCTTACACGAAATACAGAGGTCATTCCACTAACCAGTCCTGAAGTCTTCTCTTGAGATTTTTCCCACTGAGCTTTTTCAGGTGCTGTGGCAACGCATTGTACATCTTGCATTCTGTGGATGATGGCTTCTTACATTATCTTACATAATTAATTTAATCCAACCTTAGTTACTAATGATGTTTACTTGTAGATTCAAGGGGGAGTTCAACAGAAGAAACAGTTAGAGGACAAGTTGTGTGAGTTACAAGCTCAGGAGATTGTGCTGTTGGAAGAGTTTGACCAGATCACTGACCAGATACAGCCTGTCAGTGACAGGCTTGAGGCAGCTATCAGAGAGAAGGAACAAGCTCGCTTGGCTCACAAGCAGAAATTGGATACAGAGAGAAACAGAGTAAGTCATCACATTACAAGATTAATAACTATTTAATTCACACAATTAGCAATCTAATTTAACAATAATAATAACCTTGTTGAGCAGAAACACTTGGTGCAGGGTCTTTTACTTCCATAGAGGCATACTATACTAAAATTTATTTGGCAAAAATTATTTTCTATATCTGTTTCCACTGTTGAAATGGAAATCCTAGTTGTGTAACGCTAATTTACATAAAATGAGGGCAATTAGTTTAATAATTTTGAGAATGCGCTTATCATTGTTTAATGTAGTTAATAAGATTTATTGACAGCAATTACTTTTAAAATGCTTTGAAATTTGGGATTAAATATTAAGTATAATTTCTTGGAAATTATACACAGCAAAGTTGGTTTAAAATTTAAAGCATTCTTAACATCTTGAGATTGGAAAAACATAAACAAAAATGGTTAGTGGTGAGGAATGGCATAAAAAACATTCAGAAATCGTGTAGCATTATCCACTTATTAAAAAAATAAGTTAATTCCAACATAGTGAAACCATAAAAAATTCAATAATGGTTCCACTATGTTGGAATAAACATGTTGTTATTAACATATATCAGTGATTATGATGACTAAAAAATGTTAACTGTATTAAAATGAAGTGTTTGCTATCCAATTATCATTGGTGGTAATTTGGTATCCATGTCTGAAGAATTGTATAGTAAATTAGTGAAGGTGGGGAAACAAGCAAACAAACATCCCATTGTCCATTTTTTTCAATCAGTGAAATACATTATAAACCAATTTTAAAAATTGTTTATCAGTGCCGTTAAACAAGTGAGATAAAATTTGTTGTTTGATTAAATGTTGTTATATTACAGGTAAACAAATTGGTTAGGCAGTGTGATGACGTTCGTAAGATCCAAGAATCAATAACCAAGTATGAAAAGTCAGGAGGCGCAGATCGCTTGTCAGCCACCAAGCAAACTATCACTCGTCTTGCAGGTGACAAGGAAACAGTGTTAGAAAACAAAAAACAACTGCAGGATCAAATAAATGAAGTGAAAACAAACTTGAATAACCAGCAGGTAATTTATTAATAACAATAATTGCATGATTAATAATTTTAATATAGTTTCAAATTAATTCCATACTTATACTTACTTATTTGATGTCTTCGTCTTTGACTGGTATAACCAGGTAAATTGTGTCAGATTTTGTTATAAACTTTTGGCAGTATGTTTAACAATTTTGTCAAGTATTTAAAACAATATACACTATTTACAATAAGTTTATGTTGGCAGGACTAGATCAGTGACTCATCTTCAAGTTTCTTGAAAACATAGATAGGCCTACTTTTTAGTCTGAACCACATGGCTTCCGTGAACTTAGTAGTGTTCATGTTACTGATGCTTTCTGGTAGGCTGTTGTTTAGTCTGACCGCTGCTATTAGAAAGCTGTTTGATAATTTTTACAGTTTACATTGTAGGGTGTTTAGATGTTTTGCATGGCGAGTGCTGTAACCATGAACATCTTGTGTTCTCCCAAACAGCGATACATTCTCCTTTATATATGTAATCGAGAACACATTTTACATTTTAAACAAATTTTTAAAATAGAGAACAGTTTTCTAGTCTTTTTATAATTCATTGTTTTATGTTATAGGTTCGCCAAAGAGAGTTAGATGACAATTTGAAACTACGGCAGAAAAGAGAAGAAGAGAAAGGAGTAAATGAAGAGATATTAGCATTGTCAACGAAAATTGGTGGTATGGACTTGCAAAAGGTTATTAAAGAAAAAGAGGACCTGAGAAAACGTGAAGAAACCATATTGAGAGATGTAAGTTTTTAAGTTATTACTTAATTATATGTTTTTTATTTGTTAATTGCAAACAATTAATATATAACAATTTGGTGTATGCATTTGTTTAATTTTTTAATGTTAATTTTCATGGAATGTTAATGATTTATTTTCATTGAATGTTAATGATTTATTTTCATTGCAGTTTCCATTTATAAAGAATTAAAACAAGACTAAATTTATTAACTTATGATAAATAATATAGCTATGAACTTAAGTTATATACGTGCATTTGCTGTTAGTTTATGTCTTGCAATCTTGGGACCAATGTATAATGTTACAACAGGTTTTGAAATTAAGCGAGGTCATAAAAGGATTAGAATTATTGCCTAGTCAAAAAATACTAGAATTTTTTGTTGATAAACATTTCAATTTAATTACGAACTATAAAACTTGCATTATACAAGAAATGTTTCCATTTTATTTGGTTGTGATTAACACTGAATGACACAAGGTGGGGATTAAAGTAAAAAATAAAGTTGTTTTTACTGTGTACGAATATGTAGTTAACTGTCTCCCGTACAAGTAGTGTAAGTAGTCTGAATCGGCCCACTATGAGTAACTACACAACCAATTACTTTATTGACAAATGTTGCACTACAGATGTTACACTATAAACTATTTTGACTGTTTAGTAAACAGCATTTTCCTGTTCTCTTTGTATTTTTATCTTGTTCATTTCCATTTCTGCAAGTGGTTATTTACTGTTATATATTAGTATTGTTGCGAACATGGCGAGCGAGTTCCATGTAGTACAGGTAACATTCAGATATTTTGTTGGTTGATAAGACTTCTACATAAATCAATCCAATAAGTAAACAAACAAAAAATGTTACTTTGCATTCTTACAACTTATAGTATTAAAAATAAAATAATAACTTTACAAATGAACTAAAAATATTTGATTAATTACCTTAAAGAAAATTCTTTATGAGTAACTTTAGGTCGACATTTTTGCCAAACAACAAAACAGCCATAGTGATATCACACTATGTATTTTATAAAGTAATAAACTAGGAAAACAGCACTATTAATTTATCCACATGCCGACTTTATTCTTTCTTAAATGCTGTCGCTAAACTACAAATGATTTTAGCTATGTATTTCGTGGTCAGCAGGAATCAATGCTTACGGGAGTCACTCTATACACCAATTATATAGTTGTTGATAACTAGAGTAGTTTTGGTTTTCCTATAACATTTTATTTCATATTGTAGGCTTTAAAAAAATCGTAATACAGGTCAAAAATATGTAGAATACCAACAACATTTTGGGTTTTATGAAACTCACCTGTTGAAGTAATTGTTCGAATTTACCAAATGTTTATAGTTTTTCATTGTGCACAATCGATCCATGGCATTTTGTTCCTGTGCCTTTTTAAAAAGTAAATGTTTGAATTGTGTGTATTCTTTTATCTGTAAAAGAGCTCTTCTTTATTTTGTATATTTCAAGTTTTATTTTATTTAGTTTAGTGTTGTGCTATGATGTACTAAATGTGGAAAAAGTAAATAGAGAAAATGTTATTCTGTAAACAGTAATAGCCTGTCAACAGGCAGTGGTAAGTAATTGTAATTAATATTTTATTATTCTGTAGGTTTTGCTGAAAAATTATATTATAAATTAACTTTGTTAATTTTTATATATTGATACAACACTTATAAAGAACATGTAGCACTTCAGGTGAATATAGTCTGCACTGGAGGGTTAAGACGTATTGTGGTAATTTGTAAGGCGTGTTTTTAAGCTTTAAAAGTGTACTAAAAGCTTAATTTTAGCTTAAACAACAATTATTTTAATTAAGTACAAGAGAGTCCCGCTTATCCGAACTAATTAGAAAAAAAGACTGAACACTGTTTGGATTAAAGGATTTCGGAATAGGAGTATTTTTTGAATAATATCAGCGTTGATCACCTCGTTTACAAGGGCAGTTTAATCACACAGATTCGGCAAATGCTCTTGATCTCGCCTTACTGTATGGTGAACAACATGCTTCATCAACACCAAATGATGATATGTTTATGGGCGATGGCAGAACACTGCTCAAGGTGATTCACTACACTTGGTAAAAAAAAAAAATCAGACTTTACTTCTTAAGCGTGTGTAAATAAATGTTTTATTATGAATGTATTTGAAATTTCTACTTTCCTCTACTAATTTCTTCTTTATTTTAGTTTTAAAGTTAAAAACCAAATATTTCATAATTTTTTTATTCATACACAATATTAAAATCGATATTTTTTTCTGAACTGTGTTTGGAATATGCGGATTTTTGGAATAGCGGGACTCTACTGTAGAACCAAACCATTGCCTGAGTGGGTGGATAAATATATCACACTACATGCGCTCTGGCACTACTTAATGCGTACAGGAGAGTGTTAATGGAGGGTGCATCTCTAGGACATCTCCACTCTACACTACCCATATATCACTATTTGTTCAATATTTAATTTAATATAGATAAGCATAATCTAGCCCAGACGCATTTAGGTATAAGAGAGAGAGGGAGCGTGGTCCCAAATCAGTCGTCCGCTGTTCCAATCAGCGCCACACCCCCTGATATCTTAAAGGGTCCTGTCCTTGAAGTATTCTGGGCGCTCTTCCGCTTTGCGACTGCTGCCCGTTCGGCGAATAGCAGATACCCCTCTAACCAACCAGGGCGATAGCGCCCCCTGGAGCGAGCCGCTTCCCGGCATTCTGAGTGGAATCATCGGCCGGAGACCATGTAGCTCTACAGTTCGTGGGTCACTCTTTGTGCTCGACCCTTTCGTATTGACTTTGTTTTCAAGTGTTTTTCTTTAATGTGCATTACCATCCTCCTCCCACACTCCTTTGGAGGTAATTTCAGGGTATTAGTGGAGAAGACAGTGTCCAGTGCGGATTATTCGTCGTTCTACCGCGGCCGCCAGCGGTGACGCCCGTTCGCTACGCGCCAATTACGTCGCGCCTAAGCACTCCTGTCGTTGCTGCTTCCCCCTGTGGATCTCTACACACAGCGAGTTTTCCAAGGTACTGTTAAAACTCCATCACTTGTGTTGTATTCTCCTCTCACCTCTTGTTACCTGCCCACTTTCCCGCCATTCTGCACATTGTTTTATTTTTATTCTCATAATTGGTCCTCCGATTATTAATTTTTAATTTCTGCCCCGTACATTTTTGGTCCTCCGGGCCGGATCATTGTGAATCAGTCCTGTAGATTACAGTAATTTGTGTTGTAATTAATTAATTGTAACAGGCGTCGTTACGCCATTTTGAATCTGCCGTACCGACGCTACCGGCTTGTATGGTGGCGCTGCGAACGTGTTGTACTGGTAACATTGTTTCTTCTCTCGCGCAACTGGATCGTTGACGTCAACAACTATTACAACAATTGTCCGTAGGCAGTCTAATTTTACGACCGCCCCTCAACAGCTGATGGCCCGATCGATACTTGAATGCACGGCCTCCGCTGCAGTCAGCTGTACCGGTTTTTGATACTGCATTTCTCTCGCCGTAACGGAACTCTGTTTATATCTCTGAATAGAGACTCGGACACGAGTCCACCCATACTCTCTCTCACATTAGTAATATACTAGTAATGTATTTAGTTAACAACAGGGCAATATCTGGTTTAGTTAATTGACCACTCTTTCTTTGATAGTATTAATTAACTCACAATAATTCTCCATTCCATTAATGTAACTTTGTGCTAGTGGAAATTTAATTGTTCCTTGTAATTGTTTCTAAAGCAATATATTGCTCACTATTCAATTTGCTATTGAATAACATTTCGCTTTGTTCCATTGTAATTTACTTGTTAAATAAGCAACCAATTAATTGCCATTCTAAGTTCTCATGTCAATTTAAGATTTAACTTGAACTGATTTGCTCTCCTTTTCATTTCAATTATATCATTGTTGTTTCATGTTCTAGCGTAAATTATGTTAAGAAGTGTTAGATTAACTCTCTGATCGATAGTATTGGTGATTGTAGGTCAATTCTATGGTGTACTCTTGCCAAATTATTGAAAGCAACATTTCTTATCTCTAACCTACATATTAGCTACTTATTTCTCTACACTCCATTGTATTTTGTCAATTTTATTTTAAAAGGTTCATTCACCGTTCTCTACATTGTGTCTCTTTATCAACCTGATTAACTTAGGATATCTCTCACGGTTACTTAATTGTTTAATAACAATTATCACTGTCTCTCTTATATTATTTTTACTAATAATTGCTCCATTTAAAATATTTTCTCGCCTTAGGGTTACATAACATTGGTACTTAGATTAGCTATTAAGGTAGCTTAGGTGGACATACCGGCACTTAATGTAATCTAATTTTGTCTTATCTCAACTTAACTTGTTCCCCCCTTTCGCTTACATTGATTTGTTTACATTACGGTATCCCTCCATTGTTTTTTAAATTATCTTTGTTAATTGTCTCATTTTATTGTTTTGTGGCACTATCGGGAAACCTTTGGTAATTCTCATTTGTAAAACTGCTTTGCCCCTTTCGATATCACAATGGCTCCCAAGGAATTCAAATACGAAACTTATCGTAAATCAACAGATCTTATCAAATCTCGTTTTGCTTCTCTTAACGAAACCGTCACGAAAATCACTACCAGCGCTCCACCTTTGACACCAGTTCAAATCAGACAATTAAACACAGTGTTCGCGGAACTAAAGAAGAAACGCGCGGACTTTGAACTTAACCTTCAACGTGTCATCGAAGGTGACAGTGAAGCAGCGGATCAAGATACTCTTTCCAAAGATCAGGATGAGGTTAACGACCTATATGTCGCTATTTCTAGCTTGATCGAGGTTCATCTTGTCACTGAACCCACAACTCCCGCGTCCTCATCACATTCTGATCATCCCGCGTTGTTCCCCACGACGGTAACTGGAGTCAAGTTGCCTAAATTAAACTTACAGACGTTTGATGGTTCTCCTATGAAATGGATTTCATTTATCAACCTGTTTGACACTACAGTACACCGCAGTGCTTCACTCTCTAACGTCGCTAAGTTCCAGTATTTACTGAGCATATTGGAAGGCGAACCTCTGAACTTAGTGAAGTCGCTCAATCTCACCCCCGCCAATTACCTCATTGCTTATCAGTTGTTGCGGGACAGATATCATAACATACGCCGCCTCACTACTCTCCATCTAAATTATATACTTGACATGCCCGCAGTCGCTAGCAACAATGCTAAGCAACTTAGAGCGTTCATAACAACATTTTATGAACATTCAGAGTCCTTGAAAGCCCTGGACTGTGATATCGCCTCTGATAATCCTCTATTGTCAGCTCACTTGTTGCGCAAACTTGACAGCAAAACTGTCCAGAAATTGGAACAGTATCGTGAGTCCCAAAGAGAGCCTGGCGCCGCTCCGCATTCCCTCCCCAAGGTCACGGAGATTATAACATTTTTAAATCTGGAATGCTCCCAGATTGAAGACGCTAGCCTTCACACCCACTCTGAGACGAAAATACTGTCTACCTCTTCCAGACCGAGGGTTGAAAAGCGTGTTCAGTTCGCCTCCCCCAAGCAAATGAATTTGTTAGCTACTGACGCTAAAATTAATTCAAACTACGAAGCTCTTTGTTTTTGTTGCCGGAAATCTGGGCACAAAATTTACCAATGTCCTCTGTTTAAGGACAAGTCTCCTAATGAGCGGTACAACCTCGTTAAAGGTAACCAGCGGTGCATTTCATGCTTGGGAAATCATCCGATTAAAGAGTGCAGATCCAAGAACACATGTTCGACTTGCCACAGGAAACACCATTCGCTTCTGCACTTTAATAACAGCGCCGATAGGCCTAGCTCTTCCGCCACTGCGCCTCTACCCCCCCCCCCCGCTAGCTGTCAACACAACACTGACTTGTGCCGCGCGCTCCACCTCTCTCACTGAAACAAGCACCGTGCTGCTCTGTACAGCACTGGTCAAACTCACTGCCCACAATGGCCAGTCATATATTTTCCGCGCCTTATTGGATTCTGGCAGTATGTCCGACTTTGTTTCTGAGCGTGCTGCTCAGCTGTTAGGCTCACGTCGCCAGCCTTCTAACCTCACTGTCATTGGGTTAGCCCAAAACATGACTAACACCAGAGGGTCACTAGATCTCAATCTTGAAACATTATCGGGACACTTAATTGCCCAAAACCATTCCTTCCATGTACTGGAAAAAATCTCTCTCGAACTTCCGCGGGTAGAACTTAACCCGGAAGTACTCATGCGAACAAAATCTTTTGTTCTCGCGGACCCGACCTTTGGCAAGCCTGGTCCAATCGATGTCCTCATCGGCAACTCTCTCTTCCCTCAACTGCTTACCAATGAGCGACACTCTCTCGGGGCGAATATGCCTTCTGCTCTTGGCACTATTTTTGGATATGTGATTGTTGGAAGTGCGCCGTGTCTCTCTACCGCGCAAAGAACCTCTAATCTCGCCATCTCTCTCCTCTCGACCACAGATACTGACCTCCACTCCTCCCTTCAACGATTTTGGACACAGGAAGAACTTCCGATCTGTAGTAAAAAATCGGAAGAAGAAATCGCGTGTGATAAACTGTTTGAGACATCGCATACACGTGACTCGGAAGGTCGCTATGTAGTCAAGCTTCCCTTTGTTGACAACCTCGCCCACACTAAATTGGGAACGTCAAGGTCAACCGCCGCTCATCGCCTGGAGTCTATGGAGAGGCGGATCCACGCCAGAAATAACTCCCCCCTGAAGGCGCTCTATATCGAGTTCATGACCGAGTACGAGGCGCTCGGACACATGAAATGTCTTCCCCATCCTGATTTATCTGCTCCGCATTATTTTCTCCCACATCATGGGGTAGTGAAAGAGTATAGTAGCACTACCAAGCTTCGTGTTGTTTTTGACGCCAGTGCCAAGACCGGCTCAGGCCTATCCCTCAACGACGTACTTCTCACCGGTCCAAAGTTACAAAATAATATTTGTGATATCCTTCTCCACTTCCGGCTGAAAAATTTTGTTTTTTCGTGCGACATCCGGCAGATGTACCGCCAAATTAAGATTCATCCAGACGACCAAAGGTTTCAGCTCATCCTTTGGCGTGAAAACCCCTCCCTTCCGCTCTCTACTTACCAGCTGACCACGGTGACGTATGGTATGAACTGTTCACCCTACCTCGCCATAAAAACTCTCCGACAATTGACACAAGATGAAGGTTCCAATTTCCCTCAGGCAGCTCACATTCTGAAACACCATAGCTATGTGGACGATTTGATAGCCGGAGCGTCCACTGAAGACGAAGCTCTCCAACTTCAACATCAGCTGATCGAGCTTCTCCGCTTAGGCGGCTTTGAACTGAGGAAATGGGTTTCTAATTGCCCAAAATTACTTCAACCATTGCCTGCCTCTCATCAAGAATCCCCTGTGTTTCTTCAACCTTCGTCGGACCCTCTGTTCTCCATCTTAGGTATCCATTGGTCACCTGTGACAGACTGTTTTAAATATAACCTCAACTTCACATGTGATGCCCCGACTAAGCGGAAAGTGCTAAGTCTGATCGCTCGGATTTACGACCCGTGCGGTTTTTTGTCCCCTTGCATAATGATAGCAAAGCGCTTCATGCAAGTGTTGTGGACTTCCGGTGTATCTTGGGATGAACCCTTGTCTCCGGACCTCGCGCTAAAATGGCGAGACTTTGTGATCGACTTAAAAAACATTGTTGAAGTGTCGATCCCTCGGCCGATAATGGCCACCCCCTCTAGCTCATGTGAACTACATGGTTTCTCGGACGCATCCGAGACCGGTTACGCCGCTGTTGTGTATATAAGGTGCATAAACACTGATAGTGAAGTGAGTGTGACCCAAATAATTTCAAAAACTCGTGCTGCCCCGCTAAAACGAGTAACTTTGCCGCGATTAGAGTTGTGCGCGGCTCACCTCCTGGCTAATTTAGTTCATTATGTACAGTCTCAGTATTCCAGTGTATTAAGTATTGACTCTACAACTTTGTGGTGTGATTCGACTGTGACTCTGTCCTGGATACATACTCTCCCTTACCGCCTCAAAACGTATGTAGCGAATCGTGTAGCTCAAATCCAAGAGCTCATTCCTCCCTCTTCTTGGCGTCATGTGTCTAGTGCTGACAACCCTGCAGACTGTGCTTCTCGTGGGATCCTCCCTTCGGAACTTGTTCATCACACTCTTTGGTGGCACGGACCCTTGTGGCTGCAACTACCTCCTCCAGATTGGCCCACTTCCAGTTTTTCTCCGCTCGATGATTCTTCCTTGGACGAGTTGAAGCCCGTTCCGCTGTCCGTCTTCGTTGCAGCCTCCCAGCCTCCTTGGGATCTACTCACTCGTTTCTCCTCCTGGACCAAGCTGCTCCATGTGTTGGCGTATCTCCTCCGGTTCGTCTCTCATAGCCGCCGGCAAGAACATCATGTGGGTCCTCTTTCTGTCGTCGAGGTGCGAGCTGCTCAACTTCGCCTCTTCCAATTAGTTCAACGAGAATCTTTTCCTGATGACCTGGCAGCCCTTCGAGACAACAAGAACTGCTCCATCAAGCTACAGCGCCTTGCTCCCTTCATTGATGCTGAAGGACTCCTCCGTGTTGGTGGTCGACTAAAGCTTGCTGACTTGACGGAAGAAGTGCGCCACCCCTGTATTTTGCCTAAATCTCACCATGTTGTTAACTTACTAATAGACCACACTCACCTACAAAACTTACATTCAGGGGTTCAATTAACCATGTCCCTTTTAGCCCAGCATGTCTGGATTCTCTCTGCTCGTAGTGTGGTGCGCTCGCGCATTTTTCAATGCCTCCCTTGCTTTAAACAAAGACCCAAGCCTTTGTTCCCTCTCATGGGTGATCTACCCAAAGCCCGCATAATTCCCGCTCGACCTTTCTTGTCGACAGGCATTGACTATGGTGGTCCCTTCAACGTCAAGATTCACAACCTCCGCTCTATCCGACACACTAAAGCTTACATCTGTCTCTTTGTGTGCCTAGTGACTAAGTCTGTACATATAGAAGTCGCCACTGATCTGTCCACGGACGCATTTATAGCCGCACTCACACGTTTTGTTTCACGTAGAGGCCTATGTACCGACATCTATAGTGACTGTGGTACAAACTTTGTTGGTGCGAGAAACTCTTTACAGCAACTAATCACTTCCTCTGGCAAGCTCCAAATTCACCAATTTTCCCTCGGCCAGAAAATTAACTTTCATTTTAACCCCCCTGCAGCTCCCCACCATGGCGGCCTCTGGGAAAGCGCCATTAAGAGCGCCAAATTTCACTTGAAAAGAGTTCTGGGCACCTATGTTCCCACTCTTGCCCAATTTACCACCCTCACTTGCCAGGTGGAAGCAATGTTGCATTCCCGCCCGCTTACTGCGCTCTCCAGTGACCCCAACGATTTACAACCTCTCACTCCGGGGCACTTCCTGATTGGAGCGCCGCTAGTGGCTGTGCCCGAACGCAACCTTGCAGATTTGCCGGATAACAGGCTGGCTCATTGGCAGCTAGTGCAGGCTTGCTCCCAGCGAGTGTGGAAACGCTGGAGCAGGGAGTACCTCCATTCCCTCCAGCAAAGACTTAAGTGGGAGCGGCCCTCCCGAAATTTACAAGTTGGCGATCTAGTATTGGTCCAACAAGACTCTCCCTCGCTGTGTTGGCCCCTCGCTAGAATAACTAAGCTTTTCCCTGGACGTGACAGTGTAGTGCGTGTGGTAGAACTCAAGACCCCCCAAGGTACCTTCACACGCCCGGCAGTCAAAGTGTTCCTGCTGCCGTTCTTGTCACCAATAGCGTAAGTCTATCTCAACACTTTAGGATAGATAGTTAAGACCTAGTTTAAGATGTTAGTCTTTAGCTTTATTTCTCATGTTCTTTCTCGATCATGCCACTTTGATTTGTTGAATCCTGATGATTCAAAGCCGCCGGTATGTTCAATATTTAATTTAATATAGATAAGCATAATCTAGCCCAGACGCATTTAGGTATAAGAGAGAGAGGGAGCGTGGTCCCAAATCAGTCGTCCGCTGTTCCAATCAGCGCCACACCCCCTGATATCTTAAAGGGTCCTGTCCTTGAAGTATTCTGGGCGCTCTTCCGCTTTGCGACTGCTGCCCGTTCGGCGAATAGCAGATACCCCTCTAACCAACCAGGGCGATAGCGCCCCCTGGAGCGAGCCGCTTCCCGGCATTCTGAGTGGAATCATCGGCCGGAGACCATGTAGCTCTACAGTTCGTGGGTCACTCTTTGTGCTCGACCCTTTCGTATTGACTTTGTTTTCAAGTGTTTTTCTTTAATGTGCATTACCATCCTCCTCCCACACTCCTTTGGAGGTAATTTCAGGGTATTAGTGGAGAAGACAGTGTCCAGTGCGGATTATTCGTCGTTCTACCGCGGCCGCCAGCGGTGACGCCCGTTCGCTACGCGCCAATTACGTCGCGCCTAAGCACTCCTGTCGTTGCTGCTTCCCCCTGTGGATCTCTACACACAGCGAGTTTTCCAAGGTACTGTTAAAACTCCATCACTTGTGTTGTATTCTCCTCTCACCTCTTGTTACCTGCCCACTTTCCCGCCATTCTGCACATTGTTTTATTTTTATTCTCATAATTGGTCCTCCGATTATTAATTTTTAATTTCTGCCCCGTACACTATTGAAGTTTCAGTTGGACTTGAACACTTAAAGTCAACATACGGACATCAGTTGTTGTTTGGCAGGGCTTCCCTGCCTGTGCATGTTATAATGTACTTTTTATATTGTTTTACTGGTTTTTATGAATTTGTGATTTTAATTTAGCAAGGAATTAGAAAGAGAAGAAATTCATATAAGAAATTTAGTTTTAGAGTTAGAGAACAAAAGTGAAGGAAAACTTCTAAAGTTGAGAAATATTTAACAAATGAGAGAATTCTCACCTGTGCATGTTGTCTCGTTACCAGTTGTATAACCAATGACCATAACATGTTAAGTTAATTGATTCTATTTAACAATTTTACTTGCTTCAATGATTATACAGAATACAGAATACAGAATACAGAAATCTTTATTCGTATACATGGAGTACAGAATTGTGTCAATGTAATTTAGTTGTACAATCAGGTATTTAAAAATTCTTCTAGGGTGTAATATGGTTTCTGCAGCAGCCAGGCCTTGAGTGCTGTCTTGAAGTACTTCTCATCTCTGCGTCTCTTGAGGTCCTCTGGAAGATGATTGAAAAGTTTTCTCCCCATGTATGTAGGTTTCTTTTCAAATAGGGTCAGGTGGTGTGTGGGGAGGGCATAGTTACAGGCGTGTCTGGTGTCATAGCTGTGTGTGTCACCTAGCTGGTCAGGTTTCTGAGCTATTGTGAAGCAGATGGTCTCGCAGATGTAGAGTGAGACAGCTGTCAAGATCGCTAGTTCTCCAAATGCCTGACGGCATGAGTCTTGAGGAGTCAGTCCCACAAGAATTCGAATTGCTTTCTTTTGTAGAACCAGAACCCGCTCCCTGTTTCTTACTGAGGAGTTGCCCCACACAAGTAGTCCGTACCTCAGATGAGATTCAAAAAGAGAGAAGTATGCTGTCCTGGTAGTATCATTGTTACAAGTACTTTTTATTCTTTTAAGAGCATAGAATAAATATTAAATATGTATTACTGCCTAACTAGTAATAGCAAGATTACAGCAATTACTTTTTAAAATTCTTTGAACTTTGGTAATACATATTGAATATAATTTTCTTGGTGATTATACACAGCAAAGTTGGTTTTAAATTTAAAGAATTCTTAAAATCTTGAGATTAGAAAATGGTAAAAATATTGTCATGGTTAGGCATAGCATAAAAAAGTCAGAAATCGTGTACCATTACACCACTTAATTTAAAAAATAAGTTAATTTCAACATAGTGGAACCATTAAAATGCAATAGTGTACCATTCAGTAATAACAATGACTTAAAATGTTAACTCAAAATGAAGTATACTGTATGTTACCCAACCAATCATTGGTAATAATTTGGTATCAGTATTCCCGTTAGTAAAGCCTCATTTTACTTTACAATAAATCTTTATTTTAGTAGCACACAACCAAAAAGCTGAAAGTTAGGGAATGCCTGATGCCTGTGTCATTATGTGATTATTTTGATCTGTGTCATACAGTTTTAACAATTTTTCATATATTTTACTTTATCTATAAACATACGGTTTCATTATATATGCTGTCAATATTTGCAGTAAGTTACTATATAGTAGGAACGAGGCAGTAAGAGGGTTAACAATGCCTCTTGTTGAATACAATGTCATATTTTTTCAGAAAGCTCACACAGAAGGTCGAAGGCGGGAATTGCAAGAAAATATACAACTCTTGAGGAAAGAACTGAACAAAGACAATAACAAAAATGCTGACAAGGCCTATTCTGATGCTGTAATTGAACTAAAGGTACCAGCTATTCTTATACATTATAGAATATACCCCTAATGCTTATACATGAAATATCTGATCTAAGTTTGGAGCAATTGTGTTTATGCAGAAGCTACCCCTTACAGCTTATTAAAAATATTTGTCATAGCTAATGGCCATCTTGTAATTAATTTTAAAGGTCTTTTAAACAAATTACCTGTATAAGAAAAATGATTTTTGACAACACTTAAAATGTCAATTTAATGTTTTGAATTTTAAATATTTATTGGTATATAATTTTTCACAGATGATTTGTCAAAAAATTGGCTCCAGTAAACTAAATTCATATATTGTGGTCTGGAAAATACTATCTACAGTATATTTAAAATAAATAAATGCTCTTTTACTTCCTCTGTATTTTAAGATACCTACTTGTGACACATTGTTTGCTAACTCTTACTGTCTTAATTTAAATTATTGAGTCAAATTTTTGACAAACTTTTGTACAAAATGGTATTACTCAGATTGTACCTAAAGTACAATCTCATTCCACCAAACTTTTAAAATCAATTGCTACATAAGTGTGATAGAATGCCGACAATTAATGATGAATTTCCAGTAGATGCGTTGTCAGTTAAAATTAATTGTGGTTATTATGAAGATTTCTGATGTATCTAATGCATTTTTGTAGGCAAACATTATTCTATTATGCTACAGATTATTAGTTTTAATTTTATTTGCTAATTGTTGATAATTAATAAATTTAGTGTGAATGATGTTTTTAAAATGGTGATCTCCCAAACAATGTGCTTCATCCTGTAAAAGTCTACAATGTCTTTGAAAATAATTAATATGTGTATGGATGTGTTTTGCTCATTGTAACATATGTTGGGAGGTTGGAAACAATTTACTACTAGAATATATTCACTAATACCTAAGCTGGTTTACATAGTAGAAGTCTTTAGTTTATGGTTTTCATCAGCTCAGTCAACATAATTGTGAAAAATATCTATTAACTGTTACAAGTTTAGTAAAATGTGACTGTTTTGTAAAATGTATGGTTAGTTGATATGTTCACATAAAACATGTTAAATTATAGATAATATTTCTCTAGATTACATTGTAATGTTTTTGGTCTTGATAGACTTGTCCATAGAAAAGGTCAAATTGTTATTAACAAAATTAATGTAATGATAATCTCTTAGTTTATTTAGTTGCTAACACTCTGAAACAGTTGTGTTCATAGAAGAAGTAACAAACTATGTGTAGTCAAATTAGCTTTGTAGCAAGTGTTAAGCCAAGTGATATTGTACTGCACGACCATTTAGCATGGAATATAGCCCTGAGTGCTAAGTTCTTGTTATATTTGGGTTATACAGCAGGACTGTCCAGGGAAATCATCATAGATCGTTAGTTTTTAAGCATATGAACTTGAAGAAATAGTGTTGCATGAACCTACAAGTACAGTAGATATTTTGTTTACCTATTGAACTGAAAGGGTCAATCCCATCTCTTTCTATCCTATTTGATTCCTTATTTTTAATAATTCCCATTTTGTTCCTGCTAAATAATATATATATATATATATATATATATTAGTTTTACTTCGTATGTAGAAGAAGTACAATATTTTTAATCTTTTAATTCATGAAAGTCAAGACAAAAGCAATAAATTCTCATGCTTATTGTTTAATAGGTTAAAGAAGTAGCAAATGAAGATTTAGGCCATTACTACAAGGCTTTAGATTGGGCACTCAGCCACTTCCACAATCAGCGCATGAAGCACATCAATGACATAATTGGAGACTTATGGACGCAAATATACTGTGGCAATGATATTGATACTATCAAGATTAAAATTGATGAGGATAAATCTGAAGGTACTGTTTACAAAATGTTTGAAATATATTGAATATTAAAGAAAAACAATTACTTATTTAATTCATTAGCTGCTGTAGATGTGGTAACATATTTCTCTTCCAAGAACATATTTAATACATTGAAGATTTGCAGGTGAGAAGAAACGGAAGGTGTACAACTATAGAGTGGTCCAGGTGAAGAATGGACAGGAGCTGGACATGCGTGGTCGCTGCAGTGCTGGCCAGAAGGTATGAGACATTAGAACAATGTTGCTGTACGGAAATATTCCGTAAGATCTTAATAATCCACCACTGACGTATGTCAGAACAGTTCTAATCAACTGTCATTTACCATCGTAATTGTGATAAACATGAATATTGTACATCAATATTTATTGTCATTTATTATGTACATTATAATTCACAAATATGCTGCAAATGTGTAGGAACACATAAATTTACTATTCATATCTGTTAGGAAGCAAATTGGATTGTGTCATGTGAAAAGTTAATAACCAGTGCTATTCTTTAATCAACATTTCGTCGTACGAGGTGAGACATGGTATGCGGATAAAGCTTTTTTAAAACAACTTTTTGATAATTTCTTCTTTCAGCCGAACACATTGTATGAATTACTTTTTTGGAATCAATAAAATGTCTCTAACTAAAGAGGAATATCCATATAAAAGCAAGCTACGGCTCAAAAAGCCCAAAGTATGCTATTCTAAGTTATCCACTTAAACAATATCTCTTTAATTTTCCTTTAAATTCAATTTTGTATCAACATAAATGCTTAATAATTTTATTGATCTATTTTCTATGTTTTTTGATAAGCATTCATATATATAGAGTTTACAGAGTAGGTTATTGATCGAGAAACAATTTACTGCATTATTAAGAGCTGATTACGAAATCGCCTGTAAAGCTGCAATATTTTGGTGCTTGGAAAGTAGAGATGTGTCATCAGCATAGCAAAAACAACTAAATCAACCATCAAAATGGATGAAAGATCATTGGCCTCCACAATTAAGAACAGTCTAAGAACTGAGCCCTGTGGAACACCCATCTTAACTCAACTTTATTCTGAATTCTTATTATTTATTGAAACAAACTGTCTTCTGTTATTCAGATAAGACTGAATTATCTTTAAGAATTATCTTTCACTCCATAAAATTCTAATTTCATCAATAAAATATGAAATGGGATACAATCAAATGTTTTGCTTAGGTCGCACAAGGGAAGCAAAACTGCATCTTCATTTTCAAAAACATCTAATGTTTTATTTATAATTTCAAGAACTGTAGAAGTTTTTTTTTTATTTGTAAAAACCAAACTAGCTGTTGGTTAAAATATTATGATGTTCAAAATAATAACTCAATTGGTTGTAAATTGAAGATTCAAGTATTTTTGAAAGAATTTGGATGATAGAAGTTGGATGGATGGAAGAAATCTTCAGGTGTTATTTTACCATCTTTGAGAGATTATTTTTGCAATTTTCATTGGATCAGGAAAATAACTAGATTTTAAGCATTTGTTGTAAATTAAAGAAGGGGGTTCATTGATTAACTAGACAGGCCTTTTTTCTGAGGTGTTCAACAAGATTCAGTAAAAAACAGTTCAATTCATCAGGATCCAGTGTGATATCTTGTGTGTGTGTTGGTGAGCTTTCTTGAGAGTTGACATCGCATGCTGCTTTGCACTTATTTGGGGCACTTTCAATGTAATTTTCACATGCGTTTTTCTTGGCAAAAACCAGTTTAGTTCTGAAAAGGTGTTTACATTCAAGGTAAGTTTTACAGGTTGTATTTGTAAGCTTAGAACCACGCCTTTACAAATCCTTATAAATTATGTCCAGCAAAAGCTTTTTTTCTCTAATTACTTTTAGCTCACTAGTATACCAACCAATTATTTTGTTTGTTTTTTTATTTTTTTATCCAATAGAGAACAATAGTACCATAAGTTAACATACAGTGAAAAAGTTATGAAACAAAGTTCAGATGCCAGAAGTTTCAGAAATAAAATTCCAATCAACCTGTTTCAAACTCTTTATTTTTCTACTATAATGTAAATAGTGTTATATTCAGTGCTTAAAAGCACATTACTATGAATTATAAATCAATTAAATCTTTATTGTATCTATAAAATTCAAAGTCAGGAACATTCTAGTCCTAAACACACAGGGTTATAGGATTATTAACCATAGATGTGGTGCCACAGTGAAAGTTCAAAACGGTAATTTTTTTCCAAGTGCTCCAAGTTTTCCAAGTTTTAAAAAACACCAAATAATCCTGAACTATATTCAACATACTGATTTTGAGAATTGTACATCTTTATTCTATTGTTGTGTTGAAGAAGATTTGCTAAATTACTCACGGAATCATTGCCAAAATTAATGATAACAATAAATAAATGCCACATTAAATTTAATAGGAGAGGATGCTGTTTCCACAAAGCAAAATTATAGCAAAGACCTTTGTGTATTTATTTGCATCTGCACATCAAAGAAATTACATTCCTTATTTATTTCTGTCAGGTGCCATACATGACTACCTAGTAAGTAGTACATGTGTTATAAATCTTAGCACGATATAAATTATTAAACTACCCAAATAATAATGTTGCATTAATTTTAAAATCTTTAATTATAGTTTTACCTAGTAAAAGTTTATCTCCATTTGAAAACAACTACAATAAGATCTTAATAACATAGCTGGGACTGATTTGTTAAAATCTCAAATGGAATTTTTTTATACCTCAGTTTTAATAAGTTTAAACCTTTAACCCTTAAAGCACTGAAGAAACTTTGGCCTTTGTTCAATTAGTATGCACGTTACAGATGTAAAAAATTCTCTTTTTTTCCAACGTTTAATTTATTTTCTGTTTTTGAAAGAGTTTTAAGATAGTTTTATATATTTTAATTTTGAGATTTATGGATTTAGCCTGTTTCATTATGATCAATGGTTAATAAATATTCTTTAACTCTATAAAAAAGAAGTATAATAAATATATTAGAAAGTAATATCTAGAGTCTTTATGTGAACAGGACAATATTGTGTTTAGATGCTGGCTTGTTTGATTATACGGATGGCTTTGGCTGAGATATTCAGCTCCAAGTGCGGAATACTCACTTTAGACGAGCCAACTACAAACCTGGATAAGGACAACATTGATCGCTTGTGTGCCACTCTGGCTAAGTAAGAGTAGTATATTGGTAGATATGTAATGTTCACATTTGGCATACTTAGTTCCTTTTACACACTTGTATTAAATATTGACAAAAACCATAAAGGAAGGAGTGTGTCCAGTGTAGTATGATGCATTTTTATTTGTATACGTTTTTATTGTCAATATAGCCTAAACTAAATGTATGCCAATCTCTATACGAGCTGACGGCGATCCTTTTCTTTTTAAGCTACGTTTGCATACTTGTCATGGCCAGGATGGATGTGTTTTGTGTGAATGTATTGATGGGGTGAGTGAGTATAAATACTTGAGTGTAGTTTTTGATAATCGTTTGAAGTGGTGTTATCACGTACTTTAGCTTACATGGGGGATAAACTTCGTAAATTTATTTTTATATTTTGTAATCTGCGTAATATACTTACAATAGATCTTTTAAAAACTGTATACTATGCTTATGTGCAATCAATTCTTCAGTATGGTAATTGGGTAGCATGGGGTGGCTGTTTTCAAAATAACCTTGCTCCCTTAGAAGTCGTTCAAAAAACTATTATTATAAAAGTAGCTCTGAAGTGAAATTGTACTTATCCAAACAATTTATTATTTGAAGAATTTAAAGTTTTTAACGCCTTGCAATTATATGTCCGAACATTAGTTTTGTACATTTTTCAACATCAAGATTCAATTTTCATTCACAGTAACCACAGCCATTTTACGCGTTCTTCACTTCATAACAGAATTATTGTTCCTAGACTCGTTAAAGCCTTTAATTCAACGTCATATCACTATTTTGCTCATATAATTTTCTCAAAATGACCAAACTTTATAAAAAACCCAAGACCTATTAGTACGTAAAAAAAATTAGTCAATAAATGGTTTGTAGATGCTGGGCGAGATGGGTTTCATCAGTATTTTTCCTCAATCTACACCTAGGTATGCTGTCTTTTTATGTATTAAATTTCTTTGAAATTTTTGTATTACATTCAATGTTAGTCTGAGTGTTTGGTGTATAATCGTTTCGACTGCAGGCCAATGAGGGTTTGGTGCGTGCATGTGTGTGCGTGAGTGGTGTGTGTGTGTGTGTGTGTGTGTGCGTGGGTGTGCAGGTGTGGTCCAAGTCTCTCTCTACTTATATTGGTTAATTTTTAATTAAGTCTTTCTGATTGCTGTTTTTATATAAGTTACAAGTTTTTATACATTACCTTTTTAAGTCTTCAAATTGTATTTCCTAAATAAGTATATTCCTTTCAAATTTTAGAAATGCTAAATTTACACAGGTATTCCATACTCTGGCCTTGTATGGTTTATTTTAGAGGTTAAATCTTCATTTTTCATTTGTTAAACATGATTTAAAACATTTTCATTTGACATGAATGAAAAATGTTTTTAATCATATCAATTCATTCCCTTATTTTGATTTAAGATTTTTGAGTGTTATTGGTAGTGCAGACTGATGAACTCGTTTCCCCACACACAGGCTGATCCCCATGTGGGGATAATTTCCTATAAAGATATTTTTTATGTATTTTATTTACTCTGTATATAAATTTAGGAAATATATAAATCAATCATACAAAAAAAAAAAAAAAAAGTGAAGAGGCAAATCGAAGTTGAAACAGAAAATCATCGCAAAAATGCCAGAGAGTTAGCTTAAAGAATAAGTTTGCATTGACACATGATTAATTTTGTCGTGGCCGTCATGTAGTAACAGATCCTAATAGGGTAACTGTGCTCTTAGTGAGTTTTGGATCCCAAGTGGGTAACTGCCCTCTTTATGACAAAACCTTCTGGCTTGATCGAAATGTCTTGCAAAATGGGAAAAAAATTTAGACCCAGTTTGCTACTGATCCTGTTTTCATTCTCATTCGGAACTCGTCAGCATGGCGAAGAAGCCGTAGAACCGTAGGACAGGATGTGGATGGTATACAATAACATTATGTAGTATTTTCTATATTTGCATTTGTGCATCATCGTGAATCTGCTGTATATATTCCTGGAAGACAGCTGATCTGCATTATGCAAATTATAGATCCTGAAAACGTGCATGCTTTGTACCTTATGTATGAAAACCCACAGATAAACAATTTAATTAACAAATTATTCTTAATTAGTGAACCATATTTCGTCTGCAGTTATGTATTTATGTACATGCATCACCGTGCTATGTATACGGCTAAAAAACTAAAAATACTCTTATTTTGGATATTTAAATGACCATCGGGTAAATACCCAATTAATATTTACCTTCCCACTGGGTATTTACCCGATCTACATTATTAATTATGACTATATTTTATACTAAAACGTGACAATTTACAAGGAACTTATCCACTGTGTAGAATAGTTGTTGAGCAAGCAACTTTTTTTTAAATGAAGTCTGAGATTATGGTTGTTTCGACTCTTCAACTCATTTGGGAGAGGGCTTCAACTCATCTGGGACAAGGTTGTAAAACTTGACAACGACGTGTGTTGGTTTCTTCGCCTACAATGCTGTGCAATTCAATGGAAGATTGCAGTTGTTGGCAAACTTGGTATTGTATTGATTTTTAGCAGCAAGTCTTTGAAGTCCATTTGTACAAGCAGACGAAACCATTTGCTAGGATGTAGTGAGAAACCACTGTCAAAATTTTCATATCTGAAAAGTTTTCCTGCAACTATCATGTGTTCCAGCCAATATCCTTATTGCCCTCTTTAGAAGGAGCAAAACCATTACTAGGTTGCCACAGGACGAGACCCCCCCTCCCATAAGGTGATTCCATAGGTCATATGATTCTCAATAAGGGCATCATGCTATGCAACTCGGCTGTACCAGTAGAAACAGTTCTCTTCATAGCGTACAATGAACTGCTGAGTTTTTTACAGAGGATGTCAACATGGTTCTTCCAAGAGTGATCAACATCCACAATAACTCCCAGATGTTTTGTGTGGTCAGATTTCAAGATTAGGTATACCAGCTACTTCATTTTTCTTTGCTTCAAATATCAGCTGCTTCGTCTTTTCTTCGTTAAGGACCAAGTCATTGTTGTTGCAGTAGTCAAGGGCCATATTCACTGCTATGAAAGAGTTGATCTCTTGATTGTTCACAGATTTGTGTGAAGATAAGATGACAGTATCGTAAGCGTACATGAAGCATTTGCCATATGGGTTGTTATAGGATGGTAAATTATATATAAACAATATGAATAAAACTGGCCCCAAAACTGACCCCTGAGGGACACCTATAAATACAGGTGTGGAGTAAATCTTGTCTTGCATGTATGTTTCACCTTTGATTGAGTAGGTTAGTTCCATGATCTGAGATCTGCCTTCAGGTAACTGGAAAACCGTTGAGGTGCTGTCCCATTAATTCTTAGATAACTCAGCTACATAATTAGATCATGGCTCAAGCTATCAAAAGCTTTGCTGAGACCTAAGAATACTCCTGTGACACTTTGGCCATCTTCAATGCTGTTGATTATTTCTTCAAGCAGATCTTCAAAACCTGTCACTGTCAACCTGCCCTTCACAAACCTATGCTGATTCTCAGTAAGCAGACCATTAATATGAAGATATTGAAAGAGCCTTGATAAAACAATTGTCTCAATAATCTTTGAGAAATTTGAAATCAAAGATATTGGCCTTTAGTTTCCTGTCTCATCCTTTTTAGTGCAGGATAATGACTAGCCATTTTCAAACTGGAGGGAAAAGATCCCTGAATAAGTGATAAATTGGCTACATACTCAAGCAGTAAAAAAGTTCCTCTTTGCAAAATTTAACAAACCTAGAAATAATCTTGTCTAGTCCTGCAGATATAACACTTATTATGTAGCATTTAGCATGTATTTTTTTAAAATACCTAAAAAATTTGCTGCACAAAGACAGAAACCAGTGTATAATTGTGGGAGTTTCAAATAATCAGTCGGAGGGTTAAGCTAGTATTAAAAGTAGATTATTATATACTTTAAAACAAATAATTATCTATTAATTCATCTGAACTATTAGTGTAAACAACAAAAAATTGTAATTTTTCCAGCTGTGGTGTTTGGTTGTGTAATTATTGTCTTAGTCATAACCTGAATGATAAAAAATTGTATGTTTTGATTCATATTGATAATACTCATTGTCTTAACCATATTTATTGCAAAATCATTCATAGGTGCAATGTCAAAACTTAATATAGTATTAATGCACAAATTTGTAATTTTTCTCATTTTGGTGTTTTTATTTTGCATGTTTATGTTATGGTTACTGTATATGAATATAATGTGTGCCTTTTATATTTTCAGTTTGATTAGTCTTAGAGCGAGTCAGAAATCAAATTTCCAGCTCATTGTCATTACTCATGATGAAGACTTCATAGACAAATTAACCAAAATGCACAAAGTTGACTACTATTTTTCTGTCAGCAGAAATGACAGGTAAGACTTTCACTGGTAAATTACCATAAGCAAATCTCTAACAGCAGATCTGTTATAAATAAATATGTGAGTACATGTTACTACTAGATGTAAGTGAACAAATACAACTTGACCATAAGATAAAATGATTGACCTACAAAGACCCTGTAAGCACAAAAACACTGCTATATTTTATGGGAATCACTTTACAAAAGACTGTTTCAAATTCTTGGTTTTTCCTTCGTTAGCCTACTTGACAAACTTGTTGCTGGTGCTACTCAGGACAAAATATTTTGACAAGACAGTTTGGCGTTTTCTCTTCAGATATCAATTGCATGTGGTCTGGACTGATTTTCTGTGTTTTATGAAATATAAAGAATAAAGTAATTTACAAATTATTGCTGACTCATTAACAGCTGACTCAAGAAAAAACATGGACATGAAATGATACAACACAAGGCAGCATTACGCAGCAGTGAAATTGATGGATTTCTTGACAATGATTAGTAGTTTCATTAGCGTTTATGGTAAATTGCCGTCTAATTGATATACCTATTAATGATTTAAATTTGCATTGTGTTGGAAATATCAGTAGTTTATTCCTTAGGTCATATAGTTAACTTACGCTTATTATTCAATTGATATATTTCAGTGATGATATTTTACTAATCAATATCCAGTGAATTTCATAAATTATGATTTATGTGGTAACAAATAATACCGTATTTTGATTTATATTTTTCTTGATTGTAATTTTGTAAAGTTAATTAAATGTTCAGTGTGGTAGTACCTAAAATTCATTAGAAAAGAAAAAATATTTTTTTAGTTTAATGTTGAAATAAAATAAATACAAATAACCAAACTAAGTTTTTCAAAAAACACTGCTAAAAATTTGTTTTTATCAAAAAGAATTCAATCATAAAACTAAAAATTTTAGCTAAATAAATTGGTTTCTATATTTTATTTTACATAAAATTAACATAATTTAACATTATTATATGAAGAAGACAATTTTTTGAACCACTCCATATAGGGTAAATATTATTTTTATATTTAAAATATTGAAATACAAGAAAAAATAATTTGTGACAAAGTAAACTGATTTCCATTTTGAAATTAACATAATCAACATTAAAAACTAAGTTAAAATACTTTTAACAAAATTATAACTAAGTATGTCTACTATAGCAACAAAAAAATGTATATGATTTACAGTAAAATCTAAATTTTGACTTAAATTATTGAATTTACTGTACAGTTGACTGGTTGCCCAATGGTTCTTTCAGATTAGTGAGTTAAAATTGCCTGGATCAAGTGGCCACCAGTTTCAGTTGTGTATCCTAAAAAGAGAAGCATGCATCACGATTACCTACAATTCTTTGCCTTACTCATACTCTATTACAGTAAGACCTGTACAAAAATGTGCATTTGAATGTAATTGAAAGATGATAAATTCTTCCAATGCTTTGTTTGCAGAGGCAAGTCACTGGTTACAACTGTACGCTGTGATTGAATATGGACTTGTTTGCAGTCAAGGTAAAATGCTGAATGATAAATATATAGGTTACTTTCACTTGATATAATTTAAAGTAAGATTACCTACTTTTCTAAAAAAATTGTTCAGTTATTTATAAAATTACATTTTAAATGATAAGCATTTATAGAAATATATTTTAATAATTTATGATAATTAAATTTATTATTCTTAATATCTTTTAAAATTTGTACTCACATTTGGCCATTTTCTGTTATGCTTTTACAATATTAAAAGCTATTAGTATGTGTTTTACTTGACCAAAAACTTATGATTTCAAGATAATGTTATAAAGTGCCTTTTTGTTGAAAATAGTGTTGTTATAATACATTAATTCATAGAAAAATGTATCCTTGCTGTTTTCTTTGTTGTTATATTTAAGTTGGCTTGTAAATTTGTTTTGATTGTTATTTGTTAGTTGTTCAGTTTACTTCCCTTTTTCCTCAGTAGGTTTAAATATCACTTAAAATTGCTAGTTCTTAATCAAATACCGTATATTTTTAAATGTCTCTTCTTTTGAGTAAATTTACCCCAATGAAGTCCTGGCCAACAACTCCAAACTCCAAACTTGATTGAATAAAAGCAAATCAGCTTTAAAATTTAATCAGATGTGTCTTTTAAAAGCAGTTTAAATTTCATGGACTTGTGTTAAATTTTAATTAACCAGTAACCTTTAAGAAGTATTTTAAATTGTCTTATTGACTTTTTGCTAGATTAATTTCCTGGTATAAATAAAAAAAAATAAATAAAAGCTCAATATTTGGAACTATAGTATATTTGTTTCCTTAACTTTGTAAGTCTTATGTTAATGTTGAATTTATCTAACTCTTATCTTTCTGTTATCTTCAAAAATCTATTTTACTTCTCTCATAGAAAGATAACAGTTCAATATTATTGTTTAAATGTTATGGCATTATAATTTATATAGTTTGACACATTTTTGTGTTAAGAGGAAAAATTAATAAGTTTTGTTGTGTATACAACAAATTACATAGTGATATGATTATTTTTTGTTCTTCATTAAGTAATTGTCAATGTTAAAGATTTTCCATTTCATAATACAATAATTACATTTTGTATTTAATGTAAAAATAATTACGCCAGGATTTTGGATGACAAATTAAAATTGGCATTGATGTTTTGCGATTCCTTGTGATAAAGAAACACATTTTTTTTACATTTCAATTGAATTTGTTTTGTTTGTGAAGAAGCTGTTAACATGGAAGGAGGAAGAGTCTGTGTTCTGGTTTTGTACAGTGTGCTAGGACTTGGTTAATTTAATTCCATATTTGGCTGTGTTTTTTTTTATAACTAAGTTGCAGTACATGCAAGTATAAAGTATGTACTTGGGAGTTTGTTAAATAGCTGTAAGTTTATGTTAATACATCTTTTATACTTGTTTCTTTGTACGAGACAACAATATTGAATAAAACAATGTTTTTTTCTATGTTTTTATGATTGTATTTTTACCTTTACATCTGAGCATTTCTTTATGAAAAACGTTATTGTGCAGAGCAAAACTAAGCCTCTTGGAAAGTCCCCATTAGACAAGTAAGAGTTTTAGTAGATTTTACTTGTGTAATTCAGTGTTCTAGTGCTGAAGTAATTGTGCAAGACATTGCAAGGGTTAACCCATGTGTAACTCAAGGTGTGTGTGTACTAATCCAAATTAAAATAAAATCCAAGTTTGTAAAGGCAATTGTGATCAATTCTCTGATTGCAAATTAATTAGTTCAGTATGTTGTCTTTTACAAGATAACTGACGAGTTTAAGAAAATGGATAATGTAAATATTTATTGTTGTCTTGGCTTTACGTCTTTACCAAGCACAAAAGTAATGATGGATTGACCGATATCATATAATAGCATGTGATGCCTAATAACATAGTCCTCAAATTACATTGAAATAATTGTGAAAACATATGTGGGTTTGCCATACAATTAGTTATTTGGATGATTTCAAATTCATCTGATTGTTTGTATATGGATCACTTAATGTTTTCCCATGGATTAGTATACTTCTCTGACTAAATGAAATTCATCTGATGTTTTTATTATTTTTTTTACTTCCTGCTTGTTTAACTAAGAGTTATAGCTTTTCTGTTTTCTTTTCTGAGTATAATGTGTTATTTTCAAATAAAACGCAAGTCAATTCTTTGTCTGAATGTACCTTTCGCATAGATCCTGTCGAAAATATTATCCTTGTTTCAACTGTTTTACTTTGAGACAAATTGTAAGAAGATCTTAAATTCTGTGTTAAATGCATAAACTTGACTGATCAATTTCAATGGATTTTTTCTATTTTATCTGCATCTAAATTTATAGATAGATAAATTTATTAACTATATGGTTAGACTAAATGTTCTAACCTGACACCTATTCCAATTAGGGTTGTGTTTTTGTATTATTATTCTTTAATGTTATTAAAGAAAACATTAATTTTACGCTATCAAAAAATGCAGAATTTTAAAGCATTAAGCTTATTTTGTGTAAAGGGCCTTTGTTATAAAGCGCTGAAGTTCATTCAAATCCATTGCAATTTTTACATTTAACGGTTTTTTAAATGATTTATTTATTTGAAACCTATATGTATACAATGTAATACTAAAATCTTTATTCGGAATTTAACTAAATATGTGTGTTCAACTTAAGACGAGCCAAGGCTCAGTGAGATTAACCCTGTTGTAAAACCATTTGTTTCCACCAAAACGTATTTCCACGAACAGCGTGGCAGGAAGCAGACTGAAAATACGATGGCGCTAGAAATCTTTTTAAAAATCAACCCAGATTCTATATGAATACAATTTTTTTAAATGAAATAACACCAAATCTTAGATATCATTCTCCCAAAGGGAGTAACATATTTTTAATTCAAATGATGTATAATAGATATTTTTTTCTTTAAAATTTAATAAATGGTGGGAAAATTCATTTGTATTTTCCAAAATAAAAATTATGTTTATCCCTCAAATCGTATATCACATACTTACTGTAAAAATTTGAAATCTTTATCATCAGCAGTTTCAATTGTGCCGGATTATAAAATAGCCCAAAATGGCTCTAAAAGTTATCAAAAAATATTATTGTTCATTCTCTGCATTCAAGAAGAAAGATTATAATATATTTTTTTCAAATCACTCAACTCAAAATCTATTGCACCACCTTAATGGATAAATATAAATAAAAATTTAGGTAACTTAAACTGCAGCAGATGAAATTATTTTACAAAATGTGGAATGTAAAAAAAGAAAACAGAGCAGTAACAAACAATGAATTAAAAATAAAAATACTTTTAAACTACAGGTAATTTTGTATGTGTACCTTGGAGGGATAGAACATTTTGTCCAGTTTCCTAACTTTACAGGAGAGCAATATTAAACTTTGTTCAACTAAAAAATGTTACTACAGCTTATTATTTTGCTTTTGTAATAATATTCTTTCATAAAATTGTATTTAATGTTATTTACATCTTGTACTCATGTTTTCTTTATAGATTATTATTTTTATACATTTTTTAACCCTTTCAATGGACTAGTGTTATAAACCTCTAAGAAAGTTATTACATTGTAAGACTTAGTGTGGGTTATTCAATAATAAACACAATATTATTTTTGACCTAAAAAGTTCTATTTAACCATGAATTGATCTTTACAAATACAAATAATGCATCTATGTAGATATGACCATTATGGATTTATATGGCAGTAAAGCCAATAGATCATTATGTGATACCAGCTGCAAATCGTTTAGCAATGTAAGTTGTCGCCTTCAAAACCTAATAAGGTCAACCTCTTGATGTGTATCATTGAAATTAGTTTTTAAAAACATAGTTCCTATGTTGTTCTGTTTACTTGTAAGCTGAACACAAGTTGACAGTAAAACCAGCTGCTTGTTTATGTCTTTTTTTCTATTATAATAAAGGTGGATTTTTGAGATGTTTTGGTATCGAACAAAGAGCAAAAGTTTTTAAAATCTTGTAGTTCCATATTATGAAAAGTATATTTCATAGATGTTTGTCTCACTAACTGCTGCCAGTCCCAGGGTGTTAAAATAGACATATTGTTAAGTTTTTTTTTCTCTTCCGCTCTATTAGCGCATGAACAGTGTCAGCCTCCATGTGTGTATGACCCCTTAGTAGTAGAAACTTCTGAGTGATCATTTTTGACTTGAGGATACTGCACGGAATGACAGTATCTGCCCATTCAATAATGAAGATCCAATTTCATTTCCGCCACGAGCTCCTTTAGACTCATCCCACATAATGCAATGGACTGATGAATCAGAAGAATCATACAACCTGTAATTCAGTGTCCAAAGCTTTCTCTTGTAGAAACTTATGAAATTTGTTGTTAGAGGTGATGGCAAGCATTTTTTGCGGGATCACCAGTTTAACACCTTAAGGGTAGAGATATTCTTTGCCATGGTGGTGTCCTTGCGTTTAAGTCATATCTTAATTAATTGAGCTTCATTCAGATGTGTTTTTCATCTGGTATCAAATTATTTGTAGAGCCATTTTTTAGCTCTTTACATAGGGTTGACTTTTTTTATTACTATAGAGTAATAGTAGTAATAGTACTATATAAAGTATTGTGCTTTGCCTTACTAGAGCCAGGATCTCTTTTCTTGAATGCATAGTAGTATGCCTATCCACACTTGAAAAAATGAATTGCCTTTTGTATCGGTTTCACTTGTCCTCACTCCAATATGATTTAAAGATCTCCTGTCTGTCACTTTGTAATAATGTTTATAACATTTCATTCTGCAAGAGCAAGGGGGGTTTCATAATTCTGGCAGTGAAAACTTTACCCTTTTTACTAACATATTCTTCTGCGTTAGCAAATTTTACGTTTCTGAACATTACATACCCATTCACTGGCATGAACAATGTGTTTTTTTACCTATCTGAGTCGACATAGATTTATTTTTCACTTTCCTATTTACATATACAGTTTCTTGCAAAGCTAGGCTACCTGAATTTCTACAATAGATTCATTATCGTTGCTTAAATTTTCTTCAAGTACACTTATTTGTAACTGATGTTCATGCTAACCAATGTGTCAGAAGCAAAGATTAAGAAATATTCCTCTGAAAAACCATACACTGCCTCTATCGATGGAAGGGAGAAATGAATTAAATAAATATAAAATTATTATTATGTGACGCATGCTATGTAATGTTAAAATTGTTTCTGGCAATATAGGTATTTCGTATTGTATTGTATTAAAAAAGGAGGCCTACCCTACAAAAGGAGTCCTGAAGTTTTACACAGAAGGGCGGGATATGGAATATACAGTCTAGGAGTTAACACAGCAGTGCCCCTGGGAAAACAATGACACGGTCTACCAAAACGGTAGTCATGGCAGTAGAATCACGCGCCAGAAGACTCATGCAAAAGGAGTAAAATACTTGATACTATGTGATAGCCAGGCTGCACCAAAGGCACTAGATACTTGTTCGTTTGAGTCAAAAGCAGTCTGGGAATGTAAGAATGCTCTAGCTGAGCTGGCTACGAATTACTGTGTAACACTAGGTTGGGTGCTTTCTAATAAAACCGCCGACTGTGTGTTCGTGCGCCGAAGTCTTTGGCCGCTATACTGTAGTCCCAAAACCAGTGGGGGGGGGGGGGGGGACACGAGCTACGTTTGCACATCTCACATTTGGGCGCACTTCCCTTGAATCCAGAAAAACGAAAACGCACAATAAGTGGTGGTTGTTTTCTACCGCCATTTGATCTCTTGTAAATTGCGCGCTTATTAAAAATATCCGAGATCAACCTTATGACTAGTGGATTGATTAGAGTTTACACAAATTCCTAAGGATAAAACACATTACGACTCTCTCCCTGTCCACCTAAGATGACTCGGATACTAGTTTACTTTTTTGTTATAATAATAATTCTCTTTGTAAATGTTGTGCGTAATGTGAGCGACGGCGGCCTGACTCGGGTCGTTGAAAACTGTTTTACTTGACGCATTGGATCTTGACAAGTTCCGAAACATAACTGACGGTATGGTAGAGAAAATCAAGACAATGAAATCGGTGCTGATAACATAATTATATTTTAGTTGTACGAAAACGGAATCAATGGTATACATTGGTAGAGAAAACACAAAAGAATGTCATTTAACTCCAGGGTGTAATGATACATAATAATGTCAAATACACAATTTTCCTATCCATTATTAATGAAAGACGTGATGAGACAACTGTGTTATTTTCGGATTAATCGTTACCCACCCTGTCATCCAGAAATGTCCGTTACGAAGTTGGGTTCGTTTTGCATAGCTTTAACTAGAAAATCTAGTCTGAATCACTGATAGACGGTAGTAGATTACCAAACTGCGTGATAAGTCGAAGCGGGGGCACGCACAAAATACGTCGTTGAATCGTGTTTATACCGATGCAGGTACGCCCGAAAGCACCCGTGCCCTGAGATAATTTGCGTCAAGTTGTAGTTTATTTTGCTGTGACTGCGGTTCAACTAAATACTTAAGTGCGAGATAAGACATGACTATGTTTAACATGAATGATGAAATAAGCTTCTTCCTAACAATGGATGCCTTGTCTGCTACATACTGTGTCTGCTGCTTGAAGTTACGTCGGGTTATTTTTCCATATCATATTCTTCCTATATTCATCCCAAAGCGTCAGGATATTTTTATGTTGCATACAACTTCCATATTCTCCTCAGTACTCTACAAACCGTCTTCTTTGCCCATTCCATCTTCTTCGTATTCTCTGGTTTGAAAAATAAAATATAAAAAATGCCCAAACAACATAATCATAAAGACAACAATTTTATTGACTATTATGTTGTTTTCATTATGATCAAAGTAACATAAATAAGTATTTTAACAGATTTTATTTACCATAATTTATCTGCGTTAAAATAAATACAGTCAACAGAGGACTCCAAATCAGATATAATTTAGAGAAAATTGAGAAAAGGCCATTGTCTTTTTATTCTCTCTACAAAGTGTCAGGAGCTTTTGTAATTTTGCATACAACTTCCACAATTTCTGGAGTACTCACCAAACTATCTCCTTTCTTGTGCAAACCACTTTCTTCATTTTCTCCTCCAAAAGCGTCAAGTTCTTTTTTAATGTTCCGTACAACTTCCATAATTTCTGCAGTACTCAACATAGGTACAATACTCTCTTCTACCTTATCCAGATCATTAAGTAATCTCGGGCGTCTTCGTCGTTCAACTCCTTTGCTGGAATCACCAAGTCCATCTTTCTGCTGAAAAATAAGTTATTTTGAATAAAAAAGTACCAAATAACAAAAACATAAAAGCAAGTTCTTAGTGACAATTTAAATGTTACCATTGTAATCCGAGTGTAGAAGTATTTGAACAGATCTTATATTTCATAATTTATCCGTTGTAGAAGTTTGATGCATGGTCAAAATTAACTGTCCAACGTTGGTGACGTCATATGTGGAAGATCAATTATTATCGAGATTTATCTTAAAGCCCCAAGGTGGTAGTCATTTGATGTAGATCAGTTTCAATTATCCAGTTTAAAATTATTTAATCGTTTAATTCTAGACCCACGTTATTGTATCGTTATGTGTAGAGGTTAATTGGATTTAAAATTAAAGTTGATTTTTGAAATCCCCACGATTGTAATTCCAATTGTTACATAAGTCATTAAAACAAACTCTATTGAAATAGACGCCCCACTTAGATGAATCAATGAATAGTTTGCCAATTTATTAAGTTTCATGTCCCTGTAGATATAGGATAATGGACATCATGTAAGGTATTTATCACTCACCTGTAGTGCTGTGATTCAGTTATTTTTTGAGATAATTAACTCAAACTAATTTACTCAGTCTTTTTGGTTGTTACAATATTCTTTTATTGATGCAGAATCATTGCATCATAGCCACTTGCATTTTCCAATGTGTGATCTTCTATAACAAAGAAGAATAAATCAATTTTATTTTTTTTATTTTGAATTTAAAGCTCTAATTTATTTATTAAAACACCACTTCAAACATAATATATGCATTTAAACGTATCCACACATCACGTGTTCACAAAAATCCAATTTATCACCTTAATCACATATTAAATGAAAACTCCTGTGTTTTAAGTTACTATATGATCACATTAGAAACAAAAATACGTTGATAATAGAGATAATCTCTATTAAACACTTCATAAGTTAATTGGGAAAGCACATGAAAAACAACAGAAATGACACCAGCACGTCTTTCCCCTGTTACTGTCTTGCGATCGAGAACAAAGAAGAAGACAGATTTCTCCGACAAACGTTAAGCCCATAAAACGGGGTCACACAATGGAAGTCCTTAGCTCCCCAGCAGTGGTGTAGCTACTTTGGTTGGCACCCGTTGCGGAAGTTTATGGTGTCACCTCATCGAAAGTAAAAAGCAATAAATTTTATATGGTAAAGGTCATGGATATAATGTATTTTTTTCTTTTTATTGTCTATCACTATATAATAATACACATTTAACAATTCACGCCAACTAAACACAACACACTTCACTAAACAAATGAGAAATGTTGCAATTGAAATGTCAAAGGTCGCAAGTATGGGACGGATAATCCCCCACAACAGCGTCAGGTTCTTTTGCGGGAATCCCGAATTTTACATAGAGCTGAGCTAGTGCTAGTGGAGGAATCCTCGAAAAAGAATTATTTGTGCTAGCGATTTATTTTGTTTGTTTGTACATTGTTCTTAAAGTTGAGAAACCGGGTGGGTGTCACCTCAAAAAAGGTGCACCCAGTGCGGCCCCTTCCCCGCCCACCCTTTTCTACGCTACTGCTCCCCAGTCACCAACCCAAATCGATATGCTTGAATAGAATAAAATACATTCTTGTTTACATGTACAGGTTATACTTCAATTTCCGCTTACCGTTTTTACTGCGAACCGTTTGAATTGGAATTTTATCGATGTCGATCTGTTACACTGTGCCAAAATAAATACATTCAACAGAGGACTCCAAATCAGTTATAATTCAGAGAAAATTGAAGAACATGAAGCCATTGAGGTTAGAACACTATCATAATGTGTAAACTCTTATTCAGTCAGCACTGTAAATGTATATATGATATGTGATGTCTAACCACCAATGTTGGACACTACACATGTTCACCTTTGTGTATTTTAGACTATAAAGTTGCGCATAGTCCATAATACTGATATTACAAATCAAGCATGGGATATATGAGCACATTAAGGTCAGCTATTCTAACTTTTTTACATTAAAAGACTAATAACAGTCTCTTATATCTGCACTGCTAGCAGTTACCCGCTCCTTTTTGCAAAATTTAGTAGGCATTACACGTGTATGACCACTGTTGGTTCGAGTGAATTATATTTCCGCACCAGCGTTGAGTATGCTTTGTTCACATGATCAAGAAAATGCATCAAAAAGTTTATATTTATGGCCATTCTAATTTACTTTGTTAGATAGTTAGTCTTTCATATCTAATACTTAATATTTGACAAAAATGTAGTTAATATTGTAGAACATTTAGAGTTGGAGTTAGTACGTACATAAGTTAACAATCATTAGTTCAAGAACTTTGCATACTTCTTGCCGACTGCTTCAAAATGAGTCTTCGGTGTCAAATTCTGACCATCTTGTGTTTTGCAACATTTTTTAAGATAGCCTATTGTAGATTAGTACTTACATAATCGCTGAAATCTAAAACAGCAGTAAAAATATTTGTACTCACTATAAATGTAAACTAATTTAAAATAATAAACAATGTTTACACAAAACAGTTGATTATAATTATTAGAAATGCTCAGAGACCAAGATAGGATTTTGTCGCTACTTTAAAAACCAGTGGGGCGTAGCTCGGGAGGGATTTTCAAAATAATATTAGGCCTATATTCATCCCAGGGACTATAAGAATGTCAATGTCAAATTTCAGCGGAATCGGTCAAATAGCTTATGCGTGAAAGCAAAGCAAACAAACGTACTTCCGCATTTATAGTATTTTTAGGATTAGGATTTGTAAACACAGTTTTAAGAAATTGTAACAAAAATAAAATAATTTATTGCGACAGTTCTAATATCTAAGTTATAATACAATTTAAATTTAAAGTAACGTTTAATAAATAATTAAACTTGCTTGATGGTGGTCGTTACTGCTCATATTTATAAATTGAATTAAGCCCATGGACGATTTAAAACTGTTTGAAGGCGAGGTATCCTGAGAACAACAGCAAAATTATAAAAAGACGTATGCTACACGTAAATGTACATTATTATAAAATGGTTTAACAGTCTATGCTTTAAGTTAAACCAGAAATTTATTTTAAAGACATATATACATCATAACTTAGCGCCTTCAAATAGTGTTTGGCTATTTCATGTACATAACTGCTAATTGCAGTTTATAATGTGCAGGCGCTTTTTTAACTTTTATCCTGTAAATTTAATTTGTAACTGCTTGAATTTGTGAATATAAACCGTTCTCAAATCCAACTGAAGACATGTAGAAAATTCATTAAAATCGGTCCAGCCGTTTAGTAGGGGTTCAGTGCATACACACGCACACAAGAAATATAAAGATTTTAATCTCAGAATTTAAAACTGAAATTTGTTACTTAATAACAACTATACGTAATTTATTAAAAAAGTACGAAAGTATTAATATTTAAATGCTTGTAAACAAACAGCTAAAATTCTAATAATCAAATAAATACAGTAATAAATGCCGTTCCTGATGTTCCTCTAGAAGATTTAACGAAACAACTCAAATTTCGCCGTTTGGTAGTCCGAGATGAGTGCGGTGATGTAGCCTTCCTCTGCCTAGCGAAGGAACTATAAACCCCTCTGATTTGCTGGCCATGATTAATTTTAGAATCACATGTTTTGTTAGGTCAACGGAGCTTTTTGTCCTGTTGTAGTAAGTTTTTTAGAATTAACATTATGTTATAAATACATGTTTATATTATTTATTGTTGTTCAAGTGTTTATATTTATAGTACCATATTTGTTTACTAGAGTGTCATCTTCAGATATATGCTGTGTAGGACGTGGTCTTCCTCTTCAAGTTCAACGACAGAACAATATAAAGTGCTCTGATTTTCTTGTCATGAACAGCTTAATACCCAAAAACAGAAATGGTTGCCTATATCTTCAAACACATGGCTATTTCATTCTCCCTTCCTCCTACCTCCTACTATCTCGCATTTGCTTGAACTTAGCTACATAAGCCTTGCATGATTGACGTGCATGCTCAATGAGTACAGTTTCCTATAATATTAACATTATTTCATATATACCTAATGCTTATGCTATTTATTCTTGTTCTAGTGTTTATATTTATAGTGATATAATTATTTACATGCATGTCACCATCATATCCATGTTTGTAATGGCATTGCCGTTGGGAGTAATATATTTAAAAACACTTAAGATATGAAGTAGAAGATTTTAACTATTTTACTATAAATAGAGGTGGATTTGAAAATTTACTACCCATGGGATATACGGATAGCGCCGCTCCCTCCCTACACGCCTGATGACCCCCGCACCATACCACTCCCTCTTCAACTGCCACCTTTGATTTTCGAATAGCCTATAGAAGATACGTCAAAATGCTAAAGTCTGTTGCTACATGAAACGCTACATTGCGCACTATCTAGCGGTAAACGAAAGAACCATTAATCTTATAAATAAAAATGAATCGTTAAATGTGTTGGTAAGCGCTAATCACAAGAACGGCTGGACCAATTCGGTTAATTCTTTTTGTAAAATGTCCATTGAAATCCGCGGAAGGTTTTTATGAAGCAAAATATAAAAAAAGTTACCTGGAATATTTTGAAATTCAGAAAAATATAGTTTTTACGTTTCATAATCCAAATTAAACTGGAACTAAACAGCTGTCCACACCTTCAGTTTTATGCCGACAAATTGGCTGAAACATCTGTTTACATTTAAATTTGATCAAATATTAAGTAAACAGTGCTTGGTCAGTAGTGCAATGCAGATAGTAAATACAAAGTTAATATCAAAATTTTACTCCAAATCGCGCCAGTGATTGATGTATAATCTAATGCATTTTAATATACTATATAAACATTGTTCTAAAACCAACCTTACTTAATAATAATGAACAAAGTCATGAATGTTTTCACATACGTTACTTTAAACTGGTGGGCTTCCTTGACATTGTAATATAGCATTTTAACAATGGCTTAGGGGAAAACAGGAAATGTGAAAATGAAAGGAAATAACATTTTCCACCTCCAAAAGTGATAGCCACAGTTAACGCTCTGCTAATAAAACGTAGTTTTACAGTTACTGTATTGTTCAGACGAACCCCACTAGCTAAGCAGTAGTGACTTCTTTGCGTATTTTTATAGTGAAGTAATTCTTTGGCTGCAATATTGATTGAACTTATATAGTGTAAAATAAAAATAGTTTGGAATTTGAATTTGTTATAATATTATTTTATGATAATTGACAAACTTATCTTTTATTTTGTATGTAATATGCCAAGGATTGCTAAGGAAGTTTGTAATTCCGTGTTATATGTTTTTAATTCCTGCTGGGTTTAAACTTTTTGATGATTGACTTTCAAATGACGATTTTGAAATGATTTAAATCTTTTATCGCGTATTCAACTTTTTTACTAATTATATGTAGTAATCTTTCACTGATGCGTTTAACTATGCCATTATAAGGTTATCTCATATGTGACTAAAATAAGATTTATAATTAAATCATTAAATGGAGATGTAATGCCATGTACACTGTACTAATCATTTTAAGACAGCAGTTACTTCCGACTGAATCAACCTTTTGAACTTCGATTTGCGGCATTGTTTTCAGTTCAACCAGATCTTGACAATTATGTACAAATCAACATAGGCTGTCATTAAAAAGTTTCTTCTTACCCCAGACGCTCAAAGGTGACATCCGATCACCACGTACTCAGGAAAATAGCTTATTATTAGTAGTAACGCTATGCCAACTTTGGATGTCATATCTATTATAGTTTGGATATTATAAAATCGTCATAAGAATTAATTGTCACCCTGTATATTCGTTCTGATTTCTCGTGTATTCCCATTTGTTAGACGATGGTGTGTCTAAGATAAGGGACAGGTAATGTAAACGTATGCAGTAAAATAAAATCTTCCGCCAAGGTGTAACTATACTAATAATAATTATTAAAGTAAATTGTAAGTTTAGTGCATTATTATGTATAAAACCTAAAAAGTAAAAATATTGGATTCGAATTTAAAATATACTCTTATATAGCAAATAAAAATTATGTAATGCTTCAGAATCAGTTACATTTCATGAGTTGGATTGTATCGAACGCAATACGACCTCATTTAATGGGATTGTGTTATTCAGCGCGTGTAGAATATAAATATTCCATATAGCATATATTAACTAAATATACTGTTCATGTTGAAGAGTCTACAATCAGTAATTACAACTTGCATTACTGTTAGGCAGCTCCACTTGTCGATGCAATTTTTAAACTCCACTTTTTAAACTCAATACAATCCTTCAGATGGATACGGTTTGGTGTATTGACAGATGCGGATTGGAAGATTTACCGCCCCTGGGCTACCCAAAATTTGCCGCCCTCTCTCCCCCACCAATTATGTTGGCTTAACTTGGTACCGTGGGGGGTCGACGCGACTTCAGCGGCTTGTAATAAAACTCAAATAAAATAGGCTGAATTGTCAACATTGAAGTTACCTATCTTATCTTTAATACTTTAATTAAAAGTGATTGAGAAAATGATACACACATAACCTATAAAATCAGAGTAAAAACCCCTGACTGATCTCGGAATATCGGCGGCGCAAGGCGCATGGTAGTTGGTACCGCGGATCAGATAGTGGGGGAGGGGGCGGCAACCTGGTCTGATGGCGCCGGTGGCTCGGCAACTTCAAACGGTACCTTCAAGTCTCAGAGGTCCAGAGCTATCGGCTGACTACGTGCGGGACTGTCCCGTCCCGGAACATACCATATTTCATTAATATAAGGACTACGAAATAAATTAAATATATTAAGGGAATGATCGTTTAAATAATTTCAATTTACAAATTGTTATGTTTACAAATGTATTACAAGTAATTTATTTAACATATTTTTAACTTTTAAATAATTTAATTTTTACTGGTTTACCAAAATTTGTCGCCCTCTGAATTCTGCTGCCCATTCAGCCGATTTGTAAATCCAGCCCTGTGTATTGACATAAAACAAAGTACTTTCGTTATAAAAAGCCAGGAGCAACAATCAAGTGATAACTCAATCAACTGTGAAATGTTTGACACTCCTGGCTTGTGTAAGCGTATTTGTAAAGTGGTCGTGCCTGTCTATGCGTTCACGGATTTTGTTGGAAAAAGTACCGTTGGAATTGTTATACAAATTTAGAAATAGTTGGTATCTTTTAAATTTTTTTAACCTACGTAAAATAGCTGTTGCCTATGAAGAAACAACATGTTTGTTGCTCCCTGCTTGTGGAAGCGTAGATTTTAAGTGTTCATGTTCGATTGATTATGTACTGACGAATTTCATTGAAACAAGTACAGTTGAAATTGTAATAATATTGCTTTAGTTGGTGCCTTGTAAATTGTTTGTAAATATACGGGGTTCTTTGTTATTTGACTTTAAATATTTTCAACAGACACAATATTGTTAATATTAAAGACAATAACGCAATTATTTAAAAAAAATGTTCTCTTGTCTATTCAAACCTATGTGCCAAATTTGGTTTCCTTAGCTTAAATAGTTCTAGAGACATTTCTTTAATAAAAATTATAAAATGGCGGCTAGCGGCTAAACGACACATTTCTCAACCTATATTTATAGGATTGTTTTGCTTGAAATGATGAATATTATCTCTCACAGAAGTTCGTGACACCATTTTGTGAACACCCTGTATAGGCCTATATGTTTGGTATAAAATGAAACAAGTACCGTATATACACGTTGCTATATCATACAAAAATACGTAGTATTCAGACTCCTGAATACGTTTTTTATTGTTATTCTGTAACATATACGTATTTATTACCATCGTAATTATTTTCTCTATTCGATCTCTAAAAATATCAACAGAAATCAAAAAGGCAGTATTTTAGTAATAGGTAGGTGTGCTCATTAGAGGCATATACAATGCTGTAAACGTACGTGTATATATGCAGAATGTCCCGTGACTCTTTGGACAACGGTATGTGATAGGTCGTTTCTTGACATACACTTAATAATAATAATAATAATAATACTCTTTATTGCATTAACAATATTTACAATGCATTGCATGCGTCATAAAATGGAATTTAAGTTGAAACTTAAATTGAAACTTTAAAAATAAAACCATCATAAATTGTTAGGCCTATTTTTCATAAACACAGTATGTCATAAAGCACACAGCATGTAGTAAATATTGATATCTTTACTACAATACAATTTACTACAATGATTTCGGTCTTTATTTATCTATACCAGAACCGGGTTATGTGTTAATAATCTTGAATAACTTCATTAATTTCTAATGTTTTCATCCCAGCGGCCCATTATGAACTCATCAACAGAGTAAAATGCCTTTGACACCAGGAAGTGTTTTAGTCAAGCTTTAAATTGATTTGGATCGTTTAAATTTTTGATACCTTCAGGAAGCCTCTTGATTAGCCTGACAAAAACTTGGGTCGGTCAGCGTCCATAAGCCGTCGTTCTGTGCTGATCGAGTCGGAAGTTGTCCCTGCCTCTAGTCCCGTACTGGTGGACATCCCTGCCTCGTTCCAACTCACATTTGAGTCGACAGTACAGGATAACCTCTAAAATAAAGAGACAGGGTAAAGTCAGTAATCCATGAATCCAAACATGCATATTAATGTTTTGGTTATATTAATATTTTTGTAAGTTCTCTATACCTAGTGTATAAAACCAACATTGTGATGTTCAGTGCATTTTCCGACATTTTACCCAGGTAACTGAGCATTCTCTTCACTTAGCGGCATCTTTGTATCCAAAGAACGGTTCTCTCAAGCCCAATATTTCATGCAGACCAATGCTTAGGAGGGTAGCTCCTAAAATTGCTGACATATCCTGGTTCGGTTCCACGAATTGCTCAGGTATGCAAGACAAAGGAGTCAAGTTTGGCCTGGCCGCTTGGCTGAGTGGCGGTTTTATTGCAGCTAAGTTGGCAGCTGGTGGAAGGGGTAACTACTTGCCAATGATCACGTAGTGACAGATGGGACAAACGATTGATTTTTACAGCCACCTTTTCAATCGGTTGTTTTTTATATTCAGTTTTTGTATTTATAATCGGTTAATTTTTAAGTTAAATGCAATAATTTACTAAAAGCCTGTATAGGTTCCATATTTGCTTTTAATTATATACGTATTAAATATACAGTAGAGTCCCGTTAATCCGACCTAATTGGGACCGAGCCCTATTCGGATTATGTGATTGTTCGGATTAGCCAGAATTACAGAAAAATACGGTTTTAAACTTGAGAATGGGTCTATTTTGTTATAGAATTATCAACATTGTTTATTAAAACATGTTTTCTGACTGTTGCATTGTATTTCTTGACAAATAAACGTGTTTGCGAATACTAAGCACATTTACCGTATTTAGTGTGAGAGTCCTATTGTTAAGCAATGTGAGCGTACTGGATATTGTACGGGTCCACGCGCTACGGGACGACGAGAACCTGGGTGATAAAGGAGAGTTGGTGCCACACGCAGACGGTGCAGCAGCGCTTAATCTTGCACTACGATACGTAGAGCAACAGGCTACTGCTACACCTGCCGATATCATGTTTATGACACGATGGAAACTACGCGTCATCCAATAGACTCTCTTCAATGCGACAGAAGACAATAACTGAATTTATGTCTTTTAACAATTAATATTGTACTCAATAATAATATCAGTACTGTACGTCCAATTTTTGTTTGATTTCACTTCTTAATACAGTAATAAATTTAATTCATACTACTAACCTATAAGTTTCAATTTGGTACTGTATTTAACTTCATTATTTATGTACTGTACCGTACACAATTTGTCTTAATAAAATACTGTATGTCTATTTAATTAAAGTTTTATTTGTTTATGTACGAAATGATGCACCCATTTTCATTTTTTATGTAATTAGTTCCTATAACTGTTCATTATCGTTATAAATAATTCCTCCTGGCCCTGTTCGGATTAACCGACGTTCGGATTACACGTGTTCGGATTAGCGGGACTCCACTGTACACATATAAAATAATACTAAGAGACAATTACCAAACTAAGATAAATTTACTGGGATTGACATGAATTTTACACTAAACTATAAACAAGATTTATTTTCAAAAAAACATAAAACGCTTGTCCAAAAGTTACAGCAATATGTCAGTTTGAAACATTTACGCACTATTGGTTAGATCAGAGTAATATTAAATTAAGATTTTTGTAACAAAAAGATCGATTTAATACAACGTTCACGTTATTGGAGACTGTCATATGATCAATTCAGTAAACATATTCAACGTTGCACTCAGTGTTTAATATATTACACTGCGTGATTTTGGTCCTAAGAGCAATTAGCCCGAAAATCATACAAACCTTTAAATTTTTATTTCAAAGTAAAAATTCCGTAAAGTTTCTGCAGTAATTATATGATAACTAATTTAACAACTTTTGTGCACAATAACACGCGAAAATTAAATACTATGAAAAGAATGATATAAAATGTACCTATTAGTCCAGCAGCCAAGGGCGTATTCGACCTCCGGCAAAAATAGTGAGACTGACGATCAATATCTTTCTTTCTTCGAACAAATCCCTCTATAGATTTCATGAAAAGTCAGTTGTTTGCTGCTACAGTGTAAATTGGTTCTCGCTCCCTATACTATATCGTTCAATCGTCTTAAGTTACTTCCACTTTTTTTGTAATTTCATCTTACTTATTCAATATTTTTGATTAAACTGTAATAATTTAAAAGTGTTTCTTTATGATCTTACTTCAGATAAAAAAATATACTCTTACTTGGGTGTGGGAGACTTGAGATGTTAATGGATTAGCTACGAGCTTGTATTTCCCGTTAGATTCCAATGGTCAGTTCACTTGTGCAACACTGGGCCCATAAGTTTTAATATAGTAGTACACTTGTTTGAGACAGCAATTAAATCCTTCCAATATATGAAACCACAATCCTAAAGTCCCGATTCAGCTGTAATGAGAGGCCTCCTCAAAATGTCCCGGGGGGGGGGAGGCGAGCTGTTAAGATCAGAATAGCCTGCGTTATCCCCATAACCCTGACCCACTGTTTGAGATTGGATTCTGAATCGTTCAAATTTTAACCCTATAATTTTGGGCACGGCTGCGTTGTACATCGACAACCCCAAGATGGTACCAATGGCCTATTACTAGCGAGTCAAGCGAAGGGTTCATCATTAGACGCTTGTTACAACACTTACACGAACGAGTCGGGTGCTTTAGCCAACGCGATTTGGTTCCAAAGAGAGAGTATTAAAAATTCGCACTGCACCGGTTCAAGTAACAGTTGGGAACAGCCGTGTTATCTAACCAACATGTAGTGTAAGCTGATAAGCCACCGCGGCTGGGAGCAAGGGTCAGTTGAGGCAGTCCGTGTACTGACCACGGACCTGTAAGGACAGGACCCTTTATAATATATTAGTATTTGTTAACAATAGTATGTTCCTTTGTAAGTCAGGGCAAGTCCGGGGGGATGCGGGAGCTTGACTCGGTTGTTTCCATAATGCTTACGTATTAAAATGTATAATGTATGTAATAATAATAGCCACAGTAGCCGTGGTTTTACATTAGGTTAATTATATTTGTTTGACATCATTCAGTGATACAAAAAAGCAGTAAAACTACGTTTCGAGATCTGAAATCTGATCTCTTCTTCAGGTAAAGAACTAACGTAACACATAATTACAAACTAGGTTAAAATAAACAAGTCATACCAAAACGTTGTGACACGCGTAAGTCAGGATTCACAACCACCATGCTGTGTGTCAACGTCACCAACAATAAAACATGCACTTAATAAAGAAACTAAACACAACACTAATTTAAAAAACTGAACAACAGAGTACATGTCACGATAGGTCTGCAATCGCCGACCAACCACCTACGACTGACCAGAGGCCAACAGCAAAAGCCACTTAAAAGGAGAAAAAAGTAAGAAGGAGGGGAGATGAATCATTCGAAAACATCGGAGGCAGGATATTAGTAACACAGACTGCAAACAGCAAATGAGAATCATTTCGGCTTGTTTTCAAGAGTTGCATGGCGGTGAATCAGTCCTTAGGTGTCGTGAAGATAGAATCTATAAACTGAAGGACTTACAACTCAATGGTCCTCCGCTGACCGTCTCTTTTTACAGTCCATCTTTCTTACATTCTAATATTTGTAATACTGTATGAGTATATAATTATGTAAATACAAAACAGTTTTAAGTGAGACTTAATTTTTTTATGAACATATATTTAGTAAACAGACATAAACTACATTCTTATGTAATTTTTCAAGCGATTCGGCCGTATTGGCCTTATTCTTTCCACTGTTATCAGTCCCAACTGTAAAATAAAACACGCTACTAGATCACTAGCGGCATCTATTCACCGAATTCGCCAAAAACTAGTGGAATCATTTGTTTAGCTATTTTTAGCGTTTGTTTGGCATTAGTATGCGAAATATATATAAGAACAAAGCGATCTATCTAACTGAACACCTCAGAATTTAAAATTCCTTAAAAAAGTGTTAAAAAAGGCCTCCTTGATAAGTTATATTTTTATCTCATCTAAAATGAATCTGATATGAAGTAATGTATAACAACCACATCTTATAAAGTAATTTAATTTTAAGTTCACTGTAGAATTTCTAAAACGCTATGTCAATTTAGTGAGAAAAATATTTTTTTTTATATTTACCTACTAAAATTACAATGTAATTGTCACGAGATTTTAAGCATGGTATCCTATACCAAGAAATTAATAGAGATTCTCCAATATTAAATGAAATATAGTTTTATAAATAAAGTAAGGTAACATGAATTATCTCAAAGACATGAACAAAACTTTCTATACGTAAATAATTATAATTTATAATTATTTGCTTTGAAACGGAATAAACCATGTTTTAGTTAATCATTAACTCATTTTCACTTAAACGTCTGAAAAAAACGTGTATTTCAAAATTAAATTATACGCATACCGTTATAGATATATACAGAAGCAAGAAAATATTATAGTAACAACTTAAAAAATAATCAAACGGAGTCCTCATACCTTATAACTATGTATGCATCTGTTTGTGAGGAAGAATTAGTCTTCAGATTACAGTTGACTTAGGAGAACTTCGAACACCGGCATAGTCATGACCACAACTGATTTCTGATTTTGCGTTGACTACCCCTTTTATACTAATACTCTTCCATTAATATTATATCGAACCTTTCGAAAATATTCAAAGGACGAACATTTCATGTAAGTGGCATCCCTCGCAGGACAAAACAGCAACACTCATTTTGATTAGCTCAGTGGACCGTATTGCCTCTCACCCTAATAAAACACATCCGGTGTTTTAGTCAAACATATTTCTTCAAGGATAAGAATGACCATCTTGGAAATTCCATTGATTCAAAGTTTTAGGTTGGGGCAATACTGTTCTTTGAAATGGGGCAACTACCTCCTTCGTGTGCCAACCCTCTTCTTTCTAGAAAGGTTTTATTAAGGGCCTTTCCGTTTGGCAATTTGGTAACTACTTTCCTTATACTGATTTTTAAATATGGTGAAACTTCTTGCACTGATTGTAGAGCCTGATCAAAGCCTATAGCTTTGTTTTATCAAGAGTTCAAGCGGCATAGATTCACCGAAATACGAAAAAAAAAACAATTGGAATAACATTTGTAAAAAACTCTAATTTTTGGGAATGTGCAGAGTTTTATACTTAACTATCAATAAAACACAAAATTTCGCACAACTATATATTAACTTTCACGGATTCGAGAAGGCGTCTACGGTCAGGCGAAGACTACGAGGGTGGCCGTCGAAGAGGTCGCCTGTCCTTTTTACTCCCAGAACCACAATCCTCAAGCCGCGTGAAGCTGGCGGCAACCATTTCAGAAATTAAATATTGCAGTTATTTTTTTACTGGCAGTTACCCGCGGCTTCGCATGCAATTTTCTGTTGAAAAACTGGACAATATATCTATGTATTCTTTTTCTATGACATAATAAACAGTCTAGAGATAATCGATAGTCACTCAAAGCTATTCCAATTTCCTGATCCAATTTAGATTTAAGTTTAAAGAACTGAAGTTTGGGATCCTGTAGTCGTAAACTGAAACAGTTTTTATAAGGTTAGTATTTCCCTCGCACATTCCATGCTAATTTATTGAAGTTCTTCGATGGCTTCAATAACAATAAGAGTTAGCCTTTTTATCCCAATAACGAAAGTGTATCTTATTACTAAAAAGGTCAATATGGGTGTGTTCTGTTCGTTTAAATTCTCTCCCGGTGTTTTGGCATAATAAGTCGCCCGCCATTATCTTTTTATTTTCATTAGCAATGTAAACAGATGTTTTAGAAAGTTTGTCGAATTATAGCTGACAATAGCTGTTTAGTGCCAGTTTAATTTGAATTATGAAACGATTTTACGTTTCGTTCTTATCATAACATTCGAATGTAAACAAACTAATTTTTCAATTTGAATTCGACTTGTGAATTCGAGTGAGTTTCACTGCATCGCTAGCGACAACCGTTGGCATTAATGTGCAAAATATTAAAAAACAAAGTTTAAACTACATTATGTAATACTAATTTACAGGCGTGGTTACATTATTGAAATTGCATTATTATCACGTTATACAACCTACATATAAGATTTTACAGGACAGGATTTGTTTCCAAGAAGCAGTAATACATAAATGAATTAAGTTAATGATAATCGATTTAAATTCCAATTATACATACAAGCAACATAATTTGTTTGCGTAGACAGCAGCATCATTGGACACAATTAAAAGGTACAAAGTGTTCTCATGTAGCTTAAGAGAAATGTGTGATAGCTTTAAGTTGTGAAAGATGTGAGTTGATTTTTAATTAGTGATACCCGATATTACTTTAAATCTTTTGCTAAGCGTTGTAATCCGTTTAATTCTTGAAACTTTCCTGTAAAATAATATATTTATCATTAATATTTTTTCGTTTACCTATAGAAATCTCCTCATAAGTTATTAGATAATCAAAGGTGGCAGTTTTAGGGTGAGTGATACGGCGCGGAGTCATCAGTTTTGAGGGAGGGAGCGGCGCTATCCGGATAACCAAAGCTTATCCAGGCGGCAAATTTGTAAAACCCTGTCTATTTATCTATAGTAAAATATTTAAAATCTGGTACCGTACTTCGTATCTTGATCATATAATTAAAATGTATGTATTGTTCCCAACGACAATCCCATTACAAACATTGATCTGATTGCGACACGCTAGTATTTAACCTCCGACCTCTGCAGGAACGGAGTTTCCAAGAATTGGTTCAAACTTCAGATACTTTGTTTGATACTACAACGTTGTCAGCATTTTCAAAATAATTTGAGATGGTTTTCAGAAGTACATATATTAATACATGCATGCCCAGCATAATCCATTCCGTAAGTTAAATCAAATGATAAATTAGCTAGTTGGTTTACTATATTAAGAGAATGAAGTGAGAATCCTAGGATTATGGATATTTTGTTTCAAGACATTCAGGTATTCGTGGCTAGCAAAGCAGAGCAGTAATTTGTTTCGTCATTAGTCATGAAAATGAAGGCTACATCACCACAACCACCTCGGACATCCAAACGACTATGTTTCAGTAGCTTCGTTAAATCTTTAAGAGTAACATCAAAGAACAGTATTTATTTTTTATTTGCATTTTAGCGGTTTGTTTACAAGAATTTCAATGTTAGCATTTTTGTACCTTGTTAAATGGTTCATAGCCAATCATAGTTGTAAGAAAGCAAGTGTTAAATTCTAACTTTAAACGTAACTGGTAATGAATTGAATGACTTTCCTGTATCAATACAAACGATTTGAATCCCAGCTTGCGTAATATAGTTCAACAGATGAACGTATTAACAAATAATATAGTATGTGTAGTTTTATTGCTGGAAATGTTTTATTTCTATATGCCTTTCTGTGTTTTTACCTGTCTACCTGTCCAAAAGATATTTCGAAAACGAACTGACTTATAGATTTGAAAATTTTCCACTACGATTTACATAAAAGCTTCTTTTATATATTAGCACCCCTGAGTTCGATAATGATAAATGTCACTCAATGTGATTTGGCTGAGCGTTCGTAAATATTTTTTTATTAGTCTTATGAGTAACCATGATGGTAATGAGAAAAGAGCAGTATAAATAAATTTGTAAACACTCTATGTATATATATATATATATATATATATATATATATATATATATATATATATACATGTAGATTATTCATAATGTAAGATAACATTAATAAAGTAAAAGTGAAAAGGTTGACAAACTCTGATTTATGCGCACTTTTTTGCTATAGTACTCTCGCAATCTCCATGAAACGCTTACGATGAACCCAAACACAAGAAACGAATATTGACATGTTTCATGTGAACAAGATATATCGATAAAGATCATCTGCAGACTCTAAATGTATCATTATGCTTTACTTATACGTAGACAAGGATGAGTTCTGTGATGATGCATGTACTGCCATTAAATTTGCCCGATGGTCACTAAAGTTTATGATTATAACTAAATACGGTGACACAACTTGTGTTCTGTCTATTGAAGGATGTAAACATTTCTTTCCTGTGTGATGTCTGTCTGTAAAAAGTAAAAAAAGTAAAGAATGTCTTATTTTACCAGGCGAAGTCAGGACTAAGAAACCCTCTCTAACACTTAACCTGGGGACCAACGGCTTAGAGGTGACTTCCTAACCACCACCAATGGCCGGGCAGGCGGGCCGCTTGCAAGGACAGGATCGCTCAGCGGTCAACTATCCAAGCAGCGGCCACGCTCGACGTTGCTTGTCTGTCTATCTGACCGCAGAACATCTGCAGAATAAAATGAGCTAAGGGTTTAAAATTGTTGCATGCAACCTTAGTAAAACTTGTGTGGCGTACTCGTACCTTTTTAATAGACAATTTCTTTATTAACATAATCTTAGAGGTTAGCACTGCGTCATATTATTACACTAGTACTCAGTAGTACAAAATTAAATGTTAGAGATATTAACCCCTGTATGAGATATTAACAAGTCATTTCCTTCACAAGTTCATTCACTGAGTAATAGGGCTAATATTATTGACTTAATACTGTTAGGTGCAAAGCCTATTCATTACACCCCCTTAGTAGCCCGTAAGTAGTAAGCATGGGACATTTTTAATATTGCATAAATTTTTACACAATACTCCCACATAAACAGAGATTTTGTTATGTCAATAACTGTACTTATGGACATGAACGAGAACCGATTTGAGAATAATCTATCTACTAATTATCAACCTAAACTCTTATATACTTTCAAAGGGTATTTAACTTGTTGTGTTATAACTTACTAAGTAGTAAAGTATTTTTATATAAGCAAAAAAGTAATATATTCAGGCACATTTCAACATCAAAATATGAAAACAACAATGTTTGGATCTAAAACTGATTCAACAGAATTTAGATGACAAAAAGTAAAATGTTCACGTAACTTTGAATACCAAGATATGCTCATGTTACTTGAAAGTAAATAAAGACACGTAAGCCTACCTACCACAACCTATGGGGCGGGATGTCCGGCGACACGGTGCCCTTTTGACTGCACTACCAAGAAGTGCTTCACGCTTCGCATAACAAGCATCCTAATTGGTTATAATCTGTGCGCCAAACATTGGGCTTCTTTTGTTTGGTTTTTAGAAGATACAACAGGGACCTCAAAACCTCCTCGATGTTGTCACCAAAATGTATAGCACTAATTAAATAAAAACCAGTGGAGAAGTTCACGTTCAATGCCTTTCACCAGAATCCTCAGATTCTAAAATTAGAACTTTGTTTGTTACTTTATAGAATTGTATTACAATGTCCTTCTATAGACCGACACGGATCGCCTACTCTGCATTGACTGTCTAGCATCATAGATTCTCGACATGTTATTTATTTATCAGGAACAGTATACGTCTACGAGAAACATCACAATCTTAATATTTACCACTTTACTGGACACCATAGAGTTAAAATATTTCTACCCTAGGTCTAAACTATTGCATTAAAGTCTGCTTTCAATTCTTTTAATTGCTGTAACCTAGGAAGAGAATGTACAGAATGTAATATATGACCATACCTTCAAATTCTAAGATTAGAGTAGGTAACAGTTAAACTATTTACCAAACAAATTTTTTTTAATTTTAAAACGAAATAATTCCTTTCGGAACTATGATTGGACAATATTTTGGACAACCGGATTATTGTCTTATAGACCTTAAAATATTACTCAAATTTCCTCTAGCTGTATTTTTATTATTAGTTCAAACTCTCAATATTACTATCCCAAATTTAAATTATTAGTTTGGAACTATAATGAATAGGTTGATTATGCTTTTCAAGTTTAAGAACGAAACACTGTTTTATGCGTTTAAATGTTGTCGACGGATTACTCATCTAATAAATTAAAGAATATTAATTTGATAATGAATCTTCACTAGTTGTCTCATTACAATCACTAAAAGTAATGTGTTCCACGGTAAATTATGTTTCTACAGTATTTATACATAAATACATAAACTTAACTATTACAAGGAACCCATTATCTAGTCGCTAGAACTGTACGCCTAGACTAAACATATATGGGACAATTTTATTCTGAGAGATTTAAGAAAAATCATACAGGTCAGTGTTCATATAAGAATCTACACGAAATGTGTTTAAATGGTGCAAATCATTTGGTCTGAATAACAATTTATTACTCTTATATTTGAGCGATAAACCCCAGCGTATGGAACACCTAAAGTATTTATCACCGAGAGATGTTTGGATTTGGAAGAGCAGACTCATTAGGGCTTGATTTAGAGACAGTGGCGTAGCAAGGGAGATGGTTAAGTGGTTTACAACTTACTCGTTGACGTAGCCTCATATAACGTTCCCATAGATTATGGAAGATTATAAATATTAATCCACAACATAGCAAAGAATCAGCGGTTTTTTATATTAAAATGCGTGTTATTGATGATTAGAATTCTTTATTCCTGGGTTGAATTTCGAGAGCGATGTATTTTCTATGGATATCCGACATGTACTGCTAATACATTATATATGTTAGATTGTGTTGATATATAAGATTATAAACTATATATAATAAATATTACTCTATATTGTCATACTAAATTAACTGACAATGTGTTAATTAGATATCACTTAATTTACAATCACAAACAGTCAAATAGTTATAATTTTTATTTAGTGAAAAATTATGGCAACAAAACTAAGGTTTAAAGGAATTCTTAGCCTACTTGGGGGATTTGGTTTATTATTTTAAATATATGTAAAATAAAAAAAAATAATATTAGACTTGCGGATAAAAATCATAACAGAGCACTTTGCAAAGTACTTAAACACTTTAAGTAAGCTAACCTATATTGGTAAGTTAAACTTTGTATTAAGTTTTAATCATGATATATTTCAAATCGAATTAAAAGGTTTTATATATAGGATGTGTAGTGATAGCAACCAAGTAATACCTTGTTAATTTATTGATAGAACATATATTAGCAAAATTATATTGAAAATATATAGTTAAAAGATTATATTGACCAAAACTACTTAGTCATTCTCGTATTTTTTCCATAACGTTCACAAAAATTCGCTAATTGAAGGGTAAAATGGCATCAAAAAATCTACTTATTCTTTTTGACTGAACTGGAGCTAACTTGCAGTTCAATTTAATCCAGACAAAAATTTACATTTTTAAACAAAAGGAAGGATTAAACATTATGAATTAATTACATCTATAGCATATACGTTACATCTCTGTTTAAATCGCCACGACCTCGATACATCCTAAAACTATAATTAAACATACTATATGGTATGATTCTGGGCCTTCGATGAGGTGGGGGGGGGGGGAGTATTATTCCCGATGGACAATTCAGTGCTTCGTGGTGAGTGGGGGTTGAGGTTCTAGGAATACAAAGACAAGCGACCGCCTCGACTGTCATCCCCGTTGGTCGCCAGTCTTCACCTGACCTTGACCGCTTACTCATCGTACCATCCATCGTACCAAGCACAATCTCGGAACCATAGTTAAGAAGCTCCCGTTTCCGTTCAAAGGTAAGATGCTCAATTTATTACTTTTAATTTGCCATCTTAAAACCAATTATTCTTCCTGAGGTTTTAAAGCTTTCTTATCCTAGCCATGAATTTGCTTAGTTAAAATTGGCTTTATACTACTACACCTTGTAATAAAATGTTACTTGCATTTGTGTCTTTGCAACTCTAGTACTTAACTAATAAATATTGTTATCATTTTCATACCACAAAAATAAATTATATATATATATATATATATATATAATATATATATATATAATTTGATAATTGAAATAAGGTATTTAATTGGCTACAATTAACTATAACCTTTGGTTTCCATAACTTAATTATTAACAAACTAATAATAAAATATTATTTTAATGTTCCTTTATTAATCAGTTAGTATGTGTTTGGAAACATGAATAACATGAAGCCCTCCTTGATTCTTTTTTACTTTCCCAGGAAAACGAAATGATCCTCACTTTTTTGTATGTTGTGTACATTTATTTTACTATTCATACCATTCATTCACAAAATCGATTTATGGTTTGAAAAATATTTTTATAGCATATACAGTTTAGAAAACATGTTTTGTTGTCTCGATTTCACCAAAAAAGACATGTTATTTCTATACACCTGATATTTTATATATTGTATCTTTGATATTTTAATGAGTTGTAGTTGTTACTTTCTGTTTCTCTCACACACACACACACAAACACACACACACACACACACACACACACACACACACACACACACACACACACACACACACACACACACACACTTATTATACGTTTTATGCACTTTACAAAATTAAATTTTACAGAGTAATTTTGATTTGATTATCGTGTTTAAGACATAAACAATAAGTAAAAAGCACTAACGTAATATTGACATAGCTAGGTGTAATATGGGTTTAAAGGGCTATCAATAGGGTGGTTAATTGTGGGGGAGAAGGTATATAAGATTAATAAAGGTAAACGGACTGTTGGTCCACAGAGACCCACTGTCCGACTCACTGATTTCTTTTGATGAGGGGTTGATTCATTGTGCAGCACTTGAGTGAATATTTCCCGATCTGTACTCTATACCTGCTATATATTGTTCAGTAGACTACAAAAGAAGGCAGATACAGAAACTATTAAACAAAATCGATATACATAAAACAAAGTCGGGTTAGTTACATACACCATTTATAACATAAAAATGGCTGTACCTCAAGAAAGATAAGAAAGGATTATAGTGGTCTTTGCTTTATTGGATACGTTTTCGTCCCGACTAGCTGAACAGCGATTAAAGTATCGTAAAATAGCACCGAAAAAAATAAAGTAGAAAAACAAACATTTTATATAACAGTATACGAGCCTGTTAACTTGAGTTAACTGTTCTGGTAAACATTGTTTAATGGCATCACAATCATATATGTAAATAATGTAACCAATATTAACAGTTAAAAAAAAAATTTACTTTTAACTGTACGCTTTAGCAAATATTGAGTATGCTGTACTTGGAGAGTACTGTAATACAGATATCAAAGAAAAAGTTACTATATATCTTTTACTAGAAATTTAAAGACTTATAAAACGCTCTTGGTTGACTTTTTACAGAAGTAGGCTTCTCAGACCTTTGTATGTATACATATATATTTCCTTAATAGAGGAAATGAGGCAACATCAACTAATATATATTATGCCTGGAATAATTACAATGGTTATAAGTATACACTTTAAGACATATTTCCTTGATCGTAGGAACAAGAGAATCTCAACATTGGTATCGGATATATAATTCACTCGAACCGGAAGTGCGTGCAAAACCGCGGGGAACTACTAGTTTTAACGTGAGTTGTAATCGTGTACATTAAAAAAAAATCTTACAGCATTTGTGTTTTTTTTATTAACTAAACTGCAAATTTGAGAACGTTTAACGGTTGAAGGTTTTATCAATTAGGAATAAAACTAATAGGGTTTAAGAATATACTTAAGAATTTGTTGCGTTCGAAGTCGCTGGTAACTCCTAGTAACTAAACATATCTCGTATCTTCTACCATTCCTGAACAGAGTGATCAGACGCATATTCATATAAGGAGGACGTTTGGGGGTGAAAAAGTCATTAAAGCCAAAAGGAGGATAGCATTATAAACTTTGCGAAAAAACATTTATTTATGTACTATTTAAAAACTTTCCATTATAAATTAATACTGTATTTGAGCATATTATAATTTAAAAATAAAAAATATAATTGGATTCCTTTTTATATATACAGCGAAAAATAACATATTATTAAAGTGTATATTGATAGATAAAAGTTTTATTTGAAGCTATTATTATGTATGTAGCGTAAGTTTGAATGAATTATACTATACTAACTTACATACATAGGAAAGTAGCTGTTACCAGCGGCTTCGCACGCAATCTTTAGAGCCAAATTCCTTATATTATTTAGTAAAAGCACTTATGATGTAAAATGATGGAGTTCTAAGAAAATTTAAAACGTAAGTAGGCATACATCAAGAATATATTATTTAAATTCATGGTAAATATTATCAGAGTTTAATTTAATTAATATACTATCATGTTTTACACGTGGAAGGGCATTTATGGTTCAAATTATTAATTATATTTTCAATATCACAGCTGAGCCTGCATTATTATTCTGATCAATAAAATACAAATACACAGATCTTGGAAACCTACTTCGGTCAAAAAGCGTCTATTTCGAGCCTTTATAACATATTTCAGGTATAAGATATTTCCAGTACCATAGTAGGAGTTTGCCTTGTCATGATGAAGAAAAGATATATACTCGTACTTACGTAGGACAGAGAAGCCTACTCGGTTAAAAAATGCCTACTTCAGATAGTTTAAAATCACTTACTATGACACATTTCAGCTTGCAATATTTCCTCGATAAAATTCATGATACGTTCGATTGTGCAGTTCTCGGAAATCTACTTCGGTCAAAATCGTGTACTATCAGCTTCTGTAATCTATTTTCAGTTTAAAATATTTCCGGAGACATAGTTGTTTGTTTTGTTGTCCTGACGGCCAAGGGGAAGTAATACCTACTTTTATGCTCTTTCGGTAGAATGGGGAAATCCTTATTAAGGTTATGCAACATTCCAAAATAATCGTTATTAAAGTTTTGCGTTACACTTGTTTTTTGGACTGTAGCCAGGGAAAGAATGAATCGTTGAGGCATTTTAGTGTTCATTTCTCTGTTTTTCCAAAAGCCACTGTTAAAATGCCATATCACAATGTCAAGGAAGTCCATCAGTTTAAAGTAACTTATGTGAAAACATTCATGACTTTGTTCATTAAGGTTGGTTACATAGCAGTGTTTAAATAATATTTAAAATGCATTAGATGTTTTAAATTCGTCACTGGCGCGATCTAGAGTAAAATTTTGAAATAACTTTTTTTCATTTTTTAAGCCTCAGCGTCAGCTATGCATTCTTCGAAGTTCACTGGTTTATTTATTTATTATTACATTTTTGGACCTCCCCGGGATTTATTTACTATCTGAATTGCACTACTGATCAAGCACTGTTTACTTAATATTTGATCAAATTTTAATGTAAACAGATGTTTCAGCCAATTTGTCGACATAAAATTGAAGGTGTGAACAGCTGTTCAGTGCCAGTTTAATTTGGATTATAAAAAGTAAAAGCTACAATTTTTCTAAATTCTAAACTCTTATATTTTGCTTCATGAAAACCTTCCATGGATATTAATGAACATTTTACAAAAAGAATTAACCGAATTGGTCCAGCCGTTCTCAAGATTTGCGCTTACCAACACATTTTGTGATTCATTTTTATTTATAAGATCATCATTGTAACAGAAAATATATAATTTATTATAACAAAAGTAACCTTATCATTCATAATACATAAATAGAAAGTCAAGAGGCGGTACCGCCAGCGCCAGTGCAGCTGGGCGGATATCAGCAACAGTGAGTCAGTGACATTAGATAACATTTAACATGAAACTGAATCTAACAGCTGTTTACATGCCACGGCAATACGGGACCACAGAAACCGGAAGAATGTTTATTGTGATGCTACTATTTTGAACCTTTAAGCGTTCGCAAAAAAAAACAAAACATTTTACATAACATTCAATGCCGGGAGGACAGGAGGATAAATATTAAAAAGGAGGACATGTCCTCTTAAAACCGGACGTGTGGTTACCATCTTCCTGGATCACTATTTGAATGAACTGTACAATGTGTCACAGCGGTATATAGCGATGAATAGCAATTGAAAGTTTTAATGAAAGTAGAAAATCTCTTTATCACGTCTTTATCGAAATGTTGTTCGAGTGATATTTACAACCTATCGTTAGCGGTTACGCTACTATTATTTAAGTTAATATGTCTCTGTAGGCGGATAAGTTTCGTTTATTTTTTGGTTTATAATCTAATAGCCGATATTTAAGGTAATATAATATTTTGTCTTCGTATAGTTCTATTAAATTTAATTTGATAGAACTATAAATGTTATATATTATGTATGAACTAAATGGTTGTTTTAATTATTAACAATGTTAATAAAACAATAAACCATCCATTTCAATTAACGTGTACTACGTGGAACATGTTTAATCAAATATACAGTATTAAAATTACGATGGACCAAGAGAAGGAATAATTAATACAAACCCACTCTATAAGTTCATGATTCATTAGGATAATGCCGAATTACTCAGATAGGAATATAATTATAAGTGGAATTTGTTTAGATATAATCCCAATTAGTAATCCACTTTATATGTGATAGCTTGAATTTTGGTTTTAGCAATATTTTTTTAACAATTACTGCCTTAGCAGTACCCTCTGCGAATTTAGTGGTAGAATCACTGAGTATGGTAGACAAATTAATGTACGGCTTAATGTAGGACAGTCCACGGGTGTCGGCGTAGACTATGCAGTAAAGTGACGTCAGCCACCCTCGTCAAAACTTGGCGTGGACATACAGTCCTACAATCACTAATAAATAAATTTCAAAAGAAAGCTTTAAAATTGTGTCTTGTACAACATAGCGGAATATTAGGCTGAAGATAAGGGTTTAGTAGTATTATTACTATAACTAAAATAGACTCTTGCTGCGGTTCGATAATTATCTTTCTGATGGATACTGTATATAGTGAAATGATTACGATACAGAGTGATTGTTGCACTCCTTAAACTTTTTTGTTATTTTAGATATTTAAATCTGTTTGCGTCACTCTTACTAGCTACAAAAGGGCTACACTTATAATGACACAAAAATGACAACTTTTTGACGTTTAGGGGAAACGTAATTTAGGGGGGGGGGTGTTAGCTCAAAATATTCAATTATTACTTATAGTCTTGTAACATATCCTTTTAAAGGTCTTGGTTAGTCAGTAAAAGATGCACTTACATAATTGAAATCGGACCACTCTACAAGAAATGACGGCCCCAAACGTAACTGAGCTTTACTGTGATTCATGACATTAAGAATAATTGAACAAATAATGGAAATTCAATTAAGACTAAACTTATTTAGGTAATTGCATATAAGAATAAACATTCAAATTATATGGAACAAATATTGTGAGTTAATTTTTGAATAATGTGACTCGTTACTATGTTAAATCTTTTACTAAAAGTCTTGAATTAGTTTGATTTTTTACATTTTCCTTTAATACGTTTAACTGTAATGTTTCTTTTGTTTACCACTAGAAAGCGCGCAATTCAGCGTTTCTTGTAGCAATAGATTTTAGCGTTTGACGTATCTTCTCACAAGTTATTATTTAATCAAAGGTAGCAGTGTTAGGGTGAGTGATACGGCGCAGGGGTCTTCAGTTATGTAGGGAGGGAGGGGCGCTATCCGGATAACTAAGGCCTATCCAGGTGGAAAATTTGCAAAACCGCCCCTATTTTTTTTAGTGAAATATTAAAAATCTGCACTTGATATCTTAATAAAAAAAAATAATGGCATTACTAACATGGATCTTACGGTGACTGAAGTGAGAATGAAATTACCAGGCTGATGAAGATTTAATCAAACATTTCTGTTTCAGGGATTCATATATTCATGGCGAGCTCAGAGCAGTGTATTGTTGCGTCGTTGGGCACGAAGAGAAAGGCGGCTTCACCACTTCCGACTTCCAAACGACTGAGAACGACGGAAAACGGCATTTATTACAGTATGTATTTGTTTAATTGCAATTAAACGGGGTTTCAGGCATTTCAGTGCTGACACTTTCGTAGTTTTACAAAACCAGTAGTGTTTACGAAATATCAAATTTATGGTTTAAATCTCGGAGTTCCAAAACGATATCTATTTGTTATTATAGTTAATAAATTACAGATTATTGTCGATAAAATGAAATGAGGCAAACCACTCACATACAACACTGTAACAAAATGGACTGAATGGTACAGTTCTTTGAGAGACCGGTTGAAAAGAGTGTAAATAAAAGTAAAAAACACTACTTAGAGAATTCAGTGACATCTCTGACTCTGAAAATAATCCATGTAATTAATTATCAATATCCATTTAGAATAACTGAACTTAATGTGCATATCTCCCGTTCAGCCTGATTTGTAATGTCGGTATTGTGGACTGGGCATAACTTGACAATCTAAAAATGCAATTACATGTGTTGTTGTTTTCCCTTTAGTGTCCAACATTGATAGTTACACATCACAGATCAGACATACATATACAGTGCTGACGGAATAAGAGTTTACCTATTCTGTTGTAGTGTTGTAACCTTAATGAATTTCATGTTCTTCAATTTTCTATGAATTATAACTGATTTTGATTCCTCTGACAATTTTATTTTTTTACGCAGATAAATTATGGAAGTAAGACCTGTTAGTATACTTCTATATTTAGCTTAGACTACGATGAGAACAACAAAATTCGGATTAATCGGATTTTATATGGCTTAGGTATGTTTTATTAAAAATAATTAATTTTTCAGATAAAGGAGAGACTGAAATGGAGGTTCCTGCAAATTTGTTGAAAGATGAAGTCTCCCAAGATGACTTGATGCTGATCTTGGACGAGGAAGATGACGATGTATTTAGTACTGATGCGTTTATGGAAGTGTTATGTAACATTAAAAACTATCCTGACGAATACGATATGGACATGGAAGAAGACAGAGTTTTTAGCCATGAAGAATGTATGGATGTAGTATGCAACATTGAAAAAGATCCTAACAATTTGGGAGACGTATACGTTGAAAACTGTAAGGACGAGGAAGAAGACGGTGTGTTTAATATTAAAGAATTTATTGAAGTTATATGCGACATTAAAAATTATCCTGACACTATGGGAGGAGAATGCGAAGAAGAAGAAAGAGAATGTACTTGTAACAGAAGCTCCAAATCCTATCTCGCCTGCAACGTTTGCTGTCTTAACTCAACCTCAACCTCCTGGCGAAGAATCAGTACCCCAGCCTGCTGTACCTTTTACAACATTACAAAATCCATTTCTCGATCTAGAGAAGAAAAGAAAAAACTTGAATTTGAGTGGTTTGCTCCAGAAGCTCCATATCTAACCTTGCTTGTAACATTAGTTTTATTTATTCAACCTTCTCCCACTAGTAAAGAACCAGTACCTCATTCTGTCGAATGCATGCATCTTAAACACACAATCTACCAAAAATGCATCTATGTTTAAAAGAAAGTGAAATGTCTGGTCTTTGTTTTATCATGTAAATAATAATTAGGCTACTGGTTTGTATATTAATTTGTGGGTCGAAGGTTAATTGTATAATGTTATAAATGTTAAATTTTGTAAACGTTGTATAAAGGAAATTATCGGTTTTTTGTATTTTTTATCTAATATTTTGTGATATATATAATTTTTTCACTGAAATGTTGGTTTTTATTTCATTCTTTAGTTATTACGTTACTTAGTAGAACAAACAACTTGTTAAGCTACCAAAGTAATGTAGCGTTTTATGAATGATCTAATTTGCTTTTTTTAATTGGTAAACCTTATAATTAATTGTACACATTTAGTCCGTTATTTCATCCATCTTATTTTAAACATATTTTTTTGTAACTGACAGTTATAGCCATACCTAACATTCAGTGAATGCTTCTTATACGTGCACCTCTACTCATTCAAGCTAATAATATCATAAAAAATGAAGTTATTAGGGTTAGATATACATTCATAATCTTCTAAATTATCAAAGTTTGCAATAACACATGTACAATTGCAATCTGTGAGAGTTTACATGAGCCTAAACAGGAAGTTCAGTCTAAAAATATACATTACACAAGATTTTTAACAACATCTATCCGTTGTTTGATATTGAGGTATTTGTGGAAATTCTTTCGTAATCATAATGCTCATGAAATATGGGAAAGTTCAATAATCTCATTGTTTAGAGCCAAAGAGTTCATTATGATAATCATTTTAAGTTACTACTGATCTAGAAGCCGCAAGTAAGTTTCTTCAGTGTGAGTAGGTCTGTGACCGATCGACAACGATTTTCAAGCTGGCCTTATGTATTGTAATTTCTCTTAACATTGCTATAACATGCACTTAGCGTTTCCTTAAATGGGTTTATTTTGTCTTTTAATGATTGTTTACCATGAGTTGTATTTTATTCTACTTTCCTCAGAGAACTGTTTTTAGGTGTTAATGAAACTTGTTTTAATTGTACTTTACAAGTATTTAAGTGGCTATTGAATTATAAAATTCAACCTTAGTTTAGTCATAATGTCTTAATAAAAACTAAATATTATTTGGAAGAAGTAGGTAGATTTCGTTACAACTGAAATATTATTAATATATTCTCGTGGAATTTACATGTACTCAAATATCTTGGAAACTGTATGAAATAATAAAAAGGTTCAAAATGTTTTTTTAACATGTTATAAGCATTCCAGAACAGTTTATCTTTTTCTTTTTAAATTAACACAGTAGTGATTTGTTCATTTTCAACGGCCGTTATAATGAAACGAAATGGCTTAACATACGAACCTAGATTATCTACTTATGCTTACACAAATATACTTTTTCTACGTAGTTATAGCACAAAAAAATTTAAATACCCGTTGAAAGTATATAAGAGTTTATGTCGATAATGAGTTATTAGGTGATTATTATATGATAGTTTAGGTGATAATAATTATAAATTATTTTCAAATGGGTTTCCGTTTATACCCATAAGTACAGTTATTCACATAGCAAGCACAGCGAAGACAATTTAATTGGCCTCTAACAATTTCTGTTTATGTGGGAGTATTGTGTAAAAATATTTGCAATATTAAAAGATATCCCATTCTTACGACTTTGCAGGCTACTTTAAGATGTAAGGAATACGCTTTGCAACTAGCAGTATTAAGTCAATAATGTTAGCCCTATTTACTCAGTGGATGAATTTTGTGAAAGAAATAACATTTAATTTTTACTATGAGTACTAATATGACACATTACAAAACCTCGAAGATTATGTAAATAAAGAAGTTGATTATGAAAAAGTTACGAGTAGGCTACGCCACACGTTTTACTAAGGTTGCATGCAACAATTTTAAACCCATTGCTTATTTTATTCTGCAGATGTCCTACGGTCAGATAGACAGACAGGAAAGAAATGTTTACATCCCCCAAAACACAAATTGTCACCGTATATAGTAATAAACTTTAGTGATCATCATAAACTTTAGTGGCAGGACATGAAGCATCATAGAACTCATCCTTGTCTACGTAGAAATAAAGTTTAATGCTAAATTTAAAGCATTCTTTAAATGCTCTGCAGACGTTCTTTATCAAGATATCGTGCCACATGAAACCTGCGCATTTTCTTGTATTAGAGGTCATAGGAGTGATTAAATAATGAAAGCTTTATGAAGATTTGAGAGTACTGCAACAAAAAGTGCACAGAAATCAGAGTTTGTCATCAATTTACTTTCACTTTATTATATTTATTTAACTTTATTAATAATCTAAATGAGTTAATATATTATATTATTGTACATAGAGCGTTTACAGATTTATTTATGCTCTTTCCTCGTTAGTATCATGGTTACCCAAAGAATAATGTAACAATATTTACGAACGCTCAGCCAAATCACATTGAGTGACCTGTATCATTATCTAAATCATTGGTTGGTAATATATAAAAGAAGCTACTATTAGGCTAGTGGAAAATTTCAAAGCTATAAGTCAGTTCGTTTACAAGACATATTGCGGGAATTGAAACAAATAGATACAGACATACAGAAATGAAATTCTCCAGTTCCCAGAGTGACTGGCTGAGAATTAGCAATAAAACCTACACATACTATAGGCTACTATTTGTTTATACATTAATTGGTTGAACCCCATCACGCAAGCTGGGATTAAAGTCGTTTCGTATTGATACAGGTAAGTCATTCAATTCATAACCAGTTACGTTTAAATTTAGAATTTAACACTTGCTTTTTTATAACTATGATTGGTTTAACAAGGTACCAAAATGTTAACGTTGAAATTCTTGTAAACAAACCGCTAAAATGCAAATAAACAAATAAATACAGTAGTAAATGCCGTTCTCTGATTTTCCTCTTGAACCATATGAAGAAAAAGGATCGAAAAAGATTCTTTTTCTGGTTTGAAGAATTGACGAAGGAAGTCAGACTTAGTTATTTAGATCTCCGAGATGAGTTTGTTGATCTAGTCTTCCTCTTCAAGCTGAAAGATGGATCTACTCGTACAAACTGCTAGGATTTGCTGGTCATAATTGATTTTAGAATACCACGTTTTATCATGTCAACGGAGCTCTTTGTACTGCTGTAGCACTATAGAACATAGAATCTGAAGTTTGGACCAATCCTTGGAACCTTCGTTCTTGCAGAGGTCGACTTTTCCTGCTTCAGTCTAATTTTCGCCCATTTCGTATTTTTAAGGTACGTCAGGATTTTCGTAGTTCATAGCATTTCTCACGTAAGCAAATCTTTACTTATTGTTATAGTAAACTTTTCTTTGATGGCAATTTTAAACTTACACAATTCAAAATAATAGTTTTGTGAGGCTTTATTTTTACCATTTGAAATAATGTTTTTTTATAAACGTTTATTTTACTATACAATGTAGTATGCTACGGATTTTGAAAGGTTTGTTTATTTATTTTTTCTAGGAATTTGTAATTTTTATTATAACATTTTGATTCCTGTCATGGAGAAAACTTTAATTTACATTATTTTATCTTTTAACTTATATGTATTCTATTTAGTAATGTTGCCCTGATTCATATATTAATGACTATACCATTATAAGGTTATTTCATATGTGACTGAAAGAAGATTTATATTGAAATAAATTCATCATTGAATATAATGATTTCAATAATAATTTTGAACCAAAATATAATTCATTGGTAATTGTAAACTTGTTGGTATGTCCGAGCGTCTTAATATTCTCGAAAGAAGAAACCTACAGACTACCTTGGAGGTGCAACTCACCCATGATTATGATTCTTCAGGGTTTGTTATAATACGCGGTAAAAAGTTACACAGTTTGAGTCACGGCGAATCAGATAAGGTACGAGTATGTTAGACAACAATACAAAGAAACACATTGCAAAGCCCATCTGAATCATACGCAGGAATCTACATAAAACTTTCTCATCAAATTTAAGGAACCATGTAAACAAACTTTGTTATATATTTCACTTTACTCCCAATTTAAAGTAAACCTGTGATACATGACTCATTGCAAATAGTAGGTATTTACAGTTTTCTTATTTAATTTATATACATATATATAAATTCGAATTAGATAGGTGAAGTTTCATATTTTTATACAATGTTTCATAACAATTTACATTTATATAGTAAACATTTAAAATTGTTTCTGTAGCGTTTTGGGCTACACTGATTTTAATTTTTGCAATTTTGTGGATTTGATATTATCAAGTAGATTGGCCGACGGTAGGTAATGATTTTGAATGTACTCGTTTGGCAAGTGTGCTCATGTTACTTGAAGGTAGTAGTTGGATTCTAAGTTGAGCTTTTGTTATATCGGTTCTTTTGTCCTACTGTTACTATGTTTTGGTTAGTTCAGATCAGAAAAGCTGTTTAAATTCGTTGGAATCGCGCTGGACCAATGCTTTAGCTCGATTATGACATCTTGAATTATGGGGTGGGAGAGAGAAATATTTAAACTACCGCTTCTCCATGTCCGTCCGTGTTTCTGTTGTTTGAGTGCACGAATCTCATATGTCAGTTCGTTCCGCGTGTGTACAAATTCCGCGATTGATTTTCAGGAATTTCATGCAGTTACGCAACACTAGATTGCAGAATTATTAAAATAATCCAGTTAAAAGGAGAGCCGTTAGAAGAGAGAAAATTTCATGTGAAATACTTGTTTTTTCCTGTTTGAATCCTGATAAGTTGCATTTTATTTTACAATTAACAGGAACATATCGGATATTGGACAAAATCCCGCAGTTTGATTTTAGCACGAGGTGCACAATAGAACAATAGAAAATAAGTATAAATTTAGTTTCATTGATTATTTTTTAAAGAAGAGAAGTAGCTTTAATTTCATTTTTATAAATATAAGTTTTTTGAAGAGCCGATTTGATTTGTTATTGAGAAGAGAGCATTTTATGTCATTTTTATTTGAATATTCTTATATATTATGAATATATATATATATATATATATATATATATATATATATATATATATATATGAATATTAATATTCTTGCCAAAGGAATTTTCGAATAAGAAAATTTGTTCAAAATTTAATTTGCAATATAAAGATTAAAGTTTTGACAATAAAGTGTTACTATTAGGTTTACCAAATGTCATTAAATTGTTTTAATCGACAGTGAACTCTTAGTTTGATTTTAAAACACACTAATAGTATTTGATACGCGTAGATATGGTTGTTGTTCACTTGTTAAGCATTGCTCGGACATAACTAATCAAACAATATATTTATACTGACTTGGAGAGTGGATTGCAATTTAATCCTTGAATTATATTCAGGGTTTTGCGACCAACAAACCAAGTCGTTATAGTTTCTTAACACGTTTTTATTGATTAATATATAGAACTGTCTGTAACACTGAACTGAAAATAAACCAAACAACTAAAAATAATATATCAAATGAATCTATTTGTATTTAAAATACTAAACTGGATTAACGATCGCAGATTCCAGATGGTCGGTAAAAGTATAGCACAATTGAAACCTATATACTATCTGACCATATTGACAGGAGCGGCGTTAAGGTAGGGCGCGATTGGGCGACCGCCCGGGGGCGCCGGACGAAAGGGGCTCCAGTAGCCTTTTTTCGTATGTAATTGAATTGTACTTAGGGGGTGTCGAATTAATCTCGCCCAGGGCGCCAGTAGTGCTAAAACCGGCACTGCATATTATGATTTGTTAATGAGTAGGGTATATGTATTGTATTGCTATGACTTGTTATTAATATTTAAAAACCAAGTAATTAATTTTCTATTGTAAAAAATACGATGCCTTGAATATCCTTACGTTAAAAAAAACTAAATCTTAGACATTCAAGTATAATGTTGTATTTTACGGTAAAAATAATTTGAAACCAAAGTACAGACTATGCAGAGGGATTAATATTGTCTTAATCCGGCATGTGTAATAAGTATACATGTTCAAAGATTATATTAATTTAGTTATTTTGGATTATATAATATTTTAAATAACTCGAAAATCTATAACACGAGCTATGTCCTCCTCGCCTACAGGAGCCAAAGGCATGGATGCCAGGTTCTCTAAAATTACCTCTACCACAAGTTGAGAGATATAAAAGTAATGCAACAAATGAAAAGCATTTATTGACATCATCTGCTACTCTTGGTTCATCCTCAACAATAGTGTTATTGATTTAAAGTTTGTTCATGAACTCAACAATAATTAAAGTTAGTCAACAGTTGAAGAATTGGCCTAAACTTGTGTGTAACGCGTTTACTCATTATTAATCTAGAAATTTATACCTTCAATGAGCTTTTGTACATCCAAAATAATTATTTTAACCTTATTTTTACAAACTTAAATGTTATTTTTATACATTAATGATGAAAATTGTTTACGATCTTTACATTTACTGTATAAGTAAATACTGGTATAATCAGTTATAAATGTTCTTTTGTTGATTTATATGAACACGTAAGAAACATGGCGATACTCTGAAATATTCCTTAGAAGTCAGGAGATCCGTTCAGTGTTTAATAATAAAACACATAGTAATACTTAATATAAACCGTACGTGTAATTCTATCGGAACCCACCGAGCGACAAATAAAACCACAGTTAACGAGGGAGTTAAGGGTTGTACCTGCCGACCCTCCCTACATCGGGGTGGACGGAGTCAGCAGCGCCGCACCGACGTCACCTTGGCATATTTACAACCACCCAATTATTAGTTTGTCACTTTAATCTCTCCGACACTCACACCGCGGGCTTTAGTCACATTTCTCCCGGCAAATTTCCCAGTATAGGACAATGAACTCTTGGCACTCCAAACAAGAAGGGTGAGTCCATTTTTTTAATAAGAGATCTAACTTTGATTTCTTTTAGAAGACAACAGTCGTCTTCAGACCAAATATTCTGTGTTGGGGATTGTCTATCATGCATTAAGTAGGTTTATTATAAACATTTCAGAAATTAAATATTTACAGAAAGGAAAGTAACAACTAAGCGGATGTAATCAATAGACGAATTGGTTATACAAAATGTGTAGTAATTTTAATTCAATGCACTAGTAATTACTATATACAATTATTTAGTAATAAACACAAGCAAATATTGCTATACTAAAACTGTTCTTTGACAGCAATTTGAAACTTACAAATTGCAAATATTAGTTGTGTTGGACTTTTATTTTTATAATGTAAAATGATTTTTTTCTATAAACGTGTATTTTATTATATATGAAGTATGCCAATGATTGCTAAGAATTTGTTTTTTTTGTGGAATTTGTAATTTCCTGTTTTAAGTTTTGATTCCTGCCAGGGAATTAATTTAAATTTATATTATTTTATCTTTTATCATATTTTCATTTTATTACTTGTTATTTTTAGTAGTGTTCGTGTATTAATGACTGACTATACCATTGTAAGGCTATTATATATGTGACTGAGAGAAGATTTATAACGATAATGAGTAGATACTCCGAAATAGTTCTAAAATTCAGAAGATATTTTCTGTTTAATGATCAAAAACATAACGGAGCCCACCCCGTTATGACAAATAAAACCATAGCTAACGAGGGCGTTAAGGGTTGTGCCTGCCGAGCCTCTTCCCTTCATCAGAGCAGACCGACGTCACCTTGACATATTCACAACCACCCAATTATTAGTTTGTCACTTTAACATTTCTAAGACTCACCACCGGCGTTAGTCAGATAGCTCTCCGCAAATTTCCCATGATAGGACAATGAACTCTTGCCACTCAAATACAAGACTCATCCTTCCTTTGGAAAAAGAGAACAAACTTTCATTTCTTGCAGATGACAACAGTTGGCTTCTGTTCAAATATTCAGTGTCAGGGAATGTCAGGCAAAAACTAGGTTTATTTTGAACAGAAATTAATTAGTCAGACAAAGTAAAGCAACAGTAAAGTGGATGTAATCAATAGACGAATTGATTATACAAATTTATTGTCTTTTGAAGTAAATGCAGAAGTAATGGTATTTTTATTTTCCCCTCTAAAACAATTAGCATACTTTAAAGCTTTTCTGAGCTTAATATTCCATACTAACTCTTGTAGACTCTCAGTATCTATCAGGTCTACTGAAATTCTATTTAGCGAATCAGGAGTTGACATTATAGTACAAATGCAGTAGCTGTGACTTGTATAATCCAATTTAAATGTAACTAATATTTCGAAAACATTTATACTCATCTTGGTGTTATGTTAAGATTATATAAAGTGGGTTGATTTCTGTTACGGTGTCATTTTGTTTACATTTATTAACTCTGGTATATGTAGCATGTAATTCTTTCATTAACATTATGTTCCTTTATTAATTTCTACGAACGCATGGTACATTAAAACTTCTAACGTGAATCTTTATCTTTTTAGTTTTATAAAGTTCGTAAAAATATTTTACAATCCAAATCGCTTTCTACAGGACATTACTTTAAATGATATATAGAGTGATGTATGATATATATATATATATATATATATATATATATATATAATGATATATATCGTTCAATATACAGTTAGTAATTAGAAGATCTATGCGTGGTTAAGACTTTTATTATATTATTTTCATGCATGACATGTTCCTGGAACCGGTGAAATTAAACTTCACTTGTTATTAAGACAATGTTAATGTACCGTTCTGTTGGGAAAGACGTTCCATGCATACTGTACTATAATGAAGCTGCCTAATAGTCGCCAAGGAAAAGTGATTTAAATCCTCTTGGGTGATGGATGTACATTTTTCCATCAGGAATTAGTAAATAGCACAGAAGTGTGTCTTGGCTCTATCACTTCCTTATAAGCTATATAATATTGCACTATGAGTTCGTAACGAAGATACAAGTGTTGTATGAAATTAACAGTCAATAATGTTTTATTAATTACTTTACAGAATGTACTGTGAAATAACCGAAAATAATGTTTAAAAAAATATATGTGGCCGCCATACTGAAACTGAACTGAATAATCGGAAGTCTTCTTGATATATTATATAGCATTGCAATACAAATGATGGTATAAATGTTGTCAGAATTCCAACAATAAAATTATTGTGACTATCTTTTAAACACTATCTAGTAGCTGATATAAAACCATTCCCTTCCGATACATAAATGGTCACAATCTTGATCAAAATTGATATTATAAAAATTGCATACTATAAACTTATAAGTTCTTTGAAATTTCTGTTGTGCATCAACCGATATATGAATTTTTCATACACTAATATTAAAGGACATTTGTTTTTAGATCATATTATATTTAGCTAAACGATATACAGAACCTCAAAGTGGTGAATTTACTCTTATTTATCTCGAGATCTGAAGGTGGTATAAATGTTATTTATGTGTCTTACGAAGTTTAGTGTGTATCAATTTAGTTATAAATAAAATAATTAAAAAACATTATTTTTAATATTTGTAACCTGTTCAATACCTCCCTATTTCGACCTCTGGCAAAGCAAGTGAGGATGACGATCAATATGCTTCTTAGAACAAATTCCTCTTTCGATTTCAAGAAAAATCAGTTGTTTGTTGATACAGTGTAAATTGGTCTTTGCCTCTTATACTACACGTTTCATCGCCTTGAGTTATTTCTACGAATTTATGCTCAATAATATAAAGTTGTAATTTTTTACTAAACTGTAATCTTTTAAAGGATTTTTTCTGTCTGTTCATAACTAATTAAAAACAAAACTGAAATATAGCACCGCATTTCTCCTAAAGGTCAGTGGTGTTGTACGTGTACAGTAGAGTACAAAATTGGAGAAGCTTAGTAAGTAAATCGTCTTGTAGCCTAGATGACATTCCCCATAACAAACATTTAACAATCTTAATACTATGACTAACAACGTAATTGGTAATAGAACATGAAAAATGTCTGACATAATTACATAATTTTTTGTTTTAGACTTTTACGTATTTTCCTGAATTCTGTAAGAAATGTTGCGTTTGATTTAGCTTTAAGAAAATACGTTCCCGCTCCAGTAAAACAAATTCTGGAGCGAAGAAATAAGATGAAGTATGCCTACTCTTAGTCATTGAACAACAAACTATGAGGATAATATTTCTCGTTTGTACATACAACGAAACTGAAAACAATATGATGGTAATATAGAAATTAGGGCGAAACAGAAACGAGATCTTGATATCTAACAATAATGAAGCAGTTTTGGGTAAGGTTTCTGTTAATATGTGATGTGTAGTGATAGCAACTAAGTAATTTCTTGATAATAATTAAATTGAACAATACAACTTATATATTCTCGTACTTATTTTAAATAATTTTCACAAAAATTCGCTAATTGAACACTAAAATGGTATCGAAACTTCAACTTATACTTTATGACTGAACTGGAGATAGCTTTCAGTTCAATTTAATCCAAAAACAACTTACGTTACATCTGTGTTTATATTACCCGGACTTCGATACATGTTAAAACAAGAATTAAACATACTATTTGGTATGATTCTAGGCCTCGGTTGGCCTTTGAAGGGAGGGGGGAGTATTACTCCCGAGGGCCAATTCCAGTTCTTCGTGGTGAGAGGGGGTTGAGGTTCTAGGAATACAAAGACAAGCGACCGCTTCGACTGTCATCCTCGTTGGTTGCCAGTCTTTAGCTGACCTTGACCGCTTACTCATCGTACCAAGCACCATCTCGGAACTATAGTTAAGAATCTCCCGTTTCCGTTCAAAGGTAGGTGCTCAATTTATTACTTTTAATTTGCTATCTTAAAACAAATTGTTCTTGCTGATGTTTTAAAGCCTTCCTAGCCCAGCTTTACTAACTTGTAATAAATTGTTACATATATTTGAATTTTTGCAAGTCTAGTGCTTATAAATATTGATATAATTTTCATATAACAAAAATAAATTTAAAACTTGTATTTTGATAATTGTAATAAAGTGTTACATTGGATGTAATAACTTTTATCTTCGCATAACTTAATTATTAAAAAAAATAAATTAAATTATTGATTACATTATATTGAAAATAACTAATTAAATTTACTTCCCTAGGATAACGACATTCATCCCACATTTTTTTATGTTGTCTACATTCAAAATATCGATGTATGGTCAAAAAGTGAAATCATTCAAATTTTATATATACAATTTAGAAAACAAACTTTTCATTAATTTCACAAAAAGGCCATGTTATTTATCTTGTACTTTTTGTGTTGTTCCTGTGATATTTTAATGATTTGTAGTTCTTACTTTATGTTTTATATATACAGAAAACATATACATTATATGTATTTAGTAGTAATCTTAAAACTTCGTGTTTTACAAATGTAATATAATTGTTATTCACTTTACAAAATTAAATTTTACACAGTAACTTTATATGAGATTATATTCAGGGCTGGGTGTACACATAATAATAATAATATGTTTTATTGCGGTAACAATTATAAAATTGCATACAAACGTCATAAATAAATATTTAAATAATAAAAAGGTAGGCCTAAACTTCATTCACTCACGCACACAGTCACATGGTTCTCTCATTCACTCTCATCTTCATTCTCACCAGACAATCCTGCCACTGCCACACCAGAACCGGAGGATTGATGGTGTTAGTTTTGAATTTCGTTCCAGCGGCTCTCCATAAACTCGTCAACCGAGTAAAACACCCCCGTTAAACATAGAGTTAAAGGACTATTGCTAGGGCAGAAGATTGTGGAGGAGAAATATACATAATGTAATGAATAAATTTCAAATGAAAGCTTTAAAATGGTGTCTTGCAAAAAATAGCTGAAATTATGCAGAAAAGATGGAATTTAGTAGTATTATTGCTATAATATTAATATAATGCAGGTTCCCTATTTATCCTTTTAATGGATACTGAACATAATACAAGTATTACAATTTTTTTAATTGTGACACTGATGAATCACGAATGGCATTCGTGACATAAGTAACATCAGTCTTGCCACCGCTATACAATAATCATAGTTGCAAAAATGATTATTGTCTTGCACAGCCTTAATCATATTTTGTGACAATAATATTTTATATCCTTATTATATCAAGTTTTCTCTTTACAGAAATATGGTAGGTTACAAATAATGTTAAACCAGATATGTATCAATGGTTATTATGAATGATGTGTTTTTCGTAGTTTATAATTACATGTAATATTGTTTTTCAAGTGGTTTAATCTACATTTTGTTACAAATTACCGGCGTGGTTACATTGTTAAAATACTATTTTGTTTTACCCTATGTACAAGTATTCTGTTTGATAAATCAGTCTTCTTATGAGATATGACAGGATTGGATGTAACGATTTGTTTCCAACAAACAGTAATTCACGAATGAATTGAATTATTACCCATGGAAGTTGATTTCAATTATAAACTCATATACACAACATGTAGCTTTAGAGAAAGGTATTAAAACAATTAAAAACTTAAATTAGTTAATTGAATAATTAATAAAATAATAATTCCATTACAAACATGGATCTTATGGTGATTTGCTTGTAAATAATTATATTACTATGGTCATAAACACTAGAACAACAATAAAAACACAAGCACTTGGTAAAGATGTAATAATGTTAATTCTTCGAAACTTTACTCGTTGAGCATGCAGGTCAATGATGTAAGGCTTGAGTAGTTAGATGAACTAGAATAAAGTGAGAATCAAATAAAATTGCCAGGCTGATGGAAATTTAAACAAACATTTCTGTTTCAGGGATTCATATATTCATGGCGACCTCAGAGCAGTGTATTGTTCCGTCGATTGGCACGAAGAGGAAGGCGGCTTCACCACTTCCGACTTCCAAACGACTGAGAAGGATGGAGAACGACATTTATTATGGTATGTATTTGTTTATTTGTTTTAGCAAGTTTTTGAGGGATTTCATTTTTAACCTTTTTATGACACAAAATATGTAATTTAAACAATAAACAACTTTATGTTTTAAAATTCTGAGATTAAAAACGAAATTCAATAATCCAGTGTTTAATTATGTATTATTTTTTATAAATTGAAGTAAGGAAATTGTTCGAAATAAGTAAAGAAACTCGCGTACTCGAACAAAATAGACGTGATTTTTATTTTCAATATTATTAAATATGTATTACATTACAATCTAAAGTACACAAAATTTGAAGTTATGTGTGGTTTATCTGTAATGTGCAACAAATCTTGATGACCAGTTATACTATACAGACAAGTCATACATACTCAGTACTGACAGAATAAGGGTTGAGACATTCTGATAGTCTTGTAAACTATATTAAATGAATCTAAGAAATTTCACCTTCTGGCTTGTCTTTGAATTATAACTGATTTGGTATCCTTTGTTGACTTTATGTATATTAACACAGATAACTTATGGAATATAAATTCTGTTAAAATATTCCAATATGTTGTTTAATCAGATTACAGTGAAAACACCTGAATTGTCACTAAGAACTTAGATTCATATTTATGTGTTTGGTATTTTTTGTATTAATAATAATGTATTTTTAGATGATGGAGAGACTGAATTAGTCGTACCAGCAGAGGAGTTGAATGACAAAGACTCCCGAGATGACTCCATGCTGATCCTGGACAAGAAAGAAGAACCGTTGTTAAGTAGAGAGGAGATGATGGAGGTAGTGCGCAACATTAAGAAAGATCCTGACAGTTTGGGAGGAGAGTTCGAAGTAGATGGTCTTTTCTCTGATGTTGAAATGAAGGAGAAGGGAAAAGTCCCGTTACCAGCCCCAGTAGTGGATACCACGCACACGACTGTTAGATGTTTGATTGATGGTAATTTGGAGTTTGATGCAGTTCCTCAGCGCATCAAGATTGGCGGCCCTTCCAAGATAAAAATCAACATTAAAACGCCCAGTTTTCGACCCAAGGAAAAGAAGAATGAAGCTGCTGTGTCAGAAGCTCCAAACTCCACCAAGCCTGCACCGTCAACTGAACCTCCAGCTCTTTGGGAAGAACCAGTACCTGTGTCTATAAAGCCCTTGCTCCGCAAACATAATCTACAAAAAATGCATCCAGTTTCAAGAGGAAAAGAAGTGTCCGGCCTTTGTTCTGTCATGTAAATAATATTTGGGCAACTTGTTTGGGCAAAAGGTCAATTGTATAATTGTTATAACTGTTTAAACTATGTAGACATTGTATAAAGCATTATAAAGAAAATGTATTATATATGTATGTATTATATTGCTCTGATTTAATATTTTGTAAATATATTTGTTTTTTGAATAATTACTTTTTTACTTGAAATGTTGATTTTTATTTATTTAATCCATTAGTTACTAGGTTCCTTGTAGAATGAAATGACTTGAGAAGCTACCAAATTAATGTAACATTATATGAAAGGTCTCTTTCTTTTTAATTGATGAGGCTTACGATTGCAGATATTTTTTCATAATTTCATGTTATATTACAAATATTTTATTAAACTGCAAGTGAAAGCGATATTTACATTCAGTAGGGGTTTTCCATAATTTGTTTGAACTCTACTGATTAAAACATGACCTAATGAAGTTTCGGACTCCTGGTTAGAACTCAAAATATGTCTAAATAGGTCAAAAATATGTTTAGTAATAAGTTTAGTAGGATAGAACCCCTAAAAATAACTATTTGCCAGATTTTATACTCTATTTTGTACTGTAAAATGATAGAAGTAGGGATTTAAATCTTGAAACTTTAATGTTTCTGTCTGTTATTTAAAAAATGGTTAATGCTGATTAAAAAATGCACTAAAGTGTTTTTGCGAGGGTATTAAGCCTACGTACTATGTGACACAAAATAAAAGTACAAAATCGTTATAATCTACAGCAATAGTACTGGATAAGGTATAGTTCATTTCATTAAATATCGGTTTTTTTTTTTCTCAAAAACTGTTGGAGATAGATACATGACTTCAATAATGAAATTTACTACATAATGCATCCCTCTATTTACATCTTTTGAGTTTCGCCCATTTACACAGTTTTAAAATATTTGTGTTTGTGGTTGAACAAATTTATGTGATATATAATTTTAAAGAGCATGTATTTTAAATTATTAATTTGACGGTTTCACAATTAAACATTAAATAGGTAGAAAACACAAGGTGATACGTAAAAGGCCAGTTTTGTTACTGAATGCTATTTTAAAACGGTAAAATATAGTTAAAACAAATTTCACTGTAATGTTTCTGTCAGATAGAGCTTGAAAATGTTTCATGCGCGTAGGTTTATATTGAAAATATTGAGATTTGAACCCGAGATCCCAAGTTTGGTTAATCTTGTTACTTACATTAGATGAAATTATTTAAATGGCTTTGCTGTACGTGATTTAGTGGGGTCACTTTAAGGTTTCTCGTTACAGCTCAAGAAACAATATTCATTACAAAATTACAAATCGATAACGAGATTGCCGTATACTTAATATAAAATTGAGATTAATAATCTGTCTATTTAATTTTTAACATAAAAGACAAAATTTAAAATTGTTATTATTTTTAGTTATCATTAATACTATGGTAATATCAGATAAAAATATAGTTTGGTAATGTTTATTTGCTTTATTAAAAGTTGTTTATTAAATATCTAAGTAACTATTATACAAAGTTTAGCTGATCATGGATTGACATCCTTTTTCCTAAGATTCGTCAAGAAATGGCGTAGGCATTTCGTGTTTAGACTCCATTTTAATGAAATTAAGTGTAGAATTAAAACATTACATGGATATTACCCTAAATTAAAACATCAAATCAGCAGTTTGGAGACTAAATATTAGTATGTATGTCATCAAGACAAAGTAACGACAGGTAGACTGGTGTGTTGGCGCTTGGGCGCATGAGTGGCCTTTTCATGAAGATAGTTTACATTATAGATATTTCTGGGGAACTCTAAATATATATATATATATATATATATATATATATATATATGTCTATTTATTTTATTGGCACCTATCAAAAAAGTATGAAATTTGAAAAACGTATGGAAATATCGTGTTTGGTTTAGAAAATGAGTTTTTAAGGAAAGAAACTATATCTTTAAAATTAATACCGGTATAAAATTGAAAATTTGCATACAAAGTATTTAGTGGTAACTCTAAAATAGAAGATTACAATAAGTTTATAATAATATTGAACTATCGGCAACTTTTTGCTGAACATTGTGGTTTCAAATTTATTTCACTGCGGCAATCAATTACCAAACAGTAAAGGATGTACTGAGTGCCATCCCTAATGTAAAATGTTCCAATCAAATCGTTACTGTTGTTATAAATTGTCTTTCGGGTCCCCATATGAGACCCAAAACGAGTGAAATGTAACCTCCTTACCTTTTTTCTTGCTGCGCCACTGAGTCTCTGAACCTGGCTATAATGCAGTTGCTCTTCCTACTTCAAACATCCAACGATAGGTAGTATACACGAGGAAGGTTTGTCCATCAAAAATAAGAATAATAATTATTATTCAGGCCAATTATTTAGCAAAATTTAATTTCACTTCGTGTACATTCTCTTATAGAAGTTTCACTGACCCTAATTAAAAATATTCGTATATACATCCTTACTTAGTCTTGCCGTGTATTTGTAACGACAATATAATGTTTTTATTGTAATAGTTAACTATTTAGTTTATGAAGATTAATTTATATGTAAATATTCTGGAAAAATCATTTACCGTGGCAACACCTTATACATAGATATACTATTAAATTAGTAAATTTCAATATAAATTACAATTACGTACAGTTTATAACAAAGCCAAATGAAATATCTTTGTTTAAAAACTTAAAAGCCATAATCCAACATATGAATACAAATTTTAAACAATAAAAAGTCTATAAAATAACACGTCTGTTAAAAACGATTGTTCCGAAAGCAATTTATATTTCGTTATGAAATAATAACCAATTTGTTTGATAAATAATTTTACTGTTGTTTTTTATCTTAGAATTAGAAGGAATAGTCTACAACAAATGTGTATTTACTTGTATACATATTCTATGAATTGTCATAGCAATTAAAAATTATTAAACTAGACTTTAATACCATACATATTTCAGACATATAATAAACAGTTTAGGTCGAAATATGTTTACTATATTATGTCCAGTGAAGTCATATCATACATAAGGTTATGATATGAGTTCTGAGAAATAAATAACATACTGAGAATCTATCATGCTAGACGGACACTGCAGTGTAGATTATTAGTGGTTTTTTTACAATGACATTGTAGTATCGTTCTATTTTTAGTTTATGAGGATCCTGGTGAAAGGGAAAGAGTTTTGACATCTCCTTGGTTTTTATTTAATGCATGCTGTACATCATGGTTAAGACACCTAGACAGTTTTAACTTTTCTGTTGTTATTTTAAACCAAACTAAAATATGCCCAATGTTTGGCGCACAGATTATAACCAATTAGGATGCTTGTTATGCGATCCGTGAAGCGCTTCTTAGTAATGCAGTCGAAAGGGTACCTCAACATCCCGCCCCATAGATAGGGGTAGGTAGACTTATGTTTCTTTAATATTTTAACTTACCCTTCAAGTAAAATTTGAGAAAGCTAAGCAAATGTTTCGCGAAAATGTTACTTTTTATTAATCTGTTGAATTATTTTTATTTATTTATTTTTCTAAATAATTACGCCTTATTATGCTCCCCTCTACGCGCCGTGATTGGAAATTGTACAGTTTGATGATATAGCAAGCACAGCAAATCCAACTTGGCATTTAAAAACTTTTTACAAACTACAATATTTTATGTGATTTTTCTGGCCGAACAGTTTTAATTCTGTTTATGTGTATACTATACGAGCACATCCATGTCATGGCATATTGTTTTGACGAAATTCATCATTATCTATAACTTTTTAATAATTTCACAATTATTTTATTTTTTACTATCACACCAATCTTACGAAATTGGGATAGTATGTAAACTATTATGTAAAAATGTAAGGATAACTAATACACAAATCGCGTTAGTGTACATGAATGTAAGATAAAATTTACAACTTACGGTGTACGTTAATTGTAAATAAACAGTTTATGTAACTAACTGTATTAAATCCAATATTATTAATAAGTTGAGAGTACTTCGTTAAAGCTTATAGCTAATTTCATTTTCGAGATGTCCTGCGGTCAGAGAGATAGACTGCTGAAGTTGGTCTGGTTTTTATTTATTGATTAATATATACAACTGTCTGTAATACTGAACCGAAAATAAACCAAACAACTAAAAATAATATATCAAATGAATCTATTTATATTTAAAATACTAACCTTGATTAACGATCGCAGATTCCAGATGGTCGGTAAAAGTATAGCACAATTGAAACCTATATACTATCTGACCATATTGTCAGGAGCGGCGTTAAGGTAGGGCGCGATTGGGCGACCGCCCAGGGGCGCCGGTAGCCTTTTTTCGTATGTAATTAAATTGCAGTTAGGGGGCGCCGAAGAAATCTCGCCCAAGGCGCCAGTAGTGCTAAAACCGGCATTGTATATTGTGATTTGTTAATGAGTATATGTATTGTATTGCCATGACTTGTTATTAATATTTAAAAACTAAGTAATTAATTTTCTATTGTAAAAAATACGATGCCTTGATTATCCTAACGTTAAAAAATAAATCTTAGACATTCAAATATAATGTTGTATTTTAAGGTAAAATTAATTTGAAACCAAAGTAGAGACTATGGAGAGGGATTAATATTGTCTTAATCCGGCATGTGTAATAAGTATACATGTTCAAAGATTATATTATCAATTTGGTTATTTTGGATTATATAATAACTCCAAAATCTATAACACGAGCTATGTCCTCCTCGCCTACAAGAGTCAAAGCCATGGATTCCAGGTTCTCTAAATTACCTTTACCACAAGTTTGTGGTTATGTGAGAGACGAACGCAATGTAACACATAAAAAGCATTTTGTTCATGAACAAAATTTGTCAAAGTTTGTTAATGAACTCAACAATAATTAACGATTGTCAACGGTTTAAGAATTGGCCTAAACTTGTGTGTAACGCGTTTACTCATTATTAATCTAGGAATTTATACCTTCAATGAGCTTTTACACTGAAAATAATTATACATTAATGATGACAATTATTTACGATTTTTACATTTACTGTATAACTAAAAGTACTAAATAACAGTGAGCACACTGAAAGTGGCTCAAGATAGAGGAAGTTGGAGAGACATTGTTGGCGAGGTCAAAAACCATCTGGGTTTCGAGTGGCCACAGGAGTAAGAGTAAGTAAGTATAACTAAATACTGGTATAATCAGTTATAGATGTTCTTTTGTTGATTTATAAGAACACGTAAGAAACATGGCGATACTCTGAAATATTCCTTAGAAGTTAGGAGATATCCGTTCAGTGTTTAATAATAAAAAACATAGTAATACTTAATATAAACTGTACGTGTTGTGAAGTATTATGTATAAAACCTACAAAATAAAAACATTGAGGTTGAATTAAAAGTTGACTCTTATAGACCAAATTGAAATATGTAATGTTAGAGAACTAGTCCCACCCCCCCCCCCCCCCACCCCCCCCCCCCCCCACCCCCCCCCCCCCCCACCCCCCCCCCCCCCCACCCCCCCCCCCCCCCACCCCCCCCCCCCCCCAGATTAATTTAATGCAATTCGTCCTTACAATGAACAATTTTAAATTTAACGACAAAAATTATCTACAAATTTCGGGTACAGCTATGGGCACCAGGATGGCTTCCTCATATGCTAACCTATTCATGGGCGAATTCGAGAAGAAATTTCTAGCCTCACAAAATCTTCAACCATTAAAATGGGTACGTTTCATCGATGATATATTTTTCATATGGCATCATGGATTGGAATCTTTGCAAGAATTTTTGAAGAATCTTCAAGAGTTCTCTCCTTTGAAGTTTACATGGAACTATTCTGATGTTATGATAACTTTTTTATATTTAGACATTTTCTTAGAATCAGGCTACATCAAAACAAAATTGCATGTTAAAACAACAAACACAATGAACTATCTAAATTTTTCAAGTTGGCATCCAATATATATATATATATATATAAGTCTATTCCAAAAAGTTTATCTATACGAGCCAAGAAGCTATGCAGCAATGATATTAACTTCCTAAATTACATTGAAAAATTAAGCAACACTTTTAAACATTTAAATTACTCAGACAAAATTTTAAAAAATCAAATAAACAGACCAAAACATCCAGCAAGCTTCAATTATAAAACACAACCAAAGTTTATTACACAGTTTTTTCCTGGACTACACAAAATTAGCAGTATTATGAAAATTGCCCATAATGTTCTATTTTCCTCTCCAGATACCCAAACTTTTATGGCTAAAGCACCTAGAGTAATATTTCAAAAAACCTCCAAATTTGAAAAACAAACTTGTCCAACCCAAACTACCTAAATTACACCAACCCGTTACTAATGGATGTGAACCGTGCAACAAACCACGTTGCGGTTCTTGCAAAATTATGAAAAACTCTAGGGAATTCAAAAGTAACGTAACAGGTTTAACTTATCCCATCATTGGCAAAGTAAACTGTGACTCTAAGAATGTAATTTACCAAATTAATTGTAAATTTTGTAACAAACAGTAAATTGGACAAACATCTAACCACCTTAGAGTCAGAATAACAGGGCACAGATTTGATATTTTCCATAAAGACAAGGAGAAGCCATTGGCCAAACATGCTGCTGAGCACAATAAAGACAAAATTGAAGAATGTTATAACCTTAAAGGAATTAATACGGTCTTCCCTTGTCATGAAGAAAATTTAAATAGATTAAAATTAAAAAATCTGGAACAAGCACATGAATTACTTTTAAAATCAAAATACCCAAATAATAAAAATTTAAGATAATTTTAACTTTTCAAAATTTCCATCTGTGCCATATATATAAATCAGCTGGGTTTTTGAATGTTTTAGTTGCGTATTTACATTTTTGGTTATTTTATTTGTTGTGTTTCTTGTTTTCTTCATTTATATTATGCTTCCTGAAGATGTGGGTATTAAATCCCACGAAATATATAGAAGACTTGTAATCTTTGTTTTTTCATTTCAATAAGTGAAATAGTATATATATATATATATATATATATATATATATATATATATATATATATGTATAGATTCTCAGGGGAAAATAGCAAACTCCACTTTCGCGTTAGAAATATAAATAATTTGAACAAGAAGTGTAAAATCCAAAATAAGAATGGCCCGAAAATGTGCTTAACATCTGGTTTTCTTAATCATGAACACTGAAAAATGGGTACCTCCATGCATCATATATAGTTCCTCCATATTCGTTCACAACAGTTTAAGAGCTATCAAAATCGTGGGAGCTATTTATTCAAATATACGCAATGCAGCATAGAAATCGCGGGTGAAGCCGCCTGCATGTGTTACTTTATTTATATGTTTTGTTTTTTTATTTAAAACACGCTAGCCACATTTGTTGATTTGTATACGCGTAAATAATTAGTTGTTTGTTCCTAGTTCAGTGAATTACTGAATTGGCAATCAAAAATGGAGTTATAATGTGTTTGCTTTCTTTGATTAGTTTTAAAACACACTGAAGCGTTTAAAAATATGTATCTTTGTTTGCTCATAAGACATACAAGTCTTATGACTGAAAGAAGAAAGTTTAATTTACTTTAGAAAAACAGTTAAACACGAAGTGTCCTTAATTATATCTCGTTATATCCTTGCTGAGTGACCAAAAAGACTACTTTTTGTTTCTCTACGTAAATTATTTTAAATGTCTACGAAATTAAAACAAAAGATGTCCTAACCGAAAATGGAAACTACCACATTGAGTTATAAAACTTCAATCTTTACAAAGGTCTATACTGTTATGTTATATTGTTATGTTGTGCAATGTTAATGTGAACAAAGTTTTTAACAAATGTATTTTCGGTTAAGAATACATTATTTTTTTTTTTTTATTTGATAAGCTTATGGGCTTGTATGCATAGGGAGAATAGTATCATATGCGATGTACTTTAGGGCCCTGATAAATTGTAAATTATCTTGTTACAGCACATTGATAGCATACACACTATACTTCCCACTATAGTACCAAGGCACTACGACAAGAATTAAACATCCCAGTGTTTATAATTCTATCTCCTTATTCATATAATTCTAGACAAGATTCTGGCTTTACTAACCCAGCAGCCTTTTTTGGCTAAACCTGTGGTATTACTCCCGATGGCCAACATTGTTGCTCGAGGTGAGTGGGGGTTTAGTTCCAGAAAGGGTTCAAAGACAGCGACCCCTTCGAGCGATACCTCGTCGGTTGCCAGTCTTGGCTTGACCGTCGCCGCCTAGTGACCGTTAAAAGTCAGTTCCGTGTAAATTATTGCATCATTGTGCGTTGTGAGTCTTGTACTTTAATTCGATTTTCACAAACGAAGACATTTCACCACAACCTTCGAGAGGATGCCGTTTAAGTATAATGGTAAGATGCTTTATTTAGGGTATTTTAAATTAATGATTTGCAAAATATGTTGTTACAAACCTTTCTTTCGCGAAACCATTTAACGTGTTGTAATGTTTAAAGTGTTTAATAATGTTAACCTTCAACCCTGTGGCAGCAATCTACTGATATATCGGAAACTGTGTGATCATTGATTTCGTATCATATCTTGACCAAATATTCGCAAGAATTGTTTTTTACACAACCAAAGCAAGAAAATGTGTATAATGGATTCATAATAATATTTGACTTCAGTTCGTAGTCTTTACAGTTTATTTTTATTTTACACAAAAAAAATATTACATCCTAAATCCGAATATATATAAAAAAAATTTAAATCCAAAAGTGGTTTTGGACAGTAAAGTACATTATAGGTTTCCATTTTTCGTAAAATACAACCGGTTTCACCCTGTTAGGAGCTTTGCAAATTTTAAAGTAAAGGTAATTCTTATAATACTTTTACAGATTATGTTGTTGATATAATGACGGGTCACATCATGATTTGAAATCAAATCAATGTTTGGTATGGGGAGTTATTACTTGTTTTTGGGATGTTATATAAGTTTTGAATTTGCATATTTTGCATAGTGGTATTTGACTTTTAGATACATTATATAGCTTATTGATTTATATGTTTTCATTGTATGCATTTAGTGTTTAGTTTCTTTTCACTCTAGCCATATCTTTACATTTGAATTATTTAGTGGAGAAATGGGTGGATCCATGTGTCCGACCATTCATAGTTCTTATTAGATAGGAGCAGGCCTATATTTAGATACGTGCTATTTTGTTTTTGTGCATAGGACACCACATTTAAACATTTATATTATGATATTCATAATAAAATATAACGCATAGTAAAATAATTGTAATACTTCATGTTATATCATTCATGAGTCATCTCATTATAAGTTAGCCTGAATAATGGCGGTGTACAATAACGTACATAGATTTGTCATGTTTTTCATCAGCAAGTATATAAACTGGGCTGGCCGTGTGATGGTGTGTGCGCGTTCGGGTGCAAGTGTCACCTAACAAAATAATTGTTCTGTCAGTAAAAAATGTTTCTTCTTTGTAGTTTTATATCGTAACTTGTATATTAATGTATTTCTTTGTAAGCATCCTCCGTATGTTTCAAATACCCAGCCAAATTTTCCTACCAGAATTATTTAACCTTTTAAATGTTTGTTCTAATGTAAATATTTCATACAGTTTTCTAATTCTACTATAATTAGCTGTTAAAAGATTGAACAATGTGTATGCATGATAACACAACACGTTAGTGTTGAAAAGTGTTTTAAAAAGCATTAGTCTAAGAGTCGAGGATTCATTTGCATTGTTTAAACAAACAAATGGTTTTTTCCTTAAACCGAGAGAGAAAATTCTAATGGTAAAGAAATTTATCGTTAGTCGCAATACATTTGGTGGAAGTCAAAAGAATAGGTGGAGGGTTAAAAATGGTTAAACAGATGAAGCGATATTTGTTTCTTTTCTTAAAAGTAATATCTTCTTATTAGTAATTATGTTCTACCTAATGAGCAATGTTTAATTTAATTTAGTTTTAATAACCATTTTTCAGTTTTTTCATATTTTATTTATTTATTCATGTAAATTTATGAAAATTTTAAAGAATCCTTTTAATTATTATGTTTGTTCGATAATAACCTTCACAAATCGTTTTTGCTCCTAAAATTGGCCAAATTTAAAGAACTTATTTTTATATCGTTTCAAAAAATCTATAACACAGTGCACTTTTAATTCTAGCTGATTTGAAAAAGACGCCGCAGTAAAATTGGGCACCCGAAGCACCTTATCGAAAATTTTGTACAATTAAAATTTAAGGAAATTATTGACAGCTTTTCTTATACATGAATGAGTAGCCAAAAGAAGCAGGAGTGGGAGTGTAGTATAGCGGCCCATAGGTATCATAATACTGACCCCTTTTAATCCACCAACTTAAACTCATTTTAACAATGAGGTTTTTTATGGACTCTGAAGTTTGCGAAAATTTTATTTTCGTGTATCCAGTACAAGAGGAAGTATCAACGACATATTCTTAAACAATTGTACAGTGAATAAACAATTGACATTTTTAGTGATAAAAAAATCTGATGCTAACCCTTGTTGATCGGACACAAAAGTTATCTACAGCCGAAAACGTTTGAAGGTATGTCATATTTTGGGCCAAGAGTTTGTTACTTGCGCGTAGTGTAACGAAGTAACTCATAAAGGTATAACAGCTGAATTCATTCACTTCCATATAATCATCTGAGTCTAGTTTGATGGTAACATGAACAACAAAAGGGTGTAGCTAGGTACAGTACTACTAATGTATAAACGGTAACAGAGAAACTAAGGGTAACATATTCAAGCGTTTGAAAGCTTTTACTTTTAAAATAATAGTTTTGACTTTATTGAAAAACAAAGCACTAAAGGGAATTTTTCAGGTATAATAGTGTAAACCATCACGAAGAAATAAGTTGGTGAGTGAATGTTTATAACAAATCAGTTAATAACTGTTTAGTGAATTGACAATAACTTTCTGAACAATAAGCAACACATGTACTTACTTTAGTAATTAGCTGTTTTAAATTAACACAATTACAGTACTCTCTAAAGATCGGAACTTTGGAAGGCCGTGGGGAGAGTATCTTTAATCCACAAAAATCACATCTGCTGTGTAAGAGCTTTCGATAGATACCAGATATATTTATAAAATAATAGATTAATCGCTGTACAAAAAAGATTTAATATTATAGGTAGGTGCAATTCCTTACAATCAATATTTTCAATCTGCAACGTGACGTGATTGTTAGGGATAGATAAAAGATTACACGCGTAAAAGTATATTGGAATGAAAGTTGCAATCAGTGCAAGATACAAAGTTTGCAACCAGTTTAACAATGTTCTTCGCTATACCATTGTCTAACTCTTTCAATACAATACCATAGTTAATGAGGGAGTTAAGGGTTGTACCTGCCGAGCCTCCCTTCATCGGGGTGGACGGAGTCAGCAACACCACACCGACGTCACCTTGAAATATTTACAACCAATTATTAGTTTGTCACTTTAATCTTTCAAACACTCACCGCCGGCATTAGTCACATTTCTCCCCGCAAATTTCTCAGAATAGGACAATGGACGCTTGGCAATCCAAACAAGAAGGATGAGTCCTTTTTTGGAAATAAAAGATTAAACTTTCATTTCTTTCAGAAGAAGACTGTCGTGTTCTGCCCAAATAATCAGTGTTGGGGATTGACTATCTAGCATTAAGTAGATTTATTTTAAACATTTCAGAAAATAAATGTTTACAGAAAAGAAAGCAACAACTAAGCGGGTGTAATGAATAGACGAATTGGTTATACAAATGTGTTGTCCTTTTCACTAAATGCATGAGTAATTTATTTTTTATTTTTCCCTCCAAAGCAATCAACATACAAAGGTTTCCCGGCTTAATATCATATACTAACTCTTGTAGCATCGCAGTATCTGTCAGGTCTACTGGAGTTATATTTAACGACTGAACAAAGAAAACAAAGTAACATAATTTTTTGTTATTTTAGTGCCTTAGAGTATGTTTTCTAAGCAATAACAAAACGTACACTTTATAACTCAATTTGGTTTTCAAATTCAATAATTCACTAAACTAAAAACAAACAACTAAGTATTTACGCGTATACAAATCTACAAACGTGGCTAGTGTGTTTTAAATTTAAAAAAATAAATAAACTAACACATCCGCAGATTTGAATATATAGCTCCCACGATTTTGGTAGCACTTGAACTATTGTGAACGAATGTGGAGGAACTCTAAAGTCGAAGTTCATAGCATGCTTATGAAAACTGTTATGATGTAATACGATAAGGTCCTATGATGTTTTTGAAATGGAATCATTCATATCATGCATCAGCTACCCAACTTTCAGTGTTCATGATTAAGAGGATCAGAAGTAAAATTGCGAGTAACTCTTATTTCAGGTTTGCGCTTTTAATATAATTTAAAAAATGGATGAAAATGCATTTCTTGTTCGAAATAAATATCTTTCCGACACCAAATTGGAGTTTGATGTTTTGTCCCGAGATAAAATATGTATACGTAAACTTATATATATATATATATATCGTTATTAAAAATTAAAAGCTAAAATAAACATTAATAATACTAACAAATGTCAATACTTACATTATGGCAACTGTTATTTAAACTACGGTGAAGTACTATGCCATTATTTAAATACAATAGTTCAGTGTCCAAGGTATATCATATTCCAGGTAATATCATAGGCATAAAATGTTGGTATCAGCTGGTGTAGAATATTCTTAAGTCACGGTAAATGAATACAATCCACAAAATAGGAATACAGATTTATCTTTTATTTAAGCCGCCTGATATTCTAGATTTTAATATTAGCTGAAATACGAGTACTAAATTATTTAAATATATTACATTTAAATTAAATTATAAATCAAAAACTCCTTTTCGATTAAGGAAGTTTCGAAATGATTTTAGTTATATTGAATTGCATTATCAGACAATGGGGTCTCAGAATTTCGGTGAACTATATCAAATCAATCATTAGATATTCTTAGTATTGAAAAGGTTATTGTTTTTGACGTGACAACGTCTTAAATTAGGTTGCGGCTCGGAGTCACTCATGAAAAAGTGTAACGCCCGGTAACGTTACGATGCCCGTCCAGTGGGTCCGCCGCACGGGATCCGCACGGGATAAAGCAGATAACTGTGGGTCCGCCGCACGGGATAAAGCAGATAACTATGTGAACTATCGTGAAAATGTGGAGTGCTTAGATTCGTCATTTACAACAACTACAACAATAAAGGTAAATAATTGTACACTGATATTTCATTATCGTAAACTATGATTGATTGATTAATTGTTAGATTTACACAAAAGTTGAGAAACTGAGTTTATAGGTTATGTCATACTATTGACAAATGTTGATAGTGTTAAGTAAATTATTAGTTTAAATCACTCTGCAATCAATCGTAATTCAGTCGATTGAGAAGAAACAGCGCGTATTGCTAGTCAAACATTTAAAATAACAAATTATAACCTCTAACCTGTCATAACAGTGCGACCAAACAAACGAACTAAACCGACCAATCACCACGCGCGGAGTTAGAATTTAACTGTGTTTAGCAAGAATTTCAAATTCCAATTTTAGTAAATGTTTTATTCAACTTTACCATTTACAATAACAAATTTTAATTAATTTCAAATTATGTACAATGTTTTAGTAAACAAAATAAATTTCTATAGTTAAAATTTGTGCAATTCTTATTTTCATTCAATTCCTTGTTCCTATTGTGCAATTTAATAATATTCATATCAATAAATATTCTACCGAGAAAAAGACGTTGTCACGTAAAATCTTCGCCCGTAAAACCGACTTTACAGGCAACCATAATTTTTTCAACATGAGCTTTGATCCAAATTTACAGGTATGTATGTGCATATGGACTGAGAAGTCTACTACAGTTTATAAATGCCTACTTCAGCGCTTGAATTTCCACTTCCAGTAAAGGGCTATAGTAAAAAATCCTAACTTAACTTACCGCTGTGCCTTATTCTTCAATAGGCATGGAAAAGCAAACTAAGCCCAATTTCCAAATAATATTTACAATTAGTTTGATTCCCTGAAAGGAAATGTATGTCTACTTTGCTCGTCACCCTGCCTGCTGCATTTGATTGTACCGTCAGTATTCGTTTTACGAAAGAGTGAGTACCGGCATCTTTAAATCTGATACTGTAGTATACTGATACAGTTCTTGCTTCCCAATCCATGTTCGCTATTTTATTTTATTTCTTTAGGTCAGCCTAGGAGTTATATAAGTTTTTATGTACCTACACAGTATTGTGTACCTTATCAGTAAAATAATGGACGTGAAGTCTCCTTGTGTATTGACAACGATTTTCTTTGAATTGTATTTAGTGTATTGTTCGTGTATTGTTTTGCGACTCCACTTGCTATAATCATGAGCACACTGCGCTCGCTTCTCTCCTCAAATTATAGTCACGGAGCGAACGGTTTGTTGAATCTTGCTAATGCCCAATCCCTGCGTGTTTAATCCTTCAGCTGCTGGAAATATGCCGTCCCACAATATCTAAGGAAACCCAATTCAATAGCCAAAATATACACACTCACAATTTTGTTCATTACTTAAAGTCCAAAATAAACTAGTTTGGGCTCGCCACTGCCCTCACATATTTAAGTAGAGTTAGATCATACTATAGGCATCACACAACGACAGTTGTCACTTTTTCATATAAATAAAAGAAATGTGAACTCGTGAGTCCGTGACCACATAAGGTTTTTTATTATTTAAAACACTTATACGTGGCATTTCGAAAATATATGCTTATATTTGATTCCTATTTCTAAGTCATGCTGCTAGAAGTCACACGCCGCTACGCACGTAACTTCCGAAGAATTTGCCCTGTATGAGCGCTTCTGTTTTGAATTAATTATATTTACGACGCTAATGTTGAATTTTGACGATCAAGAAAACAGTGTATATTTATCACTATCGTAATTTACTTTGGTCTGAGTATTCTTTTTTTGTTCCAAAGTTATTTCCTTAGTTATTATGGCCTAGTTTCCTAATCAAGAATATATAGACATATATACATAGGTCTGAGAAGCCTACTTCTGTCCTTAAATTTACAGTTATAGTTATATATTAATTTTGTCTTTCATATCCACATATCAGTACGGACCAAGTACCGCATACTTAAAATTTGCTGAAATGTAGGGGCCTACAGTTAAAAGTATACTTTTACTAAAAACTTAATTGTCTTACCTGGAGAGTCATTTAACTCTGTGCTCAACAACAGTTGCAAATAAGGTTGAAATAATAAGTATTTTTACAAACAGGTTTACTACACTTCAAGTCTATAAACATAAATATATATATATATATATATATATATATATATATATATATATATATGTATATATATATATGTATATATTTATGTATATACATATATACACAATATGTACTCGTATATATTATATTGGTTAAATTAATTACACTAAACCACAGGCTATGATGTGATAATGTAATGTTTACACAAAACTATTAATAGTTAAGTAATTACCTTTAAGAGGTTATGAGAGGTATCTTTCAATTGATATTTTGTTACTTTAGAGACCAAGATGGTATTTTCGCTCCTTTATAGCCCACCCTGGCGTAGCCTGGAGGGATATCCGAAATAAGAATATGCCTATATTCATAGCAGGAACCCTAAGAATGGCCATAAAACGTTTCAGTAGAATAAGTTAAATAATTTACAAGTCACACCAGAACAAAAGACAAAGACACGATCACATTTATAACATTAATACCACATATTCGTGGCTTCGTCTGCGATTTCTATGTAACATCCCGTGTATTTAATGGAAGAGCGCCCAAAACTCGGTACGGCAACACTTTAATTATTTTAGATCAATGAAGAGGAATTCTAAAGTCGAAATTCGTAGCTTTCTTAGTGAAGGCACTTGGGATGTAATAGGGTCGTATTATATTTTAAAAGTGGAATAAGTGATAAATTTTCGAGTAATTTTTATTTCAGATACATTTTTATTACATTTCTAGTTCAAATGATTTATACTTCCAACGCAAAACAGGAGTTTGATATTCTTCCTCAAGAACTATATATATTTTATATATATAATTCTCGTGTCACAATGTTATTTACCTTACTCCTCCAAAACAACTTTACCGATTTTTACCTAATTATAAATACATATTAAGTAGGTCTAAGAATCGGCTACTATGTATTTTCAAACCCTAAAGTTTCAGTGTGGTTCACCACTTAAATTTAGAAGATTTCAAAGCGTCTGCACATTGGAAACTGCAAGTACGAGATAGTTACGTTTGTTAAATAGCCAAACACTATTTGAAGGCGCTAAGTTAAGATGTTTACCTGTGTTGAAAATAAATTACCTATGGTTGAACTTAAAGCTTGAATTTTAGACCACTTTATAATAAAGTACATGCACGTTTACCTTGCGTCTTTTTTAATTCTGTTGTTTTTCGCAGGACACCTCAGCCTACAAATATTTAAATCTTCTATCATTTAATTTTTAAATATGAGCAGCAATTACCATCATCAAGTAGTTTTAATTATTTATTACAAGTTACTTGATTTATTGTGTGTCTGTAAAATTAACTTGACTTTTTACTCAACCATAAACTATTCAACCGATTGCGCTGAAATTTGACATAGAGAATCTTCAGGTCTCTTGGGAAGAATATATGCATATTCTTATATCTAAAATCCCTCCGGGCTACGCCCCACTGGTCTTTAAAGTAGCGACATAATCCTTCTAAAGTTCTGAAATAGGTATTGAGTAAAAGAGCATTTCTAATGTTATCAACTTTACTGTTCTGTGTAAACATTGTTTATTATTTTTAATTTGTTTACATTTATAGTAAGTGAAAATTTTTTTAATATCGTTTTAGATTTCATCGATTATGTAAGTACTTATATATTTGAAAAAATATCCCAAAACATAATATGGTCAGAATTTAACACTGAAGACTCCCTGTGAAGCAGTCGGCAAGAACTATGCTAGATGAAAATTCGCTGGACTGTGCTTTTGAACTAATGAACTCATTCCAACTCTAAATGTTCTAAAATATTAACAATGTTTTTCAGTTAAAAACGAAACAAACGCGTAATGTCATTTTTAACTGTGCATTTTAATTAAATATTGAGTATTATATCTAAAAGATAATGTTACTATCTAACAAAGTAAATTTGGAATAGCCATAAATATAAACTTTTAACGTATTCTCTTGATCATGGCAACAAGGCAAACTCAACATTAGCGTCGGAAATCAAATCCACTCAAACCAGTAGTGGTCATAGACTTGCAACGCCTACTAAATTGTGTGCAAAGGAGCGGGTAACTGCTAGAAGTGCAGATATAAGAGGCAATGTAGACTGACATTTACTTTAAATTTAAACACTGTTATTAAACTTAAATTATTTGTCTTTTTACAAAAGTGGGTTTATCAGAGCTGTGTGTATGTGTATATTTTTTTAAATCAGAAAATAGGCAAAATCAGCAATGGAAAAAAACACTAATATCAGAGTAAATTACAATGACCATAAATAAACCAGTTTTAACATTTTGTTTCTTGATCTTGGGAAGAAGGGAAACTCAAAACTAGCATCGGAAATATAATTCACAAGAACCAGAAGTCATTATACAGGTTTTGCACGGTAGGTTATAGAAAAGAATCCGTGTAGAAGTATTGCTTTTAACACGGGCAATTATATGTAGCATGCTCTCGAGTGGGCAAACCATTCAGTTTGTTTGTGTTAATGGGTAAGAATATTGTAGAATCCATTGCGTTAAGGGATTGATGTTTTTAATTAGTAATATTATCATATATATAATAAGTATCTATACAGAATATATTAAATTAAATCAGAAAATGAATGTTTAAGGTTTTGTAATTTTTATATTCCGTCATCGTCTACAGCGTTCCATGATTCTTTCACTCATACAACAAATTAGCACTTACTAATAAGAAATTATATGGCAAAACAGTTATATATATATATATATATATATATATATATATATTTGTGTGTGTGTTTTTGTTTGTTTGTCTGTTTGTGCGCGAATTCGGTGTATGATTGGAAGAATCATGAAACGCTGTAAACGATGACGAAATATAAAAATTACAAAACCTTAAACATTCATATTTTCTCATTTAATTCAATTTATTCTGTGTAATATATGTATATATCCGTGATTATAGCAAGTGGAATTACAAAGCAAATATACGAGACTAATTGAAATGTTTAGCAAGGTAGAAAATCGTCGAGGAACAACATCGCATCCATTTTCTCGTTGATGAGGTATACCATACTGATTAGATATATAAATGCTGATATCATTACTAGACTGGACTGAGGTAATATTATGATATAGTGAATATGGATTGGGAAACAAGAACTTTACTGCATCATGTATTATCTTCACATGTAGGTGACAACAGTCACAATGTAATTGTTAAAATATGTTAATATTATTTATATACGTTTTACTGTTTGAATCCAACCTAATATAAACTATATATAGTCTATATATGTATATTCATCCCAGTGGCAGAGCCAGGAGCCAATTCTGTTTTAACTGATTCCGAACGAACATACATAATAACAAAGTGAATTTCAACCACTTGTCCCTGGTGAATATTAGGAAGCTGCAATATAGTGTATGCATGAACCGACTTTCCCTACGAAAAAATATATAGAAATTGTGTTAATAAGAAGTGAAGATTAATTATTAATCTAAGACAAATAATTTTGTTGGAATTCTTACGACGGTTGTTTCATCATTTGTTTGGAATGGCTATATGATATATCATGCAGGATACCAATTATTCTGTTCAGTTTAATTATAGCAGCCGTAGCCTATATATTAATTTTTGAAACGTTTATATCGGTTATTTCACAGAAAAGGGTGCAAATTTACATGACAGCCTATGAAAGGTTCTAAGAAAAGCCCGTTCATATTAAAGATATAATAAATGTCACAACTATGCAGAGTTCTTCTAATGTATAACTGATAATTACACAATGCATTTATACGACAGACATGTCATTAAAATTATAAAGGTGTGCATCATAGAACGCGATTTTGATTGTAAAAAAGGGAACTTTGAGAGAAATGGTTTAATAACCACCTTTATAAAATTAATGGGAAAAACATTCACGTAACAAATTCTGATGTATCATGCGCTTATAGAAATCAATAAGCTTATTTAAAATATTTCACAGAGTTTATAAAATAATTATTAAGCCAATAATTGATAAAAGAAATAATCCAAGTTCATATAATCGTAAAATCATCAGAGATATCTAGATTAGAAGAAATGTTTTGGAAATAGTAGTTTTAAAATATTTAGATTGAATTATCCAAATTATACTAAGAACAGCTTAAATAAGTTACACACACACGCGCGCGCGCGCGCGCGCGCACACACACACACAAACACACACAATAAAAATAAAGTTAAACATGAAACGTTCTTAATTATATCTAGTTAAAAAATATTATTTCCTGAGTGAAAATGGATACCACCACGTTGAGTTAGAGAACCTCAATCTTTACAAATCACTGTGCAATCTTTACAAATTTATTCGACTTGTAATGCTGATAGTGTTTGCTATATAAGGCTGCAAACTGTATATATTATATAGTAAAGTGCTATATTGTTGTGTTATATTGTTATGGTGTGCAATATTAACGTAAAAATGTTATTAACACATGTACTTTTCAGTTATGAATATATTTTTTTCATTGCTAAACTTATGGGTTTGTATGCATATAGAGAGCATTATCAAATGCGATGTACTTTAGGACCCTAATAAATCATAAATTATTTTGTTGTGGCACATTCAAAGCATACACACTATACTTCCCTCTATAGTACCATGGTACTAAAATAAGAATTACGCATCCCACTGTTTATAATTCTATCCTCTTATTCATATAATTTTAGACAAGATTCTGGCATTACTACCCCAGCAGCCTCTTTTGGCTTAACCAACTCCCGATGGCCAATATTGTTGCTCGAGGTGAGTGGGGGGTTTAGTTCCAGAAAGGGTTCAAAGACAGCGACCCCTTCGAGCGATACCTCGTCGGTTGCCAGTCTTGGCTTGACCTTCGCCGTCTAGTGACCGTTAGAAGTTAAAAGTCTGTTCCGTGTAAATTATTTCATCATTGTGCGTTGTGAGTCTTGTACTTTAATTCGATTTTCACAAACGAAGACATTTCACCACAACCTTCTAGAGGATGCCGTTTAAGTATAATGGTAAGATGCTTTATTTATGGTATTTTAAATTAATGATTTGCAAAATATGTTTTTACAAACCTTTCTATCGCAAAACTATTAAACCTGTTCCAATGTTTAAAGTGCTTAATAATGACTCATGAATTTGGTATCACAAAATGTATCAAACTACCATTATACTTTGCAGGAAAATGTGGTACATACGTTTGAAACAGTCAAGTACATCGTCGCATGATGATTTGAAGTCTGTAACTTTGGACAGAAATCGTTTTAGGTTATGAAACCTGAGGTGAAATGTTTTACATTGTAAATTTTATATTCCATTACGTTATATTCTTTAAAAATTAAAATTTTTAACATTTGGGATTATTATTTTTTGTTGGAATTTACTAACCAATGTAACGTTTTGAATTTACATTTTTTCCATAGTGGTATTTTATCTTTAGTTTGATAAACTAGATCGCTTATATATTTATATGTTTTAATTGTTTTAATTTAGAAAGCCATATTATTTACATTTGTATAAGCGTAACCTTTTTAAAGTTTTGCCCATGTTTATTTGTTTATTAAATTAGATCCCAAAATGCATTACAAAGTGGTTTTTTAGGCTGCAATTGCATAACACACCAAGAAGTTTACAATCTTTTTTTCGTTTTTTTTTCATGAGACATTTCTGAGAAGTCTTATTCCCTCATAATGGGTGGATTTGTCTGTTGGACCAAACATCGTTCTTACTAGACAGGAGCAGACCTATATTTAGATACATGCTATTTTGTTCTCGTGCATAGGGCGGCAAGTTTTAAAATGTGTATTTTGATATTCATAATAAAATGTTAACGCATTATAAAATAATTGTAATACTTCATGTTATATTATTCATTACTCCATTTTAAGGTAGCTTAAATAAGGGCGGTGTACAATGACGTACATAGATTTGTCTGTATACAGATAGTGTTGTAGAGAAAATCCGCCACCGAAGACTTGTCGCCACTCTACTACTCTCTGATAAAAACACAGATATTCCAGTTAAAACATAACCACTGTGTAACTAGTAGCAGAGCTACAATAACGGAAGGTACATTAAAAACAGCTTGTTTATTTCTGCATTTAGGCATATAAAGCCAATAATTAACTACAACATTTTACTTCAATAACAACGAAAAAAGGTATCGGGGTTTTACTGCTGAGTAATATATGAGTCATGAGGTAATCTGAATCATGGCAGTGCACCTTAACGTACATAAGTGTGCCTAATCAACGGATACTTTTCTATAATACGAATAAAACTTGTCATCAAGCTAAAATGTTAATGTTTATTCTTGGACACGTGGTTAAAAAATCGGAATTCGTCACGTTATGAAGCTGATAAAGTTATTACTTTGGTCGTGTAAATTTGTAACGCCCATTTGCATTGTCCGCGACGCGCTCGCGCCCTAGACTACAAGAAGCCGTTGTAACCGTCGATTTAATATATTTGACGGTTTCTCATAAAAGCATAAGGGTTTAGGACATAAAATGGCAGTTTCAAATATCAGTTGCTTGCTATGATACAGTTTTCAATTATTTACATTATTTGTAATATTTAGATAGAATCTGTTCGTGCGGCATTGCTTTGGATTGAATGAAATATAACAAACAGTCTACGTTTTGATGAAGTGATTTTGCTCAAAGGAAAGCTAGATGAAAATACAAATTAAGGAGTTTTTTTTAATGTAAATATTGTTATTTATCTATAAACGTATAAATATAAATAGGCATAATATTACAAATCCTGATTTGTGAGTCCTTGTTTTACAAATAAGGACCATGAGAATTACTGGTTATACAAACTATTGTTTCAACTCAGCCAAATAGGTTGAGATTATATTACATTATATTTTTCCTCTATGTCAGTGTTTTCGCACTTAGCTGGAGAATAATTAGAAGAGGCCGGTGTGAATCGGGACTAGCGTAAACTCTTAACGTTGTTCCCGTGTGAATGGTGCAGGAGGGGGCGGTGAACTACTGATGGCACAGGGACGCACATTTACTAAACACGGGCATGGCCAAATCAAATGAATCCTGTATTTAGTAATAAATGAGTTAAATATTATATTTACTAATTTATCTAGCAATTGATTGCAATTAAAAAAAAAACTATCGAGCTTAATCATTATATAGTGATGTCTCTTAATGGTGCAATAATTATTACACAAAACCTTTAGCCAGACCTTAGATGGAGTTTATCTGAACTTTTTTTAATTTTAGATGTTGATATTTATAATTTGTTTTTATATATTTTATTAGAAGGCTTGCCTTCAGCTTCATCACCATGGGACCCACGTAAGCTAAATTACTGAATAGGCACAGTTTGGACAAACAAATAAATAAATTTATCAGTACAGGTCCAATCTGGCACGAAATAAAATTGTTTTTGTGATATCTAATAAAGATTATTGCCTAACTTTACTAGTATGTCTCACTATAAATAAAAATATGTCTCAAGCTCTAATATCAAACTCTCAATATGGTCACAATTGCTTTAAAAAAACCACATCTAAAGTATAATTTGGTCAAAATCGAGCTCCCATCTCTAGTTTTTGTTGTTTTTCAACTTCTAACACCAAACTTGCACATTGCGGTTGATTTAATCGCCATATTTTGTAAAGCTAAAACTAAAATAAATACAATTTTCAAAATTTTACCTCAAACAATCAGTATACCAAACTTTGTGTATATACACTTAGATATTTCATTTATAACATAAAATTATGGAGATTTAGCATTGGAATTAGTGTGCGAAATGTTAAAAATGTTGATCTCCGTCAACCGTAACTTACTCTACAAAATGGAAACGGGGCTGGTTTATCACGGGCGATCTGTATAACTTCTGAGAGTATAGTTATCTACAATAAGTCTCTGCAATTACGCTGTTACACTCACATGGATTTTAAAAACATCTACAGGCAATATTGCATATAGTATAAAGCGAGTGTTTGTCAATCTAAAAGTAATGAATTACTATTAAAGACGAGTTTTCTCAATTATAAATTGCTTTGTTTAGTTTCTTTTTTAAAAGTTGACCTGAGTAATTTGTTCTGTCTCTAATAATGCATTTCTGCTATACAGACATGCTTAGTCTTGGCGTGCATTTATAGCGATAAGTTAATGTGTTCTTTTAGTTTGAATGAGTAATATATAATTACATAATAATAATTCATTCATTTTAATAAGTACATGCAAATATTCTAAAAATACTGTAACATAACACATTATTTATAATTAATTAGGATCAGATTGTGTTCCTTTACAGGTTTTCAATCGAGCTAAAAATCCGACTGAGTATAAAAACAATCTATTGAAAATGTGGCTGTAAAATTCAACCGGTTTTTCCCATCACTACGTGATTATCGGCAAGTAGTTTCCCCTCCACTAGCTGCTGAGGTGCCAGCAATAAACCCGCCACTCAAGCAGGCCTGTCTGTACCTTTGTCTTTCATACCTGTGCAATTCTTGGAACTGTACCAGGATAAGTCAGCAACTTGTCAAAATTTTCTACTTCTATTGATGGACGCTACCCTCCTAAGCAGTGGTCCGCATGAAATATTCGGCTTGTGAGAACCGATTCTTTGGGTACAACGATCGCGCTAATTGGAAAGGATGCTCAGTTATCATGGTACAACGTCGGCAAAAGAGCCAATAACTTGCCAAGCCTTGGTTTTATACATTGAGACTCTCAAAAATTACTTTTATACCACTGATAAAAAGATAAATATTACCAATGCATTGCATGCATGTCTTTATGTCTATGTAATCAAACGACTTATTATCCCATCATGAATGGTATAACATTAAATAAACTACTGGTATAATATTGTTAACGTACTTTAACATTTAAAATTTTTACCTATAAATAGCATACGACCATATCTCAAAGATTTTTATTTTGATGGAAATAGTGTCAAGAGGAACATCGTAGTAGCAATCTAGTGAATGTATGAAATTTAGAACAGTAGTTGTACTCTAGAATGGGATAAATACCTCAATCCTCCATTACATTAGGTTGTTGTTACAAAGATAGAATTATATCTATGGAATAAAACAAGTTATGAAGCGTCATATGTTTTGGTTAACCATGTAAATTTAAAACTTACTTCGTAATTTCTTTTGCGTTTTTGAAATACTAAAGTATAACTAATTTTATTTTATATTAATATAAAATACTATACTACATAACTATGTACTCTCGCTGAAATAATACATAACATTTTTTACTTAATCAACGTTTATTAATTTTGTTAGTTATTTCATTTGTATAGTCACAATGGTTTGTTTCATGGCATAACACATATGTACACGAATGCTATTAGATATCTATTTTCGAACAACTGCCCTTTTGACCAGGAAGCCAGTTATTTTCTACAATTTATGGCATCATCACATCCGAAGGTTGTTGCTCACAAGCGGCTCTGGACGGTCGATTTTTTGAGAGGACCGCTTCTGAGGGGAGGCTTTTTTTCTCTTAGGACAAGAAGCTTATAAATTGCACTTAGTCCTGTAAGAACCTGTGCGCTGCTTCCGGAGTCACAGTATATTCAGGATGAGTAAGGTTAGGGAGTAGGGGCCGCCTCCTATCGAGATCTATGAGGAAGAATTAGGGCAGTACATCTCTAAGACATGTCTCCCCGGAAGAAGGGGATGCCAGCTCTAAACCAGCCTCTCCAGTCAAAGCAGGCAGGGGGTGGCATACCCTTGTTGAGGTTAGCAAGAATCCCTGATAGTTAGGGAACAAACCCCACCAACTCCAACAGTCATCTCTCACAGTAGACTAGACCTGTCGATTTGCTCATGAACCCCAGAATCTCAACATTTGCGGTTAGTGGTGTGTCGCTCCTGGACATGCATAAGGTTGCCCAGATTTAAGTGACACATCGGTTTTTGCTGTGCCCAATGGTGGGTTCAACTGGAATGTATAATGTATAAACACTGCTGGGTTGAGGGGGCTTACCTGAGGGTAAATTGCCTCATAATATATTATGTGTCACGAGTATACAACGTAATATACTATTTCTTTGGTAAAAGCTAGACGAAAAACCTATACATTTTAATTTTTAAGTTAGTTTATGTATTTTTTTAATGTTTTCGGTGCACTACTGGTATGAGTAAGAGGCTTGATAGAGTTCGGCTTCTATTATAACATGAAGGAGTAGTAATAGAAGGGATGATGAATCACTTTGTCTTAGGCTTACAATTTTCCGTGGAAGGTCTTGTTTCACATTGTTTGATTAAGGCTTATTAATCGACAATAACAACGACTGTTCTAGTGATTTTAGATCAAAATTAAATCAAAACTATTTAGGTTTTGATCTAAGCTTTTCCTCCTTGCTAGTAAAAAAATTCAATTCCACTGTTATATTAGGTTACTTACACTCTTCTGTTGCAAGTGTGGTGCTAGCATACTGCTATATTCTCGCGGCCTACCGGGAAGTGCCTAGGTGGTATAGGTACGCTTTGGTTTAAAGTTCATTTAACATTTGTTCATGAAGATCAATTAATTTTATTAGTTTTAAATTAAATTTTCTTAAATTATACCTAACAATGCCGTATAATATATAAAGTTTTTATTTTTTAGGAAATCTTTAAAAGGTTTTAAATGTTATATTGAAATGTTTAGTTGTGACATTAGATGCATGAGGCTTGTCACTCAAGGCGCTTCATTTCTGTCTGTCCGCACAATATCTCGTAAACAAACTGACATATAGACGAAAATGTGCGTAGAGCTTCATTTCTATAAGAGGAACGCTCAATTATATGATTGTGTATGTCATTCCATGGATTTGGCTGAGCGTTAGGTATTATCTTTACATTGGCCTTATGGGTAACTACGTTGACAACGAGGAAAAAGTAGAATCAAATAATTTGTAAACGAACTCAGTACACTCGAAAGACATTTTAACGCGTGACATAATAACACTAATATGAAACCGATTTTAATGTACAGAATGTGAATACATCATGTTCCAAGATATCTCGAGAAAGATTTCACCTTCAATCAAACTTCATTTCTAAATCAAACCATAATGGGTTCAAAGATGGTGAATGTCCAATCAAGATATTTGGCTGAAGCCTATATTATTACTCACTAGGCTGACACAATTTCCCTTTTATTTACCGAGGGAAGTAAATAATAATTTAACAGATTACATCTATCAATAATGAAATGAGCTATAAATTTGAAATATTGCATTGCACTTCAGCAAAGCCTGTTACGCGACACGTGGTGTGACTTGTTTTATACATAGAAATAATTTCATTCAAGTAAGTAAGTAATTTTACAATTAAGTACAAAATTAGAGATCTAGAAGTTGAAGATAAAGCTGATAAAGTATGCCCTAAAATAATACAATTTTCCGTGGTCTTAATGTAAATACAGTATAAATGTATTCTAAGTTTTAGAATTCAACTCTCAGTTTAATCTCAATACCGCAAACCAAGAAATTATACAATTTTCAAACATGTTTAATGTATGGCCATTTTTGGTTTTAAAATGAGACATAGTTATAGCAAACGTTGGTTATTTAAAGTATATATTATCATATCTAAAGTACCATTTTTATCGGATTTGAATGACCACTAATTGCGTTCAAATATATATTTACACGTTATGACTTACCTTACCATCGTCATTTTAACGTTTGAATACTAAAATGAAATATATACATAGGATGTCCATAAATTACACTATGTAACTTCAAATTTTATTCCTCATGTCAAATTAATAATCAATGTCATAACACCCCTTGCTTGGTTTTGGGTCAGTCTTTTCGTTCTTTTTAGAAAACATGACTTTAAATTAAATAAAGGTATAAAGTTCAAACTCTTTAACATTTTTAGTCTAATTTGGACCTTTTGTAAAAAGGTTTCGGTGAACACATTCCAGGTTTAAGAAAGGGTGGCCATATACAATTTTGAAACTATTAATAACTAAGAAACGGTATATTTATAGAAACCTTTATAAGAAGAGTGAAATATGGGTACATTTAAACAAACCTTATAATATCAAGTTTATTTCGCTACGGCAGGCTCAGGTCACTTTATGTGAAATGCTTAGTTTCCCACCTGCCTGTCTGTATGTTTTTGTATTAAAAAATATCTTAAAAACTAATAGATTAAATTATACGACATTTAACTGAAATGTTTTAAGATAAAAAGGCCAGTTTAAGAAAAAGTGACATTATATGATATTATGTTTAATATTTTTAGATATCGGCCATTCAAACTTTTTAACTTTAAATATCCTAAAAGTCAGCAACTTCAAGTTAAGTTAAGAATGTCTTATTTTACCAGGCGAAGTTAGAGCTAAGAAGCCCTCTCTCACACTAACAACTTTTTTTTTTTTTTTTTTTTTTTACTTTCATCTTGAATTAAAAGAATAACATCGTTTAGGGGTTTTTATCACAAATCTAATGACACAAACATTATTCAAATCGAATAATAAATAACTGATTTGTAGCAGATTCACTGTGACAAAATATGAATGACTATTGACTATTGAATGGGTAGTTTGTACTGACCACATGCCTTGGTCAGAGGCAGATTTGAAGATTTGCCGCCCCTGGGCTATCCACAATTTCCCCCCCCCCCTTCCCAAACATGTAGGCTTAACTTGGTACCACCGTGGGTCGACGCGACGTCGGCGGCAGCGAGGCGGCCACGCTAAGCTTGTAATAAAACTTAAATAAAATAGGTTGAATTGTCAACGTTGAAGTTTTTAACTTTTGGAATAATTTATTTTTATTTTTTTACTAAAATTTGAGGCCCCCTGAATTCTGCCGTCCTGGGTTATAGCCCATTCAGCCCATATGTAAATTCAGCCCTGGCCTTGATCAATTTATTGTAATCATTTTATATAACTTGTCAAAAGTCTATGATGCTAGACAGACACCGCAAAGTTGACAGCCATTGTGTCTTTTGAAGGACATTGTTCTACATTTAAGATTCTAAGCATTCCGGTGATAGGAAAATAATGTAGACGTTCACACTGGCTTTTGTGAGTGTGTATGAGTGTTATACATATTAGTGATTGGATATCTCACAGGTTTTGAGCTTTCTGTTGCGTTTTTTTTTTTTTTTGCAAAAATAAATGTCCTGTCTTTGGCGTTTGAATACATTCATTAGGATGCTTGCTGTGCTAACCCGTGAATAAGTGAATTGCTACTTTTTATAAATAGCATTTTTTTAAACACCATGCTTGCCACGGCCAAGTAAAAGGCCAATACGTTTCAAAGTCAATAAATTATAATTTGATGGAAGATTATTTTCTCCTTAGTTCCTCTCTATGGCTATAGGTACGGTATTGACGTCACACAGCGAAGCCAACCTAATTTTTAAGTGAAATATTAGTTCAGTCCACATGATTTTATGAGATTTTTAGGTCCAATGATTTAAATGTTTTATGAGATGATGTCCAATGTTTTATGTGTATACCAAACAAAATACCATTTACATGGTAGGGTTTTGGTAAATGTTTGTAGATGGTACCATTTTTAATACTTCCACAGTTCTTTTAGTTTTTTTCTATTATACTCATTTACAATATTTTTGAACTAGCAATGCGTTTAATAGAAGTTCGTGTTTTTGTCAAAACATAGGCATTTCTCAACTTCTACGATTATTATATCAATAACAAGTGAAAATATTAGTTCCGTTATTCATGTTCTGTGGCAAACAGGAGAACTAGTAACCAAATGGCCGAGAAATTCGGTTGAATATCCTTTTTAATGCTACAAGACAATATGATATGTACAATTACACTGTAACAGAGTAAACAAAAACCAATAACGTAGCACACATTTTCTTATCATTTTAACATCAATAAAAATACTCTACTCATTCCATAATATTCTGGTTCATATTACTCGAGAAACCTTCCACCATTAATACCTCATTTGTGGAGGCGGGAAGGGGTATATTTACGGTGAGCAACATCAGGCCTTGTAACCACGGGCCAACCGGGTGGGGTTTTCGTTCCAGAAAGGGTACAAAGACAGCGACCCCTTCTAGCGAGAACCTCGATGCGTTGGTTGCTGGTCCTGGCTTGGCTGTTGCCTCTTGCTCACAGTTAAAAGTTAAGTCGGGTCCGTGGAAATTAGTATATCGTTGTGCGGAGAATAGTAACGTAATTTCGGGAATTGAATATTAAGAAGATGCCGTTTAAGTTAAAAGGTAAGAGCTCCATTCATGATTCTTGTTGTTGTGTTTGTTTGCATCTTAAAACAAACTAAACCTTGCTAAGTCTTGAAAGCGTTGTATAGTTAACTTTGATTTTGACATCGTAATATTTACAAAAGTAAGCTATTAATTGCATTCATAATTTTTTGCATAAATTACTACTATACAGAAATCTATATTTAACCCTTTATAAATGTGCAAACATCGATTAGCTTTTATAAAATTCCTGCTATTAACATAATGAGCTGAGGTGTTTGGCTAAGCCTATACACATCGGTCCTTATAGTCTCTGTCTTCAGATTTTGAAATAATATGGTGTTCAGGGTTTAACAATTAGAGGGATGTTCGTTATAAATTTCGAGGTATCAGTAGAACAAATCTATTTCAATTAAAAAAATATAGATTTTTTATCAATTCAGGATCATATTCGACGCTTTAAGTTAACACTCTTGTACAATGTTATTTTAGATGAGTAGGCTTCAATGTAATAACTCGTATGCCCCCACGGTTTATTGTTATAAAGAAACCCCTCTAACAGGGTGCATCGATTTTCGAAAGCCTTTTGGGCAGGTGCTTCATAGATGAGATGAAAAATTATAATTTTACCGGTCAGATATCCTTATTTTAAATTGTTGGATCTCGTTGTTACGAATTAAAATCATAAATAAAAATAAATCATAAACTATCATATAAAACTCTTTTGTTATAAACACTTAAATTTAACCCAATATTTACTATAAGTGCTATTATTGAAATGCAAAGGTTCCCACACGTTTTTACGATGAGACAATGGAAAATAATTTCTCTTAACTCTTTGAAGACTAAACAATTTAGATTGAAAACCAAACAAGCTTAAATTTGGTATTGCTAATCAAAAATAAAATAAAGAATTGAAGCCTATAAATTTAAAAATTCTGATAATGCGGAAAACTTTATATTCAAACGTTAAAATTATTATGTGTCAAATTAAATATGCCCTAATTCTAAATAAAAATACCTAAAAGGAATAAATGTCCAATAATTATTGTAAATGGAAAATATTTAATGGACTATCAGCTACGTTATCTTTAAAAAACATATAAACTACTTAGTTAAAAAAATATTCGAAATTCCAACAATGTAAGAACTATATTACGTCTATGAAAAAACTGAAAATTTTCTTACGTAACCCAATGGAATATAAAATTTGTATATCAGGGAACCATTTAGTTTTTTTGTGACAAGTCGTTACCAACAGAATAAGATCGTTAAAGTAAATTTTATGGCAGCACCGATAATATTACAGAGAACACATGTGGTTAATACGACCAAAGCTTCCGTATACCTTCAGATCGTATCTTAAAATATCTGAAAAATATTACATAATTTTTAATTCTATATTATCTTAATACATTTTTGTTGTTACACGGATGGATGCTTAAAACCTGTACGTTTTTAAAAGACCGAGTCAACTATATTCAACATGTATTCATAATGCTTACGTGGCAAAATCAAAACAATTTATTGTTCCCAGTATATACTATATCTTACTAATTAATTACTACCTATTACTTACTACTTTCAAACTGTTATTGGATTCTTTAATATTTTAGTCAGTAATTTTTAAATATGCAATTTTGATAGAATGATAATTTTTAATAAGATTTTTATAATATAGCATAATGGTTGAATATTGAATAATAATAAAATTATTTTAAACTCTGATCAGAAATGCTAAGCGTTTATTTTTTGTTTCGTCGGTTGTTATGCGATTCATTAAGTCATCTTTAATAATAAGAGTAATATATTAATCGCATTTTGGCATACTAAAGTAAAAAACGAAAACATTATAACATAAAATAAGGGTAATATTGTCTCAGAAAATATGATATTGATATCTAAAATGTAGAAAAAGTGATAACAAATGACAAATTTTGTTATTTTGCCCCTTTCAAGAGAAAGAATGTTGGAGCCCAAACCAATTTAATTGCTTTAAAATAGGAAATAGGAATCGTTAATATTTAAAAATTTTTGAAGCTATGTCAGTAGCCTAGTGTTGGTTTTAGTTTGACGCCAGTACTGTAATAAATAGCGTTTTGCTAGTATTGTTCTTAATTTTGAATATGAAACTTTTTACCTGGAGTTTAAAAAATGGAAGTACAAGGTTATATGAAAATAAAGTGATAACCTATTTCGATTAGTGGGTTGTCCAACTGTTTGGAGGGAGTAGTATTGATATCCAATTTCATCGCGCCACAGAGAGTAAAGGTGTACAATCTTAGGTGTTTCAACTATATACATACAGTTTAATGAAAATTGGGTAGCAAATCATGGATTTAGATATACTTTGCTCTTGTTTTTGTTAACTTCAAGTTGGTGATTTAAGTCAATGATTTATATTAAAATAAGCACAGCGCATATAATGTAGGTTCCATCTTCTATAGTGTAATCAATGACGAATTGCTTCATATACACACAGTGAGTAAGTTAGCATTTGGTATCTAAAATCCAACCTCAAATTGTTCGTACACAAACATTTTCAGGATCTAAAGTTATAGTTAGAGCAAAAGTTGTACTTTGTGAATTCAGACAGGACACACGGACTACCTTTAGCTTTTGATTGGTAAAGGTAAACACTTTCCTACTTACATACGAGTATGCATAATCTTGATTGTGCAATAAAAATTACTACAGTAATGTGAACTATACCCTATACTCGGAGTTCAATACAGTATTTTCGACTTTCCTGATACAAAATCAAAGACAGTAAATAAACACAATCAATAATTTGGAAACAACGATAATATTATATCCATGTAATAATCTACAATCAACGGTTCTCAAAAGAATCGAATATCATACATTCATTAAAAACTTTTACCTTCCCCAGAAAAAGATCCGGAGAGGTTTTTTTGTTGCAACGATGGCGTATAGTCAAAAAAGTGGTGCATGCGCAGAACAAGAAACTCGTACACCAAATGGTTAACGTGAAAAACTAGAATCTTTAATGGCCGATATTTGGTTTCTGGTTTGAGCCAAATCTTTTTTTAAGGTTGAACCAATTATATTATTTATTCTACTGAATTGGTTTATAAGATACTTGACAGTATTGCTTTTTAGTAAATATTGCTGTATAATAAATACTGAAAAAATAATAAATCCTATAATAACTGTCTTACTAGCGCACTGAAAGAAGTCTATCTAGTCACACAGGAAATGTTTATATGGCCTAAGGAATCGCACAGAAAACTGCCTACTAAATTGCTTTAAACTGTTAACAATGATTGACCAGCTGCTAGATTAAACATTACATTTTTTGAAAGTATAAAACTTTTTTGAAAGTCAATGCTGTGGGCGATGCTTTTTTGTAGCATTACGCTTAATTCAGTACAGTATATATATATATATATATATATATATATATATATATATATATATATATATATATATATATATATATATATATATATATATATGGTATATATATATATATATAAAACATTTTATTTTATATATATATATACATATTTTGAATTTTCATTGAAGATATTTTCCCACTATTCTCATGAAGTTTCTAATATAATATTTCGTATTTTTTTAATGATAACTTTAAATTATGCCCCCAAAGCCGTTTTTTAATTTGCTTAACTTGAATTAATTTTTTGAAAATTTCACTGGGAATAAACTCCGCTACCTATGACTTAGATAAGTAACAATGGTGAAAATGTTATGTTCTGGCTTTATTAAACTACTGGTTAGCGTCAAGTTCCAAAAGCTTCAATTATTCTACGGTCCCCAGAAGGTAACCATCTCTTCGATGTTTGTTATGTACGCGAATAGAGCAGGGGTGTATTGGATTTGATTTTTAACTTCATTATTATTAAAAATATTATAAAGACTACTTAAAATGGTGTTAGCGGATAGAAATTCAGAAAGTATTCGTAATGGGCGAAGATCTCGTGGTCCAAGTCCAAATGGTCATCCATCTGAATCAAGCAGCGAAGATGAAGGTAAGCTAGGGATGAGAAAACATTTAAATATGTAGATGAAACAAAATGTTTAAATCTACAAGATTAACTTATGACGTTTAAAGAAAATAATCTTCCTTTTTGACAATTATTGTAATTTAAATGATTTATCAAAATTTTGTTGTTGTTGAACTTGTTCAAAATTTAAATTTTACTTCCATGGAGAGAACATAGGGACTTGAAAAACTGGAGTGATATATTTACATATGTTTCAGAAGACGGCTTTCATTACTTGATATATATATCTGGTTTATTATCCATATAAAGTATTCAAAATGAACCGAATTAGTTTTGAACCATGGTTGACTATGTGTAAATACATTTATTAAATCTAGGCCTAGTCTAATTACATTTTTTAATATTTGGTTTTATTACATTTTTTGCCTAGTGGTAAATGTTTACAAATACCACTTTACACGATATTTATATATAGCTAAATGTTTACTTTAGCCACTTCTTGTAATTTTTGTTCTTTTTTATAAAAGAAAGATGCTTTGAAAATAGTTAAAAAAAATTAAAACAATAATGTATCGGAAAGCTTGGATATTTAAAATTATCTTGGAAAATGAACTAGGCAAGTAATTGAATAGGCTTTAGCACGGGCTATAACAGTACTGAAGGTGCTGTCACGTGCTTATGATAACAAACGAAAACTACATCCTTCGAAGTAGTATTTCAGTTAAACAAAATTCTACTAATGTTCTGATCCCTAGCCTAATGTTCGATAGCTAAAAATATTATGAATTCATCTAACCATTGTAGCGAGGACATTGGCCATTATTCGTGAAGTAGATTACGGGGTAGATTTTAATAAGCGGCCTACACTCGTTATTTGATTGCTATATCGAATGGTTCGACTTCTTTATTCGAAGGAAGACTGTAGTATAAAAGAGACCACCACCACAATAGATTAAATATGATTCTATTGTGGTGGTGGTGGCCTCTTATTATACTGCAACCCGAAGAATAATTTCATTTATAATTTATTTAACTTCTTAATTTATGATTTCAACTGATTGGTTATAGTCATTTTAATGTAAACAATAAGAAGTAACTAATATTTTGAGACTTTGAAAACGGCAATGAATAGGTAAATATGTGAGATATTTCTCACAAGTGACGAGAGTTGTTTAAGTAGCTTCAACATGTGGGTTTGGCTCCTCCTGGTAACACATGAGGAGAATTCTTTCCTCTATTTCACAAAATTTTAAAAAAACAACAATTAGGCCTATTATTATTGTTTTTTTTTCAATATTACTATTATATTGTTATTAATATTATCTTTATTGATGTGTTAACTCTCTGTCTTTGATCATGTACTGAGATAATATATTGTGGCAAATCTAAATGTAGCAAAGACTTGTATTCAAATCAACATAATTTTGTTTTCTGCTGCCATAATATTGTATTAGTTTTAAACGTTGTTGTTGTCTTAGATTATGATCACTTTTTTTGTGTCAGCCTTAGTTATACTTATCTGTAAAATGGAGTTCTCCGTATATAAATAAATAAATAAAAGCTTACATACTCATTGATGTCAAACTGGGTAAGTTATAAATACTATTGTAAGGTATCTTTTACATCTAAGTCTAGGGCCACAGTTGGTTTTGGTGTTTTGTAATATTATTGATAAATTTATGTATTTAAAATTGTAATGTACGAGATTCTTCTTGTTACGGTGATTTGTTATAATTCTTATTGTGTACGATTTTTACTCATCAAAGTTGGATAACATATCGAATTGTCCGATAATAGCAATTGATTAACGAGTGTAGGCCGCTTGATAAAATCTCCCCAGATTACCTAGCCTATACTAAGAATTTATATTCCTTTTCCAGGGGAGACTTCTTCCTGGACAACTTCTCCAGCTTGATATCTAAGAGTAACCGCTTTTGTGAAATGGAGGAAAGAATTCTCCCCATGGGTTACCAGGAGCCAAATCCACAATATGTTAAAGCAACTTAAACAGTCACTTGTGAGAAATATCTCACATATTTTCCTCATATTCATCGTTATTTTTAAAGTTTAGAAATATTAATTACATCTTGCTGTTTATTGCTTACATTAAAATTACTATAACTCATTGAAAAAAGTTGAAATCATATGCTAAGTTAAATAAATTGTAATATCGAATTATTCCTTCGGATAAAAACAATCGAACCATTTGATAATAGCAATTAAATAACGAGTTTAGGCCGCTTATTAAAGTTTAACTCTTTTCCATTTTTTAATTTAAATTGGGAAATAAAAGAAAACAACATTAACTTATGTCTTTTCTGCCTATTCTGACATAACAGTAGTAATATACTTAAAGTGTACTCATGACACTAACCCATATATTCAATAAGCAGAAAAATATCTCAAGTATCTCATTAGGGAAGGTAAATGTATTGAATTAATTAAGTGCGCAACAAAATTAACACTGAGATGCCCTAAAAAGTTGTGGAATGGCAAACAAGGCTAAAATAATAGAGGGAAATAGATGAATACATTTTACCTTGGGTAAAGCTGTGGCAAAAATGATGAAAAGTAAGAAAAAGTGCTGAAAAACTATTAAATTGCCCTCAAATACAGTTGGTAGATTCATTCTTCGTTTTCAAATTTCCTGATCTTTTTCAAGTGAATATTGATAACTGTTATCCCCTCCTCTTCTTCCTACTCATCATTTGTTTGTTACCCTCCATCACTTAGAAACCCTAGTTCTCTGGTCCCTTAGATCGATGGACTGGGTTGAGATATAACCTGCAATTCAAATGTCAGTAATTTTCATGCAATATAAAGTTTGTCAGTGCCAAGTATGAGAATAACAGTATAGGCTAAGTTAAATGATTTTGTTCATGATATAGCTAATATATATCAAACCTAACTGTCTGAGTGACGCGCATATTCAAGGCCCACCGCTGTATCTGATGGCCTATCATCCTATAAAAGAAATAATATTCTACCAGAGGACTTATTGTACTACCTGAGAGCCAACTGCTTTACTTACGGGATTACCTCCTTACTGAAGAGGGATTTTCTCCTTTTAGGGGGAATGTTTTTTTCAGTTTGTAGGCTTTTTGTCACTTTTATTTCATTAATATTGCTACAGTAGCCTAGTCACCTATTAGATGAGTAATAAGAGGGTTCAGAGTCCACATGTTATCACTTGCATGTGGGAAGACATCAGATCAGTCTTGTATGTGATTAGTCTATTACAAATTATAGATAAACAAGTGTTAATTTATCCTCATCTTATTTACTTAATCAATGCAATTAGGCTGATTACCCTTTGAGATTGGAGCGGTAATGTAGTCTGAACTTGAATTTAGACCGGTACCTATCTCATGCTGATCGGTTAAGGGTATTAGTATCATGGTTTAATATCTACCACATTTTCATCCACACCACCGAAGCCCGCACTGATGACCAGGAGTATATCCGATCAGTACTTTCCTGACCTGAAACCATGTCTCAGATTATCCAACTTGTCTGAACTCAGATTACGTTGGATGATTTGGCACATATTCTGAGGTCGGGAAAGTACCGATCAGAAATTCCTCTGGCCATCAGTGCGGGTGTTGGTGATGCCTCTTTGCAAGTTTTGTGAGAATGAAAAACTTCCCATGAGAAAGTACCTAAATTCAAGCTCAGATCACTTGACACTTGTTAACTTTTATATTTATAATACATATTTACCTTCTTATATAACACGCCTAATAACACGTAGTAGATAGGAACTAAAAGTGACCTCCTTCTCGCCAACATTGCTTCAATTTGTGAGACAGAAAATAAGATACTTTCTTATTAAGGACATTAATTTTTATGGTAAGTCGAATAAAGTCTGTTATCTCTAATAATGTAGATCTGGTCTCAGGTAAGAAAAACTCTTTCAAAAATAATGTCCTCCAGATAATAACTAAGCACCAAAATTATGTATAGTAAATGGTACATAGAGACGGTTATCTTTCGCACTTAGGTTAACCACCTTCTGATTTGTTGGTTAACATTTCAGCCTCAGAAAATTCATGAGTTATTTTCATATGGCCTTCTGCGGAGGTAGACTGGTTTCAGTTAAAATAAGCTGATGAAAAATACATAACTAAGCTATTGTAAAACACTGTGCCACTTTATTGAATTGTGTGCCATTTGTAGGGTAAATTGTTTAACCCTGGAAGCGTTAACCAACCCATTTGGTGTCGATTATGTAACTTTTTATAACTGAAAGTGCGATCGACACTGAAAATGTCGATTTGTATTTTACCAGTAAAGTTATTGTTACTGGTTAAATATCAGTATTATACATGAATCAAAAGCCTATGGGTTGTTTTTAATGATGAGTGATCTTTGATTTTCTTTTTTCATGTTTCTATTTTCCAATGTGTGTGGTTTTTCCCATGTGATTTTGTTGTTAACCTCTGTTCAGTGAAGATTAGAAGCAAATCGTTTTCAGAAGGTTTTTTATTCAAATTGAGCAAAGTTTTATCATACATTGTTGATTATAATACTTAAGAATGGATGGGCTTTATAGACCAATAGGTATTTAAGACATCCAATGGAATCGGACATATTTGTAGATTTAAGTACTACGCCTAAGTTCTAGTTATTGTATCTTCTTTTTACTTTTTTATTTTGAGGTATTAAATTTGATGAAATTTACTTTTTGTATTTACTTTTGTGATGTGTCTGAAGAAGATAGCATTACTATCGAAAGGCCTCGCAAAATATAAAAGTATTAAATATTGGTTTTATGTTTTAACATAATTAATTTTTAACAGTAACCAATATAAGCTCTATCTACAACATCACCATTATACTTGCAGCCATTACTCAAATACCATACAAATGCTTTTATTTTGTTTGATTTAGTTGGAGCAATATTTTTATTGAATTCATAAAAAAAGAGCTGGCAATAATTAACTCAAATTAACTATTAAAATGTTGTATTCAATAGTTAAGGTATTACTCTTACTTACTTACTTACTCCCAGGGCCATTTATATCGGAGGTGATATTTAGCCGCACCAACAAAGCTCCTCCATCTTGAACGGTCCTCTGCATCTTCCTCTGAAGCACCCACCTTCTCCATATCAGCCTTCACCTGGTTCCACCATCTCACCTTCGGTCTCCCATGGGGTCGCCTTCCTTCTGGGTTACCGTACATTACCCTCCTCAGTTTGCATTCCTCTTCTCTTCTCAAAACATGGCCTGCCCAACGGAGTCTTCTGCACTTTATTTCTCCTATTACATCCGTACTATTGTAGAGCTCCCTGATTTCTCTATTATGTTTTCTTCTCCATACCCCTTGTTCATATGATGGCCCATAAATTTTACTTAAAATTCTATTCTCGAAAACTAGAAGCTTTTTCTCATCCTTCTTATTTAGCCTCCACGTTTCGGATCCGTACAAAAGCACTGGACATATAATTGTTTTGTATATTCTAGTTTTAGTTTTGTGAGAGAGAGATTTGGTTGAAAGTTAAGGTATTAGTAATTGATAATTTGATATTATGAATGTGGTGGTAGACGCTAATTATACTGCAACCAAAAGGATGGGTGGGACAGCTGGTCTGCAAATTTAACAACACCACTTGCATTGTACATTTAATACTGTTCTCTTGTTTAAGCAACCTCCGGAATACACCAATTGATTTAGATTATTACATAACATGCAGTTAGGTTTTAGATATCAATGTACTTTAAATTATAAATTACTTCATTGATTAAATTAGTAAGCATACTTAATAATTTTTAATGGTTTTATTAAAAATGTTAAAAATACAGTTAATATATTATTATTTTCATTCAATATATTCTCTTTTCAATTTGTTTGCCCTGTTTATCTGCCAGCTAGTTACCTTATGTAATTTCACTTTATGTACCTCGACCCTATTTGAGATGTAAATTTAATTGGCTTAGCAATTGTTCAATTCTTTTGCTTTTGGATATGGCTGGCTGCTCTTGAGTAGGGGTAGATTGGAGCACATGTAGCAGGTAGTAATTTTTAGTATTATTTTTTTAACCAATAGATATATTTGCCTGTTTAGGACATATATGTTAAGGATACGGTTATGGCAAGGGTTGTGTAGGTTTAATTTATATCGGGGTAAATTAGGTTATTATGATGTAATTTTTTTCTAATTTTTAACCAAAAACATCCAAAAAGAAGAAAAAGTAAATGTGGTTAGTGTATGCATAAGTACAATTTACTTAGATGGATATTAGTTTATTACAAACATTTATTTCCCTAAATTGTAGCAATCTTGGCGCACATAAAATAAACAAACTTCTCTCCTGATAATTAATATTATTTAATTAAATGCTTAAACCTGCTGGGCCTACTTGTTTTATATTTTAAGTCAGATAAAATTATGGGTTTATCACAGATTATGAATAATTGTTCATGGTTTACATCTAATGGAAGAGGAATCCGCTTAATAATTCCACAAATTTACTGAATACGACATTTAGCCAAGAAAATTAATTACTATCCTATTACGCATTTGAGTACCTAGCCTATCTCAATTTTATGTCAATTATAAAACAATGTCAGCTTGGTTAATAGGGTATGGTACCTGAGGTAGTCTGAGACGTGATCATCATATTGGTTCAATGTTTACCACATAGTTTACCATATATACTAGTTTACTGTATAATTATTTATTTATAATTAATAACTAAATAGAAAATGATGTGGGTGGAACATAATTAGTAGATACACTCAGACTAATCCCTTAATTAATTTAACACATTACCGGTTTATTAGTAATGTTACTGGTGAGTTACTTGTTTTTCTCCATTATTTATTACATTTGTTGAAGATTTTCATTCATTGACGGTGGAGAAATTGTGAATTAGATATCAATAGACCTGTCCAGTTAATTGCTTTATTGTGATGGTGTGGTTATTTTGTTCTGCTTCTACTTGTGGGTTTATTTATTATCTATGACCTTTATTATCACATTATGTTTTCAAGTTATTGTTGCAACTCAACCATAATAGGTTTTATAAAAATAATGTGAAACTAGCCTAAAACTAAAACTATAACACAAGCTATAGGAAAGAAAGCATTGGAAAAATACAAATAAATAAATATATTATGGTTATGGTTTTTGTAATAGATGATTTAGAAGGGCTTCTAATTGGCTTGTCATGTCTGGTATGGAATGTAATAATAATATGCCAGTTGTTAACAATATTGCAGATAGTGATGTAACAATTGCAGCAACTGTTCATTCAATTTAGTCTAGTAACAGCAATGTATAATTGTTGGCTTTTAAAATTTGATGCAATCATCAAACCTACTTTTATGTTTGATCAAGTATTTCATATTACCTTTGGCCCTTTATAATCTGGCAATGCGGCAGTCTAGCACTCCAGTAATCTGACATTTTAATGGGCATGGAGCAAAATTCAAAAGCTACTATAACAAACATCACAGTTGTTTCAATAGTTCAACATTTACATTTACTGTGTTGGTCTTACTTGCTTTGTTAATTGCCATTACACTTAGTGTAATAGTTAGTGCTTAATTATATAAAGGTGATAATTCACTAGGTTGAAGTGCAGTATTATTGATTACCAGATAGCGATTTTAAAGACTAGTGAACAGTTATTGGCAAGTAAAGAGAGTGTTTTAAAAACAAATTGTCTACAAATATCTTCTACATCTATATTTATAATCTTTTATACATCTCCAGGAACATTAATGGACTTGGATGAGAAAACATACATTGCTGCGTACCAAGCTAGTCAAAAACTTAATTTCAGAGGTGTTTATTAAAAAATCTTTGTAGCCAGGTTGAAGTTGCTTCAACATTCCCATTACCAGTTTTTAGTGATAGAAAAGTTCTTATAAAATTTTAATTTTAATTTAGGCGTTTTTTGAGGCATTTATCATTTTCACATTTTTATTCAACATATTTATCAAACATTTTGAACAGAGGGTGGTTTTGGATTCTGAGGGTCATGTAGGGTGAAGTTATGTAGAAATGTTTAGTAAGTGAGGGCGATTGCAATAGGCTGATTTTGTATACAACATCTACCTAATAGGATGTTTGTTATCACTATTTATAATGTATCTTTTTTTTATTCCCAACACTAGGAATAAGCACATCAGATACTTAGATAGAATCATTGCAGCTCTAGTAGTTTTCCTGTAGCATTTACTAAGGTTACTGAGCTTCAGAGAACCTTAGTAATAGTTTTTTTCAAATAACCGAGAGGGCCAGCGAAACTTTGTAGCCACATAGCCTATTGTAGCAAGAGATTGTACTGAGTCATTCTCAGTGACTTAATCTTGAAATTTTGCCGCTTTCGAAGATGAGATGATTATTCGAGAGATCTTTAACAATCACATAGTGTCAAACACTGAAAACGTAAAATATTGGCAACAACAATTTATAGGAGAGTGAGAATTGTTGTACACCAGTAATATTGATTTGTTCACAGTAATAGACCAATTTGTTTTTATCAGTGCCATGTTTATTATCATTCTGACACTTGTGTCCTACTCTATCAAGGTTCGCATTAAGAAAATTTGATATAGTAAAGATCTAGTAAATATATACTTTTTTAAAGTATCAGGAAGATTACATAGTTTATAGAATTATTTAATACAATATTCTTTTACATAACAGTCAAAAGTGGTTCTCCATAAATAATTTAAAAAAATTATAACAATGTGTGCAATAAAACTACGGTAGGCTACATTAACAACTCATTTGTTTTTGTTTAGGTGAAAAGATCCGAGTCGGTCGTGACTACCAAGCAGTTATTCCTGAATTTGTTCCAGTTGAAGGTATGTAATCTTATAACTTTTCCTTAATAAAAACTATGTTAAATAAATGTAGGCCTAGTTATAAAATAGCATTATTCTATTGTTTTTTTGTGTGAATTAACCTACTTAAACTAAGATATACCTTATTAACTGTTGTAAAACATAAAAAAATTACACATGCCAAGATTTAAACACAGCAAAATCAGGTCTAGAATAGGTCTGATATTTTAGTACCCTTCTTATAATTTTCTTCTTAATCTTATTTGTTTATCTAGCATATTAGCCTATGCAATACAAAAGACTGTCAATAACGTATTATAAGATTACTTTAAGATTACGTTCAGTGTAAAGTATCCATCAAATAATACTCCAAGGTCATAGTATATAACCTTGTGTGTAGTTTTATTAAAATATTGATAGGCCTTATAGGTTTATATAGATAACATGCATTTTTCTTTGTATGCGCTGTCTAAAATCATAGTAAGTTGGTGGTTTCTATCAAATGTAGTTTTACTTAAATATAAAAAGTTTAAAATATGTTTACGAATAAAAAAATGACAGTAAATTTTACTGAAGTTAACTTTTTACTTGACAATAAATAATTATACAAAGCACAAATTGTTGGATAACTAACTACTTTAAGCAGAGTTTTTACTAGTTGATTGTCAAACGTTTCATTTTTAGTCTGGACTATCTGGCAATTATAATAGTTGAACAGTAGAATTGAAAAATATCTTTATTAAAGTGTTGAAGATGGTTGGGTTTTTGTTTGATATGCCATGTAAGTTCACAATAGTAGTTTCATACAATCAATTTAATCATTAAAATTAATAAAGGCATGCCACTTAAAAGGTTTATATAATATTTTAGAGTGTACACATCTCATGGCATGATTATTTTATGAGCTGTTTTAAGTATTCTCTAATAAATATTTTAAAATAGTACGGCTCTAAAACCAAAAGCAGCACAGGTGCTAGAATTGTGGGGGTGAGACATGCAGGGAGCTGGAACATGAGAGAAAGTGGAGGTTGCATCTGGGTATGAGAATGAGCAGAATGGTACTAGAGTTGCCTTCCTCCATGGTGATGTCTGACCTTCTCTCAGTAAGTAGATTGATGACTTCTCGGGTTATAGGTCTGATTATGGAACATGCTCACCTGAGGAAGCATCTTCACAGAGTCGGCATCCTTTGGGAGGATTCGCTCTGTAGCATGTGTGATGAGCAGGAGGAAACTGCTGAATACCTGCTCTTTGATTGTCCTGCAATAGGAAGGGAGCCATATGCCATCTTTAGTAGTTTGCACAAGGGTGGTGAATTTCCCCAGGAGGACATAATAGGCGGTTTGTGGTACTGCTGAAATCATAGACTGGTAGGCCTCATCGTGTGCTTCTGGGGTGCGCAAAAGGCCCTTGAGGCTTAAGTGCATGGCAATAGGGCGCCCCCATAGAAGAAGAAGATCTGTGTTAGTAATATTTGGATGCCACTTGTACAGTTGTGTGTAATTTCAGTTATATTGCTAGAGGTGTATTATTATTTATACAAGGAGTATATATATGAGTTGATGAAAATATGATATTTAAAAAAATACATGTGTTTGGTGTTTTAGTACAGTAGAACCCCTCATATCCGGCCTCGGGTTTACCGCACCTCGGTTTATCCGGCCACTTCCCGGAAGCCAATATCGAAATTTATTTACCACGGCTTGCGGACGCGCAGTTGCACAGTGTTATTTTGGTGTATCTATTTGTTTACATTTTCCTGTGTTGTCCTCAGTTGAGCTAATAGGTTTAACCTGTAAACAGTTTGTTGATTATTTCCAGTACGGTTAGTACATTGCAGTACAATTGTTTTGTTTCGTCAAGTGTTGTGTACTGTAGGTTGGTTTATCCGGCCGAATCGTTATCCGGCCAGGGGCTCGGTCCCGTGGTGGCCGGATATGAGGGGTTCTACTGTATTCTCAATAGTACAGGCCTATCATTTTATACTTTAATAAGTTATGGTTTTTCTGTGTGTAGGCCTAAATGTAAATTTTATGATGTCCATGTAAGAGATTTTAAAATTGTGTTTCTATTTTGAAATTATGTTTAATTTTTTAATTTCTGTTATTTGATAGAGGATGTGATAAACCATAACGTGGATAGCCGAAGTAAATAAATTGTTTATTTTACAGAACGGAGGTTAGAGCAATGTCCTGATCGAGCACTGTTGGTGTGGTCTCCTACAATAGATATATCTGACACAAAATGTGAGTACGCATTGAATATTGCCTAGCTTAGTTAAAATTTAATGAAGCTAAGCTGGGTCATGAGTTGGTCTTATGAAGCTGTATAGTTGATAAGAAAAAGCTGTGCACTTGCATTTAATACATTTGTTAGAGAACTGGGATGAGAGTATGGTATAGAGTTACATAATTTGATATAGCCTTCTAATGAGATACTTGTATAAATTACATTTTCTGATAGTTCTTATGGTATTAGGACAACATTCGTATTCAAGAGTAGAAAAGAATTCCCATGTTTCATCAGTCCGTCAGAGTGTGCTATGAAATGACCTTGAGTTTTCTCCTTTCTGCCATTCTCAAAGGCTGTGTGAGAAAAGATGATGGAAAATTAATTGTTAAGTATATTAAAATTTATTACGGCTTCCACTAGCAGTCACTGATGCGAGCAGGCTGTGCAAGATGCGTACAATGAACAATGAACGGAAGGCGATGTTTTGCTTCTATGACATCTGTGTTGGTGCACCGTGGTTTACACGCTTATGAACAAGAAAGAACATTGTACGGTTCTATGTATGTCTTGTCTTGATACCTGTAACTAATGCTGGAGATGTTTTGAGGTTATGTTATAGTCAGATTTGATTTGGAATGGCAGACATTTGTAAAAGAAGCATTGGAAAGGAATTCATTTCAATGAGATTTTAATATTGGTTAAAAAACAAAGAATGCTACAGATTTAATGAGGTTGGTTCTTGAACTAGAACCAAATTAGTTTTCTAAAGATAATTTGATGGGAAAAGTCATTTGTTTTATAAAAATTAAAAAATCCTACTATTTTTATTTGTATTTTAAATGAAGAGAAGACTTAATTTTATATAAATTTTTACAACAAATGTAAAATATTACTTTGTAACTGAACTGTTTTTAATGAAACGAAACCTTTTCATAAAAATCTGATCTTTTAATTATTAATATTAATCTTTTAAGCTTCTAAATATTTAACAATAGTATTTTTATTCAAATAAATATTGGTTTTGATGGCTAAAGTATTAGAAAACTTCAGACTTTTTTTCCATAAGTATTATCATTGGAATAACCGCTGAAAACCAATGCTATTAATAAGTGCTACAGGACAAATACTTTTGCTAAAGAGTCTAAAGAGCTTGGAAAATTTTTGCTAAGAAAGTTTTTATTCCAGCTTAAACCCCACTTATAATTCTATACTGTTTGCGCCATACTCCTTGCTATACTTGTATACTCTTTGCTACCACATACTAGAAATCTATTAACTGCAATAGCCCTCAATAAACTGTAAGTTAAATTTAATTTTACTTTTTTAAAAGGCTAATTAACAACTAGTATTTAATATTTATGATTTTAATTAGTTGATACTTTTTTAAATGTATCTAACACTAGTTTTGCACTTTTATCGTGGGTCTATATTAAATGTATAGTAGTAATGAATGTAAAAAATGTAGTAATTCTAATGCACTAACTCTGTGATATAATGTTGTAAACTATGGTAAACACTACCTTTTTTCAAATAAAAATGGGTGCGTGATTTAATATTGTAAATACAAAGTAAACGTTTACATAAAAAAATATACGCTTCATATTGTTGGGTCAAAACATCTGAATTTACATCATAAATGGTAGTGAAATAGGTCAATTTTATTCTGTTTAAATAATGTTTCCTTTGAGGCAAGACAATTTTTTGCCCATGTGCATATCTAATTGAAGTGTTAGATGTAAAGTTTATTTTATTAATTTGTAAAATCTATAATATAGAATAATATGAAATAGCAAAATTGATTTTTAAATAGAGAAAATTGATTTTGTGTGAAAGTACAAGATTTAGTTATTTTTAGTGTAAGATTGTTATTTTTTTTTCTTTTGAATGTTGATAGTAGTAATATATAAAGTAATGTTCGTTACTGGTATACCAAATGAACTATACTAATTTTTTTGTATTTACTATTGTGACAGTGGATGAATACATTTCACTTGCCAAAGAAAAGTACGGATACAATGGAGAACAGGCATTGGGCATGTTGTTCTGGCATAAACATGATCTGGAAAAGGCTATCTGTGATCTGGCAAACTTCACACCATTTCCAGATGAGTGGACAGTGGAGGACAAAGTACTGTTCGAACAGGCTTACCAGTTCCATGGCAAGAGCTTCCACAGGATAAGACAAATGGTGAGAAAATTATATTTATTTAGGCCTAAGTGGGTTTTGTCTGTTATCCATAATAAAGCTAATATTTTATTTTTAAACTTGTATGTAAAATTGGATATTTTGACCAATTCAGTTTTTTCATTACTACAGCAGATTTGGATATTTTAAAAACGGCTAATTAGAAATATTGAATAGTGCACATTTTTGTTGGTCTGTTGAGTTTTGATAAAGTTTACTGTAATTCTTAAAATGTGTAGCACAATAAAGTGTTTAAAAAAGTCACCCGTACAAACATTTGAATAATAATTGCTTTTTGGATACACAATAATGAAAGTGTTTATTTATATATGCAAGTTTTTAACCAATTGATGAATTTAGCAATGGACTGACTTCATGGTTTTATATAAATAATTGAGTATAATATCAATTTAAATTGAAAAATTCTATGTTTTTATTAGTTGTATTAAATGAAATGTAAACTATAGTTATTATTGAGTTCAGTCTTAAACATCCTGTATATAATTAAACACATTATAATTAAGTATTAAATATTTTGTGTGCAATGGTGGTGACAACCAAGCAACTCCACTGAAACTTGGTTTCCATAATATATTTCTTTAATTTTGTATTATTAAGAGAAATATAAAACAAGGGAACCAAATCCACGTGGCTAAATATATGATTGTAACATTTAATAAAATGTGCAATAATAATAATAATTAAAAGACTGTCAAACACTTTTAGGTAGCAAAAGCTCGATAAGGCTTCATAATAGATTACTTAACCCTGCAAGTGCTACTATCGCACTGTGCGATATGTTCGAACCACTTTAAAGTGCTACTATCGCACTGTAGGATATGTTCGTTTTTGTTAAGTTGCCGTAAAATGGTTTTGTTTAATTATTTCGTAATTTTCATAGTACAACGTAGGAGAGATTTCTCTATGCTCTGGCTCTATTTTGTAAGCCTTTGAGTAGAATGAAAAATAACAGCTGATTTTGTCAGCTGTTGCCGCGTTCGCCACACGGTACTTTTTGTTGTAGTTTTCGTCTAGGTTAGTTATCGTTCGGTGACCCGCGACATATTGTTTTGGTTTGTGTTATTATTCACTGTTCGATAGATTCTTGCTTCTTGTGTGTGTATTTTCTATTTTATTATGAGTTGCTACAGTGCCTTAGAGCACTTCAGGAGGCCTGTAGGAGGAGGCAGAAGAAAGAGGGTAGCGCAGCAATCAGAATCTGACTCCGACTAAGTTTTTTTAGTCATGTGTAAATATGTATACATATGTACAGGGTCTGTATAATAAGTAACCGGACTGACTTCAGGAAATTTTTTATTGGCAAAATATGTACAATTTTTCTTTAGAAATCTTCAAAGTAGTCCCCATTGGAGTTTTTTTTTTTTTTTTTTTTTTTTTTTTTTTTGTTCTCTTAGGACAAGAAGCTTATAAATTGCACTTAGTCCTGTAAGGACCTTTGCGCTGCTTCCGGAGTGATAGAATATTCAGGATGGGTAAGGTTAGGGAGTAGGGGCCGCCTCCTATCGAGATCCATGAGGAAGAATTAGGGAATTAGGGCACTACATCTCAAAGTCATCCCGGAAGAAGGGAGGCCAGCTGTGAACCAGCCTCTCCAGTCAAAGTAGGCAGGGGGTGGCACACCCTTGTTGAGGTTAACAAGAGCCTCTGAGGTAAGGGAACAAACCCCACCAACTCCAACAGCCATCCTCCACAGTAGGCTAGACCTATCGAATTGCCCATGAATCCCAGAATCTCAACATTTGCGGTTAGTGATGTGCCGCTACTGGACATCCATAAGGTTGCCCAGATTGAAGTGGCACATCGGTTTTTGCTGTGCCCAGTGGTGGGTTCAACTGGTAGGTATAAACCAGCCAGAAGTGAAGTGATCCCTGCTGGGTGCCCCATTGGAGTTGATAACACGCTGATACCGTATTTTCCAATCCCTGAACACTCCCTGGAAGTCGGCAACCTCGATGTTGTCTAGAGCCCTTGTCGTAGCACGTTGAACGTTTTCCAGAGTCCCGAACCGCGTCCCTTTAAGGTGTCTCTTGATCTTGGGGAACAGAAAGAAGTCCGGTGGTGCCATATCCGGGCTCTAAGGATGCTTTGGCATCGTTGCCATCAACTGTTTTGCCAACTGTTCGGTGACGAGCAGGCAGGTGTGCGACGGTGTATTGTCGTGATGGAGAATCCACGAATCGGCAATCTCCGGACATACTCGGTGAACCCGGGCGGTTAGTCGACGGAGCACCTCTCTGTAGTACTGGCCGTTTACAGTTTGACCGGGTGGCACAAACTTTTTGTGAACAATGCCTTTCACGTCAAAGAAAGCAATGAGCATCGACTTCACCTTCGATTTGCTCATGCGCGCTTTTTTCGGTCGTGGTGACGCCGGTGTGTGCCACTCCGAACTCTGCCGCTTCGTCTCAGGATCGTATTCAAAAACCCACGTCTCGTCTCCTGTAATAACGTGGTTGAAAAACTCTGGTTCGGTTTGCAGTCGATCAAGGATTTCCGAAGCGACAGCAATACGACGCTTCTTTTGCTCATCAGTCAGGTGTTTGGGTACCAGCTTCGCGCAGATCTTCCTCATGCCCAGATCGTTCTTAATAATGTTTTGAACGGTCATCTTATCAATTCCGACCTTATTTGCGATAGCCCGAATGCTCAGACGACGATCACTGTTCAACACATCACGCACTTTTTGCACATTTGTGTCCGTGTGACTCGTTGATGGAGGACCGACGCGCTGTTTGTCATGGACGTCATCGCGGCCCTCCCGGAAATTTTTGTGCCACTGAAACACCTGAGTTCTGGACAGAGCATCCTCACCGTAAGCCTCTTGAATCATTTGAAGAGTTTCCGTGGCCGTTTTCTTGAGTTTGACACAAAATTTAATGCTAAAATGTTGCTCGATCGTACTCTCCATTTTCACTCCGACGGGGTAACTGAACATGCACTCCGCTCTCGCTCGATACTAACTCTCCAAGCGCTTGGAGGCAACTGCTGCAGCCCGGTTCCCTTTCACTAGACCCCCCACCACCACTACAGCACCAGATACCGGTTAGCAGACGCTTTGACGGAGCAGGGCAGGCTCAGTCCGGTTACTTATTATACAGACCCTGTATATAAACAAAAGGACCATAATAAGATTTTTTTACTATTTATAATAATTATTATAACAGACATTTAGGTTTTGTGAGGTTATATGTACATCCAAACCAACATTGTTTTAAAAGTGTTTACTTTGAATGTGTCCATTGTGCAAATTTTGGTGTGCAGAACATTTTTTTAGTTTTTATATTTTGTGTGTGTAGTTTTTGTTCAAAAGGTTTTGAAGTGACATTTTTATTGTTCACAATAAAATTTGAAACAATTTGTATATTTTGAAATATTTATAACCATGTTTTTAAAACATATTTACAACCTCACCATATAAAAAAAACAAAAAGAAAAAAAACAAAATTTTATACAATTCATTAATTAGAGAAAAGTGGTAATTGTTTTGAATTATCTTTATTTCCTAAAGCATGTTTTTCTGAAAAGAATGATATGTAACACACGATCTTTGAATGTATATTTGTATCCAAAAAGTGGCTTTTAAGAAGCCATGTATTTTGCTTCAAAACAGCCCAGCACTTTAAAGTGATTTAATTACCACTTGGAGAGTTAATGTCTATTGTCATAGTATTAAAGTTAGTGTTTGTTTGCAGTTGCCTGATAAAACTATCGCTACTCTGGTTAAGTACTATTATTCGTGGAAGAAGACCCGGAGTAGGACCAGTCTGATGGACCGCCAAGCTCGCAAGATGGCAGGGCGAGGTGGAGCCGGTGAAGACGGAGCAGGCAGTGACATGGCTTCCGATATGGGCTCCAACTCTGATTCTGACAACGAGGAGAAGGTATTTAATCTTTCATCTACATGTTTTGATTTTTGTATGTGTAGAATTCATGACAGTTTTCTAGAAATGCTTAACATAATAATAAATTTGTAGATAATACTTTTTACTGTTGAATTCAGTACTCTCCATTTCTCCTATTTGTATATTTGCAGCACATTTGTTGTTTGTCCAAATCTGAATAGCAATATTCTTGGTACCTAATAGAATATTAATGAGTATTCAAATAAAAAATATTCAAATCAATAACTGTTGTTGTAGATTTGTGTACCATTTATCAAATGGTTGATAGTGGAAACAACAATTTATTGAAAGAAACCATGTTTGATTTCTACCACTTTAGTGGTTTATGAAAACTCTTATGTACACAAATGATAGAATTTAGCATGCAAGTCAAAGATTGCAGGTAGTAAAGTTTTTGTAGCCTATGTTTAATTTAACATAACTCTCTGTTTCCCATTTTCATTTAACAGTTATATTCAGCATAAGTACAGGTTGTTGTGGGTTGTTCTTATAGAGATACTTCTGAAAATAATGAGATATATCTGTTCTTTTGTTGTTTAATATCAATCTTTGAATCTTGAGTTGTGCTTTCATTAGTCCTGAAACTATTTTTGTAGTATCTTTTTTATCATTTTTATTTGTTACATTAAAGAGATACAGTCCAATATATTAGAGTAGTCCAATGATCATTGAGAGTTATTTAAACCTCTATATTTTAAGAATACAAAATAATAAATGAAGTAATTACAGGAGTGCAATGGTTATTTGTATCCCATTAGATAGACATTAATACCTTAACTTAAATAGTTTTAACCCTTTGACTGCCAGAGTAATTTTACAGATTCGCGTCCGAAACCCTGAATTTTGGTCGGCACTAAATTACGTATTATATATCAATTATTAAAAATTATATAAAATAAAAATCCTAATATATTTAACTTTTTACAATTTTTATTTTTATAATTAGAAAAAATATGGTAAAATATCTATTACTCTAATAGCTTATGCATTTTGTTGAAGAGTGCCATCTAAACAACCTTTCTTGATAATATTAGTCTAAACAAAACTAAAAACAATTTGTTTACAACACTTTTATTGAAATTATTATTTTTTTCACAAAATATGCTGTAAAAGAAAATCTGTCCTTTGACACCGGTTACATATATATTGTAGTTCTAGTTACTCTTTATATCAGTTTAAACTATTAAATAGTAAGACAAAATTCAAATTAAAGTATAAAAAATTATTTTAATACCCATAGTAACTGAAGAAAATAATTATAATAATAAGCCGATCACATAGGCCCCCGGCAGTTTGGAGTCCATATGCGCGGGCTGATCACATCGGCTCTCAGCGGTTTTGAGTCGATATCGTGGGCCGACCACACCGGCTCTCTGCGGTTTTACGATCGAGCTGCAGAGCCGATCTAATCAGCTCGTGGCGGGTGTAAGGATTAATACAGATTAAAAGCCAGTTCCATAGTAACAAGTAATATTTTTGTGACAGGTGTAGGACATCAGTTGAATGATGTAATAAATATTTGTTTAAATACATTTCTGAGTCAGCTAGAAACAACATTTACTACAATTTTTTACTTGATTTCTCGAACAGGATTATGCGATTTTAGCCATTCTCTATTTTTATATATTGCAAGGATAAAATACTATTTTTCAAGGAATTTATATTCACATATTTTTTAAATCTATCCTCTTCTTCAGATTTGAACAAACTCAATTAAAGGCAATGGGATGCTAAGTAAAAACATGTTCAGAACAAACGGTACTTTTGTATTATCCGGAGGCCCCTATTTTTTGAAGTTTTTCATACCGGAGACCTACACAAACTAAATTATTAGAGAGCAGACTTTAACTGACTTACTGTAAAAATTATATGTCATTATGACGATCAGTTCTTGTTTTCTCCCTTCCAAAAGGAAGCGATATTGGCATTTTCTGCAAAAAGAAAGCCACTCTGTTCGTATCTATTATTTGTTATAGGTTATATGAGTAGGTTTAGATTAGGTTATCATAAATATGTTACTAGTAGTACCGAAGTTAGAGATAACCATTATGAGTGTTCAAGTGATCTGAGTTTGAATTTGGGTACTACCTTGAGGGATGTTTTTTTTTCTTTTGCCAGAAATGCGGGGACGTTCGACGATCTGAGGTTGGGAAAGTACAAGTAGGAAATGCCTCTGGCTATCAGTGCGAGCTTTGGTAGCTCATTCTAAATTATCCCGCACTTCTGCCAAAAAGGAAAACTTTCTCGCCAACATTGTCGACATTGCTCTTTTTAGGGGGCAGAAAACAAATACTGATGGTCATAATGACATGTAATTTTCACATAGTCTGTTCTTTCTAATATTTTAGTTTTTTTCGCTCCTCGGAAAAACTTCCAAAAATGGCCTCTGGATAGTACCTAAGTACCAAACAAACTATGCATGAAAAAATGTTAAGCTTGTATCTGAAGTTTGTAGCTGAGTGAAGAAATCCATTAGTCTTCAAAATAAAAGTGCATTACAAAAAATTTTGTACACCCCAAATTTTATACCAAAGAATGTACATTCACCAGATGTATAATAACACATTCTATAACTTGCAGTACATTATAAAGTAATAAACTGGATGGCGATGGTTGAGAGGGGGAGAGGCAGATACCTTCGGCCCTACATTATTGTTCTTGATCTCAAAGTTTTATTCTGTATTCGAATTTTATCACTGAGGTTTTATAGATTGGTACACTTTGGCCTAACATCTACAAAAGGATGATTTAGTGGTTGATCTGCTAGCTTTATGCATGAAGCATCAATTATTTTACATACAAATTCTCTTCACGGTTTATTATGTTGGTTTCATCCCACTTCATATGAAGATTTTCTAGCCAGCAATGTTGGCAATTGAAGACTTTTCCACTAGCCGTTTTCTTGTATTGTATATGTTTATTAACTCTTAAATTTAGTGGGCATTTGTCTTGCCTATCTATTTCCTATGACAAGAACATTTTATACTGTAAACACAGTTTTTTTAAGTCCTGCTTGTTAATTTTTTCCTTTAGTTTTTATTAAATTTTGCCTAAGAGTATTATGAGTTATAAATGCTGTTCTCATGTTATATTTTCTGCTTATTCTTCTAGTTTTCTTCATTAATGTTGGTACAAAAGTGATAAACATGAAAATATCCAATTTGCATAAGGTCCAATTCAACATTTTTGACTTTTTTTAGTCCATTCTTGTCTGCGCACAAGCTCTTAGCTCTGTCAAACACAAATGCAACATTCCTTCTTACAGATTTTGTCTGGTTAGATTGATAATTTAGATTTTGATCAGCGTTTTCTTCGATATTTAAATGGAATGTCCCTATCCCTTTTTTTTACTTTTGGGACTTCAACCTCCATTTTTAGGCGAATGGAAGGAGAAGTGCTATTTATGTGGGACAGAAATTCATTTAGGAAATATGATGAGAGTGTCATCGACATATCTCCATAAAATCCTTGGTTTGAATTGAATTGAAGACCGAATTGAAAGCTCTTTGCTCAAACTCTTCTATAAAGATGGTGAAAATAGGTAATAGAAAAGATCCCATTCCCCTGAACTTGAACGGTAAATTTCACCCTCTAGTTTTAAATACTACATAATTTAATAGTTACGTTATGTGCAGAATTTACTGGTTCCATGGTTAAAGGGACCGAATGTTTAGTTCTTTTATTTATTACTTGATCTTTTTTTAACCAATTCAATGGTTTTAAGTTTTCATGGAACTGGTAAATTGGTGAACAGACATTTAACGTCAAAGCTAACTAGACTATCGGTTTCAGCCAGTTTTGAAATTTTAGAAAACAAATTGTAAATTCTACTTGTTTGGTCACTACCATGTTCATGTTCTAGATGGAATTTTAATCAAAGAGTGGCTTCTGCCACTGTACTTGTAAATAAGTTTACCCATTCTAGAAAATTATTATCAATTTACAGGATTAACATTTCCAAAGTTTGCAAACACAAGAGTCTGTAGGATAGATAGAGCTATGTTTTCTGTATTATTCATTCATTAAAAAGATTCGTAAGGCTCGGTTACTTTTGATAAAATCATACATCGGTGTGTTTTTAAACGAATTTCTGTCAACTTATCTTGAAATTTATACCATTGCTAAATGTGCTATTAATACCAAAATATTGACCATCTGACAGATATATCCCCTTAACAAAATTAGTCCTCTTAAGTCAAATTGGGTTCAGACTGGAATAAACTACTTATACAGGTTGTAGCATTAAAATCTTTGTACAAGAAGATACACACTATTTCCATTGCTTTCATACAAATCTCAGAGCTTACATAGTTGAGTAGAAGGTTATTGCTGGTCTTCTCCCTTTACTATAGTGTTAGAACTATTTGATAAATCACCCTTCAGTGATGAACTAGCTTATCAAAAAAAACTGTAAATGGTTGTAGAATAAGTACAATGAAAAATTAAATCTTTCTTTATAGATTATTTTATGAAATGACGCAAAAAAATATAGTTGATTTCATAAAATGCCAAAAATAGTAGAAGAACATAAAGAAATAGCCCTAAACTAAAAAATAATAGTACATCATTTCTTATAATTGAGTAACAAATTACTGAAAAATTAATTTTTATTGCTCTTGTACACTTTTAGGTCGATTCAACGTTTTTATATTTTTTGGTCAAAATTTATTTAATCTTCAAAATGTAATTTTTTACTTATTATGTTTCATTTGTCATCTAATTCAACAAACAAAATTTACTCAAATTTTTGGTCTTTGTTATTGTAATTTTTTGATTTTTTTCTTGTGATAAGTTGGGTGCCAGTAAAACATAAATGTAAAATTACTAGTGTAATATTAACCATTAATGATTTATCAGTTTTTAGGTAAAAATAAATACAAATATAATAATAATAGGCAATAAAAAAACATGTTAATGCCAAATTCGATAATAACTTATATGGAAGTAAAATAAGTACCAAGAAAATCTCAGTTGGACAAATATATTCTAATAAGACTAATGTATTTTAAATATGTGCGATTGTAAGAATCATTAATAAATATTAATTTAACATAGAATGGAAATTAAGATAACTAATATAAATATATTATTTTATTGTAAATATTTCAGTACATATATTTTAAATAAAAAAAGTAATAAATAGGAAATGTAAATAATTTTCATTTTAGTTATGAGTATAAATTGTTCTTTCCTCTATGGTGAAAGTGAAATATTATTGTAAGATTGAAAGTATCGCCACAAGAGACATACCTGAGTGTACGAGTAGGTATTTGTATTTTCAGAAGTGGACAATCCACCGTGGCATTCAACGTAAAAGTTGTTCGCCTCCTAGACCCTCTCAGACAACTGAAGAGGCTGCCAAAGATGTAAGCTTAGATCAAACTGTTGATGTCAACACACTATTTGCTTGGACACAATCGTTTTGTCCTGTCACTAATACATTCTTACTCTACCACAGCACCGCATGTTACTTAACCTCCTTGCCTACACAAACACCATGTTTAAACAGTAATGGGACGGTACAAAACTACTCCAACGAAAAGTACACATTAGTACATTATTATAATATAGCCCAAAATAAGTAAATTATAAAATGCAACTTTGCTCAAGATCATGTCCCTTTTCTTGCCCTTACAATTCCTTTATCCGTTTCACTGTTCATGGGACTTCATCACCCTTCTTTTAAATGGTTATGAGGTGGCCTTTATGTATTCAAGGTTGTGTGCTTAGGTTTTCAAAATTTTGAATTAGTTTGTTTCCAGTTGTTTAAAATGCAATTAAAATCATAATTTTCCAAAAACAATTCAATGTTTGTAATAAATAGGTTTATGAGTGCACAAGTAAAGTACCACCAATTTATTCAAGCTCTTTGTAACTACTTGCTTGGAGCCAAGCATTAATTATAATATCAGATTCAAAAGTTCATATTTATATTTATGTTGTGTTAGGAAAACGAAAGAATGTAAAAATAATAATAATGTTTTGAGATAAAATGTTCAAGACTATATAGCATCAATCATGGCTTAGTTAAACATTATGATAAATGAGCCAGGGTCTGTTTTTAATTGTTTAAGATTTGGCCATAATTTCGGTTTTAATCAAATTAAACAATGCTGTACATGGTTGATGTCAAGGAAAATTCTGTCTATATGTCAATAAGTATTATCTGTAATTTTCGTAATGTTGAATCATTAATTGTCATCATGTCAGTCTTTATTTTATTAAGTCTGACTGTAATTTTAATTAGCTCAAGATGGGATGCATGTAAATGAGCTCTCATTGTATATTTAGTTCACACAATGTTATGCAATATTAGTCTGATCAATATTTAATATTATATATTGCTTTCATAACTAAATTTTGGTTCCTCCTTTTTAAGTATCTTTTGATAACACCATTGTAGATAACCATTGGTTATTGTTTGAGAACTAGATGATATATAAATTATGCCCATCTGGGGTGTGCCGGCCACTCAGATACATCAGCTTCGCATTTTATCATACACTTTACACCATTACCAATAATGGAAGTGTAGATAGATACACAAACCGGCACATTTTCCAATCTTACATTTATAGTATAAATTCTAACATATCAGTGCAATAGTTCAACAGTTACAAGTCTGCTGACTATTGCAGTCATCATTTTCAACGTTGGTATGGTTGTAAATGTAATCACTGTTGTATTTATTACAATTTCTACGTTCACCTCATATGACTTCTAAAAAATGTTAGTTTCATTAAATTTTGTTTTGAAACATTTTTTATCACAATTAGCAAGATGTCTAAAATAGCGTATGTTGTACAATTTTTGTCTGGACTAAATCGAAGCAGTAACTATACTACGGACAAGTATTGAATTTGAAGACATGTTAAAATTGCAATTGCAGCTCTAGCTCTCCCCATTGCTACATTGAGCCAGTGTCACGTTTTTTTCAAAGCAGCCTTTGTAATAAATATTCAGATTTTTGAGGATCTGCACCCTCTTAAGATTTAAATTTAAAACTGTAAAAATGTTAAATTTACACAACTGTTAGCTTTTTATTGTGCCAAAGGTAATATGAATTAAAAGTGTTTACATTAATTTCCTACGGTTCCAAAGTGTAATGTCTTGTTATAGTATTTTGAACAAAGTTTCTTCTATTTAATTTAATTAGGCTGGTCTTCCACATTGAAACTTGTATTAAATATTGAAAAACATTTAAAACGACAGATTTCATCTGTTCTGTATTTTATTATTGATTTGTTCTAATTGATCAAGGCATAAATTTAAAACCTTCAATTTTTAAAGATCGCAGTATTTATTTTTATAATTAGATATTATTTTCAGGCAACATAGTAAAAGTAAAAATTAGTATTCTTTATACCAATAAATGGTTTATTCTGTTGCACGACTAGGGTAATGAAATTCAAATAGTTTGCTCTATTTTCTCTTACTCAGTATTTTTGAGTTATGTATTGTTCAAATTAATATCCAGTTATATATAAACTTACCTAAACTGTAAACTTATAACTAAACTTACATAAATTTAACCTTTAATTAGTCTGTTTAACACATGAGTAACCAACTCATCTCTCAAGTACTGCAACTCTATATATTCATAAAATTTTACCATATTATGTTCAAATTAAATTTTTATCAATGTTTAGTTTAAAAACTTTAATAATTAGTCCAGTAGCATAAAGATTATATCGTCATCTCAATTTTACAAACATTACCAATTACAATTGTTAGATGAATTGATATTTATTCTACGATAAATTAGTGTCATACTCATTTTATATTTTATTTTGGGTTACAGTTGAGATTTATTAGTATACCACTACATTTTAATTTGTGTGTTTCTTACATTTTCGATACATTTTATACAGACACTAAAAGCAAGGGCTTTGGGATCATGTGCATTTGTTCAGCTATGCTTTTCTTTCATTATGGAGGCTTAATACATCTATTGCTTTTCAGATTTAACACGTAGTATGAGACTTAACAATGTAGTGAACATTAAACATGATTGTAAAATATGTTTTAACAAATGAATTGTGTCATTAAAAACCAAATATCTGTGTTGCATTGGTTGTATGTACAGTCCTGGGAACCTCTCTGCTAGCATCACCTTTAGTTCTATAGTCTACCCTTCTCTTCACTGAGCCTTGCAATTCAATACTGCTCATGTATAGTTCTCTTCCATATCCGTTGTGGCATTCTCTTTCATATTATTCTTTTGTTGTTTGTATCTTAAGCGATAGCAATAATTTTGTAGTCAGTATTTAGTTATGTTAAATATTGTAAGTTTATACAGATAATGAGATTGCTAGGAAACAATTTTTGTTTTACTTAGGTATGGGTCGATGCCAACAAAATTCAATTCTAATACACATACAAAAATTGTAGTCTCGATTTTCAGTTCTGAGTCTGATGCTGATTCCTAAGTAATTGGAAACCAAGCATTTTATAAAGTGTACCATTATTGTCAATGGATCATATTACTAAATAGTGAATTCAGATCACTAAAAATGTTAATTAATATAAAATGTGACGATCCAACATATTGAATAGTTAAACACATGATATTTTCATAATAAAATATATTTGTTTGGACATTTATTTTGTTAGTGGAATTGTAATGTTACGTTTCTAATAAATAATGGTACAAATAGTTATTGTCACTTTAATTATTGGCCATATGTAAAAGTAAACAGTAATATAGATTTAAGGAAATAATAATGTTTTTGTTTAAATTATACATTAAACTTCCAACTTCAAGAGAAATTTTACATTTATGGATAAACAATATTATTTATTCTATTGTAAGTATTGTGATAACATGACAGTTTTTTTTACCTTTTCTTATCTGTCTTAACTTGGTATCAAACAGCTTAATACTGTACACAAATTAATATTTCTCCTATTCACTGGTGACAAAGAAATTTATGGTTTATGGAATAACACTTATAATTCTGTCTATAACGCATAACTGAAAATATTAACTAATGTAAAGTCCAAAACTATAAAATTTACAAAATACAAAACATAATGTCATTTTAAATTTCTCAAATCTGAATTCTGTGTCATTAATTATTTTTCTAACCCATTTTGTATAATAATTATGTATTGTAGAGTATATTTCATACATACATAGAGTGTTGCTAAATCATATCAATAAATTTGTGTTTCTCATAAAAATATCAGTATAAATAAATTCTATAAGTTAGAGTTTAATTCTGTGTGGTTATGTCTTCTTAAAACCTGTTGTCTCAAGAGGAGAGCCACATAAAAACACAAACAGTGAAATATAGTTTTGGATTTCAAGTTAGCCTCTGGTAAACTAATTCTTAATATTTTTTAATAACCAATTAAGTAAGGTTAATAAAAAATGTGTATATGTATGTTTGTACACAATACAATTTATTTTGAAATATTACATGGGCTATTCAGAACGTAAGGAACGTTTTGGAATTTAAAAAAACCAAGTACCATATAATGTTTTACTATATACGTGTAAAAGAGGGACTAAACTATTACTTTTCTTTATAATCACTATACAAATTCAGGCACTTATCATAGCGGTGGACGAGCTTTGGAATTCCTGTAATCATAGAATTCTGCCGCCTGTGATCTCAACCACTCAGTAACATGTACCTGGAGCTCCTCATCGTTGTCTGAGTGCTGTGTTGCTAGCCAGGTCTTAATTTTCAGGAATAAGTGAAAGTCGAGCATTAGGGGGGATGAGAAAAAACTTTCCAATTGAATGAATTCAAGAGTTTTTGCATACAGTTTGCTGTGTGAGAGCGAGCATTGTCATGCAAAAGTAAAATTTTGCATGACAATTTTCTTTAGCACTTGTTTTGGATAGCTCTCCTAAGGTCTTGCAATGTTTGGCAGTACCGTTTAGAGTTTAATGTTGCACCACGCTCGAGAAAATCAATAAGAAGAACACCTTGCCTATCCAAAAACACTGTTGCTGTGATTTTCCTTGCCGGCAATGTTTGCAGACATTTTCTTGGCTTTTAGGAGAACTTGTGTGACCCTACTCCATGAACTGTAATTTTGTCTCACAATCCGCATGTATCATCCAGGTTTCGTCTCCTGTTATGATTCTATCCAGTAGTGCATCAGCATGACTGTGGTTGGCCTCCAAAATATCAAAGCCCCATTCCATGTTCTTCATGGTGATTTGTAAGCATTTTTGTCACCCATCCTGCATAAAATTTGTGGTAGCCTAGTTTCTGTGAAACAATTTAAAAAAATAAAGTGTTGAAGTGGGAAACATAGAGAAAATTCAGTTATTGTAAAACAGCGTTTTTCACAAATCTTTTCGTCAACATTGGTGACAGATCGTGTCACAATTCTCGGATGTCCACTCTTCTCTTAATCATGAACGTTTGTTCTGCCATTTTTAAACTGAATGCACCACTTTCTGACAGAACTTTCAGTCATTATGTTGTTCCTGTACACTTCACACAGTTCCTGATGAATTTCTACTGGTTTTAAGTTTTTCCCAACAAAAAATGAATCACAGACCGCACTTCACAACTGGTGGGATTTTCATGTGCAGCACCCATTTCAAATTTGAGTATATATAAAAAAAAAAAACTGGCAGCGTGGAGATGTTCCCGTTGTCACGGCTGGATGCTGACTGAGGTGCCGAGTACGAGCACACCAGTATATACGCGATTACAGTACACCTTGCGGTATCAGGTGGAAACGTTTTTTACTTTCTTAATAGCCATTTAATATTATTTATAACTCTAATCACGAAATTTGTGTAGGATTCAAAATTAAGATATAAATTAAAAATGTAAGAAATTATTGATAAAATCCTTAAATTTATGTTATTGATTGTGACTTTTTTAAGAAATACGAATATGTATTCTTAATTTGATTAAAATTTCATGAAATGAATGTGATCTGTTAACAGAAGGAAGGTGGAGAGGGACGTAACCTGTCTTGCAGCAACTGTAGTGTGGCCTGCAGTCATGTCCAGTCAACTCCTAAAGGCTCCATGTGCAACACTTGCTATACTCACTGGAGGTTCGTATACAGTCATAAAATGTTTACTTGACTAACTACCATTGCTTCTGCTTTAAATTATTGTATTTTTAGTGTGACATTAGATATTTAAGGTTGTGAGTAGGAATTAATGAAGAAAACATAATATCTACACAAATTTTTAAAACCTAATCTGAACGAATTTACAACTATACGCCCAAATTAGAATGTTTGTTTATTCGATTAATTTTCAATCTATGGTATTCCCAGCCTATAATCCACCCATAGCAGAAATTATATATTACCTTTATACGTGTTTAAAAATAAATTTTTATGAAATAGTTTTAAAAATTTATATTTATATCACATATTTAATAGACATATAATCCTTTCAACCACATAGAAGTTAACCCATTGTGGATCGTGAAAACGGTGCGCGCGCGGGCCTTAGAGTACGAATTAATCCGTATTACAACGCAGCACCCGCAGTGTTTGCACGCCTACCTGCCTGCTTAGCGCGCTCGCTAATTATACATGTTTTGTTTGTTTATGTTGTTATTTATGTTATATAAACATTATACAGATCATATTAGACAAGTATATTATACTAGAAAAAATGTAAAAATACAGGTACGTAACATTTTTACTTACGTTTTTTGCGTGTTGTAGCTGCTTGATGTAGGACGGATCAAATGTTTTACACAATAAAGAAATGTTCTAATAAAACTGTCACTTCAAGAAACAACTAATCTAATATTTACAAAATATTTACACTGTATTGAGACTGTCTTTTGTCTTAGTAGTGGATTTTGGTGTGATAGTCACGGAAACAATCTTTTTCCTCAATAACAATCCTCAATAACACTATCGATATCACTTTCATCACTTCCACTTTCTAATAATAGTCTATCCAATTCAGATAATCGTAAATTGTCACCCATTTTATTTACGTACACGCACACGAGGCAAAGGAAAATCGAACGCCACGACTGTACGCCTCAGACAAACAATTTGTCGCAAATAATAACGTTATTGACCGATAACGAGGGGAGTATTTGTGGACGAATACCAGAGATAAGATAGGAAGCCAGTCCAGGAAAACAGACTATAAATATCTCCGAGGCTTATAACAGCGATAAGCGTTCAAAACAAATGAGTCATCCGTACCACGTCATCCGCGTGAGGGTCACGTCATTGTGCTTTTGGTCCATGCCTCGCTCCGCGTCACCCTCACATCGTTGATCCGCAATGGGTTAAAGTGCATATTAACTGAAAATAAAAATTTAATGCGCTATGACTTCACCAGAATTTTTTGTACGAATTAGGTATGCGTAAACTTTAAGGTAGTACTTAATAAAACTGTTAATATTGTGTATTCACTAAAATATTTTTGCAAATATAATTATTGGGTTAAAAAACATAAAGTACATACAGTAAGAATAAATAACTATACTTTGTCTGCAGTGCTGTGCCCTCATTGATCCTAACGCTCAGACACGCGCACTCAGCCCTGATAGTAGTGAGGTTACCCTGACCTAAACCCTCTGACAAATGCACTCAGTCCTGATAGTAGTGAGGTTACCCTGACCTAAACCCTCTGACAAATGCACTCAGTCCTGATAGTAGTGAGGTTACCCTGACCTAAACCCTCTGACAAATGCACTCAGTCCTGATAGTAGTGAGGTTACCCTGACCTAAACCCTCTGACAAATGCACTCAGTCCTGATAGTAGTGAGGTTACCCTGACCTAAACCCTCTGACAAATGCACTCAGTCCCGATAGTAGTGAGGTTACCCTGACCTAAACCCTCTGACAAATGCACTCAGTCCTCATATTAGTGAGGTTACCCTGACCTAAACCCTCTGATAAATGCACTCAGTCCTGATAGTAGTGATTATACCCTGACCTCTGACAAATGCACTCAGCCCTGATAGTAGTCCTGATGTTAAAGCAACCTTTTGCTCCCATACCCTATGACACACTAGTTCAGCCTAATTGTTACAGATACAATATAGCTATGAAATAAGTAAAGCTATGTTTTGAACGTTTGAATATATAGGGATATATTAAAATCATAATTCCATTATTCTTAACATATCAGCATTCATGAAAAGTTGTTTTTCAACTAAGTTTCACAATTTTTCATTGCGATATCTTATTTTATAAAGTTATTTCAGATCATTAAAAACTATATAGTTGTTTTTTTGGCCATCGTATCAGTTCTTGATGAGTCAGGGCAGGCAGGTAGTAGGTTGTGATGGCCATCTGTGATAGTAGTAATAGTGGTAAATGGTCTATAATCCTTCAGGACATGTGTTTTCCATAGTGTATTCTGTGAAGATATCCATAAATGAGACATACTTAGTAAATTTCAAAAATTTACCAATTATTACTTATCATAATTTATATTGGAGTGGTATCTAAAATTAAAATTAAATTTTAAACATATTAATGAGTATTTTAATTTGAATTTAACATGTACTATTTTGTTAAGCATATAATGGGCTATCAATGGAGACATAAATGTCATAACATAAATGTAAAAACAACCTAAAGGATATTTGTTAATATAACAATTTCAAAATAGCTTTTATGATAATTGAGTATTTATAAAGGAAATACAGTAGGTATATAGAAATATAAGTTAGGAAATGAATACACACAATATTATATTTCTGCTACCATGATTCGTAAAGACTTGCCATATATTTCTTAAAACAGGAAATGTTATGGTGATCTGATACTTAAAAGTACTCTGTATTATAATTAGTAATAGTTGGTCACAATTCTTCACATGAAAAGTGTTGAAATAATAATTAAATAACAATTTTAGGCGGACTGGAAACTTGCGACCGACAGTGGGTCCCACCAAGCCTCGTGACCGCCAGCTTCTGTTGCGCAACAAACGAAAGCCGCCTCGTGGGATGTATGTGAATCACGATGATCTGGTCGCTATGGCTTCAGGCCCTACTGGTCAGGGAGAACAAATGCTCAAGGCTATGGATCGGGAAATCGTGTCTCTCAAGCGACAAGTAAATAATTGACCTTACTTTTATTTATCTAGTATTATTAATTAATTAATGTTAACTTTACTGAAGGAACTGAAGTCGTAATTGTTATGAATTTATCACAATTATCAGTTTGAATTGTTTTAACTCCATTTTTCTGTAAAATTGGTCTCTCAATAATAAGATTACAATACCGTGTCTTAACACGGTACCATCACAAGTCATGTCTGACACCTGGTTATTCCTTTAGTACACAAGTCAAGTCATGGCCAACATTTTATAGAATAAATACAACTTAACAAGTAATATACAGATAGCATAGTGTACAGACACAACTTCTAGAACTTACATAATAAACATTGCCAATCAAATTCATATTTATGGACAAAATTGTGATGTTGGTCAATTTGTAGAACTCGGCCCTAAATCCTTCCACAAAGGAAATTGCATTTAAATGATTAATTGTGATTCATACATAGCAATAAAGATTTAATTTTTTCAGCTGTAAAGTTCATACAGATATTTATTTTCTTGTCAAATTTGCTTAGATCTGTTCAACTCCTGGATTATAATTGTGTTTTATGTAGTTATTTATGAAAAGGTATATACATATTTACAATCATGTGTTAGTACAAAACTATTTATTATAAGCTTATTGAGTACCATAGTTGATGAATGTGATATTTGAAGTTAATTTGAGTGCTATTGTAAGTGTTACAAATTAAATTTCAGGGTTTAAATATAAGCCATAAGGTAAGACTAAAATTCTTTATGAGCTACTCTGTTTTACTAACCAGTATTTTATCTACATCAATTAGTGCATTTATTTTCAACCAATGGACCTAGTTTAGTTATTGTTTTACGGCTAATTTAATTATCACAAAGTTGGGGTAAATTGTCATATTATTCTTAATATTATTTCTTAATGAAACTGATAATCTCTCACACACACACAAAGCATTGAATTTGGTATGTGGCACTTTGCAATCTCTAATTGACATAATCTACTTCAGCAATGGACTGTTAAACCTTTTACTGCCACATCCAGGTGTAATAAAAGTTGTGATAACATCACGATATTGTTCTGGCATGAAGGACCTAACGATAGCAGTGAAAGTGTTAATATTATAGCCTTAACTCATTGCGGATTGAGGAATTCTTCAGTGGGTACGAATTAATGTTATCGTCAGGCACTCAACATTGTGACATGCATTTATGATCAATAGTGAGCGTTGGTGATTCATTATAGCAACTAAACAAGATAACAGATACATTGCTTATTATTGTGGACAGTACTATAACTCAAGCAATACTCATCAGTACGTGCATCCTTTTAAAACTAAACAAAATATTGAGTTCTATGAGCAACTTCATTTCTTTTCTCAATTTTGGTAGCTTGTTCTATAACTTATCCGAGAAACATTTGAAGGTAAAATACTAGAATGTGATGGCAGCTGAACTCACTGGGTTGAAGCCCCGTTCATTACATGATGAGATGTCTTGTCTAATCCATAATGGGTTAAAGCTATAATTTTTAGTTTATGTTAATTATTCTTTGTATTTAATTACATTTTTTACTCTTGTCAGCTATTCATAACTGATAGATAAAATCAAACAATAAATTTAGTATAATAGTTTATATTTGATGTTCATTCTGTCATTGTAAATAAACATGGGATTTCTAGAGACTAATTTTATAAATAGTTTAGGGTGAATAATTGCAGTTAACTTTTGTGACTAATCTATCTTTTTAAAATATTTTTTTAGGGTTGAGAGATTTTTAATGGTTGACATTGTGAAGTAAATGACGTATTTGTTAATTGCATGAATTTGTAAATGAAGTATAATTTACTAAGAATAATTTATAGTTATAAAAAAGGTATTAGGTTGAAATAATCATAAACTGTAATGCTAAATGTGACAGTTTCCAAACTGTACAGAAGTATTTATGAACTTTTATTTAGCATGCTTATTGTGACTGAAATTGATGATACAGCACAACCTCGTTTATCTGGATTAATTGGGACTAGAAGTGATCCTGATAAAGGAAAATCTGGATAAACCAGGGTTACAATACAGTGTTACTGTTTCATACAAACTTGGTCAGCTTTTTTTTGTTTAACTTTGGTACACTGCTTCCCGACTTTAGTACGGTCATGTAGATGTTTCAAGGCCATTATTTTTACTGACAAGTGTTGGGTTGTTATTAAAAATAAACCATCAGCTTGAGAAATGTCGTGCTGTGGCATCAAAATGAGTTTTAACATATTCTGGTTTCTTTATTATCAGAATCGTGTTTACTTTCCTCTGTTACCATTTCTACAGTAGACTCAATACTGATTGGTTAAAAGCCCCCATGTTCATCTTCCAAATTTAAAATTATTAATCTACTACACACATTGCTAATGTGTCATTTATATTGTATGCATCATGTAAAAACCAGACAAGTGTCAAGGAAAAAACAAATTACATTGGGAATTGAACAAAATTGGTTCTTAGACTTTATAAAACCAGACCAAATAACCCAGAAATCCGGATAAAAGTGGTTTGGATAAACGAGATTGTTCTGTAGTTGCATTGTGTTTTGCTAGTAATGCATGGCTATTGACACTTCATATATTATAATTAATTGTAACAATTAGCATAATTCAGGAATAAATTTACTTTTGTTTGACAGTAGCTTTTAAATATTGTACGGATTATGGAATATCGTAATTGTTTGGTGTTAGTTTTTAGTTTGGAACATATGGGTAACGAAATACTTTGAAATATTAACTGGTTTTGTATTTTGTATTCAATATACAATTCTTCATAAATGGTTTTGACTTTAAGTGATTTGAGAGAAGGTTCTAATATTTTCTACTGTTCTTTTATCTCCTTGAAATATTCCTTTATACTCATTTTCTATAAATATGATTTGTAAGTAGTAAAAATCTTAACAAACAAATCCTGAATTTAAAAACTTTAAAATGGTGAATTATGCATACTACCACAACATAAAATAATACACGTAAGAGCAAAAGTGATGTATTATAATATAGGGTAGGTGGATATCAGTAGGCATCTGATACTAATACGATGTCTACAGATCCCATTGACTAAAAACATATATAAGTAAGCATAATTATGAAATTTTATAATTTGGATTTAACATTGGAAAAAATGTTAATCTTGAAGAAGTATTAATAAAATGAAATCAAGCAATTAATGCGTCAGTTATTTTTAATATACTCAGTGAGTATTTATGTTTTAGAGTCAGCTGACAGACATATTCAGACGATTAACGATATTGTTAGCGGTTCTTTTTAGGTACAAGCCTGTTTGAGAACCTATTTCTAAATTCTTCATTGATTAAAAATTTACAGCTGTAAGTTTGTGTAAATATTAACAATATTACTTGATAAGAGCTTAAATTAATTAGTCATTGATATTGTGGCTTCACAAAGTTTCATTCAAATATTCTTTTTGTAAATCAAAGTAAATGAGTTGACTAGAAATTCTTCTACTTTGTAAAACCAAACCGAATGACCCAAAATAGTGTATTTTAAGAAAATGTAAGTAAAAAATTTCAATATACTTGTATTTTGTCTTTAAAAAAATTGAAGGAAAAAGAAAATAAGAGGTTATTTGGGATTAATTTTATGTGATACATATTTTGTAGTATCACAATGGTAAATAATAAAACATTACATTAAAATAACAAATAATGGAAGCGTAATTTTTACAGTGTAATCAACTAAATATTCACTTAGTATCTTGCTGTCCTTTTTCAGATGAGAGATTGGATTGTTGCCATACATTTTATAGTTGCCTCAATTTTAACAACAAGTTGTATTAATTAATATTTAGTTCCTGTAATATTTTGCAAATTTTAATATTGTACATAATTTAATTTAGTTTTAGAGCTGGAGATTGATACAGTATAAATTATCCACTTTTTACTATTATAAGTTAAATTATACTAATTTTATAATCAAGGTTTGTGCATGTCTTATTTTTATTTACACTTTAAAACTAGTTAAATACAGTTAAAAGTATAATAATGCTTGGCAACTTGAAATAAAAAGGAATTATTTATTTCAAAATGGTCCAGTGTGTCTGAAAAATAATATGTAGTAATTGTTCATTGCATTCTTTACAATACTAAAATACTGTACTTTCAACTATACAGTATGTTTGAAAATTAAATATAGACCAACATAACTTAATTAGTGTATTACATAATTAAGGAGGATGATTAATTGCTGTTAAATTCAATTTGATATTCAACTATTTCTTAATGAAGCTAAACAATATATTAAAATGAAATCAATGAAAAACTAAATTACTGATATTGGTAATGTTGAACCAAAAATCAATGTTAAACATTTGGTATCAAACTTAACTGATTTGAAATGTTTGTACCACAGATCTCTTAATAAGTATATAATAATAATTATACATTTCTGGTCCAGCATCCTAAATAAATGGTTTTAATACCTAAAAAGGGTGAATAAGTTTTAGAATTTATCTATTATTTATTCACATAGTTAAATATATGTCGTACTTATACAGGGTGGTGCAAAAGTCACTGGACAGTAGGTTAAAACAAGACTAGATTTATTTGAAATTATGTTTTATTACAAACAGTACTTACAATTGTTTTTTATATTCAAATTGTTTTCCGTCTTCATTAATACATAAATACAGCTAAACATATCCGCAATAAATTGTCATCAGTTGAGACTGTTGTTGGGCGGCCAGACCTTGGTGCATCCATAACAGATCCATGTTTTCAAATCTATCTCGTATGTCGTACACTGTTTGTCTAAACGGTGGTTTTGATCTAAAGTGTATTCCCCATTCATTAACAACTGCAGTAGCACCACTTTCTTCTTTGGTTAACATTATGACTAATGTTAAACAAAATTCCAATTGGAAAAATAATAATTCGGGGACTACAGCTTTAAACACATGTCACAAATGAACTCACTAGTTTTATTGTTGTGTGTTTCATTGCATTGTATTGCCAACTTAAAAAGGCATAATTACCAACATTTAGTAATACCAACACCACGGACGAAAACTATTGTACTACGTCTTGCTGTTATTTTTTTCTTCTTTTAACCAACTGTCCAGTGACTTTTGCGCCACCCTGTATTATAGAAGTAAAATTTTGGTGAGAAATAATTATTAAGAGTCAAAGCTGAAACTTAAGAGGAAAATGTTGAAGTTGCAACCTGTTTACACACCCTTATTGCATGAAAATTTCACTATTAATTATAAATGTTACCTGTGAATTGTAAATTAAAACTGTGACTTTCAAATAAGTAGATTAAAAAAAATGAATATGATGATTTAAAAATGTTTTACCACTGTATTTGTACAAAGCATGTAATGTATATATTAAAATAGTTACAGTTTAGTTTTATGAAACTCCAAAAACTTTTGTAAATAAGTTAAACACGATTGTACTAATTAATTTAAGTTTAATTTGCTCATTTAGGGAACTTTTTATGTGTACATTTGTTTATTTTGGGTCCTGTTAAAGCTGGCATTTACTGGCTCTTACACTAATTATATTGCTCATGAGATTAATTAAAATCCAATTAATACATACATACATACATACTGGGTGACCCGGAACTGTCTGAATGTTTATGAATCATTCATTTGTCCCAAAACTAACATGTTGTGTAATATGAATATGATATCCAATGTCCATTAATTTGTTTCTCTTTCTGGTTGTATTGTTTGGTTTAAAAGTCATAATTATTACTGTGCTTTATAGTATTGTAATTTTGCTATAATGTAGCCTATAACTCAGGGTTGAGAATTAAAATAACTATTCGGTCCAGTGGGGGCATCGTTTCAAAATTTAGATGCTAAATTTCACAAAAAAAGATAAAAATGAAGTAAAGTGAATGAACTTAGAAATAGACCCTTAAATAGAAATTGAAGTAAGAGTAGTCCTCTTTTGCACATACTTATTTCGCTAAATTTATATAAGATTTACAACAATTTAAAGAGTAAAAAATTGCATCTTACTGATACTCTCCTTGTGACTCAAAAGAACAAAAGAACATATAACAATTGTTTTGTTATTCTGGGGTTAGCATTGTGTTATCATTTTCTATTCTTAACTTATTTTTGGGTTCATATTTTTTCTTGTTATATTTGTCAGCCATAATAGATATTATGTTCATTTAAGAGTGTGTATGTGGTTTTCAGTGTTTATTTATTCGATGTAAATATAGACTATTGATGGATACACTGGTATTTTGGATCATTATTAAAAAAGCCTAACAAAAAATAATAGGTTGTTGAGTGGAATCTATGTTATACTATTAATTATTTATATCTCAAAGAGCAATTTCTAAAAAAAAAACAATGATGGAAGAGTTCCGGGGCACCCAGTATATGTAAATATATATGAAAATAAATACTATAATTAACTTTATTGGTGAAAATATGAACTATTACTCTTTTTAAATAGAGATGGTATTCCTGATATTTAAACAGTTTTAAATCTTGCCTTGTGCGATAAAAGGTTAAGTTTTTAGAAAATATTTTGTTGGTTGTGAGTATTATAAATTTAAAACAGATGTGTGGGATGAGTTAGTCTTAAATCCAATTTTTGTAACTCAAGTTTCCGCCAATCCATAAAACCTTCCCCTAAAATCTACTTGAAAAATAAGTTGTCTGCTATGACACTACATGATCAGCATTTGATATGTTGCAGAATATACATCAATTATGTCCTTCATACAGTTAATTTCTTAACTTTCTAAAACATTAAACATTAAATGCAACCGATACAAATTTTTAACAAACAAATAACATTCATTGTTTGTTTCAGAGTTAATGATTAGTTTTAATCAATTATTATAAATATAAATTTTACATATAATAAAGTATCTTGGCAGATTTTTTAACAATACATATCTTAATCATGTCTTTTAGTTTAATTTCAAAATTATGGATTGTAGACAATTTATCTTTTGTCTCTTTCTTAGAAAGGATTACATTTCCTCCAGGAGTTGTCTCTATGAACAATATTCATAAATATTTTTCTATTGATATTGTATCAAAATATCATTATTAAAATAATCCATGGCCTAAATAAATAATAGGTTTTAATTAAAACTGTAGCAATGTTCCTTTAAATCCTTATAAGGGAAAGTTAGATAACTATGTAAATGAGACATTATCATAAAAATGGCTCATAAAGTGAACTAAATGAAATTTATTTAAAACAAAATAATATTCTGAAGTAACAGAAGAATGTATAGTAGCCATTAATTTGTTACAACATTAATTGAAATAAATTTTTGTTAGCTGCTTAAAACCCATGTTATGCTATTGGTTGAATTTAATTATTTTAATTTTATTAAATAATTAATTATTCTTCATAGTATTAGATAATTTAAAACCTAGAAGAGTAATTTTAATCATTGCTTTTTATATCTATAATTTCCTGTCAATTCATTATTTTAATGCTTGTATTTCTTTAGAAGTTAATGCTTATTTTTCCAGAGTGATTGTGTGTTTGATCTGTAGTTTCATTTGACAATAAAATAATTTCAAAATTGTATTGTTATAGATTTTTTGAGTCCTACAGGAATACTTCTTGGTAACATCGTTTCTCTGATTTTTTTAAACTTATATTTCAACAGACATTTGGTTTGGCATTTTCAGTTTCATATTTGAAGTACTGCATAATAGAACATCATAAAGCTTTATTATTATTCAAATATAAAATTAAACAGAATGGATGTGACGATTTGAAACATTTTTATATTTTTGAAATTTAGTGAGGTGGGGTTTAAATAAAACTAAAGCAGTAATTGAAAGTTGAGTACTCACAAAATTCATTTTTCCAATTTGAAAATTCAAAAATTATTGTATAGTACCAACAACATAAACTTTTATTTGATGTGTTGTCAGATGATTTAATTTAATGCCTTTTTTAAATTTAACTATATTAATTCACACAATTAACTAAAGAATTCACATTCATTGTTTATTAATTTTTGTGTGAATAAATCAAATATGTTATTTGGAATTTGATAATGATGACAATTTTGAATTTAAAATGTATTTACGTACACTAAAACCAATAAACAATAGCTAAAATATTATTGAAAATAAAGTTTTTGGAGTTTCAATTCCTTATTTTATAATTTTATTAAAACATATTCTTAGAATATGTGTATTAGTGATAAGTGATGTAATTTATTATGGAATTGCAGCAGACCCTTTGTTAACTACTTTTTTTAAAAAATATTTGGGCTTTTTAAGAAAAATTGGGTACTCTGATAAATAAACAAAATTTGGTATAATTATTTTATACAACCACGTAATACAGACCAGTATTTGTGGTAAGTGTAGTAGCATCTCCTTATACACTACGTTCTTGGTATTGTAGTGCATGCCTCTACAGTTTCATCCTATACCTACTCTAGGGTGTACTTATTCTAGGAATTATTATGAACAAAATTGTTAATATAAGTGGTAGAATATACTGGTCCAGGCATTAGAATATCGCCATTCAGTTGTACTGTTTGTACACAAAATCTCTGCTCATGGCTAGTAAAATTTGTTTTATTGACAATACATATACGAAAGCTTTCCATTTTTGAGCTGTAAATTTCCACTAAATTAAGTGGGTAAACTGAGGGTCTGCTGAAGTAATCTATTGAGGAAGTTGTTGGTACATACTACGCTAATAAAATCACTTAGGTAACAATATAGTTGTGCACAAGTATTAGTGTTAGTCTTAAATTAATCATCCAAAACCTTGTCATAAACTATATTCATATATATTTTTTATTTAGTATTTGTTAGTATTTGTATTGGAATTGTACAACCTATTAACTTTTATAAAGTAACAAATACTCCAATCTTAATCTTAGGTGTTACCAGGATTAGTGAAAATTGTAAGAAATTAAGAAACAAATTTTAGTTTCTAAAAGTTCTAAAAGAGAACAATAATTGGTTCTATGCACTGAGTTTTCTGTATTAAAGTATTCTTAGGAGTTGTTCTTCAAACGGTAAAAATCTGTTGATAATAGAAAAAAATACTAAATGTCTCACTTGGAACAGTGAAGAATACTTGCAATGAGCTGTAATTAATTCTTAAATAAAAATTATATAAACTGGTTTACAAACTCAAATTTATATATTTTGATTCTGTACATATGTTTTTTAATTAAAAGGAAAAATTAGGTACTGGTCACTCATCTGAAGCTTCGATTTTAACATGGGGCTAAAGTATATACTGCATTATAAATAGAAAACAACTCAAATCCATAAATGTTCATTTCAGAAACTTAGGTTTTAGTGTCTCAGTGCTAATGAATTGTTACTATATATATGATTATGTATTGATATTAATTGTTTATACAGTAATTTATATTTAAAATACATTTTTATATATTCAAAAGAGACATTTTATACATACAGGCCAGTGGCTCTTGAGGTCTGATAGAATAAGGCTAAAAAGGGATCGGCCTATCCTTCTTAAAAAATGTTCTTATCTCAATAAAATTTGTTTAATCAGTTCCGTATAACTTTGTTTTGGAACAGGAACTTTGTAAAAGTATGTCAATAGCCTTCATATTTTCATTCAAACTTCAGTAATTTATTTGTTTTGTTTCGTAAACTGTTAAATTCAAAATTCCATACAGAGGTCTTTAAAGTTGTTAAGACAATACTCAATTATCTACTTTCTTGAATAAAATTTAATCTAAACCTGATAAAGGACATTTCATGCTCTTTTTGTATTCTCTTAAGTGGGAAAAAATTAACTTGTCCTCACTATTTAGTCTACAAGATTTGTAAGTTAAAGTTAACATCCAAAAAGACCGATTCTGTAATGAAGCAATTTCTGCTAGCAGACAAAATACACTGATTAAAAAGTAAAGGATTTAATAATAATAAAAATCCGTTGTAGGGTATTATTTGACCTACTTCTTTATTTAAAGCTATTAGGTACATTCAGGTACATATTACTGTAGGTATAACATCTTCAATACAATCTTTACATAATCTAAATCTATTTGTATTAATATTTCCATGGCCTATTCTAAACCAGAAATGTATATAAAAAAGTTCATAGGTCTATATATTTTAATTCAAGAAAACTAACTATTGTTCTTCTTTCCATGAAGACCATTTGTGGAGTTGAATAAAAATTAGTACAACAAATTAAAATTATTTTTAACGGATCAAGACCAAATTGAATTTTGGGTACTGTGAAAATGGTGCAAGAAAAGGCTCTAGATTTCTCAACATGTCTTTCTAAACACATTATTAGGTCTGAAACACATTAAAAAATTACCAAGTTTAAAATTTTAAGAAAGATATAGCTATTGACTTATTATTGATAATGGGTGATGAGTAGATAGTGGGGTTTTGGACAGTGTTAATGTTGTATGTTACGAAAATTGAACACTACATTTTGAGGATTGAAATCTATCCTCTTTCTCAGGTGTCAAAAAAGTTATTGATGAACATGATAGATTCCAATCTTCAAAAGATGGCGTTAAATTTTTGTAACATAGAACAATGGCACATGTTCTATATCTTTAGTTCTCTATACTCTTGGCTCGCTAATGTTGGCCAAAACCAAAAATTTCATATAATATCAAAACAATTTTTTATTAATTGCAAAAAAATTTGAGTTTTGGATATATTATTGATTTATAGAAGCAAACAGAAAACATGTGATGGAAAATGTTTTTAATTTCGCTTTAGGTCAAAATTAAAATTCCCATACTTTTTTTAAAAGAGTGAAAATATAGTTTGAGTTCTTTGTTATCGCAAAATACCATGCTATTTTGTATGGTTATTTACTATTATAACAAAACAGCTTCAATTTAATTTATTTTGCATTAGCCATTTTTTGTGATTTTATTAATATTTTATGATTAGTAAATCTGGCAAAATTGTATCACAGACATCTTTATTATTTTCATATATACTACATTAGTTAAATATGGGACACATTTGTTCAAAATTACGTTTTTTTTAGTATATCTAATTTTACTGTTTGAATAATAATTGAATAGAGTTAAACTGTTTATGAGTCTTAACTAATAAGGAATAAAAAATGAAATATTTACTGAATTATATTATTAACAATTAGAAATCTTGGTCTTATATATAAATACACAAATTTTAATTTTGTATACTACATTTCGTTATTTTTACTAAGGGCTGTTTTAAATTTGAAAGGTCATGGTCTGTTATTTTGCAAAATAATGTAAAATAGAAAAATTATACGTAGATAAATATAGAAAGTAAATAAATAAATATTATATATATATATATATATATATATATGATTACAAAATCTTTACATTACACATTTTTTAGAAAGTTAATGAACTCTATATTAGGCCTAATACAGTGTAATATTTATCTTCTCATGTTCAGTTATTGCATTTATGCTAAATACTAAAATGTAAAAGAGCAATTTTTCTAAATTGTAATTATTTTTGTTTTAACATTATTTAATTGTAACAAATTGCAATTGAATTTTGAGTTTAGCTCCAGTTTTTCAATTAGAAAAGAATTAGGTAGATTGGACAAATAAATATACAAGCAACGAATTTCCAAACTTAGGCATTACAGATTTTTATGCAATAACCATTTAAAGATTACATACATTTAATAACATTTCAGTAATTTGAAGCTACAGCTTAAACTGTTTCTATATGACTACTTTGAGGTAACATGAGTTGCTACAAGATTTCATGGTATTTGATTCTGGATTCAGTAATATTTCAGTAATTTCTGTTGAAACTATAAAATATTATTTGGGTGGAGCTGTGAAGTTGAAGAGTGAAACCATTTATTAGTAAGTACCTATGAGTTAATGCTAATATTTATTCAATATTCCATTATATTTATTTGAGAAGTTATGAGATTTCTGTAGGTAGGTATAATAAATACATAGTACATAAATACATTGAATCTTGAATCTTGAATAGCAGGTGTTCTGAATTTGTTGGTTGCCCATGCGGGCTGTGTGTAAAAAATGAAAATATTTGAGTAATAGTATTGTTTTTTATGAATAACTTTACTTTTATCAAATCAACATAACACTATTTTTTGCTAAAACTGTACAATAATGTTGTTTTTATTGACTGTAACGGGTATGAATTATGTAGAAATTTTATTTGCTGTAAATGTTTATGAATGTTGTAGTTAAGTAAATTTTTAACATTATGTTGAAACTTTATAGGCTACTTGGGTAAGGAGTGAGAGCCTATTTTGCCTATAATATCATTTATAAATCTCTGAATTCTTGGATAAATTTATTTTGTGTAACAATTAGGAAGTATCTAATATTTTTTAACAAAATAAATAATGTTCTTTTTTTGTAGAAAACGTAATTTCCACATGAGGTTCAATTTGTTAAATTAATTTAAATTCCATTTCTTTTTTTACACAACATTTTGAAAACAATGTTTAAGCAACTGATTATAACCATGGTTAAAATTGTGTATATGTTTTTAATATGTTAATTAATGAGCAAATATTTGGTTTTTAGTATCTTTAAGCAATGAAGAATTTTACTTGTAATAAAAAAAATCAGTTACAGAAAATATATGGAAACCTTTTCACAGACTATACTAAAATGAAAAATGTTGTATAACAAGACCACAACAAAGAACGATATCCGGAATTTATATTGCATTAGTGTTTTTACATATCTCAAATCAGAGACTATATTATAAATCCAACTCTTGTCAAAATAATTATATTTATTTTATAAAATTACTTTATAACACTTCTTTTGACAACCATGCAATAAAAATACTAAATTTAAAACATGCTCTTGAGAAAAAAGAACTATGGAAAGAATAAATTATGCACTTTCTTGTTAACAATACAGATGTAAGTAAGGATTTAAATTTATATTTTTTGTTATTTTGCTAAAGAAGTGACAATGTTTTTATTTAAACCAACATATAAAACCAGAAAAGAACAGAAAAACAACTGTAGTATTTTTGATGGATTTTGTAGTGGTAGTACATAGAAAGAATAAAATATAGTAATTGAAAAACAACTTGTAAATTGACTATCAAGGTTTGCTATTATCAGAATTTTTTACATTTTATTTTATTCTAGTTGGAAGAAAAATTTCAAATATAAAAACATTATTTATTTGTTTTTACAACATTTGATTTGATTAAATTTTTAATGTATTACTTAATCTTTTAATTTATAATTTTAATTTATAGCTTGATTATAAATAGTTATTTTAAAATTTATCTTTTATAATTATTTTATACTTGGGATGCAAACATCCTAAGTTAATAGGAAAAAACCTATTTCTTTGATAGTCAAAATATTGGATAATGTATACCATCATTCAAAACTTGCATCTGATTGATATATTGATATCTAAAACAGATGTGGCATTATGCACACAAGTATGCGTCTTCAGGGAGAGTCAGCAACCCCTGATTATACAGAGTAATAAATTCTTAACAGAAAGCAAGATAATAGCATAATAGTATATGTAGCACTTAGCTATGTAGGTAAGTTTTCAAAATAACACATACTATGGTTACAAAATTATGTAACGACCAGAACATTGCGATTGCCAACAACATTGCCTGAATTCTAGCAGCTGTTACTTATGACTTGTTCACCGCCTTAATACTTACGAAAGACACCTGTTGATGAAAATTTATTAAAGTTTACTTAAATGTTCTGTTTTCAATACATTTGTAATAATTACAACTGGATTATTAAAAAAGAATTCCTATAGAGTGCTTTGGATGACTGCATTCTGGATAATCACGTTCCTAGTGTATTAATAGACAACAAACATTAATGAACCACAAAAAAATCATGAAAAAAACATGTGCGACGGCCTTCATGCAGATGCCAACAAATTACCAAATCACTTTATCAAATATACTAATAAATATTAATTTTGTTATTTTCTATTAAAAAATTAGGGTTAGCAAATGATGTTACAATGTTTACAGCGATTTGAGCACTTAGATCTTATTGTAGCAGTTGAAAGGATTAAGTAGGAATACAATATTTGTTTATCAGTCCATGTCTTTTTTGTTATACTACCAGGTTAACTATGCTTGGAAAATTGTTAAACATTTTATTAAGCCAACTAATTTTACAAAATGTCTTCACCACATGTTTAACTTATTAAGCAAAGTAAACAAATATGTTATAGCTATCTTATATGACATATCAGATAATCTCAAGAAAATAAAGACAGTAATGAAGAACTGGCTACCGCAAAGAACCATCTATACAATAGAGGAATTCTACTCTTGGAGGCAACTCAATCAAGACCACTAATACTTTTTATAATAAGACTTAACTAATAACGATGTACATCTTATTTTCATTGACGCTACTTGTAATCTTGAAGGTTATCAATAAGGAATCTCTGATTTCTGATCAGTCTTCATAGTGATATGTGAGACACATATGACATTATGTCTTCTATACATTTTTTTATATAGCATTATTTCTTAATTTCTTTGTCTTTTCATCTTTTTATCAGTTAAATTGTAAGATAAACTGGTCCATTAATCAAATTAGCACTTTTAGAAAGTTTTATAATTTCCTTGGTGTAGCAATTAGTTCACATCATTTAATGAGTACAGTAGAACCCCTCATATCCGGCCTCGGTTTTACCGCACCTCGGTTTATCCGGCCACTTCCCGCAAGCCAATATCGAAATTTATTTACCACGGCTTGCGGACGCGCAGTTGCACGCACTAGTCTCCCACGACTCTTGCGTTATTTTGGTGTATCTATTTGTTTACATTTTCCTGTGTTGTCCTCAGTTGAGCTAATAGGTTTAACCTGTAAACAGTTCGTTGATTATTTCCAGTGCGGTTAGTACAGTACAGTACAATTGTTTTGTTTCGTCAAGTGCTGTGTACTGTAGGTTGGTTTATCCGGCCGAATCGTTATCCGGCCAGGGGCTCGGTCCCGTGGTGACCGGATATGAGGGGTTCTACTGTAATCAAACACAACACTTCCAGAAATTAAATAGATTTTATCTCTTAACTTGTCATATACCAAATAATGCAGTGCAAATGTATTACATTTCAATCTTGTTATATTTTACATTTTTTATAAATCTATATTTAAAAAAATTATATTATTGTTTATTCTAATTGTATAATTAAACATTTGAAATAAAGTGATAATAGAATTTGGCCCAGTATTAACAACTCAATCAAAACTGAGAAGTCAATCTTACCTACAATACAAACTGCCAGATTTTTTCCTTTAAAACTGTTTTTTAACAACAGCTGATTTCAGCAAAAGTATGGTTAAGCAATTTTTGCATAATTTATTGATCAGTTACATACTGAAATGAATTTATTGGGCTTCTAACGTGATGTATTTATTGCAGCTCTAAAATAAAATAAAAATTACTTTAACAATTTTGTGACTATTATACAATTAACTCAATCAACACAAACAGGTTAAATTCTGTAGATAACTTGACATAATGTATGGCTTCCGTCTGTCCTACTCTAATTATTTTATTATCCATGCTTCTTTCATTATTTTTCTATTAAATGCCAAAATTTTAATTATAATAAATAAGTGTAGGTTATTATGGAAGCATGTTTTCTTGTTACTTATAGTTCCTTTATTTAATGTTAATTTTCTTTTTTTAAAGGAAGAGATTGATCCTCCTCTTAATGATTATTCTGCCTGTCCTCATGGCCACTTGCTTGTGCCGGGGCTTTATCAAGCAGAATAAGGAGAAGAGTCAATACAGTACAAGGTCGATAATAATGATATAAAAGTACTATGAACAGGATATGAACCTGCGCTATCACTAACTCAAATCCTAAGTCAACAATTTAGACACCTCGGTCATCAGCACTAGTATTTTACTTTTTAATAATATTTGTTTACTATTGATTCTTAATTTGAATCATTGAATCTTGAGTATAGGTAGTATGCTGATCATCCAAAGATAAATAAAGAATAAGCCTAAACTATTATACTGTTAAAATATCAAATAATGCAATGATTTGATAAATACTAAAACTTACTTATACCATTTTGTATAAAAATAACATAACCTATTGTGCTGTAAATTTGTAGCATAAAATTTTTGAAATTTTGGTAAATATAAGAATGACTAAAGCGAAATAGAAAACTTTTGTACATTATGATGATGCAGTATGTAAAACCTTCTTATTGTAATTCAAATTTAATATCATTTGTTGGGAACCAAAAATGTAAGTAGGTATATAAAAATATTTGAACCAAAGTGAGACAAATAATTTCTTTGAGAAATGAAGCACATATAAATATATTACTTTTATAAATGTTTTTGATATGGCATTAGTTCTTAATTTCTTTGTCTTTTCCTCTTTTTATAATTTAAATTGTAAAGGTAAACTTGTCCATTAATCAAATTAGCACTTTTAGAAAGTTTTATCATTTCCTTGGTGTAGTAATTAGTTTACAAGAAATATAACGGGTGCAATAAAACAGTTACATGGTTATATCATTTAAACATTGTAGCAATAACAGTATAACAATTTCTAAGTATAATTGAGTCAGTCACATTGCGTGTCGGGTTTTATGACCATTTTATTATTTGATTAATATTTTATCTAAAATTCATTATTTTACAATGTTTGACTTTTTATTATGCTGTAGAATTGTTTATTTTTTAAGAACTTATGGAAGCCCTGAGAATGGAGGAAATGATAAATAAGGAATTCTCAAATAATGTGATATAACAGCGTGTAATACCAGCCTTGTGTGTGTGTGTGTGTGTGTGTATACCTGCACATGTGTGTGTGTGTTTTGTAATCTTAGTGGTCAAATACAGTTTTATTAATTTGTGCAGAAAACCTTTAAAATTACTGTTAAAATTAGGAATTAGTCTAAGTGTGTTGTTTTGTTTAATATAATTTATTTACATATCAACTTTAATTGTTGCTTTCTTCAGAAGTACATTACATTGTTTTGTTACAGGTCCAGAACAATAAGCAGGTTCTGTCCTCATTAAAGCGCAAAAGCAGCGAAGGTGTTGATGTGTTGCGTCCTCCAGACAACAATGGTCGAATCAATGCTCGATGGACCAATGACGAACTATTATTGGCAGTTCAAGGTTAGTTATTTAAAAACTATACAACATAATAAATAGTAATAATTACAGTAATTGTAATGCATCCAGTTATGGTTACAATCAAAACTCATCAACTTGAGAGAATTTGAATGGGATTATAAAAGGTTCTTTTTAATAGACTTTGTGTAATTCAGTCCAAGTTAGACCAAAAATGTAGAAATAGTTTTGAAAGTGAATTTAGTATGTTTTCCAAAACTGTGTGACTCAGAGGATGATGTTATTTGTAATGGAACAATTATCTGTAAAACGATATAATTATTCACAATAATCTCACAGTATTACCGTTCTTGTGAGTAATCGTATCTGATTAACCCAATCTAAAGTATTCTCTGTTACTTAAAATTAACTATGGAAATAATCTCATGTACTATATTCCCTGGTCAAACCAGTAAGATTATTGAAAGGAAAAAAGAAAAATGATAAAGAATACTGTTCGCCATATCCTTTGGTTCTACATAACAAATCATCAAACATGTAAACACTATGTAATTACAAATACAAGGTGTGGCTAGAAAATAACAGGATTAGTATTGGCGGAGTCACAGAACGAATGCAAAAAGGCTGAATATCGAACGCTTAGTTACATGATTACGGCACTCCTTCTCGTCTGGCTCCCGAACTTATTTTGCCTCCAGTGCCAGTTATAAGTAGTTAACTTCTAAGTATGCAGAAAGAACAGTGTGAACATCAACTTTCTTTTCAAAGTTAATAAACTCTGAAAATGAAACATTTGTAACTTTACTATAAGTGTATGGTGATGACTGTTTATAACGAACACAAGTGTACGGTGGTGACTGTTTATAATGAACACAATGACTAGTTTAAACTATTTAAAGATGGCCGTGAAGACACAAGTGACGACACATGCATTGGCAGACTGTCGTCTACCCTATGTCAGCATGTATGGAGAAAACCGAACAATTTGTGGAAAAACAAGTCATGAATCCTCCATTGTGATAATGCTCAAACTCACAAAGTTTTGTCAGTGAAGACTTTTGTCCGAACACAACATTATTGTCTTAGTTCATCCACCCTACTCACCCAACTTGGCCTCCTGTGAATTTTATGTTTCCTAAAGTCAAGTTGGCTTTGAAAGGAATGAGGAGATTTGAGACTGTTGAAGCAGTAAAAGAAAAAGCTATGGAGGGCATGGACAGGTTTACGGAAAATGATTTGCAGCATTGTTATGCAGAGTGGAAAATTCGCATTGAGTGGTGTAGAGATCTTGGGGGAAGCACATTTAAGGGGATAAATATCTGTAAGTAAAATTTGTTTTCAACCTCAGTCCGGTTATTTTCTAATCACACCTTGTTTGATGTGTACAGTTGCTTGCAGAATTAATAAATAGGTGTGAATGTTGAGTTTAGCTCCAGTTCGCTACATTAGCTATGTATGTGTAGTAAATAGGGTTTTTATTTTCATATTTAAACCTGTACATATTCAATTTTAGGCATGAGGAAGTACGGGAAAGATTTCCAGGCTATAGCTGAGGTGATTGGAACCAAGACAGAAGTCCACATGAGGTCATTTTTCATTAACTATCGCCGTCGCTTCAATTTAGATGCTGTCTTACTGGAGTACGAAGCAGAACACGGCCCAATCCAGGATAATGATGATAAGGTTAGTTATTTATGTAATTAAATACCTTTTTGAAAGTTATTGTGAATGATATCATGTAGGAATTCATTTTATTTACAAACAGTTCATAATAATCAATGTTCCAGATGGAGGTAGATGTGGTGGTGACTGGTAGTGAAGTAGCCAGCAGCAGCTCTCCCCCCTCTACCCCCTCCAAGCAGTCACCTGTGGTATCCTTCAGCGCCAAAACCACACCCACCAAATGATATCAGCTTCTCAACAAAAATAGGTGATTACTATGTTTAGAAATAATTATTCTACATGTATAAAACATGTATTTTATGTTGAATTGATTGTTAAACAAATTCAGTGGTTCTAAAGTCCTTTTCTGTTGATTCTTTCATTATTTGTTTGAGTTTAAAGGACCAAATAAATTGGGGTCATCAAATAAAAACAGCATATTAAGAAAAGCTTGATTTTATGTTTTTGTAATTGTTCTATTTGTTTGAGTTAGAAGAAAACTAAAGATGGCAAAAAGCACTGAGATTGGTCTTTGTAGTACTTGAACAATTATTTATTGAAATGTGCAACAACATTTTTGAATTCTTGAGCAAAATTAGTAGTATTTTTAAATTTTTATGGGGCAATATACAAAAAATGGATATGAAATCTCACCTACTTTGATTATAACTAATGCATAGACTGTCACAGCTGAATATAAGGGCAATTGTAGAATGATGTCTGATTAAAATATTAAATTAGCTACATCTTTTGGAATTTACCTTTTTTTACAAAACAACACAGTATTTTCCTAGATGTGCAGCTCCTTTAAATTGGTGTCATTTCAGGCTTTAGGAGCTAATATTAAGACATTGTCATGTCACACATGACCACTTCAGGACAGTTTCATAGCGATTGGTTTTGCTAAGTGCACAACCAAAAAATATACATTGCTAATTTATAATGCAAAGCAATAACTACTTAAGTTACATAGTTACAACTTAGTTACCACATCAGTGTCATTGTCAATTGCTTCCTCATTTACAATGTTGCTCACAATTAATTTAGTAAAACACAAAGAAATGACCGCACATATTTTATAATTAGTAATAGTTGTCTAACAGTGATAAAAACAGGTTAGCCATTTTAAACTGAACTCAAAATCAATACATGATACAATCAAAAGACTGGACAAAACATAGCGAAAGAGAACATTTAGATGGACAGACAGGCAAACATACTATTTTGACATTTAGATCTCAAAGTCATCAACAATCTTCATTGGACCAAGAGAAACATATGTAGGAAGTTTAAAATCTTAAACCCTTCTACCAAGAGTTATGGCACAGACATGTAGATGGACAAAAAAATGGTTCAATTTTAAAACCTTGTCAGGTTGTCTATACAAGGGTGGGCTGAAAAGTAGTGCACATTTATGCTTGTAGAATGCTAACAAAAAGAAATAGCGAGATTGGTTAAGTAAAGTAAAAGTGAAGTAAAGTACAATTCTTAAACTTTACAATCATTCATTTATTTTTTAACATAGTCACCATTAAGATTAACACATTTATCCTAGCGTGTAACAAGTTTTTTTATTCCGTCACTGAAAAATTCTTCATCATTTTCTCGAACCTAGGATGCAATAGCTGCTTTCACCGCATTGTCTGAGGTGTAATGTGTACCCTTGAGATCTCTCTTGAATAGAGGGGAAAAAATAAAACCATAGGGGGCTAGATTGTGGCAATAGGGAGGGTGTGGAATTGGTTCATTCAAAAAACTTCAGCTTTCTCATTGCCTCTTCAGTTGTGCATGAAGTGTGTGGACAAGCGTTATCTTGTTGCAGGATTAGTGGCTCTAGACTACCTCTAACACGACATGGCCGGGCCTGGAAGTTTCTCATGACATTTTGCAGCATATTGACTGGTATTCCTTCGATTTCGTCCCGAATTCGTTTTTTTAGGGCAGGGATAGTTCTAGGTGGATCTTTCTAAAAAACTCTTGTTTTTAAGTAACCCCATAGAAAAAAGTCACAGGCTGTCAAATCTGGAGAGCGAGGGGGCCAAGGGATATCCCCGTTTCAGGGAAATGACGCCACCTGGAAACAAACCATTCACAGCATTCATAGCAACTCTTGCAGTATGGCTTGTTGCCCCATCTTGTTGGAACATTGTGTGTTCATTTACTGGAAAACGGGAGAGTTGTGGCGTAAGAAAGTTCTGGATCACTGCAACGTAACACACAGAGTTAACAGTCACAGCACTTCCATTGCTATCCTCAAAGAAAAATGGGCCTATGATTCTTCTGCTGACATTGCGCACCAAACCGTCACTTTTTCAGCATGAAGAGGTGTTTCATGGAGTGCGCCAGGGTTTTCCTCAGACCAGTATCTGAAGTTTTGTTTATTAACAAAACCAGAGAGGTGGAAATGGACCTTATCGCTCATCCACAAGTTGTTTACTTGGTCGACATTTTCTTCATGTCATCTGGCCATTTCCTCACAAAATTGTAATCATTTCTGATGGTCAGTTGGTTTGAGAGATTGTACAATCTGTATTTTGTATGGGTGAAAATTTAAATCTTGATCCTTCTCACCGAAGTGTTACTTATTCCAAGGCGTAGAGCATGTTGTTTGGCAGATCGGCGTGGACTTCTGAGCATTGCCTGTTGAACAGTAGCGATATTTTGAGGGGTTCGAACGGTTTTTTGCACTCGCACCTCGTTTTTTAGACGTTGTTCAAGGTTGTTTATCCACAAACGAATTGCGTTATCCGAAGGAACAGGCCTGTTGCGCGGTATGTTGAAATGGCGTCGAAAAGCACGTCGCGTTTTCACCAAACTCTCACCATTCGTATAATACGCTATAACAGCGTAACTGCGATGTTTACCTGTCCAACGATCCATCTCAACTAAATGGCGGGACACGCAGGTAGAAAGGAGCTAGCCACTTTACCCCCACCACTCACGTTCCAACTGTCAAGGCCATCTCCAATCTTCCCGTTTCACTGGCTAACCCTGTATTTCAGTCTCTATGTATTGAGACGAATTTACCGCCGCGCCTTGTTCCAGATAATCGATCAAAAGAAAGTCATCTCCTTCGTCTTGGTAGTGCTGCAAAAGTTGCTGTCAGCATTCCATTTGACGCTATTTATTCTCGTCTGTTAAACTGTGTGGCACCCATTGAGCATAGATTTTGCGGTATCCTAATTGTTGAATAATGAAACCAACGTTCCTATGATATTCCAACATGGTTTGCAATACACTGTTGAGTGATTCGACGATTACTATGAATTAAATCATGAACGAGTTTGTGATGCTTATTGTCTGGGCAGTGATCGTATGTCCACTGTGTGCTCCATCAACAATTATGGCTTTACCAGGCTTACAACCACGAAATTTTATCTTCCATCGATTGACAGTCGATCTATCAACAGCATCGTTACTGTAAACATTCTTTAAACAATGATGGATTTCAGTAGTATTCACTTTTTTAGCAGTTAAAAATTTAATAACAGCTTGTTATTTACATCTAATTGACATAGTATTTGAATCGGTCTGCAAGGTGCTAACAATACAATGGACTAACACAAGGTTTTCAAACTGCACATGCGTGTAGATAAGGAATGGTACTTACGAATGCCACCAGGTGCGCTTCTATAGCTCATTTCAATCCGGTTTTACAAGCATGTGTGCATTACTATTCAGCTTACCCTCGTAGTATAAAATGAGCATACTGCCTATTCTTGATAGATTTGGCCTAGCAATAATTTGGCCTAAACATATATTTTACAGTTTTAATAACCAATAATAACAGAATGATATCATTGACTTGAATTGATTGCTAATGTAAACCCGTAATTTTGTGTAGGATATATAGCAAATAATTAGTAGCATATTAAATGTTTTAAATATATATTTAGGTTGTTAAAAAGTTATAATGAATTAATTGTAACAAATCTTACAATAATGTATATATGAATTACAATTGTATATATTTTATGTTTATCATGATATTGCTGTTGTACTAATGTAATAAATGCGATATTTAAATGGTTTTAAATACATTTGTCAAAAGAACCTTTTTACAGCTCTTGTTAATCATGGTGCTGCACACAATTATACTGTTATACTATCTCTAAACTAACTCTTCTGTTTTTTTTTGTTTACAGATAAGTGACATCACGGTCGATTCTCAGTCAATCTGTATGTAAATAAGCCTTATTGAAAAGTAACCTCTGTGTACATACTTTTCCATCGCCATTGTTATATATATACATAGTGTGTTGACTATGATGTCAAGGTTAATTTTACAATGGTCTATAGTATCATACAGCTGATCCAATGTTTAGTCTAACAACCATGTTGCATTTTGGACTGTGTATGCTTGGACATTTTTTAATTACTCACTTAGAATCAGAAACAACTACTTTTTATTTCCTAGTTTAAAAAGATGAGATTAAATAAGTAATTTCATTACTATGACAGATGTTTCTATTTTAACAAAGAAATAAAATTCATAGTAAACATTCTGTGAATTTATTTCACAGTAAACTGATGTGGGTTACTTTAATTTAATTTGTTGTTACATTTTACCAGACTCACACTTTCAACATTTCTAATGTTTAGTTTTGGTAATTAAAATATAAATGGTTTATTTTGTGATATTTAACACATTTACAACGACTGGAAATCCACTTCAAAATTTATTTTGCTTTTGTGATTTAGAATCATAAAATAAAAAAAAACAAAATCTGTATTTTAAATATTAAAAATCATGAAAAATTTATGTTAGATTCAAACTTTTACAAAAAATATTTAGTCTGTGGGTTTATTATCTTTTAAGTGTATCCTGAGGAGTGCTTGATGGACTTCCATTGTGTTATGCTATGTATGGATATTAAATAATCTATTGGGTATATCTCTCAAACTTTTATTCGGTTGTGGACAATAAACTAATATTTCCATTATCTAATACACAAATGTGTGTTTTAACTATTTTACAATAGTATGTAATAAATATATCCATCAATTTGTTTTGTAAAAATGTTTTTTTCATCACACAAGTCCAATAGTCGTGTTTAAGCTAATGGGTAAATGATATTTCTAGGCAATATTATATTATGCACACGTTTGCATTCCATCAATTAGAAACAGGCGTATTCTTAAAAACATTCATAACAAATTGGCAGTAACATGCAAAGCTTAGCTTTCACCAACAGATTACAAGCCGTTGCAAATGTGTTAAAGAGTCATCTTTTTGTAGTTACTGACCTGTAAATAAAAATGCATACATTTAAAAATTTAGTAACTGCACACCTTTTAATAAGCTTTTAATGTTGTACATCAACTGTCCAGTGTGCGTATAAAATAGTGCAAACTTGTTGTAGTTTTGTATAATAATATATTTTTACAAATTTTTATTTGTTGTAATTTTTAACTAATATTGTATCCAAATTGCTGGAACATGTAGCTATTAACATAGTGTCTTATAGTTTGTTTACAGTTCCTTGAACAGTATTTTTATAAGCAGACCTGTAAAATATGAATTGTCATTCAGAAAAATATTAAATTGGTGTACGGTACTGTCCTATTTATAAATAAATGCCTCATGCATATTGGCAGAAACATATAAAATCAAAGCTATTAGTTGGCTTTAAATATTTGTTTAATAGTTGTACAAGTAATCCATACACGAGGAAATAAATCATGCAGTTTGATGTGCAGCGAAATAAATAAAATGTGAGAGTAATGATCATGGAGTTTATGACTTTGATTCACCATTCTTTAAATTGACTAAAAACTTACATGAGGAGTATTCATCTTGGACACAGTTCCAATACACTTAACACTTTCTGATACTCTCCAAAATTTCAAATACAGATTGATCAAAAAGTTTGCCTCTGCTATTTTTTTTATAATTGATATAAAAAAGAGAAATACTGGGGAACTTTTCCAAAATTTAGTTGGAATGCTCTCCCTCTAATGGTAGAGAAGTGCTTCCAACTCAAAATTTGATATGGGACTTCTTTGTGATCAAGTATGTGCAACAGAAATTTAAGTAGCCTATCTAGCACAAATATTAGCTTTTTATCTGCTATATTTTATTTTTGTGAATAATGTAGCTTTAGACATTTGGATTAAAATTAATAAGTACTATTTTTAATTATGTTTAAATAATGCTTTGCCTGGGATACTTTTAAATAAAGTACAGGACAACCCCCATTAAAAAATTTCAGTCTCCAACAGAGATATAAAAGCAGGTTTTTGTCTTGCTGTTGGGGATTAAAATTTAATAATGGTAACTGTCATTTATTTTCATTTTAAAATTTCTTGCAACACTTGGGAAATAAGTAAAGGTAAATAATACTCCAGTTCATATGACAAAATTCATAATTTTGTTGTTTTCCTTCTAATGTTGTATCTTTTTACTATTTAACAATTTTGTGACTGATGAGCAACCCTTCCCCTTTGGGACACCCTTTTAAATTTTTCAATACACTATAGATTAAATCCTGCTATGGGAATTACTCTGTACGTGAAATTTAAATACAGTAAAAGTTAGATTCTGCTGTGAAAAATCAACCTGAACTAGAAACTATGCTTTGGTAATAATAAATATATCAACGTAATGCTTTGTGGTTGTTACAAAGCCTTTGGACTTCAGTTTAGTGTGTAGTGTGAGACAATTGATAATTGTTGTGTTAGATAATATTGCACTATCTCTCATTTCTAAAGACATGTTTTATTTTCTACTGAAGGAGTTGTATCCACATTGAAATCTGCTGACTTGTACATGAGAAATGTATCTACAGGAGAATTAATTATAACTATATTTACTCTTTGATAGGGAGTATTTGAAAAAGTTGTTTTGGAATTTTTAAAGTGGATTATACGGTTTTTGTATGCCTATTAAATTAATATTTAAAGAAATAGGAATAGGACTGGCTTAAAAACATATCAAATAATTTATTTGTCACCCTAAGGGCTAAATGATTAATAGTTGTGTTTTAAATTTAAAATTATACTGTTTTGAATGGTTATTTGGTTAAGGATATTGTTTGTATATGAAGTATTGCTTTTTATTTAGGATTCACTGAAACTGATGACAACTGTTTACTTATTAACGCATTACAGTGTGAATGTTGGTTAGGTACACCTATACCTATTAAATGAACTATTATCACTGATAGAAAAATACACAAACTTACTTGTAAAGAAATAAATAAATACAACTTTATAATCTCACAAGCTTTTAATTGATATAAACAGTTTGTTACTTATTATTTTTATGAAATTTGGTGGGTAGTTTAATATAGAGAAATTTAATAGTGTCGATGTTGTGTATATTTTTACACATTAATGTAACTTTATCTGAACAAAGACTGCATGTTATATTCAATATTTATTTAACGTGTCATTGGAATGTATTTTGGATTTCCTTTAGTATAAAGAAGAGTTAGTGGTAAGAAATGTCCTTGTATAAAGCAATGGTTGTGTTATTCAACTTAAACACGTAAGTTCAAATTATGAAAGATCTGTCTGCATTCCGCACAGCTTGTTGACTTGTACAGATTTGAGAAGTGTACACTGAGTATTTTTAGGCTTAGTCTTAGTCAATAACGTTTATAGATATATCAGCACGTTTTGATTCTGTAGTTACTTTCTGATGTTTTATCCGTTAGCAAACATGCAAACAATATATTGCAATGTAAATCTAACTTATTTATTGTGTAAAAGGTTTATTATGTTCAGTTTTAATGGATGCTTTGTGTTATTTTTATTATATTATTTTTATAAATAAGAAAACGGTATATTTTAGTTTAAAAAAATTTTAATTGTCTTTATGGTGCAGTAGTGAAAGTAATTATGTTACATACTAAAAAAAGCCTATGGTGTTTTGAGTCTTGGTTTTCTTTAATTAAATAGTAAAACTCTGCAAACATTCGAATTAATTTCAATAAATGTTTATTTTTGTAGTAGATGGACTCACTAAGTAGTAAATGCTATAAATAATGCCATTATGGTCATAATGTAATATTCATGATCTGGTTCTAAGTACAATACAGATGATAAATGTATTGTTGCCACACTTACCTATTTTATTGATGTGTAACCTAGAAAAAATAGGTTTTATATTGATCACAATGAATCTTGAGCTTGTCAAAATATTTTTAACGATAAAATATTCTTTAGATTTAGTTTTGTCAGTTTATGATTAAGATAAGTTGTGAAAATGTTAAATGGAACAAGTATTTAGACTGTTTAATTAAAATGTTACCTACCTTATATTGTTTCATTTATTTATCCTGTAGAAAAACGTGACAGACATTTTAGGTAGTCATACTTCTAATCGGTTGGTTTTAAATAGACAATACTAAATTTAATTATACTTAACAACTTTGCTGCTTTCAAATTGTTTTAATATTGGTATTTGGATATTGAACACTATATTTGAAAATAACAAATGAATAATGAACACTTTATTGTTACCAACAGATTTAAAGGTTATGAACAATGTCATATAAATAATTCAATCATATGCTTTATAAATATTTGTGCATTATAAAAGTAATGTAGATTATTTTATTGTGACACGACTATTTATTGCAGCACACTTAGACCGGTCGGATAATGTGGTGGGGATTCTGCCCTTCCAAACGCGCCAATTCTCAGTTCGCTCCAAGCAGCAGGAGTGGTAGGACGTGTCTTACAGGAAGTCTGTTTTTCAATTGTGTCATCATGCTATAGAGTGCCCACTGGAACAGCTTTACACGATCAGTGTTGTGTGTGGCTTGAGAAGAATTCAATGGAACCGCACTATATATGCTTCAAGAGGCGTTTGAGGAGGAATGCATTTTGAGATCTCAATGCAGTATGTGGCACACACAATCTTCTCCCAAACTCAAAAAAGGTGCGCATTAGCAAATCTTGTATCAAAACAATGCTCATTGTCATCTTTGACTTTAGAGGAATCATCATTTTAAGATTCTATGGCAAGGACAAGCTGTCAACCTACATCAGGCCTTAAATAAAAAACGTCTTCAAGCTCCACCACGGCAATGCCCCCAGCCACATCACCTTTGTCGTTATCCACTATTTGTCCCAGAACAATAGCGCCATGGTGCCCCAGCCTCCTAACAGCACTGACTTGGCTCTGTATAGATATGTTTTGTACCCCCGAGTGAAGAGAGAGCTGAAGGGAAAGCACTGGGAGTTGGTGGAGAACGTCTAAGCTCACATTACAAGGATCCTGAGAGGATCTAGGATCCTTTCTACTCTAGGAGTTCCAGGGTGCTTTCCAGGCATGGCACAATCATCTCCACAGATGTAATGATGCAAGAGGAGACTATTTTGAAGAATTTTAACCTTTGGTAACAATAAGATGAATAAATATTTTTTTAGAAGATGTGCATTCCTTTAATAATGCTGCACCCTGTAGTTTGTTTTGAGCTGATTTAAGAAATACAGGTTCAAAGGTTGAGACAGCTTATTGTAAAATCATAAGCTTAGGACTACATGGCTATATTGGGTTTTAGATAGTTTAAAAAGGTACATCTAATTTATATTTGCTTTAAGTGGTTTATTCATGAATTTTCACTTTATCTAAATTTTGAAAATTATAAATAATTACATTAAAAATGTATAAATTACACTGGCAGTTTTATAAGCAAAGGTGCATCGCAAAACTGGTGAACAGTCTTAACTTTTTTTGGAATATTTGAGTGTTTGAGGAAGTTTTATAAACAATTATACCAGATATGATAATTGATGGAGAATGACAAATTATGATTATTACTTACTTCAAAGGAACAAAATTCAATAAATTTTTAGCTAAATTAAATTTACTAGTTTTATCAAATCAAGGTTAGTAAGCGAAATGAAAGAAAATTTATTCTGTTAAGAGACAAAATAGGAACTATAAAATCCTCTCAACAACTTGCCTTAAAATAATGATCATGTTTACATTAAATAAATTGCAATACTTACGTATTTATACTCTTATTTAGCAGAGACACTCGTTTTCAAACAAATAGTTCTCTACCGCCCAAGTGCCACACCTCAAGGCCACCCATCACTTTACTTTCCAGCCCAGCATGAGTTTGTACCCCCCACCCTGCCTGAAATGCACTTATCAATGACTGATGTTTGCTGGAAGAATATTCCACAACTGACAGGCAGAAACTATAATGATTTACTAAAAGTAGTTTTTTTATCAATCGGAATAGATAATAAGGACTTTTATGTCTTGTACTGGTTCATTTATTTCCTGCATAAATTGAACATTGTTTGGAATACAAATGGGGTAATTTTTGTTACTATTATTATTGTCATATAAATAAGTAGGTGTTGGTGATTTGAAGGTTAGTAGTGATTTGTTCTAGTAAAGATATTAAAAAAAAATAATACTTAACTATTTTTATGAAGTACAGTAGTAAAGAATTTTATAAATTTGAATCACTGCTGGCCTTTATAGTTGGTACTGATACTTTTGTTTATCAAAACCTTGAAAATAAACGAAATCAATCTTAGCCAGTGACAAACATCTATTGATATTTAGGTGGTAGAAAATATTCTCTCTGTTTTAAGGGCATTATTCAAGGAATGTATAAACACTTGTATAAGTATACATGAAACCCCGTTCAAATAACACAGTAAAATATCCCTTTACACGTTTAGTTTGTTATGAAAATAACTGCAGGCTAGTCTAAAATGTTTAAACTTAATTTGAAACCAACAAAGTAACTTTGTCACGTATGTTGATAAGTTACTGAAAAATGTACTATTAACTTTCTATGCATACTCTGTTTATTTCTGTAAGCCCAATGTAAGAGGAGTCACTTTTTAACGAACAGAAATTAAGACCACCAATTGACCAATGTTCACAATTTCCAATAGTGATTTATAGGCAGCAGAGCTGGAGTTTTACATAAATACACAAACCCACTAGGTCTACTAATTCATCACTTATCTTGCGTACAGACAAATAGAAATCAAGACTCCCAATTGACCAATGTTCACAATTTTCATTAGTGATTTATAGGCAGCAGAGCTGGAGTTTTACATAAATACACAACCCGCTAGGTCTACTAATTCATCACTTATCTTTACATAAATACACAACCCGCTAGGTCTACTAATTCATCACTTATCTTGCGTACAGACAAATAGAAATCAAGACTCCCAATTGAACAATGTTCACCATTTTCAACAGTGGTGTAGAGACAGTTGAGTTAAGAGTTTCACATAAAAACACAACCCACTAGGTCTACTTTGACACTTACCTTGTGTACAGACAAATAGAAATCAGATTTCCTACATCAGCATCTGGTGGAAAAAGCTTCATTATATGTTCTGCCAGTAATATAAATAAAGTACAGTCTGGGTGTCGAAGTAGTGGGACATACCGCATTATACCACAGTTTCATTTTATTGAGTATAGCAATATTTGACACCAAGAGCTTTAAAAACCTAAAAAAACCCTCATTTTCTTACGGTAAAATATGCTAAGACCTGGCCTACTACTACTAATAAACAAGTTTATTTGTTAAAATATGGCATGTCAAACTCTGCCATATTAAACTTAAAGCCTAAACATTTTACTATTGTTTTAGTTACCTATGGCTTAGAAAGATTTTATAGAAAAAAGTTCCATTTTACTACTTTGTTATAAAATGAAAACTATTTGGAACTGTTCTAAAAAGTGTTTAGTACAGCACTTCTTGATGTTTACAGAAATTCGATTTTGTTTACATTTACCTATTTTGTAGAAACTAAGTTTACAATTAAAAAATGCTATATACTGTATTATTTTTTTTAAATAAATAGAAAACATTCTAAGTTTAAAAATGTTTTGTTTAATTATCCTCACATTGTCCTACTTTTAACTTTAAAACTACGAATTAAAAAAAAAATCTATAAATTCATCAATTCAAAATAGCAATTTTGTGAAATGAAAAACATATTCCACAGTGAGTAGTCAGGGGATACATGAATACATACAGAATTAGTATTCTTCTTTGCTCTCTTTTTTCTTCCTCCTAATGTATTCCTAATACTGTTACATTTCAATTTCCCATTTGTTGTATACTTTTGAAAGAATGATAAAAATGATAGAATATATTTCAACACTTTGAAAAAACAAAGCCTGGATGCTTAAAAGCCCGTTTTCATGGAATTATTGGTTTCCTAAAAATTGCAGAAAAAACCCAAGTACAAAACTAGTTGAGACTATGTGTCAGAATACTTTGAATCAGAAGTTTAAAATAATAAAAAATGCAGTACCTTTCGAGAGAAGAAAATGGAATTTATACTGACTGAATGGTATACCTAAAATAAGTTACTAAAATGGCACTATGGCCTTGGTGTAACCTAAATAGCTTTAAAATATGAAGGAGATGATGGGGAATCCAGAGTACATTCAGTAAAATATATAGTACTTTAATACAAGTACTATAAGTACTACAAAACTAAGTACAATAAATATATATAGTTATAATCTATTGATTTTTTACCTTTATATTCAGTTACAGAAGATAAGTTTTTACTGTACAATGAAGTTTGTATTACTGTTAGTGTCTGATGTTACAATTTAAATATGTTGATGTCCATGTGACGTCCAGTCCACAGCACCAAATCTGCAATATGTACTAAATAATTTGTTTGAAATAAAATGTTTATAATCAATATTTCAAACACACTGCATGAAATCTTGTGTATGTAAAATGTAAATGGATTGTATTTTACTATATTACCCAAATGTGGAACTAATTACCAAAATATCAAAAAAGTCTAGGCTGGTTTTAAATTGTTTCTTTATACAACATCCAGGTCCATATTTAGGCACATGATATTCCGTGCTTATGCTTAGGAGAGTGATATTTGGGGGGAGAGGGCAAAGTTTTTAATTTTCACAAACATAACTAGTAGTTACTTGTGACTTCAAATACAATTTTGTAGACTTAATGGTATGAGCACTTCTGGTTCAAGTAAATTGTATTTCTGATGTTCATGATGGGTTTGCCGTTTGTATTGCCACAATTAAGGAAATATGCCGAAAATTGTACATTCATGGCCATTGTAACTTACTCCGGTCTTAGCATTTTTGTGCTATTGTTGATCTTTTTTTATTTCCTCGATCAAGAAAAAAATATTAATACACAGATATGAGAAGACTACTTAAGTCAAAAGACAACTAAGGTATGTTTTATAACAATTTTTAAATTTATATTAAAAGTTAGATAATAACTTTGATTTTGATATTTGCATTACAGTATAATTGGTCCAGTAATTTTATGTTGTAATACGTCAGTGTGAACTGTAAGTGGTTAACTGTATCGTAATCGTAATTGTAAATCCCATTACGTTATGATAAAAATTAACGGAGTTAAAGTGCATGAAGTTTAACAATGTTATTATGGGAAAATATCTCACAGGTGTTTTACTACAGCCGGCTTTTAAGAGGCAACACCGCCCTTGGGCAGTTTGGCGGTTTGCGCGTACAAACGAGCAGGCATCAGCCGCGGTAAATTAACACAACCTCCTCAATTAAATATGTGCTAAATATTAAATGTTTTAAACAGTGGTTTATAAAATGATATGACAAAGATAATGTTTTTGAGAGCTCTGTAACGTGATCAGTGCCGAATTTGTTGAACTACTTCGTCAATTATAAAAGTTAAGATGGTAATTTAATAACAGATTTTTTCATGTAATTCTAAAATTAGATACTCAAAAACATTACACTTGTGCTTATCTTGTATACAAACAGCAAGTTCCTGAGTTATGAATGTTCAAAGTTGTGCTAAATATTAAATGTTTTAAACAGTGGTTTATAAAATGATATGACAAAGATAATGTTTTTGAGAGCTCTGTAACGTGATCAGTGCCGAATTTGTTGAACTACTTCGTCAATTATAAAAGTTAAGATGGTAATTTAATAACAGATTTTTTCATGTAATTCTAAAATTAGATACTCAAAAACATTACACTTGTGCTTATCTTGTATACAAACAGCAAGTTCCTGAGTTATGAATGTTCAAAGTTGTGCTAAATATTAAATGTTTTAAACAGTGGTTTATAAAATGATATGACAAAGATAATGTTTTTGAGAGCTCTGTAACGTGATCAGTGCCGAATTTGTTGAACTACTTCGTCAATTATAAAAGTTAAGATGGTAATTTAATAACAGATTTTTTCATGTAATTCTAAAATTAGATACTCAAAAACATTACACTTGTGCTTATCTTGTATACAAACAGCAAGTTCCTGAGTTATGAATGTTCAAAGTTGTGCTAAATATTAAATGTTTTAAACAGTGGTTTATAAAATGATATGACAAAGATAATGTTTTTGAGAGCTCTGTAACGTGATCAGTGCCGAATTTGTTGAACTACTTCGTCAATTATAAAAGTTAAGATGGTAATTTAATAACAGATTTTTTCATGTAATTCTAAAATTAGATACTCAAAAACATTACACTTGTGCTTATCTTGTATACAAACAGCAAGTTCCTGAGTTATGAATGTTCAAAGTTGTGGTTTTGTTGACAAGCGCCGAAAACCGATAACCATTTTCTTTCTTACCAAGATAAAAACTGGAAGTTATTATTTGTAAATAATTTAATTTATATGTCTAAACGTAGAAGAGTTGTCGTCATTGTCTCATCAGGTACACAATTATTATAGAGATGGATTATGGGTGGAATAGATTATACTAGGTGACTATTACAGACGTTTATGGTCTCTAGTGTCAAAACGAGTTCGTTTTGAACTTGTTCATCGCAGACTCCTTTTGGATCTCTTCAGACGGACGTTGACTCCAAATTCAAGGGGACAAATTCAGTAAAACTATAAGACTTCAGACGCTGCGCTGGGTGTAAGGTGAAAGGAGCTAAACTGTTAAGCTTAGCTTAACATATGCCAACCCAATCAAACCCAAGGGTGCAAAGACATGGGATGTAAACACTTTACCAAGTAACAGACTTCGATTTCTTTTAACCGTTGGATCACGATGAAGTATTTATGTCCTGCAAAATTCGTTAATAAGGAAGCAGAATATCAATGCAATGAGATGCCTAAAGGTATTGAGACAGAATAAGAGAGTTTCAGGAGCTGGCATGTACCACAGCATTGATGGATCCTAAAGTTTGGAAGAACCCAATACCTAGGCTTGTGAAGACCAACGACATTTTAGGACTATATAGATCCATGGGCTGGGATTTCCTGGCGCCTGGAGACCTCTGTACCTGGGTAGGTACCTGGAACAGTAAAGCAAGACTTCGTACTATAGATGGCTATAGCAGTGTGCATAAATGTTTTTTTTTTTTTTTTTTTTTTTTTTTTTTTTTTTTGGGCCATAAGTCGATAGGTCCTAATGTTAACCTCGCCAAAGAACCAAGAGCAGATTAATTAGCAGATTTAGCAGTGGCGAACTTTGCTGCAGAGTTGGCGCTCCTGTGACAGGTGAGTGATAAGTTATCAGAGGGGCCGGTCGTGTGAAAGTGAGAGTTGATATCGCAGATTGGAGGGGGTCAGTCAGTGGCGGGCGACTAGCGAGCGAACGTGAGTGTGTGTCTGTCTCCTTGGATACTGTACGGTACTTAGTTACTACGTCACTGTCGGTACGTAAGTCATACTTCCACCACATTATATTCATTGATTGATACCTGTAAGAATATGGGTTTGCTGAAAAGTTCAGATTTTGATGGACTGCCAGTTTGGATATTTCCTTAAACAATATGTTCATCTCAGTAAACATGTGATTGCCTCACAAAATACTAAGATCTGTTTTTGTGCAAATTGGCAAAGAAAGCCATTCTCACGAAAAGGGCATTTTAAGTATAAATAACGAAAAACCCGTAGTGACCTTATTAACATACTTAGTTAACACCTAGTTAACATACTTCAAACCCAAATTAAAATTAATTTGGGTTTGAACCAAACTGTTATAACTTATTTTACATTACTTGGATGGTGGATAGATTTAGGGTTAAAAATAGGAAGATAGACGGCAACGCTAGGCTACAATTTAATTTACTTCAGTCAAGCTACATTCGGTACCTATTTAATCTGCATCTAATAGCATGCAGTCCAGAGCCAATTTTGCAAGCACACAACCTGGGCTTTTATTGAAATAAATAGATAAGTATCTCCTATAAAGAAATCTATCGTTGACCAAGCCAACTTTAATGGAGATAAAAATAGAAGGACATTAAAGGAGTTAAAAATATGAAACAATCGTTATTTTCTTAGATCATATTTTCTTAGCTCAGTCGTTTAAAAGTAGCGCCACCTAACTATATAAAGATATATTATTTGGTTAAAAGTGACGACTTTTAATCTTGACGGTGATATAAATATGATTTTTGTGTCTGACGAACTATTGAGTGTGTCAAAAGAAGAAAAATATTATCTGAGATAAACTATTAATTCAAATTATCAACCCTTTCGATGCCTTCCATTTCCACCCCTATCAAACAAAACTAGCACGCCTGGTGATCGGTTTCTTTCTAAGGAGAAACGTCTCTATCTATTTCAAGAAAACCAGTTAACGGCTTATGCAATTTAAATTGGCTCTAAGACCCTTTACTATAAAACTAAGTAATTTATACTTGTATGATAATTTGAGACATCTACAAAATGTTTTTCTTTTCAATAAATGTTATTATGAATGCGGTGCTGGAAAATATAAAAAGTAGAAATTCCAAACTTAAGCAGAACGGAGAAAGGAGTTTAAGAACTTAGGTTGGAGTAATCGATTGAAGAGGCCTAACTTGTATGCGGTGTTTATTTGGATATATATTATTCGGCAAAGCATTCCGAACAGTAGAAAATTTCATGAAAATAGATATATTGGTATACGTATAAAATTAAAATATGATTCATATTTTTTGACAATCAATAAACTTTCTACATTTTGGCAAAAGTTCCGGCGATTGTCATGTTTTCGTTTATTCAATAGAGGAGTTGAAAGAAATCTACTGGAAAAGCCTGAAATCAAACGTGCGGCCTTCAGAAAAAAAATTCATAAGATTTTAGATAGGACAAGTATAATATACATGGTACTTAATGTGATATCAAATGTTTGTAATGTGAGAATGCCGATAGCCGAGTGGTCTATGATGTCGAACTTTAGGTTTGAGTTAGAAATAGCACAGGTTCAAATTCCGGTTATGACCTTTGAACTTTTTATTACTGCCCTTGACCTTAGACTCCCTGGTAGTCTGTTTGACAAGATCCTTGCACAGGACAGTGGCATGAATGAGGCTGAATTAAACTTAAGGAGAGTCGGCCTCACCTTAAAAAATAAATAAAAAGAGTGGAGGAAAATTTGTGCTACATTGGTAATATTATTATTATTTATTAAAGCTATAACGTTTTCTCTCATCCATTACATCAATTAATTTATGTATAATTAGACTTTCCTGTTTAAAAGTGTTAGAACTGCGCCTTCCTAACTCCTGCCAATGGTGAGATACGTAGGTATTGTCTATACGTCTAAGCTTAATATTGTATGAGGACTATTAATTGTAACTATAGGCCTTTTTTAAATTTAAATATCATTATTGATAACGCCGTACACATTTTAAAAGGCCTTTACGTGAAAAGTAGCTATTACTCGGCTTCCCACGCTATTAAGACTTTAGAACTATTATTAGAACAGAGGTGTTATAGATATCTACTTATATAGCAATACTGCACTAGTTAAAAGTACACATTGTTAACATTGTCAGTCCTAAGTGATGACTTACATTAATCATATTTAAACTCACTGTAGAGTAACATAAACGCCTGGGACTGGGGCTGTTGTATAGCAATACTGGACTAGCTAAAGTACACAGTGGTAACATTCTCAGTCACAAGTACATACAAAATCATATTTTCACTCACTCTAGAGTAACATAGACGCCGGGAACTGGGGCTGTTATATAGCAATACTGGACTAGCTAAAGTACACAGTGGTAACATTCTCAGTCACAAGTACATACAAAATCATATTTACACTCATTCTAGAGTAACATAGACGCCGGGAACTGGGGCTGTTATATAGCAATACTGGACTAGCTAAAGTACACAGTGGTAAACATTCTCAGTCACAAGTGAAGACTCACATTAATCATATTTACACTCACTCTAGAGTAATATAGACGCCTGGGACTGGAAATTTCATTATAGCAATACTGGACTAGCTAATTACACAGTGTAACATCCTCAGTCCAAAGAGAAGACTCACATTAATCATATTTACACTCACTCTAGAGTAATATAGACGCCTGGGGCTGGAAATTTCATATAGCAATACTGGACTAGCTAAAATACACAGTGGTAAAATCCTCAGTCCCAAGAGAAGACTGACATTAATCATATTTACACTCACTCTAGACTAACATAGACGCCTGGGGCTGGGAATTTCATATAGCAATACTGGACTAACTAAAATACACAGTGGTAACATCCTCAGTCCCAAGAGAAGACTCACATTAATCATATTTACACTCACTCTAGAGTAACATAGACGCATGGGGCTGGGAATTTCATATAGCAATACTGGACTAGCTAAAATACACAGTGGTAACATCCTCAGTCCCAAGAGAAGACTCACAATAATAATCATATTTTATACTCACTCTAGAGTAACATGGACGCATGGGGCTGGGAATTTCAATATAGCAATACTGGACCAGCTAAAATACACAGTGGTAACATCCTCAGATCCCAAGTGAAGACCCACATTAATCATTTTATACTCACTCTAGAAGTAACATAGACGCATGGGGCTGGGAATTGCATATTGCAATACTGGACTAGCTAAAATACACAGTGGTAACATTCCTCAGTCACAAGTGAAGACTCACATTAATCATATTTTACACTCACTCTAGAGTAATATAGACACGCCTGGGACTGGAAATTTCATATAGCAATACTGGACTAGCTAAAATACACAGTGGTAACAACCTCAGTCCAAAGAGAAGACTCACATTAATCATATTTACACTCACTCTAGAGTAAATATAGACGCCTGGGGCTGGAAATTTCATATAGCAATACTGACTAGCTAAAAATACACAGTGGTAAAATCCTCAGTCCCAAGAGAAGACTGACATTAATCATATTTACACTCACTCTAGACTAACATAGGACGCCTGGGGCTGGGAATTTCATATAGCAATACTGGACTAACTAAAATACACAGTGGTAACATCCTCAGTCCCAAGAGAAGACTCACATTAATCATATTTACACACTCACTCTAGAGTAACATAGACGCATGGGGGCTGGGAATTTCATATAGCAATACTGGACTAGCTAAAATACACAGTGGTAACATCCTCAGTCCCAAGAGAAAGACTCACAATAATCATTATTTATACTCACTCTAGAGTAACATAGACGCATGGGGCTGGGAATTTCATATAGCAATACTGGACCAGCTAAAAAATACACAGTGGTAACATCCTCAGTCCCAAGTGAAGACCCACATTAATCATTTTTATACTCACTCTAGAGTAACATAGACGCATGGGGCTGGGAATTGCATATTGCAATACTGGACTAGCTAAAATACACAGTGGTAACATCCTCAGTCCCAAGTGAAGACTCACATTAAATTATATTTACACTCATTCTAGAGTAACATAGACGCCCTCGGGCTGGGAATTTTATATAGCCAATACTGGACTAGCTAAAATACACAGTGGTAAAAATCCTCTCAGTCCCCCAAGAGAAGACTCACATTAATCATATTAATACTCACTCTAGAGTAACATAGACGCCTGGGGCTGGGAATTTCATATAGCTATACTGGACTAGCTAAAATACACAGTGGTAACATCCTCAGTCTCCCAAGAGAGGACTCACATTAATCATATTTACACTCACTCTAGAGTAACATAGACGCCTGGAGCTGGGAATTTCATATAGCAATATTGGACTAGCTAAAATACACAGTGGTAAACATCCTCAGTCCCAAGAGAAGACTCACTATAATCATATTTATGCTCACTCTAGAGTAACATAGACGCATGGGGCTGGGAATTTCATATAGCAATACTGGACTAGCTAAAAATACACAGTGGTAACATCCTCAGTCCCAAGTGAAAACCCACATTAATCATATTTATACTCACTCTAGAGTAACATAGACGCCTGGGGCTGGGAATTTCATATAGCAATACTGGACTAACTAAATACACAGTGGTAACATCCTCAGTCCAAAGAGAAGACTCACATTAATCATATTTACACTTACTACTCTAGAGTAACATAGACGCCTGGGGCTGGGAATTTCATATAGCAATACTGGACTAGCTAAAATACACAGTGGTAACATCCTCAGTCCAAAGAGAAGACTCACATTAATCATATTTACACTCACTCTAGAGTAACATAGACGCATGGGGCTGGGAATTTCATATAGCAATACTGGACTAGCTAAAATACACAGTGGTAAAATCCTCGGTCCCAAGAGAAGACTCACATTAATCATATTTATAACTCACTCTAGAGAGTAACATAGACGCATGGGGCTGGGAATTTCATATAGCAATACTGGACTAGCTAAAAAATCACAGTGGTAACATCCTCAGTCCCAAGTGAAGACCCACATTAATCATTTTTATACTCACTCTAGAGTAACATAGACGCCTGGGGCTGGGAATTTCATATAGCAATACTGGACTAGCTAAAATACACACAGTGGTAACATCCTCAGTCCCAAGAGAAGACTCACATTAATAATATTTACCCCTACTCACCTCTAGAGTAACATAGACGCCTGGGGCTGGGAATTTCATATAGCAATACTGGACTAGCTAAAATACACAGTGGTAAAAATTCCTCGTCCCAAGAGAAGACTCACCATTAATCATATTTATACTCACTCTAGAGTAACATAGACGCCTGGGGCTGGGAATTTCATATAGCAATACTGGACTAGCTAAAATACACAGTGGTAACATCCTCAGTCCCAAGTGAAGACCCACATTAATCATATTTATACTCACTCTAGAGTAACATAGACGCCTGGGGCTGGGAATTTTATATAGCAATACTGGACTAGGTTAAGTATACATTGTTAATACTGTCAGTCCCAAGTTAAAACTCACATTAATCATATTCACCTTCACTGTAGAGTACCATACGCGCCTAGGGCTGAAAATGTTAAAAGGTACACAGATGGAATAGTTTTAATATATTTGTTGATGATCCTTGCTGGTGTAATTTTGTAACTTTTATGAATAAAGTCATGAAGAAACCTAATAACTATTCAAATCTTTCAAATTCTTGATTATTATATGGGTACTCTAAATATATTGAATCTGGATTAGCGAGTTTATTATTAAACGTTAAAACTCACAGTATCCAATTTCTTGTTTGCCTCGTTCTTCTCCCTGCTGAAACATTTGTTTAGAAAATGCATTAATAATGTGTTTATACCAGCTCACTTTACCCTAGATTGTAATAATATACCAGCATGTTTGCACTACACAATACTTAATGGTAATGCGATTTCCATTTTACGTTCCATTTATTAAAAATTCCTTTGTGTCAGGTCCCATTAGGTAGAGAATTATTATTAGTTAAGAACCATCAATTGGAAATTTTGGCCTTCAAAAGGATCTACCAGGATACTTTTTCCAAAATCTAAAATGTCTTGGAGCATCCATAAGGATAAAGATCATTGTTGAGTGAAATGCCCACAACATTCAATTAGACTATCCCACTTGGCTCGTTGAGCCCAGAAGACCGCATTTAGTTTGCAACAAAACTGTAATCGGATAAACTTTTGTGGAGGCGAGTTGTCGAGAAAAATCCCCGACGATAATTTATCATCTCTGCAACCGGTTGTGACTTACTGCGCTAGTCTTGGCTTCCATTGGGGTCGTAGTAGAAAAACTTTATGCGAAGTCATTAGATTAACTAAAAGTACCCATAGAAAATAAAATTCCCTCTCACTGCAAAGACCTCTAAAGTCCTTCAACTCCAAAAACGTAACTGAGAACTTTTAGCTATCCTTACAGAAGTCAGAGTTGGCTATTGCTATAAATGTAGCTTGAACCCCTTATAATGTTTTGAACCAGAATAGTAACATCATGGAGGGCTGAAAACTCATAGCCTTAGTGCTGGCCATGCAAGTGTACGTGGATTTAGGAACGTAGCTGGCCAGGAAGCTGGTCTGGTTTCTGCTCACGTACTGTAATGGCGGAAAGGCATGCTCTTCGACTGTGCATTGCCGATTGATTTATGATTCAGTCTCTTGCACAAGACCAGCACAAGGGGTTGACACAGACCTGCGCCACATAAGCAATTCAAAGAAAGGAATCAATCGAACAATACACAATGTAACGGGTTTCTGAACAAGTCTTATTTCAATGAGGCGTTAGATTTCAAACAGCCTTTTGCTAACCGGCAAAACCAGAAAGCTGACGCTGTTCCCATATGTTCCATGATGCTACTGGAACAGTTTAATTTAGCATCTTTGATCAGTTACAGTTGTCAGTAAATTAACCGTTTGCCTCAGTATGCGCTGATGATGTTTATCAAAAGTCTCCTTTTGTAATAAAATTAATTTTTGTTGTTAGAGTATGTAAGAAGAAACGAGCATTCATAAGAGTAGGGTTGTGGATTCTTAGTTTGAGTCCGAAGAACTTAATTGACATTCTCTTTTACATAGGATATTTTACTTATGACACTTATTTTATTTGCTTTGAATAACTAAGTATTTGTTGTCCATATTAAGGATTTTATATTGCAATATTTTCCATTAGATTTTTTTTATTTGAATTGTTATCACGCCAAAATCTTCATTACGTATTTATATACCTTAACGCAAACAAATATTAGAGATTTTTAAATGTAGCTTAAACCAGAATGATTCTACGCATTTATATAGTTTGTAATGGCCTTGTAAAAAGGACATAAAACGTCCGTTTTTATTACTTTGTATGCCAATATGTTAAGAAGTATACAATACACAGCCCATAAAAAAGTGTTCTTTAGCACATGTGTTTAACTGTAGCTATCCTACAATATCTAATAGGATAACAGTAAACTTCTTAAAAACAATGTTTTGTTTAATCAAGACACCCGTTATTTGATAAGAGCACAATACTAAATTACAAGCCATAAAGAATGTCATTGAAGTTAAGTAAGTCATTTCAATGTCATGCGTTATGGCTATCATAAGGTGAAAATTAATGGTGCATCTGCTAGCTTTATATTACGTAAACATAAGTACTTTTTTTGGATGAATTCACAAAGGCAGCAACTTTTTCAAAAGGATCAATCACGTTTTTGTCGGCGGTATTCAAATTAGGACCTTGATCCGGTTTACTCGAGTGTAGCTGCGGCCCAAACTAATCTCACTGTACTCGCCTCGACCAGGTTTGCGTATCGGTTCGTTGGCCACGACACTGTCTGCGATCTGCGGGACTGACCCTGAGTTTGGGTTTACGATCTACAACTAAGACCGTAGATCATAGGTTAACTCTAGTTTAGCTGCGGCCCAAACTAATCTCACTGTACTCGCCTCGACCAGGTTTGCGTATCGGATTCGTTGGCCACGACACTGTCTGCGATCTGCGGGACTGACCCTGAGTTTGGGTTTACGATCTACAACTGAGACCATAGATCATAGGTTAACTCTAGTTTAGCTGCGGCCCAAACTAATCTCACTGTACTCGCCTCGACCAGGTTCGCGTATCGGTTCGTTGGCCACGACACTGTCTGCGATCTGCGGGACTGACCCTGAGTTTGGGTTTACGATCTACAACTGAGACCGTAGATCATAGGTTAACTCTAGTTTAGCTGCGGCCCAAACTAATCTCACTGTACTCGCCTCGACCAGGTTCGCGTATCGGTTCGTTGACCACGACACTGTCTGCGATCTGCGGGACTGACCCTGAGTTTGGGTTTGCGATCTACGACTGATCCATAGATTCATTGTGTAATAAACTAATCTCACATTGATCACCATCAGCAGGATATTTGGCTAGCACCGTGTCCTCATTCTTTATTAAACCTTAGGCATTAATTAAAAGTTGATCAGTACAATGAGTCTTATAATTTATAACATGAAACATTCAAAACTCACCAAGCACTAAGATTATAAATGGTCAGATCCTGGGCCAACTGATCCCCAGTCAAAGTTTTGGGAATTGAGAGCTTTTACAAGACACAGAACAGTTCAAAATAGATTTTCTATGCATAGTCTGATAAAAGAGGTCTCGGTCTCTGAGATCATACGGACTCTAAAAGTTTTTAGTTCCTGGAGTTTCAGTCCTCTGAAGTCTTCCAGTCTCTAAAATATTCAAATCTCTAAAATCTTCTAGCCTTAGGAGCGTCATGCACTTGCGAGCTATTATCCTGTTCAAGTTCTTGGTGTACTTGGCTTCAAACAAATCCCGGTTTCAGTAATGTATAATTTTATTTCAAACATCAATACGGTTATGCGTAAAAGAGAACTAAGTATTCCTAATCTTATCAATTATACAATTTCCTAAACATTAAAGGCAGTTCTCATTTCATTACAGTTTAGCCAGCTTCTTAAAGGTCCTATCCTCTAGGAGTTTTAAACTTTTGAAGATTCTTGTCTTTATGAGATTTTGGTTTGTTTGAGCACCCGGCAACCTGTCACCTCTCGCAGGAAGGTTTTGAAATGAATAGTCTCCTGACACCGGGAACTCTTGGTCTTGTGAGTTTTTGGCGTCTGAAGGTTTCTTTTATGAAAAACCTCCCATAAGAATTTTCTCTGCCCAGGAAATGAGTTTCTTCTCTAGCTTCATAAGGGTTTTTGCTTTGAGCTTTCAATAGATTTTAGAACCCTCTGACTCTTGAGGAGTCTCAAATATTGGGGTGTGAAGTCTCTGTATACTACCAGTCTTTAGAAGGTCTAGGTATCTGGGAGTTCTCATAGCCCCCTACCCTTTGGAGTTTTCCGGCTCCTGAAAACTCTATCCTTCAAGAACTTCCAGACTCTGGAAACTACTGGGCTATGGAACCTCTCGGCCTCTGGGATCTTCCCACCTTGAGGTGTCCCTGGATCGAGGGAGCTCTGATCCACTGCAGGGCTTTTACATTTGGTAGCTTCTGCCTTTGCAAGCTTCCGAACTTTGGCATCTGGAAATTATCTACCCCCAAAATTACTTAAAACTCTGTTTAGTATCATGTCATGGTTGGTCCTGGCCTCTGATGTTAGGCTGATTTAAGCTCCCGACCACATGATGTTTCCCATGTCTATACACATTCAGTATATGGTAGTTGAATGTTTTATACAATTTTTTATACCTCTGAAAGTTTTATACAACAAAAACTCAAATACTTTCGGAGTTTCTGGAGATGAGGGTTGTGTATTAAATGCTTTTATTTTAAAACTACTCCCTATTAGTTGAAAAAATAGTAAAAACATTAGTTGGTAAATATTTGATTCAATATATGTATGTCAAAATGATTACTTTACGTGCATTGAAATACTTAAATAACCTACATACATTTATGAAAAATACTTTTTGACATGGAGATGCATTCCTTTGGCCCAATAACAGTGCTTCAATAACTTTGTTTGGTTAGAACGTGTTTCGTAAAATGACCATATTTCATTTTATATCAAAGATCACAAATGAATAGGATGTCTGTTGTCTTATAGAAAATGGTATTGCCAAGAGCCTATCCATGGCTCCAAAAAAGGCACCCTCCTTTCTATAAAACTTAAATGTAAGGTTTTTGTTAAAAACCAATGCATTTTTTGCATGGTAGTTGTTTAAAACGTGTACGATTCATAAGCTGTGTCCTTGTGAATGATAAAAAGCCCTCAACAATTTAATTAAATTCCATTTGATCTCTAGGATGTATATGTAAATTATATTGTTCCCAATGCATATTTTATGTTATATAAGGTACGGGAGTTGTTTTTGGCCATGGAGTGTAAATGATTGCCGAGAAACCATCGTGAGTTGGTTGTATACTTATACAATTTTTGGTTAAAATCAGTCCAACCTCACGGAATCTAAAATTATTACTTATAAAAGTATTTTTAAATTAAGGCTACGTCCCCTTATAGCAAGGGGAATCTAAGAAACATATTGAATAAAAATGTATTACATAAAAAACCAGTTTGGTCCTGGGACATCGCCCACAACATAGATAAGAATTGTTAATCAACCACATTGCAATAGTTAGAGTGTAATTCTACAATCTCAAACTACACTATCTTTGTGGTTTCGATTGCTAAAAACTATAGTCTTTCTTTATTCCTTAATTTTACAGGAGGTTTTTTGTTCGATGTGGGGTGAATTGATGCCATTGGTCGCGATTGTGGATGATTAGGTGAACATTTGAGGTGGTGATACAAAATCGATGTTATCTGTAATTCACGTTGCGAGGTGTTTGGGTTTAGATACGCCGATACTCTGCGGACGTCCAACTGTGATAAAAGAACTCGGCATTACAGGCGGCCAGTCTCAGCGCGTCCGCCGACTCGCGCGGTCAGTTCTCGAGTTGCGAGTGCGAGTGTCAGTGATGTGAGAGTGTGATTATAACATTGCAGCTGTCATACGTCCACTTGCCATAAACACTAAAAATGGAGCAAGTAAAAACAGGTAATTTAAATAATATAAATTTGTAATATTTATGAACATTTTTATTTTAATCATTCAAAATCTACAGTTATATACTTTTAATTTAGTTCAAACCATTAACACAAAGTTATTTGGAATTTTGGTGAATTTTTCACACAAATTTTATTCAGATCAAATTCTGTCCAAAACTTTGATGTGGTAATGGTGATGAAGTTAATTGTATACCTAAAACATTATTACCACCATAAATCTGTTGCTACTATTAATAACAACCTTATTATTCCAAGTGTAAGCTTATTGTAAGTTAATCACTGTTTTTACATCCACGTAATTCATAGGATTAATAAGAATTCATGGTTTTTGCAATTGATGTTCAAATATTGTTTAATTTTACTACATAACGTTTTTCTCTAATTAATCGCGACTTCAATTAGAAATTGTTGAAAGTAGATGAAATTAAAGTCGTTTGGGTGTCCTTTTTGGGTTTCATGTATACTGTATGGAAGTGTTATAATACTTTTACTAACATAAAACTCACATGAAAAACTTTAATCATAGGAAGTACCAGCTACTCCAACCATAATCCTCCGCATTCAACTAAACCTATCGACTAGCACTTTTTAACCCAATATCTCAACATTTGTGGTTAGTGATGTGCTGCTCCAGAATATCCATTGCGTTGTTCATATTTAACACATTGGTTTTACTGCTATGTACAAACCAGCTATAAAGAACCATATATGAATGTTAAATACAATATTCAATACACGAGTGCCATATTTTGCACAACATTGATTAACACATTTCAAAAAATGTTTGAATATTTATTTTTTAAATTATGATCCATAATTTTTATTTTTAATAGTAAGAATTATGTATGAATCAAGGCCAGAAAATCTATATTGCTAATATTTAACATATTGGTTTTACTGCTATGTACAAACCAGCTATAAAGAACCGTATATATGAATGTTAAATACAATATTCAATACACGAGTGCCATATTTTGCACAACATTGATTAACACATTTCAAAAAATGTTTGAATATTTATTTTTTAAATTATGATCATAATTTTTATTTTTAATAGTAAGAATTATGTATGAATCAAGGCCAGAAAACTATATTGCTAATATTTAACACATTGGTTTTACTGCTATGTACAAACCAGCTATAAAGAACCATATATATGAATGTTAAATACAATATTCAATACACGAGTGCCATATTTTGCACAACATTGATTAACACATTTCAAAAAATGTTTGAATATTTATTTTTTAAATTATGATCCTAATTTGTATTTTTAATAGTAAGAATCAGATATGAATGAAGGCCAGAGAATCTATAGTGTAAGTATTTAAAAATTACCGAGATATTTTTAGTGGAAAGAATTAACCAGATAGGTTTAATTAAAATATAATTTCGTAATTCCCTGAATGAAAATAGAAATGTTTGGACACGTTAGCTCATACCTAGTTGGCATGTAACTAGTAAATAGTCCTAGAAATCAAGCAACCAATGTTTTGACCGTATTTAATATTTTATAGTAACCTGTAAAGGGAGGCTTCAGTAGCCGACGATGCCATTAGTGGCTACTAAATCCGGTTTGAACCTAACAGAGGATTACTAAATGAGTTATAACATTCGGTATAAATTATACCATTTGTAACCCCCGATAAACGATCCTTAACAGTTTGATTACATATTTAAAAAACACTTTTTGTTATAGGATTACACACTTCATAATTTTTTTGATTAATCTAAAGGCGATAAAGAAGTCCATACATTACAGTGAGTTATAGGCGCAGCACTTATTTTTCCAATGGAGGGGATTTAATTGTCACACTCGTTGAGGTATATTATATGCCACGCACTGGGTGTTAGTTGGTTTAAATAAATATTTCCTGTTGCTTTTTGAACAAAACCTTAAGTAAATGTTCAGATAAATCATATTGAAAACAAACAAGGACAAATTACATAAATACGTTTCTTTAAAGTTTATGAATAGTTGATAAAATTTGATTACATTATAAAATACTATGGATATTTCTTGCAAGCAATCATTGCTTAGTCCAAGAATAACAATTATTTTTTAATTTTTGCAATGAAATGGTCCATGGGTAAAATATTGTACAGCTTACTTGTTCCAAAATAAGGTTTCAGTAGTTTTCTGACAAAAACTGAGCTTCTAAATCATGCAATTTCCTCGGGCAATAATAATTCGTACAACGCGTTAAATCGTTTTCCTTCAGTTTTAAAAACCAAATATCAAACCAGGCCTCGTAATACTAAGATTCGTTATAGTAACAATAATATGTTTATTGTTAAGGTTATAGTTGGAAACAGCAAACGAGCCGATTTCTAGTACCAATAACTGAACTTTTCACTAATACTATAACACATACTGTACGAATTCATACAAGAATGTTTTGATGCATACAAACAATTGAACTATAAGCTTAGACCTCAACTATATTTTAACCTTAGACATACTGTACTATCACTGACTCATAGAAAGACGCTTTTAATAATATTATAAATGAAAGCAATATTACTTACTTTAAAATACACTACCAACAAACGACTGTAACAAAACGTTGAGTCCCTAATTCTTACCACTGATTATTATTATGATATGGTACGCTAATCTGAGCAACTGCCGGTTTGAAACGAACCGGTTTCGACTTATCTTAATTGTTAAAAGAACATTTTAGGTAGATAATGATAACTGTTTACTGGTCACGGATGTTCCTTAACTACCTGTACAGGCGCTGATTAGAATTTTAAACTTTAAATTTTAAAATATGGTCCCCCTGGATTGTGAGAATAACATGGCTATTTTATGGCGATGCAAGGTGAATTGAAAGAGTTCATTTAAAATTAGGTTTACTGCTTGATTTTAAATATTAGGTGAAAATTACAAACATTATTTGGTTTAAAAGTTATTAATGTTTTAATTGTAATTCAAATGAATTTACAATACAAATTCCCGCGAATTAGACTAAGACTAATGAAGAAATACATAATTTTTACAATTTCTTAAAAGTAAAAATTTTGGTTAGGTTAGTTTAAAGTTTACAAGTGGACGTATAGTTTAAAAACAAGTAATTTGGTATATGTACCCTTGACGTCAACGCTATATAAAATAAAAAAAGGTTGGCGCTATAAACTGTCAGGATACAGAAGAGAATATTTTTAATTTTTATTTGCGATAAAATAAATAACAGTTTCTTGATGAAACATAAACAATCTGAATAAAAATATGTATGAGTAATTTGATGTGGTGTGGAAGATTCTTCGAGGTCGTCACTAATTGATCTTAGAGAGCTATTAATATTCATGCAATTGTATTAGGAAAAGATCATAATATGATTTAAAAAAAAAAAAAAAAAAACACACATTCACTCCTTCCTTCCTTGGCACTCACATCAATGATTAAATAACAACAGTTTTCTCCTATAAATTTTGTGTATTTTAAGTGTAAAACTTTTTATAATTCAAAATGTACTAATTTAATAACTGGGTAATTTTCCTGTTTCATGAGAGAACTCAAGCACTTATCGTAAGACATTGTAGTTTACAGTGTTCCAATACCTTTTTAAAATTTTAAAGGACTTTTAAAAGTTGGATACAGTAATTTTTCCAATCATAAACATAAAAGACGAGTTTACTGTTGGAGTTTTCTTTTACTTGCACATTGCACTGACTTTTATAATAATAATATATTGAGTAAAATTATTAAAAATACCTAGTTTTGTACTACAGTTTTGAATCCATTGGAGATAGAGACAAACTTTAAATGTAGAAAATGTTTATTTTGTAAAGACCTTTCTAATTATGTACAACACAACTTAGGTTGCTATTTGATTTGTTTTAGATTGGGACTGTTAAGTATTTCAAAATTCTATGTATTTTTAAAATGTGTAAATTTTGGGGTAGGGTGGCATTTGATGATATTTTTCGATAAGCCGTCTCATCATTAGTTTTGAATAAAAATATCGTCTCTCTACATTTGTGCAAATAGTTGCAATAAATTTACCACAAACCCCTGATTTTTTTTAACGTTTTGGTGTACCCTGTACATAAGCGGCAAGATAGGTTCAAACCTTTTGCATCAAAATAATCAGTGAAGAAATACCTTTAAAATGAGGTATAACTCAACATACCTTTACATTTGAAAACTTTCCAAAAACCACCCCTACCCCCCAAAAACTACCCTTTTGGGGAGTTTTAGAGATTTCAAAATAATTTCTCTAAATTATTTGGGGTAGAAATAGGGGGGTTTAAGTGGTTACGAATAATCTACCTCGTTTTGTTTGGCCGCTATACGTACTGTACGGGTGGTCTGCCTCACCCTGTATATCTACAAATGCAACTTTTCGTATGATTGTAGTAGGAGAACTTGAAGTATAATTAAAGACCATTGTAAAATGATTTTAATAAACAGTAAAGTTTCAGAGTTCGAGTATAAGTGATTCAGCCTATAAAAGATACAACTTTAATGTATCATCGTTTGAGAAAAGATTAAAATTGTACCATTCTCACTTTGTATCCAATCAATGTCATCAAAAAAACCAAACATAAAATCAAACCTGTTCCTTCAGTTTCACCTAGTGGCCCCACGCGATAAGGGGCGGATAAAGGGTTGACATGGAATCTCATTGATTCTATCTGTGCCAAACTATCCTCAGGACTTTTTGTCTTGAGATCTTTAGCAAAACACTGCACAGCGCAGGTGCTAAAGATGCATATTTTGGCTTAACTTACTCACATCTCCTACGGAATAGTGCTTTGGGGAATATGTGCAAATACAGACTTCAAGAGGGACAGGTTCCTCAAAAAAGCTTTTAGAATCATTGTAAATTGAAACAGCGGCGTTCAAAAAACTGCAAGTGGTGATACTGCACAGCTATATATCTGGGAAAAAAACAATGTATTAAGTAGCGTGAACTACCGAACTGGGAGACACAGAACGGTGATTTATGAACACTTAACCCTCACAGGCGGTAGTTAACTTTATATACAGATTGCCAGTCTCAATTAAGAAAGCCCCAACTGTTTTGTGTTACAAGCATTCTATAATGTAGGCGAGTTTTTGGCATTTGAGTGTGAGACCGCCCATTTTGCTGACTGACAACGGAGCTGGGGCTGGTAGTAAAACTAATATGTCAAAATTATCACTGATTTTGTAATGTAGTAAATGTTATTGTTCACAGCAATAAAGACATTTAAATTTGAAATTTACCGTGAAATGAAAGATTTTTCCTCAAAAAAAAAAAAAAAAAAAAAAAAAAAAAAAAAAAAAAAAAAAAAAAAAAGAATAGATACTAACTAGTAGGTCCAATCTAAATATCGTTATAATGTAAAACTGTGTATATCAGGGTATGGGAGATTGTTTTTTTAAATATGATGATTTTATTATAGTGATATTTTTAAACAATTTGTTTTGTTTTAAGACATTTGTTTTGAATATGAATTCAAAAATCAGAACTGGATAGATCCAGTATGCAGTCTTTGATGTATAAGAAAATCGATTGTGTAAATAAATTTGGAGAATATAAAACGATTAATTAAAACACAATTTATTCTAAGAAAATACAAGGTTTATTTAGTTTATTTTCTTTTTCAATCTGAATCATATGCGGTGTGTTCGCTCTCACGAATCTCGAAGGCGGTACATACTAAAACGAATTTAGACAAATAGAGTCACCGCTCGATGGTTACACTTGAGGTCAGATTGTTCTCGTTATAATACTGAATGTATTATCCGTTATATAATGAACCTGTGTAATATAATAACACATGCAATGGAATGACTCCAAGAATGAGCAGGTTCTTCTGCACTTGTATATATTTCTTTTGTTCGTTATATTTAGTCTACTTGTATATATGCTTCATATACAAACATTTTAAATATTTATATGATTAATACAGAGTCATATTGTCTATCCTGAATTTTCGAGATGAAAACTGTAAGTTTATCTATTTATATCTATGGTAAAAATTAAAATATTATCTTTATAGTATTGTTCTTGTGACAGGGTCTCATTTTCAGTTGAGGAACGTAGCGGTTAGTAAATAATGTTGATGATATGACGAAGGAGAAGAAAGGCTTTAAAAATATGATTAAAACTGTTTTGATATCTGTTAAAAATTATGTTGCGTATTTTACTATGTTGCGAGATTTGAAAATCTCACGGTTAATATTCCGTATCTTGTTGCTGGCGATTGTTAAGATGGTTTAGCAGTTTTTAATGTTTACCTCACTGGTAACAGACGAAAAGGTTAAACGTGTTTTGGTGAGTTCGCTGAATCGTTGTGTAAAGCAATTTAACAAAATAACTAAAATTGTGGCAAAACCACTCGTGGGAATTGCACCACAATAGCTCAATAGCTCTCCTGCTCACACATCTCTGTTTGTTCGTAATTTTTGTCAGCTAACAACTTTGCTTTGTTACCTCAGCCTTCCTTCATATTCACTGGGCATCTCCCTTGTGACATCTATCTATTTCCGAAGACGAAGAGAACCCCATCATTTATGACAACAAAATCGTTGAAGGAGCTGAAGGACAAATCAGAAAGTAATTTCCAAAAGAGTTTGAAAGATTTAAAAATAGTTTTATGTTGGCTCATGTGTATTAAATATCGTTTAAGAAAAAACTTCCCGTTATTTTTTTAGATTGAACACCCAAAAACCCCAAAAACTACCGGATTGGGCTGTTTTACATGTTATCACAATTGTTTCAACATAGTAAAACCACTATTTTGAATTTGAAATTAATTTAAATTTAATAAATAGCTTTTGCACAAATCTTCCGGTTAAGGATTTAGAAATAGTGGATCTATTATTCATGGATAAAGTAATCTCTTCATCTTACCAAGCGGCGGCGCGGCGGGCAGTGACGACTACAGCAACTGACGCAGCTGCAGCAGATAAAGGGTTAAATTTAGCATCGGATGAAATAAGAGAGCAACGAGTTGATAATAGTGAGATCTAGCGCTTTGCCTTGAACTCCCTGACCACACGTAACTCTAATGGCTCCTTACATTACACTATAATGGCGTGTGATAGTCCAGTGCAGTGACGTCATCATTTCAAATGTAACTGTAATATGTTACGGGCATTACTGGTATTTTGATACATTGTAAATTGTATATTTGCAGTACCTTGAATTAGAAAATGACTATTTTAGAATTATCTAAATATCATTACGAGAAGATCAATATTAAATATCCTAAAAACGAAACTTGAGGAGATTGTTCACTTTACTCAGATATCATAAATATGTGTATGAAAAACATAATTTCATATTTTTTTGATGTCAAAAATTGCAAAGAGTGAATTAATCTCGTATATTTTGTTGTCATTACTTAAAATTTGAAGACTACTTTACTTCGTAAATTACTACTGAGGACATTTCCAGAAGAATTGAAGCAAGATATGGTGTACCTTAAGGATCAGTGTTTAGTCCAGTACTATTTTATAAATCATGAAATAAGCCTACTTATATTTTTAACTGGAAAATTTTTAAACATTCTATGGATTAACATTCAATCATTACACCACGTTGTATGCATACCATACAGTGTACCTATTTATATAATTTATTATACAGGGTGTTTAATGGCTGGAAACACCGTAATATTTTTAAACAACAGCAGATAAAATTTAAAAAATTTGCAGAATACTATACGGCTATCTGGACTAATTGTCTATACAATAAACATCACACGTCTACATTGGTGGGAGGGAGGGGGGGTCCCGTGGCCAGTGTCATAGCAATCTTAAAATAGAAAATAGTGTCAAATTACTTTCTACTCAAAGTGTTCTATTTTTTGATAGAGCGATTTGAAAAACATTTGTGATATATGTAACGCCAGCAGTCTCAGGTTAAATGTTGTCTTATGTTATGCCTTATGTCCTGATAATAAATATCTTTAACATTATATGCATTGAAGATTCTCATCACAATTAATTATGGATAAATAAATTATATATTGATTCTGTGATTCCCATGAAAGTATGACTTTCTAAGTGGTGTACTTCAAATGTAAATGATAATAGTATCATTTAACTTTTAGTGCAGATGGCGTCATTGACGAATTCTAGCAATTCACTGTATTCAGAAGTGTACGGTTTACTGCTATAAAATATACGGTTATAAAATTCGATTTAATAATTAACGATATTGTGAATCTTCCATATGTTATTCGAAATTGGCAGTACTTGATATAGTGGCACAATACACTTATAGTAACTGAAGGAATAAAACGAGGAATCGGACACTAACATGACTCAACGAGCCATTCGTTCCGTGCTACATTTGAGGAAACAAGCGAGCGCAGCGAATCCGTGACCATTGCAAATGAATTACGTAACAATATACGTTACTAGGCACCAAGTATAATTATTTAAGTCTGGGGAACCTTTTATGGTGCTGTGAGTTCGTTTTTTGCTGATTCAGGATATGACAATGAGTAGGTACATACATTATATTACATCGTAAATGCGAGTGTTGATTTCAACTCCAATTCACATTACTCTAAGCGCAGAGTCTGTAATCCGATGCTGTCACAGACTTGACTCCTGGAATCTGGAATGTTCGTCTGAAAAGATCCAAATAAAGGCGGCGAAGAAGAAGCTCAAAACGAACTCTATACATCGTCAAGTCTGTCGGACGGAATCCGAACTAAGAGGAAGGTGAACTTGAGCTGAACTCAACATTCGCATTAAATCAACCCTTCCCACCATAGCTACCTCCTAAATGTTCTCACTCAGAAAAGTATAGATTTTTTCCTACTGCCCTAAAATAATCTTTGGGACTATTTACTAAAATAGCTTAGAATACATAGAAAATCCAGTTATTTCCTTGGTACTTAAAAGCTGTTTCACTGTCCGTCTTCAGGGCCCCGTAAACTTAATTGTCCTTTAAACTAAAAAACCAGCCGTTCTAAAATTGACCAGGAAACGGGAATGTCTTCCAAGGGCCATCAATTATCTTAGGATGGCTTGGTATGCTATTTACGAAGAATATGCTTTTAACGTCCCTTATATTCAGCCTGGCATTGCGTAAGAAGCTGCGACTGACAGCTAATATGTACATAAAATAAACTGCAGGTACAAGACAAATGATCCAATTTGTTAGCGATAAATATATTTCTTTAGATACAAAGATAAATAATCAAAGACTAAATATGGACTAAATATGGAGCTGAGACTTAAGTTGGCATACACAGTTTTGGAGTTACAAAATCTCTACAACTAAATCAAAGTAAAAAAAGATATTTTTCAGTTTTAGACGAAATGATGATCTATACAATCCCTACAGAAGTAAAGATTTGAATTACGTCGTCCAAAATTTATTATTATTACAAATTAAAATTGGTAAGTTTCTCCTAGATAATTTGTAATTTGTAATTCATGACGTAATTCCAAAACTGTTACAATCACATACCAAGAAAAATATATTACCTCATATGGCATAGAGCATTACACTTTAAGAAATGTGTGCTACTTTATATTTCTAATAATTAAGTTTAATACCAAACAAGAAAATTAGCTCAAATTCACAAATAATGTCTGTGTGTTGTAAAGAAACTCTGGGAACTTGAAATGTTACTCGTATTTTAGAAATGTTTTCGTATTTTATATTTAAACATTTAAGAAGATCAGAGGTGTTCATGCAGTAATACACATTGTCTCAGATGCGTAGCAATATAACGACACGGAACGTTCACCAGACAGAAGTTGCTAGACGTGGGACCAAACATTCAAGCACATTATCTTCTTAACAGATTCAAAATATTTTTAGACAAACAGAAAATATTTTTGTAAATGATTTTCTAATTAATTGGAAACACGTGCAAAACGTCCAGGAAGTAATTTCCCAGCATTTTTAGTTCTTGAACGGGACTAAGCTATGCACATTTTGGACGAGCGCTATATGCGACAGCTCTCAACGTTGGAAACTCTCTTTGTTGTCTGCTTAAAGTGTCGAAACAATTATATCACAACCGAAATTTATAACAGGTAATTTTAAAACAGTTAAATAAAAAAATAAAATAAAACGAATACTTTCAACGAACAAAGTTTAATGTCTTGTTTAATATTTAGGCAATCTTCATAATAGAGGTATCATTAGATTTGCTTGAAAAGAATCTAAAAATCAGCGTTTTCTTAAACATTTTAAACTACTGGACCTTTTAATTCTATGTAAAGGCTGTAGCTGGTCACCATTTTGGTTTTGGATTATAAAATTATTTAAGTTATACACACTGCTGTAAAGATAAATGTAATGTTACATGTTTAATAGTTTTTGAATATAAAAGTAACACGTAAAAAGCAAACTGGCCCTGTATAAGAAACTGGAGACTGTCTGAAAATTTCAATATGATATTTAGATTGGCTTTTAGCTTAAAAAAATGCATTAAAATTGGTAGAAAGTTTTAACCACAGAGTACATGTGTTATTTATGAAGGTATACCTTTAGGTTTGTAATCGGTATGTATCAGATTTGTAAAGTACACTTTATGATATAAATTAACAACAATTTTATCATTATCTGTGATAAGCGGTATTGTTGGCGAGGCGTTGTGGCGTTGTAAACGTTGAGTAATACACTAGTACAAGTTGGTATTTACTACAACGCTACCTCCTGACCTGTCGAGAGACTACAATGGTGTGTGAACACGAGGGCGAGGGGTCAGAGGTCACGGTGGCTAAGTCACGTGTCACCACGCCCTCCCACGGCTTTGCCTAGGTTGTTATACAATGATTTGATAGGGTGCGTATAACCGTTGTTTGCAGTAATTTGTAGTCTCACAACTATGGCTGAATTTGTGGTTGTTACAGGGGACAATGTTTACATTAGCTATGTTAGCTATAACGATCTATAACTACTTTTATCAATTTCTTAAAATAGTATGTTTAAATTTCCAGAAAGAGTTTTTAGGTGGTCGTGAATCATATATCGCATAATAATTGATAATATGTTCTAAATTTAGGTTATTCCCAACTAGTCCATCAACCTAGAGGAACGAGGTTAATCGGCGTTCTATAACAAACTACGGAAGGGTAAGCTTTGGTAGAAGGGATAATCAGAGTACAAATTTATACTAGAAAAATACAAGGGTTTTAAGAGGTCTGAGTAAGATACTTATAAGAGAACTGCATATGAAGATAGTTTAAGAGTTGTTTGGTACTTTTCCTCTTTTTCGTAATTTTTGTAACAGTTTCTGTCTCTATGGTGAAGTTTGATTGTAGTTTCTTTCCTCTATGTTCATGTATTTGTCTTGGTTGCGTGACGACCCCGCTTCGTGATTGGTCGTGATTGGTTCATGATGTTGCTGCCTTGTACTCGTACATTTTAAAATAAAGACGTTGTCTTTGTGTTCTGTCGTTACCATTAGACATTTTGTATTTGAGCTGTGTCGTTTGTATGATAGTAAACAATTTAAAAGAATGGTTTTACCTTATAAAGTTGAAGAACATGTTGTATTTGAAAATATGTGTAATAGATGCTCTATTAATTTTTATGTAGTGTTAGAATGACGTTCTAATGTTGTGTCGTTTTTAGTTCGACATGGAATTTTACATTCCTTTTCTTTGTGCAACAAATGTAGCTGTCATTGTCCACTAGCGGAGGATATACTGTTGTTTCGTTGTTTTAGGCAGGTTAATTTGCTTAGGTGAGTTTGCAATATTTAGTGAACATTAGTGATCAGCCTTTTGAAATTCTATATTATAGTGTTTGGTATTATCTCGAGGGGGTTTTTCGTTCGTTACCATCAGTGCGAGACACAACCTTTTACTTCAGTCATTTACATTTGTTAAAGAGTACTGGCATTTTATGCTGGGTATTGGAGATGTATTCAATACTAAGATTTTAAGAAATGTTCAACATTGTGAACCTTCAGTTGCACTTTTGGGTTAAAATATTCTCGGCAAGAAACACGAATATCTAGGTAATGTAAATTTATAGACAGTAGCAGCTAGTGATGATGACAACGTAATAAACTTGTTTGAATAAACTGGAATAGATAGCTAAACTGGATAGTTGTAATGAAAATAAGTTTAGCAAACTTGATTACGGTTACGAATTGAAAGCGAAGTTGTTGACGACGTAGCTGAGTGATGGCCGCGAGTGGTTGCCAGTGCTGACCGCAAGGTCGAGCGAAGTTTCAGCCCATAATGGTGCCCACTTATGGAAATGTGAGGTGGACACATCTGGATCAGCTGATTCAGTAATTGCTTATCACTGTCATACTGGTAATCCGCACCCAGTTGTCATCTCAGGGCTATTTTTGATTGATAGCCCATATTTCAAATTTAAATGGTATTTCGCTTTAATGTGAGGATAACGTCATACATTTCCAACTAAAATCTATTAAATGCTATTTAATCGTTAATTCGTAATCGTTGAATTCGTAATCGTTGACGTAATCGTTGAATTCGTAATATGGAACGTTTGGAGGGTGGAAGAGAAAATTAAAAGGGGGCGGGAACCTCTCTAAAGTAAAGAAATGTACCTTTTTTGCAATATGAGATAAATAATCAGAATATAGATTAGGTATTTTTGAAACTATAAATAAATGTAATAGTAATCTTTTTAAACATATTGAGTTGGAATTGGCACAATACGCACATTTATTACTTTATGTCTCCATGTCAGAAGTATAAAAAAGAAAGGAAGTGAAGAATATACATTGATCTTTGAAGATTGTTGTCCTTCAACGCTGCTAGTGGAGTTTTGCTCTTTACATTACTTTATTTTAGATGTATTGATTTTTTTTGTCTTTTAGAGTTTATTTTTTTATTTGTATGAGTATAATTTGTAAACGCGTGTATCGAGTAAAATTCTAAATAAGTCATTGATGAACTGCAGTGGTAATTACGATATGATAATCAGTTAATATATTAATTGTATCTCGGTATTGGTACGTGATGTTCTTTGGCACTAATATAATTAGGTCCAAAATCACTAGAAGCTTGAATGCTGCAAATCATGCAGTCACTGATCATATCAGTGTATTTTTATGCCAATGCATTAGTGTCACAACTGGGAGGGGGGCACTTAGTCAATATAAATAGTGTAAAACGGTGTTATGCTGTTTATAATTAACTTTGGGCGAATCGATCAAACATTTACCGAGATGCTATTCATACGCTCACAACGACAATTATACCATCCGATAACATTAATACGCTCCAGTAGAAACTATACGATCGATCACATAGTTGCCGAGATGGTATTAATACGCTCCAGTGGAAACTATACGATCGATCACATAGTTGCCGAGATGGTATTAATACGCTCCAGTAGAAACTATAAGATCGATCACATAGTTGCCGAGATGGTATTAATACGCTCCAGTGGAAACTATACGATCGATCACATAGTTGCCGAGATGGTATTAATACGCCCCAGTGGAAACTATACGATCGATCACATAGTTGCCGAGATGGTATTAATACGCTTCAGTAGAAACTATGCGATCGATCACATAGTTCCCGAGATGGTATTAATACGCTTCAGTAGAAACTATGCGATCGATCACATAATGCTATTATACGCTTCAAGTGGAAACTATATCCATAACGACCGCAAACTTCGGGACCATCAACGCTCTTTTCTGCAGCAAGGGGAGATTAGTGCTCTCTAAACATAGAATTTTCTATCATCGGGAGTTATAATTTCTTAAGTGGCAGAGATTAGAAAATAATGCTGCTCATACTTTGGCGCGGATATGTTCAAACGGCCTCCCTGCCTGTCCCAAAGGCATATTCTGTTAACTTAATTAGATATTTAATAGTTGATTAGTTTGATTTGCTTCATTTCAATTAAACGTTTCAACTTTGTATCACGTCAAGCTTAAGCATATTTATAGGGATGAATAATTTGATTGTATATTTCGTTATTGAATGTCTTGTTTGTGAAAAGTATCACTTTTTCCGTAGTGTGCAGTTTGTAGCTAATGCGGGGAACTCTTGGTATGTTGAAAATTACGTAGCACATTGACTAAATTTATTCCATTAAGCTATTATAAAATATTCTTTAAATCTCATAGATAACCCCCATAGGTTTCGTGGTTTAGCAAATAATATTTGCTGTGAAGTTAGTGTAGTAGTTCGAGCATCGCTGTGTGCCTGCGAAATCTATGCACGTAATCTGCTCGGCACTACATTGTAGGTAAACCAGCGGGGGATCGTTGAAACATATTTACGTCTTACTTTGTTTGGTAGTTACTTTATAAACACGTCCTTTGAAAAATATGCACATATTTAAACCTCAATATTTTGTTTTATCATACAAATCAACCGTAGTCCAAAACTCTAAGCTTAAAATGTATTTGTAAATGTAAAATGTAAAAGCATACATACATTCTGGAAACTCATTTTATAATACGTAAAATTAAAATTTAGAATACGAGTTTAAGTTAGCACTTATGTATAAAGATATTTAGGTTATATCACTCATAACTCTAATTAATGATTCACCAAGTTATGTAGAAACTAATTGTAACATTTTCAATAGTTACACGTCAGTGTATTCTCAGTGTGTAAAAATAACAGTATCGATCATTGTCGTAATAATTTAATTTCTTTGTTATATATTTCTTATTTGGTTTGATTCAGGAATAGGCTCTTAAATAATGCTTTAACTTTAAAAAAATTACTTTTTTATGTTAAAAAAATTATAGGTTATGAGTATTTGTTATTATTATTTATATGGCATATTTTTGAACTAAGTGTGCATCTCCTTTCTCCACAAAGATGAAATTTTAATATGAGAATCACACTGTGTGTTAATGATAACATTTACCCGTATATAAAACTCAACATAATTTATAATTAAATAATTCTTTGGGATAAAAAATTAATAAGCGTGGCTATTCTTAATTTTTCTCAGTAAATATTAATAATATAAACATGTAAAATAAAGTAGTTTAGATTACTTAGTGCAACCATTCAGCTATAAAGCACGGTGCCACTCTGACACTTAATAAATCCTGTCATCTTATATTTGCTATGTTGACTTCATTTTTATATAACCAATGTTTGACATTCTTCTTTCCAGATTTGATGCGAGTTGTAATGGTATTCAGTGAATGACAAGATTTATGGAGTGGTAAGTGTGGGTCAGGTTTGCTGATTCTAACAGTGCGAGGGCATACTAACTGTATTGGTTCTGTAGTTGTTTACCGTCTGAGAGCTAGGCAAGATGTACTAGTTTTATTTTATTCACTAATAAGCCTAACCATTAGTACCGGGATTCAATTGTAGACTGGCTGTCTGTAATTAGTTTGTGAATGTATAACGCTTATTGGTGTCACTAATAAATGCAGTTTTCTATAAAAATAATAATAATTATGACATGGTTGAATAGACAAGAATAATTAGTCTTTAGCCATAGTATAGGGGCCGAGAGTTAATTATCACATGACCACATTTTTCATGAACATTCTTCTCTATTTAATTCTTTCATGTGCTGTTCCAAGATTTAAGCAAACCCATTGTAACAAAAACTCAATTTAAGATAATGTTTAATAAATAAAATATTAGCATATTTATTTCTTAACTTAACTTCAAATAAAAAATGTTTATTGTGATTCTTTCAATAATTTGAAATGTTTTTATAATTTCCTTGTGTTAACCTTTAGTGAGTCTTTCCCTCTAAAGCCACTACGAAAGAAAAATAAGCTAAACACAGCTTCTTGGAGGACTTGTGGGGCATGTGAACTCAAAAGGCATATATTTAAAACCCAGAGAGCGGTCGACTGTCCCGAGCTTACCAATCACTGTAAGAAATATTGTAAATTATAACAACAAATAATCAGTACTGCTTAGAGGATGGCTCACGACAGGCACATCTCGGGTGCGAGAAATAAATCTAAGGCTGTGTGGGAGGTTGTTCACCGTGAAACAGCCAAACTGGTCAGTAAACAGCAAGACAATGTAACTTTGATAGTAAACGGGAAAAAATCTTTAAACCACTCTTTAAAAAGGTGAAAAGAGAGACATGTCTAACTATAGACCAATATCGATTTATCTGTTTTTTTTTTTAGAAAAATTTAGAAAAATATTAAATTGTATCTAAAAATTAATTTGGCTTCATTAAACAATCTTCTACAGTGACAGCGATTTACAACTTATTGGACTCGGTATTAAATTCCATTTATAAAAAGCACCAAACTGCTTCAATTTTATGTGCCCGGACAAAAAACATTCGATTGCGTGAAACATAAATAATACATCCTTACTAAATAAATAAATAATAATTTTACTAAATAAATAATTTGCGCTTACTAAAACTTCATTATTATGGCTTACGAGGAAAGGTCTACGAATGGCTAAGCTTTTATTTATCTGATATATGTTTGCTTTTATGGAAACAGAGAGTTACATACAAAGATGAATCAATGGAAACACATATTTCAACTTAGAAGACTATTACATGTGGATTTTCCCAAGGGTCAGTATTGAGCCCTTTGATGTATTGAATTTACATTAATGACATTCCACACAGCTTAACATGTTCGTCCGTTACATTATTTGCAGATACCACAACTTTAACAGTAAAAGGAGATAATTTGGCTGAGCTTGAAAGTGCCTTGCAAACGTCCCTATGTGAAGTAAGTAATTGGTTTAACGTTGACGGTGTGATGCTTAACAAGAAACAAGCCAAATAATTCTCTTCATGCCATTTAAAAAAATCAGATTCCAAAAGTAAAATTGCCTGATTTTGAGGCCTATACCACAGAGTCCTTACTTTATACAATTAAATTATTTTGTGTTCGGCAATTTCTGTCTCAAGTGTGTTTAAATAACCAAACTAACATATGATGGAAGACCAAATGTACGTATTTAATGACAGGTATTTACCTGTCAACGGGAATCGACTAGTGAGATATCGAGTCCCGGCGGAACAAGTACTTTTTTATTTAATCTTTATTGAAATTATATTAGGCTATTGCTGTTTGTAAACATGTAATGTATGTATTCATTTTGACTCTTGAAATATTGCTAATAAACTGTTAATAGAAGTAAAACATAATGCTATTTCGATATACACATATAAAATAAACAAATTCAATATTAAAATTTGTGTATGTGTATGTACATATATTGAAGAACCATATGAACATATGAACTATGTTGTATTTCTGTCAATAATCTATTACTAATGTATTTAAAGTCTAAATTAATAAATACGCGACAAAATATTTGAGTTTACCACGTTTCTTAGGAACTAAGCATACATCTTGCTGTCATGAATTATAAAATGTATTGCGTAGTTGATTTTCTTCACAAACACTTGCAAGCTTATAAATAATATATATTTAATATTTATAGTGAATTATCTGAGTGATAACGAGGATGTTTTTGTTCTCTTAGGATAAGAAGCTTATAAATATTGCACTTAGTCCTGTAAGATCCATAACGTTAGCTTCCGGAGTAACAGGATATTCAGGACATGGGTAAGGTTAGGGGGTAGGAGCCGCCTCCTAGCGATATCCATTAGGAAGAAGTAAGAATTAGGGCACTAATCTCAGTCGTATCTCTCCGGAAAGTAGGGGATGTCAGCTCCGAACCAGCCTCTCCAGTCAAAGCAGGCACAGGGTGGTATACCCTTGTTGAGGCTAGCAAGAACCTCTGATAGTTAGGGAACGTACCCCTACAAGACTCCAACAGTCATATCCCGCAGTAGAATAGCAGTAGACTAGATCTATCGAACTGCCCTTGCACCCCTGAATCTCGATATTTGGGGTTAGTGATGTGCCGCTCCTGGATATCCATGGGGTTGCCCAGATTTAAATGATACATCAGTTTTTGTTGTGCCCAGTGGTTGGTTCAACTGGAAGGTATAAACCAGCCAGAAGTATTCCCTTCTGGGTATATCTAAGCGAAGATTACTAGATTTATATATATATATATATATATATATATATATATATATATATATATATATATATGCCATGTTTATGACAATAATAAATTATAAAACTACGTAAGTGACAAGACAATAAAATCTCTACCAACGTCACTGCATTACAAGGACATTAATCTTGGAGTAATGGATTTCATAACCCCAGCGTTTCGCTACGTCACATATTCGTTGATTGAGTGAAAAGTACGAGACACTAGAAAGTGTTTCAAACGAGCTTTAGATTGATTAATATCGTCTGATCTTTTCATGGTTTCAAAGAGCTGATTGATTATCCTCACAGGAGCTTCGAATGTGTTTGGCCGCCAGCTGCAATACTCAACATAAAGTGATTCTGCCCCTTCCTCAGCATGTATTCGCTACTTGGATGAAATGTATTTATATTGATAATATAGGTTTATCTAGAGAACTTTGTGGGTTAAATTCCCCATAACGGTTCCTAAAATAATGTATGTACTATTTTTTGGAATTCAGCTATGCCAATTTCGATTGTGTCTTGAAGGAACCAAAAATCTTAGCAAAGATTTGTAATGTATCCAATGTATCTAAATAAAATATGTGAATAAACCATACCAAAATCTCTTATTAATTATGCGTTCAGAAAAAAATATATTGCAAGATTTAATTTCATGTAAATACCTCAGGTATATTTTTGAACATAAAAACTATAGTTTGATTATTAGAAATAAAGGTGTTTTATATTGAAATCAGAAAAATATTTTTTTTTTTATGAAAAAACTTCAACGACAGTCAAGATTTAGATTGTGTATTTTGAAACAGACTTAAATGTAAAAAAGAAAACATATACTTGACGTGTTGAGGAAAATTGGTTCATATAATTTCTGGACTTCGAAACATCCTGGCACCGAGTCTCCTGAAAGCATTTGGTCTTAATCATGAAATGTTTAGATTATTTGAATATTTCCGAAGCCTCGGCCTATACTCCCATTCACGTATTGATGCCTGGCAATGAATACAAATAACCTGTTGATGGCTCTTAACATAGACTACTTGGTCTCCTGGAACTGACAATCCGTTCTTTCTTATCCGTCGGCAGGCCCAATATGTGGGAGCTTACAGTCTGTAGAAGCTAATAGTAATGGTGGTTACTCAATTGGGTGTTTATTTGAATTAAGAACTACCGTTTTAAATTTTAAGAGTAAATATAAAAGTTTAGTTTTTAAATCTAGTTATGGCTATTATTTACTTACCAATCTATACAGTTACTAGAAACATTGCTCATTACGCCATGGAAGATGTCATAGATGTTCAATTGTAACTGTAAATACTGGGCAAATATGTGTTTATGCCACATGTGTAGAGACCTAAACCATTTGTCATAATGTTTACAACACATTGACCATTAATATGTGCCATGGAAATGCTGAAGTGTCGTAAATTAGTAGAAGTTATGTTTCCCGAGTGATCGGAGTGGTGAAAGTAAAACTGTCGGCAGTGCACGGGGTGCCGCCAGCTGTTGGTCAGTAACTGTCCCACACTCAGAACCTTGTACTCTAGCTCGTTATGTACATACAAGTTATTACTGCACGAAATAAAAGTTATCTAATACATGATTTAGATCAGTACCAAACCATACACATACACCCGACATAATCCACCACTACGTATTTCAGTCGTTTACGCGCACGAAAATTTACTAAAACTATTATCTCGTTAGTAGTTAAACTGAAGTTGTACAATAATTTACGACAATATTGTAGAAGTTTTACATCAGTGTTGCGAGTATTATAATTGATACATCACTCTTAGTGGTACATGGTGTAAATGTAGATACAATACTCTTAGTGATACATAATCATAAAATTAATATTACACCCTCAGTGGTACACGGAGATAACAATGATATTATACTTTTAGTGGTACATAATCGTAAAGTTAATATATTAGACTCTCAGTGGTACACAATGATAACTTTGACACTATGCTCTGAGTGGTATACCATGTTAAACTGCACTTGCTATTAAATATATAATATTTAGTTATACAATTCTACCAGTTTAGCACATGGTATTGCGGAATACTATACTACACTCTCAGTTGTAAACAATGATAACGTTGACACTATGCTCTGAGTGGTATACCATGTTAAACTGCACTTGCTATTTAATATATATCTAGTTATACAATTCTACCAGTTTAGCACACGGTATTGCGGAATACTACACTCTCAGTGGTAAACAATGATAACTTTAACCTTATGCTCTGAGTGGTATACCATGTTAAACTGCACTTGCTATTTAATATATATCTAGTTATACTATTCTACCAGTTTAGCACACGGTATTGCGGAATACTACACTCTCAGTGGTAAACAATGATAACTTTAACCTTATGCTCTGAGTGGTATACCATGTTAAACTACACTTGCTATTTAATATATATCTAGTTATACTATTCTACCAGTTTCGCACACGGTATTGCGGAATTCTACACTCTCAGTGGTAAACAATGATAACTTTAACTTATGCTCTGAGTGGTATACCATGTTAAACTACACTTGCTATTTAATATATATCTAGTTATACTATTCTACCAGTTTCGCACACGGTATTGCGGAATACTACACTCTCAGTTGTAAACAATGATAACTTTGACACTATGCTCTGAGTGGTATACCATGTTAAACTGCACTTGCTATTTAATATATATATCTATTTATACAATTCAGTTTTATGATCAGGATAAAATGACGTTTAATCAAATACTCCCATATCCAAACTAACAATATATATATATATATATATATATATATATATATATATATATATATATATTGTTATATATATAACACGTTTTAATATATTTTAAGCTCAACTAAAGTGGTAAAAATGAAAATTCATTTTGTATATCTTGCAAACTCTGGAATTATTGAAGTTAGTTCTCAAAACGCTGTACAGATAGTTCTCTGTACATGTATCTGCACACACATTTGTACAAAATACAGAAAGAACGCAACATGCAACACAATTTTACACGGAATTACTAGTAATTCTGTTATTCGTAATCGCAAGTGAAACATATCCAACTACGAAACATAATCTTTGAACTTCTAAGTTTGCAAGCAAAACAGTTCCTTAGTAATCATGAGTGAGATAACTATTGCCTGTAGAGAATTAGCATACACTACTCCTCTTCGTAAGCGTCTCTGATTTGTAAAAGTTTGATCAAATTTATTTCAATATCTAATGAAAATTGAGTACTTCCAATGTTTTACATCAGTGGGGCGGATACGTTACATTAGAGAGATAAACATTGTCTGAAGTGAAAATATGAGAGGTACAGAAACGTCGATTCAAAATACATGGTATTTACTTGAGTGGTTGGTTTATACAATTTCAATAGCTAGGAATACCGAATACATTAAATAAATGTTTAGAAATTTGTCACTAACTCCATTTGTAATGACAGTAAATAAATAAAAAAATCAGATCCTTACTTAAGCACAAATGTTTCTTGTGCAATACCATTACAAGTTTATCTTTTTATACCCTACACTTATTATTTTATCGATTCTGAGTAGAATAATAATGGTTTTATTTTTATAAATTTATATTATAGGCCTTGCTTTGAAGTTTCATTGGACTTTCATTAGTTGTCCTACTTAAGTGTAATATAATTTTTCCCTTACATATAAGGCAATTATTTTTGTTTACTATTGAATATAATTTTGGCCTATGAGTCCCATTTGGATATAATATTTTCAAGAAGCAAAAATCGTACCAAACTACATTTTCTGTGAACATGTTCTCACAAATTCTTTTTTCCTCATCAAATAACGGTCACTTTTAAGATAAACCACAAGGACGATTAAATCAATAAAAAAATAATACTACCCCTCAAAATCACGTACAGAATACCAAGAGTATAATTTTATTAGATTTTATGTACAGTGACTTCTAAAAAAAAGTCGAAAAAGTATTTATTTCTTCATCAAAAAAACATTTACATCTAGTTTACATACATTTCCTTAGGTGAAATAAAATATACTACAATAACTAATTACGTTGCTGTAAAACTCTAGAAAATAAAACTTAGAAATTAATTCCCACACTAAGTAAAAACTTGTTTTTTGAGAATGAGTCTTGTAATGTACTGCATTGTTACTTAATATTGTATTGTAGCTTAATTACAACAAACTAAAAAGAATTTCTATAAAAATAATTAAAATTTCTGTAAAAATAAATATATAAATATTCAGAAACTAAAATTATTAATTGATTATGTTTTTAATAATTTAAAAAGAATATACTAAAAGGTTTGTTTGGTTACCTGGGAGAAGACTATGGCAGTTGCAACCTTCCCACCCCTTACCCCCCACCTAATGATTCGTACGTCCCCAATCACTCGCACTCACATACACCCAATACACACTACTCGAACAGCACACACACACACCCACACGCACACACTCATACACACCGCACACACTCATACACGCTAGCGCACAATGACAACACATTTGTACTACGTTAGGTCGAAAGTTAAGTTTATATTTGTTTTTTTTATCTATAGATTGATGTTATAATTTGTTCAGTTCTGTCCCTTCCAACCTCCAGTAACCATGTATTAACTTTCTTTTTATATGTAGTGCTTGTATAAAAGTTGTTTTGCTGTAGGTATTCAGGTATATTTCTGTATAAATAGTGGGCTATAATGAACGGATTAGTGGTCGAGTAAGTTCTTAAAAGTCTTGGTATACGTATTCCAACATTGTCCGCATTTCTAGTGTTGTAGTCGTGAGTTATTTCGTCAAAGATTTCGTCGAATCGCTTGTGTATATGCATCAACAATTTTCTAACAAATAACTGTCGTATGTCAAAAACGTTTAAGTTGTCAAAAACAGCATCTGTAGGGTATCGCCTATTTACTCTTAGAGCTGCTTTAACTATTGCCTTTTGTGTAACTAATAACGGTTGTAGAATTGTTTTGTACGCTCCACCATATGCTATCAGTCCATTTTCTAAAATAGACTGTACATACGCGCAATAGGCCATTCTGATTTCCTTTAAATTAAAAAAGTGACTAATTTGTCTAAATGCATAAATAAATTTTCTAAGTTTTTATTTAAATAATATATATGTTCTGTCCATCTTAACTTGCGATCAAAAAAACACCCAGATATGTATAACTCGTCACACTTTCAATTTCCTCACAATTACACGTTGTGTTGTCGAAATTTCCACAACTATGCAGTTTAATGTTTTGGATAGGTATGTCTCCTCTGTCTCTTAATGATATCGGCAGGAATTTTGTTTTTGGAACATTAAACAAAAACTGGAAGGTCAAGTTTTATTTAAAATTTGAATCTGTGACATACTTTAAAGCACTAACGAAAAGACACCTTATAGTAAAAGGTTCTTTAAAACATTTAACTACTTAAAAAATGGGGGATGAAAGTGAAACTAATTGGAGTTTTACTATAATCCCCTCATATACTATCCTTTTAAAGTTACGAGTAAATATTTTATTTTTGTTATCTACAACAATGACTTCAAATAACAGTTTTATATTCCTCATTCCGTTTCATTGTCACCGTAAACTTCAGAGATGAAATGTTATATCGTTATCGTACAAAATTAAACGTCTCAGGACTTACGGTTGACGTGACGATACAGGCATCCTGATTATGAAATTAGCCAAAAAAGAAATCAAAATGCTTTAAACTAAAACATGACTACCTAGTTTCAGATTCTTTTCTAAAGATATTGGAACAAAAAATGGCTCCTGATAAAGTTTTGCGGCTATGAAAGTACAGGCTTACCGTGAAGTTGTTTCTAACGTATATAGCGTCAACATGTTTTATTGCTGTGAAGTTTAAATCCATATCACGAACTCGTATGCTGAACAGAAGGAAAGTTGTACACTAAGACCCAATCAATAAAAGCAGCAATGGTCGTTCAATACATACTACCTTATAATGGGTCCAAGGCCATATCGGTTGGGCATATGTCCATAAGCGTTCTCTTTCCACTGCTTTGTTTCATGTAAATGTTATTTAGTTTTAAAGTTCCATCAAATCACCCTAATAAACCGAAAAGAAATCAAACTTTGTCTCTTTATAATACTCTACCACTACCTAATAACGTTAAATGTACACGTACCAAATGGACACTTTCTTTTACTCTTCCAAAACACTTGTATTAGGTTAGAATAAACCTTTACCGGAACAGTTCGAAATTTTTCGTTACCAGCAGTTACATTTCGTGACCTGGCAGGACTAAGTTGGGCAGCTGATGGCGATATTAAAAGTTTCCGTGGGAACGCAGAGCAAACCGTTGGCATGGTATACCCCGGTATGATGATAAAGAAACACCGTTACGCTACAGTTATTTACAGCATTGTTGTGGACATGAAATTGAAAAACACAAACTGGAAAACCAGTGCTGAAGGATGAGAGTTCAAAGCCACCAACTACAAGAAATTAAGGGAATAGTTACAGTGATGATTCGTAACTATCATTGGGGGTATGTGAGATACAGAAACGTCGATTCCAACTCCATAGTATTTATTTGAGGGGTTGGATTTTACAATTTCAATAGTTAGGAATACAGAAGTAATTAAATAAAGGTTTAGAAATGTGTTAGACCACCTTAACAGACCATCTCAAGATTAGTGTCTGAATGTACCTATATAAAATAAAACATATATCCTGTCATATATGAATGTGAGGTGTGTATAAAAAATAAAAGTAAGATATCAATGGGAGATGTATATTTCAGATATTAGGTTGTCTCAATGACTGATTCACTAAATGACGTATATAAACACCAAATACCATTTAAACCGTATAAAGCTTCAATTCAAAATAAGTTATGGTATTTTGTATTAAGAGCTGGCTTCTTAACTTTAGCTTCATAAGAGCAGTGTTAAATTTCATCCACTTCTACGATCTTATTTTTAGTCGTTGAAGATACCTCAATTCAAAGATTATTATGCATTAAGCATCCCAATTGTTTTTGGTTTTCGATACTTTTCTACGTGATTCAGAAAAAGATATCTGTTCTGTATTTTTTTATAATTTAAAAACTATATACTTTACAAAAATTAATAAAGAGCATTTGGGTGCGAATGTGTAATATATTGAAAAAGAGACACATCCTATAAAACTACGAGCTAAAATAAGTGCGTAAAAGTTTAGGAGGTATAAAAAATTGTAAAAAAGTTGTTGTAGAGGTTGAGGGACTAACTCTTATATCACGTTTTGCGTTTATATAACCACCTATATAACCAGGAGCACTTCTGGTTCAAATGAATTATATATCCGATGCCACAGTTGAGTTTTCCTTGTTGCCCCAGTTAACAAAATTTATACATAGGTCTCTTAAACCTACTGTGGTTAAGAAACCCACTTAGTTTCAGCTCAAGGAAGTCAACCAGTCTTAAATAACTAGACACTCTTACACATAAACATTCAAAGTTATTACGAAACATAAATATTATTAAAAAATAGTGGTTAAATACATTAAACATATGGTTGCAATGTCAGAATCAATGTTTTTGTGAACAGTTGATTACATTCTACATGATTTTTTAATTAATATTTCATAACTTTACAGACTAAGATGGGATTTTTGCTATTTTAGAGACCAGTGGGGCATAGCCATAGAGAGATTTTTGAAATAATAGTATGCCTATAGCCTATTCATCCCAGGTATTCTAAAAATGTCCATGCAAAATTTCAGTACAGTCGGTTTAATAGTTTAAGCGTGAAAGCAAAACAACCACTTTCACATTTATAATATTACTATCTCCTATCCGGGGCTTCGTCCGCAAGTTCTATGCAACATTCCGTGTATGTTTTTGAATAGCTCCCACGATTTCAGTAACACTGAAGTATTTGAGATCATGCATCAGGTACCTATTTCACAGTGTAATGATTAAAGAGGACCAGAAGTTAAGCAAAAGTGTGAGTAATTCTTATTTCGGGTTTGAGCTTCTAGTTCAAATTAATTATATTTCCTACGCAAAATGTTTCCTCGATTAACAATATAAATATTCTTACACTAATGTTGTAAAAAGTTGTCTACATAGTCTATTTCATAACTTCAGATCTAATAGCTTAATACCAGTATTTATCGAAGGAGTAATATATTTAATGTATGTACTAATATCTTCCACAACGCTAATTCATTTGAGTTGGATTTATTAAGAAATTTAGCGATAAGTGATCGACCATCCGTGAAGGTTGTAATGGTATCAACTAAGTGTATAGCAACTCAATGATAACAGCAGTAGACTGATAACCCATGTAGACAGTCAGACTGTAAGGAAGTATCACCTAGAATTTGTTAGTCATAACCAGAATTCCTGAGAAATGGATTAATATTTGGACTCCTTTTTATTACGTACTATTTTACAATACCAGTGCGTTACACATCAACTTTCACTGTATCAGTTGTCAATCGTCGCGTCGGCTTGGTTATTGTCGTGATCAGTACTAATATAGTTTTGTTATATTTTTAAGATAGTCAAATATACTACTATGTTTATTTATATACTACCTATTACCCACGTTTTTGCACACAATTGTTTATATTGAAGTCCTTAATCTACTTCGGTTGTAATACAGGGTGAGGCAATGAGATTTCCACAATTTGTTTATGCTGTCATTTGATAAATAATGCAATAATGAATCATCTCATGTATCCATAACTTTTATTGAACTGTGCAATTTTAGTAATCATTACGTTTTGCAGTCCTGAACACCGTGCTTTTGTCATATAACAGTTTTTTTTTTAGAAAAGTGATTCATATGTAAATATTATTTAGAAGTCACTTCAACAATACTTGACTTGGCACTGTTCGAGACCGAAAACCAACTAAAATGGGTAACAAAAACTGGGTAAGTTTATTCGGAAATACGGCCTCCACCTGGAAAAGAAAATTGGGGAAGTCTTAAAACTGTCCGCACATCAAACAATGTAAAAAGAGTGAGAGTCGAAAACGGTCGACTAGGAAGCAAGCGTTGGTACCTGGGCTTTCATTCTGAGGATTTTGGACCAGAACCTCCCTTTTTATCCTTTCAAAATTCACACTGTACAAGAACTTAAAGAGCCAGACTATAGCAGAATAGTTGTGTTCTATTATAAATCATTAAAATTAGAAATTACTTGCTTAATATTTATAACTTTTTATTTATGTCTGATAAAGCACATTTTTTACCTTTCTTGTCGTGTTAACAAACACAATAATTATACCTTACTAGAGTGCTCATAATCCCAGAGAACTACTGTACCTGCCAAACCGTTGCATAGCTCGAAGTGACAGTATGGTGTGCAGTTATGATACAGCGAAACACTTCTTTCAAGATAGCGGGGAAAACATGGTTACTGTAAACTCTGCTCGGTATGTTGTAATGTTAAATACAATTTTGACTCCATACCTAGAAGGCACTGGATATAGATACTGATGCTCTGTACTCTCAGCAAGACGGGGCTAATGGGCACACTGCAGACGTATCCATGAGCGCTCTCAGAAATGCTTTTAAAGGCCGTTTGCTCTCAATATTTCGTGACACACTGAAAGCTTGATTATCAGATTTATCTGTATATGAATTTTACCTATGTAGCTTCTTAAATTTCAAGATTTTGCATGAATACAAGCAGAGGATTATAGAGAAAGTTCTTCAGTTTCTCAAGAAATTATGGAAAAAGTGTTCGGTAGCTGCTTTATCTGTCTTGGGTAAAATCAGCGAGTTTAAGATCATCATTTAAAGATATTGGATGACTTTAAAAAAATAACATTGCATAGTATTACCCATGTTCATTTTTTAATATTTAACGTTTAATAGTTTACTTAGATGTAAAATATTAAAAGTACTAAATTTGTGATATAAAACAAATGTAAAGTTCTCATTGCCTCGCCCTGTATTAGGTATCCTATGATATTATGTTTTAAACGTAAGTAAGCATACATCAGATAAGCATTATTTTCAGTGTTCATGGTTAAGACGATCAGAGATTAAGGTTCCGACTCTTATATTAGATCTTTAGCACATTTAGGTTCTTTCCTGGTTTGAGTGAATTATATTACCACAATTGAGTTTACCTTGATGTTCCGATCAATAAACTACAACATAGGTCTTCTCAAACTCACTTCGGTAAAATAAAGTTTATTTCAAGCCCTTGTATTCTAAATCCTTTCAGATCTTTTCAATGCAATAATTGCATTGTTGTCTTACTAGAAAAATTATGTAATTTGTGACTGAAAAGCCTACTATTGTCAAAAGGTGTATACTTTCGGCAATTTGAATTTACTTCTAGTTAATCTATTTAGTATTTACAATATTTTGTTCGCTTAGGACAAGAACCTTAGGAACTCATCATTGTAAGTAGCCCTAAAAATACCTTTGCGCTTGCTTCCTAAGTGCAGGATTTTCAAGATTGGTTATGATGGTGGTAGGTGCCACCTCCTTTCTACAGAGAGATCTACATACATAAACCTCACTAGAACACATGGACTTCTGCTGTTCAGATAAGAGTGAATCCACTTATGTGTTATCTCCCGTATAGTACAACACAGACTTCCAGCTTGTGCTGCAGTACACTATAATTAACACAATTAAATGTGCTTGATAGATAAAAAACTCACAGAGTGATATTTTGTAACTTTGACTACAACCAAATCCTTAAGTTGCGTGATGACCAATGGATGATCCTTCCTGATCGCTATAACGGTGTACTTTCTGAGCAAATTGAAGAAGAAGCGAATAGCTTGGAATATGAGCCCCAATCTTACGATAGGTTGCAATTTTACTTGGTGTGCGATTATTTTGTGAGATATCTCAGACCAGAAAGATTTGTTGAGTAGTTCTTACGTCACTGATACTATCGAGAATGACAATATTGTACTGCCAATGTTTACCAACATCTGCAGCTCTCACTGAGATTCGGAATTTAGAGCCGATTAGTGACTAACACATTGGAATGTTTCAAAATTTGCCTCACTGTAAATCACTGTAAACCGGCGAACATGTTTTAGTTTGTTATAGTATTTTTCTGTGACAAATTTGTTTTAATATGAGTGTAAAATTCCTGTCATGGCTGGTAAATTGTAACATCCTACGTTATGCGTGCTTAAGTGAGCATTTCCTAAAACGTTTGCTCATAGAGTTTGTTGTTTTTGAGCTCACTTTTCAAATATGGGTACAAAAGTGAATAATGAACATAATAAGTGTGTATAAGTCTAGAGCCATTATTGATTTAGAATAGTTAAATTTAACTTTTAGTATCAGAAGGACAAAGTAAACTGATTGACAAAAAATATATTTAGTGAAAAAACCTCCTCAATGAAATTAGGACTTGGGCTTTCCTGTGCTGCCATATACAATTGAATAGTTGAGAAAGATGACCACCAGAATTGCAAGAAGTTTGTCCTTCCATTAGTCGATGTTAAACTAAATAATTTATTTGTATGTAAAATTTAATTTTAGTTAATAAGGCGTGTAAAAATAAACTAAGAATAAACATTTACTTATTTCACTAGTAGGACGATTATTGATTTCACTAAGAGCTTCCATGATTTTATTAGAAGCTGTAAATCATTTTTCCTAAATATATAGTATCGCTGTCAAAACATCTCAATCTGACAACATTCCATTGATCCATGTTAATGGATCCTCCAACATCATTGATGATGATTACTATATCTAAGGCCGTGGAAGTCAATTCTTGTAGTCATTAGTATGCAGTTTTTTATACCGTTACTCGATAAAAATAATCAATTGTATGATTTTTATTGCACACGTTCACTTATAGTAAACACGTATCAGCTCTTTACTGCGTCGAATACAAATTGATAATGTTTCATTTTGTTGTCTCTTTAAGTAATTAAATATCTGAAAGTATGTTTTCCTAAACGAATTTTAATTCATTGTATATTAATTTTAAATTAAGAAAACGGTAATGAAAAATTTTATGTCTCAGAGAAAACTATATAACTTGCAGTGAAATAAATTATACTTTGAGTATTAATGTTTTTAATAACTTAGTATATTAAAAAGAATTATTGTTTTCATGGCAAAAAGTCTTCATTGGGTTCTGTAAAATTATAAGAACGAAACTTATTGAGAAAAATAATTGTATTTAATTTAGAATTTTACTTTTGTTATTAATAGCATGGATCCTATATGACACAGTGTCGGTATCGGAACGTGCAGCATAGTCAACATACGTTAACTCTCGAGTGAATATGCCTAAGTTTTAATATTCGCTGTTGAGGTCCAATTCCGATTTATAATGTTTCTGTAGACATATAACGGTATAAAACTACCGAAAAATTATTATAAACTATAAACAATTAGAACCGAGAAAAAAGAGTCCTACGATTGTTTAAATGAGATTATAAGAAGTGTTTCTACTTTCCACACGGTCTGACACAAACGCCTCTGGCCATCCGTGATAGTTGCGGCAGCATCTGTGGTGACGGACGAAAAGATCCCTTAATATCAGTCTATCATGAAGTTGTAGATGCTCTGATCACAAATGCCTAAATAAGCTATAATATAAATTTATGTATTATTCTATATTTTATATTAGAATGTGTATAAAAGTTGGGGCTGTAAACCCGTTTGTCTAGATTTGCACTGTTATCTTTATAGTGCAAATAGTTCCATAGTGCCACTGTCAATGTCAATTTGATCCTCGTAATCACTAAAAATGTAGAATAACGTATGAAAACTTTAATAATAATGCTGATACTAATAATGATTAGTTTGTAGACCGTTATTTATTTATATGAAAAGTTTAAGTTATGGGGGACATTTAACAAATTTGAGCCTATCTATAAATATGAAATACTAAATGAAATTTAACTAGATCTGTTTAATTTAACTTTACATATACATGCGTAAAACGTCAGGTTAGTTACAGCATTTATAAATCATGAATAACTGTACCGATTACAGTGATCTCGATTGGTTGGATCGTCTCCTCCCTGAATAGCAGATGAACTATTAAAACATCGTAAAAGTTTACGGAAATTCAGGTAGATAGAAAAACACAAATATGTTTTGCTGTTGAGCATAGAGTAAGAAAATTTCCAGATAAGAAACTTGAAAACTTTAATAAAAATATACTTTTAACTGTAGATTTTAGCAAATATTAAGTATGCAGTGCTTGGTCAATACTAACAACAGAAGAATGCTTATCAATCCTGTGTGTGTGTGTGTGTGTCCGATCCTTGATCGGAGAAACAAGGCAAACTCAACATTGGCGTCGCAATTATGATTCATTCAAACCAGAAGTGCTCATACTCGTGCAAAGCCTTCGATATTTCGTGCGAAGATGAGGATTATTGTTAATTTTAGATTAAAGGAAGATATAATTTATTAACTAGGTGTTTAAAATGTTTGATTTTGATTTCGCCTTGTCTATAAAGTACGCTAAAAAAACTCGTGACTTTTTTCTTTTTTGTGAATACTTTGAGTGTTTCCGGAATTTCGATTTACCATAGTACTAACAATCTTACTCACTTTTGATTCATTTCGAATATACATTTTGTGTTAATTCAATCGCTCTATAGTAAAGTATTACTGATTACCTTTTGGAAATATAATATAACATAATAACAACTGGATGTGTGAGTGTGGTGTGTGTTTTACCACATTGATATTTCGAATATTTATAATATTTTGTATATAACAGAATAAAACTGCATGAACTGTTTTTGCTGACTGACACTTAATAAATTGTATATATCTGTATATGTTATCAGAGACCTTTTATTCTTACACAACTGGTAGGAATGTAAAACTCTTGTTTTGTAATTTTTTAATAAATAGGTGTTTTTGAATTATTAAATTACAATTTACAGACATAAAATTAACATTGTTTTACTAGTTAGGCAAGGTGAAAATAAATTTAAAGTATTTTAGCCTCCTAGGCTAAAAAATTTGTAAACTATAACATCAGTTCACTTATTTTCCCCAAAGTTTCTTCACCTACAATTCTTATTATAAATAAAAAGACTCAACCACTCCCCTTGAACGTCAAACAAATATGACGTCATGGTCACTAACAATAATGGGGGAGAGGAGGGGGTTACAGTCGAGGGACACGCGTCTCACCCAGAGTTTCCGTCACGTTGACTTGTGCAGTGAGGAGAAAGCAAGACAGAGAAGGCCGACTAAGCCACGTCTCGGACGTGATTGTGCAGTCGTCATCACGATGCTATTATTGTATCAAGGCTTCATATTCATTCACTGTTGCTCTCTATTAAAGCAATTATTGGAGCCTCAGGCGACCTCTGAGGTCAAGCCCCTCGCTGACTTGTTAACAGTTAATCTTCTACCGCGCTGGTCTCTCTTTGATAAGTTCATCATTGTACTGGGATCGCGTTTTGTTCTTGGCGCCAGTTCTAGACAATCATGATAGAAAAGTTTCTTTTTGCGTTTTGAGAAATTGATTTAAATTTTTTATATTTAGTTATTTAATGTTGTATATAGAGGCAAAATTTGCATTAAAAATTTGTTTAATTTCTACTAAGTGAAAACATTTGCGTGACTAAGGAAATTTGTTGTTTACTCTAATAATGTGATCTCAGATAGTAACGGTTATCTTCTCTAATAATATGATTTACGGGAAGAAACAGTGTACTCTAAATATGTTACTTACAAGTAGTAACAGGTCTCTAATAATGTGATACATGGGAAGAAAAGTTAATCCCATGTTAATGTGATACTCTAAAAATGTTAATCCCAGGTGGGCTCTCTTCTAAAATAATGTGATTTATGGTAATCAACTCAAAATGCAAAATGTTACAATAGTAGTAACGGTTCTCTTCTATAACAATGTGATTGACGAGACGAAACGTTAGTCTAGTTTAAAAATGTTACACACAGGTAGTAAAGATTCTCTTCTCTAATAATGTGATTTACGGGAGGAAACAGTAGTCTACTTTAAAAATGTTACTCACACAGGTAGTAAAGATTCTCTTCTCTAATAATATGATCGACTGGAGTACACGTTAGTCTACTCTAAAGATGTTACAAATAGTAAAGGTTCTCTTCTTTATCATTGTGATTTACTGGAAGAAAACGACAGTATGCTCAAAAAATGGAGCGATGTATTGATTCACTTTATGTTAGTAATGGATTAAATGTAATTTTAACATGAATTTCACAACAGTGTATGATATTATATTCATATTGATTTTTATGAAAATAAAATAATCATAATTTATTAATAACACAAGTTTGAATTATTTATATCTTTTAGACAATATCACAGGATATTAAAAATTACTTCTGCACGAGTCATTAGAGCGTAATCAGCACGAGTGATTATACACGGAGATCCACCCAGTACCAATAAATTGAGTTAAATTACACTTAACGACCTGTTTAAGCTTCCGAACATGTCAGTCAAGTGTATTCTAGTGTTCTACTCTGTGAACATAAAGAAAGTAGTTTTAATTAAGATGTTACATATTCATAAAGATTCATTAAACCTCTCAAATTGTTTAGAGAATTTGAATTTAATCAAAATAGGACCAAGATTGAACGTGTATGGTCAAATTGAAATATAAAACATTTTGTTTTAATACTGAAAGTTTAATTATAAACTTTCAATGCATATTAGCGCACAAACGAAGGATTTCGCTTCCATAACAGTTTTGGTTGGATGTTTGTAAATACCGTAAAGTTATAGAGAGGTGTGTCAAAGCTTGTTCTACTGCCCAGTGTCCGTACGTGCACAAACCGGTATATAACCGAGTGGAGATAGAGCTCATATTTAATCCTGTTGTCGACCAGATCTGCTTACAGTTACAGGTCAACTCCAATCTCGGACTGAGGCCGAGCTGAACCGAGCTAGCACGATAGCACTGCCGTGGGGTGCCGGTGACTGACACCCGTAGTTTACAGGCCGGGAGCTGAGAGCTGATTCGCATTGTATAATCACGCAAATTAGTTATTCCTGATATCGCAGAAGACTTTCCATCTAAGTAATAAAAAAATAATCGAAATTTTTAACATATTGTTGGCCACGCTCATTTTGGTGGGAGTCGAAACGGGATGATATTACGACCGATGATTGTACGACCGTCAGACAACCCAGATAAAGCGACAGAAAGTCTGTCTCCTTTCAGCGAAATACTTGGTGTGTATCTTACACTGATGAGACATTCATTTGTTTTACTGACGTTTGGTTTTAAGTGTGTCAAGGAATGAAAAATATGATCTTAGAAAGATAAAATTTCATATTTTTTACCATTTTGATCGATACCGTTTTATTTCGACCTACACAATAACTACTGCGGTTGATGATTGATTTTTTCTTAGGGTAAATTGTTCTACCGATAAAAAAACAGGTTGTTTACTTATACAAAATTGCTTCTCGGTTCCTGCACTATAACTAGAGGATTTATTGTTGACTTGTATTCATTAAAAGTAGTTTAGAACAGCTGCATTGTTGAAATTAATATCTTAAACTTAGAATGATGAATCTCGCTCGTGATTTTCGGTGTAGTGTCCAGCGAGCGCTACCAAGTCTCAAGTCTGATGTCGCCTGATGCCCACAAGTATCATGGCATGCAGGCTACAATTTTTACAAGTGAACAATTGTATTTAGTGTTTTTTATAAACTAAGCTAGTCAGTTTTAAGGACGTAAAGAATGCTTTTCTTCCTTTAAGAGAGCCAGACACAAGTTTTATAGAACAAAAATACCTAAAATGTTAAAATTTTTATAAAGAAATCCCTAGAAATGGTTAGTGACAATATTCAGTAGCGATGGTATATTACGAGTAATTAAAAAGAACAAAAAGAATTGTGGCACAATATGTAAAATTAATGTGGCTTTACTTATGTAGACATACAAATACATGTATATGCAATGTATGTATGTCTTTATACATAGCGTTTTACAAATACTTTTTAAGTGTTCGTCAAAGCTTGTAACATACCCTCCCTGCCCTTTTGTGTTAGACGAGAGCGGTTGCTAGTGAATACATCCTCTAGCATCGTTGAATCTTTTAGAGAAAGTTATATTTTTTTAAGTTTTACACTTGAATAACAATATGTGAACTGGAAAGCGAAGAGGATAAACGAATTAATTTCTGTGGACACATATTGATAATAAATAGGCTTAAATAGAGCGGAATGTATATACAAAAGACCCATGAACGTATGGATTCACGGATTTGATCTAATTCTTCTAACCCAGATCTTTTACAAGTAGGTTCTATGTGTTATGTTGTGTATTGTTCAATTGTAGGATAGATATTGGGTATGGGTTAAGATTTTAGAGCCCAAATAGCGTGGAAAATGATTGATTAGTGTTTGTCTCCCAGGAATTTTGTTTGCGAATTGGTTGGGGGTTTGAGTCCTTTAAGTTCCTTTTTGATTAATTTAGAGATCCTCCCTTTGGTTAGTCTGGTGGGAAACGAATAAGTGTTTTTGTTAAAAAATAACCTACACAATTCTGTAAATAGTGGATGTTGCAATGCGTGTCAAACATATTACAGAGAAGTGATATGAAAACAACACCAGAAGGTTTGAAAAGAGAAAATACCATCTACGTTGTAGGTTTTTATAACATTGTATCTCAATATAATGTAAAATATGTTGTATCGCAATGGTACATAAAAAAAGGACTGGAATAGTCCTTTCTTCTTAGATGTAAAATGTATTAGGTTGGTAAGTAAGATCATAAGATTTCCAACTTTTGACTTGACACTGTAATAAATTATTATGAATTGATTCCGTTCGACGAAATAATAATATTTGCTAACGAACGAAACATTATACTTAATTCTTCATTAACATTATACTTCATTACACATCAAATAGAGAATGACACGAGTTGACATTTTGCCGGTGCCACAACGCTATTTATGTGTTCAAAATATGTGACGCCAATTTGTCTAGATGGCACATACATTGTGTAGCGGGTACAACTGTTATCGCAAGGTAACCAGATCAAGCTACGTCGAGAGTGGCTGCTGCTTGTATGGGTGACCGCTGAGCGATCCTGTCTCTACCTGCCCGGCCATTGGTGGTGGTTCGGAAGTCACCTTCAAGCTCTTGGTCCCCAGGTTAAATGTCAGAGAGGGTTTCTTAGCCCTGACTTCGCCTGGTAAAACAAGACATCTTTACTTTACATTAAGAGTCTCAAAGATAATTTTCCATGAGTCATACTCCGAGTGTATCGTGGTGTAGTATAACTAATGAATCTCCTCGTTGCTATAACAACGGTCTCCAGAGTCGGAGAGCGCCAGGTGTGGATTGACATTCCTGCTGGAGGTGGCTCGGGGCGGCGAGCCATTATCGAGGCGGAGCGCGGTGACGAGAATGAAACAGTCGCAATTTTGTCGTCGCGAACTGGCAATTAGATAAATAACGTCGGTACCGTATCGGGGGCCTTATAAATCTCGATCTAATCGTTTACCAGTTCCGTACATAGACGTGAGGTGGGTGGTCCACTGCGATGATTGTTCTCGGCACGATATTGGCCGTTCGGTTTAATCAGCCGTAAGCCGGTTTCATACCCATAAAATTGTGTTGTGCAAGTGCTATAAACCTTTATGAAACTGCCCCACTTAGAACGGTTGTTATGTCGGGCTGTAAAATGTGTATGTTTAACATATCTACTCAGGTAAAATCGAGTATTAGTTAAAATTTTCGTATACAATATGTTCAGTAATGTTGTTTTGACTAAGCTTAAATTAAACCCGTGATAATATTGTTCAAATTCAAATGCTTGTAAAAATACAATTTAAGTAGAAGGGTTTAATTAAATAAAACAAAACATTAATATAGTTAATAATAAATCCGTTTGGATGTATGTGGAACTAAAAGTATTGTTTAAAATTATACAAAAGAGTTTTAGAAATCTCACAGCTTATGATAAAGTCCAAACCAAAGGTGATGATAAAGATAAACGTTTGCATGCTTTGAATAGAAAGCATTACGTCCCCACTTACATAGTGACATTGGAGAACTGACATCTGATTTAAGACGGTCATCATAACAATTAAATGTATGTATCATACCTCTCTAGTTGTAGTATATGTTGTTAATATTTTAGGTAGCAATATTTTGAAAATAACTGTGTAAAACAAATAATTTTCATATAGTTTTTATGAAGTCACACATATATAAAAAATAGTTTGCAGTTTAAATAACAGAGCCTAATGGAAATGGCTTGGATATTTTTCTAAGAAATCTTTACCGTTGCGTCGGCGACGGGCTGAAGGAGAGTTCCACAGCATGCTCTATGGAAGTGACTTTGAACAGACTTCTGGATATCTGAGCCCGTACATTATCCTGTCCCAGAGGTGATTGTGAGGGCAAGCCGCCGCATTGCGCTGAAGCGGTGTTTAGCCACCAGAATAGACAAGCAGACAGACATCTGTGTCAAGGGAACAGGATGATGCGCGTAATGTGATGAGGGGTAATCAGTCTGATAGCGGAGATAATAACTGTGCATCTGCATACGGTGCTGACGGCTGTCACGAGAGGCCACAAGTTCATAACAATTTGGCGAATCTTAAGGAGCTTGAATTTGTTGTAATACAATTCATAATTGTTATTTCATAAACATTAGTAAGCGTCCAGTTGGTTAAAAATGTCCATTGCATCACCAATTATATTTTGGACGCATTCAATAACATCTCTAACCATTCTTAATTTAAAAAGCAAGTTTGTTTGTACATAAATTCTCTTTATCCGTTGCACGTTGTTAACATGATATATAATTTATTCAAAAATAGGCATCTTTTTGAAAATTCAACAATGTTTTAGCTTGCGCTCATTTGGTAGTTCATAAAAATACTTAGGTTTTTAAATTTAAAATTCTAGCTATCCCCTATGGGTTTTTATTTTCAGTGTATTTTACGTAATTTATGTTCTACTAAGATAATTCAATAACCATTTATAAAGATTCATTCCTTGCTTTGGTAAAATACCTTGGATGAACTTAAATCTAGGAGTTACAGTTAGACTTCCATAAACAAGATTCGGAGGTTTTCACGGCGATAACTGCCATATCCAAAGATCTTAGCCATCAAAGGTTTTATGAGATTGAGCTGAGATTAGTTTTGTTCTTAAAATCTAGGCGTGGGTCAGACGTGTCTACAAATGTGTAGATCTCCCCCTCCTAGACGGTGGGAGGCGGTAATTACCTTGAACCTGGCAGGAGGCCGAGCCGGGGTGGTGGCTTTATTATAAGTTATTAAACAATAACAATAAATTATAGAGTGGAATATCAATGTGGAGTTGAACTTTCAAGAGACTCGAATCCTTTTACAGTTTCTCCGAGTTCACAGTTACTTAAACAATTTATATTCATATAGTTCCTGTAGATTTGATTGGCAACTCAAACTGTAAAATCTCCAGATATCCAAAAGAAGCGTTATATCTACCAACGTTATAGGAGTGTAGTATTAATAGTGTAGTATACTAATAACCCTCAAACTGCCAATGATTGTCGCCTGTAAATACGTCTGTTCATGGTTGGCACATTGGTTCCGTGTGTTAACTAGGTAGGAATGCATTGGACAATCGTTAGTGGCGCAAGTACGCGTGGACAACTGGAGAAGTGTGTTTTTCGACCAGTTCAGACTGTTTCGCTTTTGTGAAGGTGCACCTCTCCGATGTTAACCTCTGAATATAATGAGAATAGCATTAATCCAAATGGTAAAGAATATTGTTAAGAGAGAATTTGATGGCGTGGTCAGATAAATGGAATCGGCTTCTCCTTAAATAAGAATAATATATAGGGAAATTCCTCTTAAACATTTCAGTGGGGAGCATTCTGGCGATTCTTGGCTTCTCATCGCAGGATCATTTTGTCTCCAAAGATTTTCTCTTGTTTGTTGAGTTGGTGTGAGATCACAGAACAACGATCCGTGTATCATCGAAGTTCCTGTGTTGAGTGTTCCCGCTGATCCAAATTATCAATGATTAAGGTTGGTTCTATCTCGCAATCATCATGCTTCATCTTCCCGTCTTATACATTCGCTTATTGCGGAATTTTATTATGTCAGAGCGTAGATGTTTTGATTGACTAGTGGTGGTGTGCTTCACTTCTCGATTGGCTGGGGAAGCAAAAAAGGTTCCTGGAAGCTGCCATGCGACGTTAATAGGTGAAATGACAAGGCTACTAAAGCTGCAGTAGCAGGGCTGGGTTGGATTATTCGTCTCCTTCTCTAAAATGTGGGATTTGAGGGAGCTAAAGAGAGGTTAGGATTGTAAATATCAACGTCCAACCTACTATTCCTTTTCTTTCTATACCGTCACTCAGTCTAAGTCAAAATCATTATCTAATATTGTGAAAGTAAACTTTGTATTATTTTAGATTAGGTTTCTGCTACACAATAAATAGGAAAAAAATAATTTAGAGAAACATATACTCCGAGGATCTATTCAATATTTTACTTTAGAAATTGGGATAATGAACCGAAAGGGTTACACTTATATAGTTGGCCCTCGTCAAGTGAATTTTAGATGCGCCACTGCTCTTGAGGTTGTAGCATGAGACCGCTAAGCTGGCTATTCCAGTGTTGAATGGCTATGAGTGGAGATTCAATAGATTCAATACATGTCTTTTAGAGTGTAAGACAAGCAATCTAGCCTTGTTTGGAAGTTTAATTATTAGCAACACTTCATGGCTTATAGATTGATGTATTGATCCTTTCAGGTGTTAATACTCCGTAATCCTACCGGTTGAAGGCTTATATAATAGTCTATAACCAAAGAACATGATTCTCAAAGAAATATATATGAATGCCTTGCTAGGTGTAGTTACAATAGCCCTTGTAGTGCCGGCAACCTTGCTTTCTACTGGCTGCGCATTGTTATAGAAGTCTACTATAAATAGATAGGTGATAGAAGAAGTGATGCAAAAATAAATTATGTATATGCCTTATGGAAAATGGTACTAAAATTTTGAAGGTATATACATAGAAGATATATGAATAGATAATATTAGTGATGTAGTTGAAATTAGTAGCCATATTTAGGCTGAAGAATGGAAAATTGTTTCAGTGGATTGAGGTGGATGGAGTGGGTGAAAATAAACCTCATCTCACATCATAAAGCACTCAGAGAACATCATCCTTAGAGAAGGGACAATAAACATAGAATCTATAGAAGCTTAATTTTATTTTGATAAATAAAAGGTTATGGTACAAGAATGAGAAAACCTTCAGCCATTCATAAGTGATGTTTTTGAATAGGTGATATTCCTCTGCAAGATCTAGACGGAGAGTAGTAGGCACTATTCGGCTGGAATTTTCGCACTTTGCTCGGTTCCCAGAAATTGTTTTTGAGTGTCCGCGAATAGTTTTTGCACGGCCGACTGTGAGTATGTGTTGTGACTGAGCGGGGCTCCGGGACAGGTTTCGCAGTTTTGGTGCGGTTGCGTAGGCCGCGTGGTCCTTGGCCCTGTTAGGACTACTTGAGTATTCACCAGGCTTTCCATTCACACACATACCGGCACTCCATTCACATTCACATACACATACACATTACTCTGTCCCCAGTGCATAAGGACAATGCAGTGTTGTACTACGTGCACGACGCGGCAGTAGCTGTAGTAAATAGCCGAGAGAAACCGACTCGGACCACACGCGGATAGCGGAAAAACATTGATAGACTATCGACTATTGATATAGAATATCGTTTCTACCATACTTTTCAAGGTGGAGAATTTGGTACATTTCTTCGGCGATCCTTGTTTTAGTATAAATTTCGTTTCATCATAACATAGTTTCAATATGAAAAATTTGTTACGAAATTCGCCCTCAAAGCAACACCCGAACGCGAAGGTCAAAAAACACAGATGGACCGGCTTCATCTTCTGGAATGCACTTATAAAATACTTCATATATTTTGAAAGTAATTTGAAATGATTTAAAGCCGAAAGTAACTGGTTATGTTCTACTACGAAACCTACGGAGCATGATTGAGCAACAGGACGGAATATGTTACTCATATGAAGTTTTCTTGCAAAGACCATAACTGACTTTAGGGGTGCTCAGGAAATTTTTTCTTTTCATGTTCTGGTTACGAATACTATATTGAGGGCAGTTTTGAACCTACCGTGGAACAGCGAAACGGAGTTACGTACAAAGATTGGGATTCATACAATTAACATGGTATCTTTCAGCGATGAAAAAGAATTTTTATCGTCACTATTATCGACAACGCCTCATTTTATCCCATAATGGTAACTAGTTTTGAAGAACCGAGGCAGATTAATATTTTGAGAAATGATTTCTATTATGGTCTACGACATACATTTTTACTTCTCTTATTTCTTATGGCACCACTTGGAGTACTACAAGACAGATTAATTTGCTAAATAATGGTTACTAAATGCAGTAATAATAACTAAAATCTGCTACTCTTAGTTTTTTGAGACGACATTACAAATTGGGGTACACGTGAGTTATATCTACTGGAGCAGAGAAACAGGGTAAAGTGCAAAGATTGTGATTTCTCTCAATGATCGTAACAATCCTTTATACATGGGACGTTTTATCTTTACGTCAAGGTTTTATGTTGCGTTCTAATAGAAAGTCCGTTTAAAATGACATGGAACAACAGTACGGAATAGGTTAAGGTTCAATGCCTTTATCGAATAAAGAAATTGTTCTGTACACATATTTACTGTCGTGTAAGTATGCTGTTAGCTAGCATGTGCAGCAGTCCTCAGGATGTAATCCCTGAACACCTTTCTTTGAACTCCTAACTGCAATACATTAAGTAATAAAAATCAAAAGTAATTAAGTGTTAATGGTTCCTTTAATAGTTAAGACATTATTACACTATTTTTAATTACGGAAGGCGGCGCCTAATTGTATCTAAAAATCTATTGGATGAATTTAAAGATTGTGAAAGCTGTACAACACAAATATTTCAAACATATAATACCAACACGGATTATTAATACAATGCTACATTAAATTATTTTACTGGCATGGTAAATTAAATACCTTTATAATTTATAATTTCATACTTCTTTTAGTGCGATATATTTTCATTATAGTTACTTATCTAATGAAACTATCGCTATTTAACTATTTTAGTTATTTGCTAGTGTTACGATGTAATGTACTAAACCCCATGATCGTTTTATTTTAGTTTCTCATGTAATTGCATGGACTGCAATATGTGAAAAGCGTGTATATAACTTTGAATTTAATTTCATGCAACATAATACCTCTGTGATAGGCTTACATATTTTAATCTTTGGCACTTAATTGGTAACGGTTTTAAATAACTACCGTTTTCTCAGAATAAAACATACTGATATTTTAATGTCACTTATTAATACCTGGTTATAATTGGGACATTGGGACGTGTGTCAATGAGTATTTCTAAAGTGATTCAGTACATAGCTCGTACTGACGAACCAGAAAGCCAGGTTTACTTGGAGGCACTGATACTCGGTCAGTGATTCTCCATACCATATCGAACCTGTCGGCCGCACACACTACGTCCGCGTTTAGTGCATGTTTACGGCTGAGGTGGTAAACCAGAGGATCGCACGACACCACACAATCACTATATCAACCGCAGGCTGATCCCGTCCGCCATCCGACCATGTTGAACGAAATGAAGAACCGAGTCGGATAGTACCTAGTGCTTTAGTAATCTGTATTGTGTTGCACATACCAACACACACGAGAGCGGTTAGCGCATGTTTACGGCTGAGGTGGTAAACCAGAGGTTCGCCCGACACCACACAATCACTATATCAACCGCAGGCTGATCCCGACCGCCATCCGACCATGTTGAACGAAATGAAGAACCGAGTCGGATAGTACCTAGTGCTTTAGTAATCTGTATTGTGTTGCACATACCAACACACACGAGAGCGGTTAGCGCATGTTTACGGCTGAGGTGGTAAACCAGAGGTTCGCCCGACACCACACAATCACTATATCAACCGCAGGCTGATCCCGACCGCCATCCGACCATGTTGAACGAAATGAAGAACCGAGTCGGATAGTACCTAGTGCTTTAGTAATCTGTATTGTGTTGCACATACCAACACACACGAGAGCGGTTAGCGCATGTTTACGGCTGAGGTGGTAAACCAGAGGATCGCACGACACCACACAATCACTATATCAACCGCAGGCTGATCCCGTCCGCCATCCGACCATGTTGAACGAAATGAAGAACCGAGTCGGATAGTACCTAGTGCTTTAGTAATCTGTATTGTGTTGCACATACCAAACACACACGAGAGCGGTTAGCGCATGTTTACGGCTGAGGTGGTAAACCAGAGGTTCGCCCGACACCACACAATCACTATATCAACCGCAGGCTGATCCCGACCGCCATCCGACCATGTTGAACGAAATGAAGAACCGAGTCGGATAGTACCTAGTGCTTTAGTAATCTGTATTGTGTTGCACATACCAACACACACGAGAGCGGTTAGCGCATGTTTACGGCTGAGGTGGTAAACCAGAGGTTCGCCCGACACCACACAATCACTATATCAACCGCAGGCTGATCCCGACCGCCATCCGACCATGTTGAACGAAATGAAGAACCGAGTCGGATAGTACCTAGTGCTTTAGTAATCTGTATTGTGTTGCACATACCAACACACACGAGAGCGGTTAGCGCATGTTTACGGCTGAGGTGGTAAACCAGAGGTTCGCACGACACCACACAATCACTATATCAACCGCAGGCTGATCCCGACCGCCATCCGACCATGTTGAACGAAATGAAGAACCGAGTCGGATAGTACCTAGTGCTTTAGTAATCTGTATTGTGTTGCACATACCAACACACACGAGAGCGGTTAGCGCATGTTTACGGCTGAGGTGGTAAACCAGAGGTTCGCCCGACACCACACAATCACTATATCAACCGCAGGCTGATCCCGACCGCCATCCGACCATGTTGAACGAAATGAAGAACCGAGTCGGATAGTACCTGGTGCTTTAGTAATCTGTATTGTGTTGCACATACCAACACACACGAGAGCGGTTAGCGCATGTTTACGGCTGAGGTGGTAAACCAGAGGTTCGCCCGACACCACACAATCACTATATCAACCGCAGGCTGATCCCGACCGCCATCCGACCATGTTGAACGAAATGAAGAACCGAGTCGGATAGTACCTGGTGCTTTAGTAATCTACATTGTGTTGTACATACCAACACACATGAAACCAATTGAAAATACTATTTTATTTTGCTAACATTGTACTACTATTTATAATTACCAACAACGGTTGATATTGTTACACAAGTAAGAACACAGATATTGTAGTGATACTGTAGTCTTGTTCAATTTTAGTCTAAAATTTGTATGGATATGATGCCTTCTAAGAATGAACTTTGGTTTGCGAGCCCGTGATAAAATGCACGAATATGAATATTGTTTCGCAAGGTTTTATGGTGCGATTAAGCAACGTTCGCAGCAGAGGGGAAGTGAACCGCTACAGCGGCTTCTGGCTTATAAAAATCCCCAGCGGATGTGAGAGGTAGACATCCAAAGGCACTGAACCCACAAAACTTGGTGCTGTATTATTGGCAACCCAATTGTTGACCCATTTTGTAAGGATACATGGACTGAAAAATAACGTCTTAGTCATCGATTCTTTGCCTAATTCATTGTTTGACGTTCCTCAATAAACTATCAAAGAAATGTGGTTGATGGGGACGATGGGGCACCAGCCCAGTACTCTGAAACGATGCGATAAACTCTGGATGAAGAATACACCCAAAATGGATTGGGTTATGTGGATCAGATAACTACTCACCCAGATACCTGGATTTAACGTGCGTAAACTACTACTTGTGGGGAAGTTTAAAAACTTGGTTTACGAAACAAAAACCCAAGTCTCGAGGGGACACAACACTGTGAAACCGTACAAACTTTGACATTTTGGATCATTCTGTATACAAGAAGTGAAATACGTCATAACTTTTCTTTTCAAATTAATCAGTTACCTTTAAAAAAAGGACGGCTCGACTTATCTTCAAAATTGAAAATCTTTAAAAAAATGTCCATTATAGACTCAAAAGTGCCTACTTGGAGTCGAAATAAGGGGTGTTTCGTTACAACGAAGAAGGTAGGTTTCTCGATTCAATCACTATACATCTCGGACGAGTGGTCTGCCTCGCCCTGTATACACGTACAGTGGACTCACAACAATATGTGCCCGTAAATTTTTTTGCGCTTTTAACAAATGAAACATTTCGCATAATTTAACAGTATTTAATGATAGACCAAATTTTAGTGACAAAGAATCGTGTGAGCTGACAGAATAATCAGCCAGCTTATTGAAATGAATGGGTAGATAGTTCAGGTAATTATTCTTCATTACTGTTTACGGGACAGTTACAGGTCTAGAGCAGTTAAGATAGTATCATCGCTGATGGAATATGACGAGTTAAATCGTGGGATTAGGAACTTTTATATGGTTAATATTGTTATTGGACAATTAATCATTTAAATACAAATAATAGGGGAATAATGTGTCTGGTTCCAAAAACATAGATTGGGTGGGGATATAAATATACACGAAAAGTACTAGTTACAGCCAGAACTTATTACTACGAGTATATCTTTTAGTTGTATCACAGAGTATTTAGACTTCATAAAACACCTGTCGCATTAGTTTTAAAAAATGAAGAGATTCGTGTGAACCCCTTCAAGAAGCTAGATTTGCTAAAATACTCCTGTCTCTTCATCTTTGAAGTGATCCTGTCCTGTAAATCAAAATGTTCTACGATTTGGGGCAGACCCTACAGGACGGTCAACTTCAGCGTGCAAAAACAAATAAAAAATACTTTCAGGCGATTGCCCTCATGAGTTGGCGTTCGAATTTAAATAAAATCGTTTAAGGTGTAAAAAGTGAAATGATTTCTAGCACTTCAAAGCTAATATTAAACTCTTTTGGTACATAAAGTGTACATTCGATCGACGAGTGTATTTCAAGTCATTGGAAAAATTTATATTTTATTTAATGAACCAGTAAATTGGTAAATTAAGCCCACTTGACTGATGATCAAAATATCGACGAGGAATGTAATGTATTTTTACCTGCAATATATATATATATATATATACTATCGTTTTTCTTAGCAACTGTCTTGTGTACTTGAGGGTGAGTGCGAGTCTTGTAAATTTCGGTACACTTATCGGTCTGTATCTTAAATCAAATACATTTTAGCTGATTAGAGATACAGTTTTTTGAATACAACAACCGCATGAAAATGCCTACAGAAAGAATTAGACGATAAAGGAATTTTTAATTTTGCCCAAGAGGGTTCACGTTTGTCTGGTTTATGCCATCCATTTGAACTTACACTGGGTACAACAAAAACTTATGTTTACACTACATTTACATTTGGGCAACCCTATCTATGTCCCAGGAGCGGCTCATCACTGACTGCAAATTTCGAGTTACTGTAGTAAAAAGATGAATCAATAGGGCCTAGTGTAATGAGGGGGATACCTGTTGTACTGGATAGAACTCTGTTAGTGTTAAAGGCTAGCCTAAAATGAAGGACAGCTGTCTAGCTTGGACTATAAAGTCCTGAATATTCTGTCATTCCGGAAGCAAGGAAAAAGTCCTGTTAGCACTAAGCCAATGAAAGGTTTACTTATCTCCTTGTCCAAAGTGAAACAAATATATTCATAAACATACAAAAAAGTTACGAAGTGTGCTTATTTGAACTCTTGGTTGACCAGAGAGGAATGCATTTGTAGAACGCCTACACGTTAGTTCTGCAGTAGGCGGGGTCTCCATCAGGCTACTTGTTCCACCGGGATTAGACAGGTACATGCTGATAAACTCCTGCACAGATAAATCACGGCATTAGTAGGAGACGTAATTAATCTAGTGAGCAGTTGTAAAGAGCAGTGAATGGTTAATCAGACCCGGAGACGTGAGAGTGACCCATCAGCCCGGTTCCGCGCGCTACCAATGGAAATCGGTTAGTTAACGTAAGTAAGCAGATTTATCGCCCACAATATATCAAGGGAGAGCGCGCGCGGGCGCGTGGTTGTACGTGCGCACTTGTCCAGACGTATTGGATAACCTAGTTAAAATTCTTCCGTATAGAGCCAGCTATTAAATTCCCTTTTAGTGCTGAACGCTGGAGGTGATAAAAGAATAAACTATTTACAAGTAGTGGATAATAGTTGCGGTTAGTTAGCCGCATGACGTATGCAGGCAAATTGAAGAATATATCTAAATATGAGGCAATTAAAAATAAAAATAAAGTAAATTTCGAGTTAAGGATTTCAAAGTAATGTTATATACACAGAGGTTATTATGATAATTACAGTTAACCATACAACAATAACTAATACTACAGTATTACTAAGGTATTGACGAGAAAAACCCATTAAGTTATTTCGAATTCATTAGAATAAAACCACTCTTTACATAGAAATCCGTACCATCACAATTGTACGAGTAATTAACCACCATTACTAGTAATTTCATGCTAGTAGTTCGTATCTTTTACTAGTTATTTTATAGATACGAGTATTCAAACTTACAAACGTAAGTAAAACGTGGTTAAGTCATGAAAGACATGAAAGATTAATTTATGTCATAATCATAAGGAAAAACCATATCATTGAACTATCATGAACTATCATTGAAGGATGAGCTCTTCATACTGAAAAATAAATTATAGCTGTAAAAGTACACAATTTTCGAATAATTTAAAATTTATTGTACAATAATTTAAAATTTATTCAACACCAAAGATGCCATCGTCATGTGTAGATTAATAAATTTTGAAATAGCATAAATATTTTCACAATTTAAAAACAATTGTCAGCTGAATAAAATCTAATACAATATTTTTATGAAGTATATTAAATATTAGTATAAACGTTTGGGTCAAGAAGAATTTAGTTATATTATTTAAAGGAAAGGTGAATATTTTCAATCTGTTCACAATCATTGTTCCAATTTATATTTTATACTCATGTTGTTTTTAATATATATGTTTCATAGCTGTCAACTTCTTGTTTATAAACTGATTTTAATAATACGAAGGATTTTAAAATGTGTCTAGATTCTTGAGTTTATAAATTAAAATTATTGCATGATTGTGTATTTACTTGTACAGAAATGACATACTAACTATGTTAAAAACTGTAGTAAACGATTTATTTTAAATAAATGTTTGATCGGGTTACCTCATAGATTTTCAAATTTAGTTAAAGTTGGCCTTAAAGCTTGAAATAATGCCACGGAGAGAGCAGTGAACTAGGCCAGTGTTAATTTCTACGATGTTTCCAAGTCAAAAGGTTCCGAGATTCGCTGTCCATTTATAATTGAATAAAATATACCAATTTTCAATACAAACGTTGATTTAAATTCAATATTGTCTAGTAGGATTCCTAAACGTTTTTTGCATCCTACGTTTTGCCACTCATTGTGTCTCGTTGCCCCATGTTACATCTCTTAGTCCTTCTAAAGGAACTCCTGGATCCTGATGTAAACTAAGAATTTTCTCACACAACTTCAGAGTAACTTTGGTTATTTAAAGAATTCCAATACGCTCTCTGTCACCCCATTGCCCCAGGATGGATACCACATTGCCACCAATAGGGCACACCATGTTATCCTGAACGTAAACACAAAAATGTCCTATCTTTAATGAGTTAAGTTCCTGCACTATTGACACACACGTGCCTCATCACTTAAATAAGCCGAGCATATTTATTGATACAACGTCCATAGGTTTTGAAATTAGCTTACAAATCCTAGAAAGATTATTTTTGTTTTTCAACTTCCTGATGTCCTACAAAGATTAAATTTGGCAAATATGTATCTTATATTCTCAAAAGAAGAATATATATATATATATATATATATATATGTATATGTACGAGTATATAATTTAAATTATCATAAGTTCTATTCATACGTAGGGGTTGAAATATAAACCATAAAAAATAAATATCAATTTAAAACTTTAATTGGCGTATAATTCGATAAAAAACTGCACTCCGGAATAACCACTTTTGTTTCTAGTAGCATATACAGCCAATAAAATGCATAACAGACTAGGAGTTGGAAAGCAATTTTCTCTGTATAATAAGCACTTAATTTCGTTTTTCTCGAAACGATAGAGAATTTTTTCTCAGTAAGAAATCAATCATCAACCAAACTGTTCTTCGTTGGGATCGAAATTACACGAGTTTAGAAAGGGCTAAAAATAAAAAAATAATTTTTACAAATTATAAATGTTATATCTTGATACAAAAAACCCAAACACACACAACTAATAGATGTACAACTTACTGTCAGCTAGAATGAGAAAAAAAAACTAAGTCATCTCTTTACACGTCTTTATTAGTTTACTCTGATTTAACCCTTTAGATAGCCTCCCATTTCGTCATCTACCAAACTTGCGTATTATTTTTTAGGGCAAAAGTTTCAATTTATTTCATTTCAGATTGTGTGCTTCTACAGTGCCAATTGGCTGTAGACTCATAGGTTAGGCACTAATGAAATGAATGTAACAATCTTTGTCACGAAAATCGGAATATTATATTATATTGTAAAGAATTAATTATAATACTATCATGAGTTGGCTCGGAGTGGTGAACCAGATACATTTGTTCCAGAGAAGGAAAAAATATTTTTGTTCTGTATCCACACATTAGAGGCTCTTTGGGACTTCACCCGTTGTGGTTCCAACTATAGGACTGACAGTACATTAAGCCCAGTACGCTTACACCCAGTTACGGTTGATTGTATAGTTATTCAGGAGTTAATTCATCCAATGAAATAAATTGCGGCATGAAATAAGAAGCTCAGATATCTAAGGTACTAAATATTTGAACCGTAAAAATGAAAGTTATTTGGCTCAACTCCAGAGCTAACGGAAACAATCTCCTGGACATCAGGACATATCGTCTGTGTGACTGATTTATCTCCTGTGTAACTGTTACTGTTCAAAGCCATTGCCGAGAATTATCTTGCTCTGCGTTTCCTGCTACATCCTTGCTGTTGATGCTGATACAATTATACCGATTATGAGTGTAATTGATAAGTTGGAGCTGACGCGTCCGTTGGTGCTGATTGATCTTAGAACAGAAGGCTCCAGGTTGACGGCAGAGAGAAACACCTGCTTATGTTGATGTAGCAATGGCAGAAGCTCAGCAGGGGCGTATCTCAATATAAATAATGTACAAGCTCTGGCAATTGTTGTGTGACACCTCGTGTAGGTCCAGGACTAAATATGGCCTACTCTTGTACCTGTCTCTTGAAGGATGGTGAAAGCAGAGAGCTGTGCGAGCCTGTCTAGACGTAGATAATGGATCCGCAGAAGGCATGAATGCCACAGTTACTGCAGGGACTTACCCGTAGACAAGTTAGTTACAATCTGAATGTGAGTAGTTAATTTCTTATATCGTGAAGAGTAATGAGCTAAGCAAGACTAACGAGACCGTAACTCGTAGCCATGGTCTACAGGGCCGAGTCTGCACTAGCAATTCTTCATGCAACCTCTTTGTGGGGTTTCTATTAAGCTAATTACATCATCTTAACAATTATTCACTATTACTTAAGGTGTTTAATACAATATCACATTAAAGATAATATTTTTTACTGTGAAATATGGATAGTAATTACAAAATATTGTTACTATTTTATGTCCCACATAATTTTGGGAATAAGCCAAAAAATTCGAGAAAATCGTGGCAATAAAAAAAAATATACTCAGGATTAGAGGAAGTAACAATGTACATTTTTACATATCATTTTATTTGGGTTGTTGAGTAGCGTAAAGGAAGTTCATGGCTTTGAGTGAGTAGTTAGGTTAGAGCGGCTAAATAACAAAAACTCATTTTATAATAATAATAATAAGAAATTAAGTTTCCTACAAAACTGCACAAAACTTCAAACTATTTTATAACTGATGATCGTATAACTCAATAATGTGAAGCAAAATGAGAAAATGTTTCGAGAGACTACAATTTATTAAATTTTTAAATAAAAGATTTCTAGGTATAACGTTCCAAAAATTTATGTTTTGATTTAAATAACAATGATAAAATTTAAAAATTCTATTTATTTTTCTATAAAACACGGTAAGCTAACTCTTAAGAAATGTTATAAGAAATAGAGAACGCAATATACTGCGAGTACTGGATTAAATACAATGAAATGTTACGTCATAGAAGCCAAAACTGGTTTGTTCAGACTCAGAGCTTTCTCTCTGACCTTGAAGGTTACAATGAAGTTTTGTTTACAAATCTGATACTATTCGTTTCACGTAGATTAAACATTGGTTTCATTCTTATGAATAGGACGTACTTTAATACATTGGCTTACATTCCTTTATAATACTATAGTAATGGTTACTATTAGACAGTAAATGGTAATTATCATGATATCGTCTGTGTTACACGCATAAATAAAATTACTTGGAATTCAGAAAGCTTATACTATATTAATTTGTGTTTTACAATGTTTCATTAATGAAATATATAGCTGATTAAATTAACTTTATTATTAATATAAATCTCCTTATATGTACATGTACTTTTCAATTTGCATAAGGGAGACATCATGTACGTTTACATATGTCTAAAAACCGCAACTATACTTACTACTTGTAAATAGTTTTTCATTTCGTCCTCTACGTTATCTTTAATATTTCTCAATTGGCTGTTAGTGATGAGCCGCTCCCGGGACATCAATAGGGTTGCCCAGATATACGTGAAACATCGGGTTTTGCTATACCCAGAGTAGCCTCAACTGGATGGCATAAACCAGAAAGGTCTGTACCCTCCTTATAAAAATGTAAATCTGTCTCGGAATTTTCACTTGGTTTTCCTATTAAAAAAACATATTTGATCGTACAAAATGTATTCGATTTAAGATATGGACTGGTAAGTGCACCAATATTTACAAGACTCGCACTTATTCGCAAAGTATAAAAGACACTTGCTATACAAAAGTAATAATACATGTATTACAGGAAAAAAATAATTAAATTGCTCGTCGACATTTTTATTATCAGTCACGTTGGATTAGTTTGCCAACTAGTGGTTCATTAAATCAAATAAATAAATGTCCCAATAGTTTGGTATAAACTCTTGGATCGAATATTGAACAGGCGTTTGAAATTAACTTTGAAGTGCGAGAAAAATATTTCCACCTTCAGGGAGTTTATTTATGAGTCGAGTACGAAATTCTGAGGCAATCGCTTGAAAGTATTTGTTCTTTGTTGTTGCATTCTGAAGTTGTCCGTCCCTCTCGTCAAGTAGGGATGGATTTCTCTGCCCAGAATCATAACAAATTTTAATTTACAGAACAAGATCACTTCAAAGATCTTAGAGACAGGACAATGTCAGCAACCATAGCTTATTGAAGTTGTTTACTCGAAACTCTTAATTTATATTTTAAAAGTAATCGGACAGCTGTTTTTGAAGACGGAATAGTCTTTAATATGCACAGTAATATTAAACTCATGTTACTACTAATAGTTTTGTGTGTGTACTAATACAAATGCTCATTCTATGTCTTAGAAAAGTAGGCACATTATTCGCCTATTATTTTTATTTTTATTGCTGACTGTGCAATAGCAATATTAATAAATCGTAAAGGCCACCTAAACCAACAAGTTAACACGTCCTGTTCCATCAGTCATGCTGGGATGATGCTCTCTTCACTGATCTAATTGTGTAACAGGTCCTTAGATTGTTTCTGCAATGAAGAGTAATCACCTGGACTGAGTAAACAATCCAATAGGCGATCCAAGTAACGATTCTCTCTGTCACTAACGTCGATAACCATCGATAAATATATGTCCTTACGAGTCAATAATGGAGAATTTACTACTGTAGTGGACCTACGTAAACAAAATATATAATCATGTACACATAATATAACTTTAATAGTGAACTTGTGAGGAGGAGTGGGAGTGTATTTTCTTGTACTTGACTACAATTTGCATAATCACACCGTAGATTTAAACAAAAGCATTAAAAAGTGAATGATATTATTCTTAAAGTTTTACACGAGAATGATAGATTATCAAGGTTCATTCGGTTTCTCAGACGTGAAATTGAGTTTCACCATTTCGCCTGAATTAAACGTCCACACAACCCATAAAGCGGTAATTTACTGCGGTAATAACACGTCTCTCGCGTCAGAAATGGTCAATGGCCGGGAACTAAATTAAACCTTGCTCAGGAATTAACTGGGCAAGTACTCATCTCCATGTTCAGCGATACTGCAACACTGGACTATATTGGAACTAAATTAGATCGACTTAAACCATTTATTAGCAGACGCCGATATATCACGATATTTTAGATGCTACCAAGAAGATATGAATAATAAACCGACACAACGATATATTGACGGGCCCGATAAACCCAATGATTATGTAACAGTCTGAGAAGATATTGCATCCAATGTTAAAATTCACTCCTGGTTTTTGAAACGATATCTTGCGGTGAACGAAAGAAAGAGTGATTAAAAATACATTACAGTAAATTACTAATATGTTATATTGATACACGACTTAAGGATACCGTCTCTTATATGACTCTAAAATATGAAAAACCAACACGAAAGTCATGTATTTTAAATTAGGTGCTAGGTGCTACTGAGAATATCTTCTATGAAACCAATGTTTAATCTACGTGAAACGAATAGTATCAGATTTGTAAACAAAACTTCATTGTAACCTTCAAGGTCAGAGAGAAAGCTCTGAGTCTGAACAAACCAGTTTTTGGCTTCTATGACGTAACATTTCATAGATAAATAAATATAAATTATTTTTAATTTTTCACGAACTCATAAGACCATTGCCAATATTTCGGTTATCATAATTATCTGTGTAATGGTTTACTGTGTTTTCTTTAATTCTCCTTGGTTCTAATTTAAGTATCAGAGGGCATAGGCCTGAAGAGGTGCACAACCGTTTGTGAATAAAAACTATAAGGCAGTATAATACGTGCGCAAAATTTCGATGCCAAATGGTTTCTGATATCTTCGTAGATTCCAGGGGTCAAATCTGTGACAGGGACAGATTTCAGACTCAGCCTCACTAAGAGAAAAGTGAACTGGAGCAAATTCTACATACTCATTGAATCAACCCATCACACCAAAGCTACGATATGTGTAGGACTGTAGGTTGCTTCACTATGCTTTGGGATCGTATCTAAAACACCGTAATGCACTCAATTGTGCACCTGATAAGACAATGAGAATACCTGTTCACCTAGATTACTCTATATTTTGTAGTGCAGGTGTCTCTAATGTCGAAACGATACAAAAAGTTAGTGTAGAGCCTCATCGTCACCGAATGTTGTTGGATCTCTTCAGACCAACATGACTCCAAATTTCAGCAGTCGAGTCTTAGACAGCGTCAGATTTACGACGGTGCACTAAGATGAAGGTGAACCGGAGCAAACCCAACATTCACACTTTTAGCATCTCCGCCCTTTACACTCCATAACCTTTAGACTCCATTAACACGTTATCCACACTGTAACTAAATCTCGCCACGCCCCTTAAAGTGAATCTTGATGATTTGTAGCAAAAACTTCCATCTCGTATCAAGGTAACTCATTACAAGTTGATCCGGATGAACACAGATGTTTTCTGTGCAGCACAACAAAAACAGTTTATAGTTCACCACAGTTAATATCACGCGTTCCAAAGTATTAAGATTGGAGTTTAAACAGTGTATTCTGTGGCTGGAGCCTGGGGCAGGTGGGTACCGTGTGGCCGTCTGTACGGTACGCATGTCTGTATGTGTACATGTGTATGTAGGTCAGCAGCGCTGAGTCACCGCGCGCCGTCTCCAGACCTGCTCCATCCATCATACAGTGCTCAATTGAAAGTGACTCGGTCTGGAAGCATTTACCGATCGAACACTTTGATCTTGCCGCTATCGTGGCAGCAGAGTTACCGAGTGAACAAAACGACTGTTCAACACTGATGGCGAGTTAGGATATGATTAAGTGCTCACTATACTCTCACCCCTTGATAACGACAACGAGGTTACGTTGGAATATTGTCGAAACAGTATATAGCATCAGTAATATAGTGAGCCAAAATTCTGTGAAAAGTGAAATGGCTCTCGCATTTTGTTGTAGCTCTAGAATTACTAAATTTAATTGGTGCCATGTTGATACAAGGTTGGCGCCACACCACGTGCTGCGTAACAGGTTTGCTAAGGTGGTATGGTGAATTTACGATCTATAGCTCATTGCGTTATCCAGACTTTCTTCAAAATAAATAAACAGATATACAGGCAGACAATCATACAAAAAATAATTTGACACAAAAATTACTCATCATAAAACTTATTATCGAAGTTTTATGAAAAATATAAAGTCTGCATAATTATGAAATCTTTTCTAGACAAATCTTGATACCATGATAGATTCATAGTTTTGTTCATAAAAATGGTTTCCATATAATTGCTTGAGTAATAAACGTCTACTTGCCAAGTCTGTATAAAGTTATGTTGTATGTGTTGGGGATAGTTTGGCTACATTTTTTATATGTCACATGTTTGAATCTCTTTCGGGTGTATTGAGTTTGTTTACAAAATTTATTTATTTTGATATTTTCTCGTTACCATCATGTTTACCTGTAAAACCACTGTACAAATTTTTTTTAGCGCTCAGTCAAATCCCTTGGAATAACCTACACCATCAACGACCTCAATGTTTCTCATCTAGAAATTAAGCCCCATGCACAATTTCAAGTCTATAGGTCAGATCGTTTACGATATATCGTGCGGACAGACGGACAGGATAGAGACAGACATACATGCAGATATAAATGAAATTTTTTCTGCTCCACAAGTGGTAGGTCACTCAAGAAAGACCAGAATAGTGAAATAAATAAATTATTATCATGTATACAAAAATATCAGACTCTGAAATTTAATTTGACTATTTATGTTACTCTTTCAGTGACCTACAAAGTATCCACGTTGTAATAAAGATGATTTTATTTCAAAATGTATATTTAAATTAAAACTATATATACAAATATGTGTTAGATAATACATGTTTGAAGAAATATTTAATTTTAATTTAAATAACATAATTAAAAACTTGTTTACAATAGTATAATTTTGTATAAGAACGAAACTCAACAACAAGAATAATATCAATGGCAAAAGGAACCCGAACAGTCAATGAGATTAAAATACCATTAATTAATTGCTTATGAGACTCTAGAGGAAGCACAGTAACAGATGCAGAGGACGCGAGTATTGCCAGTAAGCGTCCAGCGGAGATGCCTGGCGCCAATTTGCAGTAGAGCTGCACAGCTGCAGAAGCAGAAGGTTCACATTGTGGTCACCAAGTGCTCACATTGGTTTCGAGGAGATATGTCTGCAATAATAAGCAGAAAAATACATAGAGAGAATAAGTTTTAGGCACAGAAGTCTGTAATTTTGGATTAAATGTGACTTCCCACACTAACCAGGCGATCTACACATCAGCCATTTTGTAAATTCAAGCACGTGGACAGAGTTAACGAAGTAAAGTGTTCACTAATACAGGATCCAAAAAGTACAGAATTATATCAAAAGACTCCTAATCTAAAAACAGATATGTATTGTCTAAATAACTGCTGATAATGTTCGGTATCGTAAATGAAACTTAGAGTGTGTGATAAGATCGACAAAAACAAATTATTTACCTTAGTTGTAGTGATGTAGACATATAACATGTTTTATAGTAAGGTTACAGTAGTATCAGTGTGAAACTCACTGTGGCGTTCCATAGTCAATATGTTAATGGTGGTGACTTGCCAGGTCGTCGTCACTCGGCCATTGTACATCTCCCAAATCTCTACATCTCTACATGCCCATATAAACACATATAATTCCACAATATTTTATAGAAATTTGACTTTACAAACTATCAAAGAGCCTTTGCAACAAAGGACTATCTCTATACCCATCGGCGGAAAGCTTGGGAGTAAATGTAGAGATTCACGTTTATGAAGGTCTTAAAACGGATGTGAAGAATTCAAGAGTTAATTTTATGGTGAGAGAGGAGGCTGTTATGCACAGGAAGGTGTTCCTTCCTTAATAAGCATATTATTTGGACCGGTTCGGAGCGTTCTCTTTATGCGGACAGGAATTTAACGATTTTTGCATAGCTCGCATAATGACAGTAGTCCACACATTTTTTGTAGTGTTTGTTTGTCTCAGGTCCTGCAGATATCTCCTCTCCTTAATCAACCCAGGGATTTAAAAGTCCTCCCACGACAATACCGTTCACAAAAGTTCCTAAAGCATCACAATGGATATCCTAATTTTTAATATCCTATCTGGGGTTCATTCTGAGCTAGTTACCATGCGTCGTAGAAAACTGCTCAATTTTTCAACGTTGCTACTAAATCAAACGGTTCACTTGAAACTGATGTTTAAGGTTTTTATATTTATAGTTTTGACATGTATAAGTTTTTAAATTATGATTCCTCAACATATCCTTGTACTATAGTGTCACTTGCCGCGGATCTTGTTGTCTCAGTGGACAAGGTCTTATTTTGGGCCCTACATATCACCGACTGTACATCGCTGTTGTCACAGGATACATCAAAATCTGCTTCAAACCTTCGTCTCCATATTAAAATTGTTCATCACGTGTACAAATAGAATACTAAACAATAAATACGTGAGTCATATATTTCTTTAAAATGACTCTATATTAATAGTCACTATATTAAGTTGTACTTCCTCATTAGAGGAAGTACAACTTAATAAACTTAATCAGAACACTAATGAAGAAGAAAACAAGAAAATTAATAACATTCTTTGCAATACATAGGATTCCCGGAAATCCATAAATAACTTGAAACGATATATTAAATAATAAGCAGTTTTAAAATAGCAAACTAATAAATAGATAATAAAAACTTTAGAAAGACTGACTTCTGTAAAATGTTGTTAAGGTTATTTATTTTGTACGTTTATTATAAATTCTATATACGCATATTATTTTATAATACTAATATTATAACTAACTAGATCAAGTGTAAATGAAACAAGGGACCTTATAAATACTATAATAACCTGTTTAATGCTTAAAGAATGCTTAATTCATATAAATAAAATATTAGTAGGCAATTGAATAATATTAAAATGATGTTTGAAGTGTCATTAATAACTCTGTACTCACTTTATTCGCATCACCTTACTTGTTCGAAAGTACGTAGTCCATACACTTTCTAGTGTATCTTCCATATTACGTTATGATACAGTAATTTGATAGTATGTTTATTGCATAAACCTTTTTATATTACGGTAAAGGCTGATCAATTAATGTCTTGTTATCTTTCATACTAATAAAAGCTAATGTGTACTTTTAACTGTGAATTACGAATACGACTAAACCAACTGCGGGCATCGACATTAATTTCATTCTCACCAACTTAAGTACTTGTTTCTGTTTTTTGGATTTAAAGTGCTAAAGGACCAGCTCAGGTTCACTTTTTACAATCCACTGGTACATGAGATGTACAATGGTACATCTGAGTAACAACTATTCCTGACTTACAATTAAGACGTTTAACTATGAATGTACAAATTACGTGGACTAATTTGCTGCACTTATTGGCTGAGCGTTCGTGAAGTTTCATTTCTTGAACGAATTGGCCTATCGACTTTAAATGTTGCATTGCTTCTTTTCTGTATATTATGTAACATCGAGTTTAATGACAGTACATGTTACTTAATGAGCTATGGATAAGTTTAGTTAAAAGTTGTAAATTCATATTGTAGTTAACCGCCATGACAAAAAAATTGCAGAGTAAATAAATTAGTACGCAAATTGAGTGAAATATGAGGTTGTAACACATGTACGTAGCTTTAGACTTGTATGCATCCTTGGCGAAGGCTGTTACACGAAATGTTTGTGACGTACACCTTATTTCTATAAGTATTTAAGTAAAATAAGAAAAGATAATCGTTTAGTGACGTTTTCAATGTATCTGAGATGCTATGAAATAATTTTACTTAATTTTATGCTGCACGTCTAAAGGACGCAGCTAGTACACTGAGAGGTTACTCGATTGCCTATCCTCCGGGCGTAACATGCCATTACACCAAATTTTGACATTTTCAGTATAATTATTACATTGATAATAAGAAGAAGATTATAATTATAATTACATTATATTATAATTGTATTACTGTATACTGAATAACTTATTATGAGTTAATTGTTTTTTAATAATAAATTAATAATAACGCAACTATTTTTAACCCTCAAAATTCTCTATTTAATTATTATGACTAGGCTGACATCTTAAGAGCAAGATTTTTATTGTCATTGAACAGTTTCTAGGAATTTGGAACTTGCATCACAAGAATTATGACTGTTTACTTCTTTTAACTGTTGTCTCAATGTAAGACACGATCAACTCGCTTGTTACTGAAATACATAAAAATGTTCTTTTTTTACTATTATATGTTTGTCTGTTCACATAAAAATATCTGTTTCTGTCTGTATAAAGTTATGCCAATGTTGTGAGAGCTGGTCCGATGCGATGTGGCAATTGTATCTTACTTGTAAGGGCAAAAGTGATCATTTGTTGGCATAAATAATATATTAAATTTATATTTTTTAATATATATTTTATTCTATTATTGATAACTACATTATTTTTCTCGTTTTAAATTTGCAAATTGATTTACTACGAAATCTTGTAAAAGTGCCAGTCTAAGTTATAATACAACATAACGCAATTTTCATATATTTTAATAATCATATAAACAGTGAAAACCTTTATACTAAGGTTCAAATATTTTAATCAGGAATGAAAAACAAATTCATATCCACTATCTTGCGGGAAAGAATTGCGATTGTTTTCAAAGTAAGGGGAAGGCAATGTTAGTATTATTTAAATGTTGAAATGAATCTTGGTTCTTAATAGGATTAAATGTATCTTAACGCTGAAGGAGCATGAATAATAACGATGTTGAAATGCTTTATCACTACAATACTGTAATAATTATTATTATTACACTAGTGCGATGTAAAATCAACCAAAGAAAATAATACTTTATAAAATTGTACATTTGATGAATGCATCATTCACAAAGTATGTTACTAAGCGTTTTTAACGCTTTTTATATAATATTTGAGTAATGATTTGTTAGAACTATAATGCCATAGTTAACTGTGTAAGACGTACTAAAACTTATTAAAGTTAGTTGCCAGTAATATTGTACCTCATACCTTATAATATACATATATACACACACACACACACACACACACACACACACACACACACACACACACACACACACACACACACACACACACACACACACACACACACACACACACACACACACACACACACACACACACACACACACACACACACACACACACACAGATATATATATATATATATATATATATATATATATATATATACAGGGTGGAAAAAAAGTATGGAAACGCTTTCACTAATTTTGTATGGCTTCACTTATACAAATTAAATTTTGCACATCACCACTTGTATTAAGAACCTAGTTTTTGAGACCAGTGGGGACATTTTATCTTTTCAGGGGGACGGCCCGTGAGGAGTCGGACGAAAATCTTAAATGTAAGCATAGGCCGAGTTTGGTATCAAATTAAAGGTCTAGTAAAGAGAAACTCATTACCGCAAACCGCACTTAAAAAGGTTGACCCTATCCAGAGTACGGGCCGTTTGAATTTCATAAGTAACGTTTGATTAATTATTATTTCTCCGCAATTTCACAGTCTCAAGTAAACTGTTCTGACTGAAAATGACACTTTATGGAACACAATTATCCAAAAGAATTAAATTAAAAATTATCTATGTATTACAAAAAATAACCATACCTTTTAAATGAGGTGCTCAAACTGCTCTCCGAACACTTGTTGGCAATGAGCTAGTCTATTATAAAAACCTACTGCAGTCACATTTTGAAGCATCTCGGGTGTAATTCTTCTTGCTTCTTCTAATAAACGATTTGTCAGCTCCTCAATGTTGGCTGGTTTAGTTTTATACACATTATCTTTTAAGAAGCCCCACAAAAAGAAATCTAGTGGATTAAGATCCGGTGACCTAGCCGGCCACTCAACGGTACCCCTGCGACCAATCCAACGGTTACGAAACACTTCATCTAACAGATTGCGCACCCGCAAATAGTAATGGGGCGGTGCTCCATCTTGCTGAAACCATACTGCATTAAAATTTGCCCCAAGAAGAGCACGCACTGCTGGCAAAATGTTATTTGTCAACATATTGAAATAAATTTCGCCTGTTAGATTTCCATCTATCACAAACAGTCCTACAATTTTATTGTTTATTATTCCAGCCCACATATTCACTTTCTGAGGCCTTTGTGTGTGGCCTTCTATCATCCAGTGTGGATTATGGTCGGCCCAGTGACGGCAATTATGCCTATTAACTTGTCCATTAACAAAGAATGTAGCTTCATCAGAAAACAATATCGAACTTAAAAAATTTTGAATTTCGTCACACTTTCTCATTATTATTTCGCAAAATTCATTCCTTCGATCAAAATCATCCTCTGCAAGTTGTTGGGTTAGGGTTACTTTAAAAGGGTGATAGTTGTTTTTGTGTAAAACAATCAAAACTGAGGTATGGCTCATATCAAGATCTTCTGCAGCCACTCTGGCTGAGGTGCTGGGATTTTCAACAAATGTTTGGAGTACATCCAAAGATTTTTGTTCATTTGTTGCCGATTTAGGCCTGCCACTTCTTTCGCGATCTTTGACTGTTCTAGTTTCTTCAAATCTTTTTACTGTCTTAAACACTGTTGACTTACTAATTGGGGGTCTATCAAGAAAAGTGTCATTAAACAAATGCGCTGTTTCTTCATAGGGACGAACTAGATATCCATACCCACGCATCATAAGCAGCGTGATTCTCTCAAACTCACTAAGTGACATTGCTTTTAAAACTAGTAGAATAAAATGTAAACACTTAAGTAAAAAAATTTATAACTATCGCAGTACCTTCTAGTGAAGACTTTCAACTTTATCTTACGTGGACGAAATTATAACGTAGACTAAAAACCAAGCTGATATTAAAAATACAAAACTTTGGAGTTTTGCTGTGACAGTACTGTTTGTATTGCCTAAACCAGTTTATGTTTGCCTGAGATAAAAGGGCTGGAGAGACTGGACCTGTTCTTGAAGACAAGACAGGAAAACCCCTATTTACTGTTATCCAACAAATGTAGAGATAAAAAAAATAATTTTTGTTGGAAATTGTTTTTCAAATTTACATAACCGACATAAAACATACTACTGAAAGTAAATTAGTTACTTCACAAGACAAAATAACTAAATTTCTTTGTCATGAAATTCATACGGCCCGTACTCTGGATAGGGTCAACCTTTTTAAGTGCGGTTTGCGGTAATGAGTTTCTCTTTACTAGACCTTTAATTTGATACCAAACTCGGCCTATGCTTACATTTAAGATTTTCGTCCGACTCCTCACGGGCCGTCCCCCTGAAAAGATAAAATGTTCCCACTGGTCTCAAAAACTAGGTTCTTAATACAAGTGGTGATGTGCAAAATTTAATTTGTATAAGTGAAGCCATACAAAATTAGTGAAAGCGTTTCCATACTTTTTTTCCACCCTGTATATATATATATATATATGTCTCGTTTTGCACAATCATATTTGGGGTTTTGTCATTTCATCGTGCAGATTTTGGGGCTAGCTTCCAGGCTGCTGAGGGCAATCAAACTTTTTATAGATGCAAGCAGATAGCACACTTTGGAATTTTGATCTGTTACTTTGTGAAAGGCAAATTCTTTTAAAATTAAACGTGCAGCTCCTTCACAGAAAAAATGTTTAAGGTGTTGTACTATTCAACATAAGCGTCTATAAGACATTTGCCTGGTATCTTCCAAATGTAAATAATATTTCGGTGTTAAAAAATTACGTTCTAAACAAAAATAGCAAATCTTTACTTATTGTTTTAACCTATTAAATAAATATAAATGATATTTCAAACTCTTCAACAGCATTCATACAAAAGTCAGTGATAGCAATAAAAGGCATTAACATTCATGTATATTTATTTTTTTATATATGTTCGATATTGTGTTTCCATTCGAACATTACAAAAAATGCTCCCTTATTTAATATAGCATTCTTTTAATTCTATATTCGTAAAATTTAGAAGAGAATAGCAAATAAAATGATTATAACAAGTATGTGTAACTTAAAAAGTTCCCTTTCTAACTCTTGACTCGTCCTTAGTTAAAATGAACATTTCAGCATAATAAACTAAAATCAGATCTTTCAATCTGATATAATTCCGAATTTGTTATTTACAGTAAACGTTACAGACGTTATAATATATTGTAGAAGTACATAAGCTGTTAGTTAACAGGTGTAATTGAGTGTAATTTAACGTGAAAATTTATGTTTAATGTTGGCTGGAAACATTTATATTATTACAACTTCTGGCTCACAGAAATAAAACAATGAATGGGTTGTTCTAAAGGGTTGTTGTTTTATGAATTGTTTTGGTCTTTGTGTTACATAATCGATGCCGTCTAGTACTCTATTTGTTTTTGTTTTCTCCCTTAAGGTTAGACATGTTTTGCAGAAGTTTGTCAGATACTTTCCTATATATGCACGCTCTTTATATTGCACATGGAACAGAAACATGGGATATAGGACAATTTAAATAGAAGAAAGATACAAATGTACTGTACTCGCATTATTATAACAAATAGTTTATAACAAAGCTGCGAATCTCAAAAACAGCAGTAGAACCTTCTGGCTAGGATTTCAGTAATGATATGTTCTAGGCGAAAATTAAATACCAAATACTTATTTTTAACGGATTTAAAGTTATTTGAAAGTTCTTGAGATTGGAATGTTAGTATAAACTAGTGCCAGCTTTCTCTTATGTAAATATTATTACTAATTCATTGTATATAACCTAACGAGTAAATATTTAATAAGACGTATCTTTGCTTTTAGGCACAGTGTGAGGATTATTAACAGTTTAAAACAATTCACAGTAGTAAATCAATTATATTACAGAATGCATACAGTTCAATAACGTGTGAACAGTAGCGTGTCATGAACTTTCTTACACTGATAGAAATTAAAACAAAATTGAATAGTGTATATTTCATTCAGTAGTTATTAAATTGTCACTCTGAAAAATTTATACTAAGATTTGCAAATAAAAAATTGGAAATTCAACCGCTGGAATTTGTTAACAATCTATTATTTGTCGTAAAATATGTAATGTGCAAGAGAAAAATACGAAATGTTGAATATGATATAAGAATGTAGAGTGCAACTTATCCTCGTAGAGTTCCAAGTCTTTCAGATCTCTGATGTAACGTTGATCTTCCTCTACCATGGAAAATATTTATGGCAAACATATATAACTACATGAAAACTAGCAATTTATAACTTGTATTTCGTGTTTCCACGGAAATGCGTAAATACATTTGGTTATTGTTGAGAGTGTTTATTTCTCAGTGATTGACCAGAACATTTAGGTCCAAACCTTATGTTAATTATTGATCCAGGCTATGGTGGTTTGGGAGAATAGCCTGTGGCCTCAGAGTGGACAAGATTTTAATGTCAGTTCTCTTAATGACAACTAAATCGGTTCGCTGACACGCTCAGCCAATAAAAAGAAATAACTGTAATTTATTGACCACAGAGCACAAACATTTATAAAACTTCAGTACAATTCATGTAATAATAATGTTTTTATCAATTACTACCAAAGACACAAAAGGTATGTTATTTGAAACAAATAAAGAAGTTCTTTAATATATTTTTGCACAGCCTATACACGATTGTCTAATCTTGTGGTTATTGTATTAAAAAAATTTTATAAATAAAAGTGAGTAGAATGAAATTATTCTCTTTTCCATAGTAAATAAAAAACTAAAAAACTAGTTTTTTGAAATATTCAAAATAAAATCATTATTATCGAAGGGGAAAAAGAAATGAGTGAAAAACGATGGGAATGGTAGGATAAGTTTAGTGCTTGTACCCACAAAATGTATTCATATTAGCTGAATCTGAGATTCCTAGCTGTTATTCCTATAGGCAAAACACCGCGTTAAATATGTCCAGATCACGAAACAGTAAGGACTTCTGAAATAGAACCAATAAGGTGGAGTGGTTATCCCGTTACAGATTCTACTTGGCTGCCGAAGTAACGAAATGTTCAGAAAATGTCGAATTTTGAATCTGTAAATAACTGGATGTTTTTCTGTAGTAGAATTCTTAATGTGATATGAGTTTAACTTGCCGAATAATGTTAACGCTGGAAACTTCGTCAAATGATTATTTGTGACAGGCTGAACGTGTTATTACATTTCATTCGTGTTCAGAGATTATTAACGGATAATCTAACGTATTTTGAGTAAAGTTTCCATTTAATTTGGTAATTGTATATTATTGGATTCTTATTACAGATTATTTCTGTTTCAGCGTGGCAGGCTTTTGGAGCAGCAAAGTGGAAGAGGAGAGCTCAGCAACGGAGTCATGGAGCTCGGGAGAGTACTCCCACCACCCTCCCATCATGAAGAGCCCGTCCAGAGGCGGCGTGGAAGAGGTCGTCGACGGGAGTATGGGAGAACTCACTCCGCACTTCAGTCGGGGTTCCTACCGCAAGTACATGAACCAGCTGATCAGAGGAAACTCGGATACGGAGATCAGCAACGACAAGCCGTTCATGCTGGCGGACAGAGAACGGCCCAAGTCCGCAGTGTTCGTTCAGGACCAGTTACGCCGCGCTCAGCACGACATCGGCACCGCCAACCTTGCCCGCAGCAAGGTGCTGGACGGCTCCAACGACACCATTCACAACTCCGAGGAGAATGTTTTCGCGAGTGGTAATAACAAGGATGTTTTCAGTCCGGCCCGTAGAGCGATGTGTAGTTGGAGCGGGCGCCGCAAGAGTGCATCCACCTACAGTGATATGACCGCCTCCACTGAGACGCTGGTGGGTCGCGATGACAGTTGGGATGACAGCGCGAGCGCGCCCGACGCGTGTACCGGCCGTGTAAGTGTAGCGCAGTGCGAGTGTCAGTGTAAGTGTCCGAGTGGCGCATGTGAGCCCGCGGCCGCGGTGGACGACGTCCTGCAGGGCTCCTCACGTCAGCGGCGAACCGGGGTCGTGACTGCCAGTGGACTGCCCGCTTCCACCTCCTCGAGGGTTGAAGCCCTTATACAGCGTTATACACAGCTCATCCAACAACATATGGAGAAATCCGCGACCAAGTCACAGAGGAAAGCTGTAAGATCGTCCCTGCCTAATTTGGAGACGGGCGTCTCAAACAAATTTGACTGCTTGAAAAAGGATAAACTTAGTAGAAAATTGAGAAAGTTTAGTCTATCGTTTGAAAAAGAAACCACAGAAATGGGAGCCTCTCAATCGAGCTCCTCGGCGACATCTCCGACATATTTAGCGTTACCGACATTCCGGAAAAGCAAGAAGAGATTGAGCACGAGTCCCAGTAGTCTCTCTGACGAGGGATGTTCTCTGGCTGCTGCTGGCTCCTCGGAAAGTCCTGCAAGTCCCTTGAGTAGTGATGATGGCCGGGAATGGTCTTCGGCCGTGACGGGAGAAGATGCCCTCAGCAGATGTCTCAGCTCGGACTCCGCCGTCGAATGCGTCGACATAAGTGACGACGAAGAACAGAGACTCGGAGCAGAAATCGTGGAAAAGGCGGGATCGATTTCTTCTACAGAGAGCTTGAACAGGGAAGTGACTGACGATGTGGCAAGTAGCAGTAAGACCTATTTGTTGAACGAAGTTGTATCCGGGGACAGAAACGACATAGAACTGAGGAGTGACCGTTGGTTTATTGAGCACTATGGAAGTTCCGTGCTGGAGAGGCTAAACGATCGGGGAAAGACCGACACGTGGGTGGCAGACATGGGAGAGGTGAACTTGGACCGCAGGATGAGTGAGGTGGACAGTATTGAGGGGATAGATCCGGGCCAGGAAAGGAGGGAGTCCAACCTGAGTTGTTTTACGGATGACGATGAACACCCGGGTTATCGATACTTCCGTACTCCTTCTGTCGTAGTAAGTGATCATTCTGACGACCCTGCATTTGCGTCCTCTTCTATTACCCTTGAAGAAATCGAGCGATTCCGCCAGGAGTACGCTGAGAGACAGAACTCCATAGGGGACTCGTCGTCTGACTGCAGTGTGACTAGCTCGTGGAGTAATGTGTACTCGACGATTAGTGCATTAGACGCGGAGTTTGTACTGAGAACCCCGGAGAGGAAGGCATCTGACTGTAGTTCCTGCAGCACACTCAGCGGCGACGAAGATCCGGCTTGTGAGCAAGTCTTACAGGACGTGAAGACTTTTAATAAGGTAGGAATCATCTTACTAATGTAGATATATTATCTTAGGTATCTACTCTCAAAAGTTTCAAGAAAATCGAGAATTTGTTATAAACCTGCAAGTTCAAAATTCCTTCCCTTTGCATCGATGCAAAGCCAAGCTTCTCGTAAAATTGATCAGCTTAGAATTTACTAATTTGCGGTTTGACTCACTTCTGCTGCTACAGTGACAATACGTGCTAAGAGTATTCATCATTGTCTATTGATATCTCCTACAACAAATCTTTTAGATAGCCTAAAAAAAGTCAAATGGGATTAGATCAATGGATTTCACAGGCCAGTGGATGAGGACATATCTCCTAATAAATCGTTTTGGTTACTACTGATCGAGGAAAAATCACACCATATACGTATTCATTAAATCCATCTATATACAAAAAATAGATAGGTCAAGATGTAACCAGAATGACATAGAATAACATATATATACACATATATAATGTAAAACAGGATGGGTATTAATACACGACGAAAACATGGAGTTTAAAAATCACGTGTTACGTAGAGATAAGTTGTCTTCCTGCTAGCGTATCGCTAATTTCTCGATTCATTAAAAACAAGTATATTAATTTAAAAAGTTCCACAACCTGTATGTATATGAAAAATGGGCACTCTTATCAAAATCATCACATAAATAATAATAATTTTTTTATGGTGTGTAAAATTCTTTTCAAATTGTAATTATATTACCAGCAATTTATATGCTATATATTTTAAGCTAAGACATGTTAATTTTCCATGCTGAACTAAGTGTGTACTACAGAAGGTAAATACATACTTTCTGTATTAATATGAATAAAACACACGTCACTATTCGCACAGACAATAACAACTCCTCTGCTGAGTAAGTATGATAAAATGTGTAATATACAGAGTACAGCATTGAGATTTCTTTACAAGTCCGTTGCTCTTTGTGGCTGGAGAATAATATACATATGGTATCGAAATTCACTAATTTAGTTATATTTAATTAATGTAGGTACCACACAAAAATAAAATCACAACGCCCAAAAAATTAAAGAATAGCCTTTTTATATCTATATCATTACATTATATAACACACTAAGAAATAACCTTCGCTGAGCTTGATTCTTGTCAGACTGTTTTATTTTTTTGTTTTTAGTTGTATTTAGTTTTGTTTGTTCTTATTAAGACAGATAAACGTTTCAATAATTGTCAGGAAATAGTAAAATAATTCATAGGAGTAAAATGAAATGTTAGGTAATCTTAGTAATATTGGTTCTTAATGGCATGCTAATCGAATCATGAGCTGATATAAAAATGAAAAACGTTTCCTCTTGGTTTTCAACGCAAAATGACATTACCTCTTTTTATAATAACTTCTAGATTTTCTGTACTAGAAGAAAACTAAACGTAATAAAAATACAAAATCCAAGAAACATATTAGTTTTGCTTATGAATAAGATTAATATTCTTATAATGAGCGCAAAACCAATTTACTGATCTACGCGTAATATAATGAAAATACTATGTTACAATCACTATCAAAGGCAGTCACAACTTCGAGTACTTTGCAATCATAACTAGGAGTACTTCTTTTAGTGACAACGTTCCACCCACGAGCCCAAATACAAGGAAGATACACTTTGAGGGGGATTGATATTCCTTAAGAATCAGTAATTATTGGCAACTGAAATGCTCTTGTTTAGAACTGTTCTAATTTTAGATACAAAACGACAAACAATGCTAGTTAGCGTTCTATCAAGAGATGAGGAAAATTGAACAAACTGCGCATGTTGAATTTTTAAGTGCCAGATCGGTTATCTCTTGTAGCGGTAGAGTTAACAACAATAAAGAAGAATCGATGGATAGGTACGAGCTAGAACTGCAGGAGTATGATAGCAGGTGATACTAGCTAGTGTGCTCGCAACAGTGACGTCACTAACCAGATGATAACAAGTGTGAGCAACCGGCACGGTGCGGTGAAGCGTGGTTCATACCGGTCGTACTGTTTACCTGCCCTACATTCAGCATAGAGAATATTTTCTTTTAATAATAGACACAATACCGTATTCGATTATAAAATGTATTATTACTAAGCTTTTGGAATAATTTAGTAATAACCGATGGATGTCAAAGTAGTTTTATTCCTGATGTATTATAGCTAGTGTACAATTGTTATTTTTCAAGTGACTACTTCTTTTGGCGGACTATGTATGTATGTTTTACACGGCGGAAAACTTTCGTTCCTCGTCATGCGTCACGTCACGCTTGTTCGCTCTGTAGCCGCTAAGGGTGAGGTGTATCGCGGCCAATTTGATGTCAGGTCGTTTATAATCTCCATTCAGTGGCTATCCATGCATGCTAGTGAGAGGTTACTGTCGCTCTTTGTTCAAGTTATATTTTCTACAAGCTTTCAAAGTAGAATGAGGGCTTTGCCGATCCATAAACAAACCGTTATATAAACATCTGATCTGAACTAACAAAAGTTGACGTTAATGAAAATATATTAGGAGGGTAATTTAAACCACAATAACATACAACATTATACATGATTTAACTTTATAAAAACTATGTAAAATTAACAAAATCAATTCATACTCTCCTATCAATAGCTAAGACTTTAACACTAAAAACCTTCCAACGCCAAACAATCGTTGCAATCGTTGTTAGAATAAATATACGAACTACTACTAATAATAATAATGAATCCAACGTAAAATTGATTAACTTACTACATTATTTAAAAGCAGTATTTAAAGCTCAGTATAAAACCCATAAATGACATTTTTAAAGATAAATTAAATTTAACAATGCCAAACAATAAAAACCTAAGTATTACCAGATAGATGCTGTGTTTACAATATATTTATCAAGATTTTGTTTTAGGATTTTTTTTAAATTTCAGTTATTATAAACCCATAAATTCATTTTTCGAATATAATGACAATAAAATGAAGTAATTATTTCGGAAATACAAGATTGTAGTGAAAAAGGTATTGGATAAATTATAGAAAATAATATAAACGATAATAATTAAAAGGTATAAATAATTATTACTTTTAAAAAATATTACTTTAATATGAAATGAGAGAAATATTAATAAATTTTAAAAAATCTAAAACTTGTGTATGTTAAAGAATTGAGTGTCTCGTATTGTTTCAAAATATAAAAAAATAACTATTTAATTATTTACAAGCGTACTTTTTCAAGATATGTATTCACAGCCCGTCGGCCAGTCCCTTTCCATTTTTTCTTGATCTTCTGATCAACAAACGACTGAAAAAGTTGTAAGGAAGATTGCGTGCAAATAAATACGGTCACACGCGCACATAAGTATAAATATAAATCAAAATGTTTGAAAGTGACTTGTTTTCCATGTGTCTGAACGTGTGTGTTAAACAGTTAAACGTTTTAATTTTTAAATGGTTGAAGCTGTAGCAATAAAATTAGGTAGACAAATTATGAATTTGTTGTGATTGATATGCAATATAATAACAATATCGATAAAACATTTGTAAAAACTGAGTTATCTACAAAAGTTACTGGTAGGTTGAAGTATCTTTCATACAGGTATGTTTGCAATAATGTAATCTAATAGCACTATGCTATTGTATGGCCAGGTATGTTTTCGTTTATACATAAATATGTTATCACAATAATGCTTATTATTACACGTGAGTTAAAAAAAAAACAAAATGGATGTTTTTACTTCTAAAGAACGAAGGCATAGTTTTATTTCTGTAAAGTTTATTATTTTCTCATCTATTACAATAATCTTCTGACCAGTTACTAGGAGAACCGTGTCCACTCGTGTTTACAATAGCAATTGATCAAGGTTCTCAAAACAATCGATGTAAAATATTATTAACGACAATGTAACTTTGTTTATACTTTCTACAAACAAAAACTATCGATCATATGGATTGTAAACTCATGCTGTTGCTGGCATATTCAACTCAAAAATAAAAAAATAATACATCCGTTAAAAATTAGGATTGCTTAACAAAATATAGTCGCTGAGAACTCGTCGTGAAACTTACCAAATTCTCGTACTTGCTGGGAAGGCATGCTAACTAATTGTTACATTACCGAGGCCTTGCTCATCCTTCAAAGATTCTATTTTACTGTACTCTTTTTCATTGTTATGTATTTACGGAAAAATACCGGTGGAGCGAGTACTTATTGTTAATGAATGGTTATTGACATTAAATTAAGCTACGTATACGTTAATGAATAGACGCATTTTATACATACGCGTATATACATATATATATATATACAACGCTGTTCACCTCTAAAAAGCATTTTATATTAATATTAAACAAATTATATGTTAAAATATAAGCTAAATCATGTTAAATATATGTATGTATTGTACCGAATGTACGAAACACATGTGGTTGAATACCGCTGAGGTCGTAGTAATGAATTGGCAAAGTTTATTTATATGTTTAATTGTGGCAAATAAACATAAAAGCACTAATTCTTGACGTTAAAAATAAAATAATGTGCTGCCACGTTGCTGCCAAATAGAGTGATAACAACCTAATGATATCATGGAGGGGCCTATTGATTCCAATGTTCTATAGGCATTTTATAATACTGTTATCCATATTAATCTGCCTAATCAAACTTCAACCAAGGTAAGTTACTGTACTATTTACAACTTTACTTTAGATTGCATTCAAAATTAGATGTCTCGCGTGAAAGGGCTAATTTATAATACGAAAATATAAATTTTACTTACGAACAAGGCGCGCGAGATGTTAATCGGTATCAGGAACGGCAGCTACTAAGTTCATGAGGGAAAAAATTAATACGCGTGACAATTAGGTTTTTAATCCGCCAAGAATTTAGTTCCAAGAAACATCGGATGTAACTTATATTAACCAGTAAGCAAGTAACAGGATTGCGAAAATATGTATTATATAAAATACAACTAAATAACGGTACAGTATATTAGCTTCGCTTAAATAAGTAGATATTATAAAACTGTTCTTTTTTTCAAAGGGTACATGCTTTCTACGTGCCTCACATAAATAGCAATTCAAGCACAATTAAATATTGCATAGTAGAAGGTAGTTAATATAAATGGTTGGTATAATTAATCTGTCCAGTTTCATCCAACCGTAATTAATATATTTATTTTGTCATGCTTAAGGGAGGACTATCAGACACCAATAAATACAAGGAATGTTCCTTGTAAGGAACTGAAAGGTTCCTGTTACATGTTATATAGTTATATAAACGGTTCTGTTTCCATATAACACATATAATGTTGAAGATGGAGCTTGTATTGATTACTTGTTAACGTATTTGCATTCAAACACATAAACCAATATTTAAAACTGTTATTTTTGTGAGGCCTTTCGGTAGCCTCGAATAAATATCGAAAGGCCTCACAAAAATAAAACTTTTAAATATTGGTTTATGCGTTTGAATGTAAATAATATAACACACATACTTAATAATAATAATACGTAATAAACCTTAGTTCAAGCTTCGATCAGTGGATTACAACTTCTTTCCTCTTGTCACTGAATTAATTTCCAGCCATAACTCTCAAGGATAGTTAACTCAAGGATTCGATTATTGTAGAGGAAAGAAACGTGATGTAATCATTCAATTTGTAAAAATGTGTGAGGTAAAAGAAGCGAATGAGCGAGTGATTAGGAACAGGTTGAACCACAAAAACTGGACTGTCTTGTAGGTAGACCCAAGGTCGGGCAAATAGGGACTGGAGTAGAAACTGTATTTGCAACGATAACTCTTGTCACTTTCTTTTCTTGTACAAAATAATATTTAGTTCATATCTTAAAACTTTACTATTGTAAATTTAAAGAAATTGTAAAATATCTGTAAATTTAGATTGATAGTAAAGTTGTCTCAGTTAATTTTATTATTGTAGTTTACCTTGTAACTCATACTTGTTACCATGTATCCCATGGACGTTGTTATTGAACTCCAGGTGGAAATTGGCACAAGCGGTCGTGATACAGTATCAGCACAACTTTCCCCGAGTATCAGTCAACGTAACATACCGTTGCGCGTGCGACGCATACACACGAATAGCTTAATTACGTATTATGTTGCAGTGTTGAGTCATCCACATTCAGGTCGATTGGTAATGTTAGAATTGAATATTGGTAAACAGTGCAGTTGATATTGTATACAAACTGTAGAACTCGTTTACAAAAACTAACTGTTAGTGAGAAACATTCAAGAAAGAAGTTACAAAACCACAAGAACCCACTAAAAAACCACCAGTTCAGACCACTCTCACTGAGGTGTGAGTATACAATATATTAGAGAGATCAATCAATTAATGGCTTAATACAACTTAGGAATTATTCTGACACCGTGAGATACTAGATTGGTAGTTTTGTTAGACTCATGTGCACATGTGTATTTTCTATATCCACAAACCTCACAAATGACGAATTTTCTTGAATTCAATATCAATTGATGCCCTATTGACACCTCCCAGCATAAAATGAAGAGTGGGTAAAAAACGGCCTTGAAAAGTTGTTTCGGTCCGCCCAATCAGACAGGTTACTGGAGATTTTATATTCCGACTACTGACGAGAACAGGCTCTGGGTGACAACGATCGTAACTGTAGGAACAACGATCTGGCAAACGATCTTGCTAGGAGATTATTTAAAGGGGAACTGCTGGAAAGCATGCCCTAGATTAACTTACTGACTTCTCTTTGTTTTACTGAATACGGCATGAGATTGTGAGGACAATAGATTAACGGTGGAATTTAAAAGTGATTACTAATACAAATTTCTGACGAGGCTTAACAGTTTATTAAGCTTTGCCCTAAAGGTATCAATTTTTTTTTCTCAGTCGAAATAAATATCGTATTAAAAAGAGTATATTTTATTTTGTTTCGTCTATCTTTCAATTACATAATTTTTTTAATGTACACAAAACTCCAGCTTACTCAAGAAAAATTAATGGTTTCGGCTCGTATCGTTTTGTAGCAAAACCAAAAAAAGAAAAAAAGGAGTTTATTTCCTCCAGATATAAGGAATGGACTGAAGTAACTTAATTGAATTGAGTTTCTTCTTCAGGATGACATTACATTTCGCCCCAAGGTATTTTATGCAATTCACTTTTTATTAGGTGTAATGGAATGAATCTGAGAATAGAAAATGTAATAAATCCCTTTGAATTAAAAGTATAACATAACCGTTTTACAATAACCACTATAATTCTTTAAAACGACTTCTTAGCATGGCGCTTGCTTACAGTGATAAATCGTGGAATTTAAATTTAAAAAATTAGTTTACTTAGGAAGTAGTATTTTGTAATTGATAGAAATAAATCTAATCTTATAATTTGGGAAATTTTTAGAAACAGTACTAATTTTATAGTATTATAAATTAATAAACTTCATTTCAATTGCCACTTTTTCGATTTACTGCATTTAAAATAAAAATAACTAAAGTAAAACATAAAAGTATTAAACTCGTGGATTTATCAACCTCTGGCACACGCCATTTTGTTTTTATTGCGGTTATCAACGTGACAATTTTTATGTACCGTACATTGTTGATTGTCTATCGTGTAGTAAACATTTGTATAAACTGCCTGACGTATTGTTAGGCGGTCGTATTTACTCACTAAATTATATTAATTTCGCTTTCGCAAAGCAGTAAGCGTTATGTACAATAATAGATTAACGAAATAAGTGAAAGATTTCTGGTTATCACTTTCATTAATATGTAAACACATGAAATGTAATTGAGATTTTTAACCGTGGGAGTTGTCGAGCGTTTCACTATAGATACATAATGATTTTGGACTATTAGAGCGTGTTCAGTAATGATGGTTTCATTACCTATTGTTCCCATTGTACCATTACCTGGGCCTCCAGTGTCAGGCCTGTCGTTAACTCCTCTGTGCATGCACCAAATTGCACGTCGCACTAAACCGTATGGCTATTAACATGAATAATCATTACACTTAGTCTGATCTGAATAGTCTATTACTTCGAAAGTGGAATACTTTATCATATTTTGCTTAGTAAATAGGAATTAATAAGAACCTGACAGAGTGTTTCTAAAATTGTGTCCTTGTTCGTCTTGCTATCCGTCCCATTGTGCGATAACTTGTAGGACCCAAGATAGGCGCTTCCTACTTGCTACTTGTTTCCTCTTGCTCCAAGGATAAACCCCACTGGTAAAGTTTTCACAAGTAATCATTTTGAACCGAGCCAAATCTTTTGAAATCATATTTATTATACACAGAATTCATATATATATTTTTACACATATTTATTTGAAGATGTTAATAAATATTTCAAACGTTAGACTTTACTACTCAGGTTTACAGTGAAGTTTTATTACAAAGGTTTTCTATTCTAACTCTGCTTAAATTTATTTGTTATTGCAAACGGTTGTAAAATGTATATTGAAAAATTTAATTCTTAATCTGGGGGAGTTCCTAATTTGTAAAATCAAAATTATGCTTTTGAATCAAGATTAAGTGTATTTAATCCACAAGAAGACAATTTTAACTCAAGAAGAATGTTAAATGTGTATTATTATATAAGTTTAGGATCTAATTAACTTTTGTAGTTTTCTATACATAATAACACAAATATCTTTTTACGAGAATATATATATAATATCTAGCGTGATTATAACATCAAACTGAACGCGTTTGAAAGTAATTATGCAAAAACATTAGATAATGCCAAGAAAACAAAGAATGTGTGTATTATAGGTGTATCAACGTGAACCAACTGAAATGGTAAAAATATAGAAAGGCTAATGGAAGTAATAGTAATGTCTGTCTAGCATGATTACTTGCTGAGTATCTGACGTAAAGAGGGCATGCTGACAATGCAGCACGAATCAGCACTATTATGTCAGCATTCAGTTTGTAGTTCGAAATATGCCCCTTACTCACATATTTTATGAGTGTTACATACAGATGTTAGAAGTTTTGTATGCATGCTCGTAAAATTGATATACAAATTCAATTGAATTCTTTTAAGACGGAACCGTTTTGAAATGTTTAATTGATATAATTCCAAATTCAAGTGGGTTATTAGAAAAACTACAGAAATAGAAATTATTTTGTACTTTACTTTAAATCCACATGTAATGAAACTTGTTAAAAAATTGATAATAATGGGACCAGAATCTAAAATTTGGCCTCATTTATAAAAAAAATCATACACAGTGATGCAGTGAAGCGCAGCGCTTACGCTTAGTTTGTTTACTAAGTCATACTTTACAAATTCAGTCGATTAATTTCTAATGTTTTGTTTATCGGTTGGGTGATCTATATTAAACATGTCTTTGTAGCAAAGGTAAAAACATTTTTCCAATCAAAGCTTAATTACATGAACAATGTTACTTAATGAAATGCTACACTTATAATAATTAACTATCGGTAATCTCAAAATTGTGCAGTTTACTGCTGTGCCATAACAAATAACAACAATGCAGAGTTTAGACTTAAATTACTTTCATACTTCTGATTATTTTCTTTTATATAATTTTTTATAAGAATTTACGTATGATAAAGTTATTTAAATACTGTTAATGACATCCATATTGTGTATGTGTACCTTTTTATTTTATTAACATAATTCATATTGTATAGCAGTTCGCTATACTGCAATTAGAATAATGAAGGACCAAATAATATAATATATGGTATATATATATATATATATATATATATATATATATATATATATATATATATATATACTCTTCGAAGTACTTTATAGTGTACACAAAAACAGAATCAAAAATTCAGTGCTCATGTTTAATTTTCGAGTTGACACAACCCTTCTTCAGAACACACTGAATTAAAACATATATATATTATATATATATATATATATATATATATACCATATATTATATTATTTGGTCCAGTGGGTTTCCTAAGATATCTAATAATTAAAGCAATATAAAAGATATCCTGATGTAGCACTTAGTTGTTTTTCCATTATATTACAGTGAAACAGTGGGATATCTGAGTTGTCCCCAGTGTTGCTCTTTTATTCCTTTGTTTCTGTCTTCAGTGCACTGAAGTTGTCCCAATATTTACACCAGCTGTTTTTGTGTTTGAGATAAGGTTAGGATCATACTGTTTAGTTTATTCTTATGATAAAAGTGTTTTCTTAGCACAATTTATGCAATGTTTTCTTCCAGAACATTAAAAAAATAATTAATAATTCCAAAAAGTTGGCTGATATTGAAGAAACAAAAGTCAGACTTGTGAAGAAGGATTTATGTGTAAAATGCGAGGAGTACAAACTCTTGAACTATGAAGAAGAAATAGAAAAGGAAGATCTGAAAAAGCACAGAGAAGAAGTTTCACTTTCGAGAATGGATAAAGAAAAGGATAAGGAAAAATGTGTTAGTAACAAAAACCTGATGTTAGCAGTGTACGATTTAGAGGCAGTCTTCCAGTTGCCACAGGGTAAAGCATCACTATTTTATTACAAGTCTAAATTGAATGCTTATAATTTTATAATAGCTGACACTTCTAATAAGGATACTTCACAAAGAAAAGGTTATTGTTATTTATGGCACGAAGGTATTGCAAACCGAGGTGGTGTAGAAATTGCAAGCTGCGTTTATGAATTCATTAACGAACACTGTAAGGACAAGAGAATTTAATATTTTACAGTGATAACACTGTATTACAAAATAAGAACAAGTATGTCTTTGCCATGTACCTTTTTGCATTCATCCATGCATACTGAAAGTATTACACGTAAATACCTAATAGTCGGTCATACGGAAAATGAAGCAGCAGTATTCATTCCTGCATTGAAAGAGAAAAACAAAGAATTTTTGAAAAGTGGTCCAATTTTTATTCCTAGTGAATATCCATGCTTATTAGGACCTCTAAAAAGTCAGGGGAACCGTATAATGTAAAAGAAATGGAAACTCAGACTTCTACGATTGGAAGAAGCTTTCTGAAGACATAGCCAAAAATATTTCTGTAAACAAAGGATGATGAGAAATGTACATGGAACGATGTAAAGATAGTAGAAGTGAGAAAAGAAAATGAATATTCATTGTTTTACAAGGACGTCTTATAAAGACGAACATTTCAAAGAAATTGACACAAGAAAAAAATCTAGAAAGAGTGCAAAGGAGCTAGTTTTGAAGAAAGCTTATACCGAAGCACCTCCTATTTCAGATGATAAGAAAAAGGATGTATTATCAGTGTGTTCAGCAAACGTAATTCCTAAAGCACATCACCAATTTTATTGTAATTTACAAAGCTCAAAGAAGGTCATTTCAATAACCCAGGACAGCAAAGATGAAGATGATTTAAAAACAAGTTTTCTTGATAAATTTAATACTTTTTTAAGTTGTATGTACAAAAGTTCTAAAAATGTAAAATACAAATATTATCAAAATACATTGTTTTATTTCATCATTATTTATTATCATTAAAAATAATTATTCCAAATAATAGTGTAAAAATTATACTTGAGACATGGATTTGGAAAAGTATGATTTATTAGTGCTACAGTGGGACATCCGTGCCAGGTCTTATTTGATATTTTTTTATGTCCATAATTGAGGTACTAATTACAAGTAAACTGTTGCAAAACTGTTTAAAAATGTATCAGATAACACTTTGGTATTTTTTTTAGTTTCAATTAGGCAAATGTTTAAGAAGTAAACTGCTATCATCTAACATGAAAAACTTTGATCGCTGATTCCCGAAAGTAGGGTGTTTGGTACATGTCCCACTGTTGCTCTGAGGTAGCGATATATATATATATATATATATATATATATATATATATATATATACCATGAAACATATTTATAAACCGAATAAAGAGATTTTGATAGAATCTATTTATAGTAAGTGGCCTCACGTTGCGTCATTGGAGCCAGTAGCGGTCACAAACATGTACAGTGAATTAGTAAGGGTGTCAAACGAGATTTGATAGTTAATTATTTTTTATGGACATTTCACTGTATTAAAAATAATTTTAATCCATGCACCCAACCTTTCTGTGCTAATGCGGATAGTTTTGGAGGTCTTAGCTTCTATACACTATGGAAATACGCATAAAAAAGAATACTGTATGTTAACATTCAAAGTAACATTAAATAATAAAATAAGTGTAATAACCACCACACCACTAAACTGGTGGCTGCTGGTAAACAGTTCAAATTTCTTAAATTATTCACAACAATTGATTAAGTAAAGCGTACATTTGCATAAATAATAATAATTTGGTATATTAGTATTATAGAAGTATTTCTGCTTTGATATATCAGGTTTAAATGTTACCAGTCAACATGCATTATAGTGCACATTGTAGTAAACTCTGTGTTTTTATATATTATTATTGTTGTTTCTTTATCAGTCTCACCTACCTTTGGACAAATATTCGTTATTATGAATAACTTATGAATAAGTTTTCCCACAAAATCTAAACTGGAAATTACCCAGAAGACAGTCCAATCAAGCAATTAGGTTTGGGTTTTTACTACAGTTTCCTGCAACTATAATCCAAAATGCGAGTGTAATTCAGTATTTAGCCCATAACAGTCATAGCTATCAAGTTTGTACCCCCTACTTTAAAACGTATCGTTTTGTGAAGCGTTCTTTATTTTTCACGCATGGCTTTTGGCTCTACCGAGCTATGGTCCTAACTTTAATCATAGTTTATACTGCAATTAACCTATGCGTTGGTTGTGTTTACCTATGCGTTTTAACACAAACAATGTATTTTTATTTTTATATAACAAAATAAGTTGACAACTTAACATTTCGCAGGAGTTTTTATGCCTTGTTGGGTTTTGCTATACTAGACTGACCGATTCATAAAACAGACCATTAATACATCAGTCATGAGGGAAATTAAGAGACTTACAATTTAATCTGAGCTTTAAATTACTTAGAGATTGTGATTGTAACGTGATTTCACGAACATTTTCCTTTGTAACACAACGTTTCGAGATCTGATCCCTTCCTCAGGTGAAATCGAACATAATGTATCGACTACAAACCAGGCTTTCGGGCTTACAGACACGCAGAAACCAGAAGTCACAGTATACACGTTATGTGTCAACTGCACGTCTACTATCACAATTGTATTAAACACGCCCTTAATAAAATTAACAATAATTTATATTAACTGAATAAAGACCACAGTTCACAAATAAGTCTCCTCGCAACCTCCAACTCATAGACGAGATGACCAAATATAACCTGTTATATATGCTGTTTTAAATTCTGCATAGTCAACAAAAACAAAAACTAAGAGCAGATATTGGTCTGATATTGTAAGGATCCCAATTGCCACTCCTCTAAACTCGAATGGACACACTTAGCAACGTCCCAGAGTGGTTTAATCATCACAGAGTAATGTCGCCTCTGTTATCTTCTCTGATTGCGCAATAATGGAAACTCCTATGACCTGTCAGCGTCATTTGCGTCAGACGGTGTTTTATGTTTACTTTCGTTCTAACTCAATAAACTACAAAAACATTGTTGTAACTTAAAACTAGCATAAATAAACTATTTCATAGTTTATACAGTCTTTATCTTTAACAAAATTCTGCTGAATATTTCCTTTTAATCACAAATGCAGGTATCTGAAATGATAAAGTATGCGGGTATAACCCTATTCCCTATCTTATTAAAACATTATAGTAGTTTTGATGTACTGACCTGCAGCTGTAACTTATATATTTTCTACCATTACTATTAAAGAGTAAATATTTCAATCAAATCTCATATGTATTACTTTGATTGGGTCTGTAAACAATAGTAATTAATACATTTCCTTGAAATACAATTTACTAACTCAACTGCGAATTCATGTTTTTTTATAAATACAACGCAATTGTAATTCACTCACCAGCTATTAGCATTTCATATGATAAAAGATTAAAAATGTAATTTTTTTATTCCAAAATATCAAATTAAAAATCCTCTAGACCGTCCCCTTAACGTAATTGGATTTTTCCAAGTTAGTAAGTGTGTGCTACGACAGGTAGGCAGCACATTTGAACTTTGAGGACCATACAGTACTGCGATGGTGACCGTAGTGAAACATCAGCATAATGATGTAATGTCCCTGAGTTTATAGCGATTACCCTCTTTAAGGGATATTAAAATCAGAGAATCGTTGATTAAATATTGTTTTACGATGTCCGCCGAACAAAGCATGATTGGAAATATGTTGTGGTTAGTATGATGTTCACAAGCGGTCTGAAAGTCAGTGTGGACGACCATAAGAAATAATTACAGCTGCACCCATCTTGTCTCATTGCATCAGGCTTGGGAGGCGGTCAATAAGGAAAACCCTTTCTTGTACGGTGAGGGTTCACTCATCATTTTTGTTATTGGTTGAAATAAACTAATTAAGAATTTATGTCTGAGAAAAAACGCACACGATAATGGCTCAATCTTACTTATTTGTCCATTAGTGGTGATCACTGAGGAATTCACTGACGTAAATCAATGATTAATGTTTTATACAAAAAAGTTACTGCATCTGCCATGGTGCCAAGATCGAATATGAAGTGACTTATGTTTACCACTATGTGATCTGTATAGTCTCAACAATTGTATGTAAATAAAATTGGAATTTAACAAACACGAAATATCCTAATAATATTATAAATGCGAAAGTACCTTTGTTTGTTGGTTTTCTTTCACGCGTTGCTTTCAAATATTGAACCGATTGTACTGAAACTATACATGGGCATTATTACGGTCCCTGGTATGAATATAAGCTTATTCTTATTTCTTCGGGCTACGCCCCCCTGATCTTTAAAAGTGGAGAGAAATCCCTTCTTGGTCTCGAAATCTATGAAATATTAATTGAAAGAGCCTGTCAAATCTAATCAACTGTGTAACCATGGTTTTATCACATTACAACAATAATTAATTTAACCACTATTTGTAATTTGTTTACATTAAAATTTATAGTGTGTATATTCTCTAAGGAGTAACCATTATTTTTTACGCCGTTTTTGAATGGGTATTCAGTACTCAACGAAACTTAACAGTGGTTTTTATGGGTTAGTGCCGAAATCAATGGTCAATTTCAATCTAAGATGGCCAGAGGGAGCAAAGAAATACCTACTCTATAATCATAGTTATGTTATAATGATAATAGTTGTGTGCTCGGATTCGATTCAGTAAAATTAAAAAAAATATTGATTTACAATAGAGAAATTTCTGTCAAAATCGGATTCCAATTTTGCCGAAAATTCAGTTGAAACTAACGTTAGGTACTCTAGTGTTTACGGCAGACATCCAATTCTATATTTCGTCAATAGCTTTTATAAATTTGTTTCAAATTTTGTTAATAATAATTTTAAACGTAAATATTCAGTGTGCATACTCCAGTAAAAATGTCCTATAAATTTCTCAAATAATTTAATCTGTGTTTGAGCTACTTTCAATACTAACATTTGTTGGGTAGTTTGAGAGCCAATTAATTTTCATAGATTATTAAAGTTTTAGTATTAGGAGTATTGACAGCATAAAGATGTTTTGATAAAAAATCTTAAAACTTATTTAGGGACAAAAAACTAGTTCCACTATTACACATGGTCATGTGACCGCGCTCAGGTTCAACAGGCGCGCCGCGATCATGTTTCAGGCTTTAAGTCAAGCAGTCGAAATACCGTGCAATTTCAACTCATTGGAAGATATTACTTTAACAAGGTTCAATGTATTACATCATAGAAATGTTTTATTAAATTAGATTAACTATGCTTTGACCCTTTTTGTGTTTCGAGATGTTTTTGTAAGCATATACAAGTTTATCCTTTCACTTTAACATTTCTTATTTACACGGGATGAGCAAATTTCATATTGTATCTGTAACTTTTCTTTTTTGTTCATCCAGTCCCTTTATCCAAAATCTATAGTCTTCTTACTATGAATTGCAGTATACATTCGATATGCCTGGACACAATGGGTCCATAACAATTGTTCACACACATTTAACTTAAAATTCAAGCTACAAAAGTTTCTTAATATGGACGTTTGTCAATCTACACAAAACACCGAATAATAATTGTCGTAGTTAAAACAATGTTTGAAAAAAGTGAAGACATGTGGCACTTGCATAATACGAGCTACGAGCTTCAATGAAGAGCATTCAACAAAGAAGGTGAACAGAATATAATTAGTCTCAAGTGCGGTCCTTGTCGTACGCCTTAAGAGTGCTAATAGACATCTTAACACGCGCTAATTGTACTGCAATTGGTGCTAATGTGAATAGCCGGTGGCATTCCTCGTTAGATTTTACGATGTTGCAGATCAAATGGATACTTGACTTCTGAGCACTTCGTGCTCATTAGTTCATGGACTAGAAATACGGCAATTGAAATTGCCTTAATTGCCCCACGCATGACCTCATGGTATAAAAATCATTTTATTTATATCACTGTTATTACATAGCATCGTTTATACTTATTTAATTATATAAAACAATAATCTTAACATAATCATTGGAGCTAAACTCTTCAAATGCCACAGTAAATAGTTCACTCGCATGCCCAGACCGAATGAAATCAGATTAATAGGGCAAAACAGGATTTTATGAGTAGAGGAGGCACTAATTTCAGAAGTCACATATTTTTTGTAAATCCTACTCTATGCTAATCTTTTTACTACAAGTTACGAATCTGGGTGGGTAATAGAATTTAGTTTCCATGATTTATTGAAGTATTGTGTCATGATTGACAAATGAATACAACGAAGTAATAAACCACTGCCTATATATTTAATTACACGAAAAAAATATTTGTAGAACCTATCCTAAAGATACATGTTATATCTAATAACAATTTGTTTTGCTCACCGACAGCAAGATGCTGATAGAGTTTCATTTCAATTCAGAAGACTGGTATATTAAAAACTTACCTTACCGAGCCATCAGGCTCCTTAAAAGTCAAAAGAATGTGCTCTAGTTAGATCTGGAACACAATTAGTTACCGGCTTCTGGAACTTCCATTTTTTGTTTAAGAACTCAGTCTAAGGAGCTTTTGTTGACCTCTGGTAGCTATGAGTCTCTGATAGAATTCAAACTATGAGAACTTCTGGCCTCTGGAAGTTCCCGGCCTCAGGTTGCGCCCGTTCCCGAGAATCTCTCAACCATTCCGATCTTTAACAGCTTCCGGAGTTTCACCGTTCCTGGCTTTTAGGAGCTGTTGGTATCCCAGGTTTCTAGTTCCCTCTGAGAGATCTCAGCGTTTATGACCCCCCAGTCTCTGGCAGTTCCTGGCCTTTTAGAGCTCTCAGCCTCTAGGACACCCGGCTACTGGAAACTCCCGGTTTTTGAAATCACCAGGTTATAGCCAATGCCAAATTCCATATTTCTGTTGTCCCCGTTCTATGGCAGGTATTGGCCTAAGGCAAGTCTGAGTCTCTGAAGGGAAAGTCCTGGTCTTGTACTTTTCCTCCTTTTTGTTAAGGACCTGACATCTTGCGTAATTGGCATCAACGCTAAAGTCTCTCTGTTTGCGGATGACACTTCTTTCTTCTTAAAAGTTTAGAGCCAGACCATTTAGAGATTGTTGTTTCTAGAGAAATCAATAATTTAATTTATATGTATAAAACCCCGAATGACGCAACATCCAGTTACTGAATGTTTGTATTATTACCAATAGTTCCAGAAGCGTTGGAGGAATCACTACGCGATATATCGAAGTTTCTTGGAGTCTACATTGATACCACTATAGCACCAAGATCATATTAATTATTGAAACTGAGTTCAGGGATATTTGTGATTCGTACTGTGTCCAAGTTTTGAGGATAATTGATTAACTCTGGCTGCATATTATGGGCTGATATATCCATACCGGTTTTATGCTGTGGCTTTTCGAGGGCCCAAATAGGCCGATTTTAAAGTATTCCAATATTCTTATCTTTCCGCTCATTTACGTTTTAAATTGATTAAACTTTGTGTGAAGACTCTTTGAATTGTTTTACGTAACGAATACCCAATTCGATACAATCTAGACAGTCCTGAAACATTAAAATTCCTAGACATATCCTTATTAGAGGCATAATACTTTTAAATCCAGTATCTGACTTCCTTACGTCCGAAAGAGGCCTGCAAACCACTTTTGAACAGTTTCTTCTACAGCATTCAGGAATACTTGAACCGTAATATTATGTTATCTGAAAAATAGGCCGTTTTGTAGGTTTATTTTTTATATAGTAACGAGGCAACATTTATCACACAGAACGCCCATGAAAATTATTGCTAAAATCCATCCTACCACAAGGTGTCCAGAGTAATTGCACATATAATGACATTAATCCAAGGACTCCTACCTTTATCTCAAATGATCTGAAAAGTAAATCTTGGATAAAATTTAACATACAGAATGCTCATGCTGATTGGGTTAATATACATAAAAAATTTGGTAGTAGTAATGTATAAAACAGTTCCAAAACCGGCCATGAGCTATCCTTCATTATTATTTGTCCTATAGAACATTTATATCCATTTCAGTTTAAATTCATCCAACTAAAAGGCGTTCTGCGTAATGGTTTATTAAATGTTTTAACGCAAGGAGTTCCACCTCCTTGTTTCGAAAATGCGCTGAAATCCTATTCTTGAGTAAGATTTAATACATAGTATGCCATATCAAAATGTAGTAAAAATCTATCCAACAGCAAAGCGTCTATAGCAGTGTGTAGAAAAGTGTTTTCATCCTGAAGATGTTGAGCCCAACAATGAACTTGGCCTTTCCATTGACATGTAGAAAGTATGTGCTAAATGTTGAAAAGATTTGTTAAGGATTGCGGCTTTAATCATGATGATACATAGATAGAGCATTTACACACTGCACATCTAAATTCTCTAATGTAATTTTGGAGTTGAATCTTCATCCTTAATTACCATCTCTAACAGCCATGACAGTATTCCTCATCTTCGATCACGGCAACCGTGAATGTATATTTCAGCCTGATTACTAAATAGTTCTTGATTATCACTTACCTCAGCTTCAAATTGTGCCCTGTCGTTAATTTAATTATAACATAACAATTTCATCTCATTTAATATTTTCCAATTTGAAGTTAATTTTGATCAAAGGGCTATATATGTAAGATATGCAAGACACTTTTAGCTTGTTTTCTCGGGCAAGAAGGACAATCTATAAAGTCTCCTTGAATTTTAAACCCTTTGTGTTTTTTCTATACCAGATTCTCTTTATTTATGTATTATATAAATTACGTGTTGAATTTCCGTGTTTCAGTTCAAGATGGACTCCAATTAATAGTTTTTATTTTAAATGCTCCATACATTTGACTAATTTAAAGTAAAAACTGTTATATTTTAGAATACATGGAGTGTCCCCACGTGTTTTTGTAATGTTTTTGGAACAGTTCATCTCTGAAGTGCAAACAAGATCAAAGGCAACAATGACACATTTTGTGTTGACTGGTTTGTGAGGATGTGCATCGTAACAAGTGACCAATCTAGTGGCCATCCGTCTAACAATTGGGATAAATTGCAACTAAGTTTGTCTATTGAGGCCCACTTTCTGTGTACAGCCAACTTCCTCACTTAGTCGATGTGGACGGTTAGGAGCAGGAAGTTGTCCAGTTCATACAATTTTCCACGGCAGAGTTCTAAACAAAATAATTTATGTCTTCGCACTTTATGTCAATTGAGCGTGAAAGCATATTTCTGGTTTTATAGTTTAGTAGCCAAGGGTCGGGTGAACCTTGGGAGTGTCGATGATCGAGCGCTCTAAGACGTCTGGCTTTAGACCTGGGTTGGAGATAGTGCAGTTTCAATCCTGCCTGTGACCGCAGCAGTTTTTATCAGTACCATCAACTTTGTACTGCATCGACTCCCCCCCCTTTATTCTGTTTGATAAGATCCGCGCACATGAGGAAGAGCAGAATGAGGTTTGCAGGAAATACGCCTCTCCTTTAAAAACTAAAACTAAAAAGAAACCTTTCTTGTTTATATTAATTTTGCAGCAGCATTAATAATGAGGTTTAATGTATTGAAAAACAACCAAATACAACACCTTATAAGTGGTGAACTTACTCCGACTATGGTCCAAATATGGAAGTCCTGCGTCAGCAGCCACCAGGTACCGGATATTTTCTTTTCTGGTTTTTACTGCATCTTTAATATCTGATAAACTAGCACATCAAACCAGATCTTTATAAGGCACCAATGGTAGGGAGGGGCAACCACTTTCACGTAATTTTACACCAATTAACTCATTAGTTGGAGTAACAGGTGTTGACAGATACCTACCAACCAACATGGGAAAAGTAGATGTTAAATCTCAGATAAAGGTTTATAATAATTGTATCCAACAGAAAAGATTTTAGTGATTAAATAAACAACACTTTTAAAAGTTTATGTCCGCATGAGCTATAAGACGAAGTTTGGTTGATCTCGACAGCCCTTAACAAAGTCTCAGTTAGAACCAAGTTGGTGTTTCAGGATATGTATGAAAAAAAAAAAAAAAAAACATTGAATGTACATGAATATGACATGTTTTTCAAACAAAAAGAACTGTACGAAACAACAAGCAGCCTCTTGCTCGAGATGTTTATTTCTTATGCTGAGATAGATCTTTATTTTTCATTTAAACAAACGCTTCCTTAACTTTACATAAAAGTCCACTTATTAGTTCTCGAAATGCACTGATATATAATGTATTACAGGAGAATGTATTATTTAGTAAAGGAGAATGTAGTTATTAAAGAAGAATGTTTGAAACTCTATGCTTACTTTTAAATAAACTACATGTTCTGTTATCATCCGTAACGCTTATTATTATTATCTTTGCTATGTACTGTAAATTTGTCTCTGTTAACTTTACCAAGTTATTCTAAGTTATTTAACGTAATTTTCTAATTATTGCGATTACTTCAACAGCCGCTCGCGTACGTACAGGCTCTGCATATGTAGGCACATATTTCCAAATTGTTATATTGTTATAATTATTGTTTTTGTGTTCTGACATAACTTAAAATCCATTTTTTGAGTAAAAATGTTTGACTTTAAAATACTATCTATTTTATTTAGTACCCATGAAATAATGTTTTATATAGTTTGATACATAATAATATCCGTACTTATGTTTGTGATAGCTTAATCAAAGGATTTAGATCACATTTTCATAAAACTATATCCTGATCATTCTAAAAACATTTTATTGGTTTAAAACTTCCTTAATATTTAATTTTACGCGACTTTGCGGTGATGAAGTAAAATGATTTTAATGTATTTCTAATAAGGTTGTATAATAGATTTAGAAAAATATTAAACTATACATAGTCAAACTAGGTGTACAAATTTGTAAGTGTACACAGTATTCATGAATTTGGAAATCTTGAGTATAAACATCCAATGTATAGTAAAGGTAAAAAGTATAATTCTAAAATATAAACGTATATAAATGTTATGTTCATCTTTTAAGTCTACAGAAATAATTATAATGTTGAACGTATTATCTTAGTTATTAATCTGAAAATCCTTTTAGTTTTTACTAAGTAAATATGTGTGGTTACCAATATGCTAAGTACAAAAAGACACAGTGGTGCTATTTTATGACGTAAATGGGGTTTTACGCTGTAACAGGACATACAAATATGATATAAAGTATTTTTATTAAATATAGATACAATAATCATATTTCAATTATTGTAATATTTGGTACATTACATAGTAATATTTTCTATCAGACATGATAATGATTTATGTCATAGAACAATAACAGTGTAATACTGGCCACATTGTTCGAAAAGTTTATTACTACCACAGCCTAAAAGCACATTTCCAATAAACCAGTTATTGCGTGTGTGCTATTTAAATATATAGTAAAAATACTCGTTTAGCCTTTACAAACATATTCCTTTAATAAAGTGAATGTAACTGAACATGAACTACAGATTTAAAAAGATCGACAATCAGCAAAAGTAACAAGATTATACGTTGTTTGATAATAATTTTAAGCCATTAAATAAATTGAATGCTTGCTCACTGCTGGTGCTACAATTCAATTTTAGTAATATATTTGATCTTCTAACCTATTTGCTTTGTTCATTTTAGTTATAGAAAGCTATTAGCAGTTTCGGGCTAATTAGATCAGTTTCATCTGTTGATTGACTGAGACCTAAACAGCGAGGATGAAGCAGCTCAAGAACTGAATTGTGTAAGAAATGATTCGAAGTGGTGTGGACCGTAAAACTTCATCGTTTAGAGGGCGCAGTACTCCCTGACGGTCATGAGTTTATCCCATATGTCAAAATGTTAATTTCAAAACGTTGTCCTGAACTTATTTTTAATCATATTCGTAAGATTTTTATATCATTTTACTCGCTAAAGCACTGTCTAGGGAATCCGTGATTACTTTTCCAAAGCCCAACACTGAAAATTTGTTAAATACAATTTTGTAATTTGTTTTCAATTAATTATTCACAATGACGTGATTTTAAAATAAAAATTTTCATCATTGAATTTACTTTTCACATACATACTTTTTATTCGTCAAATTATCTTGTTTAGGTACGTAACGAGGACTATTTAAAATTTTTATTGATTGTCACTGATCGGAGCGTTGTCTAGGAGCCTAGGTTGAAAAATTGGGGAACTCACTAGATTGTTTTGGCTGCTAAAATTAATATGTCTTAATATTATCTCGTTTAAATACATTGAATCTATAAATACGTCGTTAGGATTTGTTCAATTAGAAAATGTTCAATTACATTATAATCATATCGAAATGGATTAAACCGCCAAGTGAAGAGCTAACTAGAGAGATACCGATATGAATATAGAAATATTTGAAGTGTACAGTTTCAATATTTTATTAGCGGCTGGAATAAATGTATTGAGAATTTCACATAAGAAACCTGATCGGTAGATAAGATGTAAGATGCGTGCTCGAGAACGCACACGGGTGGAGTGTTTGTCCCAGACATGATATAGTGAGTCAGACACCGGGAAAGGAAGGACAAGCCATTGTATTCAAAGCAGGCGGTGCGAGCTGACCTGCCCGAAACTGAACACGGGCCTTACTGTAACCGTACTGATACCTATGTCTGATGGTATATATCACAGCAGGGTCACGTGGTAGAGGGGCGCAACCACGCCCTCCCGACCTCGGCACAACGCGACAGCAGAGTGTTAATAAGATGTGCTCAGTGCTAACCAACCGTGTCCATAGCATTACGTTTTACTGTGAATTAGTAACTTTTCATATTTACACGACTACTTATTATACCAGTATGGGGTATTCTAGTAATAAGGTACATTTAACCGTAATGAGATATTAGTAATGGTTTCTTATGGACTTTACTTATGATAGATATTTTGAAAAACCTTCGGATATTTTCAACAAACACATTGTTTATTGAGGAACTGCTATACGGAATCCACTGTTTTCTCTTGGTCTATAAATAACATTGTTGTTAATTATGACTCCATATTGGATGTCCTAACAAGGCGGAAAATTATTATTTATAAGTCAAATTTTTGTACAAAGTTTGAACTTGTTTTCTGCCATTTGGTGATATATAAATTCTTACGGGATTTACATGTAACCGATATTTAAAAAACAGTTTGAGATATAAACGACTTTTTAGTACAATAAATTTAGGAAATGGTGTAGTTGTTACAACACAATGAAAAGAGGCGCATAAGGAGCGAATATTGAAACATGCAAACATTAATTAAATTGTGCTAGATTTGTGAGGGTTACATAAATACAACATTAATTATTTTTGGAGAGAAATAAGAGAAAATCTGTGTAACGTCTTTATTTCTTTAACGTGTCTCACATGACACAGCAAAAGATAGGTCCACGAAACTGCCTCGGGTTGATCTTGGTCTTTACAGTAATTGTAACGAGACCAGTACGCAAGGTGAGGTTGAGGTTGAGTGGTAGAGAGGGCTAAATAGCATTAACTCCGCCTCTTAAATAAAGGCATATTTCATTTCATTTCATTTACGCAAGTTAAACGCCACATATTATAAAAAGATTGGATTAAAACTATGATAGCCTTATAACAAAACCCAAGAAAACGGGTCTTCCACCAAACGAGTACATACAATAAGGCAGGGATTTTGCGGCACGATGATTGGTAAGCAACGTGAGCCACGGCAGTGGCGAGGGGTACAGAATAGAGTGGGTCGAAAAAAAAATTAATTTTTAAACGCTTTAGTGCGGAAAAGTTGCCTATTGCATTAAGAATAAAAATTATACAAAAAAAAACAATATCCGTTAACATCTTCCGGCCTCGCATTGAACTTAAATTTTATAAACATTTGTGAAAATTTGTATATTTTGTGTTTTTTTCTTACCATTCGACGCTTTAAGAATAAGCATGCTTTAGTTTACCCTGTTTGTTTTATGGTTTAAATAACCCAAATACATTATAATATAATCAATTGTTAAATGTTTTCCGCTCACGTAATGTTTTAGAAAATAACAAAAATTGCCATCTTAGGCTATTTCATCTGTGCAACTCTTCGCCCATTTTGTAGAAACAAAATGACCCAGAACTCTATTGCAGCTGCTGGCCGATTAGAAACTCTAAATCAATCACTGTTTAGTGCTGTTGTGTTAAGTTTAATCTGCCATTGAGGCTTTTCAGTAGATACATTGGGTATGTTTTCATCTTCCCCATACTCCCAGTCCTCATCGACACTGTGTGTTTCATCTTCAATTTCGGAATATTCCCCATTTTTAGGAATTTTATTTTCACTCACTGCTCGCTTAAGATCGCGAGCTTTCCGTTCGGCCCTCACATTTAGTTCTTTTGTAACTGTCTTGTCGATAGGTCCGATTTTCCCTAAATTGAAATTCCTTTGAAGATGCATGAACTTCAATTCAAGAAGAGGAATTTTATTTTATTTTTCACAGGAGCATTTGATTGAAATTGCATATTGACATGCATCTGGTGTTCTTTTGCATGTACAGTTTACTGTCATTGTGCGTTTACAAGCAGCGGCATCAAAAAGGGATTGAGCGTTTACTTTAAAGTCTTCGACTCTGGCTTTAAATAAAGGCTTGTCTTTATCACGTTTATATGACTTCATTATCTCAGTATAAGAATCGTGATACACATTAATCATCTTCACAATTCGGCAATCAGGCAACGTAGGAATGGATGCTTTATTACACAAACATTTGATTTGTTCCACAATCGTAGAGGATACTTTGGAGAAACTGACACATTCATTGTTTGTCGTAAGTGACAACTTGTATCTTTCCTCAAAACAGCACCTAAGAACACGTAGATAAGTTTATTTTGAAGGAAACTTCGAGGTTCACCAAATACAGGGCAGTAAAACTCCTGTCTGGTAATAACACTTCTAGTGAGTATACTTTGTATTATATGGTATTGTTAATAAGTATTAGAAAATTATAACACTTAACAACACAAACACACAATCTTGCACTCACAATGTACAGTTTCAAACTCATAGCACAAAAGTCTTTCGAAGCCACACAGCGTGTAATACTTGAAACAGTCAGTGAAATACTGAAATGTATACACTGATCAGAGTTGGTAGCGATGGTGGTAGTGGGGGACAGGGGGAGGATCGAGCCAGTTCTATCTAGTTAAAAACCAGTTAAAGTGAGTTCGAGTTCGTTACGTTTTAGAAAAACAAATAGAGAGTTACGCTTCGAAAAATGCAAAATATTGGTGAATATAGCTTTTTTTCAAGACACTGCCTGAGCGGAAAACATTTAACAATTGATAATATTATAATTTATTTGGGTTATTTAAACCATAAACCAAACACGGCAAACTAAAGCATGCTTATTCTTAAAGCGTTGAATAGTAGGAAAAAAATACAAAATAGACAAATGTTCACAAATGTTTATAAAATTCCAGTTTACTGCGCGACCGGAAGATGTTAACAGATTTTGTTTTTTTTTTAATCATTTTTATTCTCAATGCAATAGGCAACTTTTTTCGCACTAAAGCGTTTAAAAATAAAAATATTTATTTTTTTCGACCCACCCTAGTACACAAGCCACACACCTCTATAAAGAGATCAGAGTAACTCTCCAGTACAAAACTTAGTACCAAGAAAGAAGCCCAAGTGACAGTTATCGTTGGCAGCAAGGGCAGACGACGCTACTCGCTTTAATATAAACCTAGAGGGGTCGAAACAATTGCCCGTTCGAAACATAGTGTAACCTCCGAACATTCAGACACAAGTGATCAGTTGTCTGTGTGTAGCCAGTTAATTTAGCTCATTGAACTTATAAAAAAGTACATATTTACATTACATAGAAAATTATATGAGAAACAATGTTATAAATATTATGTAATCAGCCAATAATGTAATAGTTGCAGCCTTTGAAGTTTAATGGAGAATTCGAAACACGAACCTTCCGAATGTAAATGTTTTTGGGTTACGGTACTGAATTGCAGTATGAAGTGTAAAATACTATTATTTTAGGATTCATTGGTGATTTTATTATCTTTACAAACTTCTACCAGGACAACAATGGTAAAAAAGGGGTTAATACACAAATTAAGTTAGACAGGAAGTTCTATTCCAGCACAGCTCCCACAGAGTTTAACCTCACCGTTGGCTCAATGTAGAAACTAATTCATGGTCAAACTGCAACTATTCTCAGCGTAACTTACTTTTAGAGTTAGCATACATATGGGAGCAAGAAACAGAAGTACTTATTACTCGTAAAAGTACTCTACTTGTACGATGTTATGAAAGTGAAAGATGTACCAAACAAGGCATGGTAGTTATTTGCTGAAGTGGGCGGAGTTGCTACGCTATTGTTTATGACACTTCTCCTGCAGTGCTTGTAAAGAACTGCTCTAGTCGGAATTGTTCTAGTGTCTTTTTGCTTGACAACGTGTGGTGAGTCTATTAACATAAATATTCTGCTAGGTTAATTCTACTGTGAGAACAATGGATTCGAGTTACCTACGCTTTTTTGTCAAAGCAAAGGTGTTATTTCCGACACATAGTAATGGACTACTGTCTATTAATCTGATATCCTAGATAGCATTCCATATCAGCTGGACTATAATTATTTTTATATCTCACGTTTGACTTTGTCATTACATACAGGTCTATCAAGTGAAAATCCACTTACCTCCATTGTCATGTCTGTTGATATATAAGCTCATTTTCAATTTTAATTTTGTCCTTACTGTGCACATCGTCCTTACATTTCCAATATTTCTAATCGGTACCGAAAAATGTATTTCTTACTTCACGATTCTTTACAATCGCTTTGATCATTCTTTATCACACCTTTGACGTTGACTTTTCTTGTCTATTGAACTATGGATGACTTCACTCGGTTTCAGTTGTATAACCCTGTTGATGTAAACATGTTTAAAACTTACTCATACTACTAAGTAGTTTCATACATTTCCTACATTCTTGATCAGTACCAAAAAACATAATACTTTTATAAATTTTCTTAAAGATAAGTTAACATTTTCCTCTACTGTTTTTGTGAATCATTATTTATTGAAATTAAATTAGGCTATTGCCACTTATACAAATTTAATGAATGTAAAAAAAGTCATTTGACAGGTATTTGGTCTTCCGATCACATGTTAGTTTGGTTATTTCAACACATATGTGAAAGAAACGGCCAAATACAAAATAATTGAATCGTAAAAAGTGAGGGCTCTGTGGTGTAATGCACATTTACCCGGCAAGTGAGAGATCCGGGTTCGAGTCCCGGCGGAGCAAGTACTTTTTGTGATTCAATATTTATTGAAATTAAATTATATATATATATATATATATATATATATATATATATATAATTTAAAGTAAATATATACTTTAGAACGGGGGTGCATGGAGCCATGTTTACAGAAGGACTATTTACAAAGAAAAGTAATAACATAATACGAGAACCTTCGTAATGTTTAGATTCAAAAATTTATTGCAATTTAAGTACATTTAATCTTCAAATCGTTACTCAAATTTATAACCCATATCACATCTTGCCATGGATAGTTGAGGAGTCTCGCGCGCCGTGTGCCTAGTGTTTGCCAAAATTGGCCACGACTTGCATGTTACCTAGAGCTATTGTATTGAGTTATGGAGGCGATATGGCTATAAAATACTTGATACTGAATACAATGGTTTGTTTTGGTTAGGTACAAATTGATAGTGTATTAGCACGGCAGAGGATCATCCAGAAGTGCCTCTAGGGATTTTACTGAAAATATGTACAAATCTGCGACAAATTTTGAAAAATCTGTTTTATTTAAATAGCTATTTTATAAAAATATTTGTAAAATCCTAGGACTGTACTGTTATTCATTGCTACAGAGAAGTGGTAGTTAATTTTGCAAATCTTTTTTTAATAATGCTTTGTTAAGTTACTCTATTTAAAATATGCATATGTACTTTTGCAGTAGTAGTTAACGATTTGTGAATTAGGCCAATGAAAATTTACTTTTACGGTTCAGGAGTTATTACTATGGAAACATTATACGTAATAGTAAAACGTACTGTTTCACTTAAGTATAACTTACGGAATGTGTATCAACTTTCGTAACGTCAGTCATTACTTGTACTTTTAAACGTTTAAGGAGAAAAAAGATAAAACCTTCATGTTATGGTGTATGGCTGTCTTCAGTTGTAATAACGAGATTGTAACATCAATACATTTCAAGTTTTTGGCTGTAGATCGCCAAGGTTTTGTTAGAAATGTTTTAACGCGGCGTAAAACACTTTTATCGCCTTCGACGAACTTGTACAGTCTCAACTCTCCCCCTTATTCTGTTTTGTGAGATCCTGTAAAGGTAAATAACTAATGTGATCGTACTAGCACGATGGGGCGTGTACAAATTGATTCGCCGTATATAGACAGGTATACAGAGTTCACCTCCTTCAATACATCGGTTCCGGCGCGCGCGAAGGATAAGAATTCTATTATTGTATAAATACCTCACATTACATGCAAGGAAAGTGGAGTGAGGCAAACCGTGTGACATGTGACAGACAGACAGACAGGTGACAGCATATCATGTGACCTCACATGTGACGGTGACATGTGAACGTCTGGCCCTATATGGACTCTTGACTGCACACGTCATGTTTCTCCAATAAATACACATTGTATAGAATATGGCTTCGACCCAAATACTTGGCGTCATTTGGTGATTGTTCTATTATGCTAATTTAATAGTACGTTCAGTAATAAAATGTCTAGGAATATACATACCTATGGGATAGTAGAGTATTATATATAGTAACCCTTCCTAAACACCTAGGAGGTGTAGATAGGCACACATTTAAGGAAGAATAGCGCTAATCGAGATCGTAGGAACGGAAGCTGCTTCTTTCTTAGTTTCAAAACACTCCAAGCGCAAAAATATATAACATTATACATGTATGCATCTGTTTTCAGCTGATATTAATTTCCATACATACATATGAAAAATTCATATGTATTTAGTTTTCTACATAGAAGCGGCTGTAACTCATGAACACGACCAAAACTATAGTTCTTGCCAAATGAAGTCGCTCCCCTGCCCTGCCCACGACCATGATGACGTCCGTCGTGTCCAAGTGCGGCACTTGCTCTGTACAGTCTCGAGTCTAGACTAAGACCAGACCCGTTTCCTGCTATGCGGGCTGACCTTCAACCTAACTTGTTATACTTGTTTTTGCGGTTCTGCGTCAACTGGAATTATTATTGATATGTAAACACAAGTCCTTAGTCCTTACCAAGTAACTCTTGTGCGTTAGAGGAAATTTATTGTATGTATTCATAAGTATTACAGTATAAACTCATACACACAAACAAAGGGTAAGGCAATTATATATAAATATAATTTAATCATTCACTGTCTTATAAATTTGAAAATAGCAGCATTTTGAAGGTGTTTTGTTGTTTTGTCTTAACCATAAGTATGGTTAAACAAAACAAATATAATATTCAAAATTTCAAAAAATTATAAAACATTCTTGATTTTTAAGGAAACACTATGATTTTTCACCATTAAATAGTTGATTTAAATACGGTCTTAATAAAAATAAATATTTTCTATTATCTTTTTACAGTGTGATTTCTATTAATTTCTATGAGGCCAATTAATACATTAGAATAGAATGTTATATTAATTGAAATGTTTATTTTTAATGTAATGAACAGGATATTTCTAGAAATTAAAATCTAGTGTATTAGTTTTAGAATAAAATTACTTGCACTCATAAATCCTACTATTACAAGTTTTCCATTGTTGCTGTTGTAATTAATGGATGGATGTATAAAATAAATGTTTCTATTACAATCTCATAGCTACACTATATTACACTAAATAGTATGTTAACATGATGTATAACGAAACAGCACCTTGGCTGCAGGTTAATGTAAGAACGACTCTAATAGTCCTACCTTCGTGTACTAAAATGAAGAGCTGATTCAGTATATATTAAACGACTCTTAACATCCATAGCCCTGTCCGATTTAGTATTATGTCAGATATTAATTAATATTTCTTGTCTTAACATATCTATGAGATACACACGAACACGAATTTTGGTATGCAAATAAATTGCGAGGAAGGTTTAAATAGTTTCAGTACAATGCCTTGTATAAACAGTCTTGGCATCGCACTAGTTTTTAAACTATGAAGCGTCTTTAATTATAAGTGAAAAATAACAAAACGGAAACATTTCAATCTCTTTTCAGACATTTATATTTAACTATTATTTACATTTTTAATTTCAAAAGGATAACCTGTATTAATGGTCAAGGAAACTATGAATTGCACAGTTCAGTAATAAAGTTACGAGCAATTTTAATTGTATAAATGAAAGCATTATTTGACAGTTCATTTAAGTCTTTTACGCCATCACAGTAATATTAATTCTGTAACGTGAATAACATCATGGTTCAGAATAAAAATTAATTAGTTTAATTTGAATGTTCTCTTCCATACATATTTTAAATTTTTAATCAATATGAGATCTTGATCAGATACAACATGGATGAACATAGACCGAGAGAGCGTGACTCTACTTATCTGTTGTTTAAAAATTGAAATATTTATTGTATAAAGAAATTACTAAAAAATAAGTAATAAGTTAAGTTAAGTTTCCTTATTAAATAAGTTGATCATTTCAACAATCTTTTAATATGAAGTGAAAGTTGTTTCATAAAAAATTTTTTAACTGTTGCTACCTGTGAAATATCTTACAATAGAATTTGTGTGACGAATTGTTGAAATGTTGTCCTTAACAATAGGAACTGCTTTTGAGGTATACAAAATTGTGCAAAAAATCGACACTTTTAACATTCAAGGACCCATAAACAATACGTATTTTTTGTAGTCAACTTAGGAGAGATTTAAAATATTTTAAAACTGTTAAAAATGTACTAACCATACTTTCCATAAACGGTGTTTTTCTTTAACTGCTTTGGATTTATTTTATTACATACGATATGAACTTACTTTATTCCTCTCAATATGAATACTTATCTGAATATAAGTGTTACAAATAGTATATATATATATATATATATATATATATATATATATATATATATATATATATATATATATATAGTAGTAGTAGTAGTATGGGGAAATTGTGGAAGGAGAAGGTGAAAATTGATAATACATTAGACTTTTATACAAGACGTGATCAACCGGTCAGATATTCAGTACGGCTGATTTCTAATTTCATACAATTACGAAGGTTTGAGATGATCTCATCAGCTGTCATCACTTTTGTCATTGTGACATGGGGATAATACTTTGTAATCGTTGTGTTCAAATTTCAAATTCTTGATAATAATTGGTGGTAATACTAATGGTGGTTACTAAAGGTTGTTCATTAATAGTAAGAATTGATTGTGCATTATTACAGTAATAAGTAATAATTAATAAATCAATCGATGAACTATCAGAAATGTGGAACCTATTTACACTTAAAAAATATGTCACTTATAGTTATGTAATGTAATGTTACCTTCTCTGTAATGAATTACATTATGGAAAGCATCATCCTGATCTGAGTCACCGCATGGACATGTCGACTCGCATCCTTTCCCATCTTGAGCATACGTTCCAAAGCCACGGCATCTAAGGTGCTGGATTATATAATAAATATTCTTCGATATTTCAATTTTGCTATCAGCCTGACTATCCTTCTTATAATTTTCAATCTTTTTCGCTAGTTATGGTGGATACTGGAGCGACGTAATATAGAGGCATTGACTCTCGCAGGTTTGTTCAAGGGTTTGGTGACTAGCCTTTAGATATGATACCTTAGCCTCAACGCAGTAGTTTTCTATATCAGACATATCGGTATACCCTTTCTTGAAATATTGTGTTTTGTCACTGTTTAGTGAGGAGAACTATTCTAGTGTCCATAGCTCCGACCGTTAGTCCATGATTAACATTATAGGCTACCACAGTACGGATACGATCAAGTAACCAGTGGGCTTTACCTAGGGTCCTCGTGGTATGTCACCTGTATGTCTCTCGTGAAAATCTCATGAAGATCTTCACATCTCAATGTACGTATGATGTTCCAAAGGTTCCTACGCAGTTCCCGTGAGATCTCATAGATGAATGAGTTACCTATGCATGAGGTAATTAATTGTAAAGCAGTCGAATGTGATAAGAGTATTGTACGGATACCGCGGTGAGCTGAAGGTGTTTTTATCGTCCAACATGACCGACGTGACTAGTCGAGCCGAACCGTGGTTCTCACACTGGGCCGTGTCGAATGTATTGAACACTTGTATCACCGCACCCAAAGTGTAATGGCTGGTTAGAAATGCATATGACTGATCTAAAAATCCACTAACAATATCAACTGGCTCAGTGAGTTTGGGCTTGAGTACCCTTTTAAGTAGCTTTCCTGTTGCGTATAACTACTGAGTGGACGATGATGGCCCATGAGATTTTGGAACATCCTTGCAGTTTGCTTTTGAGAGTGAAATGTTTAACCTTTCAACGTGCATGAAAAATTCCTTACTGTATCTTTGTTACCCTCAGTTACTCAAGAAGAATGCTATCATGACAAGGCCTCTTCGGCAGCGCGTAACAGGAATAATCATAGATCCTAAACATATGGAATTATAGATTTAAATTTAGAAATGAATCGGTACCAGTGGAGTATTGAATAAAATAAAGGTTCAAATATTCCCTGAAAAAAGTGTATTAACATGATCCAATTCGTCCTAAACGTAATTAATTCAAAAATATAGTTTAATGGTTAAAAAGAAGATAGAGTAAATATTCTATGATTTAAACTTCAAAAGAATTAAACTTTATTGAAGACATGCACTACACAAATATAAATTACCAAGTAAAAGTAAAAAAAATCAACTATATTTATCAGAATGGAGACTTTTTTGCTAAAACTAAATAAAAGATCAGAAATATTATACATGGTGTTTTGAACTGTATATATATATATATATATGTGTGTGTGTGTGTGTGTGTGTGTGTGTGTGTGTGTGTGTGTGTGTGTGTGTGTGTGTGTGTGTGTGTGTGTGTGTATATCCTCGAAAAAATCCGTTGGTTTACCAAATGATGTTCAGTTTTCAATACATTTCCGAGATTCAGCGTATGACTAGATCTTTATAGTACGATAACAGTCACCAAAATAGAGAATCTTCTCTAAATAAAATATCAGTTTTAACATTTTAACAATATAGACGAAAGATCGTTTTATTATACAAAAACCACGTGATAAACCTGCGGTTTGTCGCCTACCACTTCAAAAGCAGTAAATCTACGCATTTCCAATCACAAAATAATGATTGTTACATGATGGCGATGATTTCTAGTGACGGTTATCCGCGTCTCTCTAACACTGTGGTCTGTGAGTAATCGTCTCTTATTCAACCTCACACTGGAAATAACTAAATCACTTAAATAACCTGGCCCGTCACCTCGCCATTTGGCACCTATATTACATCCAAGTGGCGAACGAGTGCTTGTGCTATAACTTTATGTTTGAATTAATGAAGTAATTATTTTACCAGATGATGTTAAGACTACATAGTCAAATTAAGTATAAGAATTTGTAATTACAAGGTAGACTTACGCCACAAATAATCAACTCGTGTGTTTTCTTTGCACTAAAATGTATCGAATGTTGTTATTAATTTATAGACGGTTCTTACTTTTACATTTACAATAACGCACATTGTTCAACTTATAAACATCGGCTATCTCTATTTAGTACCTGAGCCATTCTTTCTAATAGAAAATTCTACGTGGTTATGATTTCTTTATGAACTTCAATAACTAACCTGCTATGAAACTACTAAAGTCTTTGGTTTAAAGAAATCTATACCCTTATTCGAGCAAAACTACTCACTGTCGTATAATGTATAAATTGTCGTTTTCAATTCGTTCTGAATTAAAATTAGTTTGTGCATAAAAGGAAATTTATCACGTTATAATGTAATAAATGGGACATTTTTCAAGCTCCGTATGTCAAAAGTGTATGAAATGTAACGAAATTATGGTAGAAAATAATTAAGTCAACAGTTGGCAGGTGTAGTAATCTGAAGGTAGAATTTAATTTATGTTCTTTTACGTATAAAGTATTCTTTAAAGTATGGAAAAGACATCATATTTTTTTAAACTGTAGTATATCAAGTCTATAAAATTTGCACAGTTTATACAACTATCCTAACTACTTTTTATGAAATAAGCATCACCTGCCTACATTGGGACAAACAACTGTCAGTAAGCGGTAGTAAAAAACACCCGTTTTGTATACAGAGGCAACTTAGAATAACAATTAATAAAAGATAAAACAAAAAAAAAACTGTAAGAGTACCAGCAATTAGTACTATAGTATTCAATTAGTATATAATTGTTCAAAGTGCTACCTTTCTGTTGTTTGGCAATGTGCCATCCTGTGCTAAAATCCTTGAACATTTTTTATTACACCAAGCGTTATTTGCAGTCAGCTTTTAATTAAAACATTCTTTGTTTTACATTTTCATGTGTTGATAATAACATTATATTGTTATGTTCAAGGTTAATATTAATGTTTTGTGATTAAAATTACACTTATTGAAGTAAACATATTTAAAACAGTTTTGGGGCCTAGTATGAATCAACCTTATAGTAATAAATATTATAGGAGAGTGTTGTGTGAGTCACACAATTATAGCTCCCAGGTCGCTTGTATGTATCTGTAAAATCTATTAATGTCTTTATATAAACAATATACATCGTTAAATGTGTCAGCAGTGGGCAGTACATCTGGCAGCGGAATCGCATAGTCTAAACTAGGGACTTATCATCGTATCTCTTGTATGAAAGCACATACCATGAGCGTCAAGCCTAGTTTCTGCTTATATATCCTTATTTAGGTAAATATTCTTATATTGGAACAAATAGTTCAATACGATCATAAATGGGAGATATACCTAATCAATTGGCTAGACTAATAAACTTATATTGTTAAAAATTACACTTGCAGATGGAAGAAATATAATCTTCCACCACGATGCGTTTATTGAAATCTTTCGATTGCATATCCAAATTATTATGAATTCTTTAATTGGTTCCAATAAAACAATCTTCACGTAAATGTCTGAGACAATGAGGTTTAATGCACAATTCGCATATAATCTATCATAGCATCTTTTGTAAATGTAGAATAGAATAGGGTAAAATAAAAATTAATATGAAGTCAGATTATCAGGTATTCCTCTTGAACCTAATCCCAAATAGAAATCACATGTGAATAATCTTAGCCAGCAGTTTAAGTCAGCAATAGGTGCTTCTGTTGATTTATATTTCATGAAACTCAGACTGGGATACTATGGCCTATTTGAATCAAAGACATGGTGCGGATTAATATTCTGTGATATATGTAGTACCGTAAACATTATTAGGAGACGTGTTTTCGCAAAACCCTGATTGAATGGGCTTCTTGCGACATTAAGGATGTTTTAGAGTACTCATAAATAAATATCAGCAGGTCTGAGAAGACCAATTATTTTCTCTCAAGTTCGAGTACACGGTAATGTTATATCACACTGCTTATGTATTTACTCATGTTGCAGACGACTTGTACAGAAAAAACGGTTCGATTGTACCAAAGAGTATGTTATTAATGGCTGTGCGTATTAGTAAAGCTTCTCCCTCCAGTCACTGATTGTCTGTGATATGCGTTGGATGAGTTGACTAAGTTGACGAGTGATAGAGGGTTAATTTTCTGTGAAAGATTGCTTTTACAAGTGGTAAACATCAGTCCATTATCGGTCTTGATTTCTGTTTGTCGGAAAGAGACTCTATTACATTGGTATTATGGGTACCCATGTTGGAAGCGAGAAAAACACAGAATAAACCAATTAGTAAGCAGAGTATATTATGGAGGTAAATCTAGTAACTTCTTAACACATTTCAGGAAGTTGAATTTGTTGGTTGTTTAAAACAAAGCATGAACATTTTCTTAACTTGCAAAATCAAGAAATAAATTATAAATGGCTTTTTACTGTGTTATTGCTAACCGATACTACTAATGAAAAGTAGGGTTGACAGAACACCGATCTCATGAATGGTTGTTCAAAAGTTTAACTCACTCTCTTCTCTGTTAAGTATAAATACTTCATCGATTAAAAGAACTTTACGAAGATCTCGAAGCCTTGAAATTTGGAACATAGCTCAGAAATGGATAACAGTGCGATAGTATGAAACGCTCAAGATGGTGACCTTAAAACAAAAAGAATATCCTCTGCCATCTGAAAATCAACAGATGTTTGTCACGAATGAATTAACTTGTTATTCATTTGCATGGCTTTGCAAACTTAAGTGAACACGGTTTGTATCGTCTACCTGTACACAGAAGACACTAACAGGAACTGTACAAGGAAATGTTACTATAAATGTATTCATTCTAAAAATGTACGGTTGTGCCCTTGAAACTTATTCATATATTTAAAATTAGCAATTTATTTTAATTATTCTGGTTGTCTAGCTTATGTAATGTGTGTGATATATATATATATATATATATATATATATATATATATATATATATATATATATATATATGTGTGTGTGTAATCATCAATCAAGACTATTACGAGGTTTAATTGGCTGAGCTTCTATCGGAGACTCCACCAGTAGATGACAACACAGATTACTGTCTTTGTTCGTGTCCTGTCGTATACGATATCTTTACAACTAATTAACTTAGAAGGTTGAAATTTGGTTTCAATGTCCACCACAACTACCTCTACATCAGCATTAAAAGTGGTAAACATCGGTTCTGGCCAGAATGTTGCCCACTTTGGAGTAAACTTTGACCCGAGGTCTGGCGTGCGTGTAATCATGCATTATTTTCGTTATTATTGATCAGGACCATGCAAAACTCTAAGTACGCCGAGCCGAAAATCTCGGAAAATGGACGCTCTTTTCGCACATTTATGCCAACCACCTCTGGGAACTTCCAGACCATTCTGTATGGAATTTCCTCCGCGGAGTCTTGGTTGCCACATCTGTGTAATCATTATCGAGACGGTGGGGTCACACTCAAGATGGCTGCGAACCAAGAATCTGTTAAGTGTGAGACAAGAATCTTTGTTGTTGAGCGATTGTACGACCCCACATTACATGCCTCAAGTTCCTATAACTTTCGAAACTCCTTCAAACAGCATCGTTTCTTCTCAAGATAACCAACTTAACTCTACAAAAGGCAAACAAGAAAGTTATTTAATTTACAAATATCAAATTTATTCGTTTGGTATACATGAATAAACTAAATGCACATGAATTATTCATGATTTTGTAATTAACGTTTGGATTCCCTCAACACACAAACATACATTACTTTGCTTACAGTGTGTGTGATTGAAAGTTAATATAATATATTTTTAAAACTAATTGCATTATTATTGTTTTGTTTTATTATTTATGAGTTATTATTAGGGTATATTTTGCCAACATTTAGACAAAATTACTATAGCTCCGTGGATGTAATGGATCATTTGGTACTTAAAAGTTTTAAAATTTATGTTTTCATGATTATGTATTATTTACAATTTTCTTAATTATTGACGATCGACTTCCTTATTTACAGTTTTTTTTCACTTTCTGTAAATGACTTCAATGTAACAAATTTCATAATCAATAAATTACTGTAATAGTTTGATTTTGTATAAACCTTTATCGGCTTTCATTCGATATGTAATCGCTTTTAATACCTTTAGCCTATGGATATCTTGTTTAATGTAATACGTTATGGCTTGTATAATGACCAAAATATATTCATATGCACGTTTATAAATGTACTCAATCCTGTAATAACCTTGACTAACTTTTGTAAGTTGAGAGAACGTATATACTGAGAGAATGCATACTGCCGTTATACTCCATACAAATGTTTTACAAACATAGTTAAAATACTTTGCTAAGAATGAAAAATCCGAAAAGGTCTGATAATATCGACATCTTAGTCAGACAGTACATAGTGTACTCGTAATACGGTCGTGGCATTAAGGCAATTTCATTCCTCAAAGAGTGTATTGATTACGTTTTCTATAGGTGTCATACAATTTTACTTGGTATTTCATATACTAGTCGAGTATTTTTATTTTATGTAAAACAAATAATGATATTTGTAACTTTAACTAAATTTTTATGAAAATAGAGTTAAACTATACATAGGTTTTGGTACCCGTACCGTATCGTAGTTTTAAGGCGTGATGGTTACAAATCCTTATTTTTGGAAATCCAGATATTTGTTCAGCTTAATGCAACCTAAAAACAGTTTTCAATTATTTTATTGTTGCTTTAATGTTATCCGTCTTCATCGGGTCTGTCACTTGAGATGTATTCTTCTATCTTAGGTTTCAAGTGGAAATGATAAAGATATAATAAATTGAAATGAAAGTGGTCTATACACATGTTTAGATAACACGTAACAAAGTGGTCTTGGAAAACTGAATCTGGTGTTTTAGGGATGGCGATAACACTGGTATTGTAGGAATTCGTAATTGCTGGGGGAATTCTGGACAGGAAATGGTTATTAGTTTTTAGGATAAACTATAAGATCAAACTTTTTCAGAAACATAAGGAGACAGAGATTTAGTGAGCCTGATTTTGTCGAATCTGGAAATAAGAAGAAATTGAAGAGTCTGAGAGCCGGGTGGTGGGGATGACAGCACATGGTGACACCGAGATTTTTGTGTGGTCAAGAAGCAACCTGGACACGGTGTATTCTGTACAAGTATAAGGCAAGAAGAAGGATTATTCTGAAACGAACAAGATATAGAAAGAAGAGCACAAGGTCCAAACAGTCCAAATACATTCGGGTTCTCGGAGACTATAAAGTAAAGGTATCATCCTGAATGCTTCATTCAGGATTCAAGTGGCCTCACGCCTATTCCTTCAACCGTGATCTAGACCGCCTAGTAACTTTTAAATCCAACTTTTGAATACCTTGCTTAAAGCAAGAGCAGATATTAAATTACTTATTCATCCCAACCATTCCTTGATCAATCAGAACATTAGAGATCCATGTATATGAGGGAACTCACGTTATATACATTAAAGTGTGTATTTCGTAAATGTGTCATTTGAACAATAATGTAGTGCTTGTGATTTAATTCACAATTTATTTTGTGAAAGCATTTGCTTTTTGTGGTAGTTTTACAAGTTATTTTCATATACCTGTAAGGTTTCTCATGTCGTTGTGAGAAGACGGGTTATTATAGAGTAGTGAACTTATTTCTACAAAAAACTAATACGAGCGAACAATTTAAGGGGAGTCTAAATTCCATTTAACGATAATGTTAACTTTATGTTACATATCTCTGGAAGTAAGTAACCTAGAAACCTACAATTTTGTTTGTTTGAAAGAACAGCTCTTTAGTTAGTTCCGCGTAAATTATTGTTATTATTGGTCAAATATAAAAAAATTGGTGATTTTTTTTTTAAATATGATTTTTGTAAATTATTTTTTATATTTTTCCATTTGCTAAATTTTTATTTATAATTGGAATATTTTTGAAACTTTAGGAGGAACTAGTGTTTATAGTAATGCAGCTACCGTAAAAATTTGGCTATTCTACCTATAACCGTTCTTGAGATATATCACATCAAATGTAAATAAATGCTATTTTGCGGAAAACTGCAAAAATGTAAAAATTAACACCAAAATATAAGTTATATTGCCTTTAGTGTAATCCTGCACCATAAGATGGGTTCTCTGGGTCTTCTGACTCCTGGTAAATGTCTTCCAGTCTTCTTTTGCCTAATGTCCTGCTTTGTCGGATTTTTTTTCAAGGTCAGTCATGGCCTTTTCTGCTTTTCGGAGTCGGTCCAAGTCCATCTTCTTCATAGCGGCAAGCATGTTAGATCCTTCTTCCAGCCCTAACTCCTCTAATATTTTACACTTGCTGGAAAACCCTTCATTAAATGATAGCACAGCATCATGTGCGCCAAATGTCAAGGTGTGCAATCGTACAAAAGTCTTTTAGGAATACGAGACCATATGAGGTTGTTTAGTGACTCATTTGGGTTCTGGGACTTCCCTTTGAGGCACTTTGATAATAGCTCTGGATCAGACAGGCTCTTGAAAATTGGTTTTAATTTCAACATAATGGCTTCAGGGAGATGGAAATGTTTGCCATAGTCATAGGATTTATTTTCGAGTTCTGTTTTTTTTATATTTACGTCACTTCATCATCATTCGGATACAATTGATGTGTTGGCGTTTCATTTGTAGATTGGACATGAAAACATGTTGCCCAAACAGCTTTCTTCATCTCAACTACACTATGGGTGTTCCTCCTAATTGATAATCCATAAAACGTCTGAAGCTTTTGAACCGCAGCAGTCGTTAGTCGGTTTTTCCCAGACAAAGGTTTCCCATCTGACAATTTTTCTTTTTTACATTTATCTTTTAGAGTGCGTAGGCGAGTCCCCATATGCTTCTGTACATGACCTACGCATTCTAGTTTTCTAATTACTACATAAAGTCCATAAGGTAGGCATTCAGATTGATACAGTTGCACGACCAAGGAGCTTTTTTACTAAAACTGAGTTGCAGGCCTTATGTTATTGATTTTTTCATGGCTTTATGATTTATGTATTACAAAGTGTTATATATCATTTGGAAAGAGGAAATTTCAAACTGTAATATTCAATAAAAAACCCCAAAATTGAAAAAAAAAAATTTTCAATTTAGACTCCCCTTAAAAAATAGTATGATGTATACATAAAACCTTAATAAAAACAACACTTTGATAAAAAAAAAACAAAAATACAATCTCACTATCTTAGATATTTAACATTTGAATCCAAACGTGAAAATCTTTTTGAAAACTAAGAATCCAAGCTGTATAAATTTGTATAACAATACAAACCACAACAAGTAATATATGAGTGGTAATCAACTGTACAGCACAGCGGCAGGTGTTCTAGCTCAGCTGTTTCAGTCAACATCGACAGCTGTTCTGACAACCCGGATACCGCCGCGTGTTGTCGAACTTACAACTGTGTACTGCATAGTTTAGCGATGACTTCGAGCAATGATTTGAACTGAGTCAACAACATGTGGCTAGATAATTCTTCTCTTCTTGTGTACAGAATGGTGACAAGTATGCCCTCGTTTCGAACCGCTGGTACAAGTCTGGTTTACGATTCCCATAGTCAATTTGTTTTAAAATTAACGAGGAAAAAACCGTAATTGAATACATTGATAAAATAATGAAGGATATCTTAGAAGACGATCGTAACAATAATAGCCAGGTAGCAGTGCTCTGCATGACGTGAGACTGACAAGGGCAGGAGATGGCAAGTGTTGTAACCGATGCTACTGACGTCAGTGGCCCAGGAGGCAGGAGGCGTGCCGGCCCTGACCGTGTGTGAGTGTGCAGCGGCAAGGAACTGACAGGAGACCAGGACAATAGCCGAGGAGAAGACACGCTGTATGACGTGAGAATGACAAGGGCAGGAGATGGCAAGTGTTGTAACCGATGCTACTGACGTCAGTGGCCCAGGAGGCAGGAGGCGTGCCGGCCCTGACCGTGTGTGAGTGTGCAGCGGCACGGAACTGACAGGAGACCAGGACAATAGCCGAGGAGAAGACACGCTGCCTGGCTAAGGCGCTGGACATTCTTCGGTCACTTCCTCTTTCCTGGGTGGAGAATGGGTTCGCCTTGTTTGACTGGAGACCTAAACATGAAAGATTTTATTTCTAAAACGTTCTTCTCTAGATATATATTCTATTCAAAATTAACTAAATTTTTAATACACTACTATTAAAATACTGGACTTTATTAATTAATATGAAATAAATTGACTACACATGGTTTACGAACACCGACATGTTTTATTAAAAATCATGTGTGTTTACAACGGTTTGTTCTCAATTACTATTTTACAGATTTCAAGCAATACATTTTAATGTGTTTTAATGGACCTCTGATTTGTGAGCGTAAGCATGGAAATGAGTGGAACTAATTATTTATCTAATATGTATTTGTAATAGTGCCATTTTATTGCTCTCTATGTCTGTATGCCCTTTATGTACAAACAATATAATTAATTTAAACATTAAAAGTATCAATTCTTTTTAAATGTTGTCTTGGACTCCTTATGTGAAAAATGAACACACAGCCGCTTGGCAAAGTATAGTTCAGAAATACGATTAGTTGCAGCATGTAACTTTACATCAATTAGCCAGTTATGTTTATGAATACATCTTTGTAAGTTGAAATTATTTTACAACTATTTCCTCAAATTTGAGCAAAACGTCCACTAGTTAATACACAAAAAGTCAAAATTACTTTTTGAATTTGCCTGTTGTATAAATAATTATATGTTGACTAATTGTATTTTCATGTATAACTAATATGAACGAAATATGATAAATATGTAATTAATAATGTATAATATTATAAATAGATATGCAAAATATATTCAGTATTATTACTGCTAACTATAATAAAACTACAATGTTACTGATTTTTCGCTGAATACATTTCATTTATGCCACCAAGAAGCAAACACGTCAGTCTCATTCTGAAGTAATTATGAGTTTTGTTCTACTCATAAAATAAAATTGCCATATTTTTAGATTTTCTGCAGGCTCTGTTTGAGCTCTGCACCTTCTTGTAATACAAATCACATGTCGCCTATATTCTGTGTATACTTGACTCTTCCTCTCGAGTACAAATTCACGTTTCGTCTACCGACTAGACAAGGCTAGTGTGTGTCAGTGTCGCGTCGTTATAAGTCATGACGTCAGATGTATTCAGATCGTGGCTATATTTAGAGTCATCCTTGGGGCCAGAGTTCGTCCGAACAATCCAAGTCGTGCGATATACGCAATTAGCCGCCTTATCGGCGCATTAGCTGATAAGTTAATTGATAATGGTTGGTGTTGGCATAGACATATGGCTATCAGCAACAGATGGCCGTTGTATGAGGATAGGCGTACTGTGTTTCACGGTCGAATCGCATTAGGTCAATTGCTCCTCGTTTGTTGACAAACGTTGACCGTATTTTGACACACTTTTCAGAGAGGAGATTGAGCGTACATCTCATAACTAGATAAGAAATACATGTTAAATTTATACATTTCGTGTTAATTTTTATGAGGGACTACTATAGATAGGGAAATGAAATTTGGGTTCTTTTCCGTTAATTCACTACCATTAGTGTTATCGTCTGGAATTCCGTTAATTCACTACCAATGATGTTTGTACTTAAATTAGATTAAATTTTGGTTTTCTTTAGCCAATTGTGTTAGTTAATAATAGTAAATACCTGGAATGAAGTGATTTAACGGAAAAGAACCAACTCGTCTTATCTTATCAGTGATAAACGCGCGCCGCTTATCTTTTGCCTGTAATGAAACCTGCGTTAGTTCTGTCTGAGTTTTGTGAGTTGATCTGGGCTTGGACTTTGCAAGCTCGAGTTAATTTTTTTTTTTAAAGAGCAAGGAGCGCAAAGCGCTGCGCAGCGGGCAAGAATCGCGTGGTAGTGAATTAACGGAAAAGAACCGAAATTTGTACCACATATTGCAGAAATAGTTACATAGATTCCCTAACAGTTTTAGAAAGATGTGGGAAAATCTGTTTATAATTTTTATAAAAATACAAACGTTTTTACAAAAACTGTACCAAAATATGTAAGTACAATTAACATAACTCTGATAGGGACTATTTGGTAATGTATCCAAATTAAGTGGTAAAAATTTGAAAGCCTTTCTAATCAACTCACTCATACTTTCTGAGATAAAAGAACACACACACACACACACACACACACACACACACACACACACACACACACACACACACACACACACACACACACACACACACACACACACACACACACACACATTCAATTTGTAGAAATGGCAATAGCCTTATTTAATTTCAATAAACATTGAATCACAAAAAGTATTTGCTCGGCCGGGACTTGAACCCGGATCTCTCACTTGCCGTGTGAATGTGCTACCATTACACCATAGAGCCCTCACTTTTTACGATTCAATTATTTTGTATTTGGCCGTATCTGACACATATGCGTTTAAATAAGCAAACTAATATATGATCGGAAGACTAAACACCTGTCAAATGACTTTTATTTACATTAAATTTGTATAAATGGCAATAGCCTTATTTAATTTAAATAAACATTGAATCACAAAAAGTACTTGCTCCGCCGGGACTCGAACCCGGATCTCTCACTTGCCGGGTAATATGTATATATATATATATATATATATATATATATATATATATATATATAAACGGTTTTATAGGAAAAGGCGAAACAAGAAAATATAATTTACAATCAAAACATTCAAGCTTCATAGTCATTTTCTTGTGTCTTTACAAAGTTGATTTTTGATATTCTGGACCATAGTAATAAATTAAAACTCTCGTTCGCATTTAGAGTTTGACTGTGCAAACATTTTCGTAACAGGTCAGGCATTGACAAATCCTCGAATATAGGATTTATAATTTACATACAGCTCAGTCTAATGATTTTTTGAATTTTTTTTAGACTTTTCCTTCTTTTGTTAACTGTTTCTACTTACACCATTGTACATCGCATAGCTCTTGTTTAGGTTTGTTATCTGTTGACATTTTGTTATAGAATGACATAGTTATAAATAGATAAGTTATTTACTTCGACTCGCACTGAAGTCTCATCTTTTTTTTTGAGGCAGATGGAGGAGTAGGCTGAGGTAATTAAGCTGCAAGATCTGGCCTATACACAGGCACCCCACTTTTACTGTCACTGCCATTTGCATTGTTATGTAAGCAAAATATCATGTGGCTTATTTTTTTATATGCTGGTTACCACGGAAAATTCTTTTTTACATAATTTAGTGGATCTAAGCATGATAACATGATTTCAATCACTAAATGTAAAAGTTACAACTGATAAGTACAAAACATAACCAAAACTAATAAAGCAGGTTAGAAAACAGGAAGAGTAAAATTTCAAATTGGTAATATATACATATTATGTATATAACTTAAAGGTGTTGAGTTTATAACCAGTAAAGGGATTTGATATCATTTTGATTTTCTCGGTAAAACGCGAAAGCATAACTTTGTATTTTTGTATAGTCAGGAATAAACCTCAAATACCAAAGTTTTAAATATCAATTTAATCAGCACATTTCAAATATTCAGAATAAAATAAAATCTAAAAAAATGTTTTTTTTTTATTTAAAGGCGTATATATCTTCTAAAAAGACCAAAATGTTCGTAATAAAATGATAAGTTTGAAAACTATGTAAATGGCCAAAACATAAGCGTTACATTTAATTTTCTCAGATTTCTTTAATTATAATATTATTAGGAAATTAATATGACTAGGTAGGATTGTGCCCCTGTTGCGTAACGAGTTTTCCTGTGAATGCAAGCAGAATTCCAAGTCCATACCTCATGTCATTCTTGATATGTCGTACTAAAAATGTTTACTCCCCCTTTCCCCTCCCACAGCAGACTGTTGGCTTCAATGACGCACAGTGAAATTCCATGGTTGGGCTCGGTTGCACTATCATAAATGGAACTGTAGTCTACTTAGAGTTGAAATTCATCTAAAATATAAATCCTAGAAATTAAATATTTTTCGAGATATCTTGCCACATGATAAGTTGACATTTTTGTTGATCGAATGAATGAATGAATATTTATTTATTTCCTCATAGATAAAAAGATCTCAACATACATGCAAAAACAGGAAATGATCTCCACATGGGCGTAGCCTGTGTGTGGAGATCGAAACGCGATCATCAGCATGAATATGTACTCATCAACATAATGAGTAATGTAAAATCTTCGTATGGAAAAACAACGTAATGACAACATGAAATGCAACTTATGTATACTCGTAATATGAGAAAAAAACAAAATACATCATACCTACAACAAAGCAAGTGTTTGACAATAAGATGACAACCAGATAACAACCGCAGAAATTATAATGTGGTAATGGATGATTAATAAATGATAACAACAATATAAACTTAATTTATCTAAAATTAAAACATTATAGACGGTTTATTAGGAGAATCTCTCTCTCTCTCTCTCTCTCTCTCTCTCTCTCTCTCTCTCTCTCTCTCGCTCGCTCGCTCGCTCGCTCCCTCACTCACTCACTCACTCACTCACTCACTCACTCACTCACTCACTCACTCACTCACTCACTCACTCACTCACTCACTCACTCACTCACTCACTCACTCACTTTATAGTTATGATTAAACTAAGCTTCAAATTCGTGTTCAAATAATAAAAGTTCCTGTGAGCTAGGTAGGGTATTAAAACGCGCCATTGAATTCAAATTTTTTCACCATTTTAACTTTTAATCGGTTTTAATTCTACGAATTATTGCATTATCAAAATTAATTAAAAACCCTCAAGTTAAAATTTCAATGATTGTACTCAGCTTGTTTACAAATGTATTCATTGTGCAATTCTCTCGTTGCCATCCAATAAGGCGAGTGTAAACATATTCGCTAACGCTCAGCCAAATCCCACATGCACTATCATCGTACTCAGTGTTGCCTACATTAAAATGTTAATTTCATTTAAAAGTTAAAGTCTATAAATCAGTTCGTTTAGAGTTATCGTGCGGACAGACATATAGATAGAAATGAAATTGTTCAGTCCCTCGAGAGACAGACTTTGCTAATGCTCAGCCATCCAAAAGTAAAGTATGAGAAAATACTTTGGGAGATTGTTAAATATGTCAACATTAATAAAAACTCTATCTTTAAATAGTATTACTCTTATTATTACTCTATTATAGTTAAGTCTCAAATAGCTTGATAAATTAAATAATATTCTATTTACCTGCCTTAATTCGATACAAACATTAAGAAATTAATAAAAACGAGTTCATATTATTTTAATAAATTTAGAAGTAGAATTATCCTTATTTCAATTTTAGACTAACCTTTTAGGGCTGAAGTTTTTCGTTAAAATACCCCCTGGATAATTGGATAATCCGTTATCAAATCCAGGGGTTACTAATCGTTGGTTATCCGTTTTTGGTTGGATAATTTTAAGCAAAATCTCTACTTAAGGATGTGACTGGTCTTCCTTAAAGTAGTAGGCCTACCGTTCTTTACTAATTTTAGTAATGAAATCGTCCCATCGAGTAATGGAAATTACATGAGTAAAAGGAAGGATCAACTCTCTTATTAGCAAAATCTTTCACTTGGAGGGGGTCTAGTAAAAAATAGCACGAAATATCGAGAAAAAAAAACTAACCTTAAGATTTAAAATCGTTTAATGAAACTTCACTTCTGTATAGGAAAAACCGAGTTCGATGACGGTTTATTGGGATTTAGCTAAGCGTTAGCGGTCATTTTTGCATTAGTCTTAGATTATTCATAAAGGCAACAAGAAGAATAATGCAGGATACAAAATTGAGTCAGCAGTACGTAATTTTTAACAAATATGTTGAAGTTATTTTGTTGGACTAGTTGGTAGGACCTTTGATACTTTCTGTCAGAACCTTCGATACTCATTGTATCGGTCTGTTTCTGTCCAAGTTGACAGTATTTGGATGATTTACTTTGTTGGACTAGTTGGTACGACTTTCGATACTTTCTGTCAGAACCTTCGATACTCATTCATTGTATCGGTCTGTTTCTGTCCAAGTTGACAGTATTTGGATGATTTACTTTGTTGGACTAGTTGGTACGACTTTCGATACTTTCTGTCAGAACCTTCGATACTCCATTGTATCGGTCTGTTTCTGTCCAAGTTGACAGTATTTGGACGATTTACTTTCACACAGGTGTTTACATCACCGTGAAACTCGTCCATCAACATACAAACTAAAGCTGGGACAAACATAAACATTCTCATTAAGTAGGTTGTTGTTAAGTCACAAACAGTCAAGGTTTGACGCATCCATATTCTAGTGTTGAGAAAATAAGTCATTTTGCTGCAAATAACGCCAAGAAAGCATGACTAACAAAAAAATATTTTTGACTGAATAAAACCAAATAATAAAATAAAACAAGGAAATAAAAAAAACCTGTTTTAAATTGTAATTAATTATTAACAACACATGAGAGTAATATTTGTTTAACGACCAATTATATCATTGAGACCAAATATAGATAGTTAGGATACGTCAAAGTATTAAGGATTGTTGATTTGATAATGTATAAAATGAAAACAAGAATGGTTACCATATTATATGGTTATAACATAAGAAAAGAATGTTTGGTAGTTTTATGAAGCAATGAACTTCACCAACATTAAAGTTGGTTGAACTAACCTGAAAAACAAAGTTCAGTTGCACTAAAGGTGGACAAATAGTTTACATTTATCGGAAGCTAAAAGATGAAATTAACTGTAATTAAAAACTAAATATTTATGTTTCAAAATCCGCTAAATTACATTGTGAATTTCCATATTAAACCTGTTGAATTAATGATTATGAAATCCATTGGAGCAATTCACAACTAAAAGTTATATTACTATCTTAGTGGGAAGTTTTAAACGCTAAACTTATACCTTTAATTAAACGCTAAACTTATACCTTTTATGCACTTTAATATTTTAAAATGACATATTTAAAGCATTAGAAGTTAAATCAGTAAAGTAGCCAAAATGTACTGGTAATATAAAACTTAAATAAACATTTAACATTAATCTTTATATTACGTAAAAATGTCAATGTAGTAACATTCAAAATAAAAAATATATATTGTACTGAGTTTAAAAAGGTATTTTCCTTGCAGTTTATTATGATTGGATATTCTCGCATACTGCATAATGGGAATGATTGGATGGTGATTACTAAGAACTAAAACATGAAAATATTAAGTTGCTTTAAAATGGAGCATTAAGATAATTAATTATTAGTGTAATACAATATTTTTAGCAATACAATAATGCCATAGAATGTTATTATTGAAAATAAAGACGAACTTATAAACCTTGTATTTCAAAGAGTAGTTTGTGGCATCCGTTTCAGACACGAATATGTTTCTTTTTACTAAAAGCAATCACAGTTGACACTGTAATATAAAATTAACCTCCTCAATATAATATGTGCTTTATGATATAATTATACTTTACTAGCATTTGCCGGCGGCTTGGCACGTAATGCTGAATAACAGGGATGCCACAGGCATAGCTTTTTAAATGGCATGCCAAACACTTCAGAGATAAGTAATGGTGATTGAAAAATATTCCAATCTCTTCATCCATTTCAGAATATTTAGACCATTTTAGGAGCAGTTTTATGGAGCTCTGAATTTTAGAGACTCTTTGGTCACCTTTTGGTATTTATTTGTGTCGGTTTTTATAAACACCAGTTAAATTAATCAAATTTATCTATAACATTCCATGGTATTTGATTCGATAGCTCGAACGATATCACTAACACTGTATTTTAAACCAATATGGAGGAACCCTAAAATCGGCTCATAATATTTAGCGGTCTTGGTTGAGAGAATAGGAGGTTTATCACAATCGCAAGTGACTCTTATTTAAATTATTTCACATGTAGGAGCGCCTCTGGTTCGAATACATTATATTTCTAACACCAAATTTAAGGAAATGTATCCCTACATTGGGGGTCACTGCTCATCTTTCTTTTGCAATCCCGGCGTTCGTTCTTCGAAACTATGAATGTATGGAAGCACGATACAGTACAGTTTATGTCCTTTGTCTTCCAATCTCTGTACGCTATATAATCCTACTTGTTTGGTTAAGTCTAGGGATTTTATGTACCTAATGAGTATCGTATCCCTCATAATTGCAAAACGAACCCACTGCCTTTTTGATGGTTTTCTGCCAGAAAATTGAGCTTTGTGCCTGGTGTGTTGCTAGTACTGCGCTCGCTTGTTTCTTCTAATTATAGTCACCGAGCGAACGGTTCGTTGAATCTTATTAGTGTTCGGTCTCTTCGTTTTTATTCTTTAAGCTACTGCAAATGTACCGTTCTGTTAAAGGAAATCAATTGATGTATCCACATTCAAAATTTTGACTACTAATTTGTACTATATAAGAATGTTTTATTAAATAATATCCAGGATAAAATGAATGGTTTTAGTTTGTTAGATAGCACTAATGCCATTGAACTTGGAATCACACTATGTCGTAGCTGGTACTTAATCATATACAGTAGATACAAAACTCTGAGACACTGCCTAGCATGTTGCATTCTGTGACTTTGTAGCGTTTTTAAAGCTACATTGGTTTATTTTTTAATTATAACTTAAATTAAATGAAAGTTTTGGGAAAGAAATATTGGGATTTAATTTTAAATTAGATTGTGAAAAGTTAGGATAAAAACGAATATGTAATCCTTTGGCAAGTTAGTACTGGTAGTTTTAAATTTATTAGGAAGGCGGTTCACTGCCTTGAATTTAGCAGAACTTGTCTTGTTCTGCAGTTATGTTAGATCTGACAAGGATATTGTTCTTGAGTTGGATTCGGCTAGGCCAATGAGAGAACGCCGCGGATGTCCATCAGAATTGGTGGGAAGGGGAAGTATAAAACGGCCAGCTCATAATTTTCGCCCTTCTTTTGGTAATTTTCGTGAACTAAGTTGATTACAGTGCGCCGTGTTTCTAAATGTTTTTCCGCGAGGGATTTTGAGGACAAATTAAATTCATAGAAACTACAGAGCAATCTGCATAATTAATTCTCGATGAACAATAGAGCATAATAGAGTTATACAAGTTACATATTTGGTTCAAACTTGCAAGAAAAGTGAATTAAAATTGAACTTTGTTAATAACTTTAATTGAAATTTGGAAATTTAGTAATTTATTAATATTTAATTGGAACTGTTTTATTGTGGATTATTAATTGGTAATTAATTGAACTTTAATAATTGTTTGAGAGAGTTGTAATGTGAATTGCAAAGACTTGAAAGTTAAGGTTCAACTAGAGGAGAGAGAAGTTTAAAATTTTATTTTTGAATTTTGAGTGAGCTTAGAAGGGAACATTTTAATTTTAGTTATTTCCAAGTGGTATTTGATTTCTATTTGAAAACTTTATTTTTTTATTTCAGAAGAGAGCTCTGATTTTTAGTTTGATATATTTGATTAATATTTTGATATCTTGCCAAAGGACCTTTTAAAATTACTAAACGGTTTGTCAATTATTTGTGGAAAATAGAGTGATGAAAATTCTGAAACTTGGAACTTATTAATTTGCCAGTGTAAAATAAATCCATTTTTTCTATTTAGAACTGTGATTTTTATTTGAGAAAAACCAGATAATATTTAATATTTAACAATTTAGTAATAAATTGTACTGAATATTCACTCGGAGCTTACTAATAAAAAAATATTTTATATCGTCTTGGATGTCTCATTGATAATTTAAATATTAATATCTACAATCCAAGTCGTTATAGACTCTATCAGTTATCAAATCTTTTGCATACCTTACAGTAAATATATTTTGTTTAAATTACTTTCAAGAGTATTTATAGGTATTGTTTCACAATAAAAATGTGTATTTTTCAATGTAATATTATTTAAGTAAAGTAAATTCCACATTTCGTTAAAATATTTCCACTAGGGTTTTGTGTGACAAAATATCAAACTTTTAAACATCTTCATAATATGATTAAATACAATAATAAGATATAAAACGCTTTATAACATTAATATTTATATTTCTTATTTTGATTCTGTGACATTATTTGTAACTCTCGCATTTAATCATCATTATTTTTAAATTAACATGAGATAATTTCGTTTCAAATTATGTTTTATAAAAATAAAAATTATAAACGTTAGAACACTAAATATAATTTTTTTAAACTGAGAAAAACTAATTTGAAAATGTACACAAAATTTATGAGCAGTCTTTGAGCAGTAACTTCGTAACAGTGTAGAAAAAAATTCAAGCTATCTCCGTGTAAATTTAAGTGTATTACACATCATTTGTTTTAATAAAAGAAAAAAGTAAATATGAAATACGATTATAACACTTGTAAAACAAATCGTTGGCAATATTAACATATAAGGCCTGTACGTTTAAAAACATTTCTTGCTATACAAGAGCGTATCATAATTGCAGCGTACGTATTGTAGGCGCTCCATCCTCAAGTAATAACTCTGTTGTTAAACACAGCATATGTATACCATTCATATTGATATTAAGTATTATATATATTATAGCTCATCGTAATGATTTTAAATATAATTCAAAAGATATTTTAGTACTTTTATTATGAGGAATTTAATTTCTCTTAAACCACATAACACAAAACAATGCAACACAAGGTAAACAAAATGTCCACTGTGACTTTGTTTTTTATTTATGTATTTAGCCAGCACACTAGAGCTGATTTTAAAAAACATTTTCTTTACAAATAGTTCCGTAGATTAAGTATGCGATTAATAAGTTAATATTTTATTACCTCACATTTCCGTGTCGGTTCTTACAAGTTACGAAACTGACTATTTTCCATCGCCTACTGGAACGATATTTCCACAATATATCTATTATAAAACTAATATTTTCGTGAGAATAGAAAAATAAAAAAGGAACATATAATTGTATGTGTGAATAGACATACAAGGAAGAGGTTATTCGTTCCCTTTTGTACATTTATTACTAGCTCAACGCACTTGTACATCGCTACGGTATATTAGCGCATAAATTATGCGTATGACGATAGCTTTAGTTTTCCGTGGTTATATTGCAGTAGATAAAACTGCAAGTTACGATATAAATCAGCTATTACTACAACTCAGTTCATATAACAAGCTATTCTTTCCGAGCGCCTAAAAAGAAAGAAGTAGTTTTGTACACAATTCCACCTATGCGTCAGTGGACTTGGATTATATATATATATATATATATATATATATATATATATATATATATATATATATATATATATATATATATATATATATATATATACTATGTGTTTATTAAACAATTTTACTAGTTACTTTTAGCTAGTGAATTAAGTAAGCTGATGTGCTTTACTAAATTCTTGTTTGGACTTGTTGATATTTTCATATTTTGTGTTTTCAAATATGAACAATGTTTCGTGATCCATTTTGCGATATGGAAACGAATTATTGCACTCAATGCAGTTGTTTCGATCGCCATTGGCTCGGAGAGGCAATCGAACATTTCAATGATTCTATTTTAATCTTAGTGCACTTTACATGTCTTCATTAATTTTTATTAGAGTTACTTTTAAACTTGAGCATCACATGGTTTAGCTTTGTTGTTAACCTCTGTAATAGTTGAAACATTTAATTATTCTTAGATTAAAACATTCATATCATTGTACTTGTGTCGTATATCAAAAAATTATATTTACGTGAAGTCACTAACGCAGGGTGGTCTATAAAACCATTTCGTAGTCATCTATAGGTGTTTTACTACATTATTAGGAGCACATTTGTGATCTTGTATACTATCCTATTTGAAAATATACGTAACGTGATACTGAAATATTCCTTGCAAAAACATGCTGAAACAACATCATATAAGTGGTTTTTATAAAACATATAAATATTATATAAAGATTTTACTAAGTGAATGACAGTAATTTAATAGTATTACTTAGTTAACAAATCTAGAAAAAAATTGAACGTAGGCTAAAAGTTTAGTTATCTAATCACATATATGGCAATTTATGCTCTAAGAAACGAGAGAATATGTCTGCCAGAGATAAATTGGCAATTATTAAAAAATGAGTTACTGCATATTTAGGGATTGTTGGAAACAACATCTGTAACGGGTATAGGCCTAGCCTGTAACCTAAATCAACTTTTACAATTAATAATAAATTCGAGAATAATATAATACAATAAACAATATTTTTCTATTAATAATAAATCTAAATGAATAGGAATCCAAACCGACAATTTAATTGCTTAGTTAATGTTATCATTCTCATATTTGAGAATAATCAAATTTCAATTTATTATGAAGCTTAGTTGTGCATGGTGACATAGCCCGTCACTGACAGTATTGTAACCTCAAACATAAATCTCAAATGGTAAAGCGGCCATATTTAATAAAACTCGATAGTTCCTCATCAACATCAAAGAACAAAGCTAAACACGGCAAAATGCGTGCCACGATTGGCTAACGTAACGATTACTCTCATTGGAGGGTAGCGACCCCGCGGGAACGCAAACTCGTTCTCTGCGCACCGAATTCGAGTGGGTTGTTAGCCAGAAGAAAAAGCTGATCATTTTTCGACCAGAAAAAACGGAAAATTTCCGTTTTGAAGGGTATCACTTTTCCCTCTCTGCGCTACTGACGCGGAGTTTGGGAAAGAGAGAGTCTTCTTCCTCGACCTCTTGATGATGTAGTACGTTGTGAAATAGTTTTCAAAATTTTTCAATTATTAATCAGTCTTTTTTCAATGTGATCCAAATTTAAATTTTTCAATTATCTGTGAGGACCGCCGTGTCGCCATCATGGGATTTGGTGAATATGTTTAAGAGTATTTAAACCTTTTTGATCAACATTTTTAACTAATCAGACTCTAAATTTTAACTGCTAGGGAGTAGGGGTATTTTCTAATTAATTATTTCAAGCTAATTGGATTTTGTGTTGTAGGATGTTATTTTAAGCATAGCCATAATTTCATTTCATCAAAATCATGTTTCATTAGTATTAGTTTTTATTCAATAAATCTAAAATTTGTTTCTATCAAAATTTTATTTTCATTTTACCACACATAGCTGCCCTACGCCGCACCCATTGTAAAACGACCCTGTAAAGACAAAGAGTCTAAAGCTAATATATTTTTCACAAAACCTATCTTTTTACTATTTATTATAATGTAACGTATCCGTTACACATCAGAATTTGTAATTTTTACACAAAATAAACCAAAGTAACACTTGTGCTTAACTAATCATATTATTAATACTTTTCGTGTGTTTTGTTGTTTGAATAAAGAAATGTTTAAAATAATTAATTTGCTTGCATGATAATTTTTCTAGATATTGATTTTTCTATTGTATTATCCAAAACTAGAAAAATAGGGTTCAAATGATATATTTAATGGTTAAATTAATATATATCTAGTAAAACTATGCAATAATATGGTTCGCAAAGATAGTGAATCAATTACATTTTTTAGGAAAATGTGAAGAAACTATAACATATAACCAGGATGCCTATATTATAGTTATCATAAAATCATATCGTTTGTAAGATGTATGAGAATGAACTGCATGAATGAGTTTTTTTGTCAATAAAAATCTGTCTCAATGATTAATTTCGACAAGTTAGTTTTTTTTCTCTTCACAAGTTATCAACAAATTGAAGTAGTGCATGTATTATTACAGTTGACTATATTATTTATTTTATCAATACATAACACTCTTAAAACTTATAGTAGATGAAGGAGGTCATATATTCGAATAGAATAAATATAGCAGAGCTTGTTCCCGAAAAGGTAAATTTGGGTTCTTAGTCCGAGAATACCGGTGGTCTCTTAGTTCAGGAATCGTGGGGGGTAGTTGTGGAAGAGGGGTTTCGGTAGGAATTGTTGGTAAGAAGTGATGGTGTAGGTAGGGGTGCTGGTAGGGAGTGGTTGGTAGGGGTAAGGTGGTGGTGGCAAGGGGTGATGTGAAGTCAGTAGTGTAATTAAAGGATACTGGCAATTCATCAAAAGACACTAAGCTTCCGGGTCTGATGCGCCGGAAATTATATTAAACTATACGTTTATTAAATAATACGAAACTCTCCCACAGCTCCAATAACTTTGGCTCAAGTGTTCAAACTGTAGTGTTCATATATGTCTAGAAACAAAAATAATTCTAACCATCCATATAAAATTTAAGATTTAAATTTTGTGTAAATTTAGTGATTTTAAAATGGAATTTCTTTTATTCTACCTTATAGACCTTATAGAAGAATTAGATAATCAGTATTTTGCTAGCAGAATGAGTGCTGCCAAGTTATATTTTAGAAATAAATTACAAATTAATCTTCTCCGTTGAGTTTTCTTATTATTTGCTAATAATTTAATTGTATTACATTATATTTTGAGCATTCCAATAAAATGCATACAAAATCACATTTTCTTTTTGGAAACTTATTTATAAAGGCAAACCAATTTTAAAGATGATACCGTAGAGCCTACAAAACTTGAACGCAGTATAGTTACACAAATGTATTACAAACAGTCTAAGATTCTTATGCAGGCTCACTTCGATTATTGTCTAATTGAAGTTTAAGAGTATTCAATATTTGATGTTTATAAAACTTTACCGTCCTTCCTAACACTATATAATTACACTATAAAATAATCTAGTGTGGAAAATCTTAATACTTTTATTTGCCACAAAATAAATAGAATTGTTCACAAAGGTATTAAAGGAAATACTTCTTTCCATTAGCATGTATTTTCATATATAATGGTTCAATATTACATGCCACTAGATAGTATCGTACTACATTCAGTCATACGCACATTTTGAGTAATTCCAATATACAGGGTCTTATGTTGGAGCAGAGTTAAAGTTTTTAATTTATGTGAGTATCTCGTTTAGATGAATGTTTTATAACGTATAAGCCAACCTAACACAGTTAATTTCTTTAGTTTATCATAGCCTATTTAAGGTTTGTTATAAAAAGTGTTACTGCGTTTTGAAAAAGTAACAAAAAAGTTTGTGTTGGTTCTAAGTCAGTTAATATATTTATAGTATCAAAACTATATACTTTTATAGGATTATTGTTTAAATACTGTATGTATTATAGTCACTGACTGAAAACCTCCATCTTAAAACTGGACTACTCACATAAGTTAAATTAATTCTTTTGCACTTTATGACGTAATTCAGTTACATTGTCATTTGTTACCTCGATACTCTTTGAGTGCAGAAATCAATTTTGTTTTTGAATTTTAATACATTGGGAAAGGTGCTTGATCAATATAAATAATATTTTATGCTGATTGATCTATTCCATAGGAATGCCATGCACAGATAAAACAGTCAATTACATTAGTATTTCAATAAAGGGACATTTTGTAACTCACTAATAGAATTAAAATAACCATAAAATATACTGGTATGTTTCGGTTTGATCAAATATAAGTCTGTAGCCTTCATCTATTGTTCTGACACTAGATATGTACATAAAATAATAGACGCTTGTTATAAAAGTAACAACTTGTAGTCTTATTACGGAAATGTTTTTTTATGTTACATAGTTTGCTTAGTCAAAACGGAAATCTATAGAAGGTTCATTGTTTAAATTTAATTTTTGGCAATGGAGAGACTGTGGAGTTAATAAGATGTTTTGAAGATTTGTCATTGTTGAAATTTTATTTGTTAAAATTTTTGGAAAATATATACAAAATTGTTATTGTAAATATACAATTTTTAGTAGAAGGGATTAATTTGTCGGGTTGACAATTGTTTAATAGCGCCCTTATATTTTGTAAGCAACTGATGAACTAGTGTGTTCTAAAATAGACTAGGTTCAGTTTGAAGGCGCTAACATTAATACCATTCCGTTTTTATAATTAGATATATTTTAAAGAACTTCTGCCAAACTTTTCTTTTCAGTTGTATTCTCTGCAATCAAGTTTAGTAATGTTAAATAAGATATAGTTTTTATATTATAATAGAAGATGGGATTTGTAGTGTCGGTATGGCTAAACATATTGAATATAATTATTTTTAACGTGTGTAGTGTGTGCGTGTTTATTACAACAAATAATTAAGCGATGTAAAAATTACATATGGACAGATGACAACTTCATTTCAAACTGTAAACAGCCGATTTGTTACTAAAGAAAATGTAATTTACTAATAAAACGTCTACTAGGACGTAATTATTTAACCTGAAATACATCTATCTACATTAAGTTTGAATGTACTGCAGGGGAAAATATGTATTAGGTATGTTATTCGACCATATATAATTATTAGTAATGATATTTTGTTTTTAAACTGCGTTTGTTAACAATTATCAAAATGATTAGTAGACGTTTAATTTGCCTTATTAATTGACCACCAAAACCTTACTCTTCTTAATTGGGTGTTAGCACTGATTCAGACACTCTGTTATTCTACTAATATAATACTTTTTTTAAATACAGCTTTTTTGTTTAAATAATTTGGCATTGAGGTTTGGGAAAACAACCAGGTACGCAGGCTAAATATTTTAAAATATTTATTTACCCGAATAGTTTTTTCATGGTTAGATTAGACCATGTTTAGAAGCAAAAAACATTAGCACTGAAAATTTAGCATAAAATGTTTGCTTACTAAATTAGAATCAGAAAATAATACAAATATCAATCAATAATTAATTTTAGGTATGCAAGGTAGCCAATAAAAATGGATTATAAAAAATAATGAGGAGAGGTTCCAGAAGGACTTTATTTACAGAAGTCAATACTTTACGAGATATTCAATACCTCTAAATAGATATGTATTTCTTGAACAATCTTAGTTATAAAAAAAACTGCGTTGTTGGGCGATTGTGAACTAATATCTCTTAAGTTATTCATACTATAAAAAAATCATATCCCTATCTTCAATGGTTCTTTGGGGTTTATTATAAGATGGCACTGCGTATAAATTCTGTTTTAAATATTTAAAACTCTTTGTAGAATGGCTAGCAATATGTTTCCATTTTTTTTCAGAAAAGTATCTTCAAGTGCTGTAAACAAAATTTTGTTTGGATATAAAAATGTATTTCAACCGAAAATCGATTGCACCACTATTGCCATAATTCTTCGAGGAAAATTAAACATATTTTGGTTTTTGTAAAACCTACAACGTTTTTCCCTCGGCTAAAAATCACATGGCAATAAATGGTAATAGGTAGTTGGGATGGTGGCCATTTACTTTTCGAATTCAACAAGCGTAAAACTAACTATTAAACTATTGTCTTTGTTTTGAGGACTGTCTGACTGTAAAGAACCTATCGTCAGTTGGTCGAAGACGTTTCACCAAATTGCTTCGAGATCCTATCAGTCCTTTCAACCGTTACCTCAAGATTGCAGTGCTGTTGAACCAGTTTCCCGCAATCCATGAAAGGTCAGTGTAAAGACAGGATGATGAGGCAATCCTCTATCTGGAAAACGAGCTGCTCACCCTGCGCGGGCATCTAGAGCGATGCCGCAGCATAATCTGGAAACATATGAGACGTTTTCGAAATTCCAGAGTTACAATGCTTGTAGTGTCTATGTGGCACTGTTGCGTGTAATTAAGTACTTACAAAATAACTTAAGATATTACCGGAAGAAGATCAGAAAACGCTTTAGTAAACGCAACGTTGAATACAAAGCAGTAAGCGTATGAATGACGACAAGATTTTAATGACGTTAAAGTGTTATCATATATGACATACTAATCATTAGATTATTCCGGTGGAACTTATTAAACTCCAAACAGTTGTAATTTGTTATTTGTTACATAATGTATTACATCTGTTAGCACAAATATTTTTATTATTACCTAAAATCTTCATTTTATTCATCGTAATCCATTATATATGGAGTAGAATATTTTGTATAGTTTTATAGATGATTCGATACAGTGTTAAAAATATTTTCTGTAATATCTCAATAGTTTGTGTAATACGTTCTTTACAAGTCAGTACACGTGTTAATATTTTCATATGCTATTTTTTTTTTATTTGTATCGATTTGGAAATAATACGAATTTTTAAATTGAAGGTCGTTTTTCATACTCTAACAAGTAGAAATCATACAATAGTACCTCAGTGTTTGCATTATAGAAAATAATAAGCTGGACAGAAAATGTTATGTATATTAATTTCCTGACAACCTACTTATGAACTGACAAGTATGTTATTCCTACGCAAATTACATTGCAATAATCCAGTCGCTCCCTCATAAGGCATTATGGTCCGGCCACACATGGTGGGTATGTAGACTATTATCACATGAGCTGTTACGATCTGCTATCCTAGCTGTAAACGCTGTTTTAGTGGCCTCACTATCACTGTCACTATGACGGCCTTGTAATCAGTGATTACAGTGATCCCACCGCAAACTGCACTCTAACTCAGGGTAAGTGGTCGCAATGAACGCCTAGATAACATCTTAGACACAGCAGTGCCGTACCCCACACAGAGATGTTGTTGCAAGGGGAACTTATTGTTTTTATGATTGGTCGAGAAGCGGTACGGTACTGTTAGAAGTGGTTTATGGGGACCTCAGGTCGTCATCATGTAGGTATATATGCATCTTACATTTTATATCACGATGACTAATTTGTATTGAGAGTAGCAAAGAGTAGTTCCTTCCGAATACATTAAAACTGTTCGTGAGAAACTGGGACTTGTTTGCAAGTCAGATTATACATTTTTTAAAAGCTGTCCAAAATATTTAAGCAGCGGTTCTATCAGACACTGCTGATGTATACTGTGTTTGTACATATGTTTCTTATAGTGGATAAAGTAATAATGCAGTGTCAACACTCACAGAAGGGCGCTGGTGAGTGGAACTGGCGCCCACTAATAAACCCAGGCACTGCTGACTCTTCGGTCGCTTTCCGCAAGATAATATCTACTCCTCAAAAGAGAAACTTCTACGATTTGTTCAATTAAGCTGGACAATAAAGATACCTATCTCCTCCTTTCTTTGATTTCAACATCTCTTCTATTTTGCAGGGACACCGATTCAAGGATGCCGCACAATATCATTTTTGAAATGTCCATGGTAATCACAAACTCGCTTTATTCATCTTTTCACTTTCTATAGGAGAAGCAAGTGTGGATGGTATTGTAGTGCCCTGAGCTCCAAGGAGGAACCCGAAAAAATTTGAAATCTGTCTACGTAAACCCAGAAAATCCCATAGTCACCGTAAAACCGAGTCAGGTAAACTTCTACCTCCCCACGTCAATCCACTCTTAAGGTCTCCAAGAAGCCTGGTAGTCTACCAATATTTTGTGACCGCTGATGTTCCTGTAAGTAATCTGTCGTACTTATGGAAGAAACAGTTTGTACGAATACACTCACAAACCACGAGAACTTCTGCTAGTCATTTTCCAGTCAGCACTAGTTATCCGTAGAATTCTCTATTAGTACTGTCGACATCATGTACTTTTATCATTTCACCGTGAATAATAATAAGCTACCACTTGCTTATAACAGATTTGTGCTTGATCAATATAAATAATATTTTTATGCTGATTGATCTATTCCATAGGAATGCCATGCACAGATAAAACAGCCAATTACATTAGTATTTCAATAAAGGGACATTTTGTAACTCACTAATAGAATGAAAATAACCATAAAATATACTGGTATGTTTCGGTTTGATCAAAATATAAGTCTGTAGCCTTCATCTATTGTTCTGACACTAGATATGTACATAAAATAATAGACGCTTGTTATAAAAGTAACAACTTGTAGTCTTATTACGGAAATGTTTTTTTTATGTTACATAGTTTGCTTAGTCAAAACGAAATCTATAGAAGGTTCATTGTTTAAATTTAATTTTTGGCAATGGAGAGACTGTGGAGTTAATAAGATGTTTTGAAGATTTGTCATTGTTGAAATTTTATTTATTAAAATTTATGGAAAATATATACAAAATTGTTATTGTAAATATACATGTTTAGTAGAAGGGATTAATTTGTTCTCTGCGCACCGAATTCGAGTGGGTTGTTAGCCAGAAGAAAAAGCTGATCATTTTTCGACCAGAAAAACGGAAAAATTTCCGTTTTTGAAGGGTATCACTTTTCCCTCTCTGCGCTACTGACGCGGAGTTTGGGAAAGAGAGAGTCTTCTTCCTCGACCTCCTTGATGATGTAGTACGTTGTGAAATAGTTTTCAAAATTTTTCAATTATTAATCAGTCTTTTTTCAATGTGATCCAAATTTAAATTTTTCAATTATCTGTGAGGACCGCCGTGTCGCCATCATGGGATTTGGTGAATATGTTTAAGAGTATTTAAACCTTTTTGATCAACATTTTTAACTAATCAGACTCTAAATTTTAACTGCTAGGGGAGTAGGGGTATTTTCTAATTAATTATTTCAAGCTAATTGGATTTTGTGTTGTAGGATGTTATTTTAAGCATAGCCATAATTTCATTTCATCAAAATCATGTTTCATTAGTATTAGTTTTTATTCAATAAATCTAAAATTTGTTTCTATCAAAATTTTATTTTCATTTTACCACACATAGCTGCCCTACGCCGCACCCATTGTTAAATACGACCCTGTAAAGACAAAGAGTCTAAAGCTAATATATTTTTCACAAAACCTATCTTTTTACTATTTATTATAATGTAACGTATCCGTTACAAATGGCACCCAGCAACGTGGGGCAGCTAAAAGTGGTGTGTAGCTTAATAATTGTGTAGGGGTTTTCTAATTTGAAATAGACTAAATCAAAATTTAAAAATGATGGATCAAAATTTAGAGAATATTGACAATTCGGACAGTAGTAGTGAGATGACGCTCGCGGAACTAGCTAATAGGCTAGATCAGACAGCTCTTTGACTAATGCGAATAATGTTGAAACGATGGTAGGCCTAGATAGAAACTGATGCATATCAGCAATTGTTGTTTTTGATGACACAACTCAATGACAAATTTGATGGGTTAAATAACAAGATGGATGAGGTAAAAACCGATATTTATAACAAGATGGATGACCTAAAAACCGATATTTATAGCAAAATGGATGACGTTCAAACGGGCATGACACAAAATTGAACAAAAATTAAACACAAAAATTGAGAACGTTCAAAGTGAATTGAAGGGAGAGATTAAGTTGTGGGGGAAGAAGTTGAAACTAAAATTGCTAAAGTCAATCAAAAATTCGATCAAGAGGTTTCACAGATTAGTTCTCGGGTTGATGAGATAGTAAATAAAATCGATACACATGCAACGGAGATAATGAGCATAAAAGATTATGTAGGGATGAGTGAAAAGTACTAAGGTAGGCCTAATCGAGGAAGAATCTAAATCAAATTTAAAAGAGGAATCAGACCTACTAGTTGAGTCGAACAAAGTTCAGACCACTGTGAAAAGCGTAAAAAATGGAGGGTAGCGGTCTTAATCAACAACCGGCTTGTAATATTATGGCGGAACTCTATTTGACCGAGTTTGATGAGGGGTAATGATAGGACTCACCCTATGAATTTTTTGAAATTGGCTGAAAAATTTACTAATAGTAATCAAGAACACTGGGAAACAAAACTTTTGTATATTGTAAAATACTTGAAGGGGGAAGCATCTGAGTGGGCTCGGAGAAACATTGACAAATGGGAGAGTTTTGAACAATTTAAAAATGATTTCAAAAGAGATTCTGGGGCATTACTAAACAAAAAGATTTTGAAAACAAATTGATGGGTAATGGGAATTTTTGTGAAGGTAAAACCGATTTGGCAAACTATGTGCTTGGGTATTTTGACATAGCAAAGAAATTGGACAACCAGATGGATAACCTTACGTTTGTTGGCTTTATTTGTCGACATTTGCCGCCACACATAAGTGCCAGTCTGGCAATTCTACAATCCCTTGCTGGTAGGGAAGAACTAGAAGTAGTATTAAATCAGCTCAGTTATGTAAAGCCTTTCAAAAAAGAAAGTTTCAGGGATACATACAACACTAATCATGAAAATGGAAATAGACAAAAAACATACACAGGAAGGCCAACACAAAACTTTCATGACAGTACCCAAGGACAGCAGTATAGGCCAAATCATGAGAACAGGGCAGTAAATACCACACAATTTTCTCATACCAACAATGGTAGGGCCAATCACACTAATGGGAATCATTTTGAAAGGAATCGGGAAAATAATAGGGGATACAACAGACCCGAGGGTTTCAGAACATTTCGAGGTAGGGGAAATTACAGGGGTGGACCAAATTACCGGGGGGGACACAACTATAGGAACAATTCAGAAAACTTTGATGGGCCTAGGGAAATTGAAAATGGTCAAGATTGACAACCAACAATTCCAGGGGAAATAACTCTGAACTTAAATTTTGACGAAAGACCAAAAATAAACAACTTTGAATTGATAGGCGATAGTCAGTTTTGTAGACTATCAAACAAAATTTTGCAAATGGATACAGTTAAAACCCCTGGTGGTAGAACATCAATAGGACTTTGTGTGGGGGGTCAAATGATTAAACAATTATATGAGCAGGTAAAAATACATTCATCAAGTTTATCTAAAAACCTAATGATTTTTATTGGTACAAATGACATTCTAAAAAATAATTCACTTGAGCAAATGAAAACTGACATGAAAGATTTAGTTGAATACCTAATAAATTGTAATAAGAAATTAATCATTTTGACTCTACCTCCAATTCCGAAAGTTGCCAAAGACATTGGTATCAGAGGAAAGGTTAAAGATTTTAACAGGTTCATACGGGCATTAGACAATGGGGATACAATCAAAATTAATCATGTCACACCACACTTTGTTGACCACAATGAGTTAGGGTGTAATTTAAAATATTTTGAACAAAACATCAACTTTGGGGGAAAAACATTTGCTGATTTGGTTCATCTGAATATTGATGGGTTGAAACTTTTAAAAGAAAGCATTGATGAGTTTTTCAATCAAACTAATGAAGAGTTGAAAGGGGTTGTGCAAAGTAACCAGAATCAAATCATTATGGATCAAGATATAGCGGATGATTTTTTAGATGAAAGCAACTACAATGATGGAGTAATGCGTGATAAGGTTCAGTCGTTACCAGAAATTGATATTGGTATTGGGGGGGTAAAATACAAGTGTTTAGTAGATTCAGGTAGTCAAGCATGTATAATGTCAGATGAATTCTATAAGAAAATAAAAAATCAAGTGGGGTACAACATTCCAGGACTACCTGTTAGTAATCTGTCAATTGTAGGTGTTACAGGAGTCAGGTCCAAAAGAATAAATGTTCAAATAAGACTAGAGGTAAATATTGGTGAACAAGTTGTCCCAATAACATTTTTAATTGTTCAAGGACTAAAAATTGAGTTGATACTTGGTTGTGACTTTTTCAGCAATCATAAGGCTGTACTAAACTTTGATACCAATACTTTATGCTATAGACATGACGGGAAATATCTAGAGACTAAATTAGTGTATAGAAATTGTGAAGAATTTGTGGGGGGGTTAAGAATAATACATATTAACAGAATTAACTTGTATAAAGATGAAAATGAAATAGACAATACTTTAGCGAATTTAAATCCATTTTTTGAACACAGATCAAATCAAGTAGGCCTAGAACAAAAAATTACTAAGATCAAACATGAATCTGAATCAGAAGCAATTGAACAAAGGTTAGTAGACAGAATAAGTGAATTAGAGGCAGATAATTTGAGTATTAAGGATGAGGAAATAGAATTATTAAGAGTAGTACTTTTTGAAAATAAAGAAGTTTTTTCGGATCAACCAGGGTGTGTCAAAGGATACACGGCAAAGCTGAATGTTAAAAGTGAAGTCCCATATATTGGCAAGTCTTATCCGGTTCCGTTCAGTAAAAGAAAATCTGTAGAGGAAGAACTAGAAAGACTGAAACAACAAGATATTATAGAAGAGTCAAATAGTCCTTTTTCTAATCCCTTAGTATGTGTAGTAAAGAAAGATTTGAGTATAAGATTGTGCTTAGACAGTAGGAAATTAAATTCGTATCTTGTTCCGGATAGACAAAGTACAGAAACAACTGATGATATATTTCAAAAATTTATGGGAGTTAAATATTTTACAACATTAGATTTAACGCAAGGGTTTTTCCAGATCAAACTCGATAAAGAATCTAGAAAATTTGTAGCTTTCACATTCAACGGAAAGAATTTGCAATTTAAGCGATTACCATTTGGTTTGAATGTAAGCACGGCTCATTTTACTAAAGCGATGAATAAAATTTTGGGCCATGAGTTTAGCAATTTCGTAACTTGTTACGTTGATGACATTCTAATTACGTCCAGAACTTTTTTGGAACATTTAGATCATATCGATAGAGTACTGAAAAGACTGCATGAGTGTGGAGTGACTGTTAAACTTAAAAAATCAGATTTTTTGAAACAGGAAGTAAAGTTTTTAGGTTTTGTTCTTAGTAAAGATGGGATAAAGATGGATGAGGATAAAGTTGAAAAGATAAAAAATTTTCCAACCCCAAAGAACTTAAAAGAACTGCAATCGTTTTTAGGTTTATGTAATTATTACAGAAAATTTCAGAAGAACCATTCAGATTTGACGGGTCAGTTTGGTGACATTTTGAGTTCTAAAAGTAAATGGTTTTGGGATAAGACAAAACAAAATCTGTTTGAGAAAATAAAAGAAACATTTTTAGACTCAGTTATGTTACATCATCCAAATTGGAGTAGGGCATTCTATTTAAGTACAGATGCATCAGACATCAGTGTGTCAGCCATTCTTTATCAAGTAAATGATCAGGGGGAACATGAAGTGATAAGTTTTGCAAGTAGGACTCTTTTAGCAACAGAGAAAAATTATAGCATAACAGAAAAAGAATTATTGGCTGTGGTCTTTGCTTGTAAAAAATTCCGATCTTATATTATTGGACATTTTCAAGTAATTGTTCGTTCAGACCACAAGGCATTATCTTTCCTTACAACCTGTAGGCTATCTCATGGTAGAATTTTGAGGTGGAGTTTGGCATTACAAGAATACAATCTCACTATTGAGTACATCAGCGGAAGGCAAAATATTCCCGCTGACATTCTTTCAAGAGTAACGGACGAAAATTATAAAAATCCAGTTGAAAGGAATTCGGTAATGGTTTTGCAAAATAAAATTGAAATTGAAGTTAGCGACAGGAAGATTAAACCAATGTTCAGAAATATAGAAGAAAAACAAAGGAGTGATGATAAATTTGGGCCTATTTTTACTAAATTAGATGGTAATGATCAACAAATAAAAGATCAATTTGTTATTCATAATGGAATACTTTTTAAGAAAGATTTAAATGATGGTGATAGTTTTAAAGTCTGTATACCAAAAGCAATTCAATCAGAATTAATTCAATTTACACATTTGAAATATGGTCATTTGGGGGGACATAAAATTTATTTAATACTAAGGGAATATTGTGTTTTTCCTAAGATGGAACTTTCAGTAAAGAATCAGTTAAAATGTTGTCAATTGTGTCAATGTGCCAAACACACCACTGTTAAATCAATAGGATTTTTACAACCAATAATTCCTAAAAAATTGAAAGATATAATCTCAGTTGACTTGATAGGAGAATTGCCTGTAGGAAGAGGAGGTGTAAAATACATATTTGTTGTGTTGGATTTGTTTTCTAAATTTGTGAAGTTGTATCTGGTCAAAAGAGCTACTAGCCGAGTATTACTAAATAGATTGATCAATGAATACATACCTGAGGTAGGTGAGATAGGTAGTGTTTTGTCCGATCATGGCTCGCAGTTCACTAGTAATTTATGGTATAATACCCTTAGAGACTTAAACATTAAAACTATTCATAGTTCTGTTTGGCTTCCAGCCTCAAATCCAGTTGAAAGGGCTAATAAGGAAATTACTAAAATATGCAGGATATACTGCCATGAGAAACATACTAAATGGCCATTAGTACTAAATTTCATTGAAAAGTGTTTAAATCATTCCGTGCATGAGACCACGGAAGAAATCCCGTTTGAACTAATGTTTGGTAGGAAAGATAGGAATTTTTTACAGGATATGGTTCAATTTCCCAAAGAGAAAAGAATGTTAGCTGACTATCCAGGTAAAATAAGATTAGTCAAAGATAGACTAGTTTCAAAAGGGGAAAAAAGGAAAAGAAAATTTGATAATAAGGTTAAACCAATTAGATTTAGTATAGGAGATGAAGTTCTAGTAAAAACACATTATCTGTCTGACAAACTTGACAAGAAAATTAAGAAGTTCTTTCTGCTTTATGAGGGCCCGTATAGGGTGTCAGAAATAAAATTGGAAAATGCATATGTTGTGGTCAACGAAGATGGTGGTGTGATAGGAACATTTAATGTAACACAATTAAAAAAGTTTTATCGAAATTTGGTTTAGTTCAAACAAAGATGGAGGGTTAAAACAATATGGGTTTCGTGATTTTTATTATTCCTTTGTAGCTTTTTCCCTTCGAAAGATAAAAAAGTCTTACAAAACAGAATAAAATGGCATGGCTGGATTTTGTACGATTTGACGGCCATGGGACAAATAAATGTCAAAAACCACATATCACACACAGTTAGGTTTCTGGGTGGTTAACACAAAAAACATACTTGAAATATGATTTCAAGACAACAGTACAAGGTACACGATCACACACAGTTTATTGTTTCTGGGTGGTCAACACAAAAAACATACTCATCTAAGACGATTGAAGTCAACTTACAGTACAAGTTACATAATCACACACAGTTTATTGTTTCTGGGTTTGTAAATAGTTAAAAGTGTAAGATTCATAACAAATTATTAAATATGATTGGATTGAATAGGAGAATGACATTCAAGTAAGGAAACACAGTTTATTTAAATTGAAACTACAGTAAATTCTAAAGAAAAGAAAGAAGAAGAGAAAAGTAAAAGCACAAAAAGACTAATTAAAATATTCATTATTGAAATAATGTATTGTTTTTCTGATGAGTTAGTTTATTTTGTTGTACGGATAAAATAATAATAATAATGAAGTAACATGGGGGATACTGAGATGATAATAATAATAAAGCAAACTGGGGGGGTATACTGGTATAAAAGTAATTATTCTTAAAGTAAAATGTTAGAGGTAGGTCAAGTAGGCATGTTTAATAGTTAATATGATAATGATAGATAGAGGGGTAGTGTAAAATACACTGAACAAAGGCTAAAGGTGAAGGATATATTGTGAATGGAGTGGATAAATAATAGTAGAGAATAGGAGTGGAAATTGAGAGGTTGGGAACAATTTAAAAGTGGAATGGAAAGTAGGAGTTACAGGATAATGTATGAAATAGAATTGAGCCAATAAAATAAATTCAAAAGTCAGTACTAAATTAATTAATTCAGAGGGGGGATGAATAAAAAGGAAATATATTAGGCTAGTAAATATTTGGTTTAATAATCATTTAATCAACTTATAATAATGAAGTGCAATGACACTTAAAAGGGATTTTACTGTGCGAAATGGGTATTTTATGGTATGAGGAAGTTAGGAGAATATTGTATTAAATGAATACAAATAAATGAGTGAGAAGAAAAGAATTCAGCTAATATAAAAAAAAATAAAACTCAAAACAAAGGGACAAAATTGTATTATTATGACTGGGGGGTTGCAAAGGAATTTCATTAGTTAAAAAATTGGTAATTAATTAATAAAAGGTGATAACTATTAGATAGTGCGTTGAAGTAAAATAGTACAACAAATAGGTAACAAGGAGGGTAAATAAAAATAAACTACAAAATAGACGGGTTATAATTATTATAACCTCGATTAAAATAAACAAAACAAAAATATTTCAATTATGCAAGATTATTACAAAGGATAAATAATTAAATACATTTTTACCATTTATTGTGTATAATTTCTAAAAAAAAAAAAAAGGAGAAACAAATTTTATAAACTGTGTGGAGAGATTGTTAGTTAATTATGAATGAATTTGTAAGATGAAAAATGCTGAGAATGAATTTTTATCTAGTAACAATAGTAGTAATAATTTATTTGAAAAAATAATGGTTCATATTTATGTTATGTTGATTGTTTTTGACTTAGTTGTAAGAATGTTTAATAAATAATGTAAGTACTATTTGTGAAAAACTTTAATTTTAAATATTAGGAAATGTTTAGTGTAAGATGTGAAAGTGAGTGCGCGAATATCACAGGCAAATCACAACAAATTAAATCACCAAAGCAACTGGACTTGGACACTTTTAAAGTCATGGTGTGTTTTTTATGAATCTACCACAAGTATGGACACTTTGAAGTCATGGTGTGCTTTTCTTTATGTCTGAAAATAAGTCTAAGGACACATAAGTTTGAAGAAGTTTCTGTCAGTGAAGATGAGAATAGTGTTTAAAATGGAACATTTTAAAAGCATTGGATGTGAGAAAAGTCAAAAACGTTTGGATCAATTCACTGCAATAATACAATTCACTTTGGAAACAAGTGATGAAATAAAAACTGTTCTCACAGAAGGAAATAGAAATGTGGAAAGGCAAGAACTTTTAATCAAATTCAACTTCCAAAGGTGATGTTAAATGAAGTAAATGTGGAAAGGCAAGAACTTTTAATCAAATTCAACTTCCAAAGGTGATGTTAAATGAAGTAAATGTGGAAAGGCAAGAACTTTTAATCAAATTCAATTTCCAAAGGTGATGTTAAATGAAGTCAGACAGATAAAGTGCTGGGCCAATAAATAAATGTGGAAAGGCAAGAACTTTTAATCAAATTCAATTTCCAAAGGTGATGTTAAATGAAGTCAGACAGATAAAGTGCTGGGCCAATAAATATGGAAGCTGTGATAACACACCATGACTGTAAGTCTATGAATTAAGAAAGTAAACTGTGATAACTTAGCCTGTAGACAATAGCAAAACTTAAACTTCACAAAATTTTAACTTTAAGTAAAAAATTTGTCCGTCAAGAAGCATGAAGGAAAATTTGTAATATTATATTTAATTAACAGTTGTTTGTTCTTTGTTCTTCAATTTATTTGTTTTGTTGTTCGGATTGTTTAATATGTATATCTTTGTTATTTTAAATCATTCACTGTAAAAGTTTTAATGAGTAAAATTTTGTAATGAAAATTTTCAATTTTACCACAAAATTTGGGGGGTATCTGTAACGGGTATAGGCCTAGCCTGTAACCTAAATCAACTTTTACAATTAATAATAAATTCGAGAATAATATAATACAATAAACAATATTTTTCTATTAATAATAAATCTAAATGAATAGGAATCCAAACCGACAATTTAATTGCTTAGTTAATGTTATCATTCTCATATTTGAGAATAATCAAATTTCAATTTATTATGAAGCTTAGTTGTGCATGGTGACATAGCCCGTCACTGACAGTATTGTAACCTCAAACATAAATCTCAAATGGTAAAGCGGCCATATTTAATAAAACTCGATAGTTCCTCATCAACATCAAAGAACAAAGCTAAACACGGCAAAATGCGTGCCACGATTGGCTAACGTAACGATTACTCTCATTGGAGGGTAGCGACCCCGCGGGAACGCAAACTCGTTCTCTGCGCACCGAATTCGAGTGGGTTGTTAGCCAGAAGAAAAAGCTGATCATTTTTCGACCAGAAAAACGGAAAATTTCCGTTTTGAAGGGTATCACTTTTCCCTCTCTGCGCTACTGACGCGGAGTTTGGGAAAGAGAGAGTCTTCTTCCTCGACCTCTTGATGATGTAGTACGTTGTGAAATAGTTTTCAAAATTTTTCAATTATTAATCAGTCTTTTTTCAATGTGATCCAAATTTAAATTTTTCAATTATCTGTGAGGACCGCCGTGTCGCCATCATGGGATTTGGTGAATATGTTTAAGAGTATTTAAACCTTTTTGATCAACATTTTTAACTAATCAGACTCTAAATTTTAACTGCTAGGGAGTAGGGGTATTTTCTAATTAATTATTTCAAGCTAATTGGATTTTGTGTTGTAGGATGTTATTTTAAGCATAGCCATAATTTCATTTCATCAAAATCATGTTTCATTAGTATTAGTTTTTATTCAATAAATCTAAAATTTGTTTCTATCAAAATTTTATTTTCATTTTACCACACATAGCTGCCCTACGCCGCACCCATTGTAAAACGACCCTGTAAAGACAAAGAGTCTAAAGCTAATATATTTTTCACAAAACCTATCTTTTTACTATTTATTATAATGTAACGTATCCGTTACACATCAGAATTTGTAATTTTTACACAAAATATACCAAAATAACGCCTGTGCTTTACTAATCATATTATTAATACTTTTCGTGTGTTTTGTTGTTTGAATAAAGAAATGTTTAAAATAATTAATTTGCTTGCATGATAATTTTTCTAAATATTGATTTGTTTATTGTATTATGCAAAACTAGTTAAAAATAGGCTTAAAATTATATATTTAATGGTTAAATTAATATATACCTGGTAAAACTATGCAGTAATATATGGTTCGCAAAGATATTAAATCAATTACATTTTTTAGGAAAATGTGAAGAAACTATAACATATAACCAGGATGACTATATCGTTATCATAAAATCATATCTTTTGTAAGATGTATGAGAATGAACTGCATGAATGAGTTTTTTGTCAATAAAAATCTGTCTCAATGATTAATTTCGACAAGTTAGTTGTTTCTCTTCACAAGTTATCAACAAATTGAAGTAGTGCTTGTATTATTACAGTTGACTATATTACTTATTTTATCAATATGTAACACTCTTAAAACTTATAGTAGATGAAGGTCATATATTCGAATAGAATAAATGTAGCAGAGCTTGTTCCCGAAAAGCTAAATTTGGGTTCTTAGTCCGAGAATACCGGTGGTCTCTTAGTTCGGGAATCGTGTGGAAGAGGGGTTTCGGTAGGGGTTGTTTGATAGGGGTGATGATGTGCGTATGGGTGCTGGTAGGGAGTGGTTGGTAGTGGTAGGGTTTTGGTGGCAAGGGGGTGATGTGAAGTCAGTAGTGTAATTAAAGAATACTGGCAACTCATTAAAAGACACTAAGCTTCCGGGTCTGATGTGCCGGAAATTATATTAAACTATACGTTTATTAAATAATACGAAACTTTCCCACAGCTCCAATAACTTTGACTCAAGTGTTCAAACTGTAGTGTTCATGTATGTCTAGAAACAAAAATAATTCTAACCATCCATATAAAATTTAAGATTTAAATTTTGTGTAAATTTAGTGATTTTAAAATGGAATTTCTTTTATTCTACCTTATAGACCTTATAGAAGAATTAGATAATCAGTATTTTGCTAGCAGAATGAGTGCTGCCAAGTTATACTTTAGAAATAAATTACAAATTAATCTTCTCCGTTGAGTTTTCTTATTATTTGCTAATAATTTAATTGTATTACATTATATTTTGAGCATTCCAATAAAATGCATACAAAATCACATTTTCTTTTTGGAAACTTATTTATAAAGGCAAACCAATTTTAAAGATGATACCGTAGAGCCTACAAAACTTGAACGCAGTATAGGTACACAAATGTATTACAAACAGTCTAAGATTCTTATGTAGGCTCACTTCGATTATTGTCTAATTGAAGTTTAAGAGTATTCAATATTTGATGTTTATAAAACTCTACCGTCCTTCCTAACACTATATAATTACACTATAAAATAATCTAGTGTGGAAAATCTTAATACTTTTATTTGCCACAAAATAAATAGAATTGTTCACAAAGGTATTAAAGGAAATACTTCTTTCCATTAGCATGTATTTTCATATATAATGGTTCAATATTACATGCCACTAGATAGTATCGTACTACATTCAGTCATATGCACATTTTGAGTAATTCCAATATACAGGGTCTTATGTTGGAGCAGAGTTAAAGTTTTTAATTTATGTGAGTATCTCGTTTAGATGAATGTTTTATAACGTATAAGCCAACCTAACACAATTAATTTCTTTAGTTTATCATAGCCTATTTAAGGTTTGTTATAAAATGTGTTACTGCGTTTTGAAAAAGTAACAAAAAAGTTTGTGTTGGTTCTAAGTCAGTTAATATATTTATAGTATCAAAACTATATACTTTTATAGCATTATTGTTTAAATACTGTATGTATTATAGTCACTGACTGAAAACCTCCATCTTAAAACTGGACTACTCACATAACTTAAATTAATTCTTTTGCACTTTATGACGTAATTCAGTTACATTGTCATTTGTTACCTCGATACTCTTTGAGTGCAGAAATCAATTTTGTTTTTGAATTTTAATACATTGGGAAAGGTGCTTGATCAATATAAATAATATTTTATGCTGATTGATCTATTCCATAGGAATGCCATGCACAGATAAAACAGCCAATTACATTAGTATTTCAATAAAGGGACATTTTGTAACTCACTAATAGAATGAAAATAACCATAAAATATACTGGTATGTTTCGGTTTGATCAAATATAAGTCTGTAGCCTTCATCTATTGTTCTGACACTAGATATGTACATAAAATAATAGACGCTTGTTATAAAAGTAACAACTTGTAGTCTTATTACGGAAATGTTTTTTTATGTTACATAGTTTGCTTAGTCAAAACGGAAATCTATAGAAGGTTCATTGTTTAAATTTAATTTTTGGCAATGGAGAGACTGTGGAGTTAATAAGATGTTTTGAAGATTTGTCATTGTTGAAATTTTATTTATTAAAATTTATGGAAAATATATACAAAATTGTTATTGTAAATATACATGTTTAGTAGAAGGGATTAATTTGTCGGGTTGACAATTGTTTAATAGCGCCCTTATATTTTGTAAGCAACTGATGAACTAGTGTGTTCTAAAATAGACTAGGTTCAGTTTGAAGGCGCTAACATTAATACCATTCCGTTTTTATAATTAGATATATTTTAAAGAACTTCTGCCAAACTTTTCTTTTCAGTTGTATTCTCTGCAATCAAGTTTAGTAATGTTAAATAAGATATAGTTTTTATATTATAATAGAAGATGGGATTTGTAGTGTCGGTATGGCTAAACATATTGAATATAATTATTTTTAACGTGTGTAGTGTGTGCGTGTTTATTACAACAAATAATTAAGCGATGTAAAAATTACATATGGACAGATGACAACTTCATTTCAAACTGTAAACAGCCGATTTGTTACTAAAGAAAATGTAATTTACTAATAAAACGTCTACTAGGACGTAATTATTTAACCTGAAATACATCTATCTACATTAAGTTTGAATGTACTGCAGGGGAAAATATGTATTAGGTATGTTATTCGACCATATATAATTATTAGTAATGATATTTTGTTTTTAAACTGCGTTCGTTAACAATTATCAAAATGATTAGTAGACGTTTAATTTGCCTTATTAATTGACCACCAAAACCTTACTCTTCTTAATTGGGTGTTAGCACTGATTCAGACACTCTGTTATTCTACTAATATAATACTTTTTTTAAATACAGCTTTTTTGTTTAAATAATTTGGCATTGAGGTTTGGGAAAACAACCAGGTACGCAGGCTAAATATTTTAAAATATTTATTTACCCGAATAGTTTTTTCATGGTTAGATTAGACCATGTTTAGAAGCAAAAAACATTAGCACTGAAAATTTAGCATAAAATGTTTGCTTACTAAATTAGAATCAGAAAATAATACAAATATCAATCAATAATTAATTTTAGGTATGCAAGGTAGCCAATAAAAATGGATTATAAAAAATAATGAGGAGAGGTTCCAGAAGGACTTTATTTACAGAAGTCAATACTTTACGAGATATTCAATACCTCTAAATAGATATGTATTTCTTGAACAATCTTAGTTATAAAACTGCGTTGTTGGGCGATTGTGAACTAATATCTCTTAAGTTATTCATACTATAAAAAATCATGTCCCTATCTTCAATGGTTCTTTGGGGTTTATTATAAGATGGCACTGCGTATAAATTCTGTTTTAAATATTTAAAACTCTTTGTAGAATGGCTAGCAATATGTTTCCATTTTTTTCAGAAAAGTATCTTCAAGTGCTGTAAACAAAATTTTGTTTGGATATAAAAATGTATTTCAACCGAAAATCGATTGCACCACTATTGCCATAATTCTTCGAGGAAAATTAAACATATTTTGGTTTTTGTAAAACCTACAACGTTTTTCCCTCGGCTAAAAATCACATGGCAATAAATGGTAATAGGTAGTTGGGATGGTGGCCATTTACTTTTCGAATTCAACAAGCGTAAAACTAACTATTAAACTATTGTCTTTGTTTTGAGGACTGTCTGACTGTAAAGAACCTATCGTCAGTTGGTCGAAGACGTTTCACCAAATTGCTTCGAGATCCTATCAGTCCTTTCAACCGTTACCTCAAGATTGCAGTGCTGTTGAACCAGTTTCCCGCAATCCATGAAAGGTCAGTGTAAAGACAGGATGATGAGGCAATCCTCTATCTGGAAAACGAGCTGCTCACCCTGCGCGGGCATCTAGAGCGATGCCGCAGCATAATCTGGAAACATATGAGACGTTTTCGAAATTCCAGAGTTACAATGCTTGTAGTGTCTATGTGCCACTGTTGCGTGTAATTAAGTACTTACAAAATAACTTAAGATATTACCGGAAGAAGATCAGAAAACGCTTTAGTAAACGCAACGTTGAATACAAAGCAGTAAGCGTATGAATGACGACAAGATTTTAATGACGTTAAAGTGTTATCATATATGACATACTAATCATTAGATTATTCCGGTGGAACTTATTAAACTCCAAACAGTTGTAATTTGTTATTTGTTACATAATGTATTACATCTGTTAGCACAAATATTTTTATTATTACCTAAAATCTTCATTTTATTCATCGTAATCCATTATATATGGAGTAGAATATTTTGTATAGTTTTATAGATGATTCGATACAGTGTTAAAAATATTTTCTGTAATATCTCAATAGTTTGTGTAATACGTTCTTTACAAGTCAGTACACGTGTTAATATTTTCATATGCTATTTTTTTTTATTTGTATCGATTTGGAAATAATACGAATTTTTAAATTGAAGGTCTTTTTTCATACTCTAACAAGTAGAAATCATACAATAGTACCTCAGTGTTTGCATTATAGAAAATAATAAGCTGGACAGAAAATGTTATGTATATTAATTTCCTGACAACCTACTTATGAACTGACAAGTATGTTATTCCTACGCAAATTACATTGCAATATCCAGTCGCTCCTCATAAGGCATTATGGTCCGGCCACACATGGTGGGTATGTAGACTATTATCACATGAGCTGTTACGATCTGCTATCCTAGCTGTAAACGCTGTTTTAGTGGCCTCACTATCACTGTCACTATGACGGCCTTGTAATCAGTGATTACAGTGATCCCACCGCAAACTGCACTCTAACTCAGGTAAGTGGTCGCAATGAACGCCTAGATAACATCTTAGACACAGCAGTGCCGTACCCCACACAGAGATGTTGTGCAAGGGGAACTTATTGTTTTTATGATTGGTCGAGAAGCGGTACGGTACTGTTAGAAGTGGTTTATGGGGACCTCAGGTCGTCATCATGTAGGTATACTATGCATCTTACATTTTATATCACGATGACTAATTTGTATTGAGAGTAGCAAAGAGTAGTTCCTTCCGAATACATTAAAACTGTTCGTGAGAAACTGGACTTGTTTGCAAGTCAGATTATACATTTTTTAAAAGCTGTCCAAATATTTAAGCAGCGGTTCTATCAGACACTGCTGATGTATACTGTGTTTGTACATATGTTTCTTATAGTGGATAAAGTAATAATGCAGTGTCAACACTCACAGAAGGGCGCTGGTGAGTGGAACTGGCGCCCACTAATAAACCCAGGCACTGCTGACTCTTCGGTCGCTTTCCGCAAGATAATATCTACTCCTCAAAAGAGAACTTCTACGATTTGTTCAATTAAGCTGGACAATAAAGATACCTATCTCCTCCTTTCTTTGATTTCAACATCTCTTCTATTTTGCAGACACCGATTCAAGGATGCCGCACAATATCATTTTTGAAATGTCCATGGTAATCACAAACTCGCTTTATTCATCTTTTCACTTTCTATAGGAGAAGCAAGTGTGGATGGTATTGTAGTGCCCTGAGCTCCAAGGAACCCGAAATTTGAAATCTGTCTACGTAAACCCAGAAAATCCCATAGTCACCGTAAAACCGAGTCAGGTAAACTTCTACCTCCCCACGTCAATCCACTCTTAAGGTCTCCAAGAAGCCTGGTAGTCTACCAATATTTTGTGACCCGCTGATGTTCCTGTAAGTAATCTGTCGTACTTATGGAAGAAACAGTTTGTACGAATACACTCACAACCACGAGAACTTCTGCTAGTCATTTTCCAGTCAGCACTAGTTATCCGTAGAATTCTCTATAGTACTGTCGACATCATGTACTTTTATCATTTCACCGTGAATAATAATAAGCTACCACTTGCTTATAACAGATTTCCTACATGATTTCATCCGACAGTTTAAAGAGGTAGTGAATGCGTCATTACATCTAAGGTTATGGCTCTACATTTTTCTATTCTATTCGTTCCTGGATAGCAGTGTCGATCTTCAATTTTATTCAGCTTCTACGTCACCAAAGATTTACTCAACGAATCAAAGCTACACTCGTCATGACTAGACCACCATTGTTTCTTGATGAGAGTTTTCGTGCAGCGGTAACCTTGGTATATCTCACGAAGAAGCTCCTTTCAGGCATTCCCTTGGGCATTACCCTTAGTATGCAAAATTCCATAGATCGGGTTTTGGGATCGAGCTCTAAACTGCACCTGATGTGTATGCCACAAATCCCTGAGGTACCTGTGAGCCAGAATGTCAGCTTACTTGACTAAATTTAAAATGATTCGTACGTTCGCAGTGGCTAGCATGACGACTCCCTCGCTTTCTTCTCCGATGGTAGGCTACTTACCATCCACTACCACCCCAGTTGTAGAATAGCCGACTCAAAGATCATGTCAGTCTAAGAGTCTGCCATTAGACCGACACATAGCGCGAGTTTTGTATTCTACAGTCGAAAGTGAATTTCCCTTCAGATACGGTTAGTGTTTTGGGATTTCCATACCTTTTATATGAGAACCTTCCATTCAGTGTTAATGTTACGTTCAGTTAAGGAATCGTTAAAAATATTCAACAGAAACTGTGATCACGCCGCTACTTTAATATTTTCACTGGAACAATGTTGGGTATGTCTGTAAGGTGTGGCGCATCCGTCAGAGAGCTCCACCTCTATGGACAGCGAAAGGAATCCGCCCGAGGTCCATTGCAACGTGCTGTATGATCATAAACCAGGTATTCACCCGGCTGTTCAGGACAGGAAAATTCACATTTGTGTCTAGCGACTGGGCAATAAACTACTACAACGAAGTAATGAAGGACCCGACACAACGTAATGTAACAAAAGTCAAACTGTCTGAAATTCTGGGCCATTACGAGTGCCTTCTGTCCAATGCCCGCAACACCAACTTTTCGCTGTACTGCGTGAATACCAGTTAGGCACACAGCTCTTAACGTTTTAGTGGAGGTTTTACCGCCTTACCCTTTCGACCTTGATTTTCAAATACATGCATTCCCTAGATCAAGAGGAACCTATGTACCAATTAAAATATGTAGCTGTGAACTTGTCAGTGATAGCTTCTAGGTTCAGTGATCCGCAGTCAACAGATCGTCTTCGCTCAGGTTGAAGACGTGCCCCCTTTCAGACCGAGAGAGGCGTCAGTAGACCTCGCGCCCCTTGGGTCGTAACATGGGCTCTTATGGAGTTATTTTAACATGGGCTCTTATGGCGATATTTTAGCATTGTCTCTTATGGGAGATACATTTCGGTGTTTCCTAACCACAGACTTCCTGTTTTCCGACGACTTATCTTAACCTAGACTTCCTGTTTGTCACACACCTCTTTATCTCTGACTTTCTGTACTGCTTAACCACCCGTCCTCAGGTCCCGTATCAACGCCTACTGACACTCACCTTTTTGAGTACCTGATAGTCTTAACACCCGCGCCCGCGTATCTGATGGCTCATACATGAGTCCGACACAGTCCTACTGCCTCCCGTACTCCGAGCCAAGCGTAACGCCCATACTCGGATTTTGTTCGCCTAACCTTTAAGGGCCATGCACGACACATAAGTCTTCCGTCGCCCATCTTTTCGAGTACCGGAGCGCATGAAAACCCGCACCCACATTTCTAACGGCCCCTGCCCAAACATTTCGAATGCCTCCAATACTTAGGGCTCTTAACCACATATATTGCCCATACTATGATTTCTAACACTCCACTCCAGGACCTAGCCACCCATCTATACCCCCGTCTCTTGCAGACCCACACATGAACAGTCCCTCACAGGGTTCCAATTTATACCCAAATCGGTACTCTGACCGCCTACCTTTTATCGGATGAATGATGAACTTTTATCCGTGTGCTCGCACCCTGCTGAGACTCTACACTTTTCGACTGCCTCCAGTACTCCTAGCCGAGCGTATCGCTCATACCCGGATTTTGAACATTTTACAGTCCAATGTACCACATAGGCCTGCAATCGCCCGTCTCCTGGACATGCTAAGACCTGCACCTGCATTTCTAATGGTCGCTACAGAAACCTCACACTACCCTATTACCTCTCATACCTCGGCTCTTAACCACGGATATTGCACATACTATGATTTCTAACTCCCCAACCTTTACGTGTGTATACACCTTTAGAATCGAATAGAACTGTTTTTAAATTCCACAAAATCAATGGAATGCAAGTCTAGGTTTAATACTACAGACTATTAAGACTTTGACTTAGATTTTTTAACGTTAAGTAATGTAAGCTAGGTCCAGTTCGTTATTTCCTTTCTTCCGTAAAGTATGATCGAAATTTGGATCGAAAGTCCCTTTGTTTCCTGAAATGTTCAACCTGGCCTATAATTATAATATATGTATTATGAATAATTTATATTAGTCAATACATATATATATATATATATATATATATATATATATATATATATAATATCGTAACGTACTAATATAATCTGTTTTTGAGGTGATAATATCAATAGTGGTCAATCGTTTGGTATTACCGGAGAAACGTGCGAAAGGGGTGAAGTAGGTGTGTGCGGGGGACACAATCTGGCCCAGGGGGGGGCGACGTGGCCGCGGCACTGTCTCTAAGGGAACTGTCAAAATCAGTGGCTTGTTGGTATGGCGTTGCATCATTATTTGTTTTGGTTATACCGCACTGTAGTTACGTTGAACGTGCCAAAGATTTGTTATTTTTGTGTATACCAATATGATATAGTAATTCTAAAGTTTTTTCCTGAGGGACAGAGACGATTATCCCCAGACTAACTTATATTTGTATCATCAGAATCTGAGACTTTTGTAGAAGCCGATCAGATTTGAGGGTGGGCTCATGTTCTCTGATGCCCTTGGGCCAGATGAAATATAACTAGGAATCTTTTCCGAATTTTATTTTATTTTATTATTTTTAGATATGGCAGGACAGTTTAGCCAAATGTGCTCCGTTGATTCCTCCTCTTCTCTGCAGATTTAAAAATATTGTTCGTACATATAAGATTTAAGAAACTTTATTCTATAGTAACAGAAACAAAAGTGGGTTGTATGTGCGTAACAATTTGAAATGTATGTGAAATTAAGATATACATTTGGTTTTCATTATAAATTAATATCTAGTAATAAAAATAAGTATACTAATCGTGAGTCTACTACAAGTTACTTATTTTCTGAACAGTTACAGTTATTTAATTTATTCCTATGAAAATATGTCCACTTTAAGAAATTGTTTTATAAATTTTGTACATTTTCCATGTAGGCTTTGATAAGCCTGAGTGAGCAATATTACTCTCGGGCAGCCATTTTACCATTTCGGCCTTTATATTTGATGTTAATACAGGATCGTCTGGTTTGTTGCGATAGGGGGCGTTATCTATCACAACACAATTATCTTTCAGATGTAGTGTTCGCCCATTATTCATAACTGTCGTAGTTCATTTCATTGTGGTAGTTTCCTGACTTCCTTCCTGATTTGAACGTAAATAGAGCATTATTCATCTACCCCACCTGAATGTACAGTTATAAGGCGTTGACTTATACTTAAACGTGTCTTCAGCCCCAAAGTACTACCACAAGTCCAACCAAACATTTGTTTGGTGTGTATGGGAATGAACATATGTTTCATCCATGTACGCTATCGGCCTTGTATCACTTCTGTATTCAGCTAATACTTTAAAAAAAATGTTATACGCAATTTACGAGTATCAAACGGTCAGTTAAAATGTTTCTGTTATTGGTAAATTTCTTCTAGTAAAATCCTACATTAAGTAAAATTGTTATTAATGCTCACTTACTTACTTTTAAAGCATGTCTCTTAACACAATAAATAAGGATATCAATGTAGCCCGTTATTCATGCTGTAAATGGAAATCATTTATTGTCCTCCAAACTAAACTCAAATTAAAATGGTTGAGATCACTTTTAATATGTTTACGTTTCCTTACTTTGTTGGCATAACTTAGAAGTGCCAATTGTACGTATTTGTTTTATATCCTTTAGATACGTCTTAGCGTGCTTTATGAAATTCCAGTTGCCTGTATTAACATCATACTTTATAAAACAAACCAGACGATCCTGTATTAACATCAAATATAAAGGCCGAAATGGTAAAATGGCTGCCCGAGAGTAATATTGCTCACTCAGGCTTATCAAAGCCTACAAGCCTACATGGAAAATGTACAAAATTACTTCACGTGTTTGTATCTGTATAACCTTTCAACCTCCTATTTTTCTCTTTATATTAACGTCCATAACAACTTATTCATAAAAACGTTATGAGCACAAAACAACGAAAATAGTGAACACAGAAACGGCGTTACTACACGTGGGTTTGCAAAATATAATGTTTTTAGGATGGCGCGTCTACAATGTTGTACACCAGACACAGCACGGCAACTGACTGAGAAGCCACATTCCCCCACCACGTTTTCGACTCCTTGCCTCCTGCGCATCTCGAGGCCACCGGGCATACCTGACGCACAGTATATTGCATGAAACTTGTATAATATGTATGCAATATGCATACTTGTATATTGCACGAATACTGTGATGTGTACAATACTGTTTTTGTAGATATTCAATACCATGTTACTTGAACTGCTGCTGCAGTTGTATTGGTAGTTATTCCCATGTTTTGCAGTATACCTCAACCTAAATTCGGCATTGTAGTAGAGAATTTCAGTCTGAATAATGGACAAGTAAATCATAAGCAATTATAGATCTGCTATCTCAACTATATTCACCGCTACAATGTATTTTCCGTCCGCCATTCAAGGTAGAAAAACTCCAAACGTTTTTATAGACGGTTTTTGCCTTCTCCTTTACATAATTGGACTGGAGTAAATCAACTATTATCCTATTTACCGGCAGATATAGCGGTGATCTGAGTTGTGGACCAACAGGCGATAAATACCGCGGAGTCTGCGAACCTGGCACCTGCGGCTACAGATCTCATTATGGCTCTTTAATTAGCTGGTACTGGCGAGCTGATCGATGTCTTAATTTGGGCGAAACTGCGACACACACACTAGCACGCGCGCGCGCACACACACACTCACGGCTCTAACGGATGACTGACACTGTAATGGTCCATAACCGCACCCCATTTTCACTAATAAAGGCGTAGAACTGCTCCAGGTATGTTTTAATTTCATTGCTGCTCGTTACTTCTGCCAGTTTCCGCTTTGTCATTCTCCTACACCGACAATTGGCACTGCTTTCCTCCGGATATTGTTGTTCCCGCAATTATTGCAACCGGGACCGCCTTGTCCAATCCCAGCGCACGGTTTCATCAGTTGCTTACTAAAGAGTGAGGAATGCGGTGGCGAGTTTTATTCTGTAATACCTATTGTTCTGTAATAAGAAGTAGGAAGAGCTGTGTAAATTTATATGGGGAAACATAGGATTTACACAAGCTTGGTGACGAAACTGCTACAAAGATGTTCTCTGGCATAAAGAATACAGTTAAAGTAGCAAATCAGTTGTGTACAGAAAACAATGTTGCAACTGAAAGACATAGCAATATATATATATATATATATATATATATATATATATATATATATATATATCTATATATATATATATCTTACCAATTTTATAAAAAGGGTAGTATATTATTTTATTTACTAAATGGAAATTAACATGAAGACTCAGTGCACGTCTATAGTCAAAGTCCTACGTCCTCAATATCAACTTATCTATGCATATGTTTATATTGCAATATTTGCGATGGCTTCTATGGATGTGTTGTGTAAATACAGAATGTACACAAAATGAGAAATTTGGTACATAACACAACGTCTCTCAGGGTTTTGAGGTACAGTAGTCTACATGCTGCTAGGAAAATTGAGTTCCTATGCTAAACGAAAAGTTCGAAACAAACTATTTCATAGGAGAGATCCTTTTTCACATTTTGTTTATAATCCACATAAATGATATATTTTAATCGATATTTAACTATCAATAATGTCAATTAAGAAGTAGCTACAAATTAATCGTACAGGAAAAAACAATTTAATTTAATATTTTTGCAAAAATTAATTGAAGGTTGTTTATATGAATCAACTGTTTTACATTAGCTAAAGTTTTGAATTATTTGTCACCATGTGATTGAACCAGTAATTAAATCTTATTGCATTAAAGAATAGTTTTTGATTGGTTACGCACGTGCATGTTTAATGTGTACAATTATAGTAAAACAGTGTTTTAATTATTTAAAAAACAATTTGTAACGGTCTTATGAAACTAGAGAAAACAAGCCATCATGTAATTACCTCTATTTATTTGTGTATAGATCATAATGAATGAAAATACTCGGGAAGAAATTATCGGAGTACTTATTAAAAAATGACTTTTAGAACCACCGAGGCTGTAAATAATGATAACGGTAATTATTGTTTTGTTAAGGTTTATAAGTAGGTTAATCGCATTTTATAGCAACTATTTTATTCGTTCATATCAGTGGTAAGAAGTTTCTGGTATTGCTGCAATTCATAACCATACACGATCCTAGCGCATCTTCTCCTGCTGCTATAAGGCCCAGTGACGAGGTCAAGTAAATGTCTGAACAGTTGGGATACTTCGTCTGTGCAAGCAAATCCTCTCAACAGCAGCGTGTATAATTACAAAATCTCCGGGGAACCAATTAGATTAGACAAACATAAACCATGAAAGATCCCTCCCAACCAATCTGGTGCTGGGGAGGGGGCGGGAAATATATCAGGAAAATAATTGAATAGATGGCGATAACTCGTAGATCAAAGCCCATTATGATTGGGTATTGTGGGATCTGCTGATGATACACGGATAGTAGAGTCAATTAGCACGCGAGAGGTTAAACGGGTTAATAGAGATAATGCGGTTGTGATATCTCCGGCTTATATACTGATCCGATACAGTTTTAATCAAGTTATAATTCTATGGCTATCTTAGATGTCGGACAAGGACGGATCTGGAATTAGTATTTTATTTATTGAGAAAATATGTAAATGCTATTGCCATTTCAGATTGTAATATGGAACAAGCTCATTCTGGTACTAATAACAAACATTAAAAGGCAAAGAATAGTGTCTTAACCAATATAATTTATGATAATTGAGCAGATATAAATACTTTTTAGTTATAATGAGGATCTATCTGCAAACATTGTATATTCTTAATAAGAAATAAATAAAAATTAAGATCCCAAATCAATATATACACAAGGTGGAGTACATACACCCCGCGTAACAAGTGTATGGATGAAAAAATGCATAGCTACATGTGTTACTTTGTTACATTTACAAATGTTATTTGATTTTACAAAGTCTGTTTACAAAAGTATTAATTCTCGTTGCCCATTATTATTTAGGTTGCCCATAAGATCGATGTAAAAATGTTTACTAACGCTTAACCAAAAACTATGGAGTGCAACTCACCATCATCGAACTCAATGTTTCTTATACAGAAATAAAGCTTCATGCAAAAAGTTTAAATCAGTTCGTCTTCGATATCATACATGCAGACACACAGAGACACAGAAATGAAATTTACAGGCTTCGCTAATTCTCAGTAAAAAATAGATTAAAAGGTTTCGTCGCATGGTACTGTTTTCGTCATAACAATTCTCACAACCTTTAACAATTATAATAACAATATTATTTTCGTAAAGATATGTAAATATAATTCTCAAATGTTTATAACTCGTATAATATTTTGCCTGGGTGTACGGGATATGTGCCTTATTTAACCCGGTAGTCTCAATTAAATTTTAATTTGGTATTAACATGGTATGTTTTATTACATAACAATTTGAATAATAAAATTCCGTCCAGAAACACGGAGGCCGTGTGTTACCTCATGACCGACGTTAATGAGGCATTATTATTAATATGCACTGTGTTATGTGTAATCTATTCAACTACTGTCAGTCCAAGTACACTCCTCGTCCTCAAAGATTACAATACAAGACCCAAGGATGACTACCCTCTATAATCGATGCTAATGCGGTCCCTGACCGGACCCAACAGTCTCGTCTAGTCAAACACGTTGAAGGGCTCAACATTAAAATCCAATCAAGTAATCAATCGATCAATCAGGTGCTCGTCATGCCACTCACGACCCGTCATCGCGGCACAACAGAGGAGTGGAGAGTCGGCCGCTAGTTGAGATTCCCGCCCAGCTCACAGCGCTGTCACAAGTGTGACTACCAAGAGACGGGTCGAGCGATACATTTCCTTGAGTAATTATTAAAAGTTAAATAATCTATTTATACCCCTGTTATTGCCTGAGCGTTAGCGAAGTCAAGGGGTAGAAAATTCCATTTCTGACTATCTGTATATCGGCACGATATCTAGAGAATAAAATGACCTATTAACTTGCAAGAATCCTCATTTCTATATTGACAACATCGAGTTCGAAGATGGCGTATGTCATTCCATTGGATGTGTTAAGCGTTAAAAAATATTTTTACATTGGTATCCATGATGGCAATAAGGAAACGCTATAAAAATAAATTTCTAAACAAACTGAGTGAGACGTTTGGTGAAGACATAGACATGGCTAGTCTCTACAGAAACAAGAAGGAGTTATATTCAGGTGCATGTCACTATAGGCACCACTATAGCGAAAATTACGTGTAGATCCTCGAACAACGCGAGCGTGTTCGTGTGTAAACAGATTTGTCTATGGTGTCTACCTGTGTCTGTATATATGTGTGTCTGTCACAATAACTAAACACTCTTAAAATAAACATTTTAACTTTAATTTAGCTGTAACTTAAAATTGATTTCCCACATAAAGACGTACATTAGTTAGTTAGTTATAGCTTGCAATTTATCATATATATTATAGATTTGATATGTTTTGATCCAATTATGTTTAGGCCTACACGCAGTATTTAAAAAATTGTACGCGATTTGGTTTTATGTATTCGGAAGTGCCCTCCTTCCTCTCAACTAAGTCAAAGTAATGTAAATAATATCTAAGTTATGTATTTAATGGATCCAGATGTTTCATTTTTGCGTGTTTTAATATATAAAATTTGAAGTGCCTTGACTCTCTGCTTAGAATCTATATTGGTATTTTTCAACCAGTTCACTTTTCTATTTAGACTTTGTACTCAGATTACGCAGAGCCATTCTTACAGGACACGCACACTCTTTCTTGAAGACACATACACACTCTTTCTTCTCAGGTCATACAATCTCATTCTTGGAGACTACACATAGTTTAAACATACTCATTTTAGAAGAAGACATACGCAAACTGACAGATGTACAAACGTGCAGACAAACAAACAAGTATATAGACAGGAAGGCAGGCAAACAAGCAGGCAGATGGACAGACATATAAGCAGACAGACAGGCAGGGAAATGGAGAGAAATACAAAAAAGTAAACACAGGCAGGAAGGCAGATGGGCAGACAGACATACAGGCACAGTAAAGCATTCGTATGGACAGAAATGCACAGGCAGGCTTGCAGGAAACATGCAAGCGCGCGCGCGCGCGCGCGCACACACACACACACACACACACACACACACACACACACACACACACACACACACACACACACACACACACACACACACACGGGCACGCTCGCGCCGTCGAAGGGAACAAGTTCGTTTTGGTGGTGTTTATAGTAGTCATAGCGATTCATGGGAGTTGACTGAGTTCATTGAAACTTGTCTCTCAGTAGGGCTTAACTGGTGGAGGATGTAAAAATGTCTTAAATGTGCATAGTTGTTTGTCTGTGTGGCTGTCTGTAGGTCAACACCTATATACTATACAATTAGCATGCAACTTCAGTGAAACATATTCATCACGTGGAGTTGCGTACTCCTACCTTATATTTTGGAAACCAGTGATTATACTACTACTCTACTAAATCTTCTCTCCGACACTACCAACTGTTTGTTGACAGAATTCTCGGGTTGGGTTCAGAGTGTTACATCAGTGAACAGCAAACCGGTTAAAGGTTGTGACCAAACCGTTTCTAATCTAAATATTAATGAGTGGTTACTCCTCGACTGCCGGTTATTAATTTCCGTTACTCCGACAAGTCTCAGTCTCGCTGACACTTTGATTTAAATGGCAACCGACACGATCTATCAAGAGCACTGGCTGAATCCTTGATTGATGGTGGCTATGATGACCTGATGATAGAAGATTAGAAGCGCCTCAAGGGCTTGGGTTGCGGTTGCTCGCTTACTTTGTTTTCAGATGGTATTGGAATTGCAAATAATGATGAGTTATTTTCGAAACTGTTTTTAAGCACAGATCTCATGAAATTCATATTTTAATCTTCCTTATGCGATATTACGTCATTGCCAAAAGTGATCAGTCACAAGTAATTACTGGTAAGTAATTACACAAGTTATATTATTTACTCCTTTGAAATTAAGAATAGATGTATTACTTTTGTTGGCAATAATACTGATCTCATAGAAATTGGTATAAGAACAAATACAGGCTGAAGAACAAAACAAAGAACAAAGTACAAGCAGCCAAAAAACTTTTAATATTATAAAAATGGTTCTGACTGACCGTCTAGGGTTTGTTTAATCTCCTCTTTACCAGTAAGTATATCATCAGTATTGCAATGAATTCACAATACCATATATAAGACTCAACTCACATCCTTGCAGCAAACAAGCACGTTTAGTATTTATAATGTGTTTAAAATATACGAAGTGTGTTATAAAATACTGTACTGAATATCCAAAATCTTGTCATTTAAAACTAAAAAATTTTATACCAAATTTAGAGTAAGATATGTCCTAATAATTACATTAATCTTATAGTAATATATAGGGGCTCGAACGGTAGGGCATTACATATAAATACAAAAAGCAAGAGTAACTTGCATGGTTTAACTCACGGTTGAAAGTTTGGGCATACCACGCATTTAGTCAAAATGCACAATTAGGAAAATTTAAATACTAACAGTATTAAAACCACGAACAAGCCCACCAACACGTCATTAGATATAAATACCGAAAGAGTTTGAAGTTAAAGTAAAATTAAAACGTACGTTAAAATCGTATTGCACTTGGCCTTATCTGCTACTTTATGTATTTTTGTGTGTTACCGTTTGTTTTCTATATTGTTATTATTACTTATGATGATGGGTTTTACAGAAATAATATTATTGTAATATACAAATTCTTCATTATAAACGAGTATCTGTGTCCTCGATCGTTTGTCTCCAATTTTTGAACAGCCACCAAATGAGTATGTACATTATACCAATATTAGTATGAATATTAGCATACACGATGAAAACACAACATTGAAAAGTGTATCATAACATCTGCAATAGGAACAAAATGGCGACTACCTAATTGACTTTTTATTACATTACATATTTTAATAACTATTGTTTCTGCTCTATAGTGCGATATAAATTTCACAAGCCATTGATTCTATAATAAAACGATAGTTCATTGGAAAATTAATATTAAAAAAAAAATTATGATTTACATCCAAATTAGTGAAATTTCCCTCATATAAGTGTGAAATTTCCCTCTTGTTACTCTGTACGATAAAATGATAACTAATTAAAGAGACCAAACGCTGTATGGAAGGAATATTATTAATTATGTTAACTAACATTGCATTGGAAGTTTATAAAAATGTCGTTAAATGCCAGTGAATTATGACTGTAAACAGAAAATTAAACCGGATTTGGACGATGGAACGCCGTCAATGTTTTATTGCAGTTTGCTAAAGTCCGTGACGGTTCCGCCGAATACTGACTGTGGATTCTGGCGACTTGTTCATCCAATTACAATGATTAACTTTATGGAAGTAGCAGACCGCGACCAATCAACGTAAGCCGCGGGCAGGTGCTTTCTTGTCTAACAGGTCATAAAAAGTGCACTTTATGTCTTAGTTCTTATTTCTAATTTATTATATCTTTAGGATATTTACGCCAATAAGAGTGAGCTGAGAATATAGAGATATACCATTTCTCTGAATTGTAATACATTTGCTTAATAATTCAGAGATTAAACTGATGAGTGATCTAGTTGCATTTAAATAAGTTTTTTTATTAGTGCATGGAAACAATCTTACATGACCAGTTGACTTTGGACAGTTCGCAGACGCGGGATAATCAATAACGTATTAAAACAAGAAATCAATGTTAGTTTGTTTGTAAGCAATGCAATTCTAAATCAGATAAGCGGCTTTTTAAATTCAAACCAAACAACAAAGTACAAAGATGTTTTGAAAGACTGTGGAGGCCAATATACAAAATAAAAACTTTGAAATTTGTTTATTTTTACAATAAATGTGTATTTCCTTTCTGTGGTAAGAATACATCATGTAATAATTTATAATTCGACATAATGTCAAACATGATTTCAGAATCTGATCTATGTTATAAGTCGGAACTGAATGCCTTCACGCTTAAGTCGGCAGCTTGTGCTATTTATTGATACTTAATATGCAGGTATACCATTACTTGTAATAAAGAGAATAAAACTATGCTATAAATTAGGAACAAGGATAATATTCGTAGATATGTTAATGTTTTGTTTCCTATACAATTAGAGCAACCTATCCTTCATTTCATACAGTTCCATTTGTGTTTCAGGATTTTATTATGTGGATTGGTCTAGGTGGTATCGAAGATGGAGACTTGAGTTAGCCCCGCGTTCTTAACTACTTTGATACGTTCTCTGATACTTTTTGTTATTTTGTGTTCCATTTTCATTAGCACATAACATATCTGATCTGTAACAAATTATTGCGGCACAAACCGTCCGGGTAATCGATCAGGACATTCTTATTAAGGACGAGGAAGGGCTTGATTTCAAGCCTGATATGCGTCTTGTCATATGGAGAGACAACATTGGACATTAGTGTTGGCAACTGGCCGGCAATTTAGTGTTTACTCATTATATATGTAGTTCATTTTAAATGTCAAAGGCTTTCATTATAAACGTTATAATTATGTGAGATGTCTCATTTTAAAGATATAATTAAAAGGCATCCGGATGATATTTTCTCTTTAATATTGTTATGGATTATACATAAAAGAAATATCAAACCATCTCTTCAATATTTAAAAAGTATGAGCTCCACAAGATAAACTAAAAATCATTTTGATGTTTAACGACAAATAATCATATCTTTAAACTGACACATCATCTTCCTATAATTTAACGACCAAGAATACGGAGTAACAGGGTTTGCAGTATAACATTGCTCTTTCAGGGAAAAACTTCTGGTAGTTTTATCACAGCTGGCTCTTAAAACTTGTATATTATCCACGTTTTCAATTGAAAATTAAATAAGAGCACATTTGCTTGAACTTTATTACTTCAGAACCGTAAATATCATTTAGGTGAGACTGGCCCCGTACAGACATACTGCGCTGCTGAATATTGCACTTTCGTATGGACAAACATCGTAAATATCAGATACGTCATTTCGTGTCCCACAGTGGGGTGAATGATCAGAAAACAAAGTGGTTTTAAGGTTTAAGATTTCAATTTTACAATCAAAACGTTAAAATTAAAATAAGGGGCTCAATATAGAGGCTTCAACTTTGAAAAAACGAAGGTGTTCGATTTGATCTATTCGTTGTTTGGGTATTATTAATTGCATTATTAGTTGTTGCTAAAGTATAAAAGTATTACTAATATGAAAACTGCTAAAAAGAAATAATAATAAATTTCTTACATTAAATACTATTTTTGATAATTAGATTTAAAAAATAAAAAAGCTTTAAAAAGAATATGGCTAGCAGACAAGGGTCAGGGAAACGGACCAAAAAATAATTTATATTGCGGTTTGGAATATGCAGGACAAAAATAGCCTAATAAGGCAGTTTTTAATAGACTATAATTTTATTACAAATGTCAGATATTTAGGTCAGCTGCTCCACTGTGCATAGATATAAAGTTTGGGTAATGCGACTAAGCTTTGGTTAGATTAGTCTAACAGTTTCGGAATCGCATCACTTTAGAATAAATTTTGTGAAGACTGGATTTTTTACAGTGCCATTACTCCACAAAACATATAGGCAGTACAGTTAACAACCTGTAAATTTTAAAAGGAAGAAACTGAAAATAAGAATGAAATTTTTATAATACGTATGTGAGTTACGACTTAATGAAACGGCATGTTATGGATGAATGTCACTTTAAGTGACATTTTGAAATGAAATATGACTTTTAAACCAGTTTAAATGAAATACTACATAATGAATGATATTTATGTAAAAATGTCATTTATTGACTTTCAGCATTTTTCTTAATTTCATAGTAACCTAATCATAACTTCGACTCCTTGTGAAATGATAAAAATAAACATTAACTCAACCGAGAACCGACAGAATGGTCTTAACTAAAGAAAAACTTTACACGACCATAAAAATCTGTCTTTCATCTGAATATTGATAGTAGTTGAAATGTTTTATAAATATAAACTTAAAGCTTAGTATAACGATTACATTTATCACTTGTTTTGTATTTTTAAAAATCCGCGAAACGAGTTTTTCTCGAAGGGAATAATAGTCTTTAACTAATAGCGTCCAGTTATGTTAACTGGCAAAAACCAGTTGATATTGGGGACAAGTAGAAGATGAGCCTGATGTGCTGGGGGAAAGTACAAAAGTGTATCCCATTGGCAATAAGTATTCTTTATGGTTCTAATTTCCGGGAAATCAAACTTAATTCTAGTCAGAGATCTATTTATTGCCTAATACAACTGGTCCTTCATTTAAGAACATTCTGTCGTGGTTTAATGTTATATTATTGTGGCTGTGCAATTAAGCTATCTCGAAAATGGGTGCTGGTGCCCTGTAGTATAATATTTTAACGTTATAAAATTATAAAAGCTGTTTATGAAAATGGAGTGCCAAAGGCCGATCTATTGGTGTCGGCAACTCGAAGTGTGACGAATCTATGACGAGTGAGATCGTTACAGATGATAGTGCTGCAACAACACTTCCACTATTCCGTTCATAATAGAAGCCTAGAGGACTTGTCTGTCAGATGGGGCTATCTATCCACTCTTATCAAAAACACTTTATCTCATTACATGCTCACCTAGAAATATAATTTTCTTCTAAACAAGTCGATGTAACACAAAGCAGGTTTCTGAATACTGTGACGGTTAATTGACAAGTTTCTTGTATAAAAATTAATATAACACGTGCGAATATTTAAGTATACTCATATATGGTTTTCAAAATAACGTAGAGGTAAAGCTAACCAAGAAGTTAAAGGTTAGACTCCAGGAGAAGTCAATTACATTGAAGGCGCATGGATTTGGCCCGAAAGGTAATATAATCATTTATAAATAACTTTAGCATAAAAAAATACTTAAAAAATAAAATAGTATTATTTAAATGCTATGATGTATATGGGAAACTTACATACATCATATTGATATTTAAAATTCTTGCTTTATATACTACTATATGACTGAATGTAACAATCAAGGTTAAATAGTAAGTTTGACACAGCATTAGCACTGAATATACCACCATGTTCTTGTAGCTGCAGTGGACTGTTACGGGTTGTATTACTCAATATTAAACTAGTTATAAGAATAATACTTTATTTTGGAAACCCCAATAAAAGCGGTAATTGTGAGCATCAAAATAAATTTCGGCCTCGGGTTTAGATTTACCTTTCGCCTCAACATATAACATTTCTCTCATTCTGATGAGTATCAATAGTACATCATGATCAGACATTTACTTAGCAGTCCGATTGATTCAAGCAATAGTGTTTATGAATCCTCAGTTACTGTAGTGGATTCTAAGGAACTCGCAGATATAATAAAATAAATCTGACACTAAAATGAGATAGTTCGGACGTTTTTTATCGATGTATGTTTACAAAAATTCAACACTACGTTTTAACGATTGCAATCCATCCTTCTTCTTCAAGTGTTAAAAAATCGTAACACAAAAGTTAAGCATACTCAATTAATTTGGTGAAAAAAGTCCAGGAAATTCCTATGTAAGTCTGTGTGTTTCGTGTACCTTTTCGCTTTTTATTGTTTGTGTATGCTTAATCTTATAACTTAAAATATTTTTACAGTTAAAGAAGACGATAGATTTCAATCCTCGAATTGTAGTGTTAAATTTTTGTAACAGTAAATAATGGCGAATATACAAAATTATATTGCCTCCCAAATCATTCATCGTCATTAACAAACGAAACCAGAGAACTAAATTGTGTAGTTTTACAATACCTTTGAAATTATCAAAGTCAATTTGACTTCAATGCCTCATGGAATCTATTAATTTTTATTAAATTAGGTCGTTTAAGAAGACGTTTATACCCAGCATCTATGTTGCCGTTCGATAGTAAATTGTTTAGGAAATATGAATATAATAACAATTAGTACGTTTTTAATTGTAATACTTTACTACCAATAAATACCAATGTACAGAGACATAGCTATGATAGTAATTACAAGCTGCCACAATTTATGAATGTACTATTTAAATTCATAAATAAAACTAAATACAATATAGCAATATGTACGAATATAATTATTTAGAACTAGAGTTAAGATAAAAATGAAGGGAAAATACAGTTGCTTTACTCGAGAAATGTTTACTACATCGCTATCCATCCGGTGGTGATTTGTAGTGACTGTTCATAGTTACTAACCTCAATGAAGAGTCTAGGATGTAGCATTAAGATTCTAATGCAAGAGTAGGATGGCAGTTTGAGAGTTCTACTAACTTTCAACCAGTTGTTAAGTAACGGTCATCTTCAAGACGATTGTCTAATGACACTATATGGTTAGTAGTATATTTATAGCATATCTACGAATATTTGGTTGGAAGTACTATATGATAAAATACTATTAACCTTCGTTTATTGCAGGACATTCCAATTTTCAGTGTATACACCAGTATGTAGCGTTGAAGTCTTATATGAAAGTCAACTAACAGCACGAAGAAATAATATTTATAAACTCTGAAGGAAAATCCGATTCATATAGTCTAGACTCACTGGCATATTGACGACTACAAGAGCCAATTAGATAAATGTGTCTGGGTGTCCTGCTCGGGTCAATGGTGATATAGACCGCGCCTCGCGGCTGTCACGCTCTCCCCTCCCTCTTTACAGTGAGAAGAAAGAAAACAGCTCAGATAAGATGGGATACAGTTTATTTTTATCGTTCTACACCTCTTTCTGATAAATGATAAGAACGTGATTTATCCTGTACTGCAGCATTTGAAGTCTTCATGGTGGACTATTTCCAGTCTGTGGGTATCTGTAGTAACCATATATTGCTTTGATCTTAGTGAACGGAGTAAATACTAGATCCGGTTACTAACATTTTAACATTAATTTAATTCTAAAATTAGCTGTAAAATACCGTTCTACAATTACAAACAAAGAAGTTTTACGTTTATGTTTAGATTTCAATGAAAAAGTCATGCATGCACTGTAGAACAAGAAAACATCGTAATGAACTAAGTGTCTTTGAAGCCTTTATGAGCAGCCCTCGTGATAGAAAATGGCTCACAGTTGGGAAAGTTTTTAAAGTTTTAAAAACGTTATACACCCACGTGGCTTCCAATAGACTGAAAATTTCCAGTGGTTACAAACTGTTTTAGACCAAACACCTCAAGACAGTGCAATCTTGCACAAGTCGGCAGCTCTGAGAGTCTAGCAGTTTCTAGAGTATGAATCTCCATCAGGCCAGGAGCTTCCAAGAATAGAGTTGGATTTTGTTGCACATAAAATGATCGTATTAACCAAAATATTGTCAAGGAATCGTATTCACTGTATGAGAATGAGCCAAAGGGTTTAGTGGATAAATCCGGATCCCAGAGGAAAGACAAATCACGGCTCCGAGAAACAGATAAACCTGCTGGACAGGGTCAATGGCTGGCCAACAAATGGACCCCCAATGTTCTGCCATCACAGATACAAGGGGAATTTCCCTGTTTTGGTCATACCGTCCAGTACCACTCTCACAACTCTGCTTATATCTCTCTTGTATAATCTTTAGAATCGTGCATACTGTTATTATCTTAATATCTTATTTGATGTATTATCAAGGAAGCCTTCTTCGTCCCGCTACTCAAATAAATAAAACAAACACCTAACTAATTGATGCAATAAATTTTTACTATTCACGTCGTTCGGAGAACAGCTGATGGAAGTCGATTCTGTAAAACGGTTAATACATAAGGGCATAAAACTTAGGTTGGAGATACGTTTGATTCTGTAACAAGCATTTTTTATAATGATTTCTAATACTTTTTAGCTACAATTTCTTGACAATCTTAGTTTTTCTTAACATCATTCGTTATGTACTCGACCATATACGATCAGCTTGATATCAAACAACAAAACAAAAAAGCAGACAACAATGGATATTATTGTATTTTTTCCCTTTTTTCACAACACTCTTTTGGTTACTTCTAATAAAATCTGAAATATTATCTGCGGCATTTTAAAATATTCAATATAAAAATAGTTAGTGAGTTATTAGTTCCCACAAAAATAATTCACTCATTAGATACTAAGTTTCCAAGACCTCAAAACGAAATTATCTATTTTTTCGTATAGGCTAAAGGCCGATTTTTATCAGCTTATTAGTTTTGCATGAAACTTTGTGAATGGTGAAGGGTTAGTTGTAGTGTATCTTTACCACAATCTCGACCGACACCGATTCGTTACACCTGAAGTATTTCCGTCAACATCTGATTGGCCTTGGGCGCTCAGCTGGCACTATCTGTTAAACTAGATTGTTATTATAACACTCAACTTTCAATGAACTGTTGAGACAAATGTTGCACCGTATTCCACCATGCAGGCGTTCAAGAACATTTTGCAAGAACAATTTGACAAAGGTGATAACATCAGATGAAGGATTGATGTTAAAGGAACTGAAGAGTATTTTCATTACCACTTTTATTTGTGTTGCACCTTTCCTTTGAAAAATACCTCCCTAAAGATATAATTAACCAGTGGTAAAATGAACCTATGAATGAAGACACATCTATAGTTTTCACGAATGCAAAGACAGGAAAGAACATTAATATTTCTTGACCTTGTCCTTGACCTTATCTTTAAAGTCTAGCTCCGTTTTTAATTTTTATGCAGTTTAGATGATTTCATTTTCGGTTTTCAGTACCCAGTAGAAAACAAAATGCTATTTGAGCTTTAGTATAGTTTTCCAATTCTGATTGTTAATATACTTTTTCTGCAGTTGTAAATATGAAAGTTAACTTCATAATCGTACAACTGTATTTATACATTTATAATTCGTTGTTCTATCAAAATTTAATCAACAATTTCACAAATTAACAAAAGATAACAGCCCTCTTCCTCTTATCAGGGCAGAATATGAGATGTCCTCAGAAACTAATATAGCATGATTCAAATTGATATTTATATAATCTTCGTATAGAGATAGTAACCTACTTACACATGGACTGGATACATTCGGTAGCAGCCATTCATATCTGTGCAGAATTATTCTATTCGACAATATGTGCATATATTAAACACCATATTCCTCAGAAATCTGTAAGAAATGTCAAGTTACTCTTTAAAGATGGTAGTAAAAGTGTACGAAAACAATGTTTATATCTCAGTTATTATGCATGGTAGTGTAAAACGTCTTTTGTAATTTTGGGACCAGTCATAAAAATGTCCATACATGGTGCTCTAACATGGATAGCTAATATTTGCATAGTAATAATTTATATATGATCGTATATACGTGTTACTCACGTGCTCCTGTGTTTATACTACTACACGTAAATGACTAATTATAAAATAACAAATGTAATTAAAAAATTCATTTATAAATTTATAACAAATGTTTTTTATTTCAGGTATGTTATCACGTGTTATCAGGATGACTTGTGGTGAGTATAAATTATACTGATTAAGTGTTATCACTCATGGTGTTGGAGTAATTATGGCGTACGATGAATGTTATTAATACCATACAGACTACTTTTGGAAAATAATACATAGAGTTATAGTAAAAAACTATTAAAATATGTTGCTTTACAATTACATATTCGTGTTCAATATAGTCCTAATACATTGTATACTTAAAAGGTTGGAATAAATGAATTTACAACTTGCCAAAATCTGAACTCATGATACAGATCGGACGTCGTCGGCAACTCAAACGACCTTTTAGAGACTTTATTGGTTTTGTTGGCAAAGGATTAATAATTTTAAATGTATTCCCACACGAAAGCCCAGAGAAGCCTCATTTCAATTTGACAAATTACCAACACGGGCTTAAGTATTGAGATATATTCACTAATAATAAATTTCTTCTTCGATTAGTCTGAAAATAGCGATTGCAATTCTTCAGGCTAGCCCTGGTTTCAATCTTCAGTAAACATATAATTTTTTCCTCTTACACCTATAATCGTATAAATCCCTTGGCGTTGAACCTAAAAGAACCTATGTTGAACCTTATGTTGTTCATAAATAAAAAATCTGATATCTTTCAAAAAATATGGTAATTTCATTTCTAAATATTAAATAATGTTTTAACACGAGAGTAAATTATTTTATTTAAGATGAATACATTAAAAAGTATTTAATTTTAGACTACTATGAAATATCTTTTTCAGCAAAGCTTAGTAATCTTTAAAAAAGCATACTGTTATAAGCACAATGCTTTCATTACTCCTGTAAAATAATATTTTGTAGTCAAAATGTATCCGGTTGTCAATAATATTATTTATTTCAAAAGGTAAGAAGATAAACTAAAATGAGACACGTTCCTTAGATTTAGACACATTTAGAGAGAAAAATGTGTTGAAATTCCTCTGTCTTATTATACGAAACCGACAAATTGCACGCCTGTGGGTATTAATGAATACAACAGGTTGTTTTATTCGCTCGGCGCGGCGACTTATATCGCTCGAGTTCGTGTTAATACGGACACAAGTGCCATAAATACACACCGAAAGGTATTTGCAATTTTAATGTAATGAATACTAACTAGTCCTATTATGTCCTAAACTATGCACACATAATTAGAGTTTCTCAGTACAGTTTTCAAATTGATTTTTCTTATTTGCGTGAAATTGCACTGCATTAAACGATTAATCTGAAAATACTAAAGAATTGTTTTATTTTTTTGCATATGATTTATTGGCCTCATAATGTAATTTGAAGGTGTGCCAGAATTTTAAAATTCAATTACTACATTTTAAAACAACTCGATTTTGATGTCACTGACCAAATTTTATAAATAACTAAACCAAACTCAGTTTTCATAAATTCGTTGACTTTGGTATTAGTTGTTGACATATTTCCTAATAGGATAAGGTAAAAAGTTGTTACACATTTTACACGTGAACCGTTTCATTGATACTGGTGCACATTTTGATTTTGAATGTCGAAATCTGCAACAATGTGCCAATTTTTATAGTGTGTTTAGTTTCTAAACACGTAATATTGTAACGTGTGTAACAAAAGTTACTATTGGAACATGGAAACTATTAGTTATGGACACTCATTGATTTGTAATCACCAAGCCTCTTGTACATTACTTGTAATGAGCTCTGGAGGCAACTTGCAACACGTGACCTCAACACATCAAGACTCGTTACTGCTGACCTCCTGTAACTGCCAACAGCTGATTGTCCACAATCAGCTGATTTGTCGCTTCTTTTCTCGATACCGCTCATTTTAATCGCCAATCCTCTTCATTAGAAAAAGAAACATCGGCTGCATAGTTCTTCGTGCATTACGAAATATGGCGCTTACATTCTCATACTTTTAGACGTATTAATGTATTGATTATTATACATTAATATATATCACGAATACTTTTATACTTCATATCTTAAAGCATATTTTAATAATAGACTTTTGGGTTGATTGGTCTTATATATTGCAATAAAACAACACAAATAATCAAACTATGTTTTCATTAGGCATAAAACTGTCAACACCGGCAAAGGCTGCTGCTTAAAATTTATAGGGCGATACATTTTAAACAAGACTATTCTAGTGTCAGATAAATTGACATAGGAACAGGTGTTCGGTAATTTATATATAGGTTTTCTGAAGGTCCGATATTAGGAATAAACGTTATTTATAGCAAAAATATCGACGTAAGACACTTTTAAGCAGATACCTTTAGGGCTTTTAGAGACTCTTTCATTGTATTTTTAAGGTAATAGTAGCACTCTGGTATTTTAGTCTCCGCAATCACTCTATAATTACACTCATGTACTTGATACGCAGCAGCAACCTATCTCCACTCTTAAATAGACAAATTATTGAATATTCTTCATACTCCTCTAGTGTATCTGACGATTTCATTAAAATGTATTAGGGATGTTTACTCACACTTTTACACAAGGTAGGAGTAAGCCTAAGACCGTATCGCTTAACAGGCTTTGCTGAGATTGCATCCGATTTTCAAGTCTATGCTTCATTTTCATTTTATTTTCATTTTAGAGATAAAAATAAAACGTAAAGTAAATATGTCTTACTTCACCAGTCGAAGTTAGGGCTAAGAATCCCTCTCCAACACTTATCCTGGGGACCAACGGCTTAAAGGTGACTTCCGAACCATCACCAGCGCCCAGGCAGGCGGGCTGCTTGCAAGGACAGGATTGCTCAGTGGTCACCCATCCAAGCAGCATGCGGACAGGAAGAAATATGGACAATTATAAAGAGATATTTATCTCCCTCCAGTAGGAAAAAGAGAAACTGTTAGCTTACTGAGTCATATCCTGCAATGACGTTCAGCCAAATTCCATGCAAATGAAATGTCTCTCCAGATAGCTTGCCACAAACATTCCCAATTTATACACTGAATTAGTTTTTATAGTATTGTTCATATAATAAAAGTTCTAATAAGCTGATGGTGGAACTATAACGCAAGAGTACTCTGAAATCAAATCTGGTCACTGAAATAACACTAACTTTCAACTTTGTTTTACTCTACGCATAAAAGTCACATGTGAAATCTCAAATATAATTGGATCCAGCTAGTTTACAAATAATCAACTTTTTGTCATTACCATCACTTTTACCAATAAGACCATTGTAAAATATTCACTAAAGCCCAGCCCAATCCCATGGAGTGACTGCAGCATCCTGGAACCCAGTATTCCTAATATACAGATGAATCTTCGTTGAAACTTTCATGTCTAACGTTCAGTTCGTTTTCGTTATATTGTTTGAACAGACACTACAGTTGAGTGTCACAAACGCACGTCTTGTCCTTACTGGGATTAAACGACTACAGAGTCACAAAAGTCTTGTTCTTACTGAGGTTGAGCGTTGTTCCTGGACAACATCCTAGAACTGTTGTAGACTGTAGACAGGGACACGAGCTACTCTTACAGACAAGTACTACAGTTGAATGTCACATATGTCTTGTCTTTACTAAGGTTGAGCGTTGTCCTGGACAACATCCTAGAACGGCTGTAGACTGTAGACAGTGTCACGAGCCGCTCGTACAGACAGACACTACAGTTGACTGTCACACATATCTTGTGTTCACTGAGGTTGAGCGTTGTCCTGGACAACATCCTAGAACGACTGGAGACTGTAGACAGTGACACGAGCCACTCGTGCAGACAGGCACTACAGTTGAGAGTCAAACATGTCTTGTTCTTACTGAGGCTGAGCAATGTTCCTGGACAACATCCTAGAACGGCTGTAGACTGTATACAGTGACACGAGCCATTTGTACAGACAGACGCTACAGTTGAGAGTCACACATGTCTTGTTCTTTCTGAGGTTGAGCGTTGTTCTGGACAACATCCTAGAACGGCTGTAGAATGTAGACAGTGACATGAGCCACTCTTACAGACAGACACTACAGGTGAGAGTCACACATGTCTTGTTCTTACTGAGGGTAATCGTTGTTCCTGGACAACATCCTAGAACGGCTGTAGACTGTAGACAGTGACACGAGCCACTCGTACAGACAGACACTACAGTTGAATGTCACATATGTCTTGTCTTTACTAAGGTTGAGCTTTGTCCTGGACAACATCCTAGAACGGCTGTAGACTGTAGATAGTGACACGAGCCACTCGTGCAGACAGACACTACAGGTGACAGTCACACATGTCTTGTTCTTACTGAGGTTAAACGTTGTTCCTGGACAACATCCGAGAACGGCTGTAGACTGTAGACAGTGACACGAGCCACTCGTGCAGACAGACACTACATGTGAGGGTCACACATGTCTTGTTCTTACTAAGGTTGAGCGTTGTCCTGGACAACATCCTAGAACGGCTGTAGACTGTAGACAGTGACACGAGCCACTCGTGCAGACAGACACTACAGTTGACAGTCACACATGTCTTGTTCTTACTGAGGTTAAAGCGTTGTTCCTGGACAACATCCTAGAACGGCTGTAGACTGTAGACAGTGACACGAGCCACTCGTACAGACAGACACTACAGTGAGGGTCACACATGTCTTGTTCTTTACTGAGGTTGAGCGTTGTCCTGGACAACATCCTAGAACGGCTGTAGACTGTAGACAGTGACACGAGCCACTCGTTACAGACAGACACTACAGGTGAGGAGTCACACATGTCTTGTTCTTACTGAGGTTAAGCGTTGTTCCTTGACAACATCCTAGAACGGCTGTAGACTGTAGACAGTGTCACGAGCCGCTCGTACAGACAAACACAACAGTTTACAGTTACACATGTCTTGTTCTTACTGAGGTTAAGCTTTGTTCCTGGACAACATCCTCGAACGGCTGTAGACTGTAGACAGTGTCACGAGCCACTCCTACAGACAGGTACTACAGTTTACAGTCACACATGCCTTGTCCTTACTGAGGGTAATCGTTGTTCCTGGACAACATCCTCGAACGGCTGTAGACTGTAGACAGTGTCACGAGCCACTCCTACAGACAGGCACTACAGTTTACAGTCACACATGTCTTGTTCTTACTGAGGTTAATCGTTGTTCCTGGACAACATCCTCGAACGGCTGCAGATTGTAGACAGTGACATGAGCCACTCCGACATGCTGGTAAGTATCAAACTGTTTCTAATCTAAATATTAATGAGTACGCTGGTTCTTTGGTAATTACTTTATTCCAATAGCACAGCTCTCGATAAAACATTGATTTAAATGGGAACCGAGACGATCTATCAAGAGTGCAGTCAGCGCAGAATCTGCATCCCAGATTAATGAATTGCGCGTCGTGATGCATTAGGTTTCTATAGCGTTTCTAATGTAACTATTGTGTTCTCGATTAACGGTTCTTGATAATACCCTTATATGAAGCCACTATATTACGGGCCTGGTGGTGAGGGGATAGTTAGGATGCCAAAACGGTGACTTATTATAATGACTGTAACAAGTTTTAGGGAAGTTTTGGGACAGGTTGACACACTTGTGGCCGGTAAGAGTGAAGCCGTAACGTGCCTCTAGTGTGTTGTAAAATAGATAACTGGTGTCATTTTCACATAATGTGTTCATATTGGTAGAAGAAGCTTATAATTTTCATATAAATTGGTACAGTTTATTGCCACATTCATATGTACTGCACATATTTAAACTTGTGATGTGAATACTTGGTATAGAGTTCTGATTCACTGAAGTCATAGTGACCACAGCAAGGTGATTGTTATAAGTTAGCTGACTTCTCAATCAGCTGGCATCCAACAGTTATTTATGATATCAAACTAATGCTACTTCCCCGCGTCAATATAAATACCTGTACAAACACCCGCGTGCAGCCCAACGCTACAGTCGTGCGCAACATCGCTTGCACATCTGCCTTGCTCGCATGAATCGTGCAGATATTGGAGATTATGACTTCCAGTTGCATCACCAGAATGAATGCCTCATGAAACGGAGTCTGTGGTTGCGATGTTTGACATCTCCTTTCGGCAGCGCTGGGTTTCACGGCTATACTTGGACCAACAACCTACAAAATATGCGTTACCAGGAAAAAGCGTTAAGAAGAACGTCGAGAGATTTCTCGAAGAACAAAACGACTCAGATGGTAATATGCGATGCCGAAAGTTGACCTGTGGCCTCAAAGCGCTCAAGCCGAACTGCCACGTCGTGTTCCAAGAGCCTCTGGCCAATTTTGATTACTTCAGAGCTTTCTAGCGAGGTTTCCATAAAGCATGTTGTGTTATAATTGGCTTGCGTCGAACTTTGGCAAACAGTTTCATCTCTTACCGTACCATGCGATTGTCATACCTTTAGCCTAATCGCATAATTCAAATCTAACTTAAGTTTTAAAATTTGTTTTTCAATCATTAATCATTCAAAATACTTACTGACTTAAGGATTGACAGTAAATGCAGAAAAATAAAATAAAATTTTTCACTAATTTTAGTTTTTAGTTGGTAAGAAACATCACTAAATAGTATTAAAAAGAAATAAAACACAAGTAACCATAATAATTTAGTTTAAACGTATGTCTAAAAAACGTATTTATTATGAGATATTCATTACTAATTCATTAAACACATAAAACTAAAATAATGCAAATTAAAAGTAAGAATTCACTCACGATTCAACGTTTTCAATTATTCGTCACAAGGAAGAGACTTTGCCAGAGCAAAATAAAGGACTAAAGAAATAAACTCTAGTATTACAAGTTTATAAATCCCAGGTTTATTGCTACTGTTCCCGTTCCAATTTAACCCGATGTTTCAGCAGCCTTGACACAGACACATAATTGAACTATAAAATATTCTCAGATATGGTGACATACGTCACAAAAACATCGTGTCTCTATATCAATAGCTATAACACAATTTAAGAAGTCTAGAATCCTATGCGTCACAATAGCTAAGGATCAGTGTGTCTTCTTAAGGAAATTTGTTTAAAGATATATCCTTTTTTACGTGAATACCATTTACAATAACCAGTAACTTTAGAACATCTTACTTAGTTTAGAATGTATTGTAAGGTTAAACAACATTACGAATTAGGGACTACTTGGTGTCTTATTAAAGTATGAAAATCAAATATAAATGCTACAGTTAAAAATGTTGTTTATACTACCCATATTTATATTATGTAGATTGTACTCGTATCATTACATTCTACACATGGGCACTGTGGATTACAATATACGTTAAAAATTAATTATGTGGTTTATGTTGTTTTACTTGTGTAATGGGGGAAATAACTATGGTACTCAGTATGCAGCTGAGCCAGTATCCACTGCAGTCATCTCATATGAGAGAGACTTGTCCACAACATTACAGTGAGATATCATCAGCACTCACCGCCTATGAGTGTCATCTCGTAACTTGTCTCGTAGTTACGAGCTGAAGACACGCCAACTGACTTTACCGACGTTATCGTACATCTCCTCACACGTAGTGACGATAACGTCTCGTTATGAAGGTCGTAAGTCACAAGGCTTGCTGCACCAGTTTCCGCTATAATATAAATCGTCAAGTTTCACAGAGTTTGTCTTGCAATTGGAGGTCACACGTTATGAGGTGAAAGGTCTTCTTTAGAAATTTCAACAACGTATATGAGACATTTGAATGTTTACCGGATGTACTTGCGATTACTAAGGGGCCCTTATGTGTCACGTATGCTAAACCCATTAATTTTATGATATGTTGTAGAAGAATGATTTAAAATAATTAAGCATCAGTTCACGTGTATCATTATAACCAATGTTTAGAAAATGTCTACCATAATAAAAAAATAAATCAAATTTCAAGGTCGTTTTTAATATAATTGTGAAAATAACGAGCCATTGACCCTGTCATATCATTACTAACCCATATACATCGCTATATCTGCCGTTGCCTTTAACAGATTAATCCAGGCCAACAATGTTTACTCGTATGTCGACAGTGGGTATTAAAATATGGGCTGAAGAAGAGGTATTTCAGTACGAGCCGCCCGACTAATTTTGGCTGCCATTTAGACCTGCATCGGCTCAGTGTACTTAAAGCGAAGAGCATTAGGTTTATGGTAACGTTATTAAAGAAATCAGCCACAGTATAAGAGTGTGAGCTGTCTGCATAACTGTGAGTGAGGTTTTGACCTTCATTGATATTTTTAAAATACATATAACGTAGACCATAGCTTTATGGTAACATTATTAATGAAGCCAGCCTGAGTGCGAGCAGTCCGAATAGTTGTGGTTTACATTAAGTTCTGCACTAAAAGCGTCAATATACGTATAACTGAGCAAATTAGCTTTATGGTAACATTATTAATGAAGCCAACCTGAGTGCGAGCTGTCCGAATAGTTGTGGTTTACATTAAGTTCTGCACTTAAAGCTTCAATATACGCATAACTGAGCAAATTAGCTTTATGGTAACATTATTAATGAAGCCAGCCTGAGTGCGAGATGTCCGAATAGTTGTGGTTTACATTAAGTTCTGCACTTAAAGCTTCAATATACGCATAACTGAGCAAATTAGCTTTATGGTAACATTATTAATGAAGCCAAGCTGAGTGCGAGCTCTTCGGCCTATTATGGATAACGTTTTGTCCTGCACTGAAGGCTCCAATGTACGTGTAAAGTAGCACATTAGCTTTATGGTAACTTTATTAAAGAAGCCAACCTAAGTGCGAGCTCTTCGCTTAATTGTGGGTAATTTTGTTCTGCACTGAAGGCTCCAGTTTACGTATAACGCAGCACATAGCTTTATGGTAACCTTATTAATGAAACCAGCGCGAGTACAAGCTCTTCGACCTATTATGGATAACGTTTTGTCCTGCACTGAAGGCTTCAATGTACTTATAATGGAGCACATTAGCTTTATGGTAACGTGATTAATGATACCAACCTGAGTGCGAGCTGTCAGACTAGTTGTAGGTGTCGTATTGTCCTCCATTGTGAGGCGCCATTAATAACCTGTTCTTTTTACATTGTGTGGTTGTACATTACAGTGCATTATGGTATATGACTCAACTCTCGTTGGTACTTATCCGATACCATTTTAGTAAAGCCTCAAATCGATGAATGGAATGTTTACTGTATTGAATCATTTGTTTAGTATTTATTGCATATAATACAGTTCTCATGTTATGTGATTTTAAATTTATACACTTTTATGGAATAAAATAACAACAAATATTAATAACTGTCTGTGCTAGATTAATGTAATGAACCTGATAGTTACTCATTAATCACAAACGTGAGTGATTGTGTAAATAAATATCTAAACAAATTAATTTCGCTGAAATGTTTACTAGTACCCTCTTCATAAGTGTGTAATGTTAAACTGCGATATTAAAAAGTTTCAATAATAGTTTTATTTTTGTTTTTTATGCATATTTTGCGTACAAAATCGGCGTATTGCAATAATGAACTTATGGCGGCACTTATAAAAGAGTTCGACATAACCTCACCACCTCATTGAATATGATCCAGTGCCTAAAACCTCATATTAAAAAATATTTTTTAAATTTTTTTCCTGATAATTTATTAACAGAAATAAATACCGATATCGATTACAGGTAAGTCTTATTTTTTTTAAATCAACATTTATATATAGGAAAACGTGCTAAAACCATAAATATTTGTACAAAATTATACCTTGTTATTGTTACAACTAAAATCATATGCGAATTTTCCCTTCTTGTTGTTGTAATATAAGTGACCGTATCATAATATATTAAAATCATAAAAACCATAATTCCATAATAAACCATATTAATATTTTAATTGTTATAAAATCTACCTACATCATCCGCCTGAGCAGAGAAGACTATTTTGATGCTGAATTTGTATGTACTGTTACACAAGTATTTACGCGAAACAAACTACGCATCCCACTTTGTTAAAAATAACCCTGGAGAAGTCCGCTGTGCAATTTCCTTCAGTACGGTAATATAGATATAAAGTATTTTAATTGTATATTGGTGTATAAGAAATGGTGTAATTGTGAGAAATTACCAGTACTGGAATCCAAGCGGGTTCAAGTTATTCCAGTAATGCTGCAGTATGACATATGCCTATTCCAGGCAGGACTAGTCGCAGCTGTTACAATGCTCGTTACTGCAGCCATTATCACCGGCCATGCGATGCACTCGGCACTCCCCGCACACTTTATTGCACACGGGAAGATTGAATATCTTAGATCTTAGATTTTGCTATTTAGATACTTTTTCTCTCCTGAATCTATTTTCCCTCTAAACCCGCTCACTGTCAGTTGTCGGACGTGTCCTGGCAGTTCAGCTCAGTGCAGCGGCGCGGCAGGAGCAGGATAAATGTCCTTGTAGGGCTCAGTGACGGTCCGGCAGACTCCAGATGTGCACATTATGTTAACCAGCTGACCGCACTACAACATTAATCGTTGTTCCGTGCGTCTTGACCTCTAGTTATACACTCGGTGTGTTCTGTGTTGTTCGATGGTTTTGGGTGTTAACGGTGTTATTCTGTGCTACAACAGTACGTGACTTCTAGACGATTTCCTCTGTTTGGACCAATACTTTCAATGGGACTGCTAATACTACAAGCTGTTTACGATAGTAGTGTACAGTCAGTACATCTAAATGACGTAACATAAAGTTAAAAGTAGAGAAATTAACTTTTAAACTCTTATAAAAAATGAATAATTATGACTGCCGCCTTGGTCGAATAAGCTATAATAAAATATGTCCTCAAAAAACAAGATGTCAAAAATTTGTAACAGCTAACTTAGAAATTATATGTTGCGAAAATGCATTCCCAATTTAATACAGTTTATCCAATTAGATCCAATTTAGTGATAAATATAATAGACAAGTTTGTAATGACTTGTCAGGGATTGAAACCGCTCTGAGAGATAGTATTCAATCAGTGATACAGTAGATATACACGGCGCACCGTTTGTTGAGGTAGGCGCGGCTACAGTATCGCCTGATCGACCCTTCCAGGCCACCGATATCTTTACAAAACTAGCAGTTGCCCACGGCATAAACTGTATCGGCTATCATTACTTTTAGAACTCCCTGTACAGGGAGCTAACTGTACTCGTAAAATGAGATATCTGGAGTTAATTATTAATCAATACACATCAATCATACACTTAATAGGTTAAACATTGAATAGTTTACGCACTTGGTGGAATTTATTTTCAATCCATTTATTTTTCATCCAAGACTGCTATACTTTCCCACTAGTTTCATTTCAAAAAGAAGAGGAAAGAGAAGATTTTGTGATATATTGATTCTTTTTATGATAGAAACACAAACATAACTATCAACAAAAGAAATTATATTATCGATTAAAAGCATATAATAACACCCAAAAAGTTTTTGTCCGGTGGCGAAAATATAAATATTCATACCATTTTATATCGTATTTACGTTCCAGTTGTGTTATCAGGTGTCCTTAACAGTATTGTTATTTAAAGTTTTCTATCGAATGAAACATTCAACCTGTACTTTAATTCTTTCGCGAGGGCGTTGAACTTACAAAATTTATTATTTTTTCCCATCTAAAGTATTGAGTAGAGACATTTTTAAATATTGATTTAGAATATGGAACTGTTGCCAAAACCTTTTGCTAGTGATTTCTGTAACCAAGTATACGATAAAAGCAATTCTTTAGATTTAGAATAGGCAAGTGTTTTAAAAAAACATTTAAATTACTTTTTTGCCCAATAGTGTTTTAGACAGACGGAATAATTGAATATATCAGTAGACAAAATGCGGTTCAAAGTTGAAGTAATTTATTAAATAATTTCATACTGTCGTATGAAGATTTCTCTCCCGGTGTTGAAATCGATAGTAGCGTTTTGTGGTCTAAAAACATCCAGATAAAGTATACGCCGGAGGCATTAGCGTCAGACTGTTTGGGAACTAGAAATACTTTCTAAACTTGTACAAACAGCCATGTATACTGATTTTATTGCTTTTAATTAGTATTATGCTAGTTAAACTACCATAGAAAAAAGTTCTGGAAGCAGCTAACGAAATTTGACCGAATTAATTTGCTTCTAGAGAATACACGTAATGGACAAAATTAATATATTGCACTGTGTAGGACTCTCGCATTTTCATACATGTGTTTTTTATTATAATGTTCCATCATTGGGACATATTAATCATTACGAAACGATAATGTAACAGTAACACAAGTTTCTTTGATGTCACTGCACCGTATTCATTGCGGCAAATGGTAATAAAACAGACGTCATGTTGTATAAAACAACAAAACAATGAGCGTCAGAATTGTAAAATAATAATACATTTTTACCGGAAAGTAAAATACGCCCTCCAGTCACGCACGCACACCAGCTGATTGTCACGTGACCGAGTATCAGCGCCATCTGTAATCGTCTCAGCAAACATCTGATCAAATTACAGAGCGCGCTCTGCCTCGACGAAATTAAATCACGTTTTTTTGCAATAACGTCATTTTCAACTAGACCTACAATTTAGTAAATTGATTATTTTCACCGCTACATGATTTGCGGCACGTAACCATTTTAAAATAAATACTGTGGCTTGTATAGATTCGTTTCTTCCTTAAATTTATTTAAGTACCTCAAAGATAATTTTCCCAAAGCTTGTTTAACATTTAACTTTCCTCTATGTTAATTAAATAGCGGTTTAAAGTGTTACTTAGAAGCCGTTGATGAACGTAGTCTTACTGGCTAGATGACTTTTTATAACACAAGCATCAATATCTTCAATTTTGTATTTAGATATATATTATAAGGCACTATTTTAACATACGAGGTGTGATCAAAAAGTTCCAGGACTTTTTATATACTATGGGAATGCAATGTCTCACAGCAATGCGGTTGGCAGCACTGTATTCCCTGACTCAACAGTAACACAGCTGTGTTTACAGATCAATCATAACATCACTGAAAGTAACATTAGCACAGTTTGTTTGAGATTAGTTTTATAGAGTTTGGCTATTTTTTTGTTTAATGAAAATGAATGTGAAAGAAGAGCAAAGTGTTTGTGTGAAGTTTTGTGTGAAACTGAACAAAACGTGTTCTGAAACCTTTTTGATGTTACAAGAGGCTTTTGGTGAAGAATGTCTAAGCCGATCATGCTGCCATCAGTGGTTCAAAAGGTTTAAAGATGGCCGAACATCCACAGACGACGATGCTCGTTCCGGACGCCCTTCAACGTCAATGATGACAATGTTGCTAAAGTGAACGCTCTCGTACGATCAGACCGTCGACTAACAATCCGTGAAATGGCAGAAGAGTGTAACATTTCATTTGGGTCATGTCAGGAAATTTTAACTGAAAAACTTCAAATGCGTCGTGTTGCAGCAAAGTTTGTGCCAAAACTGTTGACTGAAGACCAAAAACAACACCGAATTCATGTTTCTGAGGAACTTCTTCAAAAGGCAAATGACGACGAAAGCTTCTTGCATCATGTCATTACGGGAGACGAGACATGGGTTTTTTGGTTACGATGTGGAAACAAAAGCCCAATCATCACAATGGACATCAAAAGGCTCTCCAAGACCCAAGAAAGCACGTCAAGTCAAATCAAATGTGAAGGTCATGCTTACGGTTTTCTTTGACTGTAAAGGTGTCATCTACTATGAATTCCTTCCACAAGGTCAAACAATCAATCGTTTTGTTTATCTTGAAACCCTCAGAAAATTGCGTAATGCTGTGAGAAGAAAGAGACCTGAGCTGTGGCAAAGTGGTGATTGGGTCCTTCACCATAATAATGCTCCTGTTCACTCTGCATTAGTTATCCGTGACTTTTGTGTAAGAAACGCAATGATTGTCATTCCCCAGCCCCCCTACTCACCTGACCTGGCTCCTGCAGACTTTTTTCTCTTCCCGAAGCTCAAGAGACCCCTGAAAGGACGAAGATTTCAAACAGTTGATGAAATTAAAGAAAAAACGACGGAGCTGCTAAACACCTTTACAAAAGAAGAGTTTTCTGGGGCCTTTGATCAGTGGAAACACCGGTGGGAAAAGTGTGTAGCTTCCCAAGGGGAGTACTTTGAAGGAGACAAATTCGGATAACTTGTATGTTGTATGAATAAATGTATAAAAATTCAGTCCTGGAACTTTTTGATCACACCTCGTAAGTGATATTTAATAGACGCTCGTATCGCGGTATAGTACTTTTAATTGAAATGTATTAATATAGCATCTTAATGCCAGCTTGCTGTAAATTAAAGATGATACGTGTTATATTGCACGGCAGTATCTGATACCAATTGTATTTAAATTGCATGAAGTACATAATTTTACCTCAATACCGTAGTTTTTGGCATCGAATTTTGTGTATGTGTTAGGAATTGTTGAAGGGTGAAATCATAGCTGTAACACAATTTATTAGATATTGGAGTTTCACACATGCTAGTGAACCATGGGTATGAACAGAATAAGGTTAATAATGAAACAGACCACATAAAAAAGAAGTACCTCATCAAATGCACTACATTTATATTGCCAGAATAAGTATCTAACAAACCTATAATTGACAGTACCAAGGACAAACCCATACATTTGCTTGGATTAAAAAATCTCATTTATATTTAGTAGTGAACTACTGTCAACCAATAAGCAAGAATGAAAGTCGCCATTACTGACTCTGAAATCTTAAATGTCATCTTGGCTACTTGATCTCTATGTCTCACTATTGCACATTATCCATACTGACATCTCCTATCAGTATATTACATGTATGAAATTAGGTGTTTTCAGGGATAGTGTGTTATTTCCTGTACAAAATAGATAACGGGATCTCGATTCAAGGTGGTAAACATTTTCCCGCTATTAACCAGCGTCACACTGCTTAGAACGCTTGGACTAGTTTCATCTTAAGGAACTACGAATAAACTAATTTCTAGAAACAGTTTTGATTTAAATGTTACTACGTCATTGGTATTTGATTGGCATTAATCAGTTGCGAAGTGAAAATACAGGATAGTTGTAAATTAGGTCTCTAAACTTCGGAAAATATTTAACCTCATTGAAATAAAGAAAACCCCAGTTTTTATGAATGATGTCATACAACTATAATATGTTTTATATCTATTTATAAGTTTGTATAGTACATTATATATTAATTCAAACAAACTCTCCAATAATGTAGTTTTACTAAAAAGTTTTAAGAAAACATGCCAATATTAATGTAATCTCCAAATTCTAAAATTAAATTAAAGAGTATATTAGGAAATCCCAAGAATAAAATTAATGAAGAAGAAAAATCTGGAATTTATCAAATTAATTGTGACAATTGTGATTTAAAATACATTGGCCAAACGAAAAGAAAGTTAAAACAAAGAGTTAAGGAACATAAGGGCATGTTTAAAATACCAACAGGAAGAAAGATCAGCCATGGCAAAACACGCACTTCAAACTGGACACACTCTTTTTCAAACGCAAAATTATTAAAAGAAGTACAAAATAAAAAATTCCTTGATGCATATGAAACAATTTTTATAAAAAAGAACCAAAATAATCTGGTAAACAACGAACCTGGACCTTTTCAAAATTCACCGTTACTTTATTTGATTTAACTAAATATAAACTTTATTTTTATATATACATATAACATACTGTGCTGTCATAGAATATTACCCTCTTTGTATTTTTTAATGACATAATGTTTTTTTATTTAGTACAAAATTGTTTATGTTCCTATTGTTATTATTACTTTTATTCAGTTGTGTGAGTCTGAAGATGTACTCATTGAGTATGAAAGGCCTCACAAAAATAAAAACTACATTATTGGAGAGTTTGTTTGAATTAATAGATAATTTCCAATAAGAGAAGAGCTTCAAGAATGTATTCATCGACACTCAAGTCCTCTCAGCTCAACAAACTACATCAACTGAAACAAAAAGTAAGGTTAATATCTAATGATATACAATTTTTGAAAAAATGTAAGAAAAACAAAATATTTCCTAAATTTATTAAAATATTGATTCCAATAAAAAATTCTGTAACAGAAAAAGTTCTTCATAATGCTAAAGTTAACTGGTTTAAATCTTTGAAATTAAATCTTTGTATTCAAAAACAATCGAATTTTGAACTCCAAGCATTCGAGCTCCATCTAGAAATCACTAAAAATTTGAATAACATTGAATTCCCTATTTTTCATATGAAATATACAATGAATTCTAGAAAGTATTGAATACACAAACACAAACATAAACTAGAAAAACTCGAAAAGAAGTTCAATACACTTCTTGAAAAAAACCCAAACACTAAAAAGATTGCTTGAAAATAATTTTTCAAACCCTACGTTAGTTGAAAATTTATCATCATGTACATTTTCAGTTGCAGAGTTATCCATCTTGAATAAAGGTTTAAACTTTAGCATTAAACCATTTAATGAGCAGGAAGATGTATTTGTAGATGTTGAATCAAACATCAAATTCTTAAATAATGACCAAAGGAATGCTATTAGAAATGACGTAAATTTCATCTCTTCTTAAAGTTAAAACGAAACAATGTACAAAAAATATTTCAAAACAACCTCAAGAATCATTTAGAAATAAAAATAAAATAATAAAATCATTAAAAAGCAAAGAAGTTTTCTACTTAAAAGCAGATAAAAGTAACACAATCGTTATCTTAGATAAAAGTGAATATTACTCAAGAGTTCAAAACATGCTTAAAGACGGCCCTTATGAAGAATTCAAAAAGAATCCTTTAAATCAATATATTGCATCAGTTACAGCCTCATTAAAACACTGCAAGACAATCATATCCAAAGAAATTTTAAAATCACTTACTGTATCAAACCCAATCATCCCAAGATTGTACTGTCTTCCAAAAAACACAACAAACCTGGTAATAAAATGAGGCCCATAGTTTCGTGCATAAATTCTCCTTCTTATAAGATATCAAAATGGTTAGTGCAGGAGTTTCAACAATTTCAATTTCCTCCCACTTTCTCCATTAAAGATAGGTATGATTTTATAAACTCCACAAGAGATTTAAAGATCGAAGAAAGATGAATATCTTGTATCGTTTGATATTGAATCACTTTATCCAAACGTTACCAATTAAAGATACTATCAAAATCATAGAGGACTGGCTGATTTCCTTAAACTTAGAAACAACTATTGTTAACGAATACATTTAATTTAGTAAATCTTAGTATGTCCCAAAATGTGTTTCAATTTCAAGAAAAATATTACAAACAGTTTGATGGTACTGCCATGGAAAATCCACTTTCGTGTTTTATTGCAAACATATTTTTAAGTAAATTTGAAACTCATGCAAAGGAAACAATGGATTATTTTCCCAGAATCTGGAAGCGATATGTTGACGATATTTTTGCTGTTTTTCGACAAGAAACAAAATCTTCAAAATTTTATTGATTCTCTCAACTCCTTTTATCCTTCTATCAAATTCACTTGTGAAATAGAAAATGACAATCAACTTCCATTTCTCGATTTAATAATTATGAAAAAAACGACTGGCCATTTTGAATTCGATATATACAGAAAACCAACACAAAATGACAGATTCATCCCAGTTGATTCATTTCATCCCCCTTCACAAAAAAGAGCAGCTTTCCACAATTTAATCCATCGGCTTTTACATACTCCATTATCAACAGAAAAATTATAAAAAAGAAGTTAAGAAAATAAAGGAAACTGCTTTATTTTAATGGCTACAAAACTAACATGATTGACAATATGATAAACCAAGAAAAAGAAAATTATTGAAAGAAATTCTAGAACAACTTTATACCAAATCAAAAGTAAAGAACCTGAAAAATGGATATCTGTTTCCTACAACAATCTATCTAAAGATATTACTAAAAGTTTTAAGAAACATGCCAATATTAATGTATCTCCAAATTCTAAAATTAAATTAAAGAGTAATATTAGGAAATCCCAAGAATAAAATTAATGAAGAAGAAAAATCTGGAATTTATCAAATTAATTGTGACAATTGTGATTTAAAATACATTGGCCAAACGAAAAGAAAGTTAAAACAAAGAGTTAAGGAACATAGGGCATGTTTAAAATACCAACAGGAAGAAAGATCAGCCATGGCAAAACACGCACTTCAAACTGGACACTCTTTTTCAAACGCAAAATTATTAAAAGAAGTACAAAATAAAAAATTTCCTTGATGCATATGAAACAATTTTTATAAAAAAGAACCAAAATAATCTGGTAAACAACGAACCTGGACCTTTTCAAAATTCACCGTTACTTTATTTGATTTAACTAAATATAAACTTTATTTTTATATATACATATAACATACTGTGCTGTCATAGAATATTACCTCTTTGTATTTTTAATGACATATGTTTTTTATTTAGTACAAAATTGTTTATGTTCCTATTGTTATTAATTACTTTTATTCAGTTGTGTGAGTCTGAAGATGTACTCATTTGAGTATGAAAGGCCTCACAAAAATAAAAACTACATTATTGGAGAGTTGTTTGAATTAATAGATAATTTCCAATAAGAGAAGAGCTTCAAGAATGTATTCATCGACACTCAAGTCCTCTCAGCTCAACAAACTACATCAACTGAAACAAAAAGTAAGGTTAATATCTAATGATATACAATTTTTGAAAAAATGTAAGAAAAACAAAATATTTTCCTAAATTTATTAAAATATTGATTCCAATAAAAAATTCTGTAACAGAAAAAGTTCTTCATAATGCTAAAGTTAACTGGTTAAATCTTGAAATTAAATCTTTGTATTCAAAACAATCGAATTTTGAACTCCAAGCATTCGAGCTCCATCTAGAAATCACTAAAAATTTGAATAACATTGAATTCCCTATTTTTCATATGAAATATACAATGATTCTAGAAAGTATTGAATACAAACACAAACATAAACTAGAAAAACTCGAAAAGAAGTTCAATACACTTCTTGAAAAAAACCCAAACACTAAAAGATTGCTTGAAAATAATTTTTCAAACCCTACGTTAGTTGAAAATTTATCATCATGTACATTTTCAGTTGCAAGAGTTATCCATCTTGAATAAAGGTTTTAAAACTTTAGCATTAAACCATTTTAATGAGCAGGAAGATGTATTTGTAGATGTTGAATCAAACATCAAATTCTTAAATAATGACCAAAGGAATGCTATTAGAAATGACGTAAATTCATCTCTTCTTAAAGTTAAAAACGAAACAATGTACAAAAAATATTTCAAAACAACCTCAAGAATCATTTAGAAATAAAAATAATATAATAAAATCATTAAAAAGCAAAGAAGTTTTCTACTTAAAAGCAGATAAAAGTAACACAATCGTTATCTTAGATAAAAGTGAATATTACTCAAGAGTTCAAAACATGCTTAAAGACGGCCCTTATGAAGAATTCAAAAAGAATCCTTTAAATCAATATATTGCATCAGTTACAGCCTCATTAAAACACTGCAAGACAATCATATCCAAAGAAATTTTAAAATCACTTACTGTATCAAACCCAATCATCCCAAGATTGTACTGTCTTCCAAAAACACACAAACCTGGTAATAAAATGAGGCCCATAGTTTCGTGCATAAATTCTCTCCTTCTTATAAGATATCAAAATGGTTAGTGCAGGAGTTTCACAATTTCAATTTCCTCCCACTTTCTCCATTAAAGATAGGTATGATTTTATAAACTCCACAAGAGATTTAAAGATCGAAGAAGATGAATATCTTGTATCGTTTGATATTGAAATCACTTTATCCAAACGTACCAATTAAAGATACTATCAAAATCATAGAGGACTGGCTGATTTCCTTAAACTTAGAAACAACTATTGTTAACGAATACATTAATTTAGTAAATCTTAGTATGTCCCAAAATGTGTTTCAATTTCAAGAAAAATATTACAAACAGTTTGATGGTACTGCCATGGGAAATCCACTTTCGTGTTTTTATTGCAAACATATTTTTAAGTAAATTTGAAACTCATGCAAAGGAAACAATGGATTATTTTCCCAGAATCTGGAAGCGATATGTTGACGATATTTTTTGCTGTTTTTCGACAAGAAACAAAATCTTCAAAATTTTTATTGATTCTCTCAACTCCTTTTATCCTTCTATCAAATTCACTTGTGAAATAGAAAATGACAATCAACTTCCATTTCTCGATTTAATAATTATGAAAAATACGACTGGCCATTTTGAATTCGATATATACAGAAAACCAACACAAAATGACAGATTCATCCCAGTTGATTCATTTCATCCCCCTTCACAAAAAAGAGCAGCTTTCCACAATTTAATCCATCGGCTTTTACATACTCCATTATCAACAGAAAATTATAAAAAAGAAGTTAAGAAAATAAAGGAAACTGCTTTATTTAATGGCTACAAAACTAACATGATTGACAATATGATAAACAAGAAAAAGAAAAATTATTGAAAGAAATTCTAGAAACAAACTTTATACCAAATCAAAAGTAAAGAACCTGAAAAATGGATAATCTGTTTCCTACAACAATCTATCTAAAGATATTACTAAAAAGTTTTAAGAAACATGCCAATATTAATGTATCTCCAAATTCTAAAATTAAATTAAAGAGTATATTAGGAAATCCCAAGAATAAAATTAATGAAGAAGAAAAATCTGGAATTTATCAAATTAATTGTGACAAATTGTGATTTAAAATACATTGGCCAAACGAAAAGAAAGTTAAAACAAAGAGTTAAGGAACATAGGGCATGTTTAAAATACCAACAGGAAGAAAGATCAGCCATGGCAAAACACGCACTTCAAACTGGGACACTCTTTTTCAAACGCAAAATTATTAAAAGAAGTACAAAATAAAAAAATTCCTTGATGCATTATGAAACAATTTTTATAAAAAAGAACCAAAATAATCTGGTAAACAACGAACCTGGACCTTTTTCAAAATTCACACCGTTACTTTATTTGATTTAACTAAATATAAACTTTATTTTTAAATATACATATAACATACTGTGCTGTCATAGAATATTACCTCTTTGTATTTTTAATGACATATGTTTTTATTTAGTACAAAATTGTTTATGTTCCTATTGTTATTATTACTTTTATTCAGTTGTGTGAGTCTGAAGATGTACTCATTGAGTATGAAAAGGCCTCACAAAAATAAAAACTACATTATTGGAGAGTTTGTTTGAATTAATAGATAATTTCCAATAAGAGAAGAGCTTCAAGAATGTAGTACATTATAGTTTTTTTATAGGCAACCGAGTTATAAAGTTGGAATTTGGAACATGTTCTGTAATTATGATCCATCATTGATAAAAAATAAAAATAATTGTTTAAATGTCATGAGGAAATTAACAATGTTTCATTTATTTAAATCACACAAAAAGTAACAATAGTTATAACAAATTATTCGTCACATATGGTATATTATCAATTACCATACTTAATAAGTTATTAATTTCCTGAAATAAACTTCCAACTTGTAGCCATTGTTATAAATAGGAAATGCACTTGCGTGAGTTAATAAGAATTTAAACTTCAAAGATCAGTTCCTTTAAGAAGAACACTATCGTTTAGAATAAATCTCTAACAGACAGACAGAAAACATAGTCATCTAATATGTTTATAGAACATGTTTTCCTTGTTTGTACGTTTGCTGGTTTTTCTTTTAAGGTTAACCTCTTACCGTAGTATATCTCGGTGTATAGACTGTGAGCTGTTTTTGGTTCTATATCGAAATCGGCCGTAACATAAATGTTAATCAATAGGAAGTAGATGTTTTGTGTGGAGTATGATGATGGAATGTCGGTAACACAATGTGAGAAACGCCAGGACGGAGGTGCATTTGTACTTCCTCGCACACCCTCTCAATCAACCAATAGACAATAAATGATTTGTGGAGAGTATGATGATGGAATGTCGGTAACACAATGTGAGAAACGCCAGGACGGAGGTGCATTTGTACTTCCTCGCACACCCTCTCAATCAACCAATAGACAATAAATGATTTGTGGAGAGTATGATGATAGAATGTCGGTAACACAATGTGAGAAACGCCAGGACGGAGGTGCATTTGTACTTCCTCGCACACCCTCTCAATCAACCAATAGACAATAAATGATTTGTGGAGAGTATGATGATGGAATGTCGGTAACACAATGTGAGAAACGCCAGGACGGAGGTGCATTTGTACTTCCTCGCACACCCTCTCAATCAACCAATAGACAATAAATGATTTGTGGAGAGTATGATGATGGAATGTCGGTAGGTAACACAATGTGAGAAACGCCAGGACGGAGGTGCATTTGTACTTCCTCGCACACCCTCTCAATCAACCAATAGACAATAAATGATTTGTGGAGAGTATGATGATGGAATGTCGGTAACACAATGTGAGAAACGCCAGGACGGAGGTGCATTTGTACTTCCTCGCACACCCTCTCAATCAACCAATAGACAATAAATGATTTGTGGAGAGTATGATGATGGAATGTCGGTAGGTAACACAATGTGAATGAATAACACGAGGAAGGAGGTGCATTTGTCAATCCTCGCACACCTCCTCAATTCCCTAATCCCACTCTCGTCCAACCAAAAACCAAAAAAACCAAGCGTCTAAAACAGCTTTAAGTCTCCTATACGCATCGCTTTGGGAAATTAAAAACAATTATTTAAAACAAGCGGAGTACAAAAATGTGAAACAAACTGACAGCGCGCTATTTCACATGTTTCGTAACCATTATCACTATAAATAACTAAATTCAATATACCTATTAAAATGAGTATAAAAAATGTGTGTTGACCAGCTCTAATTATTGAGAAACAACCTCAAAGACAAGGACAAAAGAATGGAATGTACAGTTATGAATACTTTATAAGAGATTCAGGATATAAAATATAGAATGTTTACGTGTTGAGTATAAAACGCATACAATATTATCTGAAGGCGCTAATTATCACTTCTATGACTATCATAACAAATAGAATTAGAACTTTAAAATTACCTAATTACTGAATGGTACAAACTCGTAGCGTAGCTAGGTCAGGTATAATATTGTAATAAATTTACAACAGTTTCTTCATACAAATAATAAAACTACTTTCTTAAAATACTCAATTTCTACATCAGCAAATCGAACTCCTAATTTGGAAATGCATTTAATCAGGCATAAATTCAAATCAACGTATTTGAATACTAAAGCAAAAGTTTTAATTAACATTTTTGTTTTATATCTAGAAAATACTCTTCTTAATTCTTTTAACTTCACATTTTCATGAAAAAGTGTGATTAAAAACAGTTTTGATTTCAAATTAATAGTGTCAAAATTTAAAAATATTTAAAGACATTACTTGTTAGTGAAGATATAAATTATTGAGTCGGAAAGTCTATGCAATTTTAATTATATGATCAGTTTACTATGAAATAAGTTTCAAAATATAATTTTTTATTAGTATTATGCGCATGCTCACTGTTCCCGCAACAGGCAGTGTGAACATTAGTACAAAAATATGTATAAATATGCAAGACCGCACAAAGGGCTTTGTTTTGTGTCCATATAAATATTATACACTAAAGTACGAGTGTAATGGAGCACCATAAAAATATGAGCATGAAAAATTAATATAACTTTCATGACGGATTCTATACATGGTTCTCGACTGGCATAGAGTATTGAACATTGTGCTTTAGCAAAGCGCCCTTTACCCCCCCCCCCCAATATTTTCAATTATTAAAACAGTGTAGTAGAGATATATTTTAAAATTATGGTCTTAATAATCCCGATTTTTGAAATTATAGGTGTTTATGTACGTTTACAGTAATATAGTAGAGCCTTAAAAGTGATGTTTTATTCGTATTTATACGTCAGAACGAAATAAAAATTATCTGAATTTTTCTTTTCACGACTCTTATAACAATATATAAAAGAGTAACATATATGCTTTTAAAATGAGTAAAACAATACATTTCGGGCTTCCATTGGAAATTTATGCGTAAATTAAAATTAGAAATATATACCTATTTTTGTTTTGCGATAATATATACTTCTAATATATACTAATAAATATATACTTCATGTGTGAGGAAATATAAGAAAGCGTTTTAAAATTCAATCCTGGGAAATTAAATAATATTATCCCTGCAAAATTATATACCTAAATATAGTTCGCCCAAAACAGTTGATCAATGCAATATACTTGTATAATTCTTTCAGGCAAATGTTATATGAATTTTCAAAACTAATTTCAAATTTTATTAATCATATATATAATATATATATATATATCTAATGTTACAATAAAAGCGTTCAACAAAGTTTCTCCTCGGTTCACTTAGGTAATTTATAATTAGACTTGGATTGAAAGTATATTCATGCATGTTATCTAGCACGATTTGAAGTCCATCAAACTTATCTGGTTGTGTATTTAGCAAATATTGTGAGAATTTAACATATCATTAATATTTCCTCTTTATGGAGAGAGAACGTCAGGTCTATATGAAATAATACTGAGTTACGTTATTTAACTTGGCTGAATTTGTGTGTGCCCTGGAGTCCCTCAAAAGTTGTGTATGGGCTTAAAGATAGATATTAACTTCTTTAAGCGGTCACTTCACCAGTTAGTAGTCGAGGGCACCTGCCACATAAACCCGTCATATCTTCAATGAATCTTGTTTTAATCAAAATTTTATTATCCTTGGCCTCGGCGCGGCTGGAGAGCCCCGGGTGGCGACGGTGACGGGATTGCCCGGCTGTGACGAATAACCCACAGATAGCGGCAACCTTTGCTCTCACTTACCCGTCCATAACTCTGCTTTATTACGTCTTCAATGGTTTCTGCAACACATTAACTTAGCGTATCTCGTGGCTCGTGAATCGCGCCGCTCAGCGGTCACTTTGTATCTACGCACTCTCTGCTAATGTCCGGTCTAAATCACGCCTGATCAGTCATTTATCCGAAATATTCTTACGTTGCCTGTGACTTCCATCTATTTCATCTACAACGACTTTCCAGCCCCAGGACTTTTACCTTCCACAAATTCAATGGTCACACCCTTCGTGGAGTTTACGTAATCATATCAGATTGTTAAAAGCTATAGGTTTCCAGGATTTATTTATATAGACGATTTTGAAAGGATTCAACTGTGATGCATAGTACATAAAATATTAGTAAAATTAAATATAAAATGATTGTACAATTCAATAATGAATAAATATGTTGTGCTACAAACTATTTCTTCTATATTCGCTACGGAGTTGAGGAAAATAAACCGATACAATGGAGAATCGAAGGACCCGACAGAACTACCGAAAGAGACACGCAGACGAACAGACGGATAGGCTATCCTTTGACCTTTTGACCCCAAAATCAATAGGTTTCATCCTTGTATCCAGTTTAACCTATTTCACCAAGTTTCAAATTTTCTATTAGGACTTATCACACAGATGGAGAGGCAGGGAGATATTATTTGTTTTTACCTTAAACCCTAAATCAATAGGGTTGTTCCTTTGCAACGTTGCATCAAGTTTCAAGTCTTCTTTCTATTAAGAATGATCGCTCAGGCGGGCAAATGAACTGTATAATTTCAATGCTTACTTACTCACAAATCGTTAGATACTTGTAACTATTGAAATATATTTATTTATAACTAGCTGTTCCCCGCGGCTTCGCACGATTTTTGTAAACTTTGCTCGTGTATGAGCACTTCTGGTTCAAGTGAATTATATTGTCAACACCGATGTAGAATTTACCTTGTTGACACTATCAAAAAAATTTGCCAAAAGTGTAAGTTTATAGCCATTGTACACGTACATGTACTTATTAATAAAGTGGTCTAATATTCAAGCTATAAGGCCAAACAGAAATTCATTTGAAAGACAAATATCCATAAAAACTTAGCGCCTTCACATAGTGTGTGGTTATTATACACAACTATCTCGTAATTGTATTTTACAATGTGCAGGCGCTTTGATAACTTATATATTTTGCAGCGCCTCCTGGTGGTGAGTTACATCAATGGGCATAGGATATAAACCTTCTACGTGGAAAAATACATATACATACAAATTTTCATAATGATCGGTCAAATAGTTTATGAGTCTATAAAGGACAAACACACAAACATTCATATATATATATAAGTCTCTTTCCATCTTCTAATGACCATAGTCTAAAATCTAACTTCATAAAAATTTAACTGAAACCTTATATAAAATATATAAGTGATATATAATGTATATAAACAATTAATTATTTAATTATCTATAATTTATTTAATTGTATAATATATTATTATCAAATACAGTGTCAACCTTTTCTGTCCATATAATAATAAATAAACATTGTTGTAGAGAACATATCACTATAAATACAAATTGCTTTTTAAAAAAATATTACAAGTTCCGTCAGATGTATTCTTCGAAAGACAATTATTTAATTGAAAATTGGTTATATATATTACCACCTTATTCAAGTTTATTACGTGAAGAAAACCTCCAATTGCATAATAATACGTGAAAGATCTTTGGGAGTTTGGAAAACAAATAGAGAGACTTTCGGTCTTGAACGACACCACATACAAAATTCCATTCTGTTTCATCCACTAGGTGGTTCGGAAGTCACGTTTAAGCCGTTGGTCCCCAGGTTGTGTAAGAGAGTTCTTCTTAGCCCTTACTTCACCTAGTAAAATAAGATATCTTACTATATTTTTAATTATTGTGAAAGCAAAGATCGGTCATGTTCCGTTTGGAACGTGAATTTGAGTCAAGACGTCCGAAATGTTCCTTACTCATCCTCAAGGAGATTAATCACTGATGATAAATTAACTTTGTTATAATTTGATCTAAACAAATGCGACGTGTTTGGTGCTAATTGTCTTGTTAAGGGGACTTTCACTAGCTAAGTGGTCTCGACAGGGCGGAGGCGGCTATTACGCAGGCAGCTAGAGGAAGACATGAAAATCGCAAAAAAGTGAAACGGCACGAGGTGGCGTGGTCGCAGCCGACCGTGAAGAACCGATGTAAATGAGCGGGGCTTCTGAAGTGGCAGCAGATAGCATCGGGCCGAAATGCCGCTCGGCGCTGAGCTTAGCTTTCCCCCACGAAACAGTCTAACACTCTGCGACAGTTGGGCGTTTGTGGTCTCTATTCAACATGTCACTTGAAGAGCGGTGCCCTTTACTTATTGGATACATCGACCGAAGCTCACGACACATCTGTCCGGCGAAGTTCAACAGCGTATACGTACATTGAAAATTAAACAAAGCGATCAAGCGAATACACAAAAGGCGCATTCTATCATTCAGCCACAAATTTTGGGGCTATTTGATTTTTTTGTGATAGGCTATAGTGTGGTAACGTATATTTTAGATGGCAAGAATTGTACCAGTGTTCAGATTGCTTGTTTTTGAGGCATTGAAGACGTACTTTACTAAAGGCACATGAAGTACGACATGGACTTTTAATTAGAATATTTTTACAAGCATGAAAAATATTTACAACATGGACATTGTTTTAAAGATATGTAATTTGAAAATTGTAAGGTGAAATTCTGGCACCTCAAAGACGAACCTGCAATAAAAATGAAGTGTGTGACATATGTTAAAGCAAACATCCTATTATCTATCTTGTATGGAGCAAAACCTAACCATGCTTATAGTACAGTTATTAATTTTTTAAAGGAGAGGTCTCTCCCTGTATATATCTCTTGGCTTACATGTCTGTAAATTTAGAAAAAAATGCTTTGTTTGTGTTATTAACACTACAAGAATTTAAGAAACAATATTACCACAAACCATTTTAACTGCATAAACAGATAGGATCTGTATATTAAATAGTTATTGTTAAATTAAATCCCAGTAGGCTTTACGGGTACTATACTTCTTCCTAGACTGAGAAAAGAATCTGGATTGATAAATTCTCTTAATGGTAACAAGTGTAGTAAGATCTAGTGCATTATTTTTAATTACAACAACACTTAATCCTTTGTATTTACTGTGAAAATACTGGTTTTATATTTGTTAAATTTTAAAATTGGTAATAATCGCCAATTCAAAGCCAGGAAAGGTATTATTTTTATAATATAATTTGAAAATAGATAGATTAAAAGAATAATAAGATTATACAAAACACTAAGTTTCGAGGATTGCAAATCTACCCTCTTCCTCGGGTGTGAGATACATAATATAAAATATATGCACTAAACACTTAAAAATATTAAGTGTCAACACCCACACGATTAAGTTCTTAATATAAGTTAAAGAGTACAAACACGTCACAGCCGCACCAGAGAAACTAGAAAACTTAAGAGACAATCGATGTCGGCATTTCTTGGAGGTATCGCGGTGCGACGTTTGAAATAATAACAGTATGTTTGTTCGTTTATTGTGAGTACAGTTTTATTGATTGTGTTTAGTTCAAATCTTTTAGGTTATCTAGTTAATTAGTTTGTGAAATATTGGTAAAAGTGGATTAATCTTAACCAAAGGTGACTTAGCAGTTGGTTTGCTAATTTATCCATTGAACAATGCAGAATTCTATTAATCTTGGAATTTAACAGATACTACATGTATACAATTTCAGGTTTGTAGTGTATATTTGTAGTGTATATTACTGTTAATTAGTACGTTTCGCTGTCAGAAAAATAGAACAGAAGTTTAAAACGTATATTTTATTGTTTCATAAATAAAAACATCCAAAACTCTTAATAGGATTTATACAAACAATATGTACATAGGTACATCAATGTTAAACCGTAAAGTCAGACATAATTCCTGTTCGTTGTGTGGAGAATATTAGAATGTATCACAGTCATCACTGGAACACACAAGTCGATCTACTACTTTTACTTCATTTTTTAATATTTATTTTCCACTTTAAAATCCTTAGGTAAATTCCCTTTTTTACAGTTCTACGAACCAACTAATGAAAAATAAAATGAAGAGACGTTAGAATCAATATTAAGAAAAACTTGACCGAACCGAATTGTATCCTCTTTTTTTAGTGGGAATGCAAATCACAGATAATCTGAAATCCAATTCCGAGTAAGCAATCGGCAATCAAGCGTGGAATGCCAATCTCCAGACTCTCATGGATACCCTAATGCGATGGCTGCGGGCCGTGAGAGGGTCTGCCACGGAGCTATTGGGGAGGTCAAGCAAGGTTAATGGAGCAATACAGGTGTAATGACTGGAACACGTCAGTCGGCCTGTGGATCGTGTGTCTTTAAAAAGAGCTTTGAACGTTTGGGTCCGTCGTGGTTAACTGTGAGAGACGCTCTCATCTACGCCCTAACTAGCGAGAGTGTACTAGAGGTGTGCGTGATAGCCCCCGGCCTCCTCTGACCTCAAGTATCCCAAAATTCTGGCACTGTGTAATTAATTCGGTAATTTACACGATTAACTCGCGACGATAATCACAGCTGACGCTGAAGCTCTTCATCTCCGCCACCAGCTGATTACATGGAATGCACAAACTCCCCTGCGAGGTTTGCTTCCTGCTCAAAATAAGTTAATAAATTGGACACTTTTTTGTTTGGAAGTAATAAGTTAAAGGAATGTTAAAAACACATTATAAATAGTGTTAAATAGTTTTCTTTTCAAATCGATTCAAAACAATCCATTTTAGGAAACCAGTCTCCACTAATTTTGACTTTTAAAACCGAGTGAAAATTCAGATTCAGTTAGAGACCTTATAATGTGTGCCCGACTTGAACTTTATTCAACATTTTCTGTTTCTAAATATAAAATATTACGTTTCACTTTAGGATTCATTTCGTAAAAATTTGGCACATTTTAAATCCAAAGGAGATTGTGTGCATTGTGAAGACAGTCAGCTACGTAGTCCGAGCCATGAACAGGAAGACCACCTGTTCTGTATCACGAGCCAACTTGAAACTAACTTGAAACAAAAATAGTCATTAAGTTCATCAGACATCCGTTTCTTTCTAGATGTTGATTTGTCTTTTTTTCTAATTCTGACTGATAACCCACTGACACTTTGCAAAATATTTTAATACTACTACTACCACTAAGCTACTATTTTTCATTTTGGCTATGCATATATGAGATTTATATTTCTCTTCATTATTATAAGGTAGGCATTTCGACTCTTTTAAATGGTTTTGTTGTCTCTCATGTATAAGGTGAGTAGGTTTAAGTTTTATTAATCTCGGATTTGATGCCTATAAACTGAATGTATGTGCCCGGAGCTATCGTTTACGTTAACACCTGGCTAGTCACAGTTGCGCACGAGTGCACTAAGGACGTCTTTATTAATGTACGATACTGTCGGTGGTACTGTTCCTGAGAGCGTTGGTTATCCCATAAACTAAATATACAGTGCAATGATTTCATGTAGTGGGCAGTTATGGATGGAACGGTGTTACAGCGTTGACTCGGAGTAGCGAAGAAACTTCGAAATCTGTTTAATTTAAAAACTGCTTTTTATAGTGTAGAATGATATTACCGCTGAGAAATATTTTGACTGAATAACTTCGAAAAATGTAGGTTTGGATTAGTGTCGGAAATACACTCTGGAGACCAGAGACTTAGCATGACCCTGATCTAGTGTCAAAAACGCTTTAATGGCAAGAATAATGTATATGTATTATGTGATATAATAATCATATTGGACAATTTAGTTTTATTGAAAAGTCACTATTCTACATAACTCAATAAAAGTTTTTTACATTTAAACAGAATAACGATATATTTCAACATACTACATATATTACTATTACTAATATTTTAAATGGCTATAAAAGGACAAACACTAAAATTATGATCTGATACTAAATATTTAAACATTTTTGCACTCATATATACTTTTGATTGATTTTTGTGGTTTCCCTACTGTGAACCGGAGTGTAGTTTTGAAATAACACGCTTGAAACCTACTATAAATATAAAATTACTCTACACAAAAAAAGGAGTGAACGTGTGCCTTCGGGAATAAGTTTTCATAAACAACCGCTCTGTGTCTCTATATCTAGTCTCAGATTCATGTATGTCTCGGCCTTTTCACGGAACACATTTAAAAACATGAGGAATTCAAAAATTTGTAAAATTGATTTTTTATGCAAGTAAATGTTGACTTGAAAAATACTAAAATAATACTTTTCTTAAAATGATATAAAAGTTTTGATATTCTGAATGCATTCAACACAAATCATGCTTAGCAATAATACATACAAGAAGTTATTTATTACAAAACAATAAACAGTTAATGTAACAATAAAACACCGTTCAGGAACAAATATTATTGTTTGTATTTTTAGAGTGAGAAATTCTTGGTGATGAAGCTGTTTAGTTGGAAAGGGTTAACACTGCTATAAATACTGTCATACAGCTTTCCAAAATACCATTTTTCAATTCGGAATTCCTATGACAGTCCGTGGCAATGCACTGTTGATATTAGTTATAACTGTTATTGCAAGTTATACGTTGACATGACCTCTCGAATCCCGTCTATTGAAAAGCGAAAAAGTTCTCCCACTCCTGGAAATTTGACAAAATCACGCTATGTAGCTTGTAGGCTTTAAAATCAGGTGTGATGCAGGTCTGTTAGTTTCTTAGTAATACCTTTATTTATTAATGGTTTAGTAGATTAATAATAAAACATATTTTTACTAAACACAATGTGTGTTTCATAATAGATAATTACAGTAAAAAACAAAACATTATGTTTAAAAACCCATTAAAAACCACCGTTAATGATACTAAAATCAGATTAAAAAATCTGAAAGTGGATCTAAGTGCCCTTTCAACCTTTAACCCTCGGAGCGTCTATTACATTTTGAAGAATGTACATATTTTTGTGAGGAGCTTTGCAAACAAATGGTACAAGTAGTTAATCATATTGTATATACTGTTGAATATCATATCATGTACATGTTGAACATCATATCATGTACTGTTGAATCATATACAACTGTTGAATACCACCTTTTGCAAGTAACTGAAGAACTAGATTGTGTTAATGTGAAGCAAAACATAATTGTTTACTTAAGCAGCCACAAAAATGTTTTCATAAAACGAAAAATGTTTTCGGTGTCGTGAGTACTAAGTGCAGTACAAGAAGAAGAACAGTTATGTGTTCGAGATGCACCGGCCTGGACCACAACGACGTGTTTGTGCAAATCTGCACCGAGTACTCACGACATCATGAGGAAGAACATTAATGTGGTCGGGATGCACCGGCCTGGACCACAATGACGTGTTTGTGCAAGACTACACCGTACACTCATGGCATCATGAGGAAGAACAGTTATGTGTTCGGGATGCACCGGCCTGGACAATAATGTCGTGTTTGTGCAACTCTGCACCGAGTACTCACGACATCATGAGGAAGAACAGTTATGTGGTCGGGATGCACCGGCCTGGACCACAACGACGTGTTTGTGCAAGTATCCACCGAGTACTCACGACATCATGAGGAAGAACAGTTATGTGGTCGGGATGCACCGGCCTGGACCACAATGTCGTGTTTGTGCAACTCTGCACCGAGTACTCACGACATCATGAGGAAGAACAGTTATGTGGTCGGGATGCACCGGCCTGGACCACAACGACGTGTTTGTGCAAGTATCCACCGAGTACTCACGACATCATGAGGAAGAACAGTTATGTGTTCGGGATGCACTGGCCTGGACCACAATGTCGTGTTTGTGCAACTCTGCACCGAGTACTCACGACATCATGAGGAAGAACAGTTATGTGGTCGGGATGCACCGGCCTGGACCACAATGTCGTGTTTGTGCAACTCTGCACCGAGTACTCACGACATCATGAGGAAGAACAGTTATGTGGTCGGGATGCACCGGCCTGGACCACAATGTCGTGTTTGTGCAACTCTGCACCGAGTACTCACGATTCTGCGAGGCTGCCATACCTTCGTGAAATAACACCAGTTGCGGTAGTCGATAAACAAATGTCCGACAGTCATCACGACCACGACATGCCGCCCTAATCGTCTGTGTCGTGTTTATGGTTAGTGCGATGGTTGTTGACAGGCCTGGAATGTGGAGTCATGAGGGCAATTTGAGGTCTGGATGGTAACTGTGTTGTTTGCTTAAGTTATTTGTATCCTGTGGTTAGTTAACAATATTGCAGTCTCTAATTAGCATACTCCGATTTGCTTTTCTTAACAATTATCTCATACATGTATTATTTGTAAAATTAAGGTTAAAGTACTAATCTCTGCATTGTTACACAAAATATTTGTTAATAGTTATGTTGTTTAATAAAATGATATGTTATCATCTTAGGAGAGTTACCGAAGATAGCATTAAGAAACTATCTTAAAATTTCTCTGTCACTCTTTTTAAAGATCATAAGGGCTGTGATGGGACTATCTTCAGAATATTAGTCAAGTTAATCGGATAAGCTATTGTTGTCAATTCCTTCAATCACTTTGCATATTTTATTATATTGCTACAAAACGGCAGGAATCGCAGAATATACCAAGGAAAAGGGTTTGCAGTTAGATATAATAAGTTAGCCACGAATTCGCTTTCTAGCCTTGGCAGGTCCAAAAGTACTATCTAATTACTAACCCAGAAATCCCCTATGTCCACTGTATCTAAAATTCATGACGACTAATAAATTATCAACTGCAATTAATTACATAAAATTGCTCTAAACATAGAAAATAAGACAGTAAAATTGCAAGATCGTTTTTAATTTGTTGAATAATGCGGGAGACTAATTTTTTAACGGTAAATATTCTCATTAATATTTTTTTAATATTCGTATTTCTCATACTTTGTATGGATATAGAGTCATTGAATGTTTCACTCAATTTATTTTAAATTAACATTCGTAGTATATTGATGATCTGAAATTGGTGTTAAGATAACTAAATAAAAAGTACAGCTTCAATTTATTAAGTGAAGTGTGGATCAAGTACGAGGACTCAGGAACACACCAGATGCCTGGCTACGTCACGTTTGACCACCCGTCGGGTCTCAGGCGGGCGGAGTCCTCATCTACTCTACAACTGAGTTGGACTGTGACCACCGGCTTATCTACCCACTACTGAGATAATCAAAATGACGTTCCCTATCAATTTAAATAATGTATCTACTGAAGTATCACTGTTTGGTGTCTACAGATGTAAATTTACGTTTATGTGTTTTAAAGATGATTTTGAAACGATCTAGTGATCCTACAATAGTATTGGGAGATATGAATATATTCCATGAGACAAAGTGGATCTGCTAATGAATATAAGGTTTTAATATTATCTTATTTGTTTAATAATTATGTAAAACTACCAACTAAATTTTGAAATAATTCTGAATTCATCATTGTTCAGTTAGAATGTTTAAACCCCTTGCCTGTTAGAATTGAATTAATTATGTGTCCGTTAGCGTAATTATTACACATGATCGCTAACGGAAAGGGGGTCGATCATACCCTGACTGTGGAGACCTGGACCTTTCCCAACACAGTAAATCCTACTCACTCATTGGCACAATGAACCCATCCTGTACTATGACGTCATACATCCCGCGCCCGTCCTCGCCCAACAGCGAGTATCTTGTGTACCTCATCTGAATGACTCTAAGCTTTGTACCTCATCGTATCACTACAAATATGTCGTGCAAAGAATACTCTCGTAAGGGTAAACCCGCAGTCAAGGTGTCCAGGCCAGTATCCTGGATTTGAGTTGAGAGGGTGGGGCCTGTCGACTCAGGTATTCAAGTAGGGGTTGAGGCCAGCCAGCCTCGTCTTAAAAAAAATTAATCTAGAAAAATTTGGACCCATATTACCAAATAGTTATTTAACACATGGCCGCTATGTACACATATAAGGCTAACGTTAATTAAAAATTATAATCTAGTTTGAGCACTTTATAATCTTTTTCTGACTTTTGGGAGAGATCCAGATCCCAGAGCCCTCCTACTGAATAAACCGCTGGTATGGAATACATTTAGGTACTATAACTTGACAAATGTACAGTAATTATACAAACAATCCAACAATATGAGTATTAATTCCTTGGAAACGAGTTTTCTAGTAAATTGTTTAAGATGTTAACAAATCCAAGGAATATAAGTCGAGAGCCCCGAACACCTGCAGTGAGGGGGGACGCTCAGAAGCATGTCCATGGCCGGGGCGATCGTGCACTGCGACCTCCGTTCTTCCTGGGCTACACCGAGACGCAATGGGAACATTTACTCAGAGGTGTCCGCGAGAAGCGCCGGTTGATGGAAGAGTTTCAGATGGAGGACATGTTCGTCGCCCCCAAACAGATCGACAGCGGTAGAGCCTCCATTGTGAGACGCAATTATTACTAGCAAACATCACGTAGCAACCGTTTACTACCCATTGGCATGATTGAAAATTAAGCAAGAAGGTAACACTGTAATACAATAAATTCAAAATATTTACCTCAAAATTTATTTTATTCTCTATGTTTAAATTAATAAATACACTTTCTAACACGTTTAAGTTGATATTTTAAATTTTTCTATTAAATAGACCAGTCTAACAGAATAAATTCATTACGTGTGTTGATAACTTACTGATAAATTTAGTAGACTTAACTTACAGTCTACTTGATTTTTACCAAATTTGTTAATCTTGAGTTTCCTCGTTGACATCATAGTCCCCCATAAAACAAATGTAAGAATATCAGAATTTTATTTATTTTTATTTTTAATATTATCGAATATTGTTACATTGACGTCTAGTTCTGAGCTATGTTTGAAATGATAAATCGAAGTATTTGCGAAGTTATTGCGATTACAGCATTTTTTGTACGAAACAGACATACGAGAAGCGAACTAATAACATCGTTATACAAATCTATTATAATCCAATACACCGTATTTATGAGTGATATACAAGTGCTGTTTCACGTTGCACGCAATGTCAGTGGTCTTTTTATAGAAATAATGCAAATTATTCCGGAGATGTCTTCCAGTTTTCAATAAACGCTTGCCAGCTACGGCAATCATCAGATAAGCTAATGGTGGATTTCAGAGGCAAATGAGGATGGCAATATAGATTAATTTAACACTGTATCAGCAAATACGCTTTAATACGTGGCGAAACAATTAATCAGAATTAAAATCTGATGAAAGCCGAAAATTGGTACATTTTGTTTTTCATCCAATTAGTGTTAATTTACCCCAGTCCTTAAAATCTCATCTGCATGTTTGACGAGCGGTTTTACTATCTAAATCTTAACTGCATAAAATGATCAGTTTAGCTTACTTGAGAACCTCACACGGTTACCTGTGAAGTGCATAAATAAGACTTTAGTGATTGGCGTGATATTCTTTGAATAATGTACAAACGGGATTATCTTTGTCTTCTTTAGTTTCTTCGAGCACTTTAGCGTCTATCAATTACTCTTCTGCAATACATACTCACCAATGCCTTCATTTAAATAAAAGCTTCAAGATACGCAATAAACTCAAGTGAACCACTTTATTGAAGGCGTCACAATTTAATTATATCACCTTTCTGATGGGGATCTTTAAATATTCTGCCGGCAATAGCAACAGTTTCTGAGAATGGCTGAAACTGTTTCACTCCGGTCCCAGTTGATCAATATGTACCGCTGGAGCCTGCTGGCATGCGACCACCTGGCACTGTGGACTCACAACAATGTGACTTCTGCTCGTATCTTGATCGAATTGTCGAGTAAGGAGATGAGTGGGAATAGATACTATTATAAATCCTCATCCGGAATGCCGACCCTCGTTTTATCTCCATAGAGAAAGTCAAAGTGCATCGCTAAACAGCAGTGGGTTTGGTCGCGATTTCTGCACAGTTCACCTTACTTGAGAGGACGTTAGATATTTAATCTTAGCTGTCCGACTGGGGCAGTAGTGTTTGTGGGACTACTATCTTGACGTTAAATAAAACAGTATTGCTAATATATACTAACTCGGGAATCAATTAGAATTTCAAAATCTCCTAGGGATATAAAACAGGTTTTTGGTAGAGGTATAAAGGTTCAGGGCAAACGTAAGTAAAATTAATCTTGTCATTGGTAATTCTCTGTGAACCCCCACAACTTCCACGTCAAACGTCATAGATAAAACTATATACATAAAAATAGCCACAAAATATACCCCCTAATTTACTCTCTGTACGAAAGTTAATTTCGCATATACTTATCATCATAAAGTTGTATCGGGCATCTGTACAGAGCAGAACCTGTATAGCACATTAAAAATAAATAAATACAAATAAAAAGTTAAGAATGCTCTCTGTATTAGGTTTTGAGAGATGACTATCATTGTTAACAATGTTGTGTTTTTATAATAAAATATTATTAATGATGTGCACAGTGTTGAGTTTGCTTCAATGTTCAATGACTATTCTTTATGTGTGCGTATTCTTCAACTCAATATGCGTTCTTTTTTGGTTATTATTTAATGTCGTATACTCTTATGCCTTATTTATCTTACCTGTTTGGAACTGTAATTTGTTCGTGGTCCATAGCGTTTTAATTCCATCTTGTAAGTTTAAGCTGCCATTGACAAACTTTTTGATTTTAGAAAATATTTTGCATTTCTATAAATTTATTTTAATACGCTATTGGATTTTGTCATCAATTTTAATTTCTCTAGAAAGGCAACAAATTTGTAGCATAATTAATGAAAATCAGAGCAGTACTTGTGCTAAAAACAGTTAATTATATAAAGCTACAAAATAGTAAAATATCTAAAGCATACATTAATAGTAACCGTGAACCACGTGTGCTCGTGATGATACTCTACAAGTTCCACACACCCCAGCCTTGCGCCCAGATACCTGTCACAAAATTCATATCTCGCAATTATTTAAGTATTCTTGTTTATTTTGATATTGGCTTTCTCAATTGCAAATACGAGCATACCAATCAACTACAGATTCTTAATTTAAGATTTCCTGAAAGTAATTGACACATTATTTGAGCTAGCTATTGGAGTTTACGTAGTGTTGGCACTTTAGTCACGCTAAAAATAAACAGTTTGCTTCGAAATTGTAAATTCAACTTTGAGTTTTAAGAGAATTTAAAGTATATAAGGAGAGATTTTGACAGAGTTATGTAATTAGCCAATAAGCTTACAAGTAAGGGCTACACCTTACTCATTACTATTTTAAACAACGAGGAAATCCAAACTATTTTCAACAAACCAAATAATCCTTCTTTTACTGCACAGTCTTTCTTTCAAATAAATGATTTTCATTCAAACCTTTTTGATATCAATTGATGTCCAATCTGTAAAGCTATAAAAATGGTTATGTCTTAATTCTTAAATTATTTTGGCATCCAACTACACCGGAAAAAGTATATCTAGAAATTTCTGACATGAATTAAAGCAGTCTTATTCTGTAAATTACCTAAGAGATCCGGTGTTTTTACAGTCACAGCTACAAAGCAAAAATGACAGCTTTACGGCGTCCATTCTAGAGGAAGTATAATGTCCTATGAGAGGTAAATGTCCTTATTGCAGTTCAAAATCGCCATCTGTGCACTTCTTGCATTACATATTCGGCTCGAGTGAAACAGCTGTAATTGATTTGCGGGCCATTTAAAATGAATTGTGATCGCCCCACCAGATCGCAGAGTCGCGTTTAGAGCGGCATAGCCAGCAATTACAATTGATTTCTTGCTTATGAAGTTGTCGTTCCGTGTCTGTTTCTTTGACCTGCCGAACAAATCATGCAGGTTGCCAGGCGTGGTCCAGAACTCACATAATGCCCTTAATGTCCGTAATTGTATTTAATAGTCAGCTTACCGAGAATTTATACGCTCTCACGTGTCTAGTCGAGCGGAATAAGTGTAGCTTAAACATTCGCCTAATCGTGTACCTGCAGCATAGTTCTTGTTCTGTTCGTGTAGCATTCTTCAGTTACAGAAAATTGCAAATCATAACGGATCGTAAATCCCGCTAACCGAGGGAATAAATCCCCCACAACCATGTGCAGGTGTGCAGTGAGATGGTTTATAGAATTTTCTAACTTAACCCGCAAGTAGTTTCTGAAGGAGCTAAATAGTTTCTTCGCAGGGATGATAAACCACCTCTATAATCGGTCCTCTGTAATAATGCCACAATAGGGACATGCTGTCGACAAGTAGCATAAGCCATGTCTACTAATATGGCTCTCAATAGGTGAGGAGACAGAACCCTCGTAATTCAGATTTTTTTGGTATCTTAATAACCACAGAGGATTTTTAGAAAAAAATTATTTGTATGGTAACTCCTTTAAAAAAACATTTACAACTAACAAAATTGAGGTTATTACTAAGCATCCATAAGTAGCACAACTGTGGTGTTGTACTGGGCTAAAACATCACAGAAAACAACAAGAGATTTATTACATGGACTCTATATATCTACGGTTCAGAGGCTTGTTAGGTTTCCACTAAGCCACATCTGTTTTTTTGGACACGATTTTCTTCTATGAATGTTTCTTTAAGCCAGCAATTGTGGACATGAGAATCACTTTAAACTGTTCTTCTTATATGAGTGTGATATATTAAAAAATGGAAGTAGTCATTCAATCGAAATATATGCTAGAGTCGTTCTAAAGGACTTAATAAGTATGCAACAAATCTGTCATATTATTGGAGCTTTCAAATTATATTCCGCTCAAGCATCTAATTCATAATTTTTATACTCACAACATCAACACTTAATGAATGATTGAACAATCTGCAATAATCTACCTTCAGCTGTCCATCAGCATTAGCCGACGATTCCTCTAGATGTGCCAAGATAGGAAGAATTTTCACTCATCTCTTCGGTTTACAATTCGATCAAGATATGACCAGCTGTCACACTGTGCGTGTGATGCATTTTACAACAAGAAAGCTATGTTTAGTTTTTGTGGTGTTGAATACTAAACCAGTCGTCTCTGCTAGTGGGAAATGTTATAGTGATCACGTTGGTAACTGATGATCTATCTGGTATTCATTTAATCAATAATTAATCGATAATTGTTCTTTTTCTGAATAATAAAAGTAAATAACTGAACGGGAGTAGACAGTAGTCAGCAGCTAGATACAAATTTACCACTTTTCTTTGTGATTTTTAATTGAATGTATACCATTTCTTCCCCAGCTATAAATATATTCTTCCAGACTAGATAGTTCAGACAGGCGTTGATAACGATAAGCCATCTGCGGGAGTGGAGGACACAATAAGCTCTCACAGTTAACTTTCTCTGATTCAATCTCTAATGTGCCCGTTGGAATAGGACGGCCGTTCTTATCATATCTATTCTATTTTATCTAAGGTATTTCAATATAACGGGGTTTCATCATGCAACTTCATGGAATAATACGTTGAATGTACATATTTATATGTAACCAAAGCAAACATGTCATTTTCAAAGTTACAACAAAAAGATACATTATTCCGTATACATAATGTGTTGTGATTTATACATATGCACATGAGACATACATGTGGTGACAGGTGCAAATGTCTCTCATGGCATTTTATTTTTTTAAGACGTCGATCCCCTTTTAGCCTTAATTTGTCCCTCCTAATGGCCCACTGGTCTGTGAGAGGATATTATCAAACAAAATTAGAGAGAGAGACGGTGCAGTAAAAGTTCAAATACATATAAAAAGTGCAACGTAACAGACAGGATTTAAATCTGCGCTATTTCTAACTTGGATCCAAAGTCCGAGGCCCTAGCCCACTCGGAAACTGGCTCTGTATTTCGTTATGTAGATTGTGAAAGTTCTAAAACTGTGAATGAGTGTTATAACTGGAACGTGACAGTGAAGTGTAACAGAGAATCAATTTCGTTATAGCACTACAGAACTTGTGAGTCAACTTTAATTTTTATGCCCATTTCGTGATATTTAGTTGAAAAGTTACATTTAATTAGGTGGACCAACTAAAGAAATTGAAGGTCTTTATGAGTTCATCTGTGGTATTATTTCTGTTTACATTAAGAAAAGTTGTTGTAATAACAATTTTATGAGTTATGTTAATCACTGAATATTTTTCACAACAATACTATTTGACTAAACACTCAAAACTAGTATTTGTTAGAATTTGAATACAATTCATATTAATAAAAAGGGTACAAGTATGTAGTGTTATTATTTTGAATCGTGTAGTAAATTTTATATTTAGGGCATTCTAACTCACTTTTATTACAATACTTTAAACAGGTTATAGAGAGCAAGGTCAGCAAAGTTGTTTCTTAGTGGGTACCCGCATTGAGGAACTACTTTATATTTAGTTTCTCTGGAACTGAAGGATTGTGTCTATGGTTTTTAATACAATTGTTACTAAGTTTAATATAAAATCGCAATTTTGTCAAGAATTATTCGAGCAAGAATAATACTGAAACTTTAAAGCAATATATATAATTTGCATTTTACGGGAACAACAATTATCTCAAAATAAAAAGACTTTCAATACTGCACGTATTGCATATCTCTAAACCTCCTTCCATAATAATATCCTAGATAATGAACCCAAAAAGGGAATTTTGTGCTAAATTTAGATAGAAATCTGTTAATCTGTAATGCTAGGATACATATACTTTTAAACTCCGTGGCTTGTGTCATAGTGAAAGTATCTTCATCGCTTGGGTCCTTTCACGAAAGTGACCGGAATAATTCATTTCCCATACGACTCCTTTAAATCACACTAATTTGTTAGATTATTCCATTATACGTGAAATCATATGTAACGTTACACATATATAATATAATTTATTTACCGGTGTGTTAGATAAACATAGTATTAACATCATTACTTCAAACGCTTCAGCTCAAAACGTGTTGAATATAATAAAACAAGTAGTGAAATTGTGTGGTAACGCGTTTTCTACGAGGTGAAACAATTGTGGAATGAGGACAGCAAGTGGAGAAGTACTCATGTTCTGAGAACTACCACTCTGCAATAAAATTTAATGACAGGCACGGCTACTCAAATAGAAAGTGCTGATAGCAAACAAATAGTACAATTATGCAGATGAATGTGTCGGCGTGAGTCTAAGCGACTATAAAACACTAGGTTAGGTCGTCATGAGATTTCAATTTGGATTGATTGGCAAGCTGGATATTAGAGCAGTTTATTGACACTAATTGTCAAGTAATTAATGGGTAATTGCAAGCTTTTAGTCTGATAACCTCTGGTCCAATCTGATTAGAACCCATAATGGTATCCGGTAAATTAAAATGCAGGAGGGCCTTCATTTAATGTCTTCTAAGCAGTAATAATTCCTCGAAGCATTATTCGTTTAATTTATATTGTGTTATTTTAGTGAATCAATTGAGTATGTGTTTCAAACTCAACGAATAAAAATTAAACGAATTAAGAGATTTTTAAATTTGTTGAATTATTCGTTTTTCATTAACTGTCATTAATTTTTTGTACATAACCTTTTGTTTACATATAGGTATTTCAAATAAACTCCATAACTTTTGTAACGAAATTACCCATTTACCCATGGATTATTTCGCTAAAGAAATTATTCACTTTATATTGGATGAGCGTTAGCAAAGGGGAGCTGGTAAAATGTCACTACTGCCTGTCAGTCCGCATAACAGCAAGATACCTAAAGACTGTATGGAGCTGAATGAGTCTGAGGGTTAACGAACATGTTTACATTGGTTTTTGCGCCGCGGGTAATCGTAATGAAAATCGGAGAACAAACAGATATGTAAACATACTGAGAACAGCCATATAACGTTTTTAAATGACATAATAATGCTCATTACTCCGCTGTGTTGGTTTATTTGTGTACAGCCTTACAGTGTCTTACATCTTCATGCACGCAACTTCAACGGAGCTTTTTACACGACATGTAGTTATAATTTATGCTCTATATTCACGTCATTGTGATGACATGTATATATTTTCGATAAAAAATAAAATATTAATATTTATGAATAATTTTAATATTATATAAAATAATATAATGTGCTATGTAATAACTAATTACAATGTATTACATAATAACGATGTCTCTAGAGGATTAATTTAGCAGGAAATTACAATTTGCGAGTCCTTGTCCAAATGTGAACGGAATGCGCGTGGACGCCGCCCCGTATCCTTGTTTGCGCATAGCGAGATTTATAAACGAATCATTAACACGCTGTTAAAGGTGTGGCGATATATCGTTAAGCCGTAGGGTCAAGTCTTCCCACGACTCCGGATATCATTATCCAGCCGGTATGTCAGTATTGTATATAGACACTGCAGTGTCTCAATTACAAGGTATGAGATTATTATCTGAGGCTTTATCAAGTTGTATAACTAGGGTTTTGTTTGCTTAATTTAAGGTCTAGTGCTATACCTTAAAAGGAATAGAGAATCTTTTTGATCACTACATGATGAATTTACGTAATTACGTTGAATATATAATGACGAAATTACATGATTTAAAAGAAATCTAAATTTAAAAGGTTTATGTTTCGAACTACAAACATTTTTTGCAAATTACTTGTTCCTCAAAGAAGAAAGAAGCATAACGTTTAGTAAACTAAAAATGTTCTTAAATGAAGAAAATGTCTATTTTTCCTGCCAGAATTCAAACCATTTAAATGTATCTTTGATTTTATTTAAATAATGTTCATCTGGCATATTTACAGTAGCGAAAGACATTAAAACAGATGGAAGGAGACACTATTATGACTCAAAGAACCATTAGCTACGTAACTGCAATTTGAGGAAATAAGCGATAGCAACACACACACACACACACACACACACACACACACACACACACACACACACACACACACACACACACACACACACACACACACACACACACACACACACACACACAACAGGGTTTGACACCTGGAAATTGCAAAGCAATACATCAGACACAAGTGCAATTTCTTTTTAAAGTACATATACTGATAATGGATAATATACTGACTAGGTGTGTAACAATAATTGCCCTAAATCTTATACTGAACCAAATAAATAGATGTAGCCCCTAATATACGGCAGGAATTGCGCGTAAAACCGCGGGTAATGCCTGTGTTGCGCATTTATATACAGTAAGGAGTATATCGTCACCTGGAGTTATTTATCTGTGGGTTGTAATTCGATAAGGTCATCTCACTTTAATGCCTGCAATTCCTCGTGGAAGAGAAATATCAGTGAAAAAATTATTTTAAACATTCTATCTAAACCATGGATTTCAGAGAGAGAGTTAAGAGTTATAGGTACGATGTGAGTAGTAGAATTCACTGAAAATCACTGAGTTCATGTAGTTTATGAAAGACCCAATTACGAACATTTTGGCGGGGCAACTTCAGTGTGGGCCCCACAAACAATCGAGCAGCCTGCCGCTGCCGGCCCGTCTACAATATCGATCATTGAGAGAACTGGTCCGCTGCTCTGGAGTGATAATATATCTAATTGGCAGCTACATGAGGCCGAAAAGAAATACACGACTTTCAGAATGTTATACCAGGAATGCCCACTGTCGAGTCACGTGACAGACTGACCCACTAAGACCTTTGAGGATGTTGTTTTGATATTTATACGTACATATGTAAATATGTTATGAATTAAATTAATGAATGGAAATAAATGCACAACTTTCTATGAACGACTTATCTTTCCAGGTTTTTTTAAGAATTCGTAACGTTATCGACAAGAGTTTATGCACACGGAACATGGATCTCATATAAATTATTATTGTTATTTCAAAACGACAACAAACACAGAAGTGCGTGAATCTAAGTTCACATTTAATTCGTAGTTCCTAAAATGCTGAAACAAAGTTAATTGATTGTTTAACTTAACTTAATATTAGTTATTGGTTCAACCTAATAACGTAGAACGTGAATATAGAAATATAGATGGCATTGTCTCTTAACATCAACTAGCGAGATTGAGTGGAATTGTAGGCCTATCAAGCTAAAGAGAATATGGTATGAGAAAAAAATATTGTTAATAATTCTTTTGATAACCTCCGAAGTGCCACATACGATCACATTTTTGAGGGAAAATATCTTTTGCGATTTCCCTAAAAACAAGGTAGGTTTACTAAATTGCCAAGTTTTATTAACTTTTATTTATTTTTAACTCATTTTATTCTAGAGACACACAGACAGACAGAAAATAAATTAAATGTTTACATTCCTCAGTAGGCAAAAAGGAAAGGGCCCTGGTATACTTTAGTGACGCTCAGCCAAATCCCATATACGGTCACCATTAAATACAATGTATCCTATTCATAAATGCAAAATTGCGTCTATACGTCAGTCCACTCTCGGGATAATGTGTGGACTGACACAGGCAGATAACAGCCTATTATTTGACGCCATGATTTCTCAAATTACAAAAAATTCCATTTTCACGTATCACCTCACCTAGTTTTACTAGACGGAGGACACAAGGAACCTCGAACTATCTGACGTCACATAACGTATTTCAGTCGGATGACAGTCTGTATACTAGGTATCCCTGCTCTAAGGCCAGGCAATCTTCTTAATCTAAATCAATGAATAATGGTGGTCAAAGCACACAAAACATGTGCATTAAGTGTTTTGGGTGTCAAGTGCCAAATTGTATATATATATATATATATATATATATATATATATATATATATATATATTATATATATATACATTCAAAATATATTGTAGTACACACTACATCATCTCGGATTGACAACGTAACGAATTAAGGCTAAAACAGGTAAAGTCTTTAGGTATTTCTTAGGCTTAATTATTGGAGAACCCTACGTTCTAAAGTTAACAGTCAGAGTCTCATGTTGAACTCTAATGTAATATTGTAAATTTTATTGAAAATAAAACGAAATCAATTCTCTATTATTTGAATACCAAATCAATTTTTAAATTTTCATTTTTTTTAATTAATGAGATTGCTATATAAAAAGTAATAAAATATTAAAACATTAACAATTTATAACTTTTCTTCGACTTCGCCTTCACCAGCTCTTTGTTTTAGAGCATTTACATGTAATTAATATCCATTTTATTGAATAAACTCTAAGCTGTCCCAAAAGTAGTTTTTTTAATATTACTGTATTATAAACAATCAGGACATTGCGCTTGCATATGCTGGTATTCTAACCATATTGCTAAGTATCGCATATAAACGTAAGAGTAAGATTTTATTAATAACAATTGGAAAACCTTAATAATAATAAGCACATACTTTAAATAATATTCAAATTTGTTCAACTATTCTAAATTGTATTTTCAAATATAAATTTTATGCCTCATTTAAATTTAAATTTTTACACAACTCTGAATGTCACTAAATTTAAGCTTTTGCTGGAATCCTCGGCATCGTTCTTCTTAAATACGAAAATACTGCAAACAGTGAAAATTTTTCAGATACATACGATATCCGTTGGTTCATTTAACTTAGTAACTTCGGGAATTATCATTAAAGTAATTATAATAATTATGAAACTAATGAAAGCAATTTGTTCTAAGCTTTAATTGAAGCTATTAAAGTTATTATTTAATGTTTAATTCTTTAACGACTTGTTTATAAAACTAAAAATATTTAAATTTAACATTGGAAATTTCTCTTCACTTTGCGGTATTTCACACGTGTAAGGTTTTTGATAGATTGTATAATGATTTGCTTCAGCAACTTAAACTTTTAAGAAAACAAAAGATTCAATTGTTTTGAGGTAACCTCTGTCCAGAACTGAGAGCGAACCAGCCTAATGTAATAGTTTATCGCTAATGTATTCAGAATTACCGTGTAATAAACTAAGCTAATATTTCATATGATACCTTGTTAGTGAAAGTAAATTAACCGGAGAGACTTTGATCTTTTACAAGTTTCTAATTCTTTTAGATTATTCGTAATAAATTGTATTGTATAATTATCTCAGTTCCCACTGAATACGAACCGCAGTAAATAAATACCGTCGTATCACAGAACTAATTTAAATTCTGCCTGAGAAATTGTCCTTTATAAGGAATTATAATTCTTAATTTGTGTGGTGATAGCATTCCGCGTTATTAACTTTCCAAATTTACGATTGTGTCCTTAAGGCGCCATTAAATTAGCGTGAACGTGTTATTACATTAAATTTGACCCGTGTATTTAGGCCAGAAGTTCAATTTATAAAGGTGTTTATTAAAACACTGAACGTGGTTATAATAATTTTGGCGGCAGTAAACATGTCAGATGAGCACATAAACTGGCACATGGGTATGGCTGGTCGTCTGTGACCTAACCTGCTCTGTGGTGGCAGCCCCAGGCTCACTTGGTTGTGTTCGCGAGGTGTAACCTGTAACACATTGTTAATGTTAGACGCGCAAACACTTCTGCCATTGTATTATTCACTTGCTCAAGTATTAAGATTTTTTATTACTACGTTTATCAAAAATTGCCTATAAATAGTATTGTCATCATTTATCTAGTTAAAATGTTCAGTTGCCTTATATGTTTGCCAGCTATGCTTTCTGTTGAGTAAATATTAAAAAGGTCAATATAGTTTTTTGATTTATTTGAAAAATAATCACTGTGTTCCTGAATTTGTTTCAACAAAATTTAAAATGAATTGGTTGTAATGTTATTTTTAAAATGTTTAAAGAATTTTTACTTCGAAAGTACATGTACATGTTATTATTTGTTAATGTTACGTTTCATGTAGATTATTAATAAAACCGTACAACTTTTTCAATGACAATTACTAACACGATAGTTTACTGGACCACAGACTATAAGAAATATGAGTGCGACATTTGGCGCAATAAAGATTTATGACTTCCCTTAGTGTTAGTAAAGGTGGCAATAAATCTAACAATTAATTAAAGACTTCTGGAGAATCGAACAGAGATTCCATCGAGACCGGTTCCAGCAGATTCTCTCTGTTTAAACAGTTCATTTGAGAGGAATTTAAACAAGATGCGCTGCCAGTGTACAATTATTTACTTTTAGATTTAGCGATGTGGGAAGTTAATGGTTACATACGAGAACCTTTTCTCAGTTTAATTGAATTTTCATTATTAATGCGTGCATTTAATCATTATAATTACTGCAGGTTTAATAAGCTAATAAAATTGTTTGGAATTTTTATCCGCCTTAAAGTGATTGCTGTACTAAAAGCCACGTATTAAATTCATTTCCGAACTTAAAAACAACGTTTTAAATGAACCACTCAGTAATAACAATAAACATTCATAGCACTCTCATAAAACTAATCAAAGTAACAAAAAACTCGTGGTCTTTTCAAAAATAATCAGTAGTTCAATCTCCCAGTACTTAATTATATTATTCTATTTAAAAGATATAAAAACGCCTTTAAATCTAAAATGCTTCTTTTACATTTTAAACAGTTTGCCGCAAGGTTTTTATTTTTAAAGCTTACGTTAATGGAATAATTAGTAAATATTTCTACACAAATTCGATATACATAACAACTGATTCTTTTAATAGCTCCTTAGTACTTAATAATAATGATATGAGATTAAAATAAGCTGTTTCAGTGTCATATTGAGTACGTCGGAGAAGTTTGTAGTATTTTCAATAATAAGTATTTCAAGAAATTTGGATTATTGAAATATTCTTTAATTATATACATCCTATCTTTAATAATTTAATATCCAGTACAAGAAGAAAATGTGTTTTAATTTGATTTGTATTACCTTATAAAATGGTATGGCATCGTTTGTTTGGATGTACTGTAAGCGTACTTATAAATCCTTTTACGTAATGAATTACTATTATTGTGAAATTCGGTGTCCATATCTTTCAGATATACTCCGGATATTTTGTTTGTCTTCCCGAGTTCAAATAAGATATTTAATATAAATTAATATTAAGATATAATAATAATAATGATTATTCTTATTTAATAGGATATCCTAGGAATTTAAAGGGTATGAGGCAAATGTTGACAGTGACATAAGCGGATTAATGACATTGGCAGATATATGGGACCTTCAAAGATGGGTTGAGTACATGCCACCCTAGAAGAGTCTGGAGCAGAGAGAAAGTTACGAACATCTCAGGCATAGATTAACGTAAATACGTTACACAGCGTTTGATTGAGTTAATTAAAAACCACAATCTTGTAATCGCATGAGGCTTGCTTGTCCTTGTGGCTCTGCGAAGGATTTATTTACAAAGTGATGCTGTGGTGTATGTAAATTATTATTATCGAATCTGATATTGAGATCAATATTCAGTTAGAGTCTTTAACATTTAAAATGTTCAAGTGTTATCTATATTACTTATATTTTTACTACTGTAATGTTAAAAAAGACGCTACGGTAAGATAAAAAGTTACTATAGCGATTGTAATAGTGTAATAATAGTAATATTAATGTGAAAAGCAATAACATCCATAGCCTTTTGAATTGCAATTTTATAACTAGCTGTAATATTGTACAGTTTTAGAGTCGAGTGAATTTTTCAGATAAGGCCTTGGAAGATTTTCGAAGAAAGTTTTAAATAATATTAAGATTTTGTTACAGCTCTGTTTTATATTCCTCCATTGTATGTGGCATATATTTAAACACCTTTGTACTAACTCAGCATGAACTAGTTAAGAGAGATTCAAATAAGCTCAATTCTAAATAAGCGCGAAAAGATACCTCAGACAAGATAACTGATACAACCGTGTACATTTTTATTTTAAATTATACATTTTATATATTTAGTGTACCTATCAGAAGAAATGTCTATACACTGAATTGTTTCACTTTTTTCTGGAACAGCCTAATCGCACACTGGACTGTTAATACAATACATTCCTCGTACTGGTAATTTAAAACTATTTAACTAAGCTTTAAATTAATATTTTATGGATTATATCTGCATAAAATTTAATTCTTTTTTTATTAACTACGGCGGACGCACATTACTACTATTTTGCATGTCTGGACATGTCGGTACATGTCTCGTGTCGCAGTGAGAACGTGTTAAACAACCCTACCACTGTAATTTATCATGAACAATTATTTTAATTGCAAACATCGTAACTTTGTTAGGGATGAGTTTTTCAAAGCACTACTTATACATACATTAGCTTAGCAGATTGTGAAGGCACTCCTCCTTCCGGGTGCCTCTCTCCTTTCCTGAGATGTCCGCAAATGTCACTATGACCCAGACTCTTCTCGGATCGCTTATCTGCAACTATTCTTATAAAACCCCATGTGTCCGCTGATGTCTCTGTCCACTTGTGTCACAATGTTCCTTTGTCGGGACACCTATTCAATATATCGTATGTTCTATAAACACGCTTGTCTTCAAATTTATCGTAGAATCTATGAGTTGTTACCACGGATGAAAAGGCGCACAGTCAGTAGTCTACACTTTGGATTTGTGTTTAACGCTTGAGCTGCAATAATGATCTAGGTGTTTACGTGCAAGTGTAGGTGTTTTACGTAGAACGTATTTTATGATTAGAACATAAATGGACTTTATAATATAGATGTACAGTAATCTTGCAGAGAAAAGTGCAAGAAAAAGAGCAAGTTTATCTACTTTAATCGACTGCCTAAGAAAACTTGATTTCTCAGAAAAACAAAGATACTAACATATTCTGTGGGTAGAACCTCATAAATTACCACTGTGTTATGGAATTGGAGATTGGACAGCTTCTAAAGTTCTGGTTGGCCTTCTTTGGTCTGTGATCCACAACAAAATATAAAAGGGGGAGAAACTGAGATCTTGAAGACAGAACAATGGCGACGAAAAGGAGGAGAAAGATTTGTAGTCTGATGAACTGAGAGCATGACCTTTATTTTATTTATTATAAGCCTACAGCAAAGCTATTTCAAAATAAAACATAGATGTAATACAAACAAAAATCATTAAATCACTAATGAGATATTTGTGCAAGCCAATATCAAGTAATACGGCCAAGAAATAACCAGTAACTGAAAATGGCCAACCGAAACAGGGGAAACCATGGAAACCTAAAACAACAGCAATATAGAAATAAAAAAAATGTAATCTATCAGTGAATAATACCATCTAACAATGGTACATAATAACGTAACAATGCATTGTGCAACAATAATTACTGTAACAATGACAATATTATATAACAATAACAATATTCAACAACAGATAATATTCATTAACAATATGCTATAAAATAATAAGAAAAAAGCAGCAATGCAAAGAATATACTTATATAATTCAAGATATATTTGTGAAATTTTCTCTGACGTGTGGGAAATTTACTTCGGCTTTTTCTCCCATCTTTTTTTGTTTGCTTATGTTGGAATGTGCAACCCGACACCTCCTACCAAATATTTCTAAAGCTCCCTTTCCACACAAAATTTAGGGTGATGAAATATTTCCATTGTAAGGATCCTCAAAGACAACCTATTTAAAGGCTTGTAACTTTAAATTCTGGTATTGGGGCAGAATGGTTCGTCGAAATAGAAATTTCTCTTATTCTTTGCAACTGAATTCAAGGAGATATCTCAACACACAGGCTACCCGATGATGGCCCCTCTTTGAAACGTCTATATTAAGTATTATATGAAATGTTGTAAATTATGTATGAGAGTGTTGGCGCTGAGATATTTCAACTCCACATTGGAAGTAGGTTGATTAGCGAACTATTTAAAAACGCCCGGGGCCCAAGGAGGACCGTAATTTCCTTGACGTAACCATTCGTTGGCGAAAAGTTCCGTACGCCTCGAGCGATTGCGATGTTTTGCGAAACATAAATTTCACGAATGACTGACTCAAAATAAGGTGATAATTTCTGAGCTACGACGCCAAGTACAGTTATGAGCGCTTGAAAGCGTGAATAATCACATACATCAAGGGCGAAAATTATAATTCGTTACAGAGGAAACCATAAAGAAACAATGGAAGTAAAGAAAGTTTAAGCTTCAGGCGTAAAAATACTCTGTATCGGTCGTTTCGGTAACAAAATTTGATGATAAATTATTACTGTTTGAACAGTAGTGACAGATCCTAGCACTTTAAACTAGTTTGTTCTATCACAGACTCTACTGTCACCCATATGAACGTAAATTATTGTTATTTTAATAGTTGCATAACAATTAAACCCCAATTTAACCGTAAGTCATATTTATAAGTGCAGTCCTTAGCAGAGTTGACTGTTAAATGTTTGCCTAAGTTAAAACACATGTTATATTAAAGAATTCACTACACCTTTTTCCATAAATCAACGAAATATTCAATGATGGTCAGCCAAAGGCTAACCGAAATAATACAACATGATCCCAATAAAAGTCACAGTATACTTGCTATAGAATATTTATATGAAAACACACGAAAAATTTTCTAAATAGCAACTTTTTATGAATTATTTCATAGAACTATAGAATCTCTTGAAATAATAATTTAATTACAGTTATTTATGATTATTTATTTATATATTTATGTTCTAAAACAAATATTATTAAAACATTCTTTTTCCACCATTATTTTCTCATAAAACTGGAAATAGTTTAAATTAATTATAAGCAATCAATTCCTACTAACAAACATAAGAGTAAACCATGTGCTTGAACTGCATCATACATAACTATAACTCACATCTTCCAGGATTGATATTTATTACTGTAAGCACATGCATGATATGGAAGTGGGAAGTGTCCTGTATATTTGCCAATAGGATAATGCAAGTTTAGTCCAAGTAAACATGCAAACTGGATTTCAAAATCGTATAATGCTATTTACATAGTAATAATTCTTTAATAAGCATTATTACTTTCTTCTTTCATCACAAAGTCAGCAATTGAAGTGGAATAAAAAACGTTGGATGAACTACATATGTAAATTATAAGCCATGTATCCCATGTCAATCCTTCATAGTTTCACAGGACACGCCGTGTTAACGTGTCTATTACTATTTAAAACTTTTAGTAAGAATTGTTGCGATCCTTATGCTTAACCGTTTCTCAATTCAATTCAATTCAATACAAAAAACTGTATTCAACAAAATAATTTTTTTAACATTTTATCATTCCCCATGTGCACTCGCACGTGCGGGGTTATTATAATTTAATTATTATACACTTTATTCTATATGGCTATATATGCAGTCTTTGTTGTACCACCATCTCCCTGTATTTTATAAGCAATATTACTTGATAACAACAAACTATACATATATAATAACTTACAAGAAGGAATAACAAAAAATTAACAATATAAGTAACAAACAATAACAATATTAATACATAACAAATAAACTTATTTATAACTCAACTGTCATAGAACTGAATTTTATACATTCTAATAAATATTTAATATTTCATTGCAACCTCTCAATAAATAAGCATTAATAAACAAACAAGCCAAATTAACAATATAAGTAACATAACAATAACAGTCAATACATAACAAATAAACTGAAGTATGTCAACAATCATAGAATTTAATTTAATAACATTATAATAAATAATTTTACATTTCACAGCAACTTTAAATAAATAAACATTAGTAACCAAACAAGCAGTGGGCGTAGTTAAATAACAACAGAATATCATTATGCATTGCAAACCATGGCTTTGATTGTCCTCTTCTTGGTCTTCTTTTGTTTTCTCCATTGATATTTAATCATACGCACTTAATAATTATTAAACCTTTAAAATTGACTTCCCCTCACGTTGATGTCGACTCACAAGCGCGAGCATTAGCATCTTGAAGTCTATAAAATGAATGCTGGAAGTACTCGAAGTTGTAATCATAGTTAAAATCAAACTCAGAGACTCAAATTTAAAATCAGAGACTCGAAGTTGAACTCGCCTAAAACAAATATTAATATGGTATTAGCCATTTAATTGAGACGACTTACCACAGGACATCACTTATTATTATCCATATTAATCTGCCAAATAAAACATGAACCAAGGTAAGTTACTGTATTATTTACAACTTTACTTTATGTTACAATTAAATTGAGATATCTCGCATGAAAGAGCTAATTTATAATACGAAAATATAACTTTACTTACAGAGAGGCGCGCGAGGCAAGATGGTCAGCTACAAAGTGCACAGAAAAATTATTACGCGTACCTATTGGATTATTAATCCGCCAAGAATTTAGTTCCAAGAACGTAGGGATATAACTTATATTAACCAGAAACGAGTAAAGAGGTTGCGAAAATATGTATTATATAAAATACAACTAAATAAGGGTACACATTTAAGCCAGACTGACGTTAAAGAAGGTTTCTTAGTCCTAACTTAACCTGGTAAATCTTCCTTTAACTTTAACTTTTAAATCATCATGACATTTAAAACAATTTCAACGTCTGGACCGCTAGCGGGCGGTACTGGTAATGATTGCCACGACGCCGCCCTATAGCGGTCGCGGGTCGGTGTATCCCGCACACCACCAAGCCGAGTGATCGGATGTGGAAGTAATGTCGGGTCCGGCTCGCCAAATCCCCGTTGATCCTGTTAGAGCGGGTCGCGGTTCCATCTGTAGCGGAAACTCGCCATCCTGCCCGACATTAATTCAACATGTCGCCGTAATCCTACTTATCTATAGATTTTTGTATTAGTACTTCCCTGGATTGGCAACCAAGAACGTTTATCGGACATCCGGCGGATTGGTTTCTTCGCTTTAATGGACATTCCCTCTCAAGTTTGCAAATCTCTTTTTTGTTATTATATTCCAATTACAAAAGCCGTAGTGCTTATATTTACACTCTTATAAGGGCATTAGGAGTATGGAGTGCTGAATTAAACAGACGTAATCGTAAATGTAACAGCACTTTCTAAACATGGGGTCTAGATGAAGAAAGTGATAAAACAATATTTAACGCCAAAAGAAAGATAGATAACCAGTAAAACACATGAATATATTTAATATGAAAAGTGTGTACTAGAAGAAACATATTTTTTAGTTTTACACGCCAGAGTTTATGTACGGCAAACACAAGAATAAAGCTCTCTGGCACGTTGTTCAACAAGAGAATGCTTAAGTTTATATGGAATTGAAAAAGCAGGTCTAACGACCTATTCAGAGAATTCTGAAATGTCATAAATTAAAAAAAAAACTGTCTGCAACAATGCTACAGCTACCCCCATAAAAGCCTTCAAAACCCTCAAAACTTATGCGACATAACTCATTACTCATTAACTTAACACCCTAACTGTACCGGTGAACGATATAACATGCAGATTCAGTACCAATACACTAATAACACTCATATTGATAGATATTTATTTATATGCAATTTCCATCACATAGTGGACAATCATAAATACTATTATCTGAAGCTACTAAGCCGCCGTGACAGTGAAGCTATCAACCGTAATGGGTGTCGTGTGGATTAAGCCCACTACCGACCAATCACTGCAATTTCCGATAAACTTGCAACCATTTACGCTGGAGGTCAAAGGCCAAATCACACATTAACTTTACTCGTCCGTGAACAGCGCATATTCTGCGCCCCGTATACAGAGAAAATTCTTTGCTACATTACACCTCATTTAGTTAAATCAGATACATTTTAATAATTCTATTGCATTAATTATAGGTCGAATTGGTAGACTAAATTCTTTGCCAATGCTAGATTATTTAGTTTTTGCTTCGAAATTGAATTAAATACAACTCTTGTTTGTTCTTGTAGGTTTTTAAAGTGAATTTTGTTTGTTCAAGGCTCATAATGACGCTAAGTAGTTAATCTCGAATTTTTGAAATGAAATATTGACGTTGCTAATGATTTAACTGTAACAAAGGTATGTAATAATGTACATGATAAATTTCGTAGTTCTATTAGCAAACTGAGTAACCCAATTTATAGGCACCAAAGGGTATTAAACAACCAATCATATTGCATAATATTTTTAAAACTAGGGATTTTTTATAAACTATTTACTGGACTGTGAAAATAACCTTGAGAATAGGACAGAGTTGATATTCACTCGTTCTCGTCTCGAGCAATTAATCTCGTCTCGTTTGTTCGTTTTGAAGAACGCCTTCGATTTTATTCAATATTTAATACACTTATCTGGTATTTTAATAAACCTATCTGTCCCTCACGGTCTATCTGGGTATTGCGAAACTTTCTTTGATCTCTTTATGCATTTTCCTCAAAATCTCGGAGTTCTTGGACTGGGAAAGGCAGTGTAATATGTAAGCCCTGCAGACGTAGAGATATCCCCCTTCATTACTGGGGAATATTGGGGAATTCCTATCTATCTGTACCTCATCCTGTCTTAGTACATCATGCTATAGTATCAAATCCTTTATCTGTAGAATGAAATTTTCCAAATTATCGCTAAAGTGGTCATGGAAGGAAATTCCATCTCAACAGAAATTCCTAATCATGCCCGCCGTGTTAAGCCAGAAATTCGTGGTCTTCCCTCCAGGACAGCTTTGTTTATACATTCCTACAGAACTTGAACGGTGAGATCAGGTGACCAAGCATACCTAAGTTGGGGTTGTTCATGAAAGTAACCTCCATCTCGAATTCTCTTGGCCTTCATAGGAGTTTTAGTTGCACAACGAATACTCACTAGTACTATTTGACATAGGTGTCGTTTATGGGAAACATTGACATATATTCAGCAGTTTATTTCGTTGCTAAACCCAGAACCTTGTAGCCTTCAATAGATCACATTCGGGAACAGTTATCAGCATAGAGATGTTACCAAAGCAAAACAGTCAGAGGAATCTTTGAAAACAGTCATTGAAAGGAATCTTTGGACCCTATCACATCTTGTATTAGAAGATAGAAGTTCTTCATATGGGAGTTATATAATACCCATAAATGGGCAGCAAATAATGATAAGACTTGTCAGTAAATATGGATCTTTTGGTGAAGGAGATTCCTGAGACTGGTGGGACTGCGGCAAGGACTGCTGTTTAGAGACATTCCTGTTGCTGAGCTGCAGGCCGAGCTTCTTCTCCCAGATCTTCGGACCAGGCGCTGTGTGGCGGATGTCTTGTTGCTGATTCGGCTGATAAGGGGGGAGCTGGACTGCCCGTCGCTGCTTTCGCGAGTGGATTTCCGTATACCATCGGGGACTCGTTCGAGGGAGTTGTTTGGGAGGTGCCAATATTCAAGAAACTATGACTTCCATGGTCCACTTGCAAGGATGATGAGGATTGGCAACCGTCACTGCGGCGGGTTGGATCTCTTCCACGACGGGGTTTCGACCATAAGGAGAGGAGTATTGATAGCCGCACAGCAGGACTCTACATGAAACGTCCTACCGTATCTATTCTTCATTTGTTATTATTTTTTGCATACGTACATATAGTATTTATTGATTGTTATTGTTTTTGTTACTATATATGCATATTTATCGATTGTTATTATTCTTAGTATATTTTTCAAGTTGTTACATACTTTGCTCGTATTTATATCTGCATGTATTCGGTTGCTGGTATACTTATTATTTGCTTGTTATAGGTTTGATTTGTAAACATTGGTTTGTCTTTTATTTCTTGCATACGTACAGATAATATTTATTAATTGTTTTTGTTACTATATATACATATTTATCGCTGTTATTATTCTTAGTATACTTTTCAAGTTGTTACATACTGCTTGTATTTGTACTGCTTGCATGCTAGTATTCTGTTACTAGTATTTAAGTATTTGCATGTTATAGATTTGATTTGTAAACATTGGTTTTGCCGTTGGAATGAAATAAATAAATAAATAAATAACAAAATAAATTAGTCCATGCTTAAAATGAGAGAGTGCTTTACTCTGTTTACAAAAACTATCGTGTTTCGTAGCAATTATGAAAACTAATAAGTATATCTTAAGTTACGATTTAAGGCACTTTGTGAAAAACAAATGTTTTGTGGTCGTTTTAAGACATATCTGACAGAAAATTTGATTTAATACATGTTGTGATCTCGCCTTACAAAGATCTAATTGTATTTCATTAACAGACTATGTTTGATTCAAATAAAAATTTAATTCTGTTTAATACGATCTGTTTCAATTTGTCTGATAATCTTGATCTGCATGAACACAATAGGACAGGCCTTGCAGGTGTTAACATATCAATGACTTGAATATCCAATTCTATTAATGAGTACTATTTCTTTTTTAGTGATGCATTCATACAAAATTATGCAGTATGAGAAGTAAAAGATAAAGTATCAAGCATTTGAAGACGCAAGTGCACATTGAAAAATGAGAGCTACGTACAAGTTCAACGCCACATCTCAATTACTAGAGACTCCGATAGATGGAGCTGATACAACCAACTGGCATGTGCAACAACTCGTAATTCCTGACTAGTAGTTCTGGATACGAACTACAATCGCAACTCAACACCTAGCCTCCTCAAGGTGGGAATCAGGGAGTATCCAACATCTCGCAGCTCCGCAATTACGTCTGAAAATTGAAAGCAACTCACTCAACTTTCCTTACACACATCGTTATTATAATGAGTGTAAAAGGATAAATTATTTCCAACGATAGTATTAGCTGTAATGGATTCAAATAATTGTTTTACTCTGTACGGCAAACTAGAAAGTGATTTTAACTCGTCGAATCCAAAGTGCAACATAAGTAGAAAACTGTTTCCATTTTTTATTTTAGGGAGATTTTTTTTTCAAAATTGTTCTTATGCTATTGTCCTCATGTTAGTACTCACAGACAATTTATTCAAGATAACTTCATCAAACGTAACTCCTTGAACCCGAAACCAACCTAGTTATAAAGATTAGGGTTGAAATTAATATGGAAGACTCGTGTTTTAAGTATCAGTAAAAAATCTGTGATATTTAATAGTCGCTTAAAAAATTATAACATGGAAGAACATTCGCAGAGAATTTATGACTGTACCTGATATTATACGACGTTATTGTGTGTGTGTGTGTGTGTGTGTGTGTGTGTGTGCGTGCGTGTGTGTGTGTGCGTGTGTGTGTGTGTGTGTGTGTGTGTCGTGTGTGTGTGTGTGTGTGTGTGTGTGTGTGTGAGTGTGTGTGTGTGTGTGTGTGTGTGTGTGTGTGTGTGTGTGTGTGTGTGTGTGTGTGTGTGTGTGTGTGTGTGTGTGTGTGTGTGTGTGTGTGTGTGTGTGTGTGTGTGTGTGTGTGTGTGTGTGTGTGTGTGTAAAGTACCTTGTAGAAACGATAACTATTCCACAAAAAGACCAAACAAATTGAAAATTGGTACAAAATTGTATCTTATAAATATCTTGGCTCTAATTGGGCAGTTTTGTACGCCGTTTCGTTATAATATGGCGGCCGTTCACTATTCAAAAATAATCATAACCCTATTATTTACGGGCACAGAGACAAAAAAAGAAAGTGTAATGGAATGCATTTAAAATTGCACACACTTTTTTATAAACTATATTTTGTTTACCTCAAATCGTATTAAGTGCTAATTTCGTGTAAACCCATAAGAATGTTTAGATCAGAAGGAACTGACAAAACGGATTGGTGCAACATGTTCAAACTTTGATTTGAAAAATTGATTTATATTTCGGCTAAGTTGAATGGCCAGATTGGCACGCTGTATAATTGACATGTAACGAACGTTCAGACTTAGACATATTTGCAGCTTCGTTATTTGTGAGTTTAGAGAAAGTTTTGTTTTAATACTATTACCATTGTTATGATGGAATCCTGGATTTCATAAATAAACCATATTAATATATCAGTCACAAAATTAAGTTTCATCTTCCTAACAAATTTCTAAATATCAGTTCAGTAAATTCTTCAGTCGGGTGCTCAAACCCTAGAAACAAAGACATTTTAAAAGGTACCTATTTCAAATTCCTTTTACTTAATTTGAAATAGGTGCATTAGCATTTCTCGATAGTAATTATTTCAATCTGGTTGGCAACAGGATTAATAAATACGTCTATTTAGAGCGTCAATTTAAATTCACTTATAACAGAAGTAAATGTTGCTATTGCAATGAAATTTACGAGTATGTCGCGAAAGGTAACCATAATTCAGTAGGTGTTACAGCCGTGGCACAAATCCTTGTAATAAACATAATCCATCATAATTACTTTTTCAGACAGCGAAAACTCGAGAAAATTGTGGTGTTGTCGTGAATTGGGCGTAATAATGGTTTATTGATTTCCTGTGATTAGTGTGGGTAGCGCGGTGATAAATCAAACAATTTAACGCTTCCGGTGAGCGTGGAAGATGTATCGAGACCGGTCCCGACACGGCATCGGCAGCCGAGCCCCCCAGTCATGGATTCAACTTCTCTTAACCTATATAAGAGTAACAGGTGAGGTCTTAAACCTTACTTTTAGAAATTAGGAACTTATGTTATACGGAAGTACACGGGGGTGTACACCAGTAAACAAATCTTAGCCTTCAGAGCTCACGATCATTTATTGTAACATCTGATATTATGAACTGACCTTTGTCTGAGATATATCGCTGACTGACTTAATAATTACCAGCCTCTAAAAACAAAACAGACCTATAGCTCTGTACACTTCCTTAGTATCAACGCAAAGTGTCCAAATAAATTTCCTAGTATAATACTTCCCATTAACTAGACTCCGCTGCATACTGATGATCATGCAAGCTGGTAACCTGGAAGTAATGACCCGGGAGTGTTTCTATCACGAAATGTCGACCTACTACACTAATGGTTTCAATCAACAACAAAAAAATGTAGAACTTAATTACTTTTATAATTGACTTTACAACACATTAATATTACTATTTATAACCGGTTCTCGGCTTAATAACTATTTATTTAACTCAAAAATCTAAACTTACGAACACAGCTTGCGGGAATTGGGTTCCGTTGCCGAGATAGGAAAATAAGATTGTTTTATCGCACTATCAAATATTGGAATTTACGGTATAACCCTTTTCGGTACTCTTGACAATCATTAAAATCTCAAACACAACTTTGAGCTCTTTAATTACAGAAATAATATTAGAGGTTTTACTAATAGAGAAAACAGAAAATTTTACTTTATCTCCATTTTGTAGTAGAGGCAGCTCCATCTGAATATTTACTTATCGTTCTTGCCATACGTTTCTAATGCTTACGTTTCTAACGGCACTACTTTAATCAACATATTTATATATGTTTAATATACGAGATGATAACACTGAATTTCAGTATTGTTACTGGCAATGCAATTAATTTTGTTCTGATATTAAACAAAAACCTGGCCCACCCTGATGTTATATATCAACAAATGTGTAACCTCATCTAAGAGAAATGCGGGATTAAATTGTGCCATGCATATATGTTTTATTTTCTCAATAAAGTAGCTATTTGGTCATATATACAGACGATTTTCTATTTCATGTGTCACTACATTATATTATCAAGTTGCATTGGTAATAAGCAACAAAGAATGTACCCAAAATTGACAATTTTCAGATATTTACGACATTTTGTACTTGGGTTACGAATGTAATTTTTTTAATAACCCGTTTTTAATAAAATTGGCTTTTGCTATTTGATTATAATGATATGAGTACTGAGGTTGTGCTTTAGAAAAGCCTGTCACTAGTGGGGGTGGAAAAATGCCGTGTCTGCCTTTCCGCACGATATCTCGAAAACGAATTGACATATAGGCTTTATTAAATTGTGCATCAAGCTTCATTTCTATATGAGGAAAACTGAGTTCGTTGATGATGTATGTTACTCAATTGGATTTGGCTGAGGGTTATCGAATATTTTCACATTGGTGTTATGGATAACCATGATGTCAACGAAAAAATAGCAGAATAAATAAATTTTAAACAGACTATGATCAATCAAATGTGATTTGTAAATAATATGTCATTTTTGTTTATGGTATAAAATAGAGAAACTAATAAGACTGGTAAGTCGATGTTAAAAGTCGGAGATAAGATTTGATTACAGCTGTCTTGCGTTGTAACACAAATTAACGGTTTTCAGATATTTATGAAATTTGTATTTACTTGGGTTATAAAGGTAAACCCTTATATTTTTTTGTTACCCTAGCTATTTGAACATAGTTATTAAACCTAGCTTAATTAACAAAAATTTGGATTTATATTTAGCGAAATATTGTAAGAAATATTTCATCTATGGACTTTAAATTGTACATAAAACTTTATTTCTACATAGACAATAATGTGTTCATAGAATTTGGCTGAGCGTATTTTTGTCAAGTTTTTTCCTGTTTTTTTTTTTTTTTTTTTATCTCACGTTTGCCTGTATACCAGTTCACTGAAAATCTTAAGAATTCAATTAGATATAAATCAGAAGTATTGCATGCAACATCAGTGAAACCTGCTACACGACACATGGTGTGGCACACCCCTACCTTATAAGTAAATAATATAAGTCGTTTGTCTAATAATGAATTACCATTATATAGATGAAGAAAATTTAAAAAAAGCTCAATGCAGGACTACTCCTGTTTCTCTCATAAAAAAGCGAGTTTTTCTACGTTCAACCACTAAGAAATAGCAATGTCACTGACATACAAACAAACAAGCAGTATTAAAACAACACTAATAAAATATAATAGATAGTTATATTATAATATAGTTGGGGTATTCGCATGTAATACATGGTGACAATAAATCTCAAGGTAGATACCAAATCATTATCATATGACATAAAAATACAACAAATAACATTTTAAATTAAGCTCTAGCATCTTACTAATACATTAAAAATTGAAATTCAACTTTTTATCCTATCACAAAATTAGGCTGGCTACAAGGTATTATTTTATTATTTTTATAAGACTGACATTCACTAGGAAAGACACTCTCGTTATAATTACTTAACAGACATGCTCGTCAAAATTCATTAATATTACTTGTTAAGGTTATATTTTCTGTGGGAGGTTGAAACTAAATCTGAAGATCTCTTTTCATCACAATTAATGGATGGAAATGACGCGAGACCCTCCCCACACCTCTGTCTGTATCAGACCTCTTGTCTCCTCCGTCTCTGCCAATTAAATACAAGACACTGGAACCTGTTTAGTCCTCTAAATTATCAGGTGACTGGTCAGAAGTTTTTGTTTTGTTTTTTATTTTACTTTCTGGAACACTTGGTGCGTTGAACACGCCTGTTATCAAAAAGTGCTATCAAACATTAACGAAATCAACTCTGAACCTACATTTAACAACTTATGTATAAAATATATAATGCACTGTGGTACAGCAGACAACACCTTAGTTCTCACAGTACTGTCGTCTGAGCTTCAGAAGATCATAACCATTGTCGTACTGTATCACCGTGGTGATAAATGTAAAGTTTAACTTAAAAATTAATTAAATAAAATATATCTGAAACACTTTTTAATCCGGAGTTTTAATTCTTGAGTTGATGAAGACATTTAATGGCTATTAAATAACTTAAAGGACTTAACAAAACTACTTAGATAATATAGCGTGTAGTTCGAATCTGAAGGTTGATATTAAGTAACAATAAAATATGAAATATTTGTATTATAAATCTACTTTTCCTCAATGTAATAAATATCTTTTAAGAAGTTTTGGAAAAACAATCAGTAAAGTTTAGCATCAACATTTATCGTAATAACCATAGAATGTTGTTTTAATACTACTAGTTTCAAAAGAAATAGCCTTAAAACTAATCAGTGAAATTTGTATTTGACGTATTTTAGCGATGCTCTCTAGTTATTTAAGGACTTGTTGAAGAATGTAATTTGAACTGATTATTTTTTGGAAAAATCGGCTTTCAAAACAAGTTTAACAATGTATACCCTTTGGGCTGTAACTCTTAATTGTAAAACAACGTTTTAAAATTTTAATGAAAAATGAATTTTCATTTATTTATACAAAAGCTCAAAATGCTGCATGACACGAATAGCATAACAATGCAGTTAGTACAGAAGTTTTCCAAAAATGAACTCATTAGATGAAAAAAAAATATTTTAATTGATTTCCCTTAATATGTTTATCAAGCACATTTTAACAGTGGCTGTACTACATCTTTAATTTTACGCTCTAAGAACAACGTTAACATTTTAACACGTTCAATCATTTAGATTTCGTCGTAAAATTATGGAAAGTTGTTTTAATTTTTCTTATCCAATTTTAAATGCGAAAATTAGCAGACATTTAGATGACTCAAAATATAATAGGATGAATTTAGAATAAATTCGGCACGTACATTTCTCAGATATAATAATAAAACGTAGACATATTTTTATTCTGAAACACTAACTATAAATACTCTTAAAAGTAGTTTAAATAAAATTTGTTCACTGTAAAGAAAGGCAAAATTGTTGAAATCTGATTGAAATACAGAACTTAACGAGCCGCGCAGAAAACACAAAACGCTGTTTTTAACTAATAAATTACTGTTGATGACAGCTGTTGAAAATGCCGAATTAGAAAGATTATAAAATAAAATTTAATAGGAAATTATCTGAATGTGTGCAATTTTAGAGACTGAAAATTGGTTTAATTTGAAAGTGTGGGACGGTAATTGAAGAAATTTAAGGAATAAAAACGAAAAGTCCGAGCAGTGACGTGACTAAACGAACCATTCGACCCTTGACTACAATTCGAGGAAACAAGCGGGCGTACTGAACGCGTGAACATTACGAAATGGAATCACAAAGCAGTGCACCAGGCATAAAGTGCAATATTAAAAAGTTTGAGATTTTTTCTGCATAATAAATAACAAAAAACCTATAACGTGTTTGGATGTATGTGTATTGTATGTTTAAAATCAGAACCTCACATAATTGTACGATTAAAACTATGAGTATACATATTTTTAAGTTCAACATTGATCTTATAGGGATAAAAATGAAATGGCTGCCAAGATAACCGGCTCAATTATAAATTCCCACAGTAGAAAGTGAATCTAGTTCACAAACACGACATGCGGTTTTATATTTGTTTAAGGAATATATTTTTTTTTTCAAAACGATCCAAAGTCCATTTCAGACATGTTACCTGACAGTCTCTCAGAAAGAGATTACTTGATCCTAATTTTTCCTCGATCAGTATCTGATTATCGGACCAGATCGAGAAGGCAATTACCTGTTGACGTGCTGTTTTTGTCCCACTCTCGGAGCGGACGCATTGGGCGGTCCGTGGCTCTCTACGTGTGCTGCACTTAACTGACCTATTTTATATTATCTGCTGCTAATTGCGCATTACATTGCGTACTCAGCAATGGAATAGTAATGTCATAGATAGAGAAATGTTTCTTTATCATCTGTGAATATCGTTTCAATCACTGTGTTTACTAACTGGTCTCGCTTTATCTTTTACCGAGCTCAGTTGTTCTTCTTTTGTTCAGTGGTTACAACATGCATAATCGAGATAATTGTCTTGACAGTCGTGTTTTGCTTTGTTGCTCCGTTAATGTTACTTGTGTCTGCTTAAATCAGCAGTACAAATTTAAAACTGTTTTCACAGTTGCCTGTTTTAAGATAAACAAACATGAAGTAGCATGTCTATAATTTAAAGAGCCTTTATACAAACTAGACATTTTATGATGATCTATAGATTAAATGGGATTACTTAAAACTCCTTGATCATTTGCAATTACTTCATTTTTGCATGAGTTACAATGGCGAAAGATATTGATGATACTTTAAAGTTAGTATCAACATTTGCTGGAGTTTAATATGAAATAGCTGAAACATTCAGCACGTTAAGAAAGAGATCTGTGGGTGTAACCCACATTCTGTGCATAGAGCTTAGACGGTGTACCCTTTCCGAAAGAGACACTTGAAAAGAAGTACAACTTTACGTTTCAATCCTTTGTTTTCGACAGAACATAATACACTGACAATAATGGAACAAAAAAATTCCTCATTGCGATACGGAATACTACTAGGATGTAAGAAATAATATTTTTTAATTTACTGTAAAAATGCTCTATTTTTAGGTACTTTATTTCAATTGAGTTTTTGTGAATGTGCATCTATTTGAAAATAGTACCCTTTGGTAGCCTAGACACTGACTAAAAAAGTTCATTCTGACAGCAAAGTCGTACCCTGATTGAAAGGGGTTCTTTGTCGTTCTAAAGAGAAATAAGTCATATCACGCTTCGTCGTTGTTTATCATCTATACTTTGATCTAAATGATGTCGTGCCATATTATAATATATTAAAATGTATTTTTATCGCATGATACTAAAATTATACAAATCTAATATAATGTAAGGAGAGCACCGGAATAAGCATTAAGAACGAACTAATCGGGCCGTAGGCTCATAGGGTCAAATACCATTATATGCTCCAAAAATCATAAACTTGTTTTATACAGAAATAACAATCTAAAGTAATTTCATACGTTATTTTACATTGTTAACTACTATTACGAATCAGTTTGAAACTGCCAAACGTCTTAAAGCTATAAACATTTGTTTAAACTAACAAGAAATGCGTAATTATTATGTCGAACGGTGAAAATTGGTAGCCTAAATTGGTGCAAGAGCTCTCATGAGCGGTGTGCCGACTAGTGTCTAACAACCGACCGTAAGAATTGTAGAGCAGTGTCGGACATTAAAGTTTTAATTATAAACATTACCGAGATATTACTGATGTTTGTGAGCAGATTTTGCATTAATTAGCCACAACAACCAGCAGTGCAGCTGACAGCTATCCCGATAAATATTGCATATTGTTGTTCTTATCATGAAACAGCAGTTGCGCAAGTTCGCTCGCAAGTTTACTCGTACTTGGAACGGGGTGAGCCGGGGTTTGAACTCCAACTTGTGTCTATACGGTACATATAAGTAAACGAGTTTATAATATTTGATACCACTCTCAGGCGTTTGTGGTCTGATACCCTTTAGAGCTTTGTTATGTTATCTAATAGGTACTATCTCAAGGGTAGCTTTTCACTCGTCCCGCCCTTTTGTAAAGTATAGCACTGATCACCGGAAACACTCTTTTTAGACCATTCATGAATACTTGAATGAATAATAATGAATACTTTCTAATCATTTCCAACCAATCGAGGCCACTGTTTTTCTTCATTTGCCTTACTACTTCAGTAGTTTCCGATCAATATTTTTAAGTCAAGAAATTTGACTTAATCAAAATAATTCTACGTATTGTAAACAATCTTTACCCTCATCTCAGTATCAATTGCGAATTAAAAATCTGCTGACTTTCTAATGAGAGATAACTGTTCCACGTTCCATCGAACACTTGAGCCCCAGTCTTCCCCCGACACATAAAACAATGAATACGTAAATCAGTAGTGGTAGACACGAGCGAGCGCGGGCGGCAGATGAGCGGAGCGGCGAAGCGGAGGTGAATTGTGTTTACAGCGGTAAATCAAGTGTCAGGATCGCGGCACTAAATCAGTGTCCAGTAGTTACAGCGCTTCCTTACTGACAATACTGACGCATGTGTGGACACGGCAATAGATCCATCAATAGATTATGCATGTAAGTAGACAGACATGACATTGGCTGAGGCACAGTCGTCACGGCAACTCTGCTGCGGTTCATTGCACTTCCACACCCACGTGAATACCGCGCTCCTTCTGGCCACTGTTCACCGGGTCGTTTGGTACAGTTTTACATCGCTACCGTTTTATATACGGTGTATTGTTAGTGTAAGTGTGAACTACGAAACGACATAATATAACCATCGCATGGATCCACTTTGCAAAATAAATAGAGATTTTTAATACTTAACTTATCTTAAGATTTTGAACTACATATTACAAAGAAATAAATGACGATTTCTTACAATACAGCTTATATGAGAAACTTTATGCTTATATGAGAATACAACGTATTTGTATTTTTGTATCTCTTTCTTTTTTATACACCACTGTGTGATATGTGTTATAGGACTTTATTATCAAGAGACACTACATCCAGTCACTTAAAAATAACAACGTCATTAAAGGATTTTAGGGACTTCATAATTTCAGCCTTCCTTCGATAATCACCTGTTGAACAGGATGTGGGAAGAGCTCGACTATCGTTTAGATATCGCCCGTACCACTAATGGAAAGTATATGGAATTCTGCTAAGCAATTAAAATTAAGTTAATAAGGCTTGATGATTGGCCCAATAAAGCTTAATATTCATGCTCTACTACTACTTGTTTTACTCCGTTTGTAATTAATTTGTATTAATCATTTTTGTAAGTGGAATTTAAACATTTAAAAATGAATTAATATGGCACTAATTTTGCCATATTATGAACTTACATGTGCAGATGATTTGAACTTGATTGATGGAAGGAAATAGACACAGCAATCGGCCAGTGACCTGTGCAAAGGCTGAATTATTGCGTATCTGAATAAGAAAATCTTTGTGTTGATTGGAAATGTCTCACAAACCATAATAAATTAGGTTTACCTTTAAAACTGTAATTAACGATTTTGCGTGTCTGAAGAAGACTTCTTGTAAAACACTATGTCATTTGTTTATAGCACACCAATTAGTTGTAAAATATCAAAGAATATCTGAAGAAGTGAGAGGGTGGCTTATTTTTATTAGGAATAGCAACACGCTGATTATTACTATTTTATAAAGAAACGAAAATTTGTGTCAGTAATGTATAATATTTATTTTAAATAATTAATAATAAAAAGTAAAAAAAAACTGCCACATTCTGAAGGAAAAATTTATGTACGGATCCCTTCATACATAAATTATATCATATCATATATAATAGTCCTAATTCATTTTCATTTTGTGATGGCATTTCTGCAAATTCAACATTTTTTTATTTATTTCGAGCATTATACTATAGTAATGTCGAAATATTTATGATTAACATCATAATCATATCACCTGTATGATTTAAATCATTCCATTATACATTATATATGTATCATACATATATAATGAAATTGTATTTTCTAGGATTTTATAGCCTCGTACCATGATACTGTTAACCGAAGCATACTGTTTCAGACTTACAGAAAATCACACAATGAGATATACCAATAAAACGGATTATTCAAATTTGTAATTAAATATTATTTTTGAAAAATATTCTTGTGCCTGAAAAATTAATAATGCAGTGTTGTAGTAGGATTTAAATTCTCTAATTGAAAATGTTCGTTTCACACGCTGATATAGGTGAAATAAATACTGTTTATACATACTGACTCTTACTGGACTACATTAGAAAACTAGTAGTGAAGAGTCAATGCATTTCACGTATGTAGACTGGAACCCGAAATATGTTTGCCTTAGGACGACGTTTTGCCACACAAACAAATATAATCATTGTCTGCTGACAGCTAGACCAGCAACTAGCGTCGTGGACAAGGCTAGATTTGTGTCCAGTCATCTTATCCCAGGGATCGTCTCCGCGCCGCGCCTCCATTAATTGTCCTGTGATTGTGTTGGACGATTAACCACAATCCAACACACCAACGTACTTCAGCCACGTACGCGAGTCTGGACGGGAACACCCATATAGCTACAGTGACATTCTACCATGCTGAGAAACTCACTCGCTTTTTTACTTCAGGCATTGATTAGAACGATTTTTAATTCGTAGTAGTGTTCGTGAAGTTCTTACGCTATTCCACTGGCTTTCTCATTATTATTTTATGTCACTGGAGCAAATTACTAGTCTTAAGTCTTGCAAGCACCTGACAATGGAATACAGACTAAACAATCGCCGTCTTAGAGACGTTGTTACAGAGTTTTGAGAAATTGATAATTTATTGAGTTAAATACAATAAATATTTAAAGAAGGTTATTTGAAATTGCACAACATGTTCATGACATTTGAACCATTGTTACGCGACTCTTCATAGTTAAAAAATGCATAAAAGTTAAAAATCTCTAAAATAGTTAAAACTAACAATTTTAAAGGTCTAAGGCAAGAAGCATTATAGTATCGTTAAAATAAATTTCATTTTTGATTGTACTCATCAAGAAAATGTGATTAGTATTCAATCCTCGCTTTTTTTTTTTTTTTTTTTTTTTTTGCCAGCTAAATTTATTTAATTCAATATCAATGTATATTTATTTTACTGTACAATACAGTACCCATATATATGCAACACAATACCCTTTACGCACAAGAAGAGTCTGATAAATGCGTACACTACATGTACAATATTTACTCATCAGAATAATACAGTATATGTATTCCAGTTTAAGTGTTAGAAAGGGCTTCTTTGCCCTAACTTTGCCTGGTAAAATAAGACACATTTACTTTACTTTTAATTTTACTTAGTATATAGGATGTATGCCGGAAAATGACTACAATTTCCGAGATCATTGCATAACAAGCTCTCATTATCAAATATATTTACGACATCGATATACCTTTTAAAGCAATTTAATACTAATTACGTTTGTCATGTTGTACATCTAAGAGCCGACATTATTAAGAAATTGTCTTTTCAAACGACACCGCAAAATGTGCTCTTAATTGCGTGTTTTATCGGTGCAATCATAACTTGTAACGACGCAATATAGCTTAGTGAAGCAGTAAACATTCCATCAATCATCCTGCAATCAGTATCGTCGCAGTTTTTAAGCGCTGGCAGACTTGTGGAACTACTACCAATTATCTACGCAGAACTCAATTATCATGGCCACTTTTACCGTGGTTTTAGAAATCCTGCCAATCCAGGCTGGAGTGGCCAGTTTTTGCTATGCTTTGAGCCAATATGATACTTCTATCTTCTCGACATAGTAATTGCTTCTTTCCTTAGTTTCTCTGGCATAACGTTACATTTTAATTAGAGTTTTGTCCCTCAGAGTTAAATACTTTAGTATAACATTGGGTATTAAATAAAATAGTACGTATATCTCTCGGCAAATGAAAACGATTTAGCTAGAAAAAGTGTTTATTTGTACGCATTACCGATTATTATTGGTTTGTCAGTAGACGATAAAGCATTGTGTGTCACACATACAGCAGGATCATAACGGTTCAGTTACAAAACATCAACGATACTTAAAACAAAGATACTAATCAAACATGTGTATCACTCATTTACAGCATGGATAATAATTCTTTGTTAAATTATAAAAATAAAACTATATACTAATAAGTGAGAGCACATATTATTAAGTAATATAAAGTTTAATGAAGTATTTAAACGTGTATTCAAATCTGGATGCAATTTTCAATCCCGTTAATTTACTTTCGGCCGTCTTAGAATGTTACTAGGGGAATTTATGTAGGTCAATATGTGTAGTCATAAAATGTCAGAAGTTAATTAGAGTATATCCAGACACAAGTTGAGTTACTTACATTTGCTTCATAGTTTGAATTTTTCATTATTAATGACTCGACATGGCATCTTATGATATTAACGTTGTTCGTCTATCTGTGCTTATGATAGGGAAATTTAAATCTGGTACAGAGGTTCCAAGAGAATCTAGTATTTCTTCGTTCAAGAGAAGCATGGAAAAAACCTATTGAGTTTTGGGTTTAGATTGAAGTGTAGTCCGTCCATTGCTCTGTCTGTTCGTCTCTGCGATAACTCTTGATAGTAAGGCATAAAAGACTTTGTACATAGATTCTTCTTGATTTTGGGGTCAAAAGGCAGAAAGTCATTTCATCCATATAAGCGATTACACTTTTGTTACGTTGCTTTTGTGTCCTTCAACACTCGGTTGTATTGGGCTATTTTTTATTATTATATTTGTCTAATTATTGGCAATTCAGAACTTTTGGTGGTAAATAATTTGCATTCTACGCACTATTTGGTCATGGTATTTACGTTGTAGTAGTAAATTATAGGAGATTAATTCACTGGTGTTCGATTACCTAAATTTACTTTAGTAACTTTAGATAATAAGTTTTAGAGAATGTAGTACCAAAAAATATAGCAGTACCACAATTGATCCGATGAAATGATATAGGTTAAAGAAATAGGAGAACTGAAGGTCGTTCGATACTAAAATGTGTTTTTTTAGTTTCAGTTCTGCCTGTAAGACATATAGGTGTGGATATGATAAATTCATGAATTAATAACGTAGAATACCCACTCGGTACAGAAGGCATTGTGTCTGTGTGGTCGCATTAATTATTAGCCCATGATTTACTTGTAGCACCAAGCATGTGTCAGACCCTCGATTGTGTTGGCTGTTAACTCTCCTCTTCACTTCACTGTATGACATTGTGACAGTGCAGGTATTACAGCTGCAGACGATGCTGTTAGTTATCCATGCACTTCTGTTCGAAGCGACACGGGACATTAATCTATTTGCAGATGATTAACATATGCATGATAGATTTTATTGCTTTTCTACTCCTTACAAATCTGTGAGACTGCGGTAATTATCTCGTGAGTTATACCGCAGTAGAACGCAATGTATCATCCGCCACGTATTGTCTTGCCGCAGTTGTAGCACTTGTCTGCACTTGTAACAGTGCTGTAATAAATCTTGCTGCGTCTCTCTTGGGCTCAGACCAGTATTTACGATGTTTGATTAGTGATTTCGAGAATAGAATATCAAATTTGTGTAATTCTAAACGAAATTACCTTAGCATGAAATTTAAATTTTATTTTGACCTATTGATTGTGAGTGTCATGTTCTAAACGTTTACAGCGTGCCTGTATCGTAGTAGTTTTCAATGCAGTTAAATGTCTAAACTCGTAGTATTGTTATAATTTTTATCAACACAACTATTCCAAAATTGATATCACTGTGAAGGTAAAATTTTGGAATAATGTTTACGATTGGCAAAACGGTCGTAGCAATTTACGTGTAAAATAAGCCAACCTTGTTCGCCTATTGAATTCAAGTTTATTTCTATTACAAACTCCAATCATTGATTACAGCAATGTTTGCTGGTACACTTTCAGCACACTAAACGTTGTTAAAACCTGTCTTTGGTTAAATGAAGATTTTATTTTTTAACAAAGAGTTAAATGGCTTCTCATATATCTATGTACCTATACGTCTATTTCTGGAATATGTAATTACTGCATGGTTAGTGTGAATGTTATACAGTAGATGAGGATTGTATATATTGCTAAGACACTATTACAATTGACTTATAAGTAATCATTGTTAGAACATTGTGTTTACAATATAATGAAACATCGCTTTGGGAACAGAAACTATGACTCACTGTGTGTGTGTACTATATGTTTTGTACGGTACAATGTGAGCCGATTCTTCTCATAAACAAATACTTAGAGAATGTTGTAGAAGTAAGTGTTACAATGACTCCTTGACTCCTTGACCCGCTGATGAAGTGGTATCAGCCCGACCCGGCCCGGGTCTGCCTACATCGAGCTATAGTCCGCCGTGTGCCGCTGGTCCTACTCTGATTTATCACCTTCCAATATCGCCAGTCACGATTTTAATATCCTCTCAGCCACGTGTTAGGTTATTTGGCTTATCGGGTTTACATAATTATATTAAAACCCCATTTTAAGCCAGTGTCGTATTATCTTAATTTGTGAACGCCGAATTTGGGTTTCCTGTTTGGCGCTGCTGGCAAAATCTGACAGGGCTCTGACGATGATGGATAGTTTCCCTAAGTATAAATTATTTCGTAGTTCTCAGCGATATCTGCTTTCCAAATCGTGTTCTCTGTTTTTGCGTCACCTAGTTTTTTAATATAGAGCATTTCACTCGAGCATTTCAAATCAGAAACAACGCTAAAATGTTTTAAGACGATTACAAACTCTTAGTGACGATGCTATAATAAAGAGGAAGTAAAAACCATTTGATTACGTTTCCTAACGTAACTCTAGCAAATGAATAAGATTTTTCCCACTAGGGAAATGCAGCCTGATTTCATTGTGACACAACAGACAAAAATAAAAATACTGTTTATTTTTTTCACGCAAATTAGCATAAGCAACCGTTTTAGTTTTTCTTAATCTAGATTTGAAACACTTTTAAAAATAGTCTATAGAAGTTAAAATCGTCAAAACCAATACACCTTTTACTCTTTATAAATGGTTTGTCCTTACTCATGGCTTGCCAACCCTAGCAAATATCCGACATTATAACGCGAACCACAAACAGAGAAGTAATAGGTTTTGCTGATCCGTTGTGCGCTTAATAGTTATACTTAATAGGGACGATGTAACTAATTATTTGTCCGTTTTTAATTTAGTGTCACTTCCCCTTACGGTGATTTCCAGGGGGACAGAAAAATATATAAAAAATTTGATCAGTTTAAGAGGATTTGTAGGCTTGAAAGATTGGACTTTTAGGCAAGTTTATTACTAGACTCAGACAGAAATGGCTGAATATTTTTTATTCATATTCATTATTATTATTCATTAAAATATGTTTAATTTTAAGTATGTAAATGTGTCAAGAGTTTAAGTTAAATATGTTTTGAAATGTTTATGAATTTAAGAAATTACTTTTTATAAAATATTACGTGTGAAAATTAAATCTCTAATTAATAAAACTGTCACGCCCTTGCATCTAAATTACACACTCATAATATATTCTCATCCTCACCCGTACCACAAGATACTCATAATACCCAAACGTTGATTCTATTGATAAGGCAATCGTGAACCGGATATAGGTAGTATAACAGACATTTAACATATTCTTTGTAACACTTAAAATCCTATCAAACCTATTGACTCTATTTCTCAGTTTATAGATGTAAAATTTTTCTTCTCTGTCATTAAACATTATCATAGCCTTTGTAATGGTAAACCATCAAATTTAAGTTATTTTCCCTGAAATCCTCCATTTACATTTTGTTTATATCCTCATATATTAAATACATCCTATATATAGTTTACTTCTATTTCTGATAATTAGAATAGAACCCAGAACTGTAATTTATTTGCTTTCTAAAGTTAGAAAGAAACTAGGTGAGGAATATCAATAATAAAACACTACATAAACTGCTTTTCTTTCATAGGAGGTTTTGAAACATGAAGGCGTCTGAGCTATGTATGAGCAACATCAAGGAGGTCCTTTACCCTTTGATGTGTCCTTTGTAGGTTGTGAAGCAGACCTTTCTGATATAGGTTTACCCATTAACACAGGGTGTGTTTTATTTTATTTTTCAGGGAATCTATAAAAGAAATTTGTAGGCAGTCATGACTAGGATCATCTCTAGGAACAGTTCATAGTTATCATTAAAGTTACTCTTTACTTCTTGTCACCTGCCTTTTGATATGACATTGTACACTTCATTTTCTAAAGGTCAAAAATGTTTATGGAAGGCAATCAAGAGTGTTTTCGGCCAATTTACCTTTGATTACTACACGTTTTGCACCAATATTTATGTAAGCGGAGCTGTTGCATGAGAACCTCCAATAAAAAAGTCAGGTTGACCATTACACCGCCCGCAACTGCAAATTGCTGGACCACATCCTTGATGAAACAGTTGGCTCACTCATGTTACGGGTGTGTGAAATGTTGGCAACATAATAGGAAAGCCAGAATTGCAGCAGTTGCACAACTAGAGAAAGCCGCCTGCCGATTAGTAAAACTGAGCTGCATTGAGGCACTTGAAGAAAGGTTGTGTCTGCGAGTGCTGCTTGTGTACACAACTGTAGATGGCGAGCCAGCTGTTAGTGTCAGATTGTTGTGTTGTTGCAGATATCGTGTGCGAGGCAGCCGGATCTTAGGAATTGTGTCTGTGTTAGGAAGTCATTTTTAAATATATTACAAAAAGGTGCGATGGTTTTAAACCACGAAAAATAAAAATCGGATTCACATTATTCTTCTTCATAGTTCACTTTCACTCATCTACGTTTATTACTTAAATCTGATATAATAAGTTATGTTTAAGTGAAGTTGTTTTAGATTTAGTTACATTTTTATATCCTTTTATCATTAAATCTAATGTTCTAAAGAGATGTGCCTTAAATTTCGAAAGAATTGAATTATTAAATAGGTTTGCTGATTTAAAATAATCATGGATGTGATTTTATACAATATTTAACAACTTATTAGTAGAGGTGAAATAAAACCCCAAAAATATGAAGTAAAAAACATTTAGTAATATTTCAAGTTGTTTTACAATAAACATCAATGTAAGACCTACCCTATCTAACATAAAGGTGGTTTTTCTTCTAAAAAACCTAGGCATCAACTCAATACATTAAAGTTATTTTTTTATTTATTATTTAAATAAAAATAAAAATATTAAGTGGGATTATTTTTTATTTGATATCCCACGCGTAAAATGTCATGACTGAAAATAAAAAATGATACTCGATTTTTAACTTCTAATATAAAACAATAATGTAATAGATGTGAAAAGATACTCTATATTCGTAAATGATGAGTATATATTTTATGTTAAGAAGAAAGTAACCTGAGGTTGTTTCAATATTATAAAGCTAAACGTGTAGGAAGTATATATGTACAATTAGATTAAACCAAAAATTTCTAAATTATGGAATTACAACGGTGTCAGCTATCATAATGCCATATAACGGGATGATACACAATGGCCAGTCTGAGATTTGGGTTGTGGTAGTTGTGGGCACGAGCAAACCTCACACGGAGCTGGACATGAATTGATTCCGGAGCTGGAATATTGGGGATGATAGATGAAGGTCGTGATAGTGCTGGAGGGGGCACCGCGGTGGCGGCGGCGGCCGTGGCGGCAGCAGCTCAAGACGTCAGCTGTTGATCGTTGATAGCGGCAGAGACTCCTATCAGAGGGCTTTTGTCTTGTATCACGCCCCTGGCCAGCGGGTCCTCTGCAGCTAGCGATTACCCGTGTATTTCCTTCTCAAGTGATAATTAATGTCGTATTGACGTTATGCAAAGTACTAGAGATCGCACACGGCGGGTCATATGCAACTAGCGATTACTCGTGTATTTCTTTCTCAAGTGATACTTAATGCCGTATTGACGTATATGCAGAGTACTAGAGATCGCAAACAGCGGATCGTATGCAGCTAGTGATTACTAGTGTATTTCCTTCTCAAGTGATACTTAATGCCGTATTGACGTATATGCAGAGTACTAGAGATCGCAAACAGCGGATCGTATGCAGCTAGTGATTACTAGTGTATTTCCTTCTCAAGTGATACTTAATGCCGTATTGACGTATATGCAGAGTACTAGAGATCGCAAACAGCGGATCGTATGCAGCTAGCGATTACTAGTGTATTTCCTTCTCAAGTGATACTTAATGCCGCATTGACGTATATGCAGAGTACTAGAGATCGCAAACAGCGGATCGTATGCAGCTAGTGATTACTAGTGTATTTCCTTCTCAAGTGATACTTAATGCCGTATTGACGTATATGCAGAGTACTAGAGATCGCAAACAGCGGATCGTATGCAGCTAGCGATTACTAGTGTATTTCCTTCTCAAGTGATACTTAATGCCGTATTGACGTATATGCAGAGTACTAGAGATCGCAAACAGCGGATCGTATGCAGCTAGCGATTACTAGTGTATTTCCTTCTCAAGTGATACTTAATGCCGTATTGACGTATATGCAGAGTACTAGAGATCGCAAACAGCGGATCGTATGCAGCTAGCGATTACTAGTGTATTTCCTTCTCAAGTGATACTTAATGCCGTATTGACGTATATGCAGAGTACTAGAGATCGCAAACAGCGGATCGTATGCAGCTAGCGATTACTAGTGTATTTCCTTCTCAAGTGATACTTAATGCCGTATTGACGTATATGCAGAGTACTAGAGATCGCAAACAGCGGATCGTATGCAGCTAGCGATTACTAGTGTATTTCCTTCTCAAGTGATACTTAATGCCGTATTGACGTATATGCAGAGTACTAGAGATCGCAAACAGCGGATCGTATGCAGCTAGCGATTACTAGTGTATTTCCTTCTCAAGTGATACTTAATGCCGTATTGACGTATATGCAGAGTACTAGAGATCGCAAACAGCGGATCGTATGCAGCTAGCGATTACTAGTGTATTTCCTTCTCAAGTGATACTTAATGCCGTATTGACGTATATGCAGAGTACTAGAGATCGCACAAAGCTGGTCATATGCAACTAGCTTATATTCGTGTATTTCCTTCTTACGATATTAATTAAGTGATAATTAATCATGTTTTGGAGTACTTACACTGTACTATAAACAGCACACAGTGGGTCCTTGCAGCTAGTGATTAGTTATTCAAGTGATAATTAATCATGTTTTGGAGTAACATACACTGTACTATAAAAGGCACACAGTGGGTCCTTGCAGCTAGTGATTAGTTATTCAAGTGATAATTAATCATGTTTTGGAGTACTTACACTGTACTATAAACAGCACACAGTGGGTCCTTGCAGCTAGTGATTAGTTATTCAAGTGATAATTAATCATGTTTTGGAGTAACATACACTGTACTATAAAAGGCACACAGTGGGTCCTTGCAGCTAGTGATTAGTTATTCAAGTGATAATTAATCATGTTTTGGAGTACGTACACTGTACTTTAAATTGCACATGGGCGAGTTCTCCGCAGCTACGGAGCGATTAATCTTGTATTTACCATTCTGGTATAGTGATAATGTATTCTGTTTTGGAGCACATATATTGAACTATAAATCGCACACAGTGGGTCTTCCTTATCTAGCGTTTAGTCGTGTATTTAATTCTCAAGAGATAAATAATCCTGTACTGGTTTACACACAGTGTACTAGAGACCACCCTCAACGGGTCATATGCTCATATGCAGTTAGCGATTAGTCATTAGCGATTAGTTACTTAAGAGATAAGTCATCCTGTTTTTGAGCATGTAATGAACAAGAAATCGAACATAGTGAGTCCTCTGCAGATAGCGATTAGTTGTGTATTCCTTCACAAGTGACTCATGTGACAATTAATCCTGTATTGGTGTACACAGAGCGTACTAGAGACTCACTCAAACGGGTCATATGCAGCTAGCGATTAGTCATTAGCTATTAGTTACTCAAGTGATAATTAATCCTGGTTTAGATTACATACACTGAACTGGAAATCGCTCACAGCGGGACTTCTGCAGCTAGCAATCACGGGTGTACTTTTCTTTTCAAGTGATAAAGCAAAGTAAGTCTCAAATAAACAAACTTAGGAACTGGTCTATCAAGCTGTTTCTAATGTTGCTAAAAAGCAGTTTCAACTTGCCCACAAACACAAGCCCCTTAGTTTATATAATTTTAGTTGTGGACTATTTAAAATCCTGTTAGTACATTTTATTTTATTGATGTGCAAGACGTGCTTTGGAGTTTCAGTGGCATCGGCTTCCGACTGCAATACCGTGTTTCTTTCCTTTATCACAATTAACGTGGGACAATTTATTCCAAACGAAAAGAACAAATCAACAAGCGTTCTTTCCGACTTAACGAGGTGTCGAATCGCAGATCAAAGATAGGATCGTTGAAGGTTACTTCTGAAATCGGACACGTCTGTTGCAGATATAGTATGGACGCCGCCGAGCCGTCGACAATGATTTACCGTACCACACAACTGGTCCACTCTCCCCGTGAGTCAGTGGCTTCGGTCTGCTTACTCACTTTATGTCACGGAATGTCTTTTTGTACGGACAAACATAGAATTTTTATTGATGGGTTTATTACATCTTTGCTGTTTTAGTTATGGTAACCATGGATTTTATCTCAATGTTGAGACGAGAGATTAAATTGTAGAATTTACCGCAGCTAATCCAAACATTTTCAGCTCATTACAACGACTGCTCGTTGGAAAGTTCGTTACCAATGAAATTATCACATATAAGCTAGACATTTCAGATCATTACACCGACTATTTTAATTTTTATCTTCTTAAATCTGATCTCAGTCTATAGATGGAAGGTTTGAATTGATGAATTTACCATTTCTAAGCTAGACATTTCAGGTCATTACACCGATTGCTTAAATGTTATGGTCATGGATTTTATATCAGCCTTAGGATTGAAAGTTTGAATCTATGAAAAATCTAAGTTAACATTTCAGCTCATTGCACCAACTTCTCTAGTTTATTGGTTTATTTAGACGTTTAAGTTCTAATTTCTATAATTTTGACCTTGATATCATTAAGATGGAATGTTTAATAGCAGGATGTACCACATCTTAACTAGTCCACTTCAAATAGTAAAAGACGTAATAGCCTAGCGGGTACAGTATGCTAATAATAACACGATGATATAATGGTTTTTATTTTAGACAAAGAACAGTTATTGTTTAACTTTTATCTATGCAAGAGTCAACAAAGAATAAATGACAATTAAAAATCTGAAATATATATAAAACAAAATTTAACCATTTAACTTTTAATAAAGACAACGAATTTAAATATTTTATTCGTTCCACGAAAAACATACTTAATAGTCTTCGTTTTTTAAACAAGGACTCCATTTACGACTCGGTAACGTATCATAATATTAAGTTCTTCATAATGGTAATAAATAACACTCAATTTGACAGAATCTACCACAAGCAGGTTTTTGTTCATATTCAAATATATCTAAACCAAGTAAAATATTATAATGCATTACGAAATTGTCATATAGTAAATAGATCACATATAAATATTTCATGAAAAGTCAAAATTATGAAATATTCATGGAATTCTTGGTTCATCTTGATATGTTTGTATGCTACATACTAATAAGATTAAAATTTGTATTTTATATTATAAGAAAAATTGTGTGGCTTAATAGTTTTGTCACATTTAAATAGCAGAACATTTTTAATAGATTTTACATTTTATATGTAAAAAAGGTCCAAATATTTGATTCACAGAAATAGTTTACTATTTATTGACCTATTAGTTACACTTGGCAAAACATTAAAACAAATTATCCAGATGAAGGATACCGATGACTAGCTTGTTTGAGACCACTTTTATATAGGAGCTTATTTTCTTCTTAAATCTAATCACAGTTGGGAATTTTGCCCATTGATCAATAGCCTCAGTAGTATAGTATATATTTTCTTGCTCTTTAGTAAAAATTTTCCAATATATCACAGGATTGAAGCTATATTTGAATGGAATTGAATGAAATGGATATTGGATGGGATTGGTACAACAATTTTATACGAGACGAAGAGCTGTGGCAAGAGAAATAATCTCAGTTACTAGCTAAGAGAACCTCTCTTACTATTTGGACACTCGTCGTCCAGTTAGAAGTGCTGGATGAAATCCCTCAAACCTGCTTATCTTGTGTGAAAGGCCGGAATTTGACGATGTTGTGGTTTCTCCCAGTGATCATGGCTGACCTCAATGATGTTTAGGATCAGATGTGCGTCCATATAAGAGTGGAGTATTACGTTCTTGTTCAAGATCAAACGCTGCATGATACAGTGAAGCGAGATAAGGCGTAGACACGTTTTCCAAATGCTGTCCTTTTAAATTATTGGGAAAATGTAGAAAAGAATTTGCATCATAATTTTTTATTGAGGCTTAATAGCTGATCCGTAATTGTAACGGGATAAGAAATGTGATTTTCCCCTCTAACACTGGGTTTACTGGAAGATGGACATATTTCACCTCGAGAAGGTGTAACCTTCACACTGAAATAGACCGACGAAACGTAAAGGAGGAAATAGTGTTTTTCTATATAGTTTTGGAGCTCGCCCCTTCACTGTGTGAATAAACATAATGTTGATATAAAATTCCTGGTATTTTATGTTAAACGAAATGTTTGGTAGTTAGTATGTGATCACATTTATTGCTACTTTATCCTATACATAAAGTTTACAAAATGTTATCTTAACCTTTCTGATAATGTAACCTAAGGTTGTAATACAAATAAAATAAACAAATAACACAGCCCTAATATGACTTATTTCGGTACTATATTTGTTCTATATCATTTTCTAATGACCACAGCTCAATGTGGCAACACACGTTTTGTAACTAGGTTTACTTTATGCACAATTAAACATATGTTATAGAATTTTTCATCAGAAGAAGAGGATTAAATTAAATATCTCTTTTAAAAATGTCGCTCTTCTTTTATTGAAAAATAACAAAAAGCAAATGTTTTTCATCGTATTGTTTTTAAAATATTTAAAATATCATTAATTATGAACTTTAAGGAAAGAGTAACGTATTAGAACATACGTTACTGAGATAAAATTATGAAAATAATATATTTATAATATTTTTTTAATATATCGCATTTATTATAGATATTTAAGAATCTTTTAGGCCGGAGTTTGCCACTAACCTTTCCCAATTCACTCAAGTCTTTAAGGTACCGTTTGCCAATTTTTACACCGCTAAAATTGCAGAAAATGAAATGCTCGGCGTAAACCGATCGCAACGGTTTCCAATGAAGCCGAGCCCCGTAATTGATTGTAATAACAGTTAGGGTCGCAATTACCAGTTTACGTTCTGTACCTTGTGGGGCGCTGAAAGGGAATGTCTGGGGGGGGGAGGGAGGGTTGACCGGAGATGGTCAGGTCGTGTCAGACTAGGGACTGGATACAATTAACCAGCTGGTAGCCCGGAGTTGGGGGTAATAAGACATAACTGGTCACGAACCTTAACTACAGCAGGTAATAAAATGTGAGAGTTACGCGGTTTCTGATCATTAGCGGCATTGGCATACAATAACTGGGAAATACCGTGGAGGTGCGTATATTTCAGAGATGCCAGAGTAGCCTTTGAAACCCCTTATTTTTGTAGATAAGCTCAACAGAACATCTTGTTAGATATAATGTACTTGGTTACACTGCCACGATGTGATAGCCTGACGTGTAACTAACACAACTGTATCGTCTTTCTTCTGCCTAACCATTAACATACGATCTGTGTTGTTTATATAACTAGTATTCAGTTACTTATTATATATTACAGAACCTCTGAACTAGGGTTCTACTACTCTAGAAGTAGCTGTACATGAAAAATAAAAGTTTTACGGTTGTTATAGAATCCTGGATTTTTTTACAAATAATATTAACATAACTAAAAGTAGAAAGAGATTGCAGAGTAGTGTTGTAACTACACAACAAATCCTATTTCGAATATTTTTCTGGATATTCTTACTATATATTTTTATATAGATGCTGTTGATATATAGATGCAGTTACTCATTTTATGTTATAGTTGAACAAATTTCAACGTAATGATTTTCCAACAAAAACTTCAAGAAATGAATGGTAAAATTGCTGAAAATAGCAAATATCAAAGACAGCCAGAAATTTAAAACCGTAGGTGTAATGACTTAAAACCTACTGGATCAAATATATTGAAATTTCACATGGACATTCTTAGGGCCCCTGGTTGACATATAACCCTAATTATTGTATTTCAGAAATCCTCCGGCTGATTTTTGAAACTCCCTTTTTGGATAATGAGCAGATGTTTGTAAATATTATAATGTGACAGCACAATTATATGTTTAAATAATTTAAGTACCAAATTAAATAATTACTTTTAAAACGTTAAGCCTTTTAAAGTATTAAAAGCATAGAGTTAGTTAATTTTAACAATACCAAAAGTAACAACACCTTATCTATAATCAATGATGAGTACAGAGGCTGTTCAGATATTAAAATAGGAAGTTTTAGTAAAAGTATAATTTGTATTGCAAATTTAAACGAATATTAAGTGTGGACTGCATGATCATTAGTATAATGCAGATAACAAAGATAAAGTTAGTGTGTAATTATCGGCCTACTCAGTGATAGGTTTGAAGGATAGCTCAGCCATACTCGGCCTAATTCAATGGTCCGACATGAACCATCCTAGATCCCCATACTTGTCTGTAAAAATGAATTACACAAAATGTAACGTATTCATCGAATCAATCTGGAAATATCTCGCCACATCTCACATACATTCACATGTCTGTTCTTTAGGTTGGGTTTCATAACAGTGTTCAAGTATTCAGTTTTATACGCCATACTACATACCAAGAAACGAAAATATTGTACATGTTGGGGCAGTTAGGCTACATTTGTTGATATGTCACGTGTTAAAATATACTTATATTCTGTTTATAAATGATTTATTCTGTTATTTTCTCGTTGCTAATATAGTTATCCATAAGACCAATGTAAAAATTAATATTTGATAAAGCTCAGCCAAATCCTATGTTTCTCATGTACCATAGTCAACTCAGTGTATTTCATGTAGAAATGATTATTCGTGCACAATTTCAAGTTTAAGGACAATTAGTTTTCAAGATATCGTGCGGACAGACACATAAACAGACGTACAGAAAAGAAATTTACCCAGTCCCGTGATATGCTTCGCTAAAGTTCAGTCAATAACTAACATTATATGGAATCTTTGATATTTAAGAATGGATTGAGATGACTTGAATATGCGCGTTTACCAGTCGTAAACATTAAACAACATTACAGTGGAGAAAACTACTTAAATGATACTTACACGTTAATAGCTGCGGCTGTAAACCTAATGGACAAGCAAGAACGCAGTAACTGTTAGTAAAACCATTTATTTTAGCAACCTACATTAGTTTCACGTAACGTATCCTCTTGGATCCACTTCAGAACCTGTTGTCACAAATAACAGTCACTGTACCCGCATCGTACCTGTTCATAAATAAAACTATCGAGATTACTTATCAAATGGCACAAGAATAAATGAATACTAGAATAACAAGAACAATAAATAGCTATCATAGTCTTTGTGATTGTACTATTCTATTTATGTTATTGGACGGGAATAACTCAGCGGGATAAATAACTGCTTGGCTACTATATACGCCTACCACTAGCACGTACCAGTAGAACCACCATTTTCTGGACCATTGTCAACCGACAATAAGAAGGGTGGTCACATTAACATACAGATCTGCATAACTGTTTTAGATCCATTTGATATTTGTGCAAATCCCTGGTTTTACAATTTAACGGTATTACAGTTGGTATGCACTTTGTGGCCTCACGTTGTTAATTTGTGTGAGTGCAATGTTTTACGGGTTTGACTTCTACGCTGTGTTTAAAATAAGTAAGAAATTCTCAAGACATTATAAACATCAGAAAAATAAAATATATGTGTAAACAAACTCGTTAAATTGACAAGATATTTTAACATGTGACGTATTAACGTATAACTTTTAATATTTGAACACTGGTATAAAACCCAATTAAATAAAAAGTATTTTGAGTGTATCATTTGGCAAGATATCTCAAGAAAGAATTCATCTGTAGAATTTAAATTTTGCATGAAACTTAATTTCTACATAGGCAAGATGAGGTGTTTTGTCCAAGCATTCTTTTAAAAATGATGCTTGTCCAACCATGGACTATGGCTGAACATCTTTTAGCGTCTTGTGACTCAATAAGCTGGCATAATTTCTCTTTTATCTACCGCGAGGACGTACAAATTTCTTTTCTGTATAATCGTCTGTCTATCTATATGTCCGCATGAAATTTCAAGAATGAAATGAGCTATAGATTTGGAATATTGCAAGCGACTTCAGCGAAGCTTCTTACGCAACACTTGTGGTGAACTCCTACCTTATTATCATCAACCGTGCTTGCAAGTCTAATTTTATAACATAATAATTCACAACTTATATGTTCATTGATGGAATTATGTGTTAATTATGTTTAAAATGACATTTTATTAAGTACCAAATTTTACTTGTTGTGACATGTATTAACTTAAAGTAACTGTAGAAAAAACCACACTTAGTTTTATCGACAACTAGTCTTCCAAGAAGTAACCCATTACCACATCGACATCAAACTATATATTTATTATTGCTATTTTATAATGGTTACATGTGTCTGCCTACACCGTGAGTTTTGAATAGACTCAATGACTGGCTAATGTATATAAACTAATTTGACTCGTCGCTTTCACATTATTGCTCGTTGATGATAAGATCTATCTATTTTTCTGAACAGGCTGAGAGCTGGGGTGGTTTGTCCTTATATTTGGTTGGCGTTTACAAATCAACAAGAATCTAGGAAGCAGAATAGGCTCTCAAGAAGACATTATATTTTTCTCGGAATAAATTTTAGCCCCAGGCACAGACAAAAGCGAGCCCCATTTAAAAACAGGAACCTTGACCATTCTAGGCAATGGTGGTTATCAAATGCTTTGCCAAGAAGTCTCACGTATTGCTGAAATTCTTAGGCTAAATATATCGGTTTCACATCCGTCCGGACCTTATTCGTCAAGTCTGAGTAAGTCTACTACTTTTAAATTTAATAATGGCCATTTCTAGACGAATCATTTTTAGTTTCTGGTACGAGAGATTTTCGATGTCCTAGAGGAAAACTATTGTTATTTTCTCTCTCTTCAAGTCCCCTCCCCAATCTCTTTATGTCGCTGTGTTACCTCCTTCAGTTACCACAGTTCAGCTCTCCAGATCTGTTTTGGAGCAGTTTCATAAGAGATGGTTAACATTCTCCTTTTCCTGTTTCGTTACGTTCAGCTTGACATCTGCATTCCTTAAACCAACGTATTAACTCACCTATAAAAACCCTTATTAGACTCATTTGTGGTGTACCAAATTAGATTTATTTGTATTCTGTTCTGCGGTATTACTAAACAGATCAAGATAATTTCCCTCGAACATTATCAGCGTCGTCATCCTAGCAGCGAGGCAGCTCAGAGAAGCTGTAGTGGTAGCTAGTGTAAACTCTCACAAATAAATTTACGTGTAGGGTGAATAACAGAGTCTTAGGACGGGATATACTTGAATAGTTGTTCATTCAGATTCAAAAGATTATTTATTAGTTCCCTATTTAAACGTGCCTATTCTCCTACTAGAGTAAATTTCAGCAGCCTACATAAGCTTTAATCGGGAATTCAAATGCAAGTAGTTTCATTTAAACTTTGAATAAATATCAAGCAGAGACCTGCGCTAGGGTTCAGTTAATCTAGGCAAAGGAGCTTTCTTGAATTTAGGTAAATGAACCAAATTATGGATCATCGTTTGCTTCCCCTGTGCATAAACTTCGTTGCCTAGGACTGGCAGGCACATTTTGTAACGAAGATATATGTGTGTCAGAGAAATCACCATTGAATACAAGAGACATCTCACCGGGGGTGTTCTCCCAACAAGAACCTATGATTAATGGTAAGTCCCAGCCACAGTGCAACCGGTTTACAAATGGACCTTTTTGATTTCCTCTTCTCGTTTTACATTTAACAAGTTTTGTTTGGAGACAAGCTGGCAAATGTGATATGGGAGACACAAGGAGAGAAACAAAACATAAGCACATACTACATATCTCTCGTAAAAGGAAATATTACGGGCTTCATTTTAGAACTCATCTTACAACTCGAAGATTTCCACGTCATAACTATTATGCCATGGGAATATTAGATGTCCTTTAGTCGGTAGTAAATAAAATGACTTTAAAAATAAAAAAAAAACCATTTTATAGATATAATTTTAACCAATCCATGCAATGTTGATTTATCATCTTAAGAGTTTAAACATACTGCACATATCTTAATAGTTAATGTGATATAAGTTACATCATATCGGTGATATGATACGTAATAAATGCCTAATTAAGTTATAAAGACTTCTAAATATACATAATATAAACAAATATAATTTGTTTAAGTATGTTTATGTTGTTGCGTTTCTTTGATCGTTATTGTTTATTTATGTGACGTAACTTTTATAAAGATAACTACTTAGGATAATTTTAAACATACGAACATATAAGTAAACCACTTTCATATACAATGTATGTTTTGTTCCAGGTATGAGCACTGTTTGCAGAAAACATCACTATAGAAGTAAGTAAAAGAAGTATTATATTACTTATATACTATAGTAGCTAGCGTAAGACAGTTATACAAATATCACCAGGTTATGAAACAACAAATCAATAACCATCATACAACTTTAGATCGCGTTTCGTTAACGTTTGAAAGCGTCAACAGGACCACATGCACAATACTTTTTATTCGTTGAAACAAAGGTATTTAAACAATATGATATCGAAGTTTGGAATAAGTTGAAGTTTACATGTCTAAAAACACATAAAATTATAACAAATATAATAATTTAGTAAATTTGAAATTATTGCATTTAACTGTATATATCGTATTAACACATTACGTGTAATGTAGCTCCTTTTGATATGTTGATCCTTTATGTTTTAAACTATACATTGATGAATCAGATATAATCATTTGTTAATACTATAGCATCCAATTAAACCATGGAGTCATACAAACCTATATTCGACTCGTTCGAATTTTGCAACACCCGCACTAACCTGATTAGCTGATTGGCCACATATGAACTACGCATCTTGATACAAGCGTGTACAATTTTAAGAAATAGTGGTTTAATACGACTTTACAATAGAAAAAAATAACCAATACATTTTGTTTATAAGAATATATTTAATTACTTCAAAGAATCATTTGCGAACAATGGTTTTAGCTACGACTGGGTATTGAAGAAAGATTTCATTGAGTTTTATCGCATTACCGCTTCTGAACACTCTTATAATTCAAACACTTACGTACCCTTATTTGTTTAGTATAGAAATAAGACTTTCTTTATGTGTATTGTTATAATATAATACTCGTAATAAAAACTCGTTGTACTACATTCTTTTATTGATTATTGAGATAAAATCTCAGACTGTTTTTAACACATAATTGCATATTATATAATATTATTGTTATGTGTATTATATATGTGTAGTATATGTATATATGTATGCAGTTTGTAACATTTAACATTGTTCTTGTTACGTTAAAATTAAGGTTTTATTTTATTTACATGCTTCTTTAAACTTTTACAACTATATTCATTATAATATTTGTACTTCCATGCACTAGAGCAGTTTGATATATTAAATCCTGCCTATTGTGGTGAGATTTTACTCTTCACAATAATATAGACAACTATAATAGCACTAATATTCTACACTTGATACAACGTTATACAGTAACTTTGTCTTTGATATCTGCATTACACTACTGACCAAGTACCGTATACTTAATGTTTGCTAAACTGCACGGTTAAAAATATATTTTTACTAAAACTTCCAATTATCTGGAGAAAAGATTGAATTAATAAGAAGTGTTGTTACATGCGCTATGGCTTGAAGACTATAAAATGGACACAGATTTAAATTGAAATCAAATAAATTAAACATATCTTACTTTTTCATAATAATGTGTTTACATACAAGAGGATATTACATTTAAAAAGCTTTTTTATTTAATAACATGTGACCAATTCATCTCTTATGGGACTTTCCGCAACCAATGAGGCAATGGGCGGAGCTCTGAGTTCGGACAGAAAAATCCTTCCTACGTGCCCCTCTAGGGCATAAGATGATGAATCAGTCGGTTAAGTAATGAAATGTGTTAGTATTTTTTAGTGTTAATTTTAGTTTTTAATTATCAATAGCAATATCTATATCCATAAAGTTCAGAATACTGTACTGTATGAATCCAACCTCATTACAAAATTATATTTAGGTCTATTTATATTGTTTCACGGGGCAAAATAGCAAACTCCAAGTTTGCGTTGGAAATATAATTAACTTGAACTAGAATTGCAAAACCATAAATAAGAAATACTAACATTTTTGCTCACCCTCTGGCTCTCTTAATCATGAACCCTGTCAGACGGGTACCTGATTAACGATATGTGACTAATTACACTTTAAAAATACCATAGAACCATATCATACTACATCGCAAGTGCTTTCACTAAGAAAACTATGAACTTGGAGTTCCTCTACCTTGATCTAAAATAGTTCGTGTTGAAATCGTGGGATCTATAAAAAAAAAACAAACAAAAAAACACGGAATGTTACATAGAAGTGCGAGGCCCCGCTATGTGCTAGTATACTTATAAGGTACGTCAGTGACTATTTCGTATACAAGTACTACGGAAATGTATTACCATAAATGACAAACTAGATATCGACACCTATTTAAATAACGACACAAATATATAAACTTATGTAGTAGTACAATTAAAATAAATAATTATTAATTCAATTAAATACATGCAAAAAACAGCTCAAGACTTAAAAATGTATTCAGACGTGTTAGGGTGAACATTTTCCTTTAACAAATTAACTATGTCATTCTCCGCATTAGTTTCGCTTTGTATACCAACAATATCTTCTCTTTGTGTTATTATTCATACGATATTGTGTATACTTTAAAAACAACTGACGTACAATCACGACCGGGTTTTTCGATGCTTATTGTAAAACTACCAATGCATTCTACTGTGTAAATGTTAGCAACAAATGTATTGTTTGAAGTCTCCTACCATGTTTATGATATTATCGTAAATTTGTAATGTAGTGAGACTTTGGTCACTTTTTCAATACAAACTGACTTGACAGTGTTCTCCATCTTGCACAACAATATTAGCCTTCTGACTAACAGCACCTTTCGACATACCTAGCTACCACTATGTACTAACTCACTGCCACCTGCGTACAGGACGACTAGTTTCAGTTACTTGTCACACGGGGCGCTGCTGGACATAATTCATCTAACTTGTTCTAATTTATCTTCCCTGGTCTTTGATAATCCTGTAACAAATTAGCAACATCCTGTGGCAGTGGCACAAGTCACCGTATCTAAACACGGTTTCTCACGGATAAAATATCGTAAGAAATCATATCGGATTATTTGGTATTCCAGATAATCGGACTTGTGGGCATTTTATGTTTTAATTGAGAAATGTTGCTACATCATTCATTGGATCCATTGCGTAAACGTTGGGGAAACGGCGGTAGGTTTGATCCGTTACGTTTAACGGGTATTCCAGTACCGCAAGTGAATGATGTTAAAATAACGTGACACTAAAAATGTAGTTTGGTTTTTTAATTGGAACAGGAAAATATAGAAAAATATAAACTATTAGTGGAAGATTTTTGAAAGTTATTTTAAAGATTTATCCATCTCTATTAAGTTTGACAGTCTAGGGTAATTTAACTTAGATTCGATACAAATAAATATTTATATTTCTAGTTTCCCAATATAAATAGATCCTTCTATTAAAATGGCATCCTCATGAGTTGTATCCATTTCACTCATCCCATTCTTCTACCTTCTATTGAAGTTGGAATATGAGATGCGGAAGTGACCACTGTTTACATATTTTATTTCCGTAAAATAAATTACTGAGTTACATTCATTCTCCAAGTTTACCCATAACGTTGACATAATAAATGAAATAATATACATAACATACTAATAATATTATTATACGTTCTAACACTAGCACCATGCAATTTGTGTACGTGTAAATACATTAAACAGGTAAATGTGGATACGGTGTGACGTGTACTTTGTGTATTGGTTTTGTGTTTGTTAATTAATCCTGCATAACATTTGAGTCACATTCTTCTATGCACTACATGTTGAGGTAGGCCGTAGTTAAACTTGTGTATATTGAAATATCTCATATCGTCATGAGATACTATCTACACATGTGTAGTACCATGGTCACCTGTCTGTAACACCCAGTAATGTCCTATGTGCGGGGGCCACGCCGCCGCCACCGTGGGAATGTAATGTTGAGGTAGGCCGTAGTTAAACTTGTGTATATTGAAATATCTCATATCGTCATGAGATACTATCTACACATGTGTAGTACCATGGTCACCTGTCTGTAACACCCAGTAATGTCCTATGTGCGGGGGCCACGCCGCCGCCACCGTGGGAATGTAATGTTGAGGTAGGCCGTAGTTAAACTTGTGTATATTGAAATATCTCATATCGTCATGAGATACTATCTACACATGTGTAGTACCATGGTCACCTGTCTGTAACACCCAGTAATGTCCTATGTGCGGGGGCCACGCCGCCGCCACCGTGGGAATGTAATGTTGAGGTAGGCCGTAGTTAAAGTTGTGTATATTGAAATATCCTCATATCGTCATGAGATACTATCCACACATGTCTAGCACCATGGTCACCTGTCTTTAACCACCCAGTAATGTCCCTATGTGCGGGGGGCCACGCCGCCGCCACCGTGGGAATGTAATGTTGAGGTAGAGGCCGTAGTTAAACTTGTGTATATTGAAATATCGCATATCGTCATGATGAATACTATCTACACATGTGTAGTACCATGGTCACCTGTCTCTAACACCCAGTAATGTCCTATGTGCGGGGGCACGCCACGCCGCCACCGTGGGAATGTAATGTTTTGAGGTAGGCCGTAGTTTAAACTTGTGTAATTGAATATTCGCATATCGTCATGAGATACTATCTACACATGTGGGTAGTACCATGGTCACCTGTCTCTAACACCCAGTAATGTCCTATGTGCGGGGGCCACGCCGCCACCCGTGGGAATGTAATGTTGAGTGGTAGGCCGTAGGTTTAAACTTGTGTATATTGAAATATCGCTCTCGTCCTGAGATACTATCTACACATGTGTAGTACCATGGTCACCTGTCTGTAACACCCAGTAAATGTCCTATGTGCGGGGGCCACGCCGCCGACCGTTGGAATGTAATGTTGAGGTAGGCCGTAGTTAAACTTGTGTATATTGAAATATCGCATATCGTCATGAGATACTATCTACACATGTGTAGTACCATGGTCACCTGTCTGTAACACCCAGTAATGTCCTATGTGCTCGGCGGGTGCGAGTGGGCCACGCCGCCACCGTGGGAATAGTAATGTTGAGGTAGGCCGTAGTTAAACTTGTGTATATTGAAATATCGCATATCGGTCATGAGATCATAACTATCTACACATGTGTAGTACCATGGTCACCTGTCTGTAACACCTCCAGTAATGTCCTATGTTGTGCGTGGGCCACTGCCGCTACCGTGGGGAATGTAATGTTGAGATAGGCCGTAGTTATAAACTTGTGTATATTGAAATATCGCATATCGTCATGAGATACTATCTACACATGTGTAGTACCATGGTCACCTGTCTGTAACACCCAGTAATGTCCTATGTGCGGGGCCCACGCCGCCGCCACCGTGGGAATGTAATTGTTGAGATCGGCCGTAGTTAAACTTGTGTATATTCAAATATCGCATATCGGTCTATGAGATACTATCTACACATGTCGTTGTAGTAACCAATGGTCACCTGTCTCTAACACAACCCAGTTACTGTCCTATGTGCGGGGCAGTCCACGCCGCCGCCACCGTGGGAATTAGTAATGTTGAGATAGGCCGTAGTTTAAACTTGTGTATATTGAAATAATCTCATATCGTCATGAGATACTATCTACACATGTCTAGCTCCATGGTCCACCTGTCTCTAACACCCAGTAATGTCCTGATGTGCGGGGGCCACGCCGCCACCGTGGGAATGTAATGTTAAGAAAGGCGTTTTTAAAGTTAAACTTGTGTATATATTGAAATATCTCATATCGTCATGAGATACTATCTACCATGTGTAAGTACCATGGTCACCTGTCCAGTAACACCCAGTAATGTCCTATGTGCGGGGGCCACAACGCCGCCACCGTGGGAATGTAAAGTTGAGGTAGGCCGTAGTTAAACTTGTGTATACTAGAAATATCTCATATCGTCATGAGATACTATCTACACATGTGTAGTACCATGGTCACCTGTCTGTAACACCCAGTAAATGAGTCCTATGTGCGGGCCTCACGCCGCAGCCACCGTGGAATGTAGATATGTTGAGGTAGGCCGTAGTTAAACTTGTGTATATGAAATATCTCATATCGTCCATGAGATACTATCTACACATGACTAGTACCATGGTTACCTGTCTGTAACACCCATAAATGTCCTATGTGCGGGCCACGCCGCCGCCACCGTGGAATGTAATGTTGAGGTAGGCTGTAGTTAAACTTGTGCTAATACTGAAATATCTCATATCGTCATGAATACTATCTACACATGTGTAGTACCATGGTCACCCTGTCTGTAACACACCCAGTAACACTGTCCTATGTGCGGGGGCCACGCCGCCGCCACCGTGGGAATGTAATGTTGAGGTAAGGCCGTATTAAACTTGTGTATATGAAAAATATCCTCATATCGTCATGAGATACATCTAACTACTAACACATGTCTAGTACCATTGGTTACCTGTCTGTAACACCCAGTAATGTCCTATGTGCGGGGGCCACGCCGCGGGGGTGGGGCGCCACCGTGGGAATGTAATGTTGAGGTAGGCCCTAGTTAAACTTGTGTATATTGAAATATCTCATATCGTCATGTGATACTATCTACACATGTGTAGTACCATGGTCCACCTGTCATGTAACACCCCAGTAATGTCCTATGTGCGGGGCACACGCCGCCGCCACCGTGGTGGAATTTAATGTTGACGGTAGCCCGTAGTTAGAACTTGTGTATTACTGAAATATCTCATATCGTCATGAGATACTAATCATCTGTACACATGTGTAGTACCATGGTCGACCGTGTCTGTAACACCGCAGTAATGTCCTATGTGGGGGGCCTCGCCGCCGCCACCGTGGGAATGTAATGTTGAGGTAGGCCGTAGTTAAACTTGTGTATATTGAAATATCTCATATCGTCATGAGATACTATCTACACATTGGTCCTATACCATGAGTTTACCTGTCTGTAGACACCCAGTAATGTCCTATGTGTGACGGGGGGGCCCCCCCCTCCCAACGCCACGCACCAATGCGCGCCGCCACCGTGGGAATGTAATGTTGAGGTAGGCCGTAGTTAAACTTGTGTATACTGAAATATCTCATATCGTCCATGAGATAACTATCTACACATGTGTGTCTAGTACTCATGGTCACCTTTCTGTAACACACCAGCAGTAAATGTCCTATGGTGCGGGGGCCACGCCGCCGCCACCGTGGGAATGTAATGTTTGAGGTAGGGCCGTAGTTTTAAACTTGTGTATATTGAAATATCTCATAAAGATCGTCATGAGATACTATCTACACAGGTCTAGTACCATGGTTACCTGTCTGTAACCCGTAACACCAGTAATGTCCTATGTGCGGGGGTCCACGCCGCCGCACCGTGAGGAAATGGTAATGTTGAGTGTAGGCCGTAGTTAAACTTGTGTATATTAGAAATAATCTCCATATCGTCATGTGGATACTATCAACACAAGAGTGTCCGCTATTGTATTACCATGGTCACCTGTCTGTAACACCCAGTAATGTCCTATGTGCCGGGGGGCCACGCCCGCCGCCACCGTGGGAATGTATTGTTTGCAGGTAGGCCGTAGTTAAACTTTGTATACTGAAATATCTCATATCGTCATGAGATACTATCTACACCATGTGTGCCGACCATGGTCAACCTGTCTGTAACACCCACCCAGTACATGTCCTATGTGCGGGGGCCACGCCGCGCCACCGTGGGAATGTAATGTTAAGAAAGGCCGTTGCTAGCGAGCATGCTTATTACAGTAATTAACATTAACACAAGGAAGGGAACGTGTCAGTAAATATTCATGATCTGGACTCTCGCAGTGCGAGGTTTTACATACCGAGCCTTGTTTTCTCTAAATGTTATTCTTCTACGAGTAAATAATATACGAGTACTTACCTTTTACTTCTTCCTCACATTGCCTGATACTTTCACACGTAGGGGCATGACGTGAGTAGGAGGCGAGTACTCAATCTGTTGGTGGTACATGTTGCTAAGATTTCGAATACGTAATATTATTTAAAATAAAAAATAAAAATGCAAAAACTTGTGACTTTTTTATAGATTTTCATTACACCAATATAGTATAAATAAAATAATAGATCGATTGCACAACCTTTAAAAGCTGTGATTATTTTATAAATCATAAAACTATTAGAATCCTATCTTAATAATATTATAAATGCGAGTGCTTGTTTGTTTTGGTTTAAAGCTTAAACTACTCAACCGATTGTACGGAAGTTTTATATGGATAATTCTTACAGTCCATGGTAGGCATAAAGGTTTCTGTTCTTACTTCCGAAAACCCCTTCTGGTTTTTAAAGTAGCAAAAAAAATCCCACCTTAGTCTGTATAGTTGCAAAATATTAATTAAAAGAGCCTATCAAATGCGATCAACTGTTCTATGTAAATATTGTTTTGTGACAGCAAAACCATGTGTTTAATTAATGTAACTACAGTACTATTTTCAATCTGTTTACTTTTACACTATGTGAATTCTCTAAAGAATAACCATTAGTTTCCACGACGTTTTGTAGATTTCAGCGGTTCGGTAAGTAATCATCGACATTGGAATATCTCCTCGAATATAAATGTTCAGAATTTGACTCCGATGACTCCCTTCGACGCAATAGCTATTTGAAAGTTCGCCGGACTGTCCTTTTACTAATGTACCAATTCAAGTTCCAAATGTTCTAAAGTATTTTTTTCAGTTTGTATAGAAACAAACACGTAAATAGTGGCATGTACTTTTAACTGTGCATTTTTGGTAAATATTTAGTATTAAATACAGAAGACAAATTTACTATCTAACTATTACTACAATTTTAAAGACTGTTATAAAACCCATCTTAGATGTTTTTGGACAGAAGTAGGCTTTTCTGATATGTGTATATATTTTCTTGAATATAGTATACAAGACAAAATTAACTATAGAACCAAAAATACTCAGAACGAAGTTCATTACAATGGCCAATAAATATACACTTTTTGACGTATTTTCTTGATCGTGCGAAAAAGGTAAGCTCAACATTGGCGTTTGAAATAGAATTCACTCAAACCAGCAGTGGTCATACACGTGCAACGCCTACTAAATTGCTTGCAAACTAGCGGGTAATTGTTAGTAGCGCAGATATAAAATTCAAGGCAGTTTAACTTTTACTATATTTAAAGACCTTATTTGTTATTTTACAGAAGTAGGCTTTTCAGAGCTGTGTATGTGTAGATCGGAAAAAGACAAAATCAACATAAAATACTAAAGTCTGTATAAATTACAATGACCATAAATATAGGCTTTTCAACATATTTCTTGATCTTGGCAAGAAGACTAACTCAACATGTGCGTTGGTAATATAATTCACTCAAACCAGAAGTGCTCATACAGGTGCAATAAAAGCCTACGAAATTACGTGCGAAGGTGCGGGTAACTGCTAGTAGTGCTATAATGTAACCACGCACTCGATTAAAAGTCCAATATTTTAAATAGTGTATTTAATAGTATTTTAATTTAGTATATCCAATAAAAACAATGTTATTTTACTTATTAAAAAATAATTACATTAATTGTAAAAGTTAACAGGCATGCACACTTACGTACACTTAGTAGGATAACAGGTAACGAATAATCAGAGAATATAAAACTAATTAAGATAACTAAAGTATAATTGCATACTTTAAACGATTGTTATATAAAGCTAACTAGAAATTCAAATTGATATACGCTAGTGGTTTAGTTATTGTTTAAGTAGCATTCATTTACGTTTAAGTTTTTCAAGTTTAGCAAATTAAGTTTTACTGTATTTATATAATTATAAATTGGCGTTCAAAATGGTTATATTTATTTGGAAACAATAAATGGCAAATTGTTGTTAATTGTTTAATGTCTTACCTCTACAATTTGTTAAATCATCTTGTAACAAAATGGACAATAAATTTAGTAGGTAGTTTTTTCAGAGTATACAACACGAAATAAAGAGAAGAAAAATAGTCACGTTGATTTACTTTATTATCTAAAGTGACTTGAGTAAAGTGCTTTATAGATAATATGAAAGAATAAACATTTCGCCTCGCAAACTTTCCATTTCTCTCACGTAGACTCGTTTTCTTAGTAATGAACAATGTGTTTTAGAAGATTAATGGGCCAATATATAAAATGAACGCATTCTACAAAATTAAACCCTTTTACACGGTAATATTAGACTCTTTACTGTCCTATTCCTAGCTCATTATCGCCTCCAAGCTGTAAAACATCAATTGGCATTTATCATGGCTAGCTAATATCGGTTGAAACAATTATACACAAGAGCGTTTATATCAATTACTCCATTACTGTGTATTTAGTTTGTCGGTGATCATTATAAAGATCTGCGCTTTTTAACTTGTAAACCAAAGTCTTCTATCAGCAACACTGGCATGGTCTTAACGCTTAAAACCTTATCATACCGGCATCTGCAACGTCCATGAACGTGCCAAGTCCCTCCGCATGTGGACGGATTTATAGATACATGTCAATTCTTCACCCATTTCCTTCCAGTATCAACAGCTAATGTCTACTGCTCATGCATGTCTACCTGGATGATCTAAGCGAACATTCTGCATGAATGCCTCCATTGCAATAGACTCCAATGCATTATAGACTGTATTATAGACAAAAGAAGTAACAGAATAATTTGTAATTATGTATGAAAACATAAACTAATATGTTATCATTATTTGCCAAGGTTTTATTAATGTTAAAAACACATAAGCTAAATGGGTTTTCTCGCTACTTATAAAACAAAAATTACAATTAGCTTATATAGTTGTCTGCTACTATTTATTTTATATGCTTTTGATTTTAATCTGTGTTTTCAATACGAGCTTCAAGCGTAATAATTATTTTACAGAAAAAGTTGTGAAATAAATAGTCTATGATCCTGTTGTAGGTTTCATAGTTTGCGGATTTTCTAATGGGACTAGCATTGGTGTAATTCACTGGGATTTATTGCAATTTCATTACTTGACAATAATCAGTAAATAATATTAGTAGGCCTTGAAACAAATTTGAAGAATTGATGTATAGAATAGATGTTACTGTACAATTAATGCGTAAGTGTAGTTGAAAACAAGAACAGATACATATGTTACAGTTAATAGTGTCAGGGTAGCAGCAATGTTATCGAGAGCACATAGCCGCCTGCCGCCTGCAGCCATTCTACAGTTGTTCGTTTATAATTGGCGTCGACATCGCTTTGCGCCGCGTTGATATCAAGATTGAGCTGAGACAATCAAACATCCAGACACCTTGTTAGATCTAACAATAGTTTGTGTCTTGGAATAAATTTAAAATGAAATAAATTGGATCATAGGACGAGGAACATACACGTGTCGACATCTCTCACCGATCTTTCATGTGATACTGTTACCGCTCAGACGCTCCTTTACGTTGGCAACACTGGATCACAACAGGGGACCACATTATAAATCATATTGTAAGTCAATCGTAGGACTTTTGATGATTTCATTTGGCTATGTTTATTTCCCCTGTAAAATGCAGAGAATTATAGCAAGTCTTTTGTTATTGTGCTTGCAAATTATCAGACCCAACCTCTCTCATTGTACCTAACTCATAATCTTAGAAACTCCAACATAGGTGTTATCTGATTCCTTCATTCATTAGTATGGTGAAGTATTTCTGATTAAAGTATCGAATATCGAGGTGAAACAATGGGGAGGTATGCTTAATTTCCCTGTGAAATGCTGAGAATTATAGTAAGTCTTTTGTTATTGTGCTTGCAAATTATGTTTTCAGACCCAACCTCTCTCATTGTACCTAACTCATAATCTTAGAAACTCCAACATAGGTGTTATCTGATACCTTCATTCATTAGTATGGTGAAGTATTTCTGATTAAAGTATCGAATATCGAGATGAAACAATGGGGAGGTATGCTTAATTTCCCTGTAAAATTCTGAGCGTTACAGCAAGCTCTTTGTTTTTTTTAGTTCAAAAATCTTTCTGTGCGTCACTGTAGGTATCTGATTTATAAGCTTAGAACTTCCATCAGAAGCATTATCTGGCTAGTGAATAAATTACCCTGAACTGTCAAAATTGAATTAGCTGAGCGCTAGCAAAGATATCACTCGAGGGTCTGTTTGTCTATCTGTCCATACGATGTCTTGATAACGAACTCACTTAGGCAAAATCAAGTTCGATAATGATGTACCGTAAATTAGTTAATTACATTTCATACAATGTAAATTTCGCAACCTAATCAGCCAGTATAATATAATATTATTTTACATCCAATGTTCCGGAACTAAATTATTGGGCGGAGTAACTACCTAATTGGCACGCGTATGAATTTTTTCTTCTAACCCTTTGTAGCAGCCCAACTACGTAACCGATCAGACCTCGCGCGCTTTGTCCGTAAGTAAAATTTATCTTTTCGTATTATTAAATTAGCCCTTTGATGCCAAACGTATAAAATGAATGTAACGTAAAGTAAAGATGTGAATAGTAAAGTAACTTACCCTTGAAAATCTTTTATTTGCTTGATGGAGATAGATAAAGGTTGTGGCGTCGTCCTTATGGCGACGAGCACGTTGTTATAAATAGTAATTTGTATCATTAAATGGCTAATACCGTCGCGAATTTGTTTTAGGCGAGTTTACGTAGCTGATGTATCTCACGTGTTGTTTGAATAGATGGCTACCACTTCCCAACCTACTCCTCTTCTAGAAATAACCGTTCTTAGACTACAGCTTCAATGTCTCGTGCCAAGACGCCGACACCCGGGTTGTGAGTCTACCTATTGCGAAGGGAAGTGAAATATTATTGTTTTGTAAAGTAAAACGTCGTACGCATAATTCAATAGAACATTGGATATTTTAGGCCCACCTAGAAGATATACTTTTTAGTTAGTATATTCTAATTGGCAGCAACGTGGCATTACATAACTTTTCCTTTACCATCTAAAAGTGGTGCTTTTAAGTTTTCGTAATTAAACTGATCTTATAAGTAAACTTTGTATTTCTAGTATTTATTACTACGACCTCAGAAGTCACCACCCCCATGTGTTATCGTCATACGGTACAATGATACATGTCACTACACGGAATTCCATCAAATGTGTACGTTGATCGAATGAGTAATCATGATGGGAACAAGAACATCACAGAATATATATTTACATTTAAAATCAAACTGAGTACAGTTAATATGATATTTTATACATGACACAGACAGCCTAACTATATGTAATACATCTTGAGAAGGGGATCTTTTTTTGACTTGAAATTCTGCATGAAACTTCATTCTTACACAGGCGAAAATGACTCCTATGATGGATTGTTTCTATCAATGGGATTTGACTACATCATTAATGTCTACATCTCAGTAATTTTCATATTATGTCTCAGGAGATGTAATAACTTTTGTACGACTATGTTTGATTGCCAGTGTGGCTGTATATTTGTCAGAGATTTCAGGTCAGAAGATCTCTAGAGTGAAATTACCTATAAACTTGATATTTTGTATTTTGTGAAATCTGTGACGCGACACATGGTGTGACGAACTTCTAAATATTAAAAAACAATTTAAATAATTTCAGTAAAACTCCGCCTGGACTGAACAGTTGAAAGAATAACAGTATTTCGTACATTTGCTATCATTATACTTTTTATAACCTATAATGATGGCAAATGTCCGAAATGCTTATCCTTTCAAACCTTCCATCGACATTAATAATCTTTAAACAAAAAATGACAGTTGAGATTTCATATTATCTATATATTTGTTTGTTTCTTAAGTCTCTTAATTTATAGATAATTCGTATCGAACCCGTTGGACTTAAAACGCTCAGCTGTTAATATGATCATGTACTATGTGTTGATAGAAATAATCCTCTTCTAAACAACAATTTTCTAATTGGGACTATAATATAGATTAATTTGAACACATTCAACCAGACAACGTACTCCGACATGGGATCTAACAAACTGATCTTTTATATGTAACATACACTTCGTAATTGTTATACCTGTTTTTTACCTCTGACATGGCGTGTTCATTTTCTTTTCTTTTCTAGAGATAAACCACCAAGAACAGGAAGTCGAAATGCCTTTCCTACATCTACTCTAACCAGCTTAGAACATTTCCAGTCCGTCCACATAGGGAATTCCCTGTACACGGCTGTATCTGTACAGCCTCAGTTTTTGTTTTCAGACAAACGTGATAAACTCAAGATGGCCTCCGACCAAGAAGCATTGTTGTTGAAAAAAACAGACGATCCACATCACAAGACCCAAAAATTCCTCCTATTCTTCGAAACAACACTGATTATAAGTCCAGAGATATCAGCTTTATATTTAAATAAGGAGTCGTGTTACGAGTAAATGTCACGTTTTACTCCATAAACATTGTTTTATTTAGGCCTTCCCTACAGCAAATCAATAGCTAATCATAAAAAACAAAAATGTAATCATCCCTGTGATGGGGTACAGCTGAGATTTTAATATAATCTGCATAGTATCGTCTTGTCATTAATAAACAAGAATAAAAACTGAGGCCGCAGAATGGAGCCTTGAGGCACTTCTGAACTGACAAACTGCTGAGTACAAGTTTCCAAATGTTATAATAACACTGTTTATTTTATGTTTCGTTCCGACCACACGGCTCCTTACTGCAGAAAATTTGGATCAAATTACCACACTTTTAATCACCGACGGTGGCTCCGTGACCTTCAAACGTAGGAATTATCGAGAGCACGAAACAATATATTTCATTGTAATCAGAAATTCACGTCATGATGTTTTAATAATACCCACTATTAAGATCGCATCATCTTTTTACTAATGTGTTATGTTATTAATACTATTTGAACATTTCATTTTTTTATTTGACATGGTCATTTTTTTCATAGCAATAGTTTAAAAATTAGGAGTGAAGGAAGTTGTACGTTCAAGTACAGTTCTATAATGTCCCTCACAGTTATGGGCCTGAACGTAGGTTGTTCAGCCGATAGTATCTTCACGGATTCAACTGTACTTCGTAGGTAGCCAGTGTCCACTGTACAGACTCGTGTAATACATCCCTATGTGCTGGAACAAGGAGAGCAGATAGTAGGAAGCGCACATAAACGTGTGAAGTCATTCACTGTAATGGCGTCATAATTTGAGCGCGTATCGAATGATCAGGAATGTAAACGAGGTCGAGAACTGATGTCCGACACGAGAATCGAGACCGTGCTGCCGACAAGTTTACTGGTCCTGATAGCTGCAGGAGCCTTCCGAGATAACGTTATCAAGGCAACCGCTTCAGCCGGAGCCGGTTTCTTACACTTCTGTTTGGCAAGAAATAAAACTGTAATAACATTTGTTACGTTTGTTGGCTGTCAGTTTCTATAACCTTACGACTTTAGTTTGTTGTCATGTAAAAAAAACGTATGATATATTTCTTTTTTTCATTGTGTAGGTGCTAAAAATCAAAAAGTTTATTTGCATGCCGCACAGTTACAACCAAGTAGATAACAGTTATCAAAGTATTGTTTATTTTAAGGTTTATTTTACGATTAGATTTACCAGCGCATGAGGAAAGGCACTGTGACCTAAGACCTGTTTATATGATATTTAATCGAATGATTAACACTGAAGAATCCTTAAAGAATATTTTTACTTGGCAGAGTGCGTGTATCTCAACTGTTTTAACATGTTTATAATGCCTTATACACCACTTATGTCTTATAAGCTGTTACCATAATCTATCCACAAAGATCAGTTCAGCCTGTCACTACGAGTACTTCGGCGCGATGTAATCGTTATGGCAGACATATAATACGTTATGTGCCATTTATATGATGAGCATCCTTCGAGCCAAAGGTTGCCAAAACCTATCCGCAAGGATAAATTCTACCTGTCACTGCATATACTTCACCGGGATAAAATCATTATGGCAGAGATATAACACATTATGTGCCATTTATATGTTGATGATATTTCGGATCAACGATTTACATAATTCACCCGCAAGGATAAATTCTGCTTCTCACTGTGTGTGCTTCTCCGTGTAAAATCTTTATAGCAGACGTATAACACCTTATGTGCCGTTTATATGTTGAGGGTTTTTCAACGGCTGCCATAATTCACCCACAAGGATAAAGTCAACATGTCACTACGTGTACTTCACGGCGATAAAATCGTTATGGCAGACATACAACACTTTATATGCCATTTATAAGAGAGTCCTTCGAGTGAACGGTAGCCATCATCGGTTACAACTGAGGAGTTAAAAAATCAACAAATGACTGTGATGGAGAGTTTAAAGGATATTATATCAACCGTTCGGTTTTACGAGCCGAAATTTGAGGGTTGTCGCCTAAAGTGGGCGTTGGGCATTCAGGAGCGGCGTCATTTTGACACAAGTTGTCAGATTTATGGAAAGATTCCGGTAATAATGGTCATAAACTCTGGTGGAATTCGCCTCCCGGTTTATGGAATGACGCCGGACCAGCTTATCGGACTTAAGATCTCATTCCAACTTCAACATTGACGACACTACGTTCTCTATGTATAAGGTAATTCCTATAAATTAGTATTCAGTCACTAATTAAAACCAGTCCTCATCCCTATTCATAGTGAAATCAGGAGAAACTCATACTTTACTTTAAACAAAAAAGTTAAAATTTTCCATCGTTTCACATTTAGGTAGTTTAAAAAAGTTTTAAATTAATAACTGTATTTATTAGTCTTAGATTTTTAAACAGATTTTTGTATTGTGGTTGTTTTTACTGTGTTCTGGTGAATCTCTAGTGTCTACGACATTTAATAGCTTGCATCTTAGTTTAAACTTTGACCATTGCACTGTTGAAAACCAAGAAATTAGATCAAGGAAACCAGTTTTGGCCTCATTAGTTCTAATATTACTTCTCTTATGTTAGAAAGAGTAAATAAACATGTTTTATACACATACAAATATTGCACATTTAGTATTTAAAGAAGAAAAATAAAGAAAGGGGAAATCTATTAGTTATATACAATCAAGTAAAGAGGTGAATGTTACTTGGTTGGCATGCGATACCATAAATAACTTTCTTTCTTAGTCAAGCGGTTAGTAAAATATTTAATGTTGTCTGCGTTTGATTTTCTGGATATGCCAAGACTTCACTTATTGGTGTTAGCTACATATAATTTATTTATCAATTTAAAATAATATTAATCGATTGACCACAAGCTGAGATTTCGACGTTTGGTTTTCATATATATGCTGGGATAACAGAGTGTAAAATTATGTGATTTACCTTTAGAGAAATATAATAAAATTTCATAAGAAAACTACTAAATATATATTTGTTATGAAACAGTTATAACTTTGATTTTCTGAAAGATGTTTCTTTCGTGAAAACTTGCAGCTAACGGCTACATTAGTAATTTTACAAAACATAGTTATAAAACTCTTTATCTGTAGTAAGGACATTAATATATATATATACATATATATATATACATATATATATATATATATATATATATATATATATATATATATATATCTTCAATAAGAATAGAAAAGAATAGAAGAAAAGAACATAAAAATTCTCTATATTTCGTCATAAGACATTTTCAAGAGATATACAGAAGGTAAATAAGCAAATATATCAACAAAAAATAATAAACAAAAGAAACATCATATGTTAATAAAACTAATTTTGAATTACGTACAAAGAGTAAATAATTTTGCTTATTACAAGGAATATAAAGTTATAAATTAAAATTGTAACATGTAATTTATACATACTGCTATCCGTATCTCAAATTTAGACCATCCGGATGTTTAGTTTGTAGCACCCTCTGATGAGCTATTTCTAAATAATTTATTTTAAGTTTATGGGGGTTCTGAATTTTGTTAATACTTTTTAGAGAAAAGCATTCATCGAATTTTTTGTTATGCTCCATTGCGTGGGCCGAATGGAGCATAATTTACACCGAATGGTAATAATTACACCATTACGCATACGTGACAGATACGGCCAAATACAAAATAATTGAATCGGAAAAAGTAAGCGCTCTGTGGTGTAATGGTACACATTCACCCGGCAAGTGAGAGATGCGGGTTCGACTCCCGGCGGAGCAAGTACTTTTTGCGATTCAATGTTTATTGAAACTATATATATATATATATATATATATATATATATATATATATATATATATATATAGTTTTCTTATGAAATATTATTATATTTACTATGTTATTTTATTGTAATATTTTGTTATGCCAGTAGATATGAAAACTGAACGTCGAAATCTCAGTTTGTTATCGATCGAATAATATTATATATACTGTATGTAACAAATAATCTTGTGTACAACAAAGAGTAAAATTGAGTTTACTTTGTCACATGTATGACCTTATTCGATAGGTATTTTTTCGTTAAATTTCTCCAAACTTAAATGGTTTTTTCTTTCAAAACCTAAAGTAAATTATATAAAATTATTAGTAATCTAAATTATTATTTAACATTGTATTAAATTAAAAACAGTACTAAACATGATTATATTTTGGTAAGAGTCAGTTTATTTTGTGAATAGACGTAGTACAATGTAACTTTTTAACTATTTGGATATAAAAAAATCTATTGATGTTCCTGTTCGTGAATGTTCCATAAATAGTGGCACTTAGTAATGTTATTGCTAGTTTAATTTCATTATACATGTACTATTAAAAAAGTAAATTAAGTTAGCAATAAAATTAACAAAAACCACTGTGGAATCAGCTGTTCAACATCTAATGGACATGACTAAAACACACACATAATCTATTCATAATAGGGTGTACTGGCACAGGAGTTCCGCATAGACATTCATATTAACAGAATTGTATATGAACGTACCACAAGAATGGTACCTTTTAGATATCGATACCTTTTAAAATAATTTATAAAACTGTGAGAATATTAATTAATTGTGAGTGACAGTACCTAATATATATACATGATTTCTATTGATATAGAAATTTCTATTGTTAAAGAAAGATTTATAAGAAAATCAACATAATAAAAAAGATGGAACCTAGATTTTGTCGTAATTTATAAAAATATTACATAATAAATTGGTAATCTAGTTAATGAACAAGTCCCACAGACCGCAGAATTGAAAATTGGCTTGAATTGTAATGCCTCGATACTGGTATCAGCAGCATACGTCGCATCTGCATTCTTATTGACATGCCTTACAATGTATTTTCACATCTAACATTCACACCCTTAGGTTTCCTCGATAGTGATGTCACTGTAGACGACGCATTCAGCATTCCTATTGACATGCCTTACAATGTATTCTCACATCTAACATTCACATCCTTAGGTTTCCTCGATAGTGATGTCACTGTAGACGACGCATTCAGCATTCCTATTGACATGCCTTACAATGTATTTTCACATCTAACATTCACATCCTTAGGTTTCCTCGATAGTGATGTCACTGTAGACGACGCATTCAGCATTCCTATTGACATGCCTTACAATGTATTCTCACATCTAACATTCACACCCTTAGGTTTCCTCGATAGTGATGTCACTGTAGACGACGCATTCAGCATTCCTATTGACATGTCTTACAATGTATTCTCACATCTAACATTCACACCCTTAGGTTTCCTCGATAGTGATGTCACTGTAGACGACGACGCATTCAACATTCCTATTGACATGTCTTACAATGTATTCTCACATCTAACATTCACACCCTTAGGTTTCCTCGATAGTGATATCACTGTAGACGACGCATTCAGCATTCCTATTGACATGTCTTACAATGTATTCTCACATCTAACATTCACACCCTTAGGTTGTCTCGATAGTGATGTCACTGTAGACGACGCATTCAGCATGCTTACTGAAATGGTTTCAATGGAACTAGGCTAGTCTCAGATCTAACATTCGGACTCTTAGGTTGTCTCGATAGTGATGCCACTGTAGACGACGCATTCAGCATGCTTACTGAAATGGTTTCAATGGAACTAGGCTAGTCTCAGATCTAACATTCGGACTCTTAGGTTGTCTCGATAGTGATGTCACTGTAGACGTCGTATTCAGCATGCTTACTGAAATGGTTTCAATGGAACTAGGCTAGTCTCAGATCTAACATTCGGACTCTTAGGTTGTCTCGATAGTGATGTCACTGTAGACGTCGTATTCAGCATGCTTACTGAAATGGTTTCAATGGAACTAGGCTAGTCTCAGATCTAACATTCGGACTCTTAGGTTGTCTCGATAGTGATGTCACTGTAGACGTCGTATTCAGCATGCTTACTGAAATGGTTTCAATGGAACTAGGCTAGTCTCAGATCTAACATTCGGACTCTTAGGTTGTCTCGATAGTGATGCCACTGTAGACGTCGTATTCAGCATGCTTACTGAAATGGTTTCAATGGAACTAGGCTAGTCTCAGATCTAACATTCGGACTCTTAGGTTGTCTCGATAGTGATGCCACTGTAGACGTCGTATTCAGCATGCTTACTGAAATGGTTTCAATGGAACTAGGCTAGTCTCAGATCTAACATTCGGACTCTTAGATTGTCTCGATAGTGATGCCACTGTAGACGACGCATTCAGCATGCTTACTGAAATGGTTTCAATGGAACTAGGCTAGTCTCAGATCTAACATTCGGACCCTTAGGTTGTCTCGATAGTGATGTCACTGTAGACGTCGTATTCAGCATGCTTACTGAAATGGTTTCAATGGAACTAGGCTAGTCTCAGATCTAACATTCGGACTCTTAGATTGTCTCGATAGTGATGCCACTGTAGACGACGCATTCAGCATGCTGACTGACTTGGTTTCAATAGAACTAGGCTAGTCTCAGATCTAACATTCGGACTCTTAGGTTGTCTCGATATTAGTGTCAGCAGCATGTGTCGCAACAGCATGCTTATTTATTTGGCTTAAAACGTACTAGGTTATTCTCAGACATAGCATTCAAACACTGAGTTTGTCTTCATAGTAATGTCACTGTATACTTAGCACTCAACATGCTTATTAACATGGCGTACGTAAAATATTCTTAGACGTAATACTCAGACTCTTAGGATCCATATTGTTAAACTTGAAATGAAATATGGATATTTTGTAATTATTGATAAAATGGTAATTCAATTTTTGAATGAGGTTATGTTTTGTATGTTGTAAACGTTTTCAAGAGCTTTGAAATTAGTTTGCTGGCTTCCGCAATCTTGTCGAAATCCTTTTTTGTATTTTCAGAATAATCGTAATTAGGTATTATATAATGATAATTCCATTTACGAAATCGTTTCCTTCAATTACAAGGTGGGGAAGTAAGCCATACCACATTTTGATTGACAGACATATTTGAGGCAGCATGCAAAATCTTACTTGTTAAGATGACAATAAAGAATCTAATCTGTTTTAGAGTATTAGTTAAATTTAAATTAATTTAATTTTTTATGAGAACTGAAGAAAACAAACATTTTATGTGTATTAGAGATCGTATGAGATTTGTTACCTACAAATTCATTCCATAGGACTCGTATGTGTTCGGCCCTATATGTTACGTGACAATTAACCCACGTGGTGCAAGCTCTTTCCACACATTTATCTCGCACCTCCCCCTCGCTATCTCAACTTAGTTATCTTTATTGTAAATATTGACATTTTATAACTTTACTGATACATCGAAGATTTAAATATAGCATTTTAGGCTCAACTGTACTAACCAAACTACAAAATAGGAGTACGCCATGTGTCACATAACAGGTTTGCATGCAAAATTGCATGCTCATTTCAGTAGGCTACATTATGTGTAATTATGTCCCATGTTAAAATGTCATATTGGTGTGCTCAGTTTGTTTAAATATTTGTTTATTCTGTGATTTGATCATTGCTGTCATGGTTAATCTTAATGACAATTTCAAAATATTAAAAAGATTCACAAGCGCTCAACTAAATCCCATGGAGTGACAAGTCCATATTGGTTATGTAGACATGAAGCATCGTTCAAAATTTCAAATGTACAAACCATTCATATGTAAGGTATGTAACTCTGGTATGGTGAGAAGAGTTAATGCCAAAGGTCAGCCTCAAAATATCGAGACAGAATGAAAAAAATGAGAATTTGCCAGCCTTTTAGTGACTACGCTAACGCTCAGTAAATTAGTGACAAGAAAACCAAAGGAATTCTTCCTGATTTTGATTTAATAAGAAGTGATTATAACAATAGTTTGAATTTTTGAACTAGACTATAATATATACTGTTAAAATACCATTGATTGATAAACAATTTTTAAATAAAATGTTATTTTTAATTGAAGATTGTTCAATAAGCATGGGCTTACACCTAATTATTCAAAAGCCAATTTTCTATAAATGAGGGATGATGTTTTCAACTGTCCTGTTGTTAAGGCAACACGTCAAACAAATTTCACTCAGATTAATACAGCTTAACGTTTGTAACCTGTCAGCGAAATGGCATTTTACAAACTTATTTTTTCCCTTACTAGCGCAATTTAAAACCAGTTTCATAAATTTTATTCATACTTTTTGCTGTAATACTGGCAAAACAGGTTTCTGTCGCAAGTCATTCAAATTGACACAACATGTTTCAGCAACCAATCATCTTGTCAATCTTAATGGGCTCCTCTTGTTTTATCATGCAGTAACAGCAAAAAGATTTACTTTAGAAAGTCTGTTGTATTCTAATGAAAATCTGTGCTAAAAGGGGCAAAACCAAATACTGGTCGTGAGGCTTCTGTATCCAAAAACTCATGGAGAATAACAATTAGTACATATCTTTCGGGATTTACATGGGAAAACTAAACCATTAAAATATTTTTAGAACAATGAAAAAGAATTTTAACTTTCAAATTAAGCGTTTCTTGATGATAAACATGGACCTAAACAAATATATTATGATCTATACCACCAAATGCATGTAAAATGTACAATATTCTAACAGTTCATTGCCACACTTATAACTGAATAAAAAAATATATATATATATATATATATATATATATATATATATATATTATAAGCAATCTGTAGTAACAGATAATCACAACTTTTCATAATTCATTAGCATTGAGATTATAAAGTATAAGTTTCTGAAGTAAAAAAAGACAAATATGTTATTTCATATCACACAAAAGTCGTATATATAATGTAATATTATTACCTAATTTATAAATTCCAGCTATTTCAAGTTGGTGCTTTTTGGTTGCACACATTCATCAAATAACAGTAACAGCTATTAATAACAGTAACATTTATATGACCGCAGGGTGTCCTCTAGCCACTGCTCACAGACTTGATGATGGCTCCATATGTTTTAATCAAGACGTGGTAGTATGTGAAACTGGAGAATTTTCCTTAATAACCTCACATCTGATTAAGGACATGCTACCTTCTAGGTAAGACTACATTAATGTGGATAATCTTAAGGCCATGATCTTCTGATGGTTTCTGGACTATGAGTTTACTGGACCCAATGACCTCTTTGATCTTAGAAGTGTTTAGGGGTGTCATAGTGTTCTGAGCAGTCATGATGGTACAGTTGATTTTCGGCCGGAAAATTAGTACAAGAAATGTATAACAAATTATCTTTCCACAAGGCTTACTTTTTCCGATTCAATTATTTTGTATTTGGCCGTATCTGTCAGGAACATATTAATTAGGCCTCAAAAAATAAGTTAAAAGCAATATATATTTTTCAGTATATATATATGTGTGTGTGTGTGTGTGTGTGTGTGTGTGTGTGTGTGTGTGTGTGTGTGTGTGTGTGTGTGTGTGTGTGTGTGTGTGTGTGTGTGTGTGTGTGTGTGTGTGTGTGTGTGTGTGTGTGTGTGTGTGTGTGTGTGTGTGTGTGTGTGTGTGTGTGTGTGTGTGTGTGTGTTTATTGCCCACCTATAATAAACGAGGCCGAAACCTCTCTATTTAATCCTGGTCTAAAAATAATTATATCAATCACAATTCGGTTGCTCTATAATAAGGATCCCGGCGACACTTCTGTATGAGGTCGCAGGATATCTTCTCTTCCTCCATTATGTCGTGTAATTTGAAATTCACGTGTAATGAATAATGAAAGAAGATTTTGATGAATTTTTCTCCATCATTAAGATATTTATAAAACTTTTGAATATTTTACAAAATCAGCATCGCCTCGGTTTGAAATTAAAACTGTGTACTCGACTCCAGTTAATTAAAATACCTCAACACACCTCATAAACCTCATTAAACATTAACGTGAACTAACCGTAAAGGTTTAATAAATTAGTCTGAAAATTATTATTGACTAACTGACTGGAATTGATAAAATAATCGTACTTAGTAAAATCTTACACTTTCCAATTTGAAATCAACCATCCTAAAGTAAATTACTCAATTATAATGCTAAAATTAGTGTTTCTGTACTTCATGTTAGATCTATCATTGTAAGAGAATTCTGACCTGTGAGTATAGTTATAATATGATTTTTTGGCAGTTCCTTTTATAAAATTATGTATTACCAGGGATATGTGTTATTTAACAAACTTCTACCACACCTAAGAGTGCTACCTAAAAGAAATGTAAAACTGTAATTAGTAATTACCTCAAGAAGAGACCATTTTGTGCGAGGGTATATGGAATCTAATACGACAAACATAATGAACATATTTTAGACTATAACTTCTTATTACCGATTGAAATAATTTCACTTTATGACCATAAACGTGTTAATACTGTAATTTTATAATGTGAATGACTGTATGTGTATACTATACATTATATGTGTCGTGTATTGGGTATTTTGTGTTATTATATTTAAAATGTACTTTTGTCACCTGGTATTTGCTTGGTTAAGTTTAGGTTTGAATGTTTAGATTATAGGATTAAATATGTTATTCTTTTATAAAGCTAAACAACTGTCACATGTTGAATAATATTATCCAGTGCTCATTATTTAATAATTAAGATTGAAATATAAAATGTTCTTAAATTTGATCTAACGCGGCATGTCTGTTTAATGGGTGTATAAAAGTCTTATTGTTCAAAAACACCAAACATGAGAAATAATTTTAGGCGAATGACATATGAACTTATAGTACTTTTTAATATACAATGTTACAGATTCTTAATAGTATAAATTTATTACATGTAATCTAATTCCAATGTGTGCGAACTACCTGTTACACATGTATTAGGTATTTTATATTGTACTATGCAGTGATCTCTTTTATCACGCTGTCATCTACTTGTTAATAATTTAGTTTAAGAACTTGTGGGTAATAAATACTATCTTATTCATTTAAAGGACTGAACTACTATCTCAGGGATTAAATAATTTGGAGATTTATCACTACACCCACTAGGCTAATAATTTAAATTTCAAGATAGCAGTTTTATTTAGTTTAAATCTTACACAGCCCATTGCAATATTTCTTTGATTGAAGGTTAAATAAAATGATTACCAACCCTTCTCTTTATAATTATTTATAAACTTGCATCAGTAACCAATAAAGTAAACAATCACAATCCTTCCATCGTCAAAAATAACCTTCAAACAAACAAAAAAGTACGTTATTAGTTAGTTATATACATACTGGACCTCTACGAGCTCTATAAAGTCAACGAGTATATTGAGACATTTTTTGTTTCCATTCTTTAAATCGAACTTTATACGAAATAAAAATTAAATCTTTGTATGCATTTTAATTACGTCATATTATGCAGTGGTTACCAAAGAAAAATTTTAAAATCCTTAAATTGTCTCCATTGTTCCCATCTCATATTTTTTAATACAGTTTTTATCTTTTAAGGACTTAATAACGAACATGTTTAAAATCATTAAAAATAGATAATTTTAAGCAAATTTCCAATAGGATAAATTTTACCATAATCATGCGATTAAGTTCTTAGAAAAACTGCAATATCTAATATAATAATTTGAGATTGTAGCCTAAAACAAATAGACAAAAATAGACGAATTGTTATTTTCATGAAATGGTTTTGTCAAATCTTTAAAACGTAAAATAATTTAATGTAATATTCATTTACTTCCAATATTTCTTATTACATTTCAATGCCATTGATACATGCTTTAACCGAATTTTATTTGCAAATGTTATTTAGTTTGCCATCCATTCAAGTAGATTATTAATAGCATTTTGTCGTAATTTGTATCAATCATTATAATATTATTTAAATTTTAGTTACACTGTGTTCCTTAAAATTAAGAATTTAAATACAATGTATTATTAAGTACCTCTAAAGAACTAAAATATTGTTAGTTGAAAAGGTAGGCTATTTATATAAATATAAATTGGCGATTCATATTTTCCGATACAACATAAATTTTACATGTACTACTATAATACGTCGGAATATAATTCAAATTTTCAATATCAATTTTTATACAATAATCGCAATACATTGTAAAATAGAGAACTGTTCGATTAAGATAATTAAAAGGAATCAATTTATGAAGTTTTGGAAAAATCTTATTTTTATAAAAAAAAAACAGAAATGTTGTACTGTCCGTTTTATTCTGTGACGCCTTTATGTTTTTCGTAATTAATCAAACTATATAATCTACACTTCATCATAGCAACAATAGAATACTTGTCAGTTAGTAGTTGTATGTTGACAAGAGCAAATTCCACTCTTTGTAAAAATCAACTTACTGGATGAAAAGAACAATTTTGGACTTTTGAAATGTTTTATATTTATCATATATTCCAGTTATTTATTCAGTTTAAATATTATTAAATCAGTAATTTTATATTGGTGTACAAAATGTATTATGTTAAAACAGCAAATAACCCTTCTTAAGCGTGATACAAACAGGATGTAAGCACTTACACAGTGTGTAAACTGTGTTCCTTTAATACATATTCTGTATTATAACATACTAGAAATGGATTCTGTATTGGTTGGTCAACAGTGGCTGAGAGTCCGCCAGCTGTATTACACAGTATTCTGTTAATAATACGTAGCAGGAGCTTACATTAAATACATTACTAAGATAGCCTTCTGTTGCAGACGTTTGCTTAGCCATATCAATAGGTTGTTAATGTACAGGGTGTTCATATAATTCACTGGTAGTACGTGCTTGAGCGCCTGTGTATGTACGAGTGTGCGTGCATGTGAACGTGTGATGAGCGGAGATTGTGGTGAGTTACTGTAGGTGCATCCATGCAAACTATGCATCTGGAAGCAGCTATGTCTGGAATGAAGTATAGCAATATGATATTGAATTTGTAATTTTAATATTTATCTGCTATTTTATAAACATAACCATTACATACCAAATAAATCATAGTTTGGTGCACTTATAGCATTAATAAAGCATTAATAACAACCAACGAGTCAAATGCATTGCGTACTAAATTGACAATATTTTCAATTATTTTATGTATGTTTTATTATTATTTTAGTTTTTATTGAATATGTCGTTTACATATTCGTGTAAAAAATTCATTCAGTTCATAACTGTCTTGCACACCTTGTAAGTACACCACCTGCGCAAAGGTACTTGTCATTTTGGAAAATTTATTGGGACTTGGGTTTGGATTTTCCACCATAATTGTTTTCTCTTTATATTGCTATACGAAATAATCTATGGTTTTCATTTTATATGTTGACGTATATACATATAGACAAAATTGAAGACGTTTTATTATTAGTAGAGTCTACTTTTTAGCCTGTGGATTACAAAAAATCAAGAGTTTTTAAAATATTTTGTATTAAACTATTAAATATAAGAAAGCAGTAGTTATCACTTTCCTTACATAACCTAGTGACTGGCGATAGGCGCAATACATAGTATTAATTGTAAACATGAATACAATAATTTTGAAGTTTAGATTATGACATTCATGTTCTTTATGGAACATATACAAAACAGGCTGGGCTGGCTATGCATTTTCAGTTTTATGTATAATTTTAAGCTACAATGAAGAATAGCGTTTTTTCCAATTTACACTACGTTTAGCAGCTATACGCCATTTTGTTTTATTAAAAAAAATAATGTTTGTTTTTACCTTTACGATTCTTACAAAGCTTGGTAAAAGGGTCTATTTCAGAAGGTATAAATATCAGAAAAAATATATCAACTTTTAAAATAAGTTTTAATATTTTCAAAATGGTGGCCACTTAAATTTTGTTTTACGAAATATCTAATAAATCTAACAATTCAAAATTTTATAGGATAAGAAAAGTTTTCAAATATTGCTTTGTTTCCAAAGACATCGCACTTCCAAATCGGTTAGAAATAACCATTCTATAAAAGGATTTGTATAACACATGTAAACTAAATGGCCCATAATTTGAAAGTATATGAACAGCCGTTATTTAAATCAGCTGTTACTGTAATTAAAATACAACAATAAAACTGACTATTGAACTTTTAGCATCTAATAAATGTAAACGTGACTAAGTTAACACGTTTATAAGATCAGTTTGCAATTAGTAGTATTATGGAAAACATGCATTCGTTTCAAGAGATACGGACATGCACCAGATGTATTTTCCACTTACATTTTTTTCTTTTTTTCAGTAGTCAAACGTATTTTAAAGGCTCTTATAAGACAGGCAATGACTCAGGAATCCTGTGCACAGGCAGTTTTCACCTACCAGTCTTTCTTCCATAGTCCATATTTAATTTCTTTTTTTGTTTGTTTTATTACATGAGAAGAAAGCTCTTCATGGACGACTTTTTATTTTTACAGATTCATGACATATTTTTGTATAAATACTTTTTATAAATATATACCAAACACACACAAAATTAATAAAGTAATTTGTTTTATATTTTATATTAGAAACATAAAGTGGGATCATCTAAGCACAGAGCTCAGATGTAATTCCATATAGTTTTGTGTTACATTTATTTTTTTAATTTTTTAAGAATAAGGTCTACATTTGACATTTTGGTTCGTTTAGGGTAAATTAATATTGGTTTTATGTGTGTTATTAATAAAATTAAGTTTAAACATTGCAGTATAAAATAGTAAAAAGTAAATGGTTTTGTAGAAAACTGCTAGCTAGGAAGTCTAAATCGATAATGGCCCCGTAAAATCAAGAATTTGCCTGTAACACTTGAAAATTACAATTATTTTGAACAAATATAATTTAGATCTAAATAAAAAAATTCTTACAAACACACAATTGTAAATGTCCTCAAGCGATCTAAATGTCCTAATGGGTGAGTTAAAACCGTGACCACTTTGAACTTTGATCCTAAATTAACTGTTTAATGTAAAACATTCAGATTGGCTAAAACAAATAAGTTTGGTTATTAATATGAGATAAACTTCAGAATCTTGTACATAGTTGTGATTCATCAAGTCAGAACTACGTGAAATATTAATTTGAGACAGCGGAAGTTAATGCAAATATTTTAATCTAAAACTTTGGTCATTCTCCTGTAACTTAAGCAATTACTTTCTATTTATTAATATTTTAAAGTAACTTTACTAAAAATGTGTTATTTTTTTCAGATTATTAATGAACGGTGAGACATGTGTTTTAAAACAAGATATTGCTTTCATATTGTAAGACAATTTGAATTGTACAATTTTTTAAGAGTATCTAAATTGAAATATTTTCACAACAGATACTCTTACAGACTCTTCTATCTTTTTTCTCATATGGAATGAAAGGATCCATTTGCATATGGACGCTACTACATAAAGAGTACGCTTAACCAAGTTGTTTATTACCTTAAAATGTAGTTTCATAGATTTGTACACACACACACACACACACACACACACACGCGCGCGCGCACGCACGCACGCACACGCACGCACGCGCACGCGCGCGCGCACACACACACACACACACACACACACACACACACACACACACATATATATATATATATATATATATATATATATATATATGATCACGATCTTATTCCAAATACGATATTATAACTTTTTATCTACTTATCGTGCATTTAATTATTTACCGCTTGGTACCGTATCCATCACTAGGCACTCAAGGCAGTATCCTACAGTGTATCGATTTTGAAGATTGATCTTGATAAACAAGGTTTATCCAAATTACTATTTACAGTTTCAGTGATTTGAGAATTTTTTTATGCAGGAGTGTATTAAAATAATTTGAGCTTTTCAGCCTAGTTTGTGAACTCGTTGTAGGGTATGAATTAAATTGTGTCAGGGCGACACTGTTCAGAAAGCAGTCAACTGATGAATTATGGGGATGCAAGGTACAATAATAATTAAAGTATCGGTGTAGTGTATTTTAGTTTCTAAAAAAAACATTTTTAATGAAACGAAATAGATTCGTGATTCTATTGCGTATTATTGTTTTGTTTAATTCATAATCGGACAAAAAAGATCTTTGGATACAAAAACAAAACCGATATTGATAGTTATCTGAAAGTGTGAGTTTATTTACACTCGCACTTTCAAATAACTATCCATTAAGATTCGTTATTGACCCAACAAAGCCTTCTGAAAGTCATGTTGCAGAGTAAACAAATTTTTAAACAAACTGAATATAATCATACGCTATATCACCATCTGACATGGCAACACATGTGGAGAAGTTACTTTATTGGATTTTTTAGTAAGACTTTCGTTACTTTCTGTCGTTTTGTTCAATACTCCGCTGTATCGGTTTGTTATAGCCGTGATAAAACAATCTTGTGTTTATTTATTGTGAGACCTATCGTTGCCAAATTTTACCACGTTTTACGTTACGTTACGTTTTTTCTATCTGTGACTTTTTGTTTAAACATTACCCCTGCAAAGCGACAGAAATCTCTTCTGTATGCTCGTAGTTGCAGCGCAGCGGGCTGATGAAGATATACATTTGCATGTGTGGGAGTCTCCATTTGCAAGTGACTTCGATGTGTTTAATATGCATATTGAGGTAAATGCAGTGTCGGTGGTTATCTAGCGAGTCTGGTCCTTGTCATTTAGCATAATGTGATGGCCCGTGACACTCACACACTCGCTCTGCTCGGTTTACTGCAGCAGGTGTCGAACATGACCACTAGAACAAATAACGTAGATATGAAATGTATACACATAAACTTTATTAATTAAGTATTTTTTTTATAAGAAGTGAAAAATATTTGTGGGAGCCATTTTATGTTTTGGAAACGTGTTTTGTATCATGACTTCTCTCTACTTATGAACACTACTCATAATTACTATTCACACTAAATTTGCACTTCAGCACTATATAAATTCTGTTTTTCATAATTTTCAGTTTTCCGGTATTGTCTTTTCACTAATCCACCTACACATTTCTTATCAATAAAATAAGATTTTAAACTATAGTAGTTTATCTTATGTGTATTCTTTTATACAAATATGCATGAAATAAAACAGACAAACTTATTGGTTTATACATTTCTTTTTTCCAAACCTTATAGTTTTCTGGTACAAATAATCATTCTGAGTAATGTTTTGATTAGGATAAGCCAATAACATTCAATTAGAGTAAAGGCAGACTAGTTAATTTTTCTAGTATTCTTCAAATATAAAATAACTGTATTATTTTAAAATATAAAATAACAAAAACAACAACAACGTACACAATAACAACAACACAACATCAACCACAGTAACATGTTTTCATCTCAAAACATACAATTTTCTAATTCAAATAGTCACCCATCGAAATATTTTTGATCAGGATAAGCCAATAATATACGGTACGCTTGAAATAAAAGTAAATTAGTTGATTTCTAAAATTCATTAAATAAAAATAAGCAAAATTATTTGAATATATATTGTACCGTATGACGATAACACATGGGGGTGGTGACTTCTGAGGTCGTAGTAATAAATACTAGAAATACGAAGTTTACTTATAAGTTCAGTTTAATTACGAAAACTTAAAAGCATCACTTTTAGATGGTAAAGGAAAAGTTATGTAATGCCACGTTGCTGCCAATTAGAATATAATAACTAAAAAGTATATCTTCTAGGTGGGCCTAAAATATCCAATGTTCTATTGAATTATGCGTACGACGTTTTCTTTACAAAACAATAATATTTCACTTCCCTTCGCAATAGGTAGACTCACAACCCGGGTGTCGGCGTCTTGGCACGAGACATTGAAGCTGTAGTCTAAGAACGGTTATTTCTAGAAGAGGAGTAGAGTTGGGAAGTGGTAGCCATCTATTCAAACAACACGTGAGATACATCAGCTACGTAAACTCGCCTAAAACAAATTCGCGACGGTATTAGCCATTTAATGATACAAATTACTATTTATAACAACGTGCTCGTCGCCTTAAGGACGACGCCACAACCTTTATCTATCTCCATCAAGCAAATAAAAGATCTTCAAGGGTAAGTTACTTTACTATTCACATCTTTACTTTACGTTACATTCATTTTATATGTTTGGCATCAAAGGGCTAATTTAATAATACGAAAAGATAAATTTTACTTACGGACAAAGCGCGCGAGGTCTGATCGGTTACGTAGTTGGGCTGCTACGAAGGGTTAGAAGAAAAAATTCATACGCGTGCCAATTACGTAGTTACTCCGCCCAATAATTTAGTTCCGGAACATTGGATGTAAAATAATATTATATTATACTGGCTGATTAGGTTGCGAAATTTACATTGTATGAAATTTAATTAACTAATTTACGGTACAGAATATCCCCCCTGTTTTGATTTCGCAACCTAATTAGTCGCTTTACTTTAAACATATTCTAAATAACAAACTTAATTCAACCTTTTATTCATTACATAAATTCAAATTCAAACATAACAATACGATAGCGCGGGGTTTCAAAAGTTTCCTATGAAATCCGCTAGATCGCATGCCAATGCAGTTCTATGACTGCTCGCTTAGGGACCAAAAATAGAAAATCAATTTAGGCAAACTATTTTCATGCAGTGCACGTTGCAGCGTTTTAGAATTTGCAGGTCGTTGCAAGAATAAGGGCATTTAAGGCGATTAAATCGTAAACAAGTGTAGTGTAGTGTTTTGTTATATAGGCGCCACATTCATACTATATACGGTACAATATAATAAAAAGATGATAAATTTATCATACCTAACGTTATTTTCTTCAGCTAAACTATTTAGAGAGCATTAATAAATCTATTGTAATACAGGTTATTATATGCTGTTCTGTTTTTAGGAAACAGAAAATCTATTCTACTAAACTGTTTTTTCGACATTATTCAGATGTTGAGATGAATATAGCTTCCTATTTAAACCGAAATAAATGAAAACTAATATTATTTTTATTATCTAAGGAAATACATGCACGATGTACATATTAGGCCTACGCCACAGTTAACCCACGAGATATAAGCTCTCTACACACACAGTTATCTCGAACTCGCTCTCCTCCCTCCCCCCTCCCTCACTATCTGAGCTTAGTTATCTCTATTGTAAATATTGACGTTTAATAACTTTATTAACACATCGGAGGTTTAAACATCGCAGTTTATGCTCGATGTACTGGTACAAACCTAACTACAAGGTAGGAGGAGTGCGCCACACCGCATGTCGCGCAACAGGTTTCACCGAGGATGCATACAAACTTTCTATAGCTTATTTCATTAGGTTAAATGTATTCCTATGTTACAAGTTAAAATGTCGTATATTGTAATCAGTTTATTTCTAATTCGTTAACGCTCAGTAAAATCCCATGGAGTGACAAGCATCATTGTAGAACTCGATATTGGTTATGTAGATGTTGTTTATGTAGAAAAACTTCATGCTAAAGTCTACAGGTCAGTTAGTCTTTGAAATATCGTTGGGAAAGACTGACAGATAGAATAGACAGACGGAAATTACATTTTCCAGCCTCTTCCCTGACGCTCAAACAAAAAACAATGTATCGTGGTAGGCCTGTATAATTATACACCATGGTCAGTCCCAGATATGAAAAAATTAAAACATTGCTATGTAAAGGTAAATATTCATATGCAATTATTTAAACAATGTCTAAAGTTTTGACGCTTTAACTGTCATTTTTCAAAACATATATACGTTCAAATACAACCAGACTAAGCTGTCGGCTATGATAGTCATTATTCTATTACTATTAACTGAACGCAATTAATTTAAAGTTGAAAAGTATTTTTAAAGGCGTGATCTGAAATGGTTTTATTATTCATTTTTGAAACGATTTAAAACTACAGTGAAGTACTATACTATAAACTATTTATATACTAAGACAGGAGAGCGCATTGGAAAAAGTGGTTGAAATTAAACTTACCTGTTGAGTTATTTATTAGTATCTTTTTCGTGCCAATGTGCAGAGGAGGCGTGCCAGTTGACTTGTGGCGTCAGTGTTAGTGCTCCGCTTAACTGACGCCCAGTGGTGGCGGCGGCGTCGCGACGGCAACGCATCACCGTCAGTAGGAAGTGAATCCGGAAGATCTGCGAGATGACTAGTTTGATTGAAACAAAGTCATCGTCCTGAAAGAGGAAGAAATACATCAAATGAGACAAGCATCAGTTGAGTGGCAATCTTGTAGTCTAAACTAAATACGATAACTCAAGGTCAGACGAACATTTTCTGTAGTTTAGTGAGAAAATCAAGATTTTAAAATGAAGTTAATAATAAAAGATTAATTTTTTTTTAATGTAGTTGAAGTTGATAAGATAGAATCAATAACTACAATGGTTTACATAGTAAGTATCATGATACAAAATGAAATATTAAATCTTCAATAAGACTGTATGTAGTATCTGCATGAGGATGAGCCGTAACCGTCATTTTAATCTTTAAATATTTTAAATGTTAAATGTACTTGTATAATGTAACACTATTGTATAACCATGTTATTGATTTAAAAATTAAATTAAAACTATATTATTGCAAATTAACGGTTTACGAAGATTTAAACATTGTTTAGATAGAGTTTGGTTGAGATTTAGTTTGAAGTTCTTAAGTTAAAATCAATTTTTGTAGGTTCCACGATTATTATTTACGATACACATATCTAACCCCTCAGTGAAGCTACATAGTCAAATATAGTCTGGATTATGATCACTGGCTTGAGCAAATGAATGCTCGGACCAACATTGCAAAACATATCTGCTCTGAAATGTCTGAACTGGATAGTTAGGAATGTAATGCTACTACTTCACACTTCTATTTTAAGTAGTACAATTTAGAAAATAGTCGCCATAGAGAGATTGTATTCGGCTGTAAGTTAGCTGTGAAAATCCCGCAGGTGGGAGCTATGTAATTGCAAGTAAGTCTTATCAACTTGTTTCGTCAGCAGAAGAATATTGAGCTTTTGTAGGTATATGAACAGCGAAGTGCTTACCTTTCCGCGCTTCATACTGGTCGTGGAATACCAGATCGATTTCTAACTAGTTCTACCAAGATCCAGACTTCGTACTTATTAAAATTTCATTGAATATTTTCTTATATTTTGCTGTTAAAACCTTAATGAGAATATAATTGCATACCTACGTGGGTGTATTGTATAATATTACTCTACGTCACTCTTCTTGTCATTCCAAAAGATACTGCGCTTCCAGTTACAAACTGTTTTAAAAAACTCTATAAATGTTATTGTAATAAGGTGTTTAATAAGTTGTATTATTTTATGATTACATTTAAGTCAGTAGTAATCTCTCATAAGATGCAATGCTCTACTGCTTGAAAATGAACTTTATGGAATAATACGTAGGCCTGATGTTTATACCTATAATTAACCAATGCGTATGTGAACTGCACGTATCACCCTAGCATGCGTCTCTCATGGTATGCAGTTGTGTACAGTCGTTTATCATGAGTAGGTACTGGAGTAGGAATTGGATGTTACTGAAACCAAGTGTGTGTAAATACGAGTAAATTCAGAAAACTAACAATATTGGTGATTTTACTCTGTGTTTCCTTCAGAGGTAAAACAATTTTATAAATATTAAAAAACTGCTATAGAAACAAGGAAGATGTGAAATTGTAGGAGAAGCGCGGGTGCGAGCGCGCCACGGCGGGTAGCGGTATAAGCTGCGCATGTCACACTCCCGCGCTGCTACTTCAGTGTCGCTCGGCCCGCCGACCGAGGCGCCGCAGCTTTGTCTCGGGTCCTCGCGCGAGTTTGTGTATTGTGCCAGTGTTGTGTACGCTTGTGATTCTGTTCTTGAGTTTCCTATACGTTTGAGGGTAACGTATACAACTAGGACACGCCAATTACATATTACCTTAATTTAGTTAGTATTGTAAAGATTTTATTATTTAACGAAATGCTGCAATTGGATTGTTGTCTTACGTACTGTGTTAATAAATTATTTTTTGTTACTGAATTTTTCCAAGTATTATATATGACAATGAATCTTTTACCCCTTACGGACAATTTTTATGTCATCCAAGATAAAAAAAAACAATTGGATTATACAATTACCAGAGCCCCTAAGAATAAATAAGAAACCCTTATAGCCGTTTAATTTTGTTTTTTTTTTATTACTGTATCGGCCAGTAACATTACACACCGTTTAAGCCAAATGAAATATGTGCATAAAAATGGGTGAGAATCTGTTTTAGATTACTAAACATTAAAACTTTTTAAAGTTATACATTTTAAATTCAAATTTTACAATTTGGAAAAAAGGTAATGTTGCATTTATCATACTTTTGAGCAAATTGAGATTGAAAAAATACACATACCTTCAATCAATACTTCAGCCCTAGAATTTCACATAGAACTATTTAATAATAGACGAGAAAGGTTTTTAGAATTGAGCTAAAATAGTTAATAAATGATATTATTAAGCAACGATTAAGTTATTATAAAATAATAAAAACCGTGCGAAAACATATAAAATGGTTCGGACGTTTCCCATTATTAAGTAATAAACTATGTTCGCACATCAAAAGTTTACTGTAGTTCTTCTGATGTTCCAAACGGAAGAAGGAAAACTATTGTGGCTGTTATATGCATAATTTATGAAAGTTTCGTCATCTACTTTGGCGTTCGGCTCAGCTATTCCCGTTTTAAATCACTGGGCCATACTAGTTTCTGTCAGAAGTGTTTGTTTATAGCAAGTCATAAACGTGGATACGGAGAATACTATACTTGTTTGGTCATAAAAACTAATGGGAAAACATCTAAAATAGTTATTACTGTACTTACTGAACAATAACTTATAATCATTTTAACTGAGGAAGTTTAAAGTTTTTAATCTTCATAGTCCAATAAAAAATAATTAATGAAATAGAAACTTAAAAATACTTCTTAGTTTAAAGGTAATCGTTTACAAAGGGTGGTTTGAAAAGGGTTGCATTCTAGTCTTCGTTGTTTCGAAAGCTTGCATTTGATCTCTACGTCGAACTATGAAAGTTAATACAGTTGAGCATTAAAAATATTGTGTTAAAAAGTTTTTCACAAATCTCTTGTACGGTTTTAAGTAAAGTTGCGACACCAACTTATTGTCAAGTTTTATTAGTGAGTGTTCACATTCAGCGCAGTTTTGTTTATTGTATGCATGCTTCAGTATGTGTGTTAGTGCTTCACACCTAATGAAGTGAGAGATAAGAGCTAGTTGTACATGGTGTTTTAGTTTTTTGTAACTAGTAACGGTAAAAATGTGCACAAACCTTTAAGTACTAGAATTTATAACATAATAGTCACTTGATTGACTATTTTATTACTTACGTAGTTATATCGATAATCAAAGAGCACTGTAAATTTTTGTTACATCATCTATAATGTTTTACTGCTAGTTTAAATTTGACTATTAATCCTTATGGTATAAGTGATCATTTGCTGTAACAATTCAATAATAATTTGTAATCGTTAATCTGTTATAAAAGCATTACCTGAGGTTGGCTAACGGCGCAGTCAATAACTTAACGAGTGTGCGTGTACATTAAGTTTATATTATATATTTAATAACAGCAATTGCAATAACTATTTCAAACCGTCTTTGTCACTAATACAAATGACACATGTAGCATCAGTAGTGTTAGTAGCTGTAATGTTAATGTGATCTGTCGTAGGTCCTATTATTTTACGTTTAAATACCAGTATGTAATAAGTAAATATGTACCTTATTACTCTGTTCATCCCTAAAAATTTAAACTAGCTTAATCTAAAAAAATAGTTCTGAGAAGTACAAAACTATTTCTATTAACTTAATACAATATATTGACAATAACTGCTTCATTACGGTATGGTCCACCAGGATGTGGCAATGACAGTGGCTCAGTTGATTGTTACGTCTGTTTACATAAAGCTATAAACTAATACTTATTTTATGACTCTAGAATTATTTTACACAGCATGAACTCCCGCTGGATACAAGCTTTCCTTTTTTTAAATTTTACTTCAAAAATATGTTACCAACTATATGTTACATTTACATTGGAGACCCTCACAATGTTCGAACAATGTAAGAAAAGGAACTCAGTTAAAGAAACAAAGTATTGAACGTATCGTTAAACAGCGTAGTCATATATTGTGAATACCTATCTATTAACTCACCTCATTAAACTCATGTTAATATTTCTTCATATATTTATTATTATGTAATATTAAAATAAGGAAACGTCAGATAGGGCTGATTAGATTGTATATAAATAAAAGAGGTTAGTATTAAACATTATAAAAAATACTTATTTTGTAAACATTAATGCACCATGTATGTCATAACGTTAGAATGCATAAAGCGTTAGAATATTTTTGCAGCGTTGGGTTAAAACACAGTCAACAGGCAATCCTTCTGCAAAGGGCACTCTACCCTGATTATTGTTTTGAAAACTTAATCATTCACCATCATTTTACCTTTGAATATTTATTTCATTGTAACGAGTGTTCATGGAAATTTTTTGTTAATTTAAAACATTCTAAAATGTGTCTGTTTGTATCTAAAATAAAACAAAATCGTGAACAATAGTAGCCTATACGTCATGCTCACGGAAAACCACAATCAACTGATAGCTTCTGTGTTTATTTACCCGCACAAGATTAATTAATTTCATGTGTTCAAGTGACACAAAAAGGTCGTATTATTATATAATTATTACTATTGCTACTTTAGTATTTTTACTAATTTTATTTCAGTATCTACATTAACAACTGTACATACAGGGTAATTACTAAAGCCCCCATGATTTATAGGATTTTATTGAATTTTATATACATCTAATGCATTTTCAAACAATTTTAGTCCCCATGCCTTAACAATAACTCTGGACCAATGTTAGCTTTAATTCGTCGTAGAAGTTGTAGATATTTAGTAAATATCCCAATTTGTAATACTTGCTTATTGTTATTGCCATTCAAGATATAAACAATTATTTTTTTTACGGAAAAGAGATTAAGAAATTTCAGATTCAGAGATTTAATATTAACCTAGTGAATACCATTATTTATAATGCATATTAAACGTAAAAATGGGCGCTTATTACGTGTATAAAATATATTATAGGGTACTGTAAAAAATGTTTCGTCTATTCTGCTATTCAAGTATTTTGATTCATCGATTCGATAAATTTGTCGGGTAGTTCAATCCATGTGCCAAAATCTTTCAAATTTGTAATAACCACGATGAGAAGGGCTTTCTAGTTTAATACAGTGAGTAACCCCAATGTTTTCAACCGACTTTTTGAAAATTGAACTAGTGGTACTCGATAAATTTAAAAAACATCTCGAAAAAGTATAATGAATTTAATTTATCTAGTAAAATAACATATTCGTACTTATAGAGAGTAAATGTTATAACTTGACTGTTAAGAGGAGACAATACTAACTAACTGACGGGTGTTTTCACCCAATTCTGTTAACCAGAGACACTGTCTATTGCACAACTATTTATAGAATGATAACAGCTGCTGAGTAACTTCGGAGCCAAAAGGACGGAGTTCCTGGGTAGACACCTTTTTGTATATAACAACTTCTTATAGATGCATCGATTTGAACTAAAACTTGGCTAGCATAATCAGTGGAACATATTTATCCAATGAGAATGACTTTAATTCTCACGCTGACACGGACTCGACTCCTGGAACCATTTTTTCATCAATTATGCACCTGATGTGACAATGTGTATCCCTATTCACCTATATTACACTACATTTTGTAGTCTATGTGCTTCTGTTGTCGAAACTATGTAAAGAGTTCATTTTGAGCTTCTTCGTCACCGATGTTTGTTATCCCTTCAGACGAATATAACTCCACATTCCAAAAGTCAAGTCTGTAACTCCGTCAGATTCCAGATACTGCACTAAGAGGATTTGGAGTTTAACTCAACATTGAATAAACTCTTCCTACCATAGGTACATTATATTTGCCCAATAGTAGTTATTGAGTAGCATAAAAACTAAAAGATGAAATTCCTAAATCTATTTTACTCACAATATTCTGGAATTTCCTTAAGTTCATTGATACTGAAATCGATTAAAATATTTTGTTGAAGTATGATATGGAAGGAAAGTTAAATTATGGCTTGTAATGGAAGGAAAAGAGATCTGTATGCACAAATAAATTTCAATCACAGTTGGTTTATACCTAGACCAGCTGTGTGCAATACTGGAAAGTAAATCACCGTCCAAGAACAACCGACAGTTGGATGTAACGAGTCCCTGGTACTATGAGTGCAGACCGTCTGTTATGTCTTTGGACGTAGTAAAAGGAACATTGATTGAGTCTATTGTTGGTTGCCAAGGACTCGTTTACCGTAAACAACAGCTGTTTGTAAATATCACCAGCTGTTATTGTTATTGCCAAATGGACTAGCAGATGTGACGTATAAGGCAGTGAACGGTTGCCCCGCTACCGCGCATTGTATCCTGGAGTCACGTTCTCCAGCGTTTAGATTTATTTTTACGCTTGTTCTTTGTTGAGAATCAGAGAAACGTAGTATTTATCCTGTAAGACTAAAGATTTAACTCAACAGCTGTTCCTGCACCCCATTTCCCATGTAATTTGCGAAAATTCATAAAATTGATTGGTTTGAAAAAAGAAAACATTATTGGTCTGTGATACACAGAAACTCTGCATAATGGTCTCTCATAGTTCCTGTTCTAAAAAGCATATCTGGTCACTGGCTGATAAAGGTATCTAGTTTGTGATATACAGAAGGAGCGCACATTGGTATGTCATAATTTCCGATCTAAAATTGCAATGGCTCTTGAAAGCTATCTGATACACAGAAAGTGTTTAAATTATGTCATAGTCTTTTGTTCTAGAAGTTCTACTTGCCCCATTATTGTTGTAAGTTATCTGATCTGTGATACAAAGAGTGTTCACTATAGTATCTCAGCTCTCAAAGAGCTTGCCGCAGTTGGTATTGAAAACCCCGTAATATGAGATTCACAGAGAGCGATGTACTTAATAGCGTTGTTATTCAGGCAACAGGCTTTGAATTTTAGACAATCGTAATTGTGATACATAAAAAGGCCTGTTAAAACAGGGTCTCATAACTATAGTGTCCAACGAGAAATCACTTCTCTGTAACACAGAAAAAACTTCGGAAAAGTGCAGATGGGCTGATGGTAGACGGCCAAATGGTAAAGTGGGTGTTAAAAGCTCCCCATTCTATCATACAAATTGCTATTTTATGTTCCCGTTTTTATAACTCCAGACAGAATTTAATTTTAGTTTTACGTTCTGCTATAAACCTGTAAGGACTTGTTCTTGTTTGTTGTTTTACGAGTAAATAAACACATAAGGAGCATTTTTCTACTAAAACCTATTTCGTTTTCAAGTTTAATTTTCCAAATGCTTGTATTTTTTCAACTTTCCTCCTTCTTTACTCCTTTAAACAATTATAGCATAACCTTAATCTTCTATTTAATAACCCAAAACCAAAATGAAGTTTGAGTTACTGCTCTGAAAACTCTGGATAACTTTGGGAACACTTGTCGTTTCCCTCCTTTTCGAAATAGCACTCTTGAGAGTTGAAGTGATTATCCGTCTTTACACATACTTCTCGATATTATTTTGTCCTCTTGTTACAGCTAATTTCGGTTGTAATTTAATTAGTTTATAGTACATGATATTGACAATATCCTCGAGTCGTGCCGTAATTCTGTTAATTTATTGGTTTAAAGTTAGCTACATTCAGTTATCCTTCCTTTTGTATAAACATAATACGCCACATCATATTTGAAATAAAATAGATATTTGGGTACGTCGACGTCTGAGGTAGATCGATATCTTTTGTAAATTAATGGTAAAATGTGTGTATAAAACATTTTACTTTAATTCTTAATTCATGCCATCCCTTTAATCCTTAATTTACGTACAGACTGTTCAAAATCACAAACTTAACTTCGTGAAACAATCCCAATTTTAATCTAATGTTTCTGTTTTCATGAAAGGTATCTCAAACGCCTGTGACCATAAATATTAAACAAACATAACCAGACCAAAAACCAATTATATCACCTTACTGAATGTAATGCAAACGAATAACTTCCGAGGTCACGCCTATATACTAGTCGTAACGTCTATGTAATGTTTATACCAATATAGTATTACATATTTACGTCATATCGTGTTTAAGAGTCTGAATATATTTTTAGTAGTTTCATTCATGTGCTGTTATCTGAATTATAAGAACTGCTGTATGCAAATTCATGTAATGGTGAATCATACAGTCTAGAAACCAAGGCACCGACTGTCTGACACGCTTCACCACAACCCATCACTTCTGATTGTGTTGCTCTGTTACTGACACAGATTATAGTGTACAGGACCTGCCTTGGTCCACATTCTCAACGATAACTTTATCGATTATTCATTATTCATGAGCGAGTTTGCTCCAGCTCACTCTGACTTCGAAACCACGTGTCATTGACTGAGGATTGTGAGCTAATCTACGGATTACTGCTCCAGAATTGACTGTAGTTCATCTGTTATCACTTGTTTAGTGGATATTTATAGCGATAGACCGTTATGATGGAATCATGGAAAAAGTAAAAATAACAAAAGCGAACAAAAATGTAGCAATAATATCAATATCAATCGATAATTTAAAATAAGTTTTCATTGATTGGTAGTATTCACTTACTATACCATGTGATATCCTACTTATTAATCCTGGAGTTCTCATGATATTTTACCATTATAATATAGGGAATACACGTGAACACCTTATATCCTGTAACACTTATTGAAGTATACACTTTGTAGATGTGTAATATTTTTAAATACTCATATTCATTTATAACCCTTCTAATGACTATTAATACTATATCCATTTGATCTATTCAAGCTCCTAAAGCTATACATTCATGAGGACACCGACACGAAAAAGTTGTCCGGAGACACTTAGAGAGATATTGCTAGTTTTTCCTTGTTGCAATGTTCTCTCATTGACACGTATACATCCTTTACTGTCCATGACGAGACGTACACATATATAACCTGTACAAGACTATACTCAGGGATAACTTCCGCTCACAGTATCACTGTCAGTCTTGTGACATCTCGTCATAAATTGATGTCAGTTTACTAGACAAGCTTCTTGAGAACATCAAACATCTCGGTAATTCTAACTAGTTTTAAATAAACTGAGCACCTTCATGAATTCGCGATGAATTGCTGGGACGATTGTTTAAATACCATGCAAAATACAGAAAAAACCCGTACTTATACGAGGAAAAGCGTAATATTATTGAATTTCCTAATTATAGTATTGGGTTATATAATTATAATGGTAATTAAATAAATTCTACATAATGAAAGCAGTTTTCCTTGTTTTATATATTTTTACACTTGCATTAGATAGTATTATTACGCTTTAACATAAAATGTTACTATTATTATCTAACACTCTATGTACCTTTTTTTCTATCCTAACATGTATTGATTAACGGTATGAAATTATTTCAAGTATCAATGCTATATTATAGCTCTCACCTATCACTTCATCTTCTTTCTTTCCCATAGATCCTCTCCAAATCCTTACAGTTTGAAACACAATTAACTCAGTAAAAATAAGGCAAAATAAGGATGCAACCTCGGAATGAAAGATAATAAGCTAAAAATTTGCATACGTCTTTATTTTGATGGTATAAAACTTACCTCAAAAGTCTCATATAATCACGTGTACGCGTCTTTAGATATTTAAGGTCAAAGTTCATGAAAATCAGTTTTTTGCAAATATCTTTTTTCCCTTACGCTAAATGACTTTGAAGGTGATTAGAGAAATTGTAGAACGAAAAATTCTCTTCAACTTTTGTTCTGAAGTAATTTTTATGTACGTTCAACCCTTTTTGAGATACAGCGCAAAGAGTAGGGGACCGCTTACCTGTATATACGATTAATGCGAGGTCAGCCAGTAGAATACAATAAATAAATGAGTTATATTGTTAATTATTCACTTTACCTATTATTATTATTACTTAATACTATTATTATTGTTAGCATTATTATCATTTATTATTTAATATACCATATTTATAGATATTAATTATAAATTATATATTCTCTAAATAATACTTATTTTATTTTTACAAAAACATACAATATTAAAAGAAATATTTCAAATGAAGTTTAATTATATATTTATTTATTGATCCAATAATCAAATTTATTAAAATTACAAGTATAAAATATTTGTTTTCATTATTAGTGATTAATATTTTTGTTTTAATTTTCTTCTTTTTCATTGTCTTCTTCTCCTCCTCCTCCTCCTCTCCTTCTTCTTCTTCTTGTTCTTCTTGTTCCTCTGGCTGTTCAATATCGGATTCATTTTCATCATTCTCGTTTACTAAATTATCAGAACAGAAAGATTCAAGAATATCATGTGCATATTCACTTTCTTCATTGAAACCATCTGAAGTTGATGAAGCGTTGAGGCATGATTGTCCATTACACTGCCCACAAATTAAAGTGCATCGCAATCCTGATTTCCTGCATCCGCAATTAGAAGCACAACCTTTTTTGCAATTGCAAAAATATTGTATTCAGCAGTTCTTCTGGTGCTGGTGGTAATAATGTTGTTATTGGTCCCAGGAGTTGATTTTGCAGTACCCAGCCGAATTCCTGGGGTTCTAAATCATTTCCCAACCTAATTTGGGTCTAATAATAGACACGAAGGATATGCTGACGAGCTGCTGTACTTGAAGGAGGAAGGCTTGATAACTGCACTAGTTTGTTGAGTCTTGTTGATTTGATGAACTGGGTGTATCGAAAAGAGTCTATATCGTCTTCTGATTTTCGGAGCATTATACGTTGCTAAGAAAATACGTACTCCATTTTCAAATACTTCTTGTTCAGAGCAGTTTTTTTGTTTAAATAGTTCAGCTGATTGATTTAAATCGTGATGTTTTTCGAACATTTTAATAAACGATATTTTACCTTTTTTTATAAAGCCCAGAAGTCGCATCACATCCACTAAATGCGTGTAAAAATAATGTGTTTCTTAGAATGAGGGTATTTATCAAAAACTTTTCGATGAATACAGTTTTGTCTCCACATTATCCTTACCCATTTTTTTGAAAACAAATTTCTTGTTGATGTGATTGAGCACTTCCTATCAAGATAACTAGCAAATCAATATCTTCGCCTACAATGACAGAAGTTTTTTTTAAGTTCAGACTCTGCAATAGCTGTGTTTCTACAATGAGAACATCAGCATCATCTCTGGCTTGTTTGTAGTGATATTAACAGTTTTTAATTTGATGATAAGCATGTCTATAAATATTTTTTTATTAGATTGAATTCGATAAAAAAATTTTCTTGGCTGATTGGCACCACCATTGTTTCATCAGAGCGAGTTTCGTAAGATTTTGACACACCAGCAGTTCTTCTTAATTGTTCCATTGCTTTAATGTTCTTAGTGTTGTCTGAGTAACCATCAAATACAACAACGATACTTGACCCATAATGTGTTTGTAAATATTTGACGTATTTATTCAAAATATCAGAGATAGTATCATCTTTATTCCATACAACGCGATGCAAGAGAAATCCACCATCGATGATATATGCACAGTGGTTTCGTCTCGGTGTATTAAATATTTAATAATAATGATAATAATAATAACAATAATAATAGTATTAAGTAATAATAATAATAATATTAAATGAATAATTAACAATATAACTAATTTATTTATTGTATTCTACTGGCTGACCTCGCATTATCGTATATACAGGTAAGCGGTCCCCTACTCTTTGCGCTGTATCTCAAAAAGGGTTGAACGTACATAAAATTACTTCAGACAAAAGTTGAAGAGGATTTTCCGTTCTACAATTTCTCTAACCACCTTCAAAGTCATTTTAGCGTAAGGGAAACGAGATATTTGCAAAAAACTGATTTTCATGAACTTTGACCTTAAATATCTAAAGACGCGTACACGTGATTACATGAGACTTTTGAGGTAAGTTTTATACCATCAAAATAAAGACGTATGCAAATTTTTAGCTTATTATCTTTCATTCCGAGGTTGCATCCTTATTTTACCGGACTAAATGTAATATTAATCTATTGCCTGAACATTATCTGTATTAAATTAAAGTTTGCTATAATACATCAAACTTTACTAATGTTTTTTACAATCTTACAAATTTTTTTGGTAGATTTTGTTCTATTGGAGTCGGAATTGGCCGCGTCGGGTTAAACGGGAAAAACGAAATCTGACAAAACTACGGTCGTACTCAAAGTTTTTTGCTTGTGTGTTTGTGATTATAAAGCAGTTTAGACAATGCTATGAGCAACTTTTGAAGCCAAATACTCTGGTTTAAGGCTTTGGTCTTACCACCTATCATGAGTTAAATGACAATGTCAATTTCTCCTCACTAAGTAAATATGGTTTGCTTAATTGGTAAGATTTTTCTAAATTTTACGTATTAGCGACTTTTTTATATACATAAAAACTTCCCGTTTTCGTAAAAAGACAATTAAAGGGAATATATTTCTAAATAATTTAACTGTTAAATAAAATAATACACGGATATTTTGCAGCTTATAATAGTGACCTCGCCGAACTTGATGTCTTGAATAGAGTAACGTGTAATGCTGTAACATACTGTGGAAGGCTCTGGTTACTAATAGAGCAGTAACTATGGGTTGAGATCCACCTGTTTGGTAGATTTAATAGAAAATGATTAAGTTTTTAACATCAATTCCTATAATAAGGCAAATCCCTACAACATATTTTGTATCCTTGTAAAGCAAAAGTCGGGACAGGCAGTCTGCTACGCACGTGCAATCCTCCGTTTATTTGTGGCCAATAACATTTGCCGTCCAAAGCCTCGTGATTTGTGGCCACCTGTTATTCTTCCGACTAATTAGTTTGCTGCTCGGGATACTTTTATTGAGCCGTTTAGCGCTACAATGATAAATTACATCTATAAAATATGTGCTGCTCGTAATAAACGAGATATATTTTACAGGTATTCAGTTTAATCTAGTAGAAATGTTGAAGCTAATTTTGCAATTTATTGTTTATGTCTTTCCTGCAAAAGCCTTACACACAGTTTAACGTATTAAAGTAAATTATATACCTCGTTATCTTTGTATCTAATTATGGTTTTATGATTAAAACCTACAGCGTGAATTTCCTGTTGCGTAGTAAATATAAATACTCATTCACGTTTTTCCTATTGCTTATGTTTTATAATTACGATATATTATGCAAAATATTATATTTATATCTGTATGTATTATTCATTCTAATCCAAAATGTCCGTATATCTGTATTGTGTATGGTAGAGGTATATATTCCGATATTCAGTATACAGACCGCTCATAATTTTTGTATGTCTTCGGTTAAGAGACTTTGTACTTATTTTTTAATCTTGGTTTTTACAAATTCTTTATCAGAGTTTTTTTTTTGTATCTGGAAGCACTTTTAAATATCAATATATAGGCTGAATGTTTCTAGTTTAATGTAAATTCTTGGATGTAACTGGTTTGCTATCTCATCGCCTCAACCAAAGGCGAATGTGTTTAAATAAATTCCTCTAATTTAAACATTTTTCACACAAACGTTAAGAACACTAGTAAAGTGAAATATTATTCCTCTACTAGAACAACTTATTAATAACCCACTTAATGTTATTTGGCCCACAGAATATTTATAATGTAAATCTTGAAAACGGTGTAACGGATAATATTCCCGTCTTCAGGCTGTATGAGGAATACGTCGCATTCTCTATGGAGTGTCCAAACAATAATTGGCTGAGCTTTAGCGCAGCCTATCACTCGTGGGACGGTGAAAACCTTTAGTTGTGTTTGTGTGTCTGTCTATCTGTATGTATGTCTTAACATCTATCTGTCTGTCCACACGATATCTATAAAACGAATCTATAGAGTATTGCATGAAGCTTTATTTGTGTATGACCATCACTGAATTTTATGATCGTGCATGTCACTCCCTGGGATTCGGTTGATCGTTAGGAAATCTCTTAACATTAGTCTTATGGGTAACGACGATAAAAACGAGATAATAACAGAATAAATAAATTGGTAAACAAACTTTACACACCTTTAAGAGATTTAACATGTAACATATTAACACATATTATGACCTAGGTATCCCAACACACACATCATTTTATAGTGACTACAGTGTGTAGATATTTATACCTAAACATTGATATTAAACCCAATTTAATGAACAATCATTGGAAAATATCATGGTGAATAGATACGTTGAGAAAGATTTGATAGGTATACTTTAAATTTTGCATGAAATTTATTTCTACAAGAATGAGTACTAAGATGAATACTTGTTGTGTCAACTTCTTTTTTTGTATGGTTGCTTGCATGTCTATCTGTCCGCAGGACATCTTGAGAATGAAATGACCTGTACATTTAATAACTTGCATGCAGCCTCAGCGAAGACTGTTACGACATGTGTTGCGGCGTATTTATACCAGTAGTAAAAGTACACTGTCTCTTGATGCTTAGTGAAACGATATTCTGTCAATCATTGAACATCCTGTATTATACTTTGATAACTTAAACCGTTATTATCTGTCGTGGAAATGGCAATCTGATGATGAGAATTGCCGAATGGCATGCGTTGGTTACTGGGGTAACAAAGTTTTTCTTGTTTAATATAACACAACTGACAATTACACAGTCTTCTTAATATACTAGCATCGTTGGTTTTAAAATGATTAGGTATTAATTTTTGTTGTAGTCATTGAGCTATAAAAAACGTAAAGGTCAGGAGGCAGTTTCTTGATGATTTTTTAGAAATCTTAGTACAGTCCACACTTGATATCTGCTGATTACAGATTCCTATTGCAGCAATATTTTCGTAGGCTATTACTGGCATTAATGAAAGTGGAATCAGGTTTGGCTCTTTATAATAGACAACCATGACCGATTAAAGGGATTAATTATATGAGTACAATTACTTAAAGGATCAATTATAACTTCTTTCAAAACATAAAACCCAGAGGGTTGAGGAAGATCTCTTCTGCTGATCTCCTTTGTTAACGAGGAGAAGTTTTAAATACTAAAAGGTGAAATTATAGATTTTATTAACAGCAGTCTCAAATCCTTACTTAGTCCCTTTTGAGAAATCAATTTGTTGGTGCGCCCTAAACCACTTTCCACCTAACTATCTCCATCGACCTGTCAGCTTAAGAAACTGAATACCTATTAAATTTAAACGTCAACATGTAACTAACATTAGGCTCTGCAAACTAATAAGATGTCCGCTTGTTTTCCCTGTGTCTGGAGATCCCTTAATCGAGTCGTTATGCAGGAGCTTCTCATAATTAATTAATCGGAAAAAGCTGCCGGTATTACTGATAATATCATTAATATATGTCAGAAGTGCTGAATTTAAAGCTCAAACTTGGAAAAGCTCTTTTATCCAAAGCTCTGAACTAATCCACTGTTATTGAAGTCAAGAATTCAAGGATATTATGATGTCAGCTACTTTTTAGTGCAGATGTGTAAATCGTTCAATATAAATCACATGTTCATTTTTAACATGTTTTAAACCCAGCTACGGACCTATAGCTCTTATGTCTGAAGTATAATTCGCTTCATACGCTGTTCCCCATTCTTAATCACAATATCCATTTTAACGATTTTTCACAATTCCATCCTGTTCACCATTGTTTCTATTGTACCTTAGCACATTCTTCGAATGATGCTTAATTTAATCCTCAATGAAAGGTATATACTGCTTAGTAAGCGTGTATATTTGCCGAAAGGAGAGCTATGCTAGGTAGCTTTATAAGGCATAGGGAAAATAATAACTTCATAACCGATTTATTAACACAGGAAAGCAAAGTTTACCTTTTTAGAAGTGAATAGGCTTTAAGTAACCATTCCCGCATTGACTTTAGGTGATAGAATTATTGGGAGTAAAATAGTGAAAAATGAATAAACCTCATGAGTTTTGATCGCGGAATGAATTTTCAAATAATAACAACTCTAACTGCAGTCTGGAGGACGTATAAAATTTTTAATCCCAGAAATTTCCGATTTAAACACCAGTATTCACTAAGCTCTCCATTTCTTTAGAGGTTTAGTTTGACTTGATAACGGGAAATAAATTTTCGTACATATTACACACACACACACACACACACCACACACACACACACACACACACACACACACACACACACACACACACACACACACACACACACACACACACACACACACACACACACAACACACACACACACACACACACACACACACACACACACACACACACACACACACACACACACACACACACACACACACACACACACACACACACACACACACACACACACACACACACACACACACACACACACACACACACACACACCACACACACACACACACACACACACACACACACACACACACACACACACACACACACACACACACACACACATATATATATACATATGTAAAAGTTATATTTGAAACTCGTTATTGATAAAGTTTCAATTACATTGAAAAAACGAATAAAAATTATTCCATTTGAGCCCAATAAGAAATATGAAACATTTTGAAATTAATGAAATCTCCTTTATCTTGCTGATAAAACATAAGGAAGTATTCTGCAGGAAAACAACGCAGTACTCTAGCATGTGACTGGCTACTCTGTTCACATATGACACAGTTTAAATGTCATAACCAATTACGCCGCAACACAACACAATAAAGTTAAGTGACGTTTTCTCTGACGAGTGTTTTTTAATTAACTTTACGACTAATCAACAACAATGTTTTTGCAGTCACAGTCAACAATTCTACAGTCACAAGTCCCTTACCATTGCTCTGTGATGGCGTTCAAGGTGGCTATAAAATACAAATAAAAGTTATTTTCGTATTTTTAGTTAAATTTAATAAAACAATTTTTAAACTGTCAAATGCTACACATATTTATAAAAACACACAATCATAATTTTAGATAAATCTCCACCGTTTAATTCAATTTTACCCTGCAATAGCCTAGTAACATTTAATTAAATGATTTGACGAAGAACTTAAAAATATTTAAATGTTAACAGTGACATTAATGATCAAATCCAGGAAAGGAAAATTCAATTGCATGATTTGAATTCTTCAACGAAATGAAAACAGGTGCGGGTAGCAGAGAATTTTTGCCAGTTGGAGGGGGGAGGGGGCTCTAAACGTTCCAGAAAACGTATAACATTCTCTGAGAATGGTATAGTTATACTAATATATGTTTTACTAAATACCAATGGTTTTCAATCTTACAAACACAATTAAGACAAAAATATTATTGATTTAGGAGTGTTACTGTAGCTTTACGCTGTACAATATAATAGAGGGAATAGAAAATTATCCACAATTTAATTACCACATTTAATTATTTTGCCAAAAAGCCTTCCTTTTTGCTATAAAATTGTTCTAATGAATGTAATTTAAATCTGTAAGAATGAAATTGTATGTTTATTGTATCTGTATTATTGTGTTATTGTGTTATGTTATTGTATCTGGCGCTATCCAATGCCTATTAGGTTATTCCATATTTGTATCGACTACAAACTAGGAGCGATCATTGTCGAGGGGCAAGTACTTCATTTTTACTAAGTTCATATTTGTGGCCGCCATATTAGAATTAGATAAACTTTTTTAATTTAAATGTAAGTGTTGTGAAGCATGGTTTAAAACTATGTATGCTGCATGGTGCAATATGTTTTTTTAGTCATTCTGGAAGTATTGGTATTTGCAAGTAATTTTGCAAAGTAGTTGTCAGTTTTGTTGGGGAAGATGTATTGTATTTACTAATTTCACTGAATTTAAAATAAGTTTTTATTACACCATTTTAAATTAAGATAAATGAATAAAAATGAGAAAATATACCTGAAGTTAACAACAAGAAGTTAAATATTTTACTTATAATTTAACTCTTCAATTTATTAATTGTGATCAATTGATAATAATTAATTGTAATGAAGTATAATAAAAACACTAACTCAAAAAGACTTTAAAAATTGATATGTCTACAATTACCTCAATCACAAGATCAAATGAGATTATTAAGATGATTAAAGTAAAAAGGTAAGCACTTGGTTAACGTAAAGTAAAGTAAGTAAGGATGTCTTATTTTACCAGGCGAAGTTAGGGCTAAGAAGCCCTCTGTAACACTTAACCTGGGAGTTATATTATTTTGTAAAATTAGTATTTTATATAAAAATATTGTAACCTGTCGTATAAAATATCTACGAGCGTAAAGGTTCAATCTAATTTAGTTGCCAAAAATATTGCATTCACAACACTAGTAATCCAAAAACTGTAATACAACACGTCACGACCTTAGATATAACTAGTGTTCATTACACTAACTGTACCGTACTGGTATCACATCACGCTTGTACTCAATTCATGACAAAAACGTTATTGATTTAAAAAAAACGTCTTATCAATTTTATATTTATGTCAACTACGCTGATAAATCATTAAAACTCTTTGTTCCATAGAAGTCTTCTGATTAAAAACACGTTTTCCTCGATGTCCATCTATTTTAGAGTGATGTTACACCTACTTATGAATAGTGCCTAAATACAGCCAGGGTATCAGGGTCAGAAGAAAGAAACCCTTATTTCAGGACTGTAGTATTAGCAAATGGTGACTGCGGCACGGCCCAGGTAGTTTTACACCAACACATCCACAGACCTCACACTTAGGTACAGCGAATTAGTATCGGCTGCATTTCCGCCTTATTAATCACTTCCCGAATAAAAATAAAAATTGTGTTACTTGTAATTTTATCCTAAAGTGATTAGTATATATAGATTGTAAACACCATACAGAGAAAAAATATACAAACAACCTAAAATACAGTGAAAAAAATACTCATGACTCTAAGACGTTACTGAATAACACGGACTGAATGCGGCATGCGTTGGGCTGACGTCAACCCTCTGCGCTCGTGAGTGTGGAGGTGCGTGCTTACATGCGGCTATCCGGCACTTCAGCTGCAATCTCTATTCGCTAATACTCTAAAGTTCGATTTCTCCGTCCCGCTCGGTCTTCTTAGGAACACGGTGCCCACAGGGTGTTACTTAGATTACCTTTCTTACTATCCAACAACCAAACTCCATAATACTCTATTTGTTGCCAAAGAACAATGGTCCACTGCAAGCTAAAGCAGTGTTCCAATACTACAAACTATACTCCAGGTAGAGCAGTAATCTGCAGCACTGTACCAGTTCTCTACGTGGAAAAGGAATTTAATGAAACGAGCCAAGAAATTAGCATACAGAATACACATTTGTTACTTTGTTGTTATCTGTACTCATTAATACGCTATAATACTATGACTTGCTATTTGTAACCGTGCAATTAACTGGATCGTGAAATTAATTTACTCTACTTCAATGTACATAACTCATTTTAATCGTAAAGTGAAAGTCGTCAACCTAAGATAACATGAAAGTACGACTCGAGTGTGTCTCCACCAGCCTCTGTGTGACGAGATTGTTAGGCACTATTAACTAGCCTGGTATCACGAGCTGGTGTTGAGAATCCGCTTTTATTTTTACAACAATAAAACCGATCCGGTTCTTGTAAAAGCTTTCAACAATGGGATCTGATAAAACTAACCTCACTCTTACACGTTCACACTTGGACAGTGCCGCGCATGCGCGCACCGCACACTTCCCGCCATTAAATCGTTATCTGATTGGCGGCCAATAAAATATGCCTGTCCAATTGAATACGATTTGCCGCCGCCGCTTATTTATCTGAGCCAATTAGACTGACTCTTTTTGCTACTTATTTTATGAATTGCATACATTCGACGGACTCTCCGGCTTGACTTTGATAAATTGCGAACGTGCTGATAGAAAGCAGCTAATACTTTGAGTACCGTTTAGGACAGGACCACATGCAAGTATTGTAATTTACCCATTAAAATTCATGTGTATTAATGATGATTGATGGGTTACTTTTAAACTAACAGAACTGTTTTTACATATGGTTATTATTGCAAATACTATTTGTAAGGCGTTAATATTGATTGTGTGGTATGTATTTAAATTAAAATAATGTTTTATATATTTAAATGAGGTGTGACTTAAAGTGATGTTATCGGTTTGCGATTGGAATTACGTTTTTTAATTTATAAAAAATTTTTTGGACACAACGTATTAAATATATTTTTTGAAAACAGGAAAATATTGTTAAAAATCTGTTAATCATTCCACGAGTTGTCATTTGAAACATAATTCATTTGGACTTCGTATAATTCATCTAATAAAACACTGTTAATGATCTTAGGATATTAATTTTTATAAAATGTATTATAAAATAACTGGATGTAATATGATTTATTCATAAAATAATATACTATAAATTGAAATTTCTCATTAGATACATTTTACCGAAAAAATATAACTTCTTGAAAATAATAAATCAGTAAAAGACATCTGCCCGAAATCATTATTTTAGTAAATACTGTAAAAATTAACATTTGTATGATAAGTCGTTTTTAATTAGACTTGGTTACACAATTACCTAATTTTCATACATGGAATGCCTGTAATTCCTCTCTGATTGATGAATAATTGTCTTACTTCCTCAGTCTTTAGCAAAGGTATCTGACAGAGATGCCTCTTTAGAATTCATAAAATCATACCAACGAAAAATAAATTGCACTTCCATAAAGTGGAATTGATCACCATTTAGGAGGGTGGCTCATTATACTCATTTTCTTATATTGTAGTCTATAGAATTCTAAGCCTATTACATACAGCGTGTCTAATATAAACATATACGATATTGATATCAAAAACTTAATTAATATTGCAGCATCATTGACCTCAAAGAAAAGCATAAACAGCTGTTCCCAGCTATTTCTCTGTGACAAGGGAGGGCACAAAGACGAAGAAAGATGTCAAGTTCGTTAACGACCAATTTTGGTGATTCATGAGCTCCAAAAAGGAGACAGAATCGGTAACAAGCGGCTCCTATCCTTACAAGCGGAGTGGTTTGACGCCGGACGTCAATTATTACTGTGGATGACGTCACCAGGCAGTGGACGTGCCACTGAAACAACAAGGGGTTTATCATACGGTTATGGTCACGAAGACCGCCACCTCAGCTACACCTGTAGTAGGACACCTACCACTTTACTTCAGAAACATTGGGGTTCTCATACCTACCGCAGCGTGTTCTCTGATAACGCCACCAGGCAGTGGACGTGCCACTGAACCAACAAGGGGTTTATCATACGGTTATGGTCACGAAGACCGCCACCTCAGCTACACCTGTAGTAGGACACCTACCACTTTACTCCAGAAAAATTGGGATTCTCATACCTACCGCAGCCTGTTCTCTGATAACCTTTCACCTTTGCAATATCCAAGTTTCCCTTACCTCTTGCATTTATCATGAAGTGAGTAGTTGAGATTATGGTAATGTACAACAAATTAAATGAGGAAAGCGCATGTTGATAAAGTGAAGTGAGTGTTAAAAAGGTCAAGTCTGCTTTCGAGATACTGGAGGCATGGACGAAGTGCACACACGCTGGGACGTGAAGTGACTCTAGACAAGAGAAAATAATTTTTCAATTGTTGTAACCTAAATAATTTATTAAATATGATTCATTCCAAAATTAAACCAGATGTCAATCTGACTGAATAAAATTCGATGATACATTAGGTAGAGACGTTTGTGGATTAGTTCAGCACAGACTTTCATGATATAAACGCATACTTTTGTATTTCTGCTGAAGCATTTTTCAACGATTAAATCTTGGAGGCAAAACCAGATAATTCTGAGTCCATCATTAAACAATTGATTGAAGTACTCCTCCTATTACAGAAATATGACGCCGTGGAATACTTTCCACACCACAGCTGGGAGAGCGAAATTTATCATTAGATGGGTCAGCCAGGTGAGTGAGTAAGAGCCTGGTATTACATGTAAATGTATGACAGAGGGAGTGGCTGTCACGTGGTTATCTGTCGTTTTTATGAAATATATGTCACCAATACAATACAACAGTCTTATTTTATATTGATATTATGTACAATAATTCACAATTGATAACCTCTTATCTGGTACAAGTAACATATGAATGAGCATGGGAACACGAATAAGACACATTAGTTATGTGACAATCGTAAAAAAGAAAGGAAAGAAATGGCTGAAAGTCTCAATTCTGAGCTTTTTGTAGTGATAGTTATGTTATATAATTACAGCAATTAATCTATAAAAATACTAAACCATGATTCATTTCAATTCTAAATGTATTATATATCAAGTATTACGAGACAGTATTCCTGGTTTTAGAGGTGTTATCGCTTATTATTGTTAATATTTTTTTCGCAAAATCTCTGGGAATTTTTTGTTGAAGTATCTCCTTAATTGCTAACTGTACGTTAATGAAAATAAGTAATGTCTGTACACGTTTGAATCACAAATCCTACTAACTTACTCATGTGTGCACTTGAAACCTAGTTGGGCTTTGGCCTCACCAATAATGCGTATCCTCTCTGTATCCTTTCCTCTGGTCTTCCTTTCCACACTCTTCGAATAACCGATTCCTCCTTCCTCCATTAATGCGACCACCAGAAAATGTAGGTGCAGGAGTTCCTTTGTACACTTTTCTTTCGTCTGTCACTATTATGGAGCATATGACCTGAAAAAGAGAGAGAAGTGTCTAGCATCCTCTTTGTTATTTTTTAATTGTAGTATGCTTGAGCTTCAATTTAGTTTGGACTCTTATTTTTTAAGAGTTCTGGTTTCTTAATGCAAGGGTTTATGAGGGATCAATGAAGTGTAGGGGTAATTGTGATTCTCACAATAAATGAACATATATTTATTGGATTCTATTCGAGGTGATAGTTAATATTATGCCACCAGCATAAAAATGCTGATAAACTGTAGCTGAAAAAAATTAAAATTGATACCTACGAATTGAATTGTGTTGACTGTACTGAACTAGATATTCATTAGGACTGGAGTGACCAAATGCCTCATAAACAACCTTCACCGCCGGTCTACACCGAGTGATCGCGAGTATTCCTAGCTACCAGCACGAACTATGGCGTCTGCCGCAGTCAATGTGTAAACAAAAGTACAACCCTACTTTCCGAAACAATCAGACCGTGCTGGCTTGGTGCCAATATCAGTCAGTCCGTGTGGGAAGGGCTATTTCCGTTCTGGAAGTGAACTACGGTACAGTAACAGGAAAACCAGTAAAAATGGTCATGGTCGCCCTATATGTGGCGTTGCGCAAATGTTACGGTTTACAAATAATAGGTGTTACACAAGGGTCCACTTTACTAAGACATAACACTTAGTTTCGCTACACCCGGCGGATGAAAGGACAACGGAGATCGTGACCGAACCATCCTGCAGAGGAAACACCCAGAACTGAGCGTGCCACGGTCGGGTGGCCCCAAAGAGGTGTTCAGTTTATCAATCAGTTCTCATAAAACGTTTACTGTGATATACAGAGTAACACTTTTAGCACGTCGTACTAGTCAAGACTTAAATGCAGGCTTTTTTGGGGGTAGCATATCTAGGTGTATTTAGAATAGCCGCTGATATACCAGTCATCCCCCCGTTGATCATGACATTAGAAATCTAGAGTATTTTGAGAGTGGAACACTTTAGTACAACCTTGAGTTTAGTTCCATAATAACAATGTAACAATAATTATTTGTTTTTTTATGCTCGCAGATTGTCATAACAATTTCAATTGTTAAGGTGTGATTCAAATACAGAAGGTACTGAAATAAGCTCAGGATAGCTGCAGCATACAGGACAACATACAACTCAATAAGACGAGTTAAATGGGCTAGATGTACAAGCTCAAATCATTCATCTACTCCAACCAGTTGAGGGAAGTTCGTACCATCCAAGATAGGATGTGGCATGCACAATAATGATTCATTCTACATTGTTCCAGATAAAGATGTCGTACACGAGATGGTTTTGGATTAAATATTTACAAAGTATCAGGCAAAAATCTCCAAAATAGAACAACTGGGCGATCCTCACAAAAAGACCCAGTTTTTCTTAGCTTGCTGCGTATTGAATAAGGATCATTAGAAGTTGTAGATTTTTCAGAGTTCAATAAAAGAAGAAGGAAACGTTGATTTCTAGAGCAAAATTAACTTCAGGCACATGATTGATATAGATCACCTAATACTAACATAACTTATTGAGTAATAAGCTAAGTAGTCAGCTACTAACGACAACGATTAATAAATATTAATATCATTAGCACTAACGTCATTGTTGTCATTGATGTCAAACTGCAGTATTGGCACATGATTTGGTAACGTAATTTAATAATAAAAATCCGTTGTTTATATATCACTTTTAAAATCATTTTAGTTGTTTCACAACCGTAGTACATGCATATAATACAGTAAATCGGGGTAGGGTACGATAAGCGGACCCGGTTTTTTATATCTAAATTGGCAAACGATAGCCTATTACTTAATCATAACCATCGATATAATCAATCGATACTAATTAATTATTTTGAACAATTAACTTAAGTAATCTATATCAACAGCTGTAAACACTTTCAAATAATACACGTAGGGTAATATTTCAATTTTACATAAGTAACATTTGATTATTAAAAATGGCAGTCAATTTTAGTATACTACACGACATTGCTTTGAAAGATGATAAGACATGTTTTTCGTGGCTTCAACATGTAGGACTCGTACCGAAAAACCCATTATGTGAAATTTGTGGGAAAGATCAAATCTAACTGTGAGAGGAGCAAATATGGTCGTCTTCAGTTTTCCTAATTTCGGTTATAATAATTTGTTTGATCACCGTTAATATTAAATTCACATATTAATTTAAAACATATGTTAGTTATTGCGGACTATAGATACTTTTATATCGGTTGATAGTCTAGGATTTGAGATGTGAATATTAGGTATCGATGATTACATTCTTCGATATAAAAAAAACCTTTTCCGCTTATCGTACCCTACCCGTAAATCGTACTTGAAAGTATGTAACGGCATTCAGAACTGGTGTAAGGGAGCGATGAAGATCAGCAAGTGGGCGCGTGATCCTGACAGTTTATTAATCGCCAATCACACAACGAGTTAACAGCGGGAAGTGACAAGCACGCGCGACACATTTTCCAATTGTTTTCTATGTCTAAAAGTGCCCACCACTCAGGCCAGGCGTTTTATGCGTGGTAAATTCAGCGGTTTTAGGTCCCATTAAATTGTTAAAGTGGATTCAGTTTATGGCACGCTTTAAATACTGGAATCCAGCCTGAGATTATTTAATGGTTGTCTCCAAAAGGAAGCGGATTTATGGGGATTCCATTAAAAACTGTTAAAAGTACATTTTTGTGGTTCCACATTGCACGCCCTAAGATTGTACTTAAGATGTACGCGCTTTTACAGTCCACGGGACTACACAGAAATTCAATCAAGAGAAAGTGGGGTCCGGAAGTTTGTATTTGAAAGTTTGCAGCTGAAATAAAAAGTAAAATTCCACAGCTTACTAATAGAAAATTTTGTAATTTGTTTTAACATATATGAAGTACATATCTAATAAAGGTAGCTGTAACTATCATTTAATATTTTCTCAATATTTTAAGTTAATAAAAAGCAGTTAACCCTCTTATGATCCACCTGAATAACAAAATTCATTTTATCTATATCCAAGTTTGTTTTGTATGCTAAGCCATTTCCTAAAATTCTGGGTCTGTCAAGCTTGTACATAGGAATAAAATATTTTTTTTTTTAGTCAGTAAAGTACATTTATGATTGGAATAATTTATTTGGAATACTTATCGGGTAAAACATTTCTATAATATTTCCTAAGTAGACAAACGATGTTGACGTGCCGATTGCTAGCAGTTCTAGACAAGGTTGTCACGCTTATCAGTGAATCGTAACCGACCGTAGCACACAGTAACAGGTACTGGGTTCCATGTGACGTCGACAGCTAATGAAAAACTTGCAGAAACTGACAGAAGTTGTCATCTTGTGCAACACCAACCAAAACTTGGCTCCTCCACTTGCGATAAATTCTGTCTCAACCAAAAAACATGCATTCAACGTGGTCACAGTTTTCGTGCAGTATTATTTTTATTTCAGTGAGAGTACTTGAATTGGCAGTCATTTTAAACGTTGGCCATAATTTGGCAAAAATCCGAATGTTTTTAGGAAATCCTTTTGGTATTTCATTTTGTCACCCAGGATATTTAATTACTTAAGTAAAAAATATTTAAGAAAATAAATTTATAATAAAGGTCTATATATATATTCATATTTTATAACTTAATGTTCTCTGTTGCTACAGTTAATAAGTGTTTCTCAGATTATAATACATTTCTAACATGATTAGTTGTCATTGGCTTTTGAATGGACTGCAGAAGTATTTCAAGTCTCTTATTTTATTTGTATCAAAATCAATATTCCAAATTTATCATCGAAATCTTGTAATCTCTTAAATTGTAATAACTTAAGGTGAAGCACACACATGGATATTGTATCGAAGAGTAGGCTATACAGGGTCGAAGACGTAACCAACCATGAGTTTATCATACTGTTATGGCGAGAGAGACACACGCTGATGTTCAAAGGCGGTGTCGGGTATAATGTGACAGCACTTGCGGTGAGCTGCGGGCCTACCGGGGCAAAATGTCGACTACCTATCCAGGAAGCCTCTGTGGTCAACTGTGGTATTATGATGACGGTGCCAACCACTTGCGGAGGATAAGCGCAAGGGCATCCGTACCTTACAGATACATCTTATTGATGGAATATTGACAGCCAGCATCTCGACATTATACAACCCAGACGTTCGTAGTTACAAAAACCGAGTGATGTTCCTCGTGTTCCAGCAAACATTGCCGGATTATTGCGGGTTGAATGCAATGTGAAAGTGGGTGTGATGAGCCGAGGAGAAAATCTCTCTATCAGCATGTAATGCAGGAAGTCTGCGTGTCCGTTGCTCAGCAGTTAGGTGCTGACCCTCACCGCCAGGTCGTTACGTTAATTGTCTATTAGCCCTCGAGTTCGAGCTCCCTCTTCTGCGATTCTCGGATTACCTCCAATTCATTTTTATTATTATTGCAAAGTGCGAAATTGCAATGCGAACCCAATGGGGAAAGTAGGTGGGGTTCACTAAATGGTAAAATAATCTTTACTGCCGTGAAATCGCATTGTTGCCATCACACCTCGCCTGTTGTAAGGTGTCTATATCAGTGAACTGAACAAGCTGGCTAAAAATATGTAATTATGAGCTATTAACTGTTTCCTATACTAGTACCACAAACGTGTGTGATAATAAAGATAACAAGACCAACAAAATGCCACGATATCTCATCTAAACGAACTACTTAACACCTTCTTTATTACCTAATTAAATGTACTACTGAATGTTGTGAATCACCCTAACATAAAATATTTCAACGGATACGACTCTAATATTGAATATAAAGTTATGTAAATATTGTCAACTCATCATCTATGATGCCTAATTTATCTTCTTCCGTACGTAATCCGCAGATGCAAGATATGAAAAAGAGATTCCGCTTCACGTTACTGTGGAGATTTGCATCGTAACTTTATCCGCTCGCAGGATCTCGCGAAGATAAAACTGCTGCCCGTGCCGCAAGAGTGTTGCAGATTGGGCCGATACTGGCGACAAGGAGATCCATCAGGCGGCGGTTTTGTCTTGTTTGTTTTTCCATAATAATTCTCATACCTGGCGTGGTTGTTCTTTCGTTACGACAATTTGAATGTCTTTAAGGCAAAATCGATTATCTCTTTGTTTGAATGGGAAGAATACAGATAATGAGAGTAAATGCATGTTTCTGTAATTTATCAATCAACGTAAAAGATTCTGCTGTAGTAAACCTTAGTGGCCGTAAACATTAGACTTACTAGCTACAAGAACAATTCATATATCTGTAAAAGTTAATAAAGAATTTTGGACCACCTTACATTTGAATGTTTATAATGTCTGAGCGCCCATCATTGCCAAAATACCGTACATATATTAGGAGCAAGTACTTTTTGTGATTCAATGTTTATTGAAATTAAATAAGGCTATTGCCATTTATACAATTTAATGTAAATAAAAGTCGTTTGACAGGTATTTGGTCTTCCGATCATATGTTAGTTAGTTGCTTATTTAAAACGCATATGTGACAGATACGGCCAAATACAAAATAATTGAATCGGAAGAAGTAAGCTCTCTGTGTTGTAATGGTAGCACATTCATCATCATTGGGAAAAGCTAATCTATAGAAGCCACAGGCATTTACAATACGCTATTTCGTTGGTGGTCTGGCTTTAAGACTATCAAACACTAAGAAATCCCAACCGCATAGATATTACAGCCTCTAAAAGACTCATGACTGTGATTCCGATCTGTGGAAACTTCCTCTGGGATATCCCAGTCTTCCAATATACCTAGTTGGGTAGGAAACCATTTGGCATTGAGGATATATTCCCTTGGCAATTAAAAATATGTATTAAACGATTTATACGATTTTCATGTAATTTTCAAGTCAATGCATCGACAAAAGGAACCACGTAATGGTCTTCCTCCTATACTCTCAGGACCTATTATCCCCGTTCTAGATAAACATTTATTTCATATAATTTCTATACAAACCTATGTTTGAAAACAATGATTTTCTATGACCTCCAGGACTGTATCCTGTATATTGTGTATGAAACAACTTCGAGCCTGGGACTTCATCTCTCTTACTTTTTATTATAGTTGTGATGTACATATATATTTTGGAATATCTAGAATCTAAATCATTAGTGTTCTATACGATGTAATTGGTTGTTAATAAAACCTTTATACGAAAATGTAAAATTGTTACATTTGACAAGTTTTAATACACGTTGCAGTAAATATATTTGTACATTTTGTACAATTTGTACATTTTCACTGTTTTACAAAATAACATATGCTTGAAATATGATGAAAAATGATAAACTGTAACATTTGAACCCGGGATTCTCGGTTTTAAATTGAGATACGGTTGCATTGTCTACAGCGAAGCCACCTCAAATTCAGTTAACAAGTATTCTGCCAACTGATCACTCAACTGTCAATCACAGCTGATATTTTGACATTAATAAATGAAGTAATTGTGACCTGTTTCACATAATCCTCTGCCAATACTGGACACAGTTTCCTCATCCCCAAATTTCCATTCAGTAACATCAACTGATGTCACAATCCTTTAAATACGCCGAGCATCCTGTTTTGTATTATGAGATTCGCTTTATTTACAATGCAAAATTATACGGTTTTAGTTTAAGATTCTACAATTATTTCTCTAAAACGTGCAGTAATGTTTAATCACATATAATTAAGACAGCATATGAGCTTAGCTGTTCTAATAAATTACATGGGACACAGTACCTAGAGGAGCGTAATAAATCGGTAAACTAAGCACGGGACCATATACCAACGGCAACTAGCCATAGATTAGTCGGTGTGCGGCAAGGCGGCCGACGCAATACAGGGCACTGGTTATATATAACAGTGTAATTGGCGATAGTGGGGCGCGGTGGGCTCGGTGCGCATAAAGTACGGGGGACAAAGAACACAGGGCCCGGGTACGGTACCTTCTTTACGATACTGACAGCCTTTACTGCTTCTATATAATAGAATAACGAGAAGCCCACCTTGGATGATCAGTATTAAATTACCCAGCAATATACTAACATGGAGAATATTCTTAGAGCTATAAAAAGATTTTTTCAAAGGATCTGTACTATGATTTACTTATAGTCCCATTGTAAATAATCAACTAGGTTTCGTTATAGAATTTTATAACCTTGTAAAGATGGGAATCACTCGATAAGCCGAAGAGACCCAAATATACGATTTGTTACTGTAGGCTCTATGTAGACTCATGGTAATACAGTTCTTTATTCTTTAAGAAAACTTTAATTTACTTGAGTATTTCATAGAAACGAACCCCCAATCATAATAATAGGGGAACTGAAATCCCTAAATTAAGTGTAATTTGAGTGTATGAGAGGTCACGGGCACTACATAGTATTAAAAGAATAAATTATATTTACGTTTAAACTGGACTCATAAGATTATGAAGAATTGGATAAGGAAAACTAAACACAAATACTGTTAAAAGTGGTCAGTAAACTACGAGATATATAGGTACTACAAAAGGACAATCACTTGTATTGCTGCCTTGTTTAATTATGAAGCAATAAACTAATTATTTCATTTAAAGTCGGTGTCTGGTTAATCAGCCACCTGATAATTTGTGAAAGGAGTAGCCTACCATCCAGTAAATCTCTGTTTAAAGAAGGGTGGTAAAATTGCCTTATTACCGAATGCTAGTAGGTTAAGCATCATTACGTGGTTAGGCTACCAAAGAACGTGGCTGAAACAGTTTCTAAACTATGAAAATTGTTTCGTTAATTAGCAAATTAATACAAATTATCCGATATTTAAGTTAAGATATCTACTCCTGTTGTATTTTAATACTTACAACCTATTGTTTGGGTTACTTTTGTCATTATGACGTTTTCATAAAAAGTGTATTTGATATGATAGTTGAAATGTAAGTTCAGTATAGTGTCTACCAAACTTGGTGTTTTTAAAATTCTAGTAAAAGTCCAGATATATAATTACAAAAACACTGAGGTTATAATGTCCGGAAAAATCCTGTTTCCTTCACAATCCTTCCATCGTCAAAAACAAACTTCAAACAAAAAATATAATTACCGTTTGACACTTATCTTAATAACGCCGTTTGTCCTGCCAGCGTCTAATTTCTTAACAAAACACTTAACAGGTTCTCTGAATGTTGGATAAAGATTGGGGTGAGTGATAAGAGGAAGGTGACGTTGTAGCGGTGGAGGTGCGGCGGTGATCAGCAGATTGTAGGAGTGATAACCATCTACAAGCGCGCTCACATCAGCCGCTCAGTTCCGCTGATAGTCACCAACACAGATCAGATAATTTCCTAACTCAAATCTTTAAGTTTTTATAAATATTTCCAATGCAGTATATTCATGATAAATTCTTGTGAATCCAATTGTCTTTAATTGAGGTTAGGATTGAATTGGAATAGTGGGCGTTTTACAAAATCAAATTTAACTATGCCCAGTGTACCCAGTCATCACCCTCAGCTTGCACATCACGACACCCGACAGGTAACCATTAACCGCTCAGAGCGCCGGGTAAGGCAGGACACAACACCATGGTGGGAATTGAAATAACCATGAGTGAGCAGACAGGTGAGACTACCCAGTCATTCTCCTCGGATTGGATGCCGCGGATCCTGACAGCCGAGCTGAGCTTGCCATTGACGGCACAGAGCACCGGGTAAGGCAGATCACAACACCATGGTGGGAATTGAAATAACCATGAGTGAGCAGGCAGGTGAGATTGCCCAGTCATCCTCCTTAGATTGGATGCCGCGGATCCTGACAGCCAAGCTGAGCTTGCCATTGACGGCCACTAGCGCCGGGTAGAGCAGGTCACAACACCATGGTGGGAATTGAAATAACCATGAATGAGCAGACAGGTGAGACTATCCAGTTATCCTCCTCGGATTGGATGCCGCGGATCCTGACAGCCGAGCTGAGCTTTCCATTGATACCATAGCAGGAATTGAAAATGCCGTGAGTGAGCAGACCGGTAAAAGTTGACCTATCATCATCCTCGGTTTGGATGCTACGGCTCCTGACCGAGTCAAGCTTGCCATTGACCACTCCACGCTCCGGCTGGGGCAGGTCACGACACCAAGGCGGGAATTGAAAATACCGTGAGTGAGTGGGCCTGTGGGTGTTGGCCTGTTATTATATGAATTCGCGTGGGTGTTGATACTCGGAATGTTACTGATCTAAACTTTGATACATTACCACGTATACAAGCGTCAACTAGATTAATAACGTATTACCAGTATAGATTGTGATTTATATTATTGTAACGTGTAACGACGTATTTTTTGTCAATACGCTGGTTTTTTCCTTCAGATATTACTTTATACATACCTAGATAACCGTCTTTCTTCGTATATACATCGTTATTTATCAGGAATTAAGTCAATAATTTGTATTACGCTTTTTTACATATACTTAAACAATAGGCGTTGTATGTTATAATCATCAAACATTTTTATTGGGTTCTTCGTGTCATCTAAGAATGATAATTCAATGTGAATAAAACAATCACTTCATCAGCAAATTGACTTACCAGCTTTGAAGAAACCTCTAAAGATCCACAGTAGCCAACGTGGTGGCAGTTAAAAGTCTTTAAAACTTTTACCGTGCATTACTACTGTTAAAAGTTTACACCTACATTGATCTAGTTGTCAAAATGTTTGTACTTAAATTTACCAACTTTTATTATCCTTTAAAACTTGCATAAGTCTATTAGGTGCACTTTATTAAGCTTCAAACGCTTCAATAGTACGCCATTATTAAGCGTGATATAATAATGTAAAATATGTTTTCTCCAATGTTCTAAGAACAATATTTGTACAAATAAAATCTCAAAAACACAGGCAGATAGTAAATTAAGCACTTCTGATCCATATTAATCATATATTTTTTGTTTGTCTTGACTTGGAAAACATAATAGAATATTAGAGGTTCATAAATACCCTGTGCGTGTGCGTGCGCGCACGCGCGTGTACATATGAGAGAATCACGTATCTGTACTGGGAGAATGTACGGACCTACCAAGTACATGAGTGGTTCAATGAGTCAAGCCATCTAAGATTGAATACGTAGTGAAGTGAAGTAACGGGGTTGTACATAAAAGCTACTAAATAATAGCTTCAATAAAAGGGAAATATCTTTGTATATTTGTCTGTATGAAACTTTTTTATTTTGGTGTAAGGTACGTATTCCCATATATGTAATGTATCTAAATTGGAACCATCCTAAAAATCCATGCAGTTTTGTCAGTTAGTTATCTTATTGTAGTTATCAGAATTATTATAGTGCCTGTGTCGCAGAGTTATTCCTAATTCCGGAACCCAGAAGTAAGACCAGCAATCGAGATTACGGAAAAGAAATGCAGAACGATAAATCTAACAAATTTGTAATATTTATTTTGCTGGCGGTCGGTCGCTTGTAAATTTGCCGAATGAGCATGAATTGGAATCCCACGAGTAAATATATATAAGGATATTGTCAATATATATATTTTACGGTCTCATGTCCATCGTAAATTCTTCTGATTACTGATTGCATAAATATTCATGCAAATTCCTAGCTACTAATGGCACATTAAATTATGACGAGGTCTGTGGCGTGCAAAGCTGATACATATTTGGCCGAAGACCAGGCAGCAGCAGCCGTGGAGTATATCTGGACACATAAACTGCTCTAGTCTACCACTGCGTGCTCACCGCTCACCGCTCGCCGCTCACAGTGCAGTGCTCAGTGCACTCAGCGGTCCGCTCACATCATTTACTGTCGATGTGGGAGACATGCGGCTGTTTATAGTGGCCATCATCCCGCTAATGAGTCGTACGACTCTATGGTCGTATCAATCTCTCGCCACGCGATGTAATATAATGTTACATGGTACGCGTCAATACTTTTAGATTACTGGCAATAGATTTCCTTCCGCTGCTGTAAAGTAATGGGTTTAAATTAGTAAAACGAAAGGTCTAACGAGTTCACGATTTCAAGAGAATACCAAATTTGGCCAGGAGGCGTTAAAATCAGTTAAATGAAAATTCAGTTTAGTTATAATTTTTATAACACACCATTATTGCGAATACCGAACCAAATGTACCTCCTGGTACATTTAGCTTCCGAGATATTACAATAAACCAACTCTAAGTAAACCTTCTATTAGATAAACAGCGAAAATGTCCGACCTGCAGTGGTCAACTGTCATGCCGCACCCGCTGTATGTACTTCACCACGAAGAAATTCTTTCTTATTCCTGTTGGAAATTTTAGATAACGTATAACGTATAAGGCTAAACTTAAAATGGGATGTACTCCACCAAATTATAGTTTTCTATTTGCCAAGGCTACAATACTTATAGTACAGATATAATTAGACGTCTTATACTATCTGTCCTTAATGGGCCACAGTTTTGCATAGATCTTGTAAATAAAAACAAAAGAGACTTGGTACAGGGGAAAGTCGACAGTACCGATAAAAAGCGTTGCGGATAGACAGAATTTGAACCAGCACTATCTAAAACTTAGATCCAAAGCTTAAACGGATTAGGCTGTGTGACAACCAGCTCCCTATATGTTATTGGTTTATGTAACACATTCAGTGCATACGAGGACTACAAACTTACACGTCGGGAGTGCCAATGGCGATTTAAAATGTTATTCTTTAGATCCGAGTTAGAGATAGCGCGGATTTAAATCCTACCTGTGAGCGTTTCATTTCTTATCAGTACCATCAACCTTGTACTTTATCAACTCTTCACCTTATTCTGTTTGATAACTTTCGCACAAGGTAGTGGCCCATAAGGACGGAAAGAATAAAGCTTAAAAGGCCTCTCCTTAATACAATTATAGATTCAAAGTGTAAAATCATTATGTGCGCAGATATTAACTTAGATTTTATAGTTTGTACCTGTAAAGAGGAGCCTTGGAATAGATCAGTTTTGAATGTTCAATATGAGATAACGTGATTTGATACTAAAACTTTTCGGTATTTTATTCTGTAGTTTCGTTAAATTTCGGTGGTTTTACTGTTCAAACTTTATCCTGGGCTGAGAGATAAATGGTGCTAAGAGTCTGGTTTTTATTTTCATAAAATGTTCAATTAGTCTGTATAAACCGATGATTGAATAATTCAACAGAAGGTAACCAAAGATATATCGCACAGACGTTCGAACTGCCCTTTTATTTTTTGACCCTTGGAACTACACCAGAGAAACCTATACACCAAGTATGAAGTCTCTAAGATCGTTTAATCAAGAGTTATCGCACAGAGTTATCGTCATTAAAATGTTTACCCCCAAAATCAATAGGGTTCTACCCTGGACTAAGAGAAACATATGCACCAAGTATGAAGTCTCTAAGATCGTTTAATCAAGAGTTATCGCACAGAGTTATCGTCATTAAAATGTTTACCCCAAAATCAATAGGGTTCTACCCTGGACTAAGAGAAACATATGCACCAAGTATGAAGTCTCTAAGATCGTTTAATCAAGAGTTATCGCACAGAGTTATCGTCATTAAAATGTTTACCCCAAAATCAATAGGGTTCTACCCTGGACTAAGAGAAACATATGCACCAAGTATCAAATATCTAAGACCTTTCAATCAAGACACACATATAAACAGACTTCCATTTGGTTTTGTGACTCGAAAACCAATATGGTTCTTTCTTAGACCATTATGCACCAAGTATCAAGAATTTTTCAATCAAGAGCTACTGCACATATGGACGCAGATAACGGTACATCAATATAAAAAAGATCTTTCGGTTACTTAATAAGTATGTTTCTTTAGTTTATTTTCACAACCATACTCCTGAATTTAAGAATGACTCTTGTGATTTGTCTGTTAAAGCACTGGTAAAAGCCGGCGCAGAAATCTCTTGAACCTGTGGCTGTCGGGCGACAATAAAGTACACATTACAGCAGCACCGTACTCTCCGCACCTCACCGAGGCAGGATAATCAATTTGCTAAATCGTAGCCCAAGGATGACAGTCAATGTTGCCGGGAAACGATTACGCTGTCATCTAAATCATCAACTACTCCAACTACGAGATAATACCGGACTGCTGGCGCTAGTTGAAAATAGACGCTGTCAACTCGAGAGTAGGAAATTGGCGTGAGAATATTTCCTTGTACCGCTCAAGTGGATTGTAGCTATATATAAACTTGCATGAACTGTGCTCATATGATTGAGGGCAGGGGAGATATAAGAGAAAAGTATGAAAAGAACAACCATAAGAACAAAACATTGTATTGTTTTCCTTGTTCATTGTTATGAGCCAAGATGATCATTAAATGCCTGTTAATGTTAAGAAATGTTTATAGTTAAATAATTCCATTATTTGACATACTAAACATTTTTAAGCCTCCCATCCCATCCGAACGGAGGCGTTCTCAAAACTAAATTGAACCTCCTTTTAGATATATTTTTGGAAAGGCAATATACAAAACAAGGCTGTTAGTAGCTCAAACCGTATACCTTTATCCTATTTGAGATTTTTCAGGCGAAATTTATAATTTGTCCCATTTACAAAAAAAATTAAGCCCTGTTAAACTTAAAAATTAAGTTGTAAAGTCAAAGTTTCGAAAAGTCATAAATTGAAAATAATCGTAAATAAACTAAAAGTTAAACGACAAGACAACTAAAATGATTGTAAACTTACTTTACCATATAATTAGCATTAGAATTTATTTGGGAAACTCGATTAATAATAGATGCGAATTTACATGTTTGGAACAAAGAACTGTAAAATATGAAAAGAGAAAAACTATTGTTAGGTTACACTAACTAAGTAATAACGTCAAATCGTAACAATTAATTTTTACCAATAATGATAGTAAATAACAACTAAACATCAAAGTTGTTAAGTCATAAACATACTTATAATGACAGAGAACGACAAACGAATCCGGTTTTTATATCAATTAGTATAATTATCAATATTTAACGTATCGAATAACAAAGCCACCATGCAATATCAACACATCTAATATATTAAATAAAAAAATCATTAGTTTGAAATAAAAAAAAATTATATTGTGTTTATAATTTAAATTACTGTTCCAATTAATTTATCAGTATCAGCTATTACATCGAAGGTAATAATTACGCAATATTGTTTTGTTAAGGGGAGCAGACCAAATTTTAAATTGAATTTGTATGGGTATTTGGATTATGATAGTTTTGGATTGTTTAAAGTTTCCTGTCTAAATTTATATATAACACAATAAGATTAAAAATATCCTTATATTATATTTTAAAAATTTCTAAGGGTTCACCGCATGGAACACAGCTGTCTTCAGATTGGTCTTTTCGAGCAAGCAATGTTCATAGTCTATTTTTGTATAAAATCTGGTAAATAGTGTCACTAGTATTCCAGTAACACTATTTACCAGATTATCAATACTCTCTGTGCTAATGAATAACACACATTGTTATAAATTTTTTAAAATCAAGAAAAACGACAAAAGAAACAATAATAGAAAAGGATTTGTGGCCAAGGCCGGCTAACTGGGCATGCCATTGACAAAATCCCAAATATTCTATGGCCTAACCATCAAGAAAAATGCTACAATAGGAGTTTGACGCTATTAAATCTACAATTTGGGCAGAGTATTTTTACCAATACCTAAACATGGGTTGTGCCCTAAAGAGAACAATACTGCGTGTAAGTATCAAAACTCAATAATAGAGGCGACTAAACATGCAAAGCATACTCACTTACCTTCTGCAGTACTACTAGAAATATAACCTACCTACCAGGACTTAGCCAATCCAGTCTTATTTGCAAAGTGTGCTCATGGCCGTAGAAAAAATAGAGCAGAATAAAAAAAAGTATTTGTTCGACTAGGTAACCTACCGCTAGGTGTATATGACACAATAGGTGGCTAAAGTAAGGGAAATATTATAAAGTCTCTCCCCAAAACCAAAACTGTCTACTCCGATTAATATTGATATCAAACTATATTATTTACATAAAAGACTGTAGATATTTTACAGACCAGACAATACAAGTGCAAATTATAATAATTGTTAAAAAATTAATACAACTTAAATACTTAGACAAGAAAAAGTGTTTACCTTACGTCACAAAACTGTGTCCAGAATAATAAATAGTCACAACACTTTGGCACCACTATACCAAGCAAATTATTTACAATACATTTTCCCTCATATTCAGTGGAGACGGATGGAGTTGATCCTGGAAATGCTAGTCTCGTATAATTTCTTATTCGACAAAAAGTGGTACTAGCATTATATTAAGGATAGGACTGTTGTGACTCTAATCGTTATCATACGTATAAATAAAAGACAGATATACTTGTACTAGGACCGTGGGCATGACAAGGACGGGGCTACAACTGAACCATAAGTCAGAGACAATAGAAGTGTAACAAAAAAAAAAAAACACACACACACACACATACACGCACACAATGAGTAGACGAGCATTTAGTGCAGCCAACTTTTGTAGTAACCGTTTAAACTAATCCTGGCATTATGTTAGGCTGGGGAAATGAATCTACGTTGAAACCTCGATCACAGTTAAACTAGTTTAATGTAAACGCAGATATTTAATGTTTGAAAGAGCAGCACTAAAATGATGTTTTTATAAATAAACATCGTACATCTGACCTAAAGAATCGTCTTGTCCGTAAAAATAGTTTGTTGGAAATTTATTCAAAAATAAGAAGAAAATATTTATATCTAATATTGCAACCCCAAGTCTAAACAATCAGAATGTACTTTTAATCGGTGTTAAAAATTCAAGATTATTTGAATATATGACTTACATTTTATTTTGGACAACTTTAACATTTTGTTTTGTACGATATCTATTTGGATTCACAAAAGATTATGGTAAATCTAAAACTATGGTTGGTTTATGATAGAAACAATTGATTCATTAGATTTGGTTGTGCTTTGGTTTTCATGCTGTTGGACAGGCTAAAATGCAGTATGAAACAGATTTTTTCACAGCTGGTTTGAAATAAACAAACATCAGTGAATTTATTTAGTAAAAAGTGTTTGTTTACTGTTTGAAGGTTATTTAGTCAAAGCTTTTATTATTCAATTGTTCTAATACTATTGAGCCTAGTTACTCCAATACTCATCCTTGTACAAATGTAATCATTGATTTGAAGATACTAAATGAAACTCTAAGAGCCTTTAGTTTTTGCAGAAAATGTGGTACAAATGGAAATCTTTCGATAAAAGAAATTCCTTTAAGCAAACAAATGGGATTCGCGACAAAATACCTATGATCTAGGTGTGACAGTTACTCCAATGCTAAAAGTGACTTTATGACTAGTCAAAAACCCAATTTGGCCAATATGACATCAATCTTAGAGCTGTGTATACTTAGGTAAATGGGTCATGCTGACGCTTTGATGTTGTGCACGATTCTCGATATCCCTGGACCTCCTGCTAAATCTTATGAAGTATAACAGGGCAATTTTTCCTGTTATTAAAAAGGTGGCTGAGGAATCAATGATTTTGACAGCTATGGAAGAAGTTGACTTTAGATAAAACAGAAAGTAAGAATTTGACTGTAGCTAATTTGACGTGGCAGAAGCGGGGTTTTAGTAGCCTAAACGGAGTTGTTACTTGCACGTCCGTTGAAACTGGTAAGGTTTTAGATTTACATGTTCTATCAAAATATTGCCATGGGTGCCAGCTAGCTAAAACTGATGAAATGAAAAGAAAACCACAAGACAGTATGTGAATTAAACTACGAAGGAAGTTCAGGAGGAATGGAGGTTGAAGGTGCCAAAGCGATTTTTCTGTCGTTCGATGTCAAACAGGGGTGTTCGCTACCTAACTTATTTATGTGATGGTGACTCAAAGGGACATGCAGCAGTCAATGAAATTAAACCCTATGGAGCTGATGTAGAAATAGTGAAGGCAGAATGTATTGGACATATACAGAAACGTATGGGCACCCGTCTGCGTAAACTGTGTAAGACAAAAAAAAAAGAAAAACTCAGTGACGGTAAGCCTATTAGAGGCAAAGTTCGCCTAACAGACTCTGAGATTGACAGTCTTCAAATCTACTATGGAAAGGCAATAAGGGAAAAATTGCCAGGAAGTAGCCAAAATGAGACAAGCTGTTTGGGCAATTTTTCTATCACAAAATGTATACAAACGATGAACCAATGCATGCCCTATGTCCGAAGGGTGAACAATCTTGGTGTGGTTATAATAGAGCCAAAGTGACAAAAGAAATATTTGATCATAAACATTCTCTTCCCAAAGCAGTGCTAGCTGAAATAAAGCCTATTTTCAAGGACCGCACTAACAACACAATCTTTGAAAAATGTTGTTTGGGAAAGACCCAAAATCCAAATGAGTCTTTTAATGCCATTATTTGGAAAAGATTGCCTAAGACAATTTTTGTTGGGATCACATCCCTAAAAGTTGGAGTATATGATGCTGTAATTTCTTTCAATAAAGGGGGGTACTAGGAAAATTTAGTGTGTTAAAAGCATTAGGCCTAAAAAACAAGCAAATGTTGTGAAGCGCGCCTACGTCAGATAGACAGAGTGCGGGTTCAAGAAGCGGAGAAAAAGGTTCTTGATGTGGAAAAAAAGCAAGAGAAAACATAAGAGACAGGAGAAAAGGAAAAGAGATGATAAAGGAAAGCACACAGACTATGAAGCTGGGATGTTTTAGTATGTAAGTAAGCATTTTTTGTAAATACAGTGAATGGTTGATCTTTTATTGCGTTTTCTGAAAATAAGTATTTTAACTCACAAAAGCCCCGTTTTCTCGGAAACCATTAGAGATAGACACTTCAAATTTTTACCAAAGCTCACTATCCCTATTTTACACCTTTAGAGGCAGAATTATAATGTTTAATCAAATAGGTTACCCATGAAAAAATATTTTGTGAGTAAAAACAGGGTTTTTTAAAACAATATTTTTAAAAAACTATATTTTGTTCCTCAAAGAGGTTACAGTTTTAATTCTGCCTCCATGTCTTCATAAATACCCCCCAAGTAAGCTGTAAAAATTTCAATGTTCTACCATTAATAGTTTCAGAGATAATGGGGCATGAAAACAGCAAAATTAACATGGGCGGTATAGAGTGTTCCATGTCCCCATGTTAATGATTTCATCGTTAGACAACTATTAAAATAAATATATTATGTAAAAACTATATAACTCTTGAGTTATATAAATAACTGAGTAAGTATAAGAAAAAACGTTATTTTACATAACTTCTTTACTAGTCTGTTTTTGTAGTTAACAAATTTCTAAAATTACACATTTACTTTATTCCACTTGAAAGTCAACATCGAACCTCATACATGCGATGTTTTACCTGACAAATTCTGTCATATTTATACACATAGGAATATATAAAAAAGGATTCCGGGACAATTTCTATTGATAGAATATTGTGCTACTTTATGAAATTTCGTTTAAAGTGAAATTTAAATTTTTAAAAGCGGGCGCAGTTTTGCGTACTGCCGTCGTAAACCAGAATATTGACCCACAATATGCTATAAGTTTCGCTAGAATTATAGCCGTATTGTACGGACTGCACTGTGCACCGTGTGGCGGCCACGAGACAGATATACTTGTACTAGGACCGTGAGTATGACAAGGACGGGGCTATAAGTCAGAGACAATAGAAGTGTAATTATGGTCATAGACAAGCGGAGACTGCCGTAAGCTGTCAGCTGATCAGATACTGGTGGTTACGATTATTACGATATCGTACGTTATGTTACATGTCGCAAATAACGGTTTTGTAATAGGAACAGGCCTAGGAATGCGCTTGAGACATGACCATCATCCGATTTCACAGTTCCAGTCGATCAAGTTTTATTATGTCCTAACTTTATGATAATGTGTTAGTTTATTTTAATATATTCGGATTGTTACAAGACATTTCAACTCGTGTCCTTAAATTACGTTTTGGACTTCTGGAATTGTGAATTTTCTATGAATACGACTATGTCATTCTTTACAATATCCATGTACACAGATTTAAGATTTGGATCTCCTACTAGGCATAAGCTTATTTTGCTTGTTTGCAAATGCAAAAAGTGTTTTGGTCAAACGTCATGTGAGTTCTATTTGTAGTAGTAAATCTTGTATTTTTCTGGATTTTGTTTGTATTTGTAAAGTTTATGTTATGTTACTAAATGTTTGAAAATTTTGTCTGTATTATTATATAAAAATTGTAACAATACATTTTATATTTTTTAATAAACTAGTCTCGTATCCGCGTGTTCCGGTGTATGACGCACTATCTTCAGTATAGCTCCGCAGTCCCATCAAGACTCGTACCCATGTCAGTACGAAGTCCATTCCCTCCGAATGAGTATTCAGCTGTAAAATATGAGTTTGTATCGTCGAACGGACCAAGATCACGGACATATTTTGGAAATTAGAATCTAAAAAGGAAAGTGTAGTACGTAGATTTCAATCTTTCTTTTGAATTGCGTGGATGCAAAATTCAAATAAAACATGTTTTCTCCTCTAACAGACGATTAAGATTTTATTCAGCTTTTGGACAAAAATATATTGAAAAACATAATTAAATTTATCTTCGAATGTAAAACTCCCAGAGTATATCCTGTCTCAGCTTACATGATCTGTGACTTCATTCTCTGGTCACTCGTTTATCATTTTGTTGGAAATATATCACGACCATTAGGTATATACTCGTTTAAATGTTTGTACATCAGATATCCTTTTAGCCTCCTATAATCTCCTCAAAAATGTTTACATAGTCCACACATCGTCAAGGTTTTACATACATAACTCATATTACTGCCATATCTTAATACTTCAAGAGCTAAGAACGAATGTCCAGTGTATAAGCACACAACTTGGTTTACTATAAATCCATTGAAGAATTCACCCAGAATCAGAAAGTTTTGGTGGAGGTCGAAATGGAAATGAATAAAAAGGATGAAAAATATCAAACTACTGTATGATTGTTTTGTATCATATTTGTTAAAAAACACTTCAAAATCCATTAGACAAGTGCAAAAATTAAATGAGCTTTAATTTAACCATGTGCATACAGACTATTTGGCTGTAAGATGCTACTTTCAATCTCTTTATTTCATTGTCTGGCGATGATAAACTATTATTTATGCTTTTGATGGTTGTTATAATTGTGCTAAGTTACTAGAATATCTATGGGAAAATATTGCTTCATATTTGTAATACTTTATATCTGTCTATTTTAACATCGACCGAAACTATGAGCTGTCGATCGATGCCTTTCTTTGGCGAATCCCTTCATCGAGTTTAATAAATACCAAATTTTGTACTTATACAATTCAAATTGGGTCTCAGCTACACTATAGTGTATGTGTGAGGAATTTTATTCCTTTTTTTCCTCCTCAATTGCTCCTTCACAATTTACGTCCTGCTGTGAGAGAACTTTTAAGAACGTTATATTAAACAATGTTGTGATTTTGTATTAAATTTGAAGCGTTACTCGTTTTTATGTCTGAATAAACATCGGAGTGAATAAAGATAAGAGTATATCTAATCCCAGATCCACTGTCACTGCAGGACAGCCGGGCTCGGCTCAGGCGAGATTATCAATTTGCCAAACCGCGCGAGTCGATGTGGCCGCGGCCGGCTGGGAAGATTACCCTGTCATCTAAATCATCAACTGCTCGCCTCACCTCAGTCCGCCCTCGTCGTTAACCTGGCGTGAAAGTCAGGAAACTCTAATGAGCATAACCCACAAGAACCTTGTAATGAACACCTACAGATCGGTTACTGCTGTGTTCGTGTGCGGTAAAGGTCGAGCTAAAACCCCAGCTCTAAGTACGATTGTGATCAATGATTTTCAGGAGCTCAGTGTACTCTTGCATCGTCAACGCTTAAAGCAATTTTTCAGAGTATGCAGTATAATGATTTACTCTTGATATCATATCAAATCAGTTTTATTGCAGCGAAAATTGTACAGTTTGTAGCATACTACAGGGATTTCAATCTAAAATTTCTAACATTTATACAACAAAATTCTCATTCACACATACGATTTTACAATCACGCCCTTGTCATTCTTCGCCAACGTAACCCACTTTAAACAGCGGAACCAGTCGTCTAATTGGGTGAAATTCCAAAAAATTCTCGTCCATTATAAAATGCTTGTGACACCAAAACGCGTTTAAAGTTCACTGTGAACGCCTTGGGCGTTAGGGATTTTTTTAAATAAATTAACAAACCATTTAAGAGACACGCCTCTGATGCTATGGGACACAAGTCTATGACGTCTTACTAGCAATGAGCTGTGGTCAAAGCGCACGAATATTTTGTACAGGTCTAAGAACACGCTCATTCGACATTCTATTCCCTCTAAAATAATATCGAGAAGACTCACGACTGTGCCTGTCGTTGATTTGTCCTTTCTGAATCTAAATTGTTCATTTGAGAGCTGACTGTATCAGTCCAAAAAGTGAACCATTCTTACGAGAAAAAGGTTTCAAAACCCTTGCTTAATACTGGAAAAATTGAGACAGGCCGTTAGTTGTTAATTTCAAATGGGTCATCTTTCTTGAAAATTGGAACAAATTGTTAAATTTTCAGGAGGGGAGGGGAAACTCCTGTTTGAAATGAAGAATTTACCTATTGAGTTGAGGGTATCACCAAATGCTTGCACCATTGTTTGATGAGCCATGAGAGATTAGATTAAGGTCGTTTCACTTTTTGGCTGAGACCTGTTGAATAATTCGGCGAAGCTCATCCTCAATGACAGGCGTCAACAACATTAAGGCTGCTGGACTCCACGAGAGACGTGCTCGCGGTTCAAATGGTTCAGATATAAAACAAAACTAATTATTGGCTAAACATATTTTGTCTTTTTTAACAATAAGAAATTGCAGTTTGCATACGTTCAGCTTATTATAGATTTTAAATATCGCATTTTCGCATTTCATGAGTAAATTCTAGGATTTTACAAAGAAGGAAATGTTTTATGATGAATAAACTCATCGGATGACTATGTAAATAGAAATTGAATGCCCAAAGATTTAGGAACATATGGTATCACTTAACGCCCGATACAAATCAATTTTATTTATTAATTATTATAAATATCTTAAAACGTTTGAGTTAAAATATTTTTCTGGAAACTGTTTTGTACATAATAAATCCTAAAGTAATGCTAATATATGTATAGGTAAAGCATTTAATGAAAATTCTTCAACGGTGAAGTCCTTATTCCCGCCAAGAAATATTAATTTAGACGATAAAATCAGTATTTTAACTGTTATACACATTCTTATGCTAATTGTAGAATGTAGTATTTTAACAAGAAACTAAATGCATTTACATCGTTTGAATAGCTGAAAAGCAAAGAAATGTTCATTTCCATTTAAAATTTGTCCAAACAAATTCAGCATAGTATAAATGTTTCTCAATTACTTAATTATAAGGGTATTAATTTTTTAATTTTAATTTATTCTTTTTAGCCTGTAGTAGGGTATGGAATTATTAATAAAAAATATATGTTAAATATATTTTATAGCCATTCTAAAAACAATAAGTATACAACACTTTTTGTCAGCTTTTTGAATTACGTCGTATCTTTCTACTTCTTATCTTTCTGGTTTCATTGTAACATTGGGTTTTTAATAAAAATATGTAGGAATAAAAAATTGAAAAATAATTAGTTTATTTTATTGTGCTTTTAACGAACTAAATATATGAACAGCGGGTTGTTTTATCTATAATTTAAAATGAAAAAAGGGTGTTCTTGTTTTCTCTAGAACCAAAACAATAAGCTTTTTTCATAAATAGGAAGATGTAAAACACAACTTGCCTTTGTGTTTAAAGAAGATTTAAGAATCAAATATAAATTACTAATCAAAAAAAGAAATAAACCACACTTGATATTAATTTAAATGCTTAACTGATTATAATTGTAGAATAAACTAAAACCAAAGCTTGTTAGTGATATGTAATTAGAGGTGCAATACATTGTACATAACAAGATGTTGCTATCGTTCAGTAATACAAGATACAAGTACCACTACGTTTTGTGATTTGGAATCTTATCTCTTTCTCAGGTGAATAACTAACCATACATATATCTAAAATCTAGTTTAAAATAAACATTTATAGCAGAGGGTTTTGACTCGCAAAGTCAGGGACTACAACAAATAAATCTGTTTTTACCACTAAACGATATGGAATGTCCAGGAAAATCCTGTTTCGTACACAATACATTCATCTAAAACACAAATTTAAGTAAATAACTGTACATACTGTTATTAATAAATATTAAATCACACTACTGTACGCTTTGAAAGTGAAAAAGTTATATTTAATACTATAACAAACATCATTGCTATATAAACAGTCTTAACACTACATTTCCCAAATTTTACTTATTGAAAGGAATAGTTCTTTAATGTAACATTGAAGTAACAATGTCAGTAATGGCATGTGTTATCTTGGTTCTGATAAAACAGAATTGTTTTCATTACAAATTACAAAAAAGTCTTCTTGAAATGCGTCCATTTACCATGGAATTTGAGAAAGTATTTCAGCCATTTTACGATATCTGTTCCTTGTATCAGCGTTCTTTGCCAACAATGTCGAGTAGTCCCCGGCTTGAGGGAGCGCGCCCGCTTGTGTGTGCGTGTGTGCGACCAGACTCTGCAGGGTAGCTTCATCTGTCAACTTCGACCGCTCCCCACACATTACAATACTTAATTGCGTAATGACTCCATACATTTATCATGTGACAGTACATTAAAACTCTCGGCTTGTGCTCTGACGTCCCGTCCCGTTCTTATTCAAGCTTGAAATCCATTGCTTCTTTTATACTGAAAAAAGAGACGTGCTGAATTAGATTAGCGTATAATACCAGGCAGGACGTGACAGAAGAATATAGACTCGGGACATGTAAACTTTTGTGACAATATCGAGTTCTATAACGCACATCTGCCTGAGACTAATTTGACCATGATGACTAAACACAGTTAGTACAGGATACCAGGGTGTCCCATATAGGTACCAGTAGGATAATGTGGGTTAAACTGATGTTATAACCTGCTTTAAACTTATGTCATAACCCGCTATAAACTGATGTCATAACCTGCTATAAACTGATGTCATAACCTGCTTTAAACTGATTTCATAACCCGCTATAAACTGATGTCATAACCTGCTATAACGCACATCTGCCTGATACTAATGTGACCATGATGACTAAACACAGTTAGTACACGATACCAGGATGTCCTATATAGGTACCAGTAGGATAATGTGGGTTAAACTGATGTCATAACCTGCTTTAAACTGATGTCATAACCCGCTATAAACTGATGTCATAACCTGCTATAACTCACATCTGCCTGATACTAATGTGACCATGATGACTAAACACAGTTAGTACACGATACCAGGATGTCCTATATAGGTACCAGTAGGATAATGTGGGTTAAACTGATGTCATAACCTGCTTTAAACTGATGTCATATCCCGCTATAAACTGATGTCATAACCTGCTATAACGCACATCTGCCTGATACTAATGTGACAATGATGACTAAACACAGTTAGTACACGATACCAGGATGTCCTATATAGGTACCAGTAGGATAATGTGGGTTAAACTGATGTCATAACCTGCTTTAAACTGATGTCATATCCCGCTATAAACTGATGTCATAACCTGCTATAACGCACATCTGCCTGATACTAATGTGACCATGATGACTAAACACAGTTAGTACACGATACCAGGATGTCCTATATAGGTACCAGTAGGATAATGTGGGTTAAACTGATGTCATAACCTGCTTTAAACTGATGTCATAACCCGCTATAAACTGATGTCATAACCTGCTATAACGCACATCTGCCTGATACTAATGTGACAATGATGACTAAACACAGTTAGTACACGATACCAGGATGTCCTATATAGGTACCAGTAGGATAATGTGGGTTAAACTGATGTCATAACCTGCTTTAAACTGATGTCATAACCTGCTATAAACTGATGTCATAACCTGCTATAACGCACATCTGCCTGATACTAATGTGACAATGATGACTAAACACAGTTAGTACACGATACCAGGATGTCCTATATAGGTACCAGTAGGATAATGTGGGTTAAACTGATGTCATAACCTGCTTTAAACTGATGTCATATCCCGCTATAAACTGATGTCATAACCTGCTATAACGCACATCTGCCTGATACTAATGTGACAATGATGACTAAACACAGTTAGTACACGATACCAGGATGTCCTATATAGGTACCAGTAGGATAATGTGGGTTAAACTGATGTCATAACCTGCTTTAAACTGATGTCATAACCTGCTATAAACTGATGTCATAACCTGCTATAACTCACATCTGCCTGATACTAATGTGACCATGATGACTAAACACAGTTAGTACACGATACCAGGATGTCCTATATAAGTACCAGTAGGATAATGTGGTAGTATGATAAATGTTGAGAATAAACCCCATAGTCCGACTGTTAGCCTTAGCATTTAGGACTGTATCGTTGACAATGTTCAACACTATGTTCCTGTATCTTTTGAGTCAGTACTATACAAATACGTAAAAACGCTAGTTATTGAAAAACACAGAATACGAATTAAAGTGTAAATAACACCTGAGGGCTATTTAATTTTACATTAGTACGGTTTAAAAATTAAACATTTTTAAGTAACTCATGCGATATTTTGTATCAATGAAGCCATACTATTGCAAAATAGTACTTTGGTGGTTGAGAATAAGACGAGGAAGGGTTATGATCGATGACATGAATAAATAATTCGAAAATATAATTAAAAAGGCCTGTAGAGAAAAAAGGCAAAAAGGAAAAATTAAGAAAAGACTATTAAAAAGAAGAAAAGATAATAGCGACCGTTGATATTACTTATCACTGTGGTTAGTTATCATCAGTATTATCTGTAAACGTTTCCGAAAGTACAGATTATAAACTTGATATAGTAAAAGAAAATTGCAAGCACTTATGACTCCAACTTTTACACAAATGTCTGCCTTTATACATGCAACTTTATTAAGATATATTTAATTTTATACACTTTGAGCAATAATATGAATAGTTTTAATTTGAAAAGTATTTACACTAAAAATAATATATTACATTACTCTTCATAATTTGTGAAATAGCTGTGCCAAAGTATTTATCTGTAGGACTGATAATTTCTGCGATAAGTGTACATAAGTGTTATTTGTTCCCATTTAAATAATATGGTGACCTTACTCACGCGTTGGTACACTTCATATTTGTTCATTACGTATAGTTATATGTGAAAATATGAAGTGGTATTTCTATATTCTTCCAAACCGTATATTGTACTACTATGGATATGCCAAAGTAGAACTACGTCATATTACCGTATAGTTGGTTACAAGGAACACCACAGTGTTATAACTGAGAGACTAGCGGACATGGCGGTTATTTACCGGCCTAACCGCGAAGTTTCCAGATTATATCTTCATTAAAACTGCATCTGGCCACAGATTGCTCCTACTTACTTACACTTGTTTGGGGAACCGCCTGATTCGCTTGTTACAGCCCGTACTTGGGTGGTCTGATGGCCCGATTCCCACAGATCGCTGTGATTTCGTACCGCACGTTAATAAGACCTTAATTTTGATGTTGATCTTCCAATTTGAGCTGGTCGTAAAATTACTGTAATATAACGAGTTCCGGATCGCACTCATAACGATTTTCAGATATAGGAAATATCACGTACAATTATAGCACATTCAATAAACGATTAGCAGCTTGTTCTTGTAGGCTGAATTGAGAGTTTTAGGAGATGACGTACGCGTATCAGTTTCACTATGGTACTGTTGGTAGGACCTTGCAGTCAGGTGGCCGACCCTCTGGACCTCAAGTATCAATCAATTACTCCCGGAGCCTACAGTAGGAGGTCCTGACCACTACTAATTGCCTCCACAGTTTCACACCCGAGGCCGACACAATTAAACACGCACTGGTCGTTATTAAGCTTGATTGGCACTGTTTGCATGCTGACCTACCACTTAATAACTTTATTACTTTCATCACAGCTCGACCGCGGCCGCCTTTGTAGTTAATTGAAGGGTGACTCCAGATTTCGATCACTTGCCATGCATATTCATACAGGGTAATAGGCTTATCTTGTTGAAAAAATTGGATCGCACTTTGTTACCGTATTAACGGTGTAACGGAGTTCCCGATCGGAGAGCGAGACGGAGACAAGCGGCGTGTACCTAAATGAAAACTTGGGGAAATTGGGCTTACTCAGAATATTCATGTTTGTAACGATTTAATGGTATGCAGCTCTCGAATTAACAATTTACTTGGAAATTCGCTTGTTTCCTGAGCTGTTGATGGGTCCCCGACCTCTTAAAGTTTGAAGATGGAAGAAACATTGTGGTAAATTTATATCGTATATTCCAATAGTGAACAACGTAAGGAACTTATTGATGAGTAAAATAACTGTGAGGTGTAGAAGAACATACTCAAATTCATCATCCTCGCGGTGCTGGAGGATGTAACGAGGGACTGTACGTACATAGGTTGTCCGGTAGGCGGTAGTCGGTCCGTAGCCAATCGCTGTCGGAAATGAATAGCTTATTGCTAATTATACGCCCATTGTATGCTCAGCATTAGCACAATAGTAGGCCCGTTCACTTGTCTACGGCATTAATTAGGTGATAACGACTGGCATAATATGGCCTGTTTATTATTCGCCATTCAACTTCATTACTTGCCATGATCCGTCAAATAGTGCCCTTTATTGGTCTCTGAGCCTATTGTGTCCGAAAGGTCAACAGATTGGTAAAGATTCCGTCAAATTATTGGATAGGCTATAACTATCTGGTGCTAATGTGGTATTTTCTCACACTCCACAGGAGATGTATTTTCTGTTTGATAATGTAACCTAAATTATGACAACAACTGTAATAATTTATAGAAACGAATCAAGGAAGTGTCTGTTACAGCAAAACAATTCCAGAATACAAAGCACATCAAGATTTTATAAATTATTTAATCCAAGCTCCGCCTAATCAATACTAAAATAAGATAATAACTGAAATTTTGCATGTAACTTTTTTACGCATTTTTGTTAGCTAAGCCTATTTACTCGCGGGGCTAGAAAAATGTCATTTCTGCCTGACTGATTGTCTATCTGCCTGTCTGTCCGCACGATATTCCAAAAAGAAACTGATCTACAGACTTGAAATTATGCATGAAGCTTTATTTCTATGTGAGTCACAATGTCTGATGCATGGTCACGCTTTAGGACTTGCCTGAGCGTTAGAGAACATTTTTAAATTTTACGAACACTAGACATGCCGTAGGAAAGAGAAAATAGCAGAGTAAATATACTTGGAAACAAACATAAGAGATTTAAACATATGACGTATAACACATGTAGCTTAACTTTCACAACATATAAAACATCATTTTATAGTAACTTGTTTGTGGACTTTAATTATTTAAACACAAATATGAAAGTTAATTTTATGAACACAAAGTTGAATGTATCCAATTGGTAAGATATGTTGAGAATGATTTAATTTGTAGACTGAATGAATTCTATGATGCGTCTATTTTGTGTAAACTTCATTTTTTAAGTCTGCCTTTCTGCTTCACAGGACATCTCGAAAATGAAATCCAAATTGTGCATGCACCCTCAGCAATGCCTGTTGCGACACATGGTGTGGCGTACATGTACCTTGTATGTGTAAAACACCCAGGTCCATGAAGGAAAACCTTAGAAACATGTGACCTTAGAAACATGTTATTGGTAGATTAATTTACAGTAGAATATACACCTAATTTTAGTCTTTATAAATGATTCTGGGCTATCCACAATGAGTTAAAAAATTGTTTTAAAGTAGCAGCGTGGTTGAGGGTGATTTAAACTAGAATAAATACAATGGCTTGCAACAATCGGAACTTAATGTAATAGTTTAAATAATATTTCGTACATATAAGTACACATACATATAAATACAATTAACACATAGCCTATATAACGCGATCGAAATATTTATTATTGGAGTTTATCCTATTCTTTATTTCTGAAACATAATTAAATCTTTTTGAATAATAGACTCGTATGACCTGGAACAATTTAAATGTTTAACTGAGTATTTTTAAATTTAATAATGTGCTTTTATAACCTCATGGTAGGGAATTATATGCTAGAGGCAACACGACTAATTCATGATAACATGACACTTTATCACTTTATAACCGTTTTTTGCGAGTAGATATAAATGTGTGAACCGAGTGTATGAATGATATAATCGCAACTCTTTGGACTTCCATTCGTCATGACGCCGCCACTCCCCACACATTACAATATATAATTGCATAATGACTCCATACATTTGTCAATTTCACCCACTCCTGCCAATGGCTGTAGGCGAATCGCTTATAAATAGTTTAGTCAGAATTTTCATGTTTAATAAATTAGGTTGTTTCGGTTTCACACACTGTATTTGATACATATCGATCTCGTACGAAACGCAGAGGACACGAAAAATTTCAATTTTACAAGACATATATCGAGTCATATTTTTGGAAAAGTAATTTAACATGACCTGAATGAATTAAGTGGTTAGTACAGAACTCCTTATACATTTTATTTATTTATTTCAGACTGTGATAAAAACTTATGAGGTTTTTATTACAGGATATTAGGAGTATTATAAAACACATATCGCTCCTCAAAGTGCTGAATTTGATGGATTTCACGCAACATCCATAGCCGATGCTCTCAATATTTCTGCAGACAACAATATCAAGATTTACAGTCAGTAAAACCAGATAAGACGATGTTCACAGAGAGCGGAGTAGATGGGTAGAGGCGTGCTATATTGGAACATGTTCTCTTATTGGTGAATAAAACATAGTAGTTTATAGCTCTGGAAGCGTTGTGAAGTGTACTGTAAAATAGCACTGTTTATAACGTTGTTAATCTTTATGCCATTTATAGTTGTTATGGTTATTAGCTGATAAATGCGTTATGCAATAAAAGCCAGTTTATATCGATTTTCTGCCAAACACAATCTCTTTTGATGTGGAGAATGTGAAAATTTAAATGTTTAGGCCAAAATATTAAAACATCAATCAACAATATAGGTTCTGAATTGTATTTGTAAAAATAATACCTCCAGGATCCGAGTGCCGATTTGCATTGTACATAGAGAAACGAGAGAACATTTTCGTTTGGATTAACATTTTATCACAACCTGTACCAAAACTACCCGGCTGGCAATCAACCGTTTTCATACAATAAATGTATCTACCGATTTTAAATTGTGTGCTTATACAGAACTGTATCTTTTATAGACAATCTAGTGAATCTTTAAAGTGGTAGATCAATTTATGTTATGAAAGCAATCGATCGCCAGCCGAGTAGTTTTAGTACGTGTTGTAACCAAAAGTCAATTTAGACGAAAATATTCTCCCGAGTTTTTAGTTTGACATACTTAACCCCGACTGTTAATTACATAAATAATAGTTATATCACCGTCATACAAGTAGATATAGAGACTAGACGTTGCCATTGTCAACCAGATTGTCGAACTGTGTACGGTTGGTTGAAGCTGATTTAACATTTATTTTACATGTTGGAGGGTTGGGATGTAAATGTAACAATCTAAGAAAAGAATGATTTGAAATAAAATTATCGTTTCATATTTTTAACTTTTTCTACACCCTCCTAAGTCGATTTTCGCCAAAACTAGTGTGGCTGAGAATAGATTTCGTGTTTATAAGGAAACTCTATCAATTCATGAAAAACCCAGTTTGTGTGCTTTTAGAGTGCAAATTAGCACTCAGCTCTGGAGGTATGTTATTGTTACAAATGTAATGTGTTAGCTTTTCAGAGGAAGGCTAAGAACAGCATAGGTTTGTTAGTTAAAATCAGTATTATAATACTTGCTAGTATTATGGTAGTCTATCCTACTTGATTGCAAAAAACTTTACAAGGATATTCCAATATATTGCCGCAGTTACTTGGAATAGGAAGGGCTCCCCAAATAAGATTGATATCAACAGTAATAGTTGGGAAAAACCTTCATTCCCGCATTCCATTGCCAATAATTCTACTAGGCCCAAGTTTTAATGGACCAAAACATTTTTACTTGGATATGTCTCTATGTATTACTGGACTATGTGATCTTTATAGGTTTCACCTTACACCTCAAATTGCGTCTTATCTAAATCTACACCTCAAGCTCAGAATCTAGTGGACGAAAAGGTTATAATCGTACATCTTTATCTGGCTGTCCCTGAGTATATCTTAGGTTGCTATTTATTGAGAGGAATCCAATTATATGCATCCATTCCATCTCGTTACATCAGGTCGGGAAGAGCTCCGTATCTTTAAAGAGGCATCATTGAACACCTTCGTATCGATGACAAGATCTCCAACATTCTTGAGATCAGTTTTAAATATTGTGAAGAGTACCATCTCTACAATTCGTTCTCTCCCACTGCACATCTCGGAATCTTATAGATTTAAATAGGGATGTTACCGAGCTCTTTCACCTGGATAATGATACATCTCGATCAAAGCAACTTGAGGCAAAAATCGTCATTGAAAGAAATCGCCATCTTGCTATTCAACCCCATCGCACTACTCTGAGACTATGGGCTTCCGTCGGGCACCTTCAATTTGATAACGAGATATCCCTAAATATACTTAAGGCAGTAATTGCTATTCAAATACATCCCCATCTCAAAAACCCCTTCCCTATGATTTGGAGTTTGATACTTCATACAAGGCTGTCATGGACACTTATCTAGATGGGAAGATGTTTCCAAACATCCATGAGGGTAGTTAGAAAATTGAAGTAATCGCCATCACTCAACGCACCCTGTCTCTTTCCACCGGGTCTGAATGTTTTGAGAAATGCCATAATCGAGAACCCTTGAATTGGTAATTTTAGATATCTCAGCAATTCTAAGAATACATGTACCAAGTTTGTATTTCTAACTAATCTGAAAAGTATGAGATATATACCCAACGCACAGGAATTATTTAAAACCGCTCTTTTATAATCCGGGTCGTTAAAATGACTAATAAAATAAGTGTAGTGGGCATAAATAAAATAAATAATGATAGACAGATGGCTTTATTTCGATGCATGCTAATGTAGAAAAGGGTAAATTTAGAACCCTTAAGGTCTAATAGGCTAATAAATTTTCTTAGGTCAAGTAAAATTACATCAAAATTTGGAAAAAAGGTAAACTCGTATTTTGTTATAAAATGGGCAATTTAATTTGAAATGGGAGCGAGAGATTACGGGTAAAAAATGATCAGGTATAAAGCGTGTTCAGTTATGTTAGCCTAATTCTGTACGGTTAATGAGTTTATAGCAAGTATGAAAGTTGGACCGAGAAAAAGTTGATGATTTAGATGACAACATAATCGATGGCACAACACGGGCAGTCGAGTGTGCCCCAAGCCGCAGGCGGGTGTTTGGCGAATTGATGTCTTGTCTTCAGACCGGGCCGACTGGTGGATTGCACAGCTTGGGAACTTGTTGACTGGTAGTGTGGACTTGCTGACCTACGACGTTGACGGCCAAGTTATTTGACGACCATGAGATACCGCCAGTTGATGTCTACTATGACTTCTCGAGGTGAATTATCTGAATTATTTTTAAAATTTGCTGACAGAGGACATGGACTTTCTTAAGAAGATGATTTAAACATCCTGACTCGTTGAACCAGCTACATGAACATCTCGACTTAACTTTTTGATTGTAAAGTATCTAGGACATTTAGACTGGTGACAGGCATTGAATAAAATGACAGGCATCTAAATGCAATGAACATCTTAATAATTTACTGAGTACGACGTGTGGATATGAATGACGTTTTGAACTTCCTGACCCGTTTATCAGCCAACTATGTGAACTTCTTGAAGTTTCTAGGACATTTAGACTCACGTCTGTTATCTGACTGGTATAGTAAAAATCTGCATAATTTCCTAACTCATTGACGTCTCGACTAAAACCATAGACACCTTTAATATTTGGTGGTGATACTACTCGCAGGGTGTAACTAACACATTTCACTTTGTGACTTTTGTAATAACGATACATTTTATGAATTTATGTATATTTTTAGTCACATTTCAACTCGATCATGTACACAGAATACGATCTAATACGACATTACATTTTAGTCACGTTACATATCGTTGAGATAAAAGTAGGGAAAATAAGTTTTCCTAAAGTAAGTTTTCATAAATTACAACTAAGAAACTAAGATTGTAGAGCAGATAGTGAACACAATAGTTTATAGTTCTTGTGGGTTTTCATAACATACAAGATATCACCATTACGTCTGTCCTCACAAGAAAGAACTGACCTAAAGACTTGAAGTTTTGCATGAGTCATTAGGAACATAAGGAACATCGAGTTTGATGATGGTGCATGTTACTCTGTGAGATTTGGTTCAGTTTTAGCCAATATATTTTAACATTGTTCTTATAGTTGGTAACGAGAAAATCGCAGAATAAACTAATGTGTAAACGAACTTCAAAGAACAATCATATTACATTTCATGTGACAAAGTAAAACATAGCCTAACTGTCCGCAAAAATCTATATAATTAGACATATCGAGAATGAAATAAGCTATATACCTCAATTTTTGCTGAAATCTTAGCATTCCTGTGACGTGACATGTTGTTTGGTTAAGTCCTGCTCTGTTATTTAAGTGATCCACTATTTGTATTGAATAAGTTTAATTGGCGCCTTCAATACTTTAAAATGTATGAATACGCCACAATACGTACCGCGTAACAGGCTTCCCAAATTTTGCACGCTAATGTCGCAGACTTAACTTTATAGCTCATTTCGTTCTCCGGATGCCCTAAGGACAAATAGATAAACAAACAATCATAAAGGAAAGAAATGTTTACATTCTCCAATCAGGTAAAAGAGTTGTTTGTAACTCATTGAAACTAAGATTTTTCCAATTTAAAAATTTTGAGCTAACTTCTTCTCACTTTTAAATTTGATTGAGAGTTTCATAATAGCGTACATGTCTTAATCTTGCCTTGTAATAAGCTGCCCTGAACCGAATTCAAATATCTAAAATATAATATAAAGGGTTAGGAAACAGGGAAGGGCTGTTTATTGTATATTTATCTGAGGAACTATTCATAAAAGGGCAGCCTTTTCATTTATTATACAACATATCAATTCATAAAATAGAAAACATGCTTAAGGTATGGATTTAATAACTTACTACATAAGCTTCAGCGTGCGAATAAGGAAACGTGTTTATTGCTCAACATGAATTAAACTTAATTAACACAAATAACGTCACAACAGAATGATGACTTTATTGTCGATCCATCATTGTGGCAATACATTCCTATCTGATATCACGTTGTAAGGGACTACGCATGAATCACAACTAACATTTATTTTCCGATGTACATAATTGCGCACGCATAATGCGACTTATCACAAGCACCTCCCCTCATATAAGGAAGAAATAATCAAGAACGGCCTACTTATTATTCCAAAACCGTCTGATCTGCGTAGTGCTAGTCTTTATATAAACCTAGTGCAGGCCCACACGGCCATTGTTGCTCTCCGTACCCCTGCGACTGTACGATGATATCCAGCAGCATCCACGGTACCTGTCTCGTGACCCCCGGCTACAGCGAGGTGATAGTCGACGGCTCTGTCATCATCACTTCCAGACTCACTTACAGCTACCCGTCTCTCAGGCGGTGTATATTCCCCGCCTGTCACAGAACAGTCTTTGTCAGGGTATGTAGCTACATCATCATATACTAACAGCAAACTATCTGTGTAGAATATTAACATAATGTTGCACTACCTACTCCCTACTCGTCGTGTTGCATTGTACCTAGTCACCGTTTTAGCCTAATTTTGAGGACGTGGTTTTAATTCCAATTCTACAACAAATAATCATATACATTTTGCTACAATTCATGTATATAACAGTTACCAAGTAGAGCCTCAGATAACCATAACAATGCACAGTGGATAAGTACGTATTCGGTTTAGGTTTAGAGTTTCGCAGTTTTCTCCAAGAGCATTACATTAAATTTAAATAATATTATGAACACTATTATAACAGTTAACAACAAATGCATGAGTCCACATTTCCGTATGATTTCGAATTGTTCACCAATAGTTCATTTTCCCCCACAATACACACGCACATAGACCAGGGGTGGTTATTAAGCTTCCAACATTGTAACGTAATGGTTAAAAAGTAAATTATAATACAATAACCAACAATATATTTCATACTTTAATTTAAATGTCATAACTTATTTCTTTACGAAGCCTGCTAAATATAAAGTATACGAGAATATTTTTTATAGATTCGAAATTATATCGTTTTTGGGGCATTATTATACTGGAACAACTTTATGATTTTAACAAGATCAGACTGCTCGTTATTTGACCAGTAAATAAACAAATAAATAACTGTTTCAATTAATAAATACCGTATTAGTATGAATTTAAAATTTACAAAACTATTATTTTGATACATATAGATAAATTGTGTTTTTGTATTTCATTGTTCTATGATTATTCCAGTAACATTTTCGGGTGTTGTAATACGTCTTTTATACAGCTCGGGTCGAAATTAATATAAGAGGTTTTAGGGATTTTAGGGTTTTAGGGTTTTAGGCATCCGTAAAAATTCCGTGAAATTTAATAGTCGCCTTAAAAATTAGAATATGGAAGAACATTCGCAGACAATTTATGACTGCAACCTGATATTTATACGACGTTAATGTGTGAGAGAGAGAGACAGAGAATCGTGTCGTCACGTTCAGGGGCCAAAACTCGTCCTGAATATAGTCTTTTATTTCCCACAGGTTCTCCGCAGAGATTTCCTATGTTTAACCTTTTAATGTTAGAATCCAAATAGAAAGTTTATTTAAATTTTGACCTAATTAGCATACCAACCAAACGTCTTGGAGTTGAAACGGCAACAGATTACACAGTTTTTGATTGTTCATAGTCAAAAACCTAGGGCTATTGGATTAAAATTAGTAGTGGAAAGACGACTAATGTAGACCCATGTACGCTTTACATTATTAGACCACCATTTCGTAATATTATTTAAGGATAATGATCTGCCCTAAAAGCCATCGTTATAAAAATATAGGTTAGCTTTATTAATTATTTTAACTGCCAATATTTTAAATATGATCGTGTTATTGTACGTAATTCTTAATAATTTAAAAATTGGATATATCAAACTTTAATAAATTAGATATAAAGCACTAAAAGAAACAAATTGGTTTGTAACAAAAATAAAATTTTACAACAATAAAATATAACTTAATATAAACTTATTACAACATAACAAATCATTGTGGTATAATTTGGCATATTAAAACGGAAGACAAATTATCCCTAATGTATTCTTGAGTCCGATAATGTATAGTGGGACACCCCACACCCTGTATCCATGGTTTCAAGGTGGTAAGAGTACGATAATGTATAGTGGGACCCCCTACACACTGTATCCATGGTTTCAAGGTGGTAAGAGTACGATAATGTATAGTGGGATACCCTACACACTGCATCCATGGTTTCAAGGTGATAAGAGTCCGATCACATGGATTAACTTAGACGATTCACACAAAAACGCAAGTTTTTCACTCGGCATCTGTTTATCCTCGATGTAACTTGATCGACGGCTGTCACACATATGGTTGGCGTTCAATGTGTGTATCTTTAATCAGTTGTGGCTGCTTAAAAATACTCTGTTTACTCCACAAACCAAATCGTCTACTGTTAACATTGAGTATAGATATTTCTAGCGTTGTAGTTTCTTTGAGATAATATAAGGTGTACAAGTTCCTTATTCTTAGAAGTGGGGGTGTCGACTCTGTTTGGTTCCTTGGCTCTGTTTATGTCTCTCAAACAAAATATTGTTTGTATGTGCAAGATAATATGATTCAAACCTTTGGTTTGGACAAATGATTTCTTTATAATATTGTTTAATGGTATTTTTTATACCATTAAGAAAATATAAGCAATAAAAAATATCTTAATTTCCATCGCCTTACAAACAGATATACATAAAGGAACACAATTTTCCATCCATAATATATAATTACTATACAATTTGATAAATCCTAACTTCATAATATATATATATATATATATATATATACCTCCAAATTTACTTCAAAGTTCCCCTGACACTTCAAATTTTATTTCAAAAGCACCTCGAGTAATTTTTAGAAGACCTCCAAATTTGAAAAACAAGCTTGTTAACACACTAGTTCCAAAATCTATCAACTATACAAAAAATGGATGTGATCCATGTAAAAAATCACGATGTGGAACATGTAAAATTATGACTTCTTCAAGAGAATTCAATAGCAGCAGTACCGGAATGACCTATCCTATAATTGGCAAAATTGACTGTAATTCAAAAAATGTAATATACCAAATTAATTGTAAGTTTTGCTCCAAACAATATATTGGCCAAACATCGAACCATTTGAGAATCCGTATGACAGGGCATAGGTTTGACATATTCCATAAAGATGAAGATAAACCATTGGCAAGACATTGTCTAGAACACAAACAAGACAAAATTGAAGAGTGTTTTAAATTAAAAGGAATACACCAACTACCACAATTCCCTGATGAAAACTACAACAGATTAAAATTAAAGCACATGGAGCAGGCTCATCAAATTATGTTGAAGACAAAAAATCCATTTGGTCTAAATTTAAGATAACTTTTTAAATAATTTTAAAACATTCAAAATTCGCCATAAATTACAAGTTGCATTCCACCCTTTATAAAAATCAACTGTTCCAACAAGATTGAATTAGAAAAATTTCACGTCAGCTGGACTTTATCAAATGTTATGCACTGTGTTTACATTTATGTTTTATTAGTTTTTGTTTACATGTTATAGTTCTGTATTCATTTTTATTTAAAACTTCCTGAAGACGGGGGTATTAAATCCCCCGAAATATAGAAGTGAAAAATAGTTATTTTGTTTTCTTCTATTTAACACAGTGATTAGTATATATATATATATATATATATATATATATATATATATATATATATATATATATATATATATATGTCAATACTTAATATGTACTCTAAATGTGTAGAAATATTTCCCCACATAGGTACATAGTATCTGTACGTAACTGAATAAGGTATTTTTATTAGGATCTAAACTGGATCTTTTTGTAATCATGTGCCAGTACATTCGTCTGTCCTGTTACGGGATATTCTCGATAGGAAATTCCTAGAAACTTGGAAACTTGTATAAGTTTCTCTTAATCTAATCCAGATCCCTTTTATTCTGGTGTAAAAATGTAAAAGGGCAGTCCGTACGTCTGTTTGTCCGTGTGGCAGACCGTGAAACGTGGTACATAGGTTCACCTTAATCCAAAGAAATACTCTTTTAATTTTTGCGACATCGCTTATCTGTCTTTGCTTAATTATGTTACGACGTTTCAGTTTCTTCGATACATCGTACGTTGTATTTCAGTATCTTGGGATTATTTATTTATGATAAACACAACAATAAAGGAGTAGAAACGATTAGCGATCACAGTTGATTACGAGTATCAATGTTGTGGCTTCCCAAAGCTCTCGAGAATGTATGTTGGGAGAAGGGAGTGCACTAAGTAAGAAACATTACAAATCATTACAGTATAATGGAACTTACCCCGGCCGGTGATTAGCATGTCCTCCGGTAATCAGCTGCTCCGCTCTGAGGGAAATGCAAATGGCGGCATTAGCAGAGGACCACACGCATAGTGACGACTTGTTCTGCGATCAATTCATTAAATCTAATTAGAATGAAGCGGTAATCGTTAAAGCCGACAAATGGGTCAACTATCGCATTAAATGAAGCTATAAAATACAACTAGTCCGCAAGGTTTACCATATAATTGGTTTATGTTCGAGCAACTATATACGTGTACTTTATGAGAGTATATTGAGACTATACGATGCCAACGGAAATATGTAGACAAAGTACTGTTCACATTATTCATGTCTGATAAGACATGAATAATGTGACTGGTTGTATACGATCCTGCCTCTCTTACTAGTTACTATTACACTAGTGAGGTATAAATATTCTTTATACAAAACTGCTCATTGATTTAAGGCTGTGCATCTTTTCTTGTGGGAGATGAAACCCCATCAAAGTTGAAGATCTTCTTTTGTGAAAGAAATCAAAGTTTTCAGTCAAATCTTGATCGGGATAATTACGTGGCGCGGCAAATGCAGTGTTATGACTTTTGCTCCATCCGATATATGTGATCAAAGTAAGACGGTTGCAAAATTTACCCTTTCTCATGAGTAGAAATTTCTTTGTCATTTTTTAAAATATGCAATTTCTGTGATTATTTATGAGGTTGCTGAATTATATGGTTGCCTAGCATCGGGATAATGAATAATATTATACTATTTCCCAAAACTCCTAAGACATTAATACTATCGTCTTTTCTCTTTTATTAGAATGTATGGTTCAAATTGCGATCGATCTAAGTGCAGAGAATGTATATAAATTAGGGATGCATGTACAGTCTGCTGAAGTGAATCACAAATATAAACCATTACGTAGAAGTTTGGTGAAGTATGTGGTAAGTTATGCCATCCACATAAAGTCGGTTAGGTCAGATAGTCAATCTATATAAGAGTCGGGGAGAAATTACATCCATTGAGAGTTGAGTGAAGTAATTTGGGTCAGACAGTTTTTCATGTGAGAATCGGGATGAGTAAGTTAGGTCAGGTACTCTATCCATGTGATAGTCAGTAGAAGCAAGTTGGATCAGCTACTCTATCCATGTGGGAGTCAGTAGAAGCAAGTTGGATCAGGTACTCTATCCATATGAGGGTCAGTAGAAGCAAGTTGGATCAGGTACTCTATCCATGTGATAGTCAGTAGAAGCAAGTTGGATCAGCTACTTTATCCATGTGAGAGTCAGGAGAAGCAAGTTGGATCAGGTACTCTATCCATGTGAGAGTCAGGAGAAGCAAGTTGGATCAGGTACTCTATCCATGTGGGAGTCAGTAGAAGCAAGTTGGATTAGGTACTCTATCCATGTGATAGTCAGTAGAAGCAAGTTGAATCAGGTACTCTATCCATATGAGAGTCAGGAGAAGCAAGTTGGATCAGGTACTCTATCCACTCGAAGGAAAAATTCACGACTCCGTTATTTATGAGGCCAGAACAAACACATGTTCTGGAATGCTTAGCAGGTTTACCAAATCGTTTAATTACCCAACGTTTTGTATCTCGAACGGTTTTCAAGAAATTGATTAAATTTAAATACAAAGAACATTAGCATCATCAAGAACTGGTGATAGTAATGCTGAAACAAGTTCAAACTTGGTCTAAATTTTACCTTTTCGGATCTCTTCAAATAGACGTTTGGATCTTTCGAGACGGACGCTGATTTTATATTTCAGAAGTTAAGTCTGGCATAGCGTCAGATTTCAGACGCTGCATGCACTAAGCGGAAGGAGAAATAAGTTGAACTCAAAATTTACACTAAACTTATTCCTTTCGTAATCTTCTTCTTCAAAATGAAGACGTGAGAGTAAAATATTTTGAAACATACAGTTTACTATGAGGTGTAGCAACAACAATATTATTTGGTTAGTATTTAATTACTATCTTAGCTTCAGTATTGTTCATAGAAATTATAATTACCACACTCTGTTTTGTTTACTATTTATTTACAGCTTCAAACGTAATATCGCTAATGGCGAAAGTAGAGTTAACCTCACCAAACAACAAATCGGCACCATTGTAGCCCCCACAAGACGTAAACGCTGTATGCATAAACAAATCCCCATTAGGACAGAGGTTTATGCAACATGGGCGGATTGGACCGCAGGGCGACGCGCAAACGCCAATAAAACCCGGTAATAATGACGGTGATAAAATTTGACTGTACCGCTCACGGTGAGAAATCCGAGGTCGGGCCGTAGGATTATACCGATTAACATTATAATGACAGAAGCAGGTGACGCGACCCACACCTTTCGCCGCTGATTGAAACCACTAATTATAAGATAGGATCAGCTGACTCTAAATCAATACGTAGCCGGTCTCCTGTAATTTATCGTGCGTAAACTCTGACGCCGAAACGACTCCGGCCCAAAACGGACCCCTGAGGGACACCTTGATGAATGTACGCCGTTGCAGATTTCTGCCAATTTTCATAAGTGAAGTGCGGTTTCCCTGCCGGTCACATTTTACACCTACCGTGCGGCAGATGTAAATAAATTTAACGTTTACCTTAAGGTTACCGATGTCCTTGAGTCGGTATTGCGACGGACAAGCTATTACAGTTCAGTCGCTGCGGGCTCTCTCAGTGCGAACAAAATGACACGTTCTCGCGATCATTATTGTGCCATGCCTCTTACAATCTCTTTGGACTTAATAAAGTATATCAAAGTGAAAAGTAAATTGCTAAAACTGAGGTGCTTCTAGCGTGGGTATAGATTTTTCGCGCGTGAACGCTATAGTGAGTCAAATGTAATTATTTGCAATATAATTTTTGAGCTGAACGAATAACTGGCTTATTAAGGATATATTCACCATATTTGATACCATATAATAATAATTATATTAATAGATTATTCATGTAATCACAGTCAACAATTAAAATAATAAAATTATAAACTAATTAAATATTATAATAGAAATCTACATAAGCTAATATAGGTTACGTCTAACAAAACTTAATTCCTGGACTTTTGTGGTATATATGTTAAAAAATACTGAAACTTCAAAAATAGTACTATATTTCAGTACTAAAATAGTTGTTCTTGGAATCGATAGAGATCTTTTTTGTGAGGATTTTGGTGGAGGGTAATAGAAGGGTATAAAATTATGAGACGATATATTTGATCGACACTTAAATAATAGTTATGTTATTTTAGAAAACGTTGTATGGTTAACTGATGTTGATTTAGCATTTACGTACGTTTCCGACGATCAGTATTAAGTGTGTCGAACTAAACAAATATTATGTGACACTGAGCACTGCTTGTTACGTCCACAAGCGATTGTAACCGTTGTTCAGACAGGTAACAATCGTAGGACATGGCAACTGAGAGATGTTTATGCCACCGAGAGTCGGAACGGGACACTGAGCACTGTTTGTAACGTCCACAAGCGATAGTAACCGTTGTTCAGACTGGTAACAATCGTAGGACATGGCAACTGAGAGATGTTTATGCCACCGAGAGTCGGAACGGGACACTGAGCACTGTTTGTAACGTCCACAAGCGATAGTAACCGTTGTTCAGACAGGTAACAATCGTAGGACATGGCAACTGAGAGATGTTTATGCCACCGAGAGTCGGAAAGGGACACTGAGCACTGTTTGTAACGTCCACAAGCGATAGTAACCGTTGTTCAGACAGGTAACAATCGTAGGACATGGCAACTGAGAGATGTTTATGCCACCGAGAGTCGGAACGGGACACTGAGCACTGTTTGTTACGTCCACAAGCGATAGTAACCGTTGTTCAGACTGGTAACAATCGTAGGACATGGCAACTGAGAGATGTTTATGCCACCGAGAGTGGGAACGGGACACTGAGCAATGTTAGTCACGTCCACAAGCGATAGTAACCGTTTTTCAGACTGGCAACAATTGTAGGACATGGCAAACTGAGAGATGTTTATGCCACCGAGAGTGGGAACGGGACACTGAGCAATGTTAGTCTCGTCCACAAGCGATAGTAACCGTTGTTCAGACTGGTAACAATCGTAGGACATGGCAACTGAGAGATGTTTATGCCACCGAGAGTCGGAACGGGACACTGAGCAATGTTAGTCACGTCCACAAGCGATAGTAACCGTTGTTCAGACTGGTAATAATCGTAGGACATGGCAACTGAGAGATGTTTATGCCACCGAGAGTCGGAACGGGACACTGAGCAATGTTAGTCACGTCCACAAGCGATAGTAACCGTTGTTCAGACTGGTAACAATCGTAGGACATGGCAACTGAGAGATGTTTATGCCACCGAGAGTCGGAACGGGACACTGAGCACTGTTTGTAACGTCCACAAGCGATAGTAACCGTTGTTCAGACAGGTAACAATCGTAGGACATGGCAACTGAGAGATGTTTATGCCACCGAGAGTCGGAACGGGACACTGAGCAATGTTAGTCACGTCCACAAGCGATAGTAACCGTTTTTCAGACTGACAACAATTGTAGGACATGGCAACTGAGAGACGTTTATGCCACCGAGAGTCGGAGCGGGACAACGAGTACTGTTAGTCACGTCCACAAGCGATAGTAACCGTTGTTCAGACTGGTAACAATCGTAGAACAAGGCAATTGCTCTGCTTCTGACAAGAACTTCTAGGAACATCACAATTACTTCGATTGGTTACCGGGAACCAATTAATTGACAGAAGTTCACTAGATCAGGCTCCCGTACGTCAGGCCCGCCTGTGGAAGAGTCTCGATCTTTTTGTGGCCAAACGAGATACGTAGGTAGCGTCACACTGCGCGCAGTCGACTAGTCCACTCACGTCGCGGGAAGCCAATTTAGCTGAACTGTTTGCGGCAAATCTATTATCATAAATGGGATTCAATTTTCCGTGTCGTATACACTATTATAATAAATTAAACGTCTCTAAATAGATTGAGAGTTGCGGACTTGTTTGCACGTCTCCTACACTGATTGTCCCGGGTAACACCCAATTACACAGCAAACACCGGGAGGAATCGATTCTCGATTGTTATCTAAGCTATGTAAATGCGAGATTCGAAAGAACTGGAGAATAAATCATTTTGAAATGGGAGCAGGGTGGTCTGCCTCCTTATCTGATCTGTCGCGGGAATTGGTGGGTGGATGCCTCAAACGAAAAGTTGAACGTTTTTACATATATCTCTTATAAATACTGGTTGTACTCGTCCCTTGACAAGCCGAGCCGAGTGCGAGGCACTGCCTTGGCATCTGATGTTTCTATGCAACATTCTCGAACAACTGGGCAAAATTCTCCGATTCTATATGATAAGTATAATAAATTTGTTGTTAACTAATTGTTTTAATAGGAATTATTTATAATAAAATGGCAAGTTTTAAGAATTTATTTGGCTTTTATTAAAGACTCCCTTTACGTTTCAATTATAGGAGGATAGCTTTATGCTGAGATAAAAAGCATGAACATCGGCATCTAGGATTATATTATTAAAAGAGTTCTTAATTTTTATGCGGAAATTTAAGTACCAAAGTGCATGGTATATACATTTTTTGTATCTATCAGTCGTAAGCTCTCAGATTCTCATGCCTATTATTCCCATCGGCTTCCAAAATTCAGATGTTACTGTTTATTTCTTTGGTACAAAACGGCTGATAACACATGCTGCTCAGTTTAATATTCTCAATGCATTAACCAATTTAGTATAAGCTTGTTTTACATTCATTTTTAAGTCAAATGGTTTGCTTTATTAGTATATTTATGCTGGATAATATTTTCATCTAATGTATTCAAATGTTTACACTGGTTATACAAAAACCTTGTCTATAACATTTGAGTTTCCAATCACTCTACTATACATATAAGTATTAGAACTACTCATACATACAAGTATAAACAAAATAACACTATAAAATCAAATTTAATTAATTACGTGAATTTAAAGCTTTTTGACAAACTTTAAGCTTAAATTTGGTTCATGTTCTCTCCTTATAAATAGAAGGATGATTAGTAAATAACAATCGAGGTTAAAAGATATTCAGTTTCTAATTCCAATCATTTCATAACCTATCACCATAGCTGCGCATATCTTCAAAGAAGGTCGAACTAGATACTTACAACAATGATTTTATGAAAATAAGAACATTATACGGAAATAATAAAGTTTTAATACATCAATAATTTGTTGTTCATCTGCTATGGGTATCTACTAATTTTATAACGAATAACTTAAACAATTATAATATACATAGATGACACTGGTCAGAGTCACGATCCACTTCAATAATGTATAAAACGGTAGTTGACCCAGAAGAGAAAAGCATAGATCGACTCGACAAATGATAAGTGGCTCCATTTACATGGATGACACTGATCTGAGTCACGATTCATTCACTTCAATAGTATATAAAACGGTAGTTGACCAAGCATAGAAAAGCATAGATCGACTTTACAAATGATAAGTGGCTCCAGTTACATGGATGACACTGATCTGAGTCACGATTCACTTCAATAGTATATAAAACGGTAGTTGACCAAGAAGAGAAAAGCATGCATCAGGTCGACTTAACAAATGATAAGTGGTTCCGGATACATGGATGACACTGGTCAGAGACACGATCCACTTCAATAATATATAACAGGATATTTGACCAAGAAGAGAAAAGCATAGATCGACTTTACAAATGATGTGGTTCCAGTTACATGGATGACACTGATCTGAGTCACGATTCACCACAATAATGTATGCGTGAACAAATAACAACTGTAACGTAAAACGTGCGACCGATGCAGCGGTAGTCGACCAAGAGGAGGAAGGCATGTATCAGGTCGACTTGACAAATGATAAGTGGCTCCAGATACATGGATGACACTGGTCTGAGTCACGATTCACCACAGTAATATATGCGTTAACAAATAACAACTGTAACGTAAAACGTGCGATCGATGCAGCGGTAGTCGACCAAGAGGAGGAAGGCATGTATCAGGTCGACTTGACAAATGATAAGTGGCTCTAAATACATGGATGATACTGGTCTGAGTCACGATTCACCACAGTAATATATGCGTTAACAAATAACAACTGTAACGTAAAACGTGCGACCGATGCAGCGGTAGTCGACCAAGAGGAGGAAGGCATGTATCAGGTCGACTTGACAAATGATAAGTGGCTCCAGATACATGGATGACACTGGTCTGAGTCACGATCTACCTCGGTAATGTATGCGTTCACAAATAAAACCTCTCTGTTGTTGGTAAAGTGCCAAATGTGGTTCGCGGGGAGTCGCGTCGTCATGGCGACTAATGAAAACCCCAGTGCCGTGTTATCAGAGATAAGACCGCCTCTCCCAGTGATCGGGTCGTTTCGATTTGTAAGGGAGCGGTTAGCTCGTGAATAATGATGGTCCTTAAGGATGTTTTATGGTTGAAAAAATGTGTCGTGGACGATTTATTCAAAACGTGGGTCGCATTCGATTGCCCTGTCGTTTTTTATCGCCTGACAACCTTTCGTGCCGGCCTTTCATCTTTGTTTGCTTTTCATCGATTGAGTTATGATTAATATACTAGAAATCCAATTTCTATAATATTGTTTGCGGAATGGTTACATTTTGGACTCGTTCGCCATGTGTTTCTTAACTGTAACACTGGAATTTAATTTAGTGGTTTCAATTCTTATGTTACAAAGTATTATTTCGGTAGAAAAATGTCTCAGTATTTCAATCTCCAGTTTTATTAATACTATGTCGCTTTTTACATTGGAGTATTCTAAAAAGTAATGAAATTCGATTTGTCAATTTATGGCAACTGAAAGTAATGAACGACTACTTTCAGTTTCAGAAATAGAGATACGTCTTTTTGATAACTGTTGTAAAAGTAATTCTACATAAATAACAACGATACAGTCTATTTTCTCTTATTTATTTCTTCAAATCTGTTTTTGTTTTTGTTAAAATTTTACTGAAACCTATTTTTATTCTTCAAACTATCTGTGCCAATTGAACTTTACTGTGCTGCGAATATTTAACACAAGAGTACTTACTGTTCCAATAAGCACTCAGTGTTAGGTAAAAACTCACATAGAACAGTATATGGTAAGCCAGCAGCAAAATATTAAATCCACTGCCTGAATATAAGTATGGCTTTGACATCAGACCTTAGGTCTTGCGTGGAAATAACTAGAGACAAGATTGATAAAGAAACAATGATGACCGTAACGGTGTATTGTTATCGCGTTGTCCGGATGAACACTTTTACGGCGTGCTCGTTTCTCGAGTGGACTTGGACGTATATGGTGCTACAATGTATAGGCTAGTCTTTTCTTTAATATGAAAGATTTATAAAACCTCTACTCTTGAAGCGAGTATCGTCGACAGTTTTGATATCAGATTTATAAACCTAAAACAGCAAGAATTATTTTGATGATTTAAAAAATTAATTTTAGTAATTTTAAATAACTTAAATTTTCTCACTCCATTATTTATACTAATCATTCATATTTATTATTTAATTTTTTAATAATAGTTTTGGTTTCAAATTGCAAGCTATAATTGTGAGGTTTTTAAGGCAATAAATATTTTTTAAATATTGTCATGGCGGAGTAAGTACTTTTTGTGATTCAATATTTATTTAAATTATATTATATATATTTATTATTTTTATATATATGTATATATAATATAAAAATTCGAAAGGAAACAAGACAATGTATATTACTGTACATGTATCTTGGAATCGAAAAGCAAAATTGCCACCAGGAATGAAAAACTTTAATAGCGTCATACCCCTCTACATGTCCAAATACCGCTCGAGAAACACGCCCTTGCAGTGCAATAACAACACACTGTAATAGCCTGCCATCATTGTTACGTTTGCGCCAATTTGTCCACTATTTAATATTTATCTACTTCCCTTAATTTGTACGCAGCGAAATCTACTCTCGATTTATTTGACACTTATTTTACCTCATTATGCAAATTCTGTTATTTTATTGTAAAATAACTGAAAGGTAATACGTTATATTTATTACGTAAAATCTTTAACAATTGCAAGTAAAAGCTGTATACAAGTCACGAACTTCGAACCCGTACTGTAAGCGTGAGAGGGAACTCTAAAACAGTTTGAATGTTTCTAAACCTACTTCCATCGCTTTAAATCAAGATCGGCAGCGATTCCTACACCTACCGTGATTTCGCCGTGCGCAATAAATCTGCTAAATGATTTGTTACGGCGATCTCTCCGTCCCGGCCGAGTGCGAAACACTAGACCCATTTTCTCGGCGCGTCGGGTCTCTCTCGCGTGCCATTAATCAACCGCTTGTCGACCGTTCGGAAACACATCAAACCAACTATATATTAATACTGTACCTGTATCCGATTATACTCCACGTCCTCGCTATCGATACTCGGTGATGGACGACGTTCTGGGAACATGGAAATGCAATTACAGTGTCGGGGACACTCTCTCGCCTTTCTATCTGCGTGCTATCTAGATACAGAACTTCTAATTGCTCCCGACCAATAATCTCGTCCGTGCCGACATCTGTTTCTTGTCATTCCGTCTTCCCCTTGTTTCTCGCTACTGACGTTTCAATGCTTTATTTTACTCGCGGTTTCTCCAGTCCACTCCAATCTGATACACACCCGGCCGTGTACGGCAACCCCCGGCGGCGGCGGCAGGGAGTTTTACCCACCTCGTCAATTTGTCATGCTCCCCTCACAGCGCTCTATTTTAATGTCGCGTGTTTAGCCGTTATTAATAATTACGTGTCTCGTGTTTTTCTCTATCTGCCGCCATATCTGTGACATGAGTTATTGTGAGCTAGATAGCATCTGGTGCTTTCATCGCGAGTCGCTGCTGGCTGCTGTGCCCCTGCTCTGATCCATTTATTCATACATAGGTTCAGTGATAATAACTTACCTACACGATTACCTATTTCATAAAATTACAGCATTTTATACTTACACTTTGGTATAAACGAATTTAGTGTCGACATTGACAGTTGCAAGTTTCTTGACTTTTATGTTTAAGCGGCAAGTGTCATAATTATTTATAATCCAAACCGCATCGGAAAATTATTATCGCAACTCAAATCTTGAAATATTACACCCTCGTTCAGCCTTGGTTTAATATATGTTAACTTAACATGGCTTGCCCCATAGAGTCGACTTTTTTAAGAAACCCTAATGGTAAAAAATTTAATTCTTAAGTTCTTTACTTAAACATTGTTACTTAATAATATCGACTTTACTCGAATCAAAGGTAGCAGGAAGTAATCGTACGTGCAGTGTTATTTATAATTTTCTTCAAGAAGAAATTAATATTAATAATATCACAATTACCCTACTCTTATTGCTTCTCCGTTTCGTTAATAGATTAAGAGATCCTCAAGTTACTTGATAGTAGTCTACTGATATGCTTAGAGAAATGTCAGAGACAGAAGACGGTTTCACAGTTTACAGTTCTACAAATAGCAAGACGGCTTTCACTGTCTGTCCGAGCCTCGGGGACGAGAGAGACGCAATTGATAAATCTCTAGATGGCAGTGGTACCGCCATGGAGAGACGCTAAGTGCATTATTACCGACCGGGACAGCTGTTGTCACTGATATGGAGCCGAAGCCCCTGCCACAATATGGTACCTATCCCTTTCGCTGGATGACAGTGGTAAGATCATGGTGTGACGCTAAGTGCATTATTACCGACCGGGACAGCTGTTGTCACTGATATGGAGCCGAAGCCCTTGCCACAACATGGTCCCTATCCCTTTCGCTGGATGACAGTGGCACCATCATGAGAAGACGCTAAGTGCATCATTACCGACTGGGACAGCTGTTGTCACTGATATGGAGCCGACGCCCCTGCCACAATATGGTACCTATCCCTTTCGCTGGATGACAGTGGTAAGATCATGGTGAGACGCTAAGTGCATTATTACCGACTGGGACAGCTGTTGTCACTGATATGGAGCCGAAGCCCCTGCCACAATATGGTACCTATCCCTTTCGCTGGATGTCAGTGGCACCATCATGAGAAGACGCTAAGTGCATTATTACCGACCGAGACAGCTGTTATCACTGATATGAAGACGAAGCCCTTGCCACAATATGGTCCCTATCCCTTTCGCTGGATGACAGTGGTACTATCATGGTGAGACGCTAAGTGCATTATTGCCGATCTAGACAGCTATTGTCACTGATATGGAGCCGAAGCCCTTGCCACAATATAGTCCCTATCCCTTTCGCTGGATGACAGTGGTACCATCATGGGAAAAGTTCATTATTACCGACCGAGACAGCTGTTGTCACAGATATGGAGCCACAATATGGTGTCCTTCTCTTGATTACCATCAACACGTCATCTGAAACAAGGGTTATTAAAAATAAAAAAAATAGATACTATCTTACCATTAGTATCTATTGCGGGCTTAACAGTAAGCCATCATAAAGAAATAAGGATATGAGATTGGTTTCTGAGATTCTACAACTTATGAACTAATATTAACTTGGTTATGGGATTGAGAATAACTGGCTGAGCAAACGTGTGTTAAGATAAACAAAAATATAATCGTAGGTTAACTTTCAAACTTTGTAGCTGGTGGAGGAAAAACCTACTGTCGGAATTGTTTGAAATTCAAAAAAGGAACAACTCGGGAGTGAGAGTTTCCATATATGTCGAAATTTTAAGCAACCTAAAACTATATTAAAATTGCTGTACTTTACAAATTCTTTTAATCGTATAGATACAGTATTTTATGATGAGCTTAGATGGTGTGGTATATAAAGCTTGTATTTTTTTAGAGCCACGTACCGCTTAGCAGAGCAAATGTTTCTTCAGTTAATTGTGTTTAGCAAAACTAAAACAACATCATTTTTTTAAGTTGCTTTTACATAAATTTAGTTAATGATTGTAAAACGGTATCGCGAAATAATTTATTTCCGTTGCCTGGACATAAAACAAGACGAAAACAAGGGGAAGCGTAAGAGCACCATACTTTATGTGTATCTGAGACTCATTTCAACCGCATAGCTTCATTAAATCAACGAAACAAACATTTTAGGCGACATTAGCAGGTGTGATGAGGCACTCCTCGGCCGTAACAAACAGCGTTATAATTGGCGCTTGTTGCGGTCGCGGCACTGGCCCACTAATTAGCTAAAGAGATAACCGAATGAATAATTAATTAATGGGCTTAGATCAATAAATTATTAATTACAGGTGAATAATTTCTATGGAAATGTAGATAGCGTGGTTTTGGACGATTTATGTGGATGTCGTTTGGAAAGTAACTGATTAGAGTCTGCCAGGTAAATTAATTGTCCGTCTGAGAACTCCGCATTGAATGGACTCAGAGTGGGAATGGGATGAATAATCACGGCTTTGTCATTTGTCTTGGGTGGCCCAGATACATATGTTCGCTGATCATTTGCTTGTAGATGCTCAGTAGTTTGACTTTACCTTCCTTAGATTTTTGTATTATAATTTTTTATCTTATACTTTAAAAGTACATATTATATTTTTCAAATCTTGTAAGTAATTATCCAAAAATTTGTATTAAGCAGTATCATAAACCCCTTTTAATTTTTAAATATACTCTGCTGATTGTTAGTATTCTTAACAGTCAGTAAAGAAATACACCTTTCAGCCAATTATTGAATGAACTAAAACAAATCAAATGAAATAATTTAAACAATTTGTTCCTAAACTAACATTACTGCATAACATTAATTGTCTGAACTCAGCAGCTAAGAAAGTCCTTCATTACCTCTAAAATTGAAAATTTACCGCATATTGGCATCAAGCCCAAAATTCGTAAATGCGTAAAAATGTTAATTAACTTATTTCGTTTATATCTTGGAATCTGTTTACTCCATATCAAGATTTATTGTGATCAAAGTTGTAGCTCAATGAATGCAGATTATTTTTTTACCCCAACATTTTTCTGTGGTACACAATATGGGTGCATTATGCTGAGACGTGTTTAATGAAAATGTCCATTCATTCATAAAGAATAAAAAATTAATGTCAGATAAATTTATCTCTGATAAAATAATTTTACTATTGTATATTATAGAATGCACATTTTTTTCAGTGCTTTTCTCAACTTATTTTGATATCAAAATTTTGAAAATTAAGTAAGATGTCTCATTAAAAACTGTATTTTTTATCGTTTAACATTTAAGCAACTTTCAGTGAGAAACAAATATACAACACGGTAAAAAAGTTGCTGATATATAGTTATAGCTCAAGGCTTTAAATCCTTGTATATATTTTAATAAAAATATTGATCTTTTTCTTCATTTTCCTATAAGAACCGCAGATTGTTTTCGTGACTACTTTCCGAACATTCACTAAGGGGGAACAGTCCAGTTGTAAATATTTCTTTTACAAACTCATCTCTTTGAATTACAGAACGTGCATCAGTTACATTGAATATTTTGAACAAGGTCTCATCGGTAAATCAGTTGTCTGGGTGACAAATATAAGCTGTCCTGGAATTTTAATATCCATATAATTGGATTCAAATATCCCTCAGTTGTTCTCCATATTTGAATTTTTAAATAGACTAAAAGACTCTGAAACCTTGTATTGTTGTATATCAGTTAGGTTTGCTAAGGATGCATAGCTAACGAAAATTTAGGTAAAAGTTCCCGAAGAAAATATCTAATTTTAGAAAAACACTACAAGAAAATTATTATTATAATAAACATCAATGTAAGAGGATAAGAACTAGTCATCATTTTTATTCTGTTTCTGACAGTTTTCATAGACGATAGGAGAGAAATTATTTTAAAAATGTAAAGGGTAAATGGGATCGTCAGCACACTGCGAAATAGTAAGTGCTGATGAAATTTAGTCTTTTCGAGAACAGAATATAAACCCTTGCTATATCTGTAACTCCGCTGTAAGATTCGATGTCTGGCACGGGAAGTTATGTTATGCTCGTTTCGAAACAAAGGGCTGTAACTTAAAGAGTGTTAAATGTTTACACTCCCCCTTTAAGATCCTCTCTGTGAAATATCGAATAATAAAAGACAAATTTTCTCCTTCCACGGGACATTTTACGAGTTTATATTGATAATAACGTCATATTTAAATCAGGCTCGCGGATAAAACGGTTGAGGACAAGGATACTAATCTTTTAATGAGTAGGACACAAGGGAATAACATTATTTTATATTATACAATTTAATTTCTTTGAGTAATATTCCCATACAACGAGATATTTGTTCAAATCATAACTAATTACAAATATTGCAGCTATACTGGTATAAACAATTGCTAAAGGCAATGACTTCATTTTTTATTGATATTCCTTAGATTAAGCTGTTTTTTAGCCTCGTTACAACGTTATAACTTTAAATTCCTTACGTATTGTTCCTCATGGATTGATATCAAACACTCCTAGGAGCTTTTCCTACTTTTATTGTCTTTATTTTATAGGGCTGAGATACTGAATTAAATATCCCCTACCAAATCCGTTATCACCACCGTGCAACTATGGGCTCCCTTATCAACAAATACTAACTATAATAAACCATAATACCATAGCACAAGCTGTATATGAGCTAGATTTGTTGCCTCTTACAGGCCAGAGAACTAAAGCAGATCAGCTGCCAATAAAACATAATAATATTTATCCAAAGTGTTAGTGATTAGGTGATTTTGAAGTATCGAGTACCACACCATTTGATTACGTCGCGTTAGAACAGATGAGGCTATGTCAATACCAGCTGTTCAGGTCGCTGACACCTCAGAGGCCGAACTTGCTGACACTGCCTCTATAGACACTAATAGCTCAATAAAATTGATATAAGGTGCCGTTATAGGACGTGGCTTGTTAAATTACCATGTTGGTTCGGGCTGAAAGTGGAGTGACGTCTTTATCCTTGAAGTTACCTGAAGCGCGAGTAGCCGGCTGACGGGCAGTGGGAACTCGGTTGGAAGTATGCCCGACAGACAATCTTAGTCCAGCGACATTTTAAGTGGGTAGGCTGTGAACAAGCAAAAATCTGTTCGGTGAAAGAACCAGTTTTGGGCCTAAAAGTAATAATTTCTCTGTAGTACAATTTAGTATGATAGTTTGTTGTCAATAACAGGATACTTCGAATAAAGAAAATTTAACACAACAGGCCTATAAAGTGTAGCTTTATTACCTATTTCCATCCCAATAATAATTGTTAGGGAATACCCATACGGAGAATAGGTTTTGCGATTCCTCGTAGTAAGAATACCGGGGAGAGTGATGTTTCTACTTAAATAATATATTGCCACTTAAATATAATACAGGCTGTGTTATACCATCAAAACTTGAACATACGACTATATTCCAATTTATTAAATGTAAAATAAAAAATGTTACTTTTCAACAAAATTTTGCGATATTTATATAAACATATCAAACCCCAAAACATTTCTTTTTTCTGTTTTAGCTGCATAAATTGTTACTGATTATATCTCTGGCGTTTCCTGTATCAAATAAACTTTTGGTTTTAAATTAATTACTAACTTAGTCATTAATGGCATAGTGTTTTACATTTTAACATCCAATTTAACATTAGGCTTAGCTGTAAATTAAAATTACTTAATAAATTTCACTGTTAGAAGTTATGCTGTAGATATACATAGACAATTGCTCCTCATTTCTTTAAGGTCCAAAAATATAATCAAATCTTAATTTTTCCATAGGATCTATAGGAAAGAATTTTTGGTATAATTTCTTTGTTCAAATGGTTTGTATTACGCATTAAATTCTTGCATTCTACGATCATAAATAATAATATTCCTCGGCATAACATGTCAATAAACTAAAAATCAATAGGTCTGACAAAATAGTTTAATTTTTAACATGCTCTATAACAAATATAGTATATCGTTTATTATCAATCCATTACACATTTAAAAGTGTTTAAATACTTTTCGACTGAATTTGTCAATTTATTAAATCAATTTAAACAAGACATATGTTATGCATTGTCCTGACGGTTATTGGTGTCGTACACTGGTATGGTGTTTTCTGTAGATGTACCAGCTGTAGGTTCTAAAGTTTATATCTAATGTGAATTAGGCAGTGAATTTTCTGGGCTTTTCCCTAGCCTAGCGCACAAGTCTACCTCTTGACTCAAGGATTTATTAAGCTGATCCTCATAACAAACAGTACCTTATTTACGTTTCGCACCACTGCCCTTTATCTGTAGACTTTTCAATCTAAGTCTAAAACGCTGATTTTTTTCAAAGTTAATGTTCGATATCTGTAATTTTAATAAGAGTTCTAAAAGTTTTTTATGTGTTTAAAATTTCATAGAACTTTGAAATAAACAAAGCCGATTTATGGACAATAATTTCTGTACAGCTGTTCTCTATTACAATAACAGTCTTTAATTTTCGACTAAAGGTAATTCTTGTGACAAGTTCATATTTTTCTTTAAACTATTTACACTGCAGCACACATTGTCCCTTGAGCAAAAAGTCTATACCGGAGTACATGGTGGTTTACAAAAGTAAAGAAATCTGATTTATTATATTAGCCTTCAGAGCTGACAATAATTTATCATAACACTGTGGCATTATAAACTGACACTTTTCTGTACCGAATTATTGATTGACTTAATAACTAGTCAGCCTAAAAAAAAAAAAAAAAAAAAAAAAAAAAAAAAAAAAAAAAAAAAAAAAAAAAAATCCCTTAGTCATGTACACTTCATATCTATGCAAGGTTCCCACATACATTTCCTAATAGAATAGTTCCCTTTAACTTGGCTCTTCTGCATTCTGATGATCATGCAAGGTTCGACTCAAATGTCGCTGTCACAAAATGTTGACCATGAAATCCTTGACCACGAACCCACCTAAAACAACCCCAAATTAAATAGCTTCAAGACGATACATTAGTTACTAAAATAAAAACTGCTTCACTCGAAGGGTTAAACACATGCAACTGCATTACTGACCTTAGTCGTAAAAATAAAAAAGTACGAACTACTATTTTTATTTACTGTAAAATAAGTTAACGCTAATATTTACGAGAAGTTTTCGACGTAATAACTATTTATTGTGTGCAAAAAGTAATACTTACGTACTAAGCTCGCGGTAATTTGAGTTATGGGCTGAGACAGGCCAATTCGTCTAACGGATATCACCACTTATACCGGAAGTGGGCGTGTAACTCAGCCATGTAAAAAAGAGTTTCGTGACAATTGTTTATTATACTATAAAATATTATAATTTATTGAACATGATACATAATAAAAGCCGACGAGTTATATCTAAATCGCACTATGAGTATATATAATATAACTTCTAAAACATAGTGAATAAAAAATAACACAACTATGTAAGTAAAGTTGTAAACATTCATAACGTAAAATAATCTTCATTTTTATTATCTTTTTAGTAATATTAAAAACTAAATATCGTCAATTTATGATATTAATAATAATAATAGTTTGGCTAAACTCGCTCTTTTTAAATATTGCTTTGTTTTTTATTTTCCAATAAGAGGGATTACCTCAATATTTCAAAATGGTATCTACCATCAACTACATACTATCTGCGGTCTATTAGATAAAACTAAATCCAACAGCATTTACAGTTAATAAGGTTTATCTTGTCCTTCGAAAAATATAATCACCGATTGTTTTAAGAATTATACATTGTGTAGTGCATTTGATCAATTAAACATCTTATAAGTAGTAGTGTTTGTGGAATATTCTGTTACATTATTCCATTGTTCTCTGGTTATAATATTTTTCTCCGGCCTGGATCGTATAGGGACTTTTGGTTTCTAGAGGTATCGTACCATCAGAGGTCGACTTGTGGGGGAGTTATTGCTCCTATAGTTTGAAATATATAGCAGCTTTTGTTTTATGAGATTCTTCCAGGCTCTAGGGATATTCCGCCGCCTATGGAAACACGTCCTCTGGTAACCTTCGTCTATTAGAAACTTCTGAACTTGCACCTCCATACCCTTAGAATCTACCCCAAATTCTGTGAGAATACCCGACCTTTGAGAGTTTTCGGTGTCTCGAAGCTCCATTCCTCCGTGAAATATCGCTCTTTGAGAATCCCGGTCCAAGGAATCATCCAAGTACTTTGGCAAATTAGAGCTCATGGGGTCTACGAAGTATATGGCGAAGGACGTATATGTTTTTGGATCTCCTTCCCGTTGGTCCAAAAGGTGCTTCTCGGCTAAAGACTTTTAAAAATAAAAAATAATCTTACAATTTGTAAAAATATCATGTATTTATAAGATATGGATTTGTTTCTACAACTAAGGATAGTGGTCAGATAGAAACAGTTTCTGCTCTTGGTTGTCTCTAAAGTTATTCAAGGGCTATTTTGAATATATATACCAGTTTTGCTAAAAATCAAAATACGAGTAAAGTTAAAACGTCGTGAATTTCAGAGAATATAAAAGACTATTTTTGAACCTTTGTAGATTGATCAACATAAGTAATAAGTTGCTTTGCATGTTCTAAAAAGAGTTAATGAATATGTATAATAATCTTAAAACTAGTGGACGATCTTACAGTTGGGCGTTCTTTCACTTTGAAAATATGTTTTTTAATTACTTGATTCCTTATTCTACCATTTTGACAATTCAACAAAATAATATAACATCAAGCAAATGCAGTTTCCATCTCAGAACAAGCAACAAATTGTTAATGAAAGCTAAAACGGTGACAAACACGAATAATGATACAGATGGATAGACGATTCCGTGCGAGTGAATCGCCGCTCTGCATAAGAAACGGGTCACAGTGAAGTGACGTACGCCTCCGCCTAGATGTGACAAGCTGGAGCCTTGAATCGGTCATTATCAGCTGTGTAGTGTGTAGTGTGTCTGCGTGCGTCACGTGTCTCTGACAGCTGTCTTTGTTACCACGCGACGCAACAGCCACGGCACAGCGCGGCTCAGGAGCTGCAACTGTGAAGTGACATCCGCCTTCGCTTAGATGTGACAAGCTGGAGCCTTGAATCGGTCATTATCAGCTGTGTAGTGTGTAGTGTGTCTGCGTGCGCCACGTGTCTCTGACAGCTGTCTTTGTTACCACGCGACGCAACAGCCACGGCAGAGCGCGGCTCAGGAGCTACAACTGTGAAGTGACATCCGCCTTCGCTTAGATGTGACAAGCTGGAGCCTTGAATCGGTCATTATCAGCTGTGTAGTGTGTATTGTGTCTGCGTGCGTCACGTGTCTCTGACAGCTGTCTTTGTTACCACGCGACGCAACAGCCACGGCAGAGCGCGGCTCAGGAGCTACAACTGTGAAGTGACATCCGCCTTCGCTTAGATGTGACAAGCTGGAGCCTTGAATCGGTCATTATCAGCTGTGTAGTGTGTAGTGTGTCTGCGTGCGCCACGTGTCTCTGACAGCTGTCTTTGTTACCACGCGACGCAACAGCCACGGCAGAGCGCGGCTCAGGAGCTACAACTGTGAAGTGACATCCGCCTTCGCTTAGATGTGACAAGCTGGAGCCTTGAATCGGTCATTATCAGCTGTGTAGTGTGTAGTGTGTCTGCGTGCGTCACGTGTCTCTGACAGCTGTCTTTGTTACCACGCGACGCAACAGCCACGGCAGAGCGCGGCTCAGGAGCTACAACTGTGAAGTGACATCCGCCTTCGCTTAGATGTGACAAGCTGGAGCCTTGAATCTGTCAGCTAGTGTATCTGCGTGCGTCACGTTCTCTGACAGCTGTCTTTGTTACCCTGTGAAGTGATATCCGCCTTCGCTTAGATGTGACAAGCTGGAGCCTTGAATCTGTCATTATCAGCTGTGTGGTGTGTAGTGTGTCTTCGTGCGTCACGTGTCTCTGACAGCTGGCTTTGTTACGATGAGACACACAGCCATGGCAGGGCACGGCTCAGGAGCGGCAACAGTCCCACAGCCACCGGGCTCGCCTCTCACAGTAGCTGCATGAGTCGCTCCCCAGTATGAGTTGCAGAAATATAGTAGAGGAACAAAAGCGCTTGCTGTTACATACGAGTGAAACAAATATCCTGCGTTTTGCCGAGTCATTGACAGTACAATGTCTTTATAACAGGGTATTGTCAGGTTGAAGATTCTATAGGAATTAATTTAATATTGGACACAGTCACTGCACCGGTGTACTTTACGGCTCAGAATTACTGCCATTTGCCATACGACATCTGTGCAACGTATGAAAATCTTCCTTCTACAAAACCTATGTATAAGTTAGACATTCCTATCGAGACTTATCGCACAGATAAACAGACGGACAGGCAGGCGGTCGGACAACGACACGACTTTAGGAAGGCTCTGTCACTGTCGCATCTGTAATAAATAGGTCGGTGTGAATATTCATCACCAAACCAGTTATTTTCTCAAACAGGATGATCTGTTGTGTTTTCAGATACTGCGAACACGTTGTAGATTATATGTTTCAGAAATAAATAATTCATTTATAAGTTCATTAATTCAGTTCTATAATTTAAATTAAGAAAAGTGATATATTATATTTTAAGCATCAATATTATTTGGAAAATGTAGAAAATTTTAATTAATTCACACATACCTAAAGAATTGAATCAGGTATGAACATTTGGTTTTTTCTGTTTAGTTACGAAAACTTTACAATTAAACAAAAACTAGTACGCATCATAAATCGCTAAAAATATAGTAATATTTTAACAGTATACATGTAATGTTCAATAAATTAATCTGAAGCACATTCGTTTGTATGATGAAAGCTCTCCAAATACATTTTCGAAGGTAAGTGGTCGGTAGTGCACAGTGAAATAGCTCATGGACTCGTGGAGGAACTGAGACGAGAGGCTGATGACCTGTTTACTTGGTAGTCATGACAACGGCTACACATGTTGCTATATGACGTCACTAGAGACTCCACATGAGTGCAGTGTTATTCATCTTCAACAAACATGCCTTGAAACTTAAACATGCCGTATTCAGTACCTCACGTACTATATGTAAAGAAACGCAAACATGCTCTGTTGCTTCTCTGTTATTATGAATGAGAAACGCAAATATGCTTTGTTCCGTACCGCAGTCACTGTGTGCAAAGAAACACAAACATGCTCTTTTGTTCCTATGAGTATGAACAGAAATATATTTTGTTCCATTCCGCAATCACTGTGTGCAAAAAAAACATGCCATTTTTCGTGCTGAAATCATTGTGTGAAATAACTCGAATGTGGTGTGTTCTATACCGCAGTCACTGTGTGGAAAGAAGTAGAAACTTGTTCATTTGTTTATCATCATTTTTAATAAGAAACACAAATATACTGTGTTCCGTACCTCTATAACTCTGTGTAAAGAAACAAAAAAATTTTCGTATGTCTCTCAACGCTATGTAAAAAATGTAAATACAGTATCTGTTTTGCGTACCACAGAAACAATCATGCAATTTTTTCAGCAGTCACTATGAAGCAGTTCCATACAGCTAACACTGTGTGCAAATAAACAAGTTCATTTTCATTATTGGTCTTAAAGCTAATACTTTTTTATAACTGAGAGTGGTATTCTAAATATATTAATTAATGACAAAATATAAATATAGGAATATAAGATTTTCTCTTTTATTTAATTTTTGCTCGTTCCTGTACTGAGAGTCGGCCATGGAAGCAGGTTTTTTGGACCAAGAGCCTAAATCGTACAAATTCAAAAAATGTTTTTCCTGGTTTTCTGTGTGTCACATGGAGAGCCCAATGGACATTTTGAAAAGGATCTGAAGACTCCAAAATTCACGGAGCGCCCGTGTACTCTGTATCCAATCTCCTACATTTTACAAGTGTCTGATGGGTTGTAAATTTTATAAATCTTTCTCAGATTGTTGAGCAAAACTAGGGAGAAATGGTACGAAGTATCATATTTTTTTATGAAATTATTTGTCATTAGGATTATATTAAGATCTAATGGGAAAATAGAACAGTAACCAATTTAAGAGGTGATACGTGTTAAAAAATTAATGTGGATATTCAAAAAATCGGGTTGATTGGCTTTTAAAATTCGATCCAAGTACAAAATTGAAGGTTAAAATTCACTGAGGCAAACATGTAGTTATATCTCAGGATAGAGGAATTCAGAACAAATTTCGCTATCTTTTGAATTGCGGCAAATCTCACACAAGCTTTGGGTCTATAGTTATGGAAACTGGGAGAGTTAATTATAAACGAAGGTAAATTGGAAAAAATATTGATTCACATTTTGAAGATAGTTCAAAAGTGGATGGGTTGAATGGAATAAGAACTTGTCTATATGATAGACCTAGTTAAAGTAAGAGATGGTATTGCTGACTTAGAGGTAAATATTTCTGCACGTACTCACGTAGAACACCCATTGCAACAGATGTATTTTATTCTGTACATTTATTTTAATAAGAATTAAAAAATATTTAAAATACCTGGTGCTCTTCCAAGCATGTCTTATTCTACAGGTAGTGTTCAAAAAAACTATAGTTTAGCTATCAATAAATGGAAGTAGTATTACATTTCAATGATATTCTGATCACTACATGTTAAAATTGTAGTTGACGTAGAAATGGATGTTTACGAATAGGTTAAATAATGCATAGAGTGTTGGACCCGACCTGCTGAATTTGGGCTATTAGTCCGGGGAGAGCAACCGTACTATCCAACAATTCTCGCTTGCTCCTTTTTAATATTTAATAAAACATTATTCATCATAGTTTTTACGAATAAGAATAGGTTAATCTAAAAATATATAGGTTCACCGCTATTACTGCACGATTCTGCTTGCTTAACCTTGAATTGAATCTTTATTTACAAGTTATGTATTAGTTTTTTAAAATATGATGAAGAGGATGGATTCCATCTCGTAGTATTCTACTTTTATAACACATAACGATTGCAAATATCATAAATCCTGTTATCCTTGCAAATAGTCTATAGTCAGTAACACATTTGAAATAAATTGATCAACATACGCTTTTCAAGATAACCCTAAATTTAATTGCACAAGAGAGATACATATTTTTGTAACAAATCACTTTAGACCGAGATGAAAATCTGATTGGAGTCCAAACCAAGGATATCTGTCAGTGGACGGACAGAATGACATTTGGCTGGCCGATGCCGTACCGTAATACCCGGCCTGCGCAGACACGGCGATCCGCTCAAGTCTGTAATCGAACTGCTTTAATCTTGTCAACTCCGGGGAGCAAAAACGCTCGCCGCTGTAATGGATTCTGAGAGGATTTCTTTAAATGGACAACTAGATCGGAATGTAATGCTTTCTTGTTCCAATCAACAACGATAGCCGGGCAGTTAGTCTAGGCAAATGACGTGGGCAGCGTGTCGCGAGCTGGACTCAGGGCCTTACTGGAGACCAGCTTATTCCTTTTTTACGGGAACAGAAGCACCGCTCGGGCCGCCCCAATAAAACTGTCACTCAAACACGCGCGCACACGCATTCAAATCAGTCGTGCACAAATCGAGTATAAATTGGGAGCAAAAATGTGGCGGTGTGAGGGAAATTAGCATAGCAAGCCATAGTGGACCTCCATACAGGGCTAAATGGGTTGACTTACTTTTACTTCATTGGTGCACCTAAGTTGTGGTTATTGCCGGCAACGCTCTTTTTGGTTCATCTTGTCCTTCGTTGACTATTTTGATCTCTATCTTTGCTCCTGTTAACCGATTGGCATGTAGGTTATCTTATGTGCTCTTAAACCCTAAATGGCTTCATTTTTTTAACAAGCTAACAACAAAATTATGGTGGAGGCTGGAATATTTGCGTGTTGGGCGAAATTCGTTCTTTAAATTGATTCGTTAAATGATTCATGAATAGCGGTTACATTATTTTAAATTGTCACAGCTCAATCATAGAACTCTATATAAAGCATTATATTATTGTTTGTACTTAAATTAGATATTTACGTAATATTTAAATACCTCGGCTGGATCTACTACCCCCAGTAAACACCATGGTTAGTATAATGATCTACTCTCTAAATAGGAAAATTTAAAAAAACCTGTTCAACTAAAACTGAGTTAAAAATTAAACATTCTAGGTTACTGTTTACATAATTTCAGGACCATGATTTAGAGTGCACACTACTTTAAGAGCTAAATAACGAGACCAACATCTATTTTAACTACTCAGTTACTATTTTTATATCAACTTTTTTATTATAATTTTAGAATTTTAAATTTAAATATTTTACAACAGTTTTCTTGTACTTATCTCGTAGACACATTTTGTCGTAATCGGATCACAAGTTTCCGAGCTATTAACTATCAAAAGATCTTTTTGATATCTGTTCATTTCATCAACAGATTGCCAAATTCTATGAAAAACGTCCAAACGCCCAAGGCGTCAAAACCTCATCTTAAGCGCTTTCTGGTGTCAATCGCATTCTACTGCATTGACGAGTTTCTGGCGTTTAACTAGGAGACCGACCAATTCGATGACTGACTCCAGCGCTGGAATTGGGTTGAGATTGGCGAAGGATGAACGAGACTGGAATGTATGAAAAATTATGTAAGTTTTGAGGTGGTGGTAATGTTGTATGATAGTTTAAAATTTAGAACTAAACATGACGGTTGCCATACAATGTGAAAGTGTTACGAGCAATTAAAGATTTGGTTTGATTTGATCAAAGTAGCAGTTGAAAAGCGCCAAAAAGACAGTATTATTTTTCGTTCTTATCTATATGAAACTGAAACTTATTATTTGTAAATTATTTGCTTTGAGTAACTAAACGTAGAAATAAATAATCTAAACTTTCATACAACTCCTGTTAATGTAGGTAGCTCTACTGGTTAGTTCGTGGTTAAGTATCAAGTAGATGTCATGTCACCCAGTGGTATCGGCAGGCGACAGAGAGGCACGCGGACAACTGTGCTCAGATATCTACTCATATCTCTGCGTGGCAGTAGTAGTGAGGCACATTATTCAACGGCAGCGCCATTACAACTGGTGGAACAAAGAGCTATCTGTAATGTGATCCACATTCCGCGGCCTGCGGTCCTTTAAACAAATAGTCGACAACTTCCTGTATCTCGACTCGACCTACCCCAACTTCGTCTACAGAGATCACGCTTACTTATTGCCTCCAGCCTTGTTTACAAAGTGGTAAATATTAACCTTGGATTTCGGCAGGGTTCAGTTCACGGGCTGTTTTATCAAATAAATACAACTCTTAAACTAGTAGATCCAAAAAATAATTATAATACAGTGATAAACCTGTCTTTGCATTAAGTTGCTGCAATCGACTTCGGTTTTGGCAAATATTTTGTTATGTTAAATTCATAACCCAATAATATAACTTCCCTGCATAAAAAGAAGCAGGAATATTGTGTTACTTCACACGAAGTTACACGCATTAAATGTAGGCTATTTAGCCATTTTGTAAACAGACCCAAACAAAAACTGCTGAAGATACAATGTGAAACTTTTACTGAAAAAGAAAACGTAATTTTCTTAAAGTCATACATATATATATATATATATATATATATATATATATATATATATATATATATATATATATATATATATATATATATATATATATTTGCGCTACATGAGAACTTAGCTCCTCAACCCAAAATGGGGGGTTGGGGGGTCAAGTCAAAATTTTTAAATGCAAACCCCCATCAAATGACACTTCATTTTAAAGGTCTTTATAAAAGTTTTTATGTGGCTACAATCAAAATTTCCGCTAGTACAAAAGACATTAATACTTTGTAAAAAGTTCATGAAATTTGATTGTCCTTTTTGTAAATTCGGACAAAATATGTTTTGAGGTGAAATGAAAGAAAATATGTTCCTATGTCTTAGATTCCTAAATCTGCACTCCTACAGTAACTCCGTTGACATTAGCATAATGACGTTGACATTGAGAGGGCTGTGATTGTTTGGCCCGCACATGGTAGCCCACATCTAAATCATTAGTTCTTCGTTAGTCAGGTAAAAAATTCATTAGTCAGGTTAATTATAGCACATACTACATGAGCTGGCTATTCACAAAGGCCCGCGCGATATCTCAAATGTCTTTCAAATACAACTTATTAGTTGGTTAATGGTTAATACGCCATAGCAAAGCCATAAAAAACGTTATCTCCGTTTTGTATTTTAAATCGATGTATTTTAAATCGATTTTACAAAGTGTGTGGACTACCTCTAACTAAATATACAACTTAAACTTAGTGCACTGTGTTACATTTTATTTATTATTTGATATTTCAGGCATTTAATAAGGTTAATTCTGTCTTCTACATATTGTATTCGATTTTACGAAATGGTTGTTTTTGTTACTTAAATATTCACTTAAATATTTCATTGCTTTATCTAGTACTAAATACAGAATAAACTCCCGTATAGTAACCAGACGTTAGCAGTGCAGGGATACAGTTTGTAGGAATATTCCTCTTGCAGCCAGAAGGAAATGACAAATGAACAAATATGGGTAGGTAGACTATGGATGAAGGAAGAAGTCATGGAGAGGATTCATAAATTTATGTGAAAAGAACAGCACATCATTTCCTAGTAAAGCGATGAGTTAGTCAGCAGCATGCGAGTACACCACGATCCGGTTGTTGGACCGCATTAGGTGCGTCTTGTACCACTTTACCACTGCAACTTCGGTGGCTTTAATAAGGCAATTTAAATCCTAAATTTCTCAAGAAAGTTTATTTGTAAGAAAATAATGCTTCATTTATTTATTTTTAGGAAGGTTTATTGTGCTGTTTTAATAACAACAAATCTTCATTATATCTTCATGAATACACTCGTGATTCTTAACTTTCTTCTTCTGAAGGTCAGAAACGCACTTTGTACATCCTTCTGCACGTATAAATCCATAAAAGTGTATGAACGTCTCTGAATATACGGTTCGGAGCATTCAATTTTCATAATAACTGCCATGGAAACCTTATAAATAAAGAATTTTAAACCAAAGTTACCATGAACTTTATACGGAAACTAACATCTCTGGTCACACTTGGTCAATTTAAACACCGAGGAAACTTAATCACCCAGTCCTCTTAACCTTCAGTGGCTCTCAACCCCATGAAGGGTACACGACCATTGAGAAAAAGTCTATGAAGAAATAAAGCCACCTTATTCACCTTACTCTCTCTGCGCACAAAATTCGTTGCTTAACATAATGTCTCTCGTCCACTAACTAGTGGCAGTTACCTAACTTATCCTCTAGTAAACCTTAAACTTCTTTTAAGACACATAATTTGGTTAAAACACTTTAGATGATTTAGGTCTGAGAGAGGGGATTGCCTACAAGTGATTTTCATTATATCCTCATAGTTATTTTAAATAAAAGTGAAATATGAATTTGAAACCTACGTGAACGAAGAATGTTATAAATCCTTTTTTTTTTGGTTTAAACCGAAATAACCATTGCTAATAAATACATCTCGTATTATATTCGAAGCATGGTTTTGTTTAACGTTAGGATGGATAGAAGCTCTAGAAGATAGAAGAAAATAAATTGAAGAAAAAACTTGTTCCTTGGTGAATACCTCGGAGTTAACATGAATGAGTACGTGCTTAATGCAACCTGATAATGTAGCGTTTGATCAGTAGTTCCTCATACCTCATACTCGAGGCAGATGACTTATGTACTTACTTAGGCTCAACAAACTTTCCTTGCGAGATGATGGCGCTTAAATAAGTTAAGTGTTCACGTGCGCCTCGCCTGGAGGAAGTTGGTAGTTGAGTGACAATATTTTCGACACAAGGTCGCTGCGTCCCGTCCTGACCTCCTACCACAAGGCTTGCTGACCGTAGGAAAAAATTGGCGTGCTTGTAGTACAGTGGAACGTGGTCATTGCTACTATACTTAACAATGACTTGGAATTAACATTGACTGGGATTTGAGACTGTGTAGGACTAATCCGTATCTAGGTTATATGTTTCTACCATCTTCTGTGCTCCGGCTTAACCTCCTACCACAAGGCTTGCTGACCGTAGGAATACATTGGCGTGCTTGTACTACAGTGGTATAACCTGGTCGTTGCTAATATCCTTAACAATGACTTACCGGTTCTCTTACTATTCAACATTGACTGGGATATGAGACTGTGTAGGACTAATCCGTATCTAGGTTATATGTTTCTACCATCTTCTGTGCTCCGGCTTAACCTCCTACCACAAGGCTTGCTGACCGTAGGAAAAAATTGGCGTGCTTGTAGTACAGTGGAACGTGGTCATTGCTACTATACTTAACAATGACTTGGAATTAACATTGACTGGGATTTGAGACTGTGTAGGACTAATCCGTATCTAGGTTATATGTTTCTACCATCTTCTGTGCTCCGGCTTAACCTCCTACCACAAGGCTTGCTGTCCGTAGGAATACATTGGCGTGCTTGTACTACTGTATAACCTGGTCGTTGCTAATATCCTTAACAGTTACCGGTTCTCTTACTATTCAACATTGACTGGGATATGAGACTGTGTAGGACTAATCCGTATCTAGGTTATATGTTTCTACCATCTTCTGTGCTCCGGCTTAACCTCCTACCACAAGGCTTGCTGACCGTAGGAATACATTGGCGTGCTTGTACTACTGTATAACCTGGTCGTTGCTAATATCCTTAACAGTTACCGGTTCTCTTACTATTCAACATTGACTGGGATATGAGACTGTGTAGGACTAGTCCATATATGAGTATACATGTTTCTAGCATCCTCCCAGTACAGTCCTTGGCCAAAACCTGACTAGCTGATGTTAAAAATATATTGTATTACTGCATATTTGATTTTATTAGTCAATAGAGGTGTACTGAGGGGATGCTGAGTCACGTGAGGGGTGCGACACGTAACTTTGATTATTACCGTACACCTATTTACTATCTGAGCTACCTGATCTACCATAATCATATAAGATCCTGCTGGGTCCTTCAATTAGTATGCTCACATTTGGAATATACACGCATAAAGTAAAGTAACGTATTATATCAACACGAGCGTGCTTGTTGCACCGAACACATCAAACATCGCTAGTGAACTGCAGCGTAATTCTTCTGGCCGTTAATTATACAAATCATAGCTTTTAACCTGTTGCTCCTTGCCAAGTCAATGCCCTATCAGTTCTACACTGGGGTTTGCTAGCAATATCTCCAGTGTACAGTAGAACAACTACGCTAATGTATTCCTAACGTCACCAGGCCCTGTGTTGTGGGGCCAGGTCGGGGCTCAGCGGCCTTGTGTCGGATCATTGCTATTCAGATACCGACTCATTGCTATGTTCGTTGTCTCAACCAGTGTTTGCATTTAAGAACTAATTTTAATATTGTCTAATTTAGAGTACCTAATACCTGTAAATACATTTTAAATATTTAACTGCAGTTCTGAAACCATTGCGTAATTGTCTACAATATCATTCTCTATTCTGAGTAAACTATATTTTTGAGATCTTGGGTATGAAGCAATCATATTACTTTGCGGGAAGTAGGTTTGAGATAAAGATTGATAATGCTGTCATTGTGACAGCTCCTTATCTATCGCCTATGGTCTGATAAAGTGGTTACAACTGCGATTGCCGATTTAGTTACTAAATGTGGTTGCTTGTTCTTTGAAACCTCGACGCTCATGTGTGAAAATGTTAAGCAAAAGAAGGTAAGAATTTCTTTAACTTATTTTTCTTGCTATCAGTTTGTAGACCATTGTACTTCAACAATCCGATTGCAGCAGTCCTCATAACAGAATCACAAGCAACTTTGTGTTCACATTCATTATTTTCAGGTTGTTGACCAGCGTCGGACTAAGGAATTTCGTTTTAAATAATCTCAACAAGGAGTAATGGTGATTTTAAATAGTGATAAAATGAAGAATATTGAGGACTATTTCATGTCGTATACGAGAACGAAACATACTAATATATCTTGGAACAATTGAATCTTGTGTGAAGTGACCAGTAACATTTCGTGAGTTACAATGTAATCTAATTCAAACAGTGCACTATCAGAACTAATGTGTTTTTAAAGGTAACACTTTTAAGATTTGATCATGACATCTCACGTGCGCAGTGCCACCCCTCCCCCGGGGGGTACCCCAAGCCCCCCACAGTCTCCGCAGCCGTCTACGTCCCTGGCGACCTCTCCTCCACCCTTGGGTAGACCACGGTCTCTTATGGAATCTCTTCTGATAGCCAAAATGGAGCGAGCTGCCGGCAGCCCCTCCGTCCTCAACGGTAACATCGGACCCCTGCCGTCCCCTTTGCTCAGGATGGACTCCACCGACTCCGCCTCGTCCTTCGCCTCCACCTCGTCCATGGGCAGCGAAGTGTGCCGGTGTGACGACTGCCTTCTGGGTATCGCCGATTTGTATATCAACACGCCCACAACAAAGAAAAAGGTATACTTTTAATATTACATACTCAGTTTGTGTAACGGTCTTAAATATTCAGTTTTTAAATACCGAGAACTTACATTACAGAATATATTAACGGTTAATTTATCATATACTCAAATTATTACCGTAATCCAAATACTATAAATTGTTAATCTATTTTTAACCATCTTTAGAGCCAGCCCATGGTGATAAAAGAAGAGTTGGGTTATAACCATTTTCGTTTTTACCCACGCTGAAAAACATGAGTTATATTTTAAATTATCTTATTTATATTGTAAACTAACACTTTCCCGCGGTTTAGTACGTAATATCCTGAAGAATAATAAGAACGTCTCGGACATATCCTTTTAAACTGATAAACTGACATACAAACACTCCAGAGATATGTAATGGCAACTAATCTATAAAGACAACCAGAATAGTTAGACTGTAAGTATGGAGTGCATTGTTTTGACCCCTGAAGTCAAAGAGTAAAATACATTACAGTATATAAATACTAATTAAGTAAATAAGTAAGTAGATTTAATTTCTCTGCAAATTTGTTAAGTAATATGATGGAGTCCTATCTCTTTTTTATTGTTTGTGAACAGAGGTTAAAGAAAATTGGGAGTGGTTCTTACGCATTCGCGTTTTAGGAGCACCTCTGGTTCGAATTAATTATACTCCCGACGTCAAATTTTAGTTTCTTTTTTTCCAAAAAACAATTTATATAGGCCTTTGCTGTAAGGTCAATTATTCAACACAGAAAAACAACCAGTGAAAATGATTTTAAGTTTCTAAAACCCATCTTTATTCTAGAACACTTTATTTGTTCATTAGCTTCGTAAATAACGGTGTAAACGTTCAATAAAGTGAACTTGTTTCATAGTTGTTATCGCCAGTTTTGGGTGGTAAAAAATGTTTTTGGGATTTAAATGCAATCGAAAATTTTACGAGATATGAAAAAACTTTACCATAAAAATAGTTTAGGAAGTGTTGAAAGCATTCCACTAGATTGTTTTTGCTCCAGTTTCATAAAAAGAGGAATTGTAATTTTTTACCTTTAAACAGCCACCGTAATTGAAAGAATCTAGTATAAATCTGGTCAATCTGGCAGTGGTATTTATGATTTTGTGTGCCAATTTTCAACTTGTTTGGGACAGTTGTTGGTTCCACAAGCTGCGTTATATACTCATGTCCTTTCCTCTGCCTGTCGCGATGTCATACTAAATATTCGCGTGACGGATCTATCAAGTATTATATGTCTCAATATTTATGTTTCGTTGTATTTTGTACTTTGTTTGTGAATTTTAAACTATGGTGACTTTGGATGGATAAATCCTCGCTTTTTAATACTCATTAATGCCAGAAGATGAAACTATAGTGGCGTATATATTTATTATTTGAACTCTTTGTTGAAGGTATGTATATTAACTATTATCTTTATGAAGTTCAAGGCTGTAATTATACGGAAATTACTGCGATATACGCTTGGGGGAAAATGTGAACAGCATAATTATAGCTCTCTTGATTTCTTGAAACCGGATGTTCTAAACAAGCTCAACCCTATACAATGTTAAACTTACTAATACTAATTTCCATTTATAATACTCATATTTATATGATAAATATATTAATATATATAGACGCAAAAATGGTCTTTCTTGAAATCTATATGTGAAGAAATATATGACTGTAACATGCTCTAAAAAAATGTACTTCACTGTCGTTAGTACAAAATTGAAAACGATATTAACAAACTGCCTCCAACGTGACCAAAGCGTTAATGAGCTGAGCAACTTGCAGTGACCAGTATTTCATGATCAAGTGACGCGTTCATCACAGATAGTCTCCACTTCCACTCGTTATGCCAATTAAACGGGATCGGATGTATCAGCAAATACAATCAATGTAAGTTGTGATGTAGTATGATCTTGATATCGAAAGGGATAATTTGCTGTTTTGCTTGTCTCCGTTCAGCACAGCGTATTTATGCGAAACCACTTTGGTCCCATGTATCGAAGCCCTGATAGATATATGAGTTGACGTCATTCTTTCCATTTTCTCTTTTACCTAATCATACATCAGCAAGCTTTGTAGAAACTTACATTCCAAACATTAATATGATTATAACCTTAACATTTATGCTTAAAGGTTTCCTAAATAACAAGTTATTTTCAAAAAAAGAAAGCGAACGGTCTGGTAATCATATATTTCCGTCCAAAACGCGGTTCACTTCAAATAAATAGGAGTGATGTGTTAACAAGACAAAATAACGGTACTGCGGTTTGCTGTGCCGTTCATGATTCAGTACCGCTTGTATCAGATAACTCAATTGTAAAAAACTAATAGCAATGATTTGCTGCCGTGGCTAGGACGTGCCGCACTCCTGTAATGTCTGTGATCTCTACTAGTGTTGCGCCTGCGCCCTGATAACCATCGGTCTGCGCCGGCGCTGTAACATCTCCATCTTCACACACCAGTGCGCCGTGCCGTGCCGCACCGCCACCGCGCACTGTGCAATCTGTCAAGTCCAACTCGGTTGCAGGCAACTAGCAATTTTTAAGCTTAATAGCTGTTATTACTAAGGGTTTCACATGTATTTAGTTTTGAAAAAAAGATAACATTTTACCACATTACGTATATTAGAGAATAGTGAACGTTAATAAGGAAGTGAGAATTGTATTTATTTTCATTACATTAACTTTTAGCCTTTGTATGTTTACTTGACGTTAAATCTGGTTCGTACCCAAAAATTATGTTTCTAGTGTCATTTTAAAGAAAGCCCATTTCTTAACTCAAATTTAGTATATACAACTCAAAAAACCTATAATGGGTACTTACTACATTTTATACAAATTATACTATCTGGACCTCATTATTTTTTATGCAGATTTGTTGCTATTGCAGACGAGAATGTCATATATGATAAACAACTATCAATTGTTGAGAGAAACAAGACATTTTGAACGCAACTACGCAATCTGTGACACTAGATTCTTCGTCAGATTGCCGTACATCGTCATTAGATTATACAATTCATCTCATTATTACAAGTTCAGCTCGTAGAATAAGCTCTCTAGCGTCAGCCTTTCCTATCTTCGCAGAGATTAAATCTTTTTAGGGAGGAAAGTACTACCTCTTGACGATGCCAATTTTTTATATCATTGATATTATGTCTTCTTCAGTAGAAGACAGTTTAATTAACCTAAGATCAGCCTGCAACGGCTTGCACACAGACTCAAGGCAGTCGTGATTAAGCAGTTTTTCAAGCAAATGCAGGTAATATCAGAGCAGTAGCTTTAATACTGAGAAACAATCCTGACATTACTGTAACTAAGGAGGTCGGTGCATTACCACAACAAGTAAGGATAATAAGGTGGTGTCCGGTAACAGAAGCCGCTCTCTCCATTCTGTATGTTAAGTGTAACATGATGAAGTAGTCCATAACCATAAATACGTATTTAAAGCCATGTTGTACACAGTTAGTTTAGCAGATTACATTGTTTATGCCGACTAAGTATACGTTAGCCATCCTGAGAGCGATCAGTATCTGTCAAGCAGTAATGGCCTGTCGACAGCCTGAGCCTACTAACCGCTCAGCTCTCTGCTGTCCTGGCTGCACCTCCTGGAGTCATCATCAGATCCTTCTCGGGCGGTTTTAGGTCTCCGTCAGTTGACCTGCCACTCTGAAACTCGGAACTTCAGTCGTAACTTGGATCTGGCAACCTTTCCTTCTCTTCATAGTTTCAACACATTCTTCTCATCTCAAGAAAGGGCAGAAATATGATTACATAACTTTTGGCAACATAGATTACTATGTATACCATTTTCCATTAAAAAAACCCCGTTTCCCAAGTGTTAGCGAATGTTTTGCCTAAACGAACTAACAAACATTTTAATTCGAATGAATGTTTTGTACCATCGTGGATTTCAGCCGGTTCATTGGCGTCATCGCGACGCTTTGACACGAGCCTATTCTCATCTCGTCACAGTCTGCTGTCTGTCCGTCAATGTAAACTACTAGACACTAAGCTATCTATCAGTTCCTAATTTTTAGTTATTTTAGTAAATTGTTTTGCTACTAAAAGTAATTGTGTAGTTGTATAATTAGTTCTTGACAATCATTTTTTAAATAAAAACAGTTTAGTCAACTTTTCTATTTGTCTATGTCAGCGTCTAATCACTACTACAATCATTACAAGTTTCGCTAGTATTTTTGCAGTAACGCTATGTGATGTGTTGTTTAACTAATGTGTTTTATGTATTGTATTTTTATTAACAAGTTCTTAGTTGATGAATTAACAACTTCAACACAACTTAATTTAGTTTAGTTATTATTTTATTCGAACTTCATTGCAATTGGAAGACATCAAAGCAAAACAGAAAACTACAGCACCTTTTTTGAACAAACGAGTAGCTACTTGGCAATTTTCATCGCATCAAGCAAACTTGCTCAGTTGACATCCTGCTTGCCCCACAGCTGCTGACAGAATCGCTTCTGGAGCTAAATAAAAATATAATTGAGAATTAATTTGAAGATGCATGCAAAATCTACTAAATGACAACCCAAACTACTTTAAGAAAAATCTACTTTGGTGAAAAACGAACGGTCCTTGAAAAGACCGCTTTGGTTTTTGGAAATATAAGCACTTTGAATCAGCTATAAGATTGATGAAACTGTAGCATCTACAGAACGAACAATGCAACGTATTTTGTTAAAAAGCTATAATATCCCAGGTTTTTTTCTTAACTTAACAATAACAAAATTCTAGCCGAGTTGTCTTTGCTCTCAAAATCTTTACAAAAAAATAATAACTGTGCTCTTTGCAACCAAACTAAAAAACTAAAGCACGTTATAGCTCAGAATAAATGATATTGTTAAACAACCAAAGCACGTAATAGTTCAGAATAAGTGATGTTAATAAACAACTAGTGTTCCCAATTAGAGCCCAGAGAAATTAAGTAATTATCAAAATAATTCGCACAATACACCCAATATGCTGATTTTATAGTACCTAGTACATACAATAGGATAATATCAGAAAGCGGAGTACAAATTTATTCAACTCCCACTCTTAAAATGATTGGACGGACGACCTCGTCTCACATTTCTGCAGCTCTGGGAGTTATCTTGATCCTACTATATAAATTCATCCATCTGTCTTCCATGTGAGTCAAACTTTGGATTTCCTTAGACAGTTGGCAAGCGACATATAAACTTATTTCAAACCCTTCTCACTGAGACGAGCAGATTCCACACCGTCATGCTCGATGAAAATTCGATTATTTCGTAGTTATGGGCGTATATATTTTACACACGGGAAAGAGATTCAACAAAAAACAATGACCCAGAAAGCTGCTAACCTCAGGACTCAAATCTCCGAGTGTGTACCTCGTATATAAACAGGTGTTCAGTATACACCTATTTTACAGTTAATATTGAATGTATAGCGTCTTCCAACAGCAAAAAGCAACTAATTTTATGCTATAGTCCAGCCAGCCCAGAATACTAACACCATCTACACGTAGCGGACTTTCACATCGTAATAGGCAATTCACTAGACATTACAGTTATTCTTCCTTTAGCGTATTATTTTATGGAGGCAGGTGATTCGCACGTATACGAACATACTATAATATCTACTTGGAATTTCCATGAAAGCAGAGTGCACTCCTGTTATTTGGACACTGGTTCAAATAAAAGGCTTTAGAATTGCGCTTTCGACATATTTGGCGACAGACATTACGATTAAGGACATTCTGAGACCAAGCGATTCTGTTACTGTACCTATTCATTCTAAATGGAAACCCGACGAAACGATCGGGAATGAGGACTTAAATAAGGTTTTCAACAATCCCAATCTAACTTTGATTACACCATATTAATTCAGTGTTGCCTGAAAAGCATTTCAATTACCAGCTAAAAATAGAAAATCATCAGCGAAAGCTAAAGGCTGTACCCGCTGGTTCTGAACCTCAAAGCCCCTCATCTCGAACAATGGTCCTCAAAACAACATCCACAATAATACACAAAAGACGACACCAATGCCTACTTGATAATACTGTGACCTCTCGCGTACAACCTCAAAAACACCATTGAACACCGTTCATGGAGGTGAAACACGAACTCTCGAACTGAATTTGGCATTGCCACTATAGCAATAGCAGCAATCGTATGCATTTATATTTGGCTACTGAAATTAAATCATTGATGTTCCATTTACGTTTAAAACACTTTTAAAAGTTTACTGGACCTATGGCAATCGGCTTATAGCCGATGTAAATAATGTACAAATGAGTTAAACAGTTGCTTTTCATTAAATCCCATAAGAAGATTATCTGTTGTCGAGTAACTCGTACCTGTAGTGGGAGGGTTGTAAGAAGTGGACAAATCTTAAATTATAAACAAGATTAGAGGTCTTTTTAAAAATGCATATACTGTAGAAACATAGATAACTGTGTGTGCGTATGCGTTTATCAACAATCTTAATAAATGAACATGGTTAACTTATAATTTATATTGACAGAACCTGGAAGATTACCCTCTTTTTGTGATATCTAAATAACTATACATTTTAAGGCTTTATTCGCCTTGTATATAATTAATAACTGCATAATAATATTTTCTCTATTGGATTATAATTCACAATGTCACATTGTATCCTATTAATATTTGGACTCTTATTCAAACATTCATACACACGTGACTAAACACTTTGCTCATTCTATCAAACACATCCGAATTAACTTCAAATTAAGCACTTTCACATATCCCAAAGGCTTATCATGAATGCGTCTAAACCGCACGACACCAAAAGGAGTTTGAGACGAGGTTTGAATTTATATTTTCTATATTGTTTGTTAGATAGGAGAGTTTATCCATTAGTCTGGCACCAACTTGTTGTGGCAGGTGTTGAGATAACGTAGCCTATTTTGCTGAGTTCGAAAGTTGTCCCTCATTGATGGACGTACACGCACGGATCGAGGTGCACTTTCATCTACAGCACACGATCACCCCAAGAATGTAGAGACAAGGCAAAGTCAATTCCAACTTTCTTAAATATTCCGCACACGATTCTGTATAATATATTCAACTTTTACAACAATTCTGATGGTATTTTTTGGTCCGAAAGGTCGAAACATTTTGTTTTTAAAGAACTAAAAATGTGTTTTTTCATACTAAAAAGATTTATGGGCTCCATACTGTCTACGATTTTATGGCATTAGTCTCTGTTTAAAAGAACAAAAACATTGTTATAAAATCATATTGCACAAATAACAGCTGTTTACGCTTAACTTGGTCCAGGAAGTGGTTGTCGTGTGTTACCTAATTACAGGGATCTGAAAAATCTGCTGACGTACAATTTAAGCTTTATTTAAATGCGTTAGCATCAAACTATGTTGTGGTTTCACTAGAAGTAAATAACAGCTGGTTTTAAAACTCAACAATGTTATAATGACTGTGTTGGATTATTATTTAATAAAAATTTGATCGTCACACAGATCAAAATTGTCTTATAGTGCTCAATCGTACTTCCGAGCGAGGCAAAGTCGAGTAAAACGCGATAGCACACAAAAAACTATCACTTTTGCTTCTAGTAATGAAAATTAATATTTGGAGCACTAATTAATTGCACTATATTTCGATTTTCAATGTGACAGGCCCGTTGAGAGCCAATATGGGTTAGCTCTCTTCATATATCTTAGCGCTTACGATCTGCAAGTCACATTTTAAGTAGGTAATCTCATGTTTTAAGGTTATAAATAGAATGGCGAAGTGGATCTTCATGTTACTTCATAGAGTTTCCTGTAGTCACACATTTTGTGAATTTATTCAACACCGTATAAGATCGACGCGATTGTGGGCTACCTTTATTTACTCAGGGAATTTGAATAAAATTAGCCGCGCCATGTAGGGCACTGACAGGAAGTGTGACATGTAGTGATGGTGGAAAGGCTGGCTGGACATGACAACGATGACAGGGCCGTGGCCTGCGAGGCGGCTCGCTATTATCCCGATGTGGGCCCCAAATTACAGGCGGCCGCCGTCAATAAACAAGCCTCTGGCCCCCGTTTCATTAGCCAAATAGTGCAATCGGCCCGGGGTTTGCCCGTTTAATAGCCGTTTAAGGTCGGCCGCCGATAAGAAGCCGATGTTTTATATGGTCCCGCGGTTGTAAGTTAGGGACCAGTTAATGTTAACCAGCTCCAATAAATATGCATCCGTTTGTACACCGCGGGCATCGCTGTTTGTTCTGCTCGTAAACGGGTTTTTGTTGGTATTTCGGCAAGTTTTGACTTTTGGCTGTCAATCCGTATGTTAATTTATGTAGAGGTGCTCCTAGGGGTACGTTTTTATTGTTAATCTAATTTACTTAAGTACAAGCAGAACACGAAGAAATATGTTTCAGTCCCAGGCAATTGCGTGTAAACCACCGCAGGACGGTCAGCGTCCCGTTTAAACATGCAAATGAAGTGAAGGCCTCGTAATTTTTTATCGCTGTGAGATAACATGCCCGCGTTAAAATGTTCCCTACCCCTCACACACTGTGGGAAAGTGAACGGTTAAATCCATAAAAATAACGGGTTGATGATTAGTATTAGTGTTGAATTAGGCTGTTTTATTTTGTTTGTAACCACTGTTGTAGTATTAAGTCATTTTATAAATATTCATTGTATGTTTCCATTGAATCCAAACCCACACATTATCTACCATGAATGAACAAATTCCATAATTTACGACACACTGAAACAATATAAGTGCATCGCCCAGCCTATCACAATTAAACATCAGTCATGACATAGAATAGAATTTCTTTTATGGCTTTAATTATAAAATCTCTATGTATTGGAAAACTGTTTTAGCATGTTAGCCACCAATCTTTGTACAACAATGATACGAAAAGAAACAATACAAATTCAAATGAAGTTAAAGAATTAGCTGGCACAATATTTAAGACCTTTTAGCATTATAGTCCTTTTTATTATTATAGTTAAAATTGGACATAAAGAGCCTATAACTCTCGAAAGGCATTTTATGGAATATAAAGTCTTATTGTAACGTTATTAAATATTTTAATGTAGGTTTCATGTTTACTGCATTACAAAATTATACAATACGTGCCGCATTTACGAAGTATTACATAAATAAGTTTAAAATCGTTTCATTTCATTATTAGCACTTTCTTGTATAATAACTTTATCATTAACTTAGTACACCTTATAAAATAATAATAACAAATTTTGGGTTCCAATAAACTTTAATTATGTTAACTGTTCATAGTTTACTCACAGATTCTTAAGTTGTTTTCATAAGACAGGAAGAGTATTAAAATTATATTTTCACTATGAATTGTATGTATTTTTCTCGGGTATTGGCTCTTTTTTGTTGACGCATTGTGGGATAAATAAATTAATTTGTTTTTAAACTATGAATTTTGGGAAATTTCATAATCAGCCAAAAGCATAACGATGCATGTTGATTGTTAACTGTATGTAGACCTATATGAAGTGAATGACGTGTTTTTTAATAATTTGTGACAAGGAAATGACATAGAACAAACTCAAATTATCTATATAATTCGTTTGAATAAGAAAACGGGATCCTAATCTATTATTTTAAATTACTTCAGATTATTATTTTATGTGGAATTTAACAGTTCTATAACATGACAAGTTAAGAGAAACAGTGTTGTACTCCGTTCTGCGGATAAATAAAGTACGAGTAAATGGCATAAGTATCATATTGTAAATAAATTAAGTCATACCATGTAAACATGATTCCGAACTCACATCCCTTATAATTATATTTCCTCCCAATTTATTTGCATTATCGTATTATCCTTATATTGATAATAATGCTTATTAATTATATTTATGTGTTTGAATGTTTAATTGTTTTACTTAATACTCACGTATTTGACCATCTGCCAATAGTCTCAACAAATGAGAACCGCATGGTAACATTATCCATGTAAATTACTATTAGGCGTGTAGTGTAACTAGCATTGACTAATATTTTACACCAAACTACAAAATAAACATGTTCAACGGACAAATACTTAACTTAATAGAATAAGATGAAAACATGTCCAGACTATGGCGGTGCGCTTTATGAATACTCGTTATATAGTCATGAAAAAAAATTTAACCTCAGTTGTTTGGTTGATATTTTATTAGAAGCTGTACTTTGGATAACACCTGTTGGAAGTAGTTGAAACTCTCTCCGCCAGGTAGCAGGCGAGTGTCCGTTAGCCTGCAGTAAGCTCTCGTTGATCCCGCACAGCAGTGCTTCCGTTACTTTGGTTTTGCTCGTTACACAAACGTTTAATTTCTATGGCTGGATGAGTTACAGCCATCGTAATATGCAAACGTCGTTCTTTCTGTAAGAATAACGGCACTTTCTCAATTAGTGCTAATAAATCCTTGGTACTGTTAAATAACTTCACCGCTGCGAAAGAATGACCTTTCAACTTATGTTCATGCAAAAAAAACTGTGTATAAGATTTTTTACAAGAGTCAATAGACGTGAAAATGCCTATTAACGATATCATTTGAATACTTTTCCTGTCTTATGAAAACAACTGTTGTTAAAGTTTCGATTGAAACGATGGCTTTCACCCTTAAACAACTGTCCAATTAAAATATGACCAGTTAAAATAATTTAAAAAGTTTATTGGAACCAAAAATGTTGTATTATTTTATAAAGTATACTGAGGTAATGATAAACAGTTATTCATACTCGAAAGTGCTATTAATAAATAGAAAAATATTTTTGTTTTATATATAAATTATCCCTATACCATTATGTAAATAAAATTCATTTTTAAGCTGTATTTGCAATATATTAGTAATAACACTCATACAAATTGAAAGGTCCATCAAAAAGTTTGGAATTTCAAAACTATTATGTTGAATAGTGAACTTAACTTTTATTCATAAATATTTGTTTTACCAGTGTGTTTACAATGCTTGTGCTTGTAAGTTTACCTAATTATTAGGTGCATTGCCTGGATAGATGCACTATTTGGATATGTAAACTGTGTTGATGACTCTCTGGACAGGTAACTATCAAGACATGTAGACTGTCTGAAAAGGTGAAAAAGGTCTGAAAGGTGTGAAAGTGTTTGTATATTTTAACTGTCTGGACAGATACAGATACACTATAGTTATGCAAACTACCTGGATAGGTTGACTACATGGAAGTGAAATATCTGTATAAATGAATTATCTAAATGTGTGGACTATTTAGAAAACTAAATTATCTGGATGTATGGACTACCCAGACAGGTGGACTAGTTTGATAGGTAAACTATCCGGACAAATTTACTATCTGGATAGGTGACCTACCTGGGTAAATAAACTACCTGGATATGTGGGCTATCTGCATAATTAACAATTTATCCAGGTATGAATGTTGAGTTAAGCTCCAGTTCATCTTTCTCTTAGTGCATCATCTGAGAACTGACGCGGTTACAGACTTGACTCCTGAAGTCTAGCACTTTGACTCCCAAGCAGCACAATGTATAGTCTTGAGGTGAACAACATTGCCAGCCTGTGTAAGCTCTGGGAGCGAATGTGTCATATATCAACACTACTCTGGTTATAGTATACAATGTTAACACTTTGACTCCCAAGCAGCACAATGTATAGTCTTGAGGTGAACAACATTGCCAGCCTGTGTAAGCTCTGGGAGCGAATGTGCTAGAACCATGTTCGTCTGAAGGCACCTGATGAGACAATGAGAATATCCTTTCACCCTATATTTTGTGTTCAAGGTGTCTCTGATGTTGCAACGATGTAACGAATTCATTTTCACCTTTTTAGCGATTTTTTTTAACCTCTCCAGATTTCAGGAGTCAAGTCTGTAACAGTGTCAGGTTTCAGACGTTGCACTAAGAAAAGGTGAACTGAAGCTTAACTCAACATTCACATTGAATCAATCCTTCCCATCCATAGCAACATTTCCAGGTAGTTCACCTGTGTGTGTGGCTAAATTGACTATATGGAGGGTGATCTCTAATACTGTAATACTGTTCATCGACCAGCTGTCTTACAATTTTGATGATGTAATAAGAAACTATCCAGAAAGTGTTGTAGTTGTATTAAACGTGTTAATCGACTTTATAGATGTTGGCTGGACGGTGGCACAGAGACGCCATAAACTCTATGATAACCACAAAAAGGAGTCGTCCTATGTGTCATAGACACCTAGATGAGTGGTCTGCACATCATGACTTAAGTCTCGCTATAAACAGTCTCTGAGGCGGAACTGTATATTTGTGCTACAAATATCTTTCCCCCTTGCACGATAGGTTGGAGTTGAATTCGGTTGTCTCAGAGCGCTGAGTTCTTAATAAGTTGGGTTTTATATATCAGGTGCTCAGGAGAATCAATTGCCATAATGATTCTTTCAGGTACCTGTGTGCATGTTTATAGGAAGACCACTAGAAGACCACCAAAGGAGAAAGCTGTATTGTAAATTAAATTAGGCTTGTGAGTGAGTTTTGCAGTTAGAGTAGTCATCAAATCAACGAGTGTGCGTATGGAGAGCATCATAATATTCATTATTGTGGGTACCAGCTTTCTTCCTATTTCCTTTTTCCTCGACTATTATTATCCCATCCCCACTATACCTATTCCGTTTATGTAGCTTGTCAATTTAGGAAATACTACCTTCAGGGTGCATCTTTAGATGTCGGAAGACGATGGACAATGCGAAACACATTCCGTTGCTCTCATTTTGCCAAAGTGATCAGTTATAAATACAATGTATTGGTTGGTAGCAAGAAGAGATTGCATTTCTTATTGCAAGCTTTTCATTGAGGAAAGGGGTCCGATGAAATATAGTGACACGTTTATTCTCCAACCGCTTGCTTCTGGTGACTGCGGTTACTAGGCAGGGACTTCAAAATACTGAAAAAGGAGATTTCCCGGAAATTCCTGCAAGTACTTGCACACTATTTTGATATTAGAATTTAAGATGAAAGCTCGGTATTGTATGCCAAATTAGAGATTGTCCTATTATTGAAACTCTATTGTCATATTTTCGACTGGAGTATGTGTTTTTCTATCGAGATAAGCATTGTGTGGATTGCCTTTAAGAACAATGTTGAGTCAGAATATCCTTCCAGAGATTGACTATAAGTGATAACAAATGGTGGATCACACTCGGCTCGAACTATTGCTGTTTCCAAGGAATCCATATCAATGTTAATAGGCAGACAATGGCTATGAGAACTATAAGATATTTTGCATGCGTTCATCGGTTCCACTTACGAAGTATAATGATCTACAAGGTCACCTAGTATATTATCAATATATAAATATATATATATATATATATATATATCACTATTGCACTTTTAATACACATTTCGTCGTAGTATACTGTATTTCCCATCTGATCACGAGGTACATTAATTTCCTTTGGGGACGCTTGCTCAGCAAAGTAATCATGTTACTACATATCATTATGAAATAGTAGACCACTTTTATTACTTTTTTTATTTACCAAATACACTAGTACTTTTAATATAGTTAGTTACATAATTTACCTCTACACTGCTACTATCCTACAAGATGAAACCGTAATGGTCTACTAAGAGACGTGGGAGTAGATTATACCGTTTTTCTGTCACTTACCCAAAACTAGAGACATTATGGTAGAACTTGGAAATATTATTTGTGTAATGATGACGGTAGAACAAAGTAACACGAAGTTGAACTAAACTTATTATTATTTTTAACTCAGTCTTAGATGTATGTGTCTTGTTCCAGGTAAGAACTGCCCACTACGGTCCTGTGTTCTGTGAGTATTTGTCATGATGCATTACATAATTACTCTGCTTTATCAGATTATCTTACATCTCGTAGTAGTTACTAAGGATTAGCTCGTTCTTGCAGTATTGCCAATAATAATTGCTTGTCTAGCGTCTATCGTCTAGCAAGCCTCAGGCTCCCTCTCGTGTCGGCGGCGGTCCCATCAATTGCCTCCCCCACACACCAGTTATAACAGCGCAGGGGAGATGACGAATGTACGGGGTGCAGCCCACAGAGTGCAAGACACATGGCGGCGATTGCAGTTCCGATACCGGCGTGAAGGGGACAAATCGCGGCCAGTGCCTGTCGCCATCCGTATAAACAATTACAGGCACAGAGCAGGTCGCGACTAGTTGCGAATATTATGTAGGAATGTGGGTAAACTAAGCCCGGGGGCGGCGCCCGCATGTGCCGTGGGATGCGGGTTCGCACCCCGGGGAGTGCGATAGTTCTGACCCCTCCCCTCTTACCACAGTTTGTTATTACAGGTAATGCCGGGTGGTCTTCTGATTGGTTTTAATAATACACCGGTGGGTGCAATCCGGTGGGAAATAAACGCAAGCAGTTTATATTACTCATTATAACATCATTATCGATTTAATGTTAGTCCATTGACTCATGTAAACGCAATTTAGCTTCCTTCTTAATGAAATATTTATGTTCTTTTAGAAACATTAAGTCTACTGAGGTATCATCATAAGCAACTAAAACGTTATATCTATGGTGTATCATTACGGGATTTATGATGTCGTAATAAGAGGATTAAAACTTCATCATTTCCAATCACAGTAACACTAACGGATATTGCCTTTGTTGCTTTTACAGCAAAACAATCATTAATATTAAGGCGCCGCGCTGCAATATTAGCACCACACACTTGCATCACAGATTGCGTTGGAATTCACAGCGGCGCTAGTACGTGAATTAAAATCGCAGATATTTTTTGCTTGTCAGTACATTGGTCTGCACAATTAGTGCATACATTTAACATTACAGAACTCGACGGATTATAGGGTCTTGGATTAAAGTTAAGGTTTGTGTGAAATTCGATCATGTCTAAATATTCAAGATTGAAGTTTTTATGATAAGATGTTTATGTACAAAATATCATAGATAAAGAAGTGGGAGTATGGTTTTATTTTTTGATGATATACACTGTAGTTACGACTTTACTAATGTCAGTTAATACCTATGAACAATTTATTATAATACTATTTCCTTATATAATATGTATAATAGTGGTTGATTTTATCTTATCTTTTGTTAGTTATGCACCATTTTCGATAAAACTCCATGGAAACGATTTCTTTAACTAATATAAACCTAGATGAACAGAATTTGTAGTAGTCGTAATATACATAAAATTCCAATAAAATATTATATTTTTAACTTTTTCTATACGAAAAGGCGGACGCTTTTCGCAATAAATTCAACTTAAGATGAAGCGAAGGAATACGATGAAATATCGAAAAACAGTGTAATTATGTATGAACAGTTAGTACTCGTTGTAAAAATTCTAATGATACCAACATTTTTGTAACAACAATAACCTTCGTCTCAGTATGAAGGAGGTCGGTAAAAATTGCATATGGGTTTGGAACACTTTTTAAAACTTTTAATATCCTGAATTAAAACGTTACTGGTGTACAAAAGAAACCCCTGCAATGAAAACACAATCAAATATATTACATCGTATACTGTGTAACTATTTTAAACTAACAATATAAAAAAATACGATTACAGTTTTAAATGCGAAACTTGAACAAGAAATTCTTTACTATACCTATAGGTTTATGAAACTTAGTTACGTTCCCCGTCAGGAGCACCTTGAAGTCGTAAACGTATCTAATATCTAACTTATGAAAGTATATTTGAAATTAAAATAAATCAAACACCCTAAATAAACCTCTCTTAATTTTACATGTGCACTATCCTAGTTAGAATTGTACGAGTATTACCGAAACACCTCCACATCTAATGGGACATATATTTTACTGCCTTTCCCAAGGCTGTCATCATCCAGCTCCTACCAAAATGACGTGCCTCCCCCTCCCCCAGATATAGTGGTTGTTTTAAATCGCCGGATCGTAAATACTGTTCAATATTTTTGCATTATATACTAAAACATTTCATCTTATGAATACTACAAAATTGCTATAAATACATAATTAAAACACTATTTGAGAATAAAATTATTTCTTTACCTAGTCGAGCAACAGATTCTATTCTGTTCAGACCATCATATTTAAAAATTATTAAATAAATAATATTAATTTCCGTTTGAAAATGTTTGCATTTAAGATTTTCCAGAATTAAATTTTTCGAAAACTATGAATCCTACACTGATTTGGCAAGAATATATTTTGTTTGAAATTACATTTTTAAAATATCAAAATCCTATTTGTTCAATTTCTTGAAAATTTAAAAACTATGTAAATAAATCTTGATGCACTGAGGAAATCTATGTTGAATTTAAAACTGTAATATTCGTTTCATTCCAACAAATTTCATAATATTTATTTAGCCTCGTGAATTGTTTTTAGAAGAGATTGTATGTTCTATAATTGTAAACATGTAGACACCAACTCATACAGGACCGCTACTTGCGTATACAGTTCATATAGTGTACGATGAAAGATTATATTAAGTTTTGAAATTATTTGAAACAATAAAATACAAAGAGATTTTATTGGGATTCTGTATATGAAGCAGCCCCTTTCCTTTTTCATTGCACAATTCTTTTCTACAAAATAAATTTAAAATGTTTAATCCCTATTTTCAATGTTATACTAGTGGATTATTTGAACACCTTTTTTTAAAATGTAACGATGATCAGGAAAGGAGAATTGTAATGGCGATCTTGTGTGAATTTTGTTTCAAGTATTATTTAATTAACAAAGCAGGTGCCATACAAGAGCGCTAGAACGCTGGCCTATAGTGGGATGTATCTTAATTTCAATTTAAGTCCTGGATTAAGACACACCTATAAATGAAGTGTTATAATAAGTTCTTTTACAGAGTGTTTTGTGTGTTTCCCCATCATAATAGCTATTTGACGTGTTTTCCTACGACCACATTTAGAAGCGGAAATTGACAACCTCAGACCACATGGTATCTTACCGGAGGCAGTGGTTGACCGTAAGTGGGGTCAGGTGAGGTCAGTTCATGCGGTGTCATTAGTCCAGTTTTGTTTATATATATATATATATATATATATATATATATATATATATATATATATATACGGTGTACATGCAGTCTCGAATTAACGAATTGAGTAATGCATAATACAAATATACGTTTGTTTAGTTTTAAACAGTGTACTTTTTATTTGTGTACTCGTAAAAGTGATAATAGTATTCTATGAAACTGCTCTAATAAATAGATTTAATTGTATACACAACATCTGTATAAAAGGCAATAACCTAATTTAATTTCAACAATTTTATTTTATTTTAATCACGAAAAGCACTTGCTCCATCCGTACATATAAATTGATTGAGAATGAGAAATACTGATAGCACAAGGTTAAATACTGTTCGTGAGAGAAAATTTTAACATAGATTTTGTTGACTTAGTCTGCTTCTACTTACTCTACCCGATAAGATTTTTGTTAAGAATGTCTAGTCAATCTCCATTTTCATTAGGACATAAATTCACTTGCCTTATTTGAAATTGCAATATTCTACACATAGACTGTTATCGTTCACCAATTAGAATTAAACTCATAACGACTGTCCTGGACCAGAAGCGTGCAAAAGTTGACTATTACAATAATTAGGTATGGCAGAATCGTTGTTGAAAAACTTTAACGAAAATATACTTACTTAATGATGCTTCCTTCAAAAACAATAAATACATATCTCTTATTGAAATTTTCAAAATATAGTACTGTAAATATAGTACATTCTAAACGTCATCTAAATGTACTATATCATAAAAAACGCTCCTCCACAAAAAAGTTATTTAGGTTTCGATATAACCATATTGTCTCTGATAAGTTTTTGATGTACATTCCTTAATGTATTTGTATGAGTTAATTTCATTGAGTCCTAGTTTAATGATAATTAAAAGTGAAAATCCATGACGTCAAAGATTTTTATAATTTTTCTAATATTCATGCATTATTTAGTTCCATAACAAGATAACGGCACTGCTCTAAAGGTTAATCGGTTGTATTTATGTTTATTATTAAGTATATTTCTAAGTCAGTATTTAGATGCGGCTTATTTCTTTATAATTGTTTTAGAGTTGATATTCAATTAAATTCTTGTTTCGTTTAATAATTTACGTATATTCTGAACACGATAATATGCAAAATACTTAATACTGACAATTATACAGTAAGTAATTCAATATCCACGAGTATTTTACGTGAATTTCTTGGTTCCTGGTGCTATGTACGCAGCAACCGATATTGCTCTAATGTTATAGAATTGTGAGTGCAGTAAAATGAAGGCGCAGAGATATTACTTGTTCAGAGTGCTTCAGACCAAAATATTAATTCTTTTTATATTTTTTCATAAAATCACCATTGAAATTAGAGTAAAATACGGCACATTAGTGTATTGTAATCACTGTTACTGTATTTATTCTGCAGTATTGGTTATACCATTCTTGACTATATTCGAAACAGTATGGGGTAAAGAATATAACAGGTTTAGTTATATGTTTATTTAATGTGTGAATAAAATAAATTCTTAAATCTATACTTCTCAGGTTGAATTACTTGACATTGTTTTTTATTTTAGATTTTAGACCACTTCCATTTTGGCAACTTATTCAGTTTTTGTGGTTTTTACGAGATTTGCGAAAACATAAGTAGACTGGAACCAAACGAACAGTTTTACGGGTGTTACAGCATAAGCTCTTTTTACTTCTTTTACGTGAGTGATAACAGGTTTTACGATATTACTCACTGGTGAGGCAAAGAGTCAAGTTTATTTATACCATTACCACATTGTTTAGCGACGTTTGTGGTTAATGTATGCCTTTGTGAGTCATCACGTTTCCTGTGTTTCAACCTGTATGTTACAAAGCTCTATTCTATTTCAAACTACTTAGGTTATAATTTATTTATTTGGGATCTATATTAAAATGAGAAGCATTCGTCAAAATTTGAAGATTTTGAAACGCTTCTTGTAAGTAACTATACCTTCACAATAAAAATTTTAAAAAATAGTATACATTTTAGGCGATGCATTCCTGAGTGGTGTTTACGCGTAGGAATACTCGTAGTTGGAGTTGGGAAATTTTTGAGTTAAAGTTAAGATTGTTGTGGCAGCCCTGGAGTATGACGTCACGGATGAGAGGCCTGGCAGGCGTGACGCGGGCGGAGTCCCCACCACCGAGCCACGCGGGAATGAGGCACATGGTCTAGCGGCGTGCGGGAGCGGGAGAGGGAGCGGTGGCCGCCCGCGACAGTGCAGTAAAACTATTTGTTTACAGTGGCGTTGTGCCGGTGTCATGTGATTGCTTGTGGTGAAACAGGTTCTGGTTCTGGCCCCGGAGATTCGGCATCAGCTGGCAGACTGACCGGTCACAAGTTGAGGTTAGTCGAGGACAAACAGCTGGGTTCCATTCTTCTCCGTTTGTTGTCTATCCAGATTAGACCGACTGAGCTTTCGTAAACAAATCGATCCCTTATACCGGTTCTGACAGGTTAGGCCGGTATTTTGAAGTTCAGGGTAACTCCGATGTTCTATTTGTAAGATATGTGCATGGCTCCCTTTGGCCTGAGCTTTTATTTTCCATTACAATTCTGTTTTGCTACAGTATAAGAACCTCCTTTGTTAACATAGTTGAGAAGAATTCTTATTTTTGCATAGAAAATTAATATATCCTGCAGAAAGCGGGATAGTGTTAACTACTTTTTCACAGTAGAAGCCACAGGAGAAATGTTCACAAATTTAACAGAAAATTACTTTATCAAAGAATCAGGAACTTTTCATTTCCTGCAAGTTGTTTTCTTTAATAAATGCTACGTTTAAAATATACGCAGGTATGCTTAATGGAATAGAGATAACAAGTAGGATACGTGCCTACATTCATCACAATTTATTGACAATGTGACAAGAGATAAAGCGCAATGTAACCAAGTTTATGCAGGATTGATTGACCTTGAAGGGAAGTGGGCAGTTACGTGTGCATACATTTGCTTGATGGCAGCGTTCTGCAGCAGCAGCCTCAACACAGTTCCAGGGGACGCGTTCATCGTTCCGTGACTGGTTAGGACTCTAGGAGCCCATTAATATCGTAATTAGTTTCTATTAGTTGCAAATTGACATAAAAAAACATAGAACTCCGCATTCCAGTCTTAATTGAGGTATCTTTGATAGCGTTTCTTATCCTGAAAACCATCCTGATGGCTTTTTACGTAATTAATAACTGTTCGGTACTTTCGTTTCAACATATTTAGATTGGTAATACCAACTGTATATAAAATCGTTTCATGAAATATTTATGAAAAGTCTCAAAATAGTACTGACACTGTTTTTAACAGTTACTAAACGATTCACTATTATTTATTTCAATATTATTCCCGAGTTATCAAAGTGAGCACAATTTGATATTGGTATATAATCTACTATTATATGTTATAAAACTATTGTCTTATATTTAACATGAAGGCTTTGATAAGTAACGTTCGCGAGTCGGTCCATCGTCTTGTAAAAGTAGGCATGGCCGCTCGATGGAGATCAGATATCCTGTCCTCAACAACCAAAACCAAAACCACGACCAGTCCAGCAATTAAAGCAAGTGTCCATATTTAGGCAGTGTGTGGCCGTGGCAGGCTGGACTGGGTGGGCTGTGCCAGGCAGATGCTCGATCCCTCACACTATACTGTGCTGTTCACTGTTCACACTGACGTTGACAAGTGTTCATATTTAGGCAGTGTGTGGCCGTGGCAGACTGGACTGGGTGGGCTGTGCCAGGCAGATGTTCGATCCCTCACAGTATACTGTGCTGTTCACTGTTCACACTGACGTTGACAAATGTTCATATTTAGGTAGTGTGTGGCCGTGGCAGACTGGACTGGGTGAGTTGTGCCAGGCAGATGTTCGATCCCTCACACTATACTGTGCTGCTCACTGTTCACACTGACGTTGACAAATGTTCATATTTAGGTAGTGTGTGGCCGTGGCAGGCTGGACTGGGTGGGCTGTGCCAGGCAGATGTTCGATCCCTCACTCTATACTGTGCTGCTCACTGTTCACACTGACGTTGACGCAGTATCGCCCAAATTAATAGGCCAAGGCTGGGCGGGTAGCGGCAGGTCAGCTGGGGTCATCAGATAGTGAATGGAAACTTTAAACCTAGTTAATAATATTACACGCTTTCATTATGTGGGTTTTGGGCAGTCTGCAATTTTTATTGTTGAAAAAACACTTTTATTAATCATATGTACGAGATAATTTTTAGGCCAACAAATTAGACACTGTTTGCGAGGATAGGGGTTTATTGCGAAATTAACACGTAAAATGATGCCTAAGATCTAAAATTATTATTTAAAATCGAATTATAAAACTATTATAACATTGCCACTTTATAGTAGTAAGGTAGTAAAATACATATTAATAGTCAGGAAGTCTCTTCACATTTTATCTTCATACCTTACATAACATCTTAAAATATAGACGGTAGCTGTTATGATAATTTTTTGCAGTCTTCATTTAGTTTTTATTTGAAGTAGATTTAGTACAATTTTAAGATGTTATTTTTATAGCTGTATAATTAACATAATAAAGTATAACATTCAGAGGAGAGGAGTATACTGTCAGATACTTAATTTCCATTTACAAAATTACTACCCATTGTGTTTTTGCGTGGTATTTCGAATTCAATTACTTTCCTATTAAAGTGTAACAGTAAAATGTTGTTTATAGCTAAATAAATGTCAACTGTGCATTAAAGTGGAGAAATTTCATAGCTCGTAAAGCAATAAAGTGCTCCGAGTACATCCAAGTGTGCAGGAATGCCATAAACAACGAACAGGGAGGGAAACGTTCCAAACAAAAAAACTACATAACTAGGTGTTGGCGTTTTCTGTTCTATTTGTACGTTGTTGTATCCAGATCTTGTGTTATAATGTATAGGTAGCAAACATGAATCATTCAAAAACTATTTTGAAAAGTATTATATTATATGCTGACCATTTTGTAAGTCTGAGATTTTGTTGCGTGTTACATTTTTCGCTAGCCACCCCACGGCTTGATTGTAAATTTATATTCTATTTGTTTTTAAATTTTCCATATTCGGTAAATTCCATAAGGCTACTTCATAAAGTGGCTTTAATATAATACATAAAGTATTTCTATTTTTTAAGTTTAGTTATGACCCAAATGTTCTTGTTCTGGTCACCAATTAATAGATATTGGACGCTAAATGCTCCTATGGCCAATTTCCAAATTGAGAAAAGTATCTAGTCTAACGTACAATAATATTCAGTATTGGCTAAACTTGTAAAAACTCTAACTACCATATTTCTTGATTAATTGATGCCATTGTTGATATAAAATATCGTAAAACCTTACAAATTATATAAATATTCAAGAGCACGAAGTGTTTTCTGAATAGTTCAAAAACTTTATTCTCGCGTTATGCGGTGTCATCGCCCACGATGAAATTATTGAAAAGTTCACCATTTTAAATTAGTTTATGGAATATTGTTATTACCAAGGAATCGGTAACGTTAATCACCGTAACAACTGCTTGGGCCCTATTTAATCCTAGTTTAGGATACGCTTTACCAGGTTATTCCTGGGTCTTGAGTCATTGAAGAATGTGATAGCACGAATTCCCTCTCACTCTTGACAGGCAACCCACCACTTGATCCCAATATCAACCCATTTAAAATTCCAAATTCCCGCCTAAACACTGTATGCATATTGCCCTTCTGTGATTTCTACCATTATGACTCGCCTTTACGAATTTTCCACTCGGTGGGTGACTCAAGATAAACCGCGCGAATAATTTGGGCGAGCGTTCACATTAGGAGTAATAGCCCTCCAATTATGAATTCCCCCAAATTTGCTGATTCCACAGCAGTTGCCTTTCAGCAGTGCGCATGCTCATCACTAACCTAACTACGGAAAACGGCTTGATTCGTTGTAAAGTTTGAAATGTCCTTGTGAATGTTTCCTTACATTTACGGCATTTTGACAAGTCCACTTTAGGCTCCTGTCACTGATCCATATTATGAACAATATTGGCCACGACACATTTGATTACGGTCAAACTACATACGTGCAAAGAATATTGTTAGACTATGTCTAATGATTCCAATTCAATTCTTAAGGAAAATGTGTTTCTAATTTGTGTATTTTAAATATTTTAAAGGCCTTACAGTTTGGCATATTTGATATGATAAGTGGGGTTTTGCACTGGGTCGGCAGTAAATGCAATCGGTTCAGTGGAACTCAAGATTTAGTAGCCTAAATAAATCTGAACCTATTTTTATTTAGGTATGGATTACGATACTAGCGATAGATTACGACACGTACTAGGATTATAGCTCAATTAAATCCACTAATATTTTTTTCGAAGTACAATAGGGGATTTATCGATATTATTTGTTAAGAGGGAATTTCAAAATGAGTAGCCAACATTTTATTCTAAAATAATATACAAAATGAATAAAATTCAACTACAGTATAATGAGAATCCAATTGTTTGGGTGGAACACAGCAGACCTTACATTTTTTGAAGTTTGTGATACAAGGTTCGTGGCAAGAGCGTATTGTTCGCTCAGAGGGTTTATTGTAACTCGACTGTTACCCGTGTTATCAGGCGATATGTGGGCCAAGTTATCGACTGCTGTGGAACTCTCACACCCAGCCATGTGGCATATGCAGACGTTTAAAAACAAACGAGCCTTTGGGCGGTTGTTCATAGTCGACCGATCAATCTTAAATATTTTACTGTTACTTTACTTTGTCTTGTTCGACAATATTTGGAAGGTAGCATGTTTTTCCATGCTTAATTTTTGTAAATTAGACTGGTTTTGTTTCAACCCAGCACTTTTGTCTTCCAGTTCTGAGTAGAACTATCGTATTTTATTGGTTGTAATTTGAAGATATACATACAAATGAATTTACACATGAAAATAATGATTTGGTTTATAAATCCTATCTTAATTGGCGAGGAAATCTGATAATGATAACAAAAGAAAGGAAACTGATATTTCCATAATATTAAAAATTCCAGTGGAATGAGATACGCAAATGTTAAATGAAAAGGCACATTTTACATTCCGATCTTCTAAATTGAAACAGCTGAAATCAGACAGAAACAAAGAACAAGTAAGAGCTTTTCCAAAATAATTATGTTTCCTTCTACGAACGTAGAACACATGGGAATACATTGGTCATGTATGTATCAATATAAATATAGGTTATATCAATAATCTTACACAGATGTAATTTCTTTCGAAACACCAATTTTCCTATTATCGGCTAAGTCTTAATCTCGTTAGGCTTTGTAATACTAAGGTTTGGCAAATCAAAAATTAAATGGAATCATCAAAATGAGAGCAAACGGTCGTTCACATTATACAGTAGTAAAACAATTGGTAAAACCAATTTTACAAATATGCGATTTAACGTAATTTAAGGGTTGTGATTATGGGAACAACTTTCAGAGGATTTTGATCAGAGTGGTGCTATGTTCTCCAATAGACACACAAAAGATAAGAAATAAATCTGAATCACTGTATAACGAACCATACTAGAGAGGATCAAATCAATGTGAAGTTTTACAAGGTTATCTTTTGGAATATACTATCTTGTATTGATTATACCCTAGCCCCACGCTTAATTAGTTGATGATGATCGAGTTCGTTGGGCTTGGCTTTGGTTGAATTTTGAGATTGCATTACTTTCATCTATCAGAATAATCATAATGAGCAGTTATTCGAGCAACATAAAATCGTCGTCATATCTGAATACAACCTTTTCCAAGTATTGAAATCTCTCCCGTGACGAAGATGTTCCGTATATAAATATACCTAGCTGTATGGTGGTGTTCATCAACTTTTTGGGTGAAGGAGGTTACCATTGCACTGTACCTAATGTTCCACCGGTTGGATGTTCCCTGTATAGACAATTCTGGCTCCTACCTTTGAGATAACCTGGAAAGAAGACAGGGGTGCGGTAGTCGTTCCCGTTAGTTAGTTAGCAATATGTATTGGCGTAGCTTGCAGGATCATTTGATACAAGCTTCTACGATCAGTTCATTAAGAGCTTCGAAGGTAAGACTCATTCCAGCTGGAATTACCAGTTTGAAACAATATTGACGTTTTTAAGGCGCGCCGCCAACCTCAACTGCTTCTATTAACCTTACTTCAACCACAGTCTTTCTGCTTTTTAAAGTATAGAACGATATTTGCGTACGGACGAGTTTCCGAGATCTCCCTTGGGAATGTTTGAGTAGGCGGAGGTATGGACACCCCAAAAATTGTCATAGAAAATGAAAGTTACCTTGGCACCAATATTAGACTATGAATTGGTTGTATATATCTAGCAGCTGATAGGACAGGCCAGCACAGATATCTGGTATTGAAAATACATCGTGATCTTTCGGCATTGCATGTGACCAATAACCCGTGCTCCTTTGACAGCTGCACCTTTGTGCAAAGTGGAATCTCCTCAGGATCTATTGGATTATCTCGGAATTTCTGATAACATAAGGTATCCATTGCACAGTCCATAAGAGGGACAATTATATTCAGGCTATCTGAATAAGTCTATACAAGATGGCCCTGTGAAGGTTCATTAGTCACGCCCTCTCGTATTTTCCGTTTGGCGCTCTTGCACTATAATCCAGTGATACTTCCAGCCTTGTTGACTGAAATTCCCGTGATGACCTCAGCATTCAAGTGGTTCCCTTTTCGTTGACCAGAGGTCATCGTATGTCTGAGCCTGAGACAATTTCAGAGCTGTACGATTTATTACGATAACCATAATATGTGCTCGTATATTTCCCAAAATCAAGCCTACACCGTCAAATATATTAAATCTTTTATTTTATGATTTCATATTGTTCGTTTTATAAAAATAATTAAAAGTCTGAATATAGTATTCAGATGCCAATACATTCTATGGGACCAGATATGGTATGGGATATGGATCAAGGTCAAAGTATAATTTTATATTGACAATACTGTCAAAGTGGAAAGTACAAATCAACTGGTAATGTAAAAAGATTGTAAATGTTTTATAAACAATACCGTATGAACGAATATGACACTTATGTGTGTGTGTTAAAAATTATAACAATACAATTAAACTGCGATGTTGCTGGCAGTTCCTGTAGAGAGACGGGAGAGAGTTAAGTGCTGTTCACCCCTGCCCATCTGAACTGTTATCAGTGTTTTCTGTTTGCCGTTCTTTATCACTCTGCAAACGGAATGTCGTGACGCTGTAGGATTTCTCTTGTATGGGTCTATGTATAAAGCACAACAAACACGGGTTAAGGGGAGAAAGCGTGGGGAAAACAAATATGGCGATGAAACGCTAAAACCTCGCAAAGGAGGTAAGAAACAAAGCACTCGGAATTGTTTGTCATCACAGACCCACCAATTACCACACCCGCTATAAAGTAATAAAAGAGATACTAGACAGTTTCTGACTGCCGTAAAACGTATAACTCGAATGCAAATTTGATCCGGCGACCATTCCAAAAACGCAGTCATAAAGATGATATCTAGTTTTATGTGGATGCTGCCTGAAGTTTTTGTTGGCCCTAATTTGTGTCGGCCCACGACCGCTCCTTGCAACTAGCGATGATCTGTGACCGGCAGCCACATGGCTGACGCTTTATGTTTCTATTCAGCCATAAATGATTGTGGCGAGTAGGCGTCGATGATGTGATAAGCCACAAGTAGCGGCTCCAGTGATAAGCCGCGGGCGGACTTATCAGATGCCCCAAAATGTTAACTGTTCAACGGCCCGCCCTGTCCGCGTCCTGTATTCTTTAATTATGACACTCATCAATATGGGTCGCATTGGGACCGCCATTGATTATATGCCAATTCTGTGATTAGCTTGTTTATGGGGGCGCTTAATATACTTCTGACATGTCGAACTCTACCTCATCGATCTTCACTAACAAGAGTGTTTTAAGAGTCTTTATAGTCTCGTAAAGGGGTATTTCCAAGATAATAATCGATATTACGACTTTCATAAACTTTATTGTATGATTTATTTCCAATATTGTGATTTTTAATTTAACAATAAAAAAGGACAGTGTAGAAAATTTAGTATATGAAAAAATCAACAGTCAAAACATTAATGGTTCATAACGTATCTTCATTGAGACATGGTAGGAGTACGTCACACTATGAATCGCGTAGCGTATGATTGACAAACAGGCAACAATCATAAAAAAAAGAAATCTTTATACGCTTAGTCAAATTACATAGTATGTGCTATGATCGAACTCAGTGTTACCTATATAGTAATGGCAGACAGAGAGATATGATAGTTTCTAGCCTCTCGAGTGACAGGCTTCGCTGTCGCTTAGCAAATTAAAACAAAATTACATAGTCGAAAGGTTATTTTCAAGAATCTATCAGTTACTACGATATTTCTGAAAGTCATGTAATAAACATTGTAGACATCATGTACTAAAATATCGGTGTGGGCGAAGTTGGCCAAGAAACTTTATGGGCATGTTCGCTGCGCCGTTTTTGCCGCCCTTCCTCTTTATGGGCTCGTTAAAAGTAATTTCGAGGCTATTAAGAATTCGTGTTGATTGCTAAAACGTTATCCTTTTTACGCACCAGTCGTCAATTTTACACCGATTTCTCTCCACCTCATAAATATCCGATTACATTTAGGAGCTCTTCGTCCGGACCGATTTTACGTCCTTTCGGCGATTAACGCTCGTGCCGTTTGTAAAACAAGCGCTTGATCGGCGTACAGCGCGTAAAAGTGTCGTTATACTTTGGGATAGTTCAAGCATTATGCGTGAACACTCAACGTGTGAGTTTATGTCGCGTGATTATGGGCCAGTCATTGTGCATACTTAACACAACACTGTTAAGCGGCACCTCACTGTGATAAAAAGTGAAAGTTTTAAGCTGATTAGATGTTGCATAATGTAAATATGTACAGTACAATATTGTGTTTTAAATTTTCTAAAAAGATTACCCTACATTTGAGGTACATTTCTTATTCACTTAAATCACTGTGCTGTAGTAAAATGCTGTATCTACATTCCACATTAAAGACGATAATACCAAACCGATCTTAACGAAACTCGACATAAATGCTCTACAAGGAGCTGATAACGTGAAGTTCGTTTTAAAGGCCAATTGGAACATATGGGATTGGCCCCAAAGCCAATCCCATTTTATAGTCTAGTCTAGACAACCTTTATTAACATAGATGTTATCCAAATTGGAACAAACGTTCTCTGAAACACATAATAACGAAGGGTACCGAGTGAAAACGTTTCTAACCAAGAGAGAGATGTACTGTGTTACAACCATTTTATAAACAAAATCCTGTACTTGCTACGGATTCATTTATTTAATCCGTGATTGTATAGAAATTCTATGGGAAAATGTATTATCCTGAATACTTATTCATACCACGTGGGCCAAAAGGGGACAGATTTGAATGACCACAAAATACGTCCCATAACGTTTCGCAAAGACCGGAAGCTAATACAAATAAAAAAAATTCAGCAAAACTAGAGCGTTTAGAAGCTGAAAGTTTCTAGAGGCAAAATTTCTAAAAGGGCAGGAGCTTCAAAACCCAGGGTAGAGATCCGTTACTCCAGTTAAGACCAGTGGAATCAATACACAATCTGTCTTGGAGACTTTTAATGACTATGTGGAGTCGTTATGATGTGGTATACTGTCTCGGTAATTGTTTCAACCAATAGGTAGGCTGCTAGAGCTTGGTCTTCCCTCGAGACTGTGCACTGTACGCTCAGAGATGAAAAGTTTTCAGGAGCTGTGTGGTTCAAATTTTTAGTTTCAAATTGCGAAGTCCGTAACAAAGTACAAAGACAATGTACACTAATCTTGTCGCATTGATTGTTTTAGTTAAAAGGATTTTCCACATTTATAGATACCATACGTTAAAATCTTCAGCCAAACCCGAAGCGTTTACAATTTACTTACCATGAATCCAAAATAAAAGTCCTAATTTAGTGTAAATCCTAATTTAGTGGAACTTCCAGTATAACCTCTTTAATTGTTACTGTTAAAACAATAAATAGTAATTAAGTACAAGTGTCAAATAGCATTTTAAGCATTTTAAATATTTATCATCCTTCATATCGTGATTACTCTGTGTCTCTAAGAAAAAACAGTAAAAGGTAAGAACATAAAAACTGAAATGTCTTATTAAGAATTACTGATCGCGTACCAAACTGTTTCTTTTTTGGATACAATTATCAAGTACGTTGTTGGAAATAAGTGTAATAATTAGTTTTTTTACTAATTAATTAATTAATGTTATATCCGATTAAAATTTGGGTAATATTTTCTAGCAGCTAACATGATATAATATTATAGTAATAAAGTATTATTAAAGAAAACAGGTTTATATATTTTCTATATTTTGTAGAGTTTATACAAGTTTGTCAATATTACAGCATTTCAGATTATGATATATAATCTGTATTCATTACACAAGCATTCAAGTTTGCTTTAAAACTTGCTAACGTTAGATTACGTATTGTGTGGGAAACTTAGGAAGCTAATTTGATTAGGAGGAAGGCTCGCCGGCGATGCGGCAACTACCTGTTCGTACAGCACCGAAGAGTACAGCCCGCTTTCTACTGGCCTTGTTGAGCTTTCACAATCCACTCGCAATCGAACGCTCTTTGAATTTTTAAGTAGAGATAACGTACTATGAACTGCTTGTTGTCAAAGGATCAGGGCCAACATAACTGCCTCGATTTGCCACAGTTCGGTAAAGTAAGATAAACTTTGGGGAACTCTAGCACCAACAAAAAATTAATTTTTACATAGTTGATTTCTATTCTTAAAAAGTAACGTGTTTTCTTCAGCAAAATCCCTTTAATTGTGCAAGTAAAATTCTAAATCACAAAGAAACACTTGCGGTTGGCAATTAATTCCACCACACAAAATGTTTCTACGATTAGTGGTCCGAGAGAATGAATAAATCTGCAATTCGTGGTACACTAAAGAGTGGATATGGTTCCCCTAATCTAAAGAGTGTAAGAGCACGTGAACTTGAGAGATTATGCTTCCTTACTCGCTTTGGATGTTAAATGCTTCTTCTAAGGCGGCATGGTTGAATCAATACCCATTATCCCTCATCGTGGTAGCCATACTAAAATACCTCAACAGAAGGCTAGATCCTTATCATCCTGTCAGTCTGGAAGCCAGGCAAGTCCTAACAGGTCTATTACAGTATATACAGTATATTTGTCCTTATCTTCCTACCCTACGAAATCCCTGCTTTCATCTTTTAGTCACAGCGTATGGTAATTTAATTGAATCTTTTTCCTGCACGTAAGGCTCATCCCACAATGTTTGTTGAGATGTCACAAATAGTTCTCACAGTAGACCTGGAGAACAGTTTCACCTTGGACCTGAGTAAACCATGATATATTATATCTATTAATAAACAAAATGCAGACCTGCTCTTTGATTCATTTGTTTTGGTCCCACTGGTCATATTTGATTGAAATTCAAACTAAATCTTGGGTTCAACCTCTAAATTGATGATATCAGGTTTCAATTAAATTGTTTCTTTATCAAGACCCTTCGAGTAACAATCTTAAGTTTACAAGACTAAAAGTGCATTATTTAACGAAGTTCGGTCAGAAGTCTGTGTACAAACAGACTAACGGACATGTAATCCTGTATTCGCTGCATATTTGGTGTAAGGCTTCAATTACAGATGTGTCAGAAAACATATACATACACTGAAGGACAAATTAATATTTATCGATACCGACTAATTTTATATTTACGGACAATTACAAGTTCAACCGAACATTTACGGCTAAATAAATACCTGTTCCCTTTTTTGAAGACTATTCAATACATTAAAAACTGTAAATTTAATTACATCATGACAGAAAATACAGCATAAAATAAAATTCCGAAAGATTTACAGAAACATTTTATTTGAGGCCTTTTGAGGCGTAAGAGCGAGATGTAATGGTGCATTTAATTTGATTTTAAATGTACATTCAGAAATTTCAAAGAATGTATGTATCGTCAGAATCTTCAGCCTCCTAGTTTGGCCAAAATCAATAGGAAACTCTGAATTGTACAATTAAATTGCTATTGCATATTAGTTTAGTGTTTTTACTGATTGTTTATACTTAAACACTATTTTATGAGAGGCTGGCACAAGTACGATGAATGATTTACTTAAAATTATTTTGCGCTTCAAATGTTGTATCTGTGTTTTTGTTTTCCATATAAAAGATACAATCTTTTATGTAACGTAATTTCTTATTTGTCTAGATCACCAATTCTCAGACATCACTCGGGTTGCGTGGGCGAGTAAAGCGATATCAAAATATCTTCTTTGTGTTATCTGACGAGAGTCTACTCACATCTGAGGCAATAACTCTCTTTTCCACAAAAAGACTCATACACAAATTACTATTGATGCACGTCATCCCTGTCTTCCTTACAGTACGTATCTGAGGTGACCTGACCTTCCTTGTCCGGCGAGATCTGACAATCGTGAGAACCACTGTTGAAATCCTCCGTAGGATGAATTTGACAATCATTATGTTAGTAACCTACATTTCGAGTCAATGACTTCTCATTTAGGAACAAATCTGAAACATCATCGGATTTAAATGAAGACCGATTAATTTTGGAAATCTGTCCGTGATGACTGAGGCCGATTGATGAGCCCATGATGAACACATATTGGAACATTATGTGGCGAAGTAACCCGTCATACAAGACATTCTAGATGGGCAGGATCGAGAATGTGTCCCGCGCTGCATCAGCGGAAACCTTTCTGAATCTCCTGCCTTTTTCGGACTCGTTCAGTAGATAACGATCTCTAGCCTAGATAATTCTACAAGACATCTAGGAGATGTAGGGTGTAACAAAACTAGGTTTCACCGCCTCTACAATGTTCACCCATCAACCTGAGTTGAAAGCATACTTTACACCAAGGATGATGAACAGTACTACTGTCGGCCAAACCTATGTCAATTGTTTGGGCATCAGTATCCAGGTGGCCTTCACAGAACTACTCCTATTTAGAAAAGTAAATGGTGTAAAACCATTGACTCAAATTGTTATGTATGTAGACCAAGGCTCTCCGCAAATTTTCCAGGTTGTTAGTAAATTAATTATTGACTTCTTTTTCCTGCAACTTATATTAGTTACGATACTAATAATAGTAATGCATACATCTTAAACAAAAATGTTCGTTTTTATCAGCACTTTAGTGTTAAATAATATATGTAAAACGTCGCTAGTTAGAAATATCAGACAAGTATTCTAGGGGTCGGTTTCTCATGCCTTATATAACATTGGACATAGTGAAAAATAGTGTGATCAATTATATTATTTATTCATTCAAAACTACTTTAAAAGTATCTCGTTTCACGTAAAGAATTCTCTGATCGACAAAAAACACAGATCAAAGTCTGTTCATAATATCATAGTGTAGATTCCCACGATATTCGTTTTAGTTGAGGAAACAACAATTACTTTACAGAGCGTCAAATATGTATGTACAGAAAGTATCGTTTTCGACTTGAAGTTATGATTCAACTGTTTGTTATCTATCCTGAATTCATTTATTTGGTATTGTAGGATATAATTAAGCACATCAGAATAATCAAATAATTCAACTGGAACTTCTTATTTGTGTGTATAAGAATTAGATTCCAAAGTTGGATACGATTTACATAAGAATACCATTGTTTTTTTAGTTAAATAAAAAGCATTACTGTTCTTGTAAAACTTGGGGGAGGGGAGTTGGATGTTTTGTGGAAATTAACATAAAATTTTCAACTGGTCGCTATTTATAAAACAACAGTTGGAAAAAATAAATTGTATGAAAATAGAGATTATATTATAACAATTCCGTTGTAGATGATCAACCCGCTCTTGAAAAAAATTATTATTTAGAAAAAAAAACAAAATGGTGGTTAATGGTAAAACAAAGCGTTTTTGAACACTTTTCCAATTGAATTTTCCTCATTCTCAAGTCCTGAATCATACCCTAGAATTCATTAGACATTAAGAATAGTCATTAAGAAACGTCCTGTATAGAGCACACTAAGTGCTTTATACCCTCGTTATTTAAATTTGTTTATTCACAAACTGATGATCAACACCGTTGCCATGCATTTTCCGTAAAACATCTCCATCCACAAGTATTTGTCTCAAACCTGCAAATTGAAACTTTCCTCGCCGCCGTAGACTTCAGGTCGTTATCGTATTTATACGTACGTCAGTAGGCATTCTTTCCCTTTATGCGTCAATTCTGTTATTTCAAATAACGTTTAAAATCAGTAAACATTATCCTATTTCCTGTTCTTTTGCGGACTTGACATTTTAAAAAGCACTATACATTTTTAAATATAGGAAATCTTCATTTTTAAACTCCTTTATTGAAATGAGTTGTATATCAATATGTGTAACGTGTAACTATTACTTCAAATCTGTTAGGATCGAATCATCAAAGCTTCCATCAAGTGAACATAAATCACACTTACAGGCGAAACGAATACCATCGAAATCGAAAGCTTTTGAGTTTTACAACTAGACTAGCTATAGACCCGTGGCTTTGTCTGCAATGTCTATGCAATATTCTGTGTATTTTATTAAATAGCTCCTATTATTTCAGTAACACATAAGGAAACTTACATATTTTAGACTAATGTGGAGGAATTCCAAAGTCAAAGCTTTGTTAGTGAAAGCACTTATAGTGTAAGGCGATAAGGTTCTGTGAAATATATATGCATCATTTACCCATTTTTCAGTGTTCATGGTGAAGGGAATCTGAGGTTTAGCGCAATGGACAGTAATATTTATTTTAGTTTTATCAATTTTTTAAAACTTTTTTACATTTAAATTACGTTATTAATGAAAACACCCTGTTTTGTTGAGGCAATGTCAAAATGATTTTGATTATGTTGAATTGAACGTGCAGATAGTGGTCACACTGAATTTTGGATAACGATATGAAATTAATGATTAGTTACCTTACTCTTAAGAAGTATATATGCATTGTAAATACTTTGGACTAAGAAGCCCACCACATTAAAAAGTGTCTACTTCTGCGCCTGTATTCCATTTCGGGTAATGAGTAGTGACAAATCCTAACTTCCCGATGTGCCTTGCTCTTCAATAGTCATACATTGGTACTAAAATCTCTTTACTGCATCTCAAATGGCTTTCGAGATAATGTATGGACAAACTTTTCAAACTGGCCCTGTTTAATAATAATCCTTACGATTAGTTTAAATCGCTAAAAGGAACTTTGAGAGCCACCTAACTTACTGCCTTTATTTGTACCCTCAGTATTTATTTTCTGGAAGAATGAATACCTGTAACCCTGATATAATAAAGTACATATTCTTGATTCCCAATCCATGTACGCAGTATCATCTTATTTCCTTGGTACAGTCTAGGAACTATATTACTATTTAAATACTTACTCAGTAAAAAATGGACGTGATGTCTCCTTGACGTTTTTCTTTGATAAGAAATTGCATTTAGTGTCTATATCAAAGTAACTTTTCTAGCATTTACCCTTGTTTTCGCATGCAATTTCGTAGGCTTTGTACGTGATAAGCACTTCTGGTTCCAATGAATTATAATGTTGTGTTGTTGCCACGATCAAAACATTTTTATAGCCATTGTAATTTAATTCAGTCTTTGTATTTTTGTTCTATAGTTGATTTTGCCTTTTTTCCGATTGAGACAATATTTATGCATACACGGTTCTAAGCTGATAAGACTGCTTCTGTCAAAACACAACAGAGATGGTTTTGTAACAGTATTTAAATTTATAGTAAAAGATAGTATGTTTTATATCTCCATTACAGTACTTGCTGACCAAGCACTGCATACTTAATATTTGCTAAAATGTACAGTTAAAATTATATTTTTACTGAAACGTTTAATTATATGGATATATTCTTACTCTGTGCTCAATAGTGATCGGAGGAAAGGTTGAAATAAGAACTGTTGATACGATCAAGCGTAATGCTTTCATAATATAAGTAAACAAATTTGTAAATATTGATCAAATGAATTAAACATATGGGTGTGCTATCATAAAACTATGTTTACACAAATCATTTGATTACTTGTAACAAGCTATTTCAATTATTGTTTCGCAACTTTAGAGACTTAGATGGAATTTCTCGCTAATTTAGAAAGCAGTGGGGGCATAACGTGTAAAAGCAGTGGAGGATTTTGTAAATAAACATAGGCCTACATTCATACCAGAGACAATAAGAATGTCTAAAATAAAAATTTAAATACAATAGGTTGAATAGTTGACGCTTGAAAGTCAAACAAACACACATAGTCTCATACCCATTTATAATATTATTAGGGTACTTGTTCTAGGTGTTGTATAGTATATGAAGTTGTTTCTGTATTTTGGTTTATTTCACTCTATCGACCAGCGCTGTACATTTACACAGCTGAAGTGGGCGAGTTATAAATAGTCAGTTTCCCGTCATAAACCTGTCCGAATACATTACGACATGGCATAGATATACTTCCCTCTTGCTCTTAACGTACTAGGAGAATACAAAATTACATATAACGACTGTCTTTGAGCGGAAATTAACATGAGGCCAAAGTTTTAAACTTCATTATTAAAAAAAAATTGTCTCAAATCCATTAATGCTTCACTCTGAAAATATAGATTTTATAAACTTTATTCTAAAGAATAGTTTAAAATAAGATTATCCAATAATACTAATGGTTTATAATTTTTATACTGTATGTATTTACCCATCGATCACACATAATATAAATGTATAAACCATTATTGATAATCTTATTTTAACAATTAATTAGCGATTAAATACCAAAGCTTAAGTTTCTGGTGTGAAACATTAATGGATTGATGCGAGTTCCTATTTTTAAAGCGGTTTTAAGGCAGAGCTTCAGGAATGCGTGCCCGATAGCTAACTAGTGTGCCCCCTCAATACATCACTGTAAATCCTACTGCTACGGGGATGGACCTTCCGTCATGTTACGTCACCGGTGATACTGTAGGTGAGCTGGTTACTGCTGGCGGTAACAGTAAGTAGTAACATTCATACTGTCAATCGATTAGTATTTTAATTCACTCAAGTGGCTGGTGTTTTGAAAAAGCTGCCGATTACTTACCAATTAGAATATACGTTTCCAAAAAAGTTTCCATCTGTACCATTGAACTGGTCCTTGTACCACAATAATCATCGGGCGTGGCGCAGTCGTGGATATAGGCTACAACAAGCGCGGTATATAGTATAGAGTTGAGGTTATGTTATGTAAAGTAGTGTTTAGTAGTGACCTTGAACACAGCTGACTGAGCAGTGTGGCCACGCTGGGGAACATATTTACCCAACGCGGGAAACGGGGAAACGGTCACGCCCTGTACTGAGCGAGCTTACTCCATGATCCATTCCTCCATATCCAATCTGCTTACACTGTTATCACAGTGAGGGCGGGTGTGCGCGTGTGGGCGTGTGCAGGCCGAGATACCACTCATATAACCCTGTTATTTCACAACCATATTAAAAAATGCTGCCAATACAGATCAGTTCATAATAATGTTCTCTCAAGCTAGAAAATAATCGTTGGAACTATGGGGAAGATAGGAATGTCATACATAGCTCCTTATTATTACACCGTAACAAATGTGTAACGAACAAGTGACACTAATCTAGTTGAATATTTAATAACGTTTAATCTTTCTTTAACAAGCTTTCGCGATCAATATGAAACACGTTAATGACGACTCAAAGTCCTCCAGCATTCCAAAGACCACCCATTTACTCACTGATACACTGCCAGGTTTGTTTTCTGTTGCTGAAGTTTAACTGCTCACTCCGACTTGCCATTTCGCACTCCCTAAATAAGTGGAATGTACGAACTGGCATTTGTTCAACTGTACTCTGACGGGCACTGAGCAGTAATTAGCAGCTTAGGAGATTTTTAGGTGGAAGAGTGTTGAAATAGTTTGGGAGAATTCTGATTGTACAATATTATTGCTAGTCCTTACGATCCCTTATTAATAGTTTCTTAACTATAGCTGTAGTTTGTATGGAGGAAATGGAAGATAAAGATAAAATACTACCAAAAATACTGTTCCTTAAATGAGCATATTGTGGGGCTTGTTTTATACAAATTCAACAAATTAGCTTTTAGCTGTGTCAATCAGCAACCAGTAAAGGCATCTTGTACAGTAATAGATTGCAATAAAAGGGGCTTATATTATGATGAGTAACCGGATCCATTCTTCATTTGCAGCTTGTGCATTGCAACTTTGCAAATCAATAAATAAATCTAAAACGGGAAACAGAAGTCCAATTTGGGGGGAAGGTTTGTGTAAGGAGAAAAGTGGAGATCATTATGGCCTTCTGCCTTACCGTACGATAACTCCAAGGATGAACTCTCTATTTACTGAATTTTGGGGTTAAAATGTTAAAGTTACAGGTAGAAATAAAAATCTTACCATTTTTATATTGCTGTATGGAGAAAATCGCATTGTAACTAAAGTTATAAAAAACCGAGTATAATTGTATATAAAATGTTATCGTAATTTGTCGGGTTTGCATATATAACTACAAACACTTAAATAAAACAAATATTTTCTAAGGCTAAAGAATTAAAGGGTTTAGGGTGTCAAATGTTTAGAAATTGCGTGTATTCCGATTCCATTGAATACATTTTGTGTAATGTCTTTACATATGATTGACTTAGGATAATGTTGTTTTTGATTTAACTTAAGAAATAACAGTGTAATAACACACGGACATTGTAATACTCGGCTAGGGTCTGTAGTTACAGCGACAGTGATGTGCCCGGGAGCGGAGCTGCACCCACGCATGTCTCTGTTCTGTAGGTCACGCTCGAACAATACTGATTGTCTAATTGTATTCCACATCTAGTACAGTCACTTCCTGGCCTATGGGCGTCGTATCGGTGTTGGAAACTCGTATTCGTTTGTGTTAATGGTTTTGTTTCTCGTGCCTACGCTCCGCTTGACATCAGCTCACATGTCTGCCCGGTGAGAACCAGTGTAGGTGTAACGGGAATGTCAACACGGTCATTACACGGGCTAGATATATCTGATAGGCTATCTTACCACACATCCCGGCGGCCCGCCAACCTCGCGTGGCCTGGGATACTTTTTGGATTGGTGAAATCTTAACTTTTTCCTTGTTCTCTCAAGATTGTGTTTTAAATCTCCACTCTACTGATTCCGAAGTTGATTTGTTTTTCAAAGAGAAACAGCTATTGTAGCACATACGTACTCTACCTTATTGGTACTCGAATACAAACCAGAATGTACGACCTTAGATAATGTAAATGAGCTTAACGTCCCGGTTCTCGTTATTTTTAAAAACTTCGTTTGCCATTGCAGAATTCTTTAGACTTCTCTTCTCCTCTTTTTACGTTTCAAGCTTCCTTGCCCTGTTATGGTACATTTCCATCGAACGTCCTATTCTATGTCTTCTTATGCACTTGTAAGAGTCTGCTTTTATTTATTACGAAGAAATTTGAGGTCCAAAAGTATACTTTAACAAAGCATTATCATGATATTATCATATCTGAACCCAGAAACTACCTCCTACACATTACATCTGTGAACTGTTAACAAAACAGCATAACTTATAAAATAAAACATTTTTGCACATCTTTAAACGCCATTATTAGCTGTTTATAATAATCTAAGACATTTTCTCGTATTGCGGTCCAAATACTTGGAGCGCAGGAAGAGGGAAGTTTGTGTGGTTATGTGTTATCTTAGTGGCCGGGAAATGTAAATCTATCTATCAGCCACTTAGTCAGTCAGACAGTGAGTGTAATGTGTGGTGGTATCGTGAAGTGTTATAGTAGAAAATTATCTAATTGTGGAATTTTCTAGTATTCTTGCCCCCTTGGTTCTTGCTGCGATTTATAATCCTTAAATGTATAGTTCAGTTGGTATATCATAGAAGAGTATGAAAAAATAATTTAACTTTTTATGTAGAGCTGCTTTTTATGTATATATGGAATAGAATTTTCAATTAAAAACTTTCGTTACATAATTTTTTCAGTACATGTAACACTATTTATAATAAACTTAACGTGACATGCCTCCTTTCCTGGTCGCACTTAAAGTGAAACGTATGTTTAAACTTCGTAAAATATGAAAGACAAGCCGTTTTATTATATTTTTATCAGTAGTTACCAGAGCAATGACAAAATCATTTTCATGTAAACCATAGACACCAAGTCTTGTTGTAAGACCTTCATTACAGTAAAGGTAAATCGTATCCTTCTTTTATAAATAGTTCTTTATGAATGCAACACTATAACCCTTTATGCTCTTAATTAGTTGGCCTACTTTTTAAATTTTACAATTCTTTTTTATAACATACGTTGTGAATATTAACACTTAGTACTCTAGTTATCAGATTCCGTATAAATGATATCCCAGTAAATTAAAGATCAGACATAACTGTATAATTAGGAAAAGATAAAAATAATCTTATTTCTGGCTATTCTTAAAAAAAACTTTAATATAATGATATTTTACCTCATATTATATCCATAATCTTTTATCACAGCACCAAGTAGAATTACGCACGCATGGTTTCAAATTTAATTTAGATTGATTTTGTACCTCACAACTTTTAAGCTAAACCTCAGGATGTTCACGATATTTGTAAAAATTATTTTAAAACGTAGTATTTTGTCCCACATTTCACCCCCCCCCCCTCCCCCCTTACAGAACCCCGACTTTTTATTATTTATTACCAGGGAAGTATACAAGAAATAGCCCAAAGGGGTAACTTTTTTGGTTGTTAAATCTTTTTATCTAATTTTATCATACTAAAACAAAATTGTTTAGTACTCGACAATAGATACATACAGGACAGTCTTAATAAACAGTACATAATTTATCTCAATCTATTTTTTATTTACGACATTTTTTCATCAAACCTAAATTAACGTTTTAACATTCTGATTTCACATTCACTAACGCAAACCGTAATAATGTTCATGTTTCGCTTGTAGTATATGTGTCACCCATAATCCCACACGTATAAAGACTTCTATCTCATTTTAATAAACAAATTTTACACATTTAAGGAATACCTGAATCATTGAGACATTTAGATTTTCATAAAATTTAAAGTGAGTTCAATTTATATTCTTTAGACATCTTGACGGAGGAGTTTCAGTGGATTTGTGTAAAATATTTCTGAATTAAACTGTTATCCTCAATAGAACTTGTGTGGGTTGTATTGTAGTGTATATATTCATTCTTTGTGTAATGTTGCTAATCAGATTGAATACTTTGTGGGCGATTTATTGTTTTAATTACAACAAACTGTTACAATTGACGTCAGTGCAAATATGTTAATTATACTCTGTCAGTAATTGTTTTTATCACTTAACGACCGGCTGGACAGGTGTTGAGGTAAGCCGAGAGTCAGAAGCGTTCGGTTGACCACTCAAGGTCAGCTCTGCAAGGTTAGCTTTGACGTCATATCTGTTACGTACTCCTCCGCGGCGGATAGGCGAGTGTACGCCGCGCGGGCCCGAGCCGCGGACCCGGTCTCGGGCTGGAGTTTCAGGGAACTTAAACAATAGCCTGCATGATTTTATCTTTTTCGGCCGGTTTTTTTTATACCAATACACTTATAGAATTCCACTTTTTAGATATTTAAATTTTAAAAAGACTCGATCAGTAATTCCACAAACCACGATGACTTAGACTTAGGACTCTCCTTCCAACTCAGTCGGTGTAGCCTGGTAGACTAGCGGTGACATGGCGTTGTTGATCAGATGGTACGGAGGCGGTAGGATGCGCGGGGGCTCGCCGTCACCACCCCTGGGGCCCCGCACCGCCGCCCCCGGCTACGAACAGTACCAGAAGTCTCTGCTAGAGGTGCCGTGGCCGCCCACCGAGTACGGAGAGGCATCCAGTGACGACCTCAGCAGCGAGTGGGACTCCGACGTACAGGAAACATCTTCCACTTCCAAGGTAGGAACAACATAAACTCTGAAACTGCAACCTTACCCTGTTGTTTAAAACTTTTAATACTCTCTATGTAACGACCTCAGCAGCGAGTGGGACTCCGACGTACAGGAAACATCTTCCACTTCCAAGGTAGGAACAACATAAACTCTGAAACTGCAACCTTACCCTGTTGTTTAAATATTTTAATACTATATGTTACGATTTCAACAACGACTGGGACTACAACGTACAGGAAACATCTTCCACCTCCAAGGTAAGAACAATATAAACTCTGAAACTGCAACCTTACCTGTTGTTTAAAAATTTTAATACTCTCTATGTAACGACCTCAGCAGCGAGTGGGACTCCGACGTACAGGAAACATCTTCCACTTCCAAGGTAGGAACAACATAAACTCTGAAACTGCAACCTTACCCTGTTGTTTAAAAATTTTAATACTCTCTATGTAACGACCTCAGCAGCGAGTGGGACTCCGACGTACAGGAAACATCTTCCACTTCCAAGGTAGGAACAACATAAACTCTGAAACTGCAACCTTATCCTGTTGTTTAAAAATTTTAATACTCTCTATGTAACGACCTCAGCAGCGAGTGGGACTCCGACGTACAGGAAACATCTTCCACTTCCAAGGTAGGAACAACATAAACTCTGAAACTGCAACCTTACCCTGTTGTTTAAAAATTTTAATACTCTCTATGTAACGACCTCAGCAGCGAGTGGGACTCCCGACGTACAGGAAACATCTTCCAACTTCCAAGGTAGGAACAACATAAACTCTGAAAAACTAGCAAACCTTACCCTGTTGTTTAAATATTTTAATACTCTATGTTACGGTTTCAACAACGACTGGGACTACAACGTACAGGAAACATCTTCCACCTCCAAGGTAAGAACAACATAAACTCTGAAACTGCAACCTTACCCTGTTGTTTAAATATTTTAATACTATATGTTACGATTTCAACAACGACTGGGACTACAACGTAGACAGGAAACATCTTCCACCATCCAAGGTAAGAACAATATAAACTCTGAAACTGCAACCTTACCCCTGTTTTTTAAAAAATTTTAATACTCTCTATGTAACGACCTCAGCAGCGAGTGGGACTCCGACGTACAGGAAAAACATCTTCCACTCGGCTCCAAGGTAGGAACAACATAAAAACTCTGAAACTGCAACCTTACCCTGTTGTTTAAAAATATTTAATACTCTCTATGTAACGACCTCAGCAGCGAGTGGGACTCCGACGTACAGGAAACATCTTCCACTTCCAAGGTAGGAACAACATAAAAACTCTGAAAACTGCAACCTTACCCTGTTGTTTAAAAATTTTAATAACTCTCTAATGTAACGACCTCAGCAGCGAGTGGGACTCCGACGTACAGGAAACATCTTCCACTTCCAAGGTAGGAACAACATAAACTCTGAAACTGCAACCTTACCCTGTTGTTTAAATATTTTAATACTCTATGTTACACCGTTTCAACAAACGACTGGGACTAACAACGTACAGGAAACATCTTCCACCTCCAAGGTAAGAACAACATAAACTCTGAAACTGCAACCTTACCCTGTTGTTTAAATATTTTAATACTATATGTTACGATTTCAACAACGACTGGGGACTACAACGTACAGGAAACATCTTCCACCTCCAAGGTAAGAACAATATAAACTCTGAAACTGCAACCTTACCCTGTTTTTTAAAAAATTTAATACTCTCTATGTAACGACCTCAGCAGCGAGTGGGACTAGTCCGACGTACAGGAAAACATCTTCCACTTCCAAGGTAGGAACAACATAAACTCTGAAAACTGCAACCTTACGCCCTGTTGTTTAAAAAATTTTAATACTCCTCTATGTAACGACCTCAGCAGCGAGTGGGACTGGGACTCCGACGTACAGGAAACATCTTCCACTTCCAAGGTAGGAACAACATAAACTCCTGAAACTGCAACCTTACCCTGTGTTTAAAAAATGTTAATACTCTCAATGTAACGACCTCAGCAGCGAGTGGGACTCCGACGTACAGGAAACATCTTCCACTTCCAAGGTAGGAACAACATAAACTCTGAAACTGCAACCTTACCCTGTTGTTTAAATATTTTAATACTCTATGTTACGATTTCAACAACGACTGGACTACAACGTACAGGGAAACATCTTCTACCTCCAAGGTAAGAACAACATTAACTCTGAAACTGCAACCTTACCCTGTTTGTTTAAAAAATTTTTAAATACTCTATGTTACGATTTCAACAACGACTGGGACTAACAACGTACAGGAAACATCTTCCACGTCCTCCAAGGTGAGAACAATCTAAACCCTGAAAATGCAACCTTACCGTGTTGTTTGGAAAATATAAATTACTCTATGTAACGACCTCAACAACGATAGGGACTTCGCCGTACAAGAAACATCTTCCACATCCAAGGTAGGAACAATATAAACTCTGAAATTGCATCCTTACAGTGTTGTTTTAAAAATGTTAATACTCTATGAAACGACCTCAACAACGACAGGGACTTCCGACGTCCAGGAAACATCTTCCACATCCAAGGTAGAACAATATAAACTCTGAAACTGCATCCTTAACCGTGTTATTTAAATATGTTTACTACTCTCTGTGTAACGACCTCAGCAACGAAGATTGGACTCCGAAGTACAGGATCTTCCACCTCCAAGGTAGGAACAACATAAACTCTGAAAACTGCAACCTTACCCTGTTGTTTAAAAATTTAAATACTCTATGTTACGATTTCAACAACGACTGGGACTACAACGTACAGGAAAACATCTTCCACGTCCAGGTAAGAACAAATACACTCTGAAACTGCAACCTTACCCTGTTGTTTAAATATTTTAATACTCAATGTTACGATTTCAACAACGACTGGGACTACAACGTAACAAGGAAACATCTTCCACCTCCAAGGTAAAGAACAACAATAGAACTCTGAAACTGCAAACCTTACCCTGTTGTTTAAAAATTTAAATACTCTATGTTACGATTTCAACAACGACTACTGCAAACGTAACAGGAAACATCTTCCACCTCCAAGGTAAGAACAATATAAACTCTGAAACTGCAACCTTACTGTGGTGTTGTTGAAAAATTTAATAATACATTTCAACAACGACTACTACAACGTACAGGAAACTTCTTCCACCTCCAAGGTAAGAACAACATAAACTCTGAAACTGCAACCTTACTGTGTTGTTTTAAAAATTTTAAATACTATGTAACGACCTCAGCAGCGAGTGGGACTACAACGTACAGGAAACATCTTCCACCAAGGTGAGAACAATCTAAACCCTGAAAATGCAACCTTACCGTGTTGTTTGAAAATATAAATACTCTATGTAACGACCTCAACAACGATAGGGACTTCGCCGTACAAGAAACATCTTCCACATCCAAGGTAGGAACAATATAAACTCTGAAACTGCATCCTTACCGTGTTATTTAAATATGTTACTACTCTCTGTGTAACGACCTCAGCAACGAGTTGGACTCCGAAGTACAGGAAACTTCTTCCAACTCCAAGGTAGGAACAACATAAATCCTGAACCTTACTCTCTGTGTACCATATTTAATTCTATTATAAATGTAAAGTATAGCCTACCGATTAAACTCAATGCTCGTTTATTCCGCAATTGACGTGTGTTAATGAGTTGCACCTACGCAGGGTGTTGCTAGAATATAAACCGTTCTTCGTGTCCTTTTTACAGAGGCTTATTCATGCATGCTTTTAAAGAGTAATTTGTTATGCAACATTTTAAATTCTGATATATATATTATATACCAAAGACAATAAGAGGATCAATAATATCAAACTTAAATGTAATGTTACTGCTAAACCCTTAAATAGCAAATACTTACATGGTTTAGCTTTTGTTCACACTCATAAATTTACGTACGAAACTTATTATAGGAAGCAATTCTTTGTTTGAAGTTTGTTTTTGACGAAGTTAGGATTACGAAGGATCAGGATTCTTCCGTACATTGTTTAGTGATACAAAAAAAAATCAGTAATATAACATTACGTTACAAGATCTGCGACCCTTCCTCAGGCGAACAACTAACCTAACACATGTCCACAATCTAGCTTAAAATAAATAAATAATACCAGAGCGTTCTGACATGCATAAGGAATCACAACAACTATGTTGTGTCAACTTCATGCACACTAACTTTTCAGAAGGCAGATCTCGGAAATTTTGTTACTCGTTTTTTGTTTCACTGAACGATGGCAAATGTCCGGAAAACACCCTGTTTACTTCATATTATAGGAAATGTATGCTAAGAAGAATTATGCACGGATAAATATTTGTTCACGTGGCCCATGGTGTCCAGGGAATGTCAAAAATCCCAGTCCAAGTAGACATATAAATAGATTTTCCTTCAAATCTCCAAAGTACGGACTGAAAGCTAATGATACTGTCCACTGTTTACAAGGCAGCTCCTGAATTATTCCCGGAACGTCGTGTCTATGTGGCATCCTCTTTTAGACCATCTGCTAATTGCACGAAGAACATGAAGGTACATGTTCCCGCCGCTTGGAATCTCTTCTTGCTTGTAGATCCGCGAAGTCATCAACCATTCTGTGTGTGTGTACTGCATTCCCGTCCCCGTGTGTTACCTCTTTAGTGGTGTAATGACCACGTCGTCCTCCGTGACGTATGTAATGTTTCCCAGAACTGGAAGCTGGCTGTCTGAGGATGATCCACCTGCTAGACACCTAGGAATGCTACCGGGGAGAATATCTCCAGCTCGCCTTGTTATTACCTCCATCTGAATTCATAATCGGAGTCAGCTATTTCACATCCTCGGATTGTTGCAAGTCATAGCCGCTGCTGTTCACTGAATACTGCTGTGATTGGTTGCCTGAGGACGTGTCTCGTAGCTGTTGAAGTAATTAACATTAGGTTCCTCAGAGAAATAGTGTGGCGCTCTTAGTGGCTGGCTAACCGAGTGATCACAGGTTCCATTCCCGGGGAGTTCAAACTAATTTTAAAATGGTCTCAAACGTTTGGTACACTCGATTAAAAATACCACTGGAAAATACTTTTTACAAAACTGGTAGATAATAACTAAATTTATTATTATGGAACGATATATAAGGTATTATGCACAAACAACTCCATAAAGGATGAATCCTACTATCGTAATAACTATTAACTGACGCTGTGTATCCACAGTAATAACTGTGGTTCACCATTAAAACATACAATAGTACAGCGTGACTAGTGTCTGTAAAGAACAGAAGCGTAGTTTGTGTTGTATTTGTAAAAATAGACTAGGTTCTCATGAGATGGACTATGGGTGAAAATGTTAAAGTTGGGCCTCTCGTTATTTCTTCGCATCCATCACGTCTACTTGTTGATTTTAAACACATTAGACTTGAAGCATTATGTCCTAACGTATCCAGGATACTTTTTGGAACAACAGAAAATCAATGTGTAAATTCTCTGTCAAACACCATAAATTAGTTTATGTAAATGAATATAAATTAATAATGTTAAAATGTGTGCTATTTGACTGATAAAAGCTGCAAAGATTATTGTAAAATCTTTAAAAAATTATTGTAACATTTGTTAGACATTAATATAAAATCTGTTGAAATCAAAACTTAAAATAATTTTAAATGTATAAAAAATTAATAAAAAAACCGTATCAGAATAGTAAAAATTATGTTTTGAATAATGAACGAAAATTGCCAAAAAATGAATGAATATTCCTTTGAAAAAGAATAAAAAGTCTGTTAAAAAATGAACGTATAATCGTTTATTTTGTATATTTATACAAAATTAAACTTAAACATTTCTTTGAAAATCCGTCAAAAAGCAATGTAAAATCTGTCAAGATCGATGTCATATCTGTTTATAATCAACGTAAAATCTATTGAGATTCAGTATAAATAAGTTACGAATCAATGTAAAATCTGTCAAACTTTCTGTAATAAAAACGTTAAAATGTTATCAAAATATGCAAATTTTAATTTTTACATAAAAACGTGTTTTATAATTTTAAATTTTGTCTTAACCCATGTGATAGTTTAAGCTTCTAATCTACATTTATAGTTTTCCACCAATACTGTTTGTAATGGATTACAACCTACATCAATTGCCTATTATTATTTTTTGTTTACAATTCCTTATATTTTCTCTTCATCTTCTGTCTCTGATGTAAATTAATCTCATTCTTTATTATATTATATAGTTAGATTCTCATTTTGTATTAATTAAAATATTTTATTAGCTTTTCTTCTTCTATTTTACCTATTATGCTTTTAATAATGTTAATGCGCTATCCATTTATCAAGAAAAAACCTGTTATAGAGTACTGCGAGTTAAAAAGTGTTTTAATTTATTATAAAAAATGTAAGGTAGAATTTCAATTTTCTTCCATAAAATAATGGTGGTTCTCCACATTTTTGTAATAGATTGTATCTTGAATGTTAATTCGATAAATTCTCTAAATTACTAATTCTATTAGTAAAACCCTTTGTTCTTATTTTGAACGATATGGTTTGTAAAGTTCTTCACTTTTGTTGTCAAACTCTTTCAGTTCGAGTTCTGTTTCAGACTGAATCTATCCTATGGTTTATGGTAAAATGCTTTCTGAGATTTCATTACTTTCTAGTTAAAATCTAAATGTTAGTGGGACGTAACACTGCCAGCCAAAACAGTATCTCCATCCTCATTTATAAGAAAACAAAGAAATGCTAGTGTAACACTCCACCGTAATACCTCTTCATTAATCATAACTGAACTCTCTTAATATGTAAACTACACCTATTTAAAAATCACAATAATATTATAACATTATTAAGGCCGTTCATAATGTGTTGTAGACCGCAAAATCTGTGTGTTTACTCTACAATCAGCAAATCCATGGAAACTAATGAAGATGAATTATCAAATATTTCTTGTCTTCCAATTTACTTCCACGGTTACGATTGTCTTTCATAGATATTTGTTCTGAGTTGGTCGAGATTCATCTTTTGCGTCAGATTTGAGAGCATTTAGAAGAAAACACCCTATTTCGAATATCTTTTGCAACCAAGTACTTGATGAGAAGTCTTAGAAACAAAGTCTGTAGGAACAGGAACAAATTTCTGTGCGGATACAGATTATCTAACAGCAACCATCTTTCCGGCTCGTCCAGAAAAGTCAGTGAAGTTTCAGTCAGACAATCTTCAAGAACCCCAGCACAAGGGCCAACCTCTCGAGAGTGAAATGGAGATGTTCTTTCTCATCACTCTTAGCCAGGTGACAGAACGATGGGAGAACATCATCCTGTATCCCATCGGTCAAGTAATCTGTCTACTTAAACATATTATTGATATGTTTAAGAATTTAAAACTTTTTATAAATTTGATTTATAAATACAGGCCATTTCTTCTCATCATTCAAAAAGAGGAATCACCTGGTACATGAACAGAAGTTGTTTCATAATATTATTAAAACATCCAAAACTGGACTTAATAACATCTCACTGTTTGGAAGTATAAACACAGACGGGATTCTGCTTACGAGTAACAGCTCTTTTACCTTAAGCCCCAAAATTAAGAGACGTCTATACCAGCAGCCATGATTTTATCCCATTAAGAACAACGTTAAACTTCAATTAATAACGCTCTTATGTATCGTGAAAATTTGGTAGGTGTTTCATTTTAGATATAATCATAAAGCATGAATACTATTAAAAGTTTTCGAACAATACAATACAATTGTTATGCGCGTTACCCCGTAACAGCCCAGTGTACCACGTGACTCGTAGGTGCGTACAATATTTACTTCCCAGTGTGGAACTTACACTTCATTATCTCAAAAAATTACCTCCTATAAAAACGTGGACTCTAAAGTAATTTATTAAAGTAGTTATAATAAAATTTTTAAAATTTAATATTTCAAGAATAAGTGATATTAGTAAATATCTCTCATAACAATCTGAAGAGGATGATAAACCGGTACTTTTTTCAGCATATTTTTGTATTTTTTCATTAAAATATGGAGCGATATACATTGTTTTTTTCCAAAATATTATTAGCAGTTTCGTTATTAATATTTTAATTTTTATATTCATAAAATAAGAATATGTGTTTTTATATAATTCTTTTAAAAACGTTTTTATACCAAATTTGTGTTAGTAAATAAAGTAATAAAAAACGTTTCATCAGTAGTGAATGTGATAATTTTTTATCAGAAAAGAATTTGATAACAATTCTTTATCAGCATATGGATTGACAGCTATGTAAACAGATTAAACCTGAATATCAACAAACGTAACATTCATCTTGAACGGATTTCATATTGATTCCCAACGGATTTTATTTCCATATTTAACATATTTTATATTTGTTCTCAACAGATTTTGCACTTATATTTACCAGGTTTTACAATGATTCGAAACAGATTTCATATTGATTCCCAACGGATTTTATTTCCATATTTAACAGATTTTATATTTGTTCTCAACAGATTTTGCACTTATATTTACCAGGTTTTACAATGATTCGAAACAGATTTCATATTGATTCCCAACGGATTTTATTTCCATATTTAACATATTTTATATTTGTTCTCAACAGATTTTGCACTTATATTTACCAGGTTTTACAATGATTCGAAACAGATTTCATATTTATTTTTTACTGATTGTATATTGATTCCCAACTTTCATCTCTAACAGATTGTACTTGTTCTCAACAGATTTTACAGTTAAATTTAACAGATTTTACATTGATTCCAAACAGATTTTACCTGAAAATTTTACAAATTTTATATTGATTTTGTAATATATAAATTGTAGTACATTTGTATACACTCCTTCAGATAAATAAAAAAATAATATGTACAATAATTTACAATACCCAGTAAAAGAAAACAGTGAGAATTCAATCTCTACTTAATTGTGTCTTCAGCCCATTGTTAAAAAAAATTAAATTATTGCTCAATGTTGACTTGAAATTTCAATGTTTATTTATAATAGCTCTGTTTAAAATTGTGTAAACTGACAAATTTCCATTGATATAAAAACAAATGATTTTAGATTAATTTTTAATACGAATAATATGAATAGGAAATACGAATGCAATTTAATTTTGATTTATCTGGATCACAAACATGATGTGTGTTGATTTTATCCACTGTCATTAATAAAGAATGAAACTAATCTTGCATAATAATCGCTTGTGTTTGAGTAGTGTCAGACCAAAGCTTGTTTACACAAGCGAGGTTTGACAGACAGACATGCTCACTGCTCAGTAGCCGCCCTTGGTTCTATGGTTTCTCCTCATATGTAGACTTGCCATTGCCAACATCCACATGTTTGTTTGAGTAGTGTCAGACCAAAGCATGTTTACACAAGCGAGGTTTGACAGACAGACATGCTCACTGCTCAGTAGCCGCCCTTGGTTCTATGGTTTATCCTCATATGTAGACTTGCTATTGCCAACATCCACATGTTTGTTTGAGTATTGTCAGACCAAAGCATGTTTACACAAGCGAGGTTTGACAGACAGACATGCTCACTGCTCAGTAGCCGCCCTTGGTACTATGGTTTCTCCTCATATGTAGACTTGCCATTGCCAACATCCACATGTTTGTTTGAGTAGTGTCAGACCAAAGCTTGTTTACACAAGCGAGGTTTGACAGACGGACATGATCACTGCTCAGTAGCCGCCCTTGGTTCTATGGTTTCTCCTCGTATGTAGACTTGCCATTGCCAACATCCACATGTTTGTTTGAGTAGTGTCAGACCAAAGCTTGTTTACACAAGCGAGGTTTGACAGACAGACATGCTCACTGCTCAGTAGCCGCCCTTGGTTCTATGGTTTCACCTCATATGTAGACTTGCCATTGCCAACATCCACATGTTTGTTTGAGTAGTGTCAGACCAAAGCTTGTTTACACAAGCGAGGTTTGACAGACAGACATGCTCACTGCTCAGTAGCCGCCCTTGGTTCTATGGTTTCTCCTCATATGTAGACTTGCCATTGCCAACATCCACATGTTTGTTTGAGTAGTGTCAGACCAAAGCATGTTTACACAAGCGAGGTTTGACAGACAGACATGCTCACTGCTCAGTAGCCGCCCTTGGTTCTATGGTTTCTCCTCGTATGTAGACTTGCCATTGCCAACATCCACATGTTTGTTTGAGTAGTGTCAGACCAAAGCATGTTTACACAAGCGAGGTTTGACAGACAGACATGCTCACTGCTCAGTAGCCGCCCTTGGTTCTATGGTTTCTCCTCATATGTAGACTTGCCATTGCCAACATCCACATGTTTGTTTGAGTAGTGTCAGACCAAAGCATGTTTACACAAGCGAGGTTTGACAGACAGACATGCTCACTGCTCAGTAGCCGCCCTTGGTTCTATGGTTTCTCCTCATATGTAGACTTGCCATTGCCAACATCCACATGTTTGTTTAACTCCAAATGCAATTCAATTTCGTAATCCAATATTTATGATACTTTTAAACTGTTTATTGGCCAAACAAGAGTGAGAAAATCAACACGTTATCTTATGAGAAAGGCGAAAACGAGATATTTCAAATTTATCTAAAAATAGCGTAAGAGAACGCCATGGCGCAAATGACAGGCGCCATTCACTCATTCATCAATGAGTGAATCCAAAATTTTAATTCTAAGCTCATTTTGTTACGTATAATATTTAACTTGTTTAAATGCCGTATGATCGCACTTGATTTGTTTCAAAATGTTTTCATTCTACAATTTTCTCGTTGCCATCATGGTTATCCATAAGACCTATGTAAAAATGTTTACTAACGCTAAGCTAAATCCCGTGGATTGACATACACTACCATCGAACATGACCTATATAGAAATTAAGCTTCACGCGAAATTCAAAATTTATAGGTTATTTCATTCTCGAGGTATTGTGCGGACAGACAGACAGAAATGAAATTTGTTCCAGTCCCTCGCTAACGCCCAGTCTCTGTGAAACAAAAGGACAAGACATTTCCAGCTTATCTAAGGGCGATCTTTTTCTATCCCACATTGTATATACCTATTTTTTCTGCATCCGCAGTATACGTTATTTATAAATACCGCGGGACGTATTTATTCAGATTGAGAAGTTCACGGTAAGTTGTTTACCCCAACAGGTTTAACATTAGCAACCATGTCTTAAAAACAATATTTGGATCTGTACTGAATTTTTTGATCAAGTCAATATTAATTTGGGTGTTTGGAAACTATCATTGTCATATCCAGATGCGTTTAAATGAATTTTATTCGAATCTAAAATGAATTTCTGCTAATGTGTTTCTCAGAATGTTATTTTACTCTCCTCACAAGATGGACATTTCATTTTATATTTTCCTTTTTTAAGAACTAACTGTGGGTGATAACAATGTATCGCATGTGTTTACTTTGTACAAAATATATTCCACGTTGTCTTGGATTTCAGTTCTGATGTTATTGGCTTGGCAAAGCCTACTCTTAGGAGGCTGGAAAATTATCTTCTGTCTGTCAGTCTACCTGCCTGCACGGCAATGAATACAATTCATTGTGCACGGTATCTCGAGATCGAACTGACATAACAACTTTTTGCATGAAGCTTCATTTCACTGTAGGCAACATAAAAGTCAATAATAGTGCATCTTATGCCATGGGATTTGGCTGACCGTTATCAAACATGTACATTGGTATTGCGTAACCACAAAGGCGATAAGAAAATGCAAAAAATTTGTAAGGAACTAAGTACAAGTATTTGAAATGTTAACACCTGACGTGGTAACACGTGTAATAAGGATACCTTGTTGCATAGCTTGGTATTACTTTTCTTACAGTGTTTCGGATTCTTTGATAATCCCTTATACCAATTTATTTGTGCATGGACAAGATAAAGTTGACTCAGGGTCACAGGTTGATATTTCGAGATTGAAATACGGGAAATTTTGACCCTAAGTGTTGTGTGAAAAATACTATTATGTGTATGGAGGGGAACATTTTGAACACTTACTTTGATCACAGGTACTTAAAAATTGGTGTTTACTTGTAATACTTAATAATTTACATTGTTCAATTGTTTTAAACTTCAAATAACTATAACTACTGAATGAATCCACCTTTTGAAGTCCGGTTTGCGGCATTGTACTCTGCTAAGTAAGACCTTTAATTTGATACCAAACTTGACCTATGCTGCTATTTAAGAATTTTGTCTGACTCCTTGTGGACCGTCCCCCAAAGGGATTATCCGGTCGGTAATTGGGCAGATGTGTACGTTACTATCACCAGTAAGCACGTGTGAACTTTGGTATTTCTTTCTATTGTGGTTCAAAAATTAAAAAAGAGGTTCCAGACTTAATTGACACCCTGTATAATGTGGATCAAGGCAAATTTACCTTTTGTTTTGATGCAGTTACTGAAGTATCAGCCTATGAATGAGATCTCTATCCAGGAACTAATTCACGTATTTTTGTTATACATTGTAAGCGTTCAGTTCCGCTTGACTGCTCGTGATCCCCGCTCGTGTTGTAGATTACTTGAATCTGCCGCATTACAAATATCGTAACCTGTTAATTGGTGATTTGACGTTGCCAGATCTACTCTACCGGTATTAGGCGGCTGGCGACTGGTCTGGTGACGTACGTTCCTAGACTAGTAAACTCGCTTGACGGAACAGTCAAGAACAGTTTACAACCGACCCACGCCAGTATAACCGCGTGAAACACAACCAACTCGTGGTGAGGACGATTGTATGGCATCAGTCATGTGTGACTTTGACACACAGCAGTCGTGCTACACCGACGCCTATGTGAATAAAGTTTGTGGGAGCCATTGCTGAAGTGGAATTTGTGCAGATGGCTGTAGCCTGTGAATGAAGCACGAACTCCGACCGTTAACTCTGTAACTCTCACAGGACTGGGTGTCGAGCCTGTCGTTCTCAAGGTCAGATATTGTTCATGTTATTTTTTTGCAACCGGTCCGATTTTGTGATTTGTGTATGGATCCCAAGTTGTATAATACGTAGTTCAACTGCCATAAACAGTGTTTATCCAGCATATTTGGAGTTTTGTGAACTGTTTGAAATCTTCAACTTTTTTTAGATACGGATTAGGATCACGAAGCAATGAAGCTAAACATTTACGCTGTATTCTCTCCAATTCTTTCTACACTTCAACGGATTTTGTAATTGATAATTATTTGAAGTGGTGAGTGCTATCGCAGAGGCTTAAAACGTTGCCGAAAACTTACATTAGACATTTAATTTCCTAAAACCTTACCGATATGTATTTAAATAAAGTATTCTGAGCAAGTGTTTTGTAATATTAAATTGAATAACCAGTTTCACGACAATTTCGGATAATACCGTGAAGACCGTTGTAAGACGGACGTTGTGTAGTCATTCGTACTGATCACTTGAAACTCATGAGTAATATTCTTTTCACTTGACAGTGACATACTCGTATGTCGTTTTCTTTATATAGATCACACCACTGTCCGTTTTTGGTTTATATCAATTGCTCGATACAATATTATTTGTAAAGTATGAGTGTTTTCTTTGCTTTTATAAATAGGCTTATATAACAGTTTGTATCGTCGGTTTGGTGGCAATAATATTACTTTTATGATGTTTATTGGTGTTAGCAGTGATATTCCTATATAAATAAGAACATAAATAAAAAAGATGGGAGTTCGCAACAAAAGGTACATACATAAATGAGTATGAAAGACGCCTGCAGGTGCCCGAGAATACTTAAATACTTACTATTTATATAAGTATGTATAAGAAAATATATAAGGTCAAGGAATTTAGAGCCTGGGATGAGTACTGACAATATACAGCCAGCAGTGAAAGTGTTAACGAACGTTCACAGTTGCAGGACTCTAGTTGTGTACTACGAGTGGTCGTGCGTCAGTATTATGTATTCAAGGAGATACGGCTCACTGCGTCACTAACACATCGACTCGCCCTGTTTGTGCCACACAAGTCGTTGACCAAATCTTATATGTAATGTTACGATTTTACCCCACCCCCCCCCCCCCCCACCCCCCCCCCCCCCCACCCCCCCCCCCCCCCACCCCCCCCCCCCCCCACCCCCCCCCCCCCCCACCCCCCCCCCCCCCCAACCATTTCAATTAACATGATGTATAATGGGGCACTATGTCATTTTGAAACAGAATTTGGTTTTGCGTTGTAGCCTTAATCAAGAATATATACACATAGAGTATACCTATGGTCATTGTAGTTTATTCCGGTCCATGTTATTTCTGGTGCCATATTTTAGTTCATTTAAAGGCCTTTTTTTTAAGTAAAAAACAAAACAACTAAGATGTGTTTTAAAATAGTTTTTAAATCTGTAAATTAGATAGTAATACTAATGATTAAGCACTGCATACTTAATAATTGCTAAAATTTACAATTAATATATTTAATTTTACTACAACTTTTTATTTTATTACCTAGATCCTTCTGCGCTCATCAGTGATTACAAAGGAGGTTAAAATAGGAAATTAATGATACCTTTCAGCTTACTGTTTAAACATATGCAGCTTTTTAATTTTCTAAAGGTAAAGAAATTTAAAATGGTATTTAAATTTATTTAAATTTTACTGTATAGTAGTAGTAAGTAAACACACATACGAACACACAAAGAAATTTCATTGGATTTTTATATAATGATATAGATTTTGCAAGTTTCTTTTATTCTTCTAATTTAAATTTTGATTTCAAATTATCCTGTTTAAAAATATAGCTAGTGTATATGTTTATACGTTGAGTATAATTTGCCCGCTTTATCAAAAAAATGTTTAGAGACTACAAATCTAAAGAGCAGTTTCCAAAACGTTTCATTGTACCTTTAAATGAACGAGGGTAGGAACTGACGCTTCAAACTACGCAGGTACACTCTGGGCTAGTTTTATCATATTATTTTTAACATCCTCAACTCTCATTTCGTCACTTAATCCAAATACTAGTAAATCATGAATCCATTCCAAATTTAAACAGGTAAATTAGGATATTTTTAAACACTTTATGTAAGTGGTATAAAATGGGATTTTACTTATGTTTTTTACTATAAGAGTTAAATGTTTATAGTTGTACACTTTTTACAGACGTAATTTATTTTCTATTTTATTTTTGATATGATAAGTAAGTTATAATAATTATACGAAATGGTACTCAGAGTGAAAGTGGAAACTGCAAGGCGCTACCACACATAACCGCTCACACTGTTACATTGTGTGTAGTATTTCACAAATGTACGGCATCAATCAATGATCCCACAGATCCAATTCTTATACCGATTGTCAATGAAATCCTGTCTAAAATAGTTTCAAATACCGCCTTGAATAGTATATATGTACTTTATTTAATTAACATGAAACTTTTTCAGCAATATTTATTCTTATAGTTATGGATAAAGCATCCCTTGCCTAAAATCTTTTATCAGCATGATGCCCAAAGCTCGAATGTAAAAAATACAAACCAATTAGCTTAAAGGTGAGACATTAATTAATAAAACAAAAACTGTTTCAAGGTTTAAGCATGTACATTTTCAATACTTGCTTTATCGTAAAAGATGGTAAACATTTAAGAACTTTTAAAATATACTGTATTATATAGTATTATTTATAAGAAGTTCTCGGCTTAAAAAAACTACATGCAGAATAATAAATACATATAGCTCATTTCATTATATTTTTGAACTGACTGTCTTTAAATCATAGAGAAAATGTTTACATTCGTCCGGCAGAAAAAAGAGAAATTGTGTCTACTCATCCAATTTTAATGGTTGGGACCATCAATAGAATTCATTTTTTTATATGCATTATAAATAAATATTCATGTGAGATTCAAATTATACATGAGAAATCTTTTTCGATGTTCACACGATCATCACATTTTTTGTTTCAATAAGTTAGCTTTCATTGCAGTATTAAATTAACAAAAGTCCACACATCAAGTCACAAAGATATGATATGGTGTGTGTTAGGGCTACATGTGTCACATTTCAAAATTCCTTACATTTTTACTTAGTTTGTAAACATTCATTTATTCTGCTATTTTCTAGTTGACTCAGTGATTACCCATAAGACCATAAAACTATTCGCTAATGCTCTGCCAAATCACATGGAGTGACATGCGCCATCATTATTAGAACTGAGTGTTGCCTATATAGAAATAACCAGGTTAAGTGTTAGAGAGGGCTTATTAGCCATAACTTTCGCCTGGTAAAATTCTTTACTTTTTTTAATAAAGCTTCGTGCAATATTTCAGTCCATTAGGTCCAGTTCATTTTCTAGATATCGCCCGGACAGACAGACAGAAATGAAGTTGTTCCAGCCTCAGGATTACGAGCTTTGCTAAAGCTCTGCCAATCATGTTCTTATTTGTAGATTATATCTTCTTTTTCGTTTTATTTTGTAAGAATCAAACAATCCTTATATATTAAATGAATAACAGCGTATCCACACGTTTTCTACACAGTACTTATCTACTCAATAGAATGACGTATTACGTTTTAAATGAATAAATACATAAAGTAAACATACATCTTTATTATTATTTAATACAACCTATTTCAGTTTTTATAGGCCTATGTAAATTTAATCGCTAACTATCTATGCAAATTATAAAGAATCCTACAAACGCTAAACAGTCTGGGGGTCATACTAAGCTATATTTAACTCAAATGTATTTATATTTTATATATATATATATATTTATATATGTAGTAATAAGTTTAGTAGTTTAGGTTCACAAGAACCACTTGATTTACAAGTGTCTTACATAAGAAATGTATCTGGAACATGGAAACAAAAATCTCAAAGTTCAATGTCAAAGCATAAAAACATTTCAAGAAAAGACCATGTTTAAATTAATGCGCACACTAAAACTCAGTCTGTGACTGAGAAAGAACAGGTAATGACTCCTATTACAATGACTAAAAATCAGTCTACTCTTCAAAGTGAGTTGTTGGTCGAAGATGTGAGTAACGGAAGTAACAACTCTAGATTTAATGAAAATGTGTTTTATTAATAGGTGACTCAATTATTCGATATGCAAGTGAAATACAGCTTTAAGAAGGGAGCAATAGTGGGAAAACTTTGTCCGGGTGGCAAAATTAAGGATATAAAAGAGAAATTGTTAAAGTACACTGGTGAAAAAATTTCTGTCATATATTTTTCATGTGGGAACAAACAATCTTAAAAGATGGTATAATGGAGGGGCTGGCTATAACGGTGGCCATGGAAAGCGTGAGGCCCTCCATGACATGGCCGACCTTTTGTTCACCACCAAAACCCATTTTCCTAATACTATGGTTTTTGTTAATAGCATATTAGTAAGGTCTGATTATAAACATATAGAGCTTTGTTTGATTTTAATGATCAGCTGGATGTCATGTGCAACAATTTTGGTGTAATGTTTGTTGAGGCAAATTGTTGGGTGAAGAAGCAACATCTTGCCAGAGATGGTAGGCATCTGAATAGAAAAGGTAGCCATCAGCTAGGAACTCTGTTTTTCAGAAGTGTTTTCTGTTGCCTTCGGTCTTAAAAAGGGATATGACACTGTTAGTGTAATTCCTGGCTTGGAGGAAAATGCCTCAAAAGAGCCAATTCTGCCCGAGGAGGTTCCTTGCAGTCCATCTGATATCACCCAAGGAGAAATTTTTTAGAGGATCTGTCTCAAATGACCCTACCACTGTAGCTGAGCACAGTTCACCTTGCAAACTAAAGATAGTTCACCATAATGTTCAGGGTCTTTCAAGTAAGTTTGACCATTTTCAAATGTTCATTGAATCTGAAGATCCAGACATAATTTGCCTTTCGGAACACCATTTAAGAGACTTTGAATTTGAAGTTGCATCTTTCTACGGATATAATGGCATCACAGCCTACTGTCGAAAAACTCTTCATAAGGGAGGTGTATGTATTTAATGGTAAGTCTTCAATCAAATCTGAGGTAATAGATGACTTCACGTTTTTGTCTGGAAGGCAGGTGCGAGCTTGCTGCTGCCAGGTTTCACCTTAGTAACACCTCATTTTTGATAATCACTGCTTATAAGCCACAGCCTTTTTCCTCCTCAATACAGGAGCACGAGACATTTTACAGGTGTTTATCAGAATGTCTGGAAAAAATTATAAGTCCAGATATCAGAACCATTGTTGTGGGCGACTTCAATGTCGACTTGTCTGTGTCTGATGGTAAAGTTGATGACTTGATTTACACCATGGCTTCTCATGACCTTGAAAATAACGGTAAAATCTTATACCAGGGAATTTAAAAACTCCAAGTCCCTGATTGACCATGTTTACACCGATCTCCCTGATGACGTTTGTAGTTGTTCCGTTTTAATTACTGCATTGTCCGATCACCATGCACTGGTGATCAAGTGTCAAACTACCCACTTCAAGTGACTCAAGTCATCCTAAGTATTATCTCAAGCGATCGTTTTCTGATGGATAATATCCGTATTTTAAAATATCTAATTGGCAAAGAAACGTGGTCTAATGTTTACGAGGCTGGAACTATAAATGATAAAATGCGTCTATTCCAATCTTCAATCTCCTTTTATTTTGAACAGGCTTTTCCTGAAAAGAAAAGAAGAGTTTGCAAAGGTGCCTCAACGCAGCAAAGTGTCCTTGAGTGATCACCAATTGAAACTTAGAGATATGGTTCTCCAGTGGTATTGCTTCACTAAAGATTTGGATTCTTCTGATCTGAAGAGAAAGCATTATTTATCATTGAAGAGAGGAATACAGGTCTTGTGTTAGGCTTGCTAAGTCCATCTAAGGTGCTTGATGTTATACAAAAATCTTCTAATAAAGTCAAAACTATGTGGGAGATCGTTAATGAAAGTAGAGGGAAGAATCAGTCTCCATGTAATGTCCTCCCGCCACCGTCAAAGATGACAAGGGAGTTTGATATCAGTGGATCCAAAACTGGTCTCAAACATGTTTAACAAATTCTTTATTGATGTGTCTAATAGTGCATCAACCTCATCCAGTATTCCTCATTCTTATGTGCAGCCTGGATTGTGTACATCTTCATTTTTCTTATCACCAGTTACTAGGAGAGAGATAACAGATATCATCAGGTCTTTGAAGCCAAAGACGTCTTCTGGCTGCGACAGGATATCATCTAAATTGCTTATGTCATGTAGTGAATGTTTTGTTGACCCACTCGTTCACCTTATTAACTGTTCATTCGAAGGTGGAGTTTTTCCCAGATTTGTTGAAGCTTTCTGTTGTGAAGCCCTTGCTCAAAAAAGGAAGAGAGGATGGAACTCGATAATTTTAGACCAATATCTATCACATCAACGTTTTCAAAGATAATTTGAAAGGGCATTCTTAAATAGATTATGGTCTTTTATTAATCACAACAGTATTTTGTTTGAAAATCAGTTTGGGTTTGTTAAAGGACGGTCAACTGTCAATGCAATGTTTACGCTCATCAACAAAATAGTAAATGCCTTGGATAGAGGTAGGTCTGCTTCCGGTGTCTTTTTCGATCTTCGGAAGGCTTTCGATATGGTTTCCCATGACATCATGTTGGAAAAGCTCGAAGGCATTGGAGTTTCGAGGAGTGGCGAACCAATGGCTTTCATCTTATTTGAGGAATCGTCGACAGGCCGTAGAAGTGTCCTTCATCGATGCTGCAGGCACTGTGAGGCGATGCTACTCGGATGTGCTGAGCGTTAAGGCGGGGGGTGCCACAGGGCTCCATACTCGGCCCTCTTCTGTTTATTATATATGTAAAACGACCTCAGGAGTTGTATTGCGGAGGCCCAATTGTGTTTGTTTGCAGACGACACGTCCATCGTAATGGAAAACCAATGTCGTGAGGCCATGGAGGTTAGCACTTTTGTGGAGTCTAATAAGATTGTTCAATTGGTTTAGGGAAAATGGTCTAGTGGTAAATGCTGCTAAAACCGCAATTGTTGAATTCGCAATCTCATCTAATAGCATTAATAATCTCAGCGTTTGGGTCGATGATATGGAAATCCTTTCTGAACAGCATGTGAGGTTTTTGGGATTGTCTATAGACAGAAACCTGAATTTTTCATCCCACATCGATTATGTAGCACGTAAGCTTTGTTCTGGAATCTTTGTGCTTCGTAGACTGGCACCTTTTACAAACGCTGCGATCCTCTTAACAACCTACTACGCTCTAATTTTCCCTTATCTTTCCTATGCGGTGACAATCTGGGGATCGGAAAGTTGTCGCACAAAACGGCTTTTTGTCTTGCAGAAGAAGGCAGTGAGAAATAGTAGCTGGCATCCGTCGAATGGAGACTTGCAAGCCTGTTTTTAAGGAACTTAAATTACTTACCTTCCCAAGCATTTATGTTTTTCACACCTTGATTTTCTTACAGCAGAACCATGGTGTTTTCCGGTCCCTTGTTCCTCAGTCGGGATACAGTCTTCGACAAAAACATAAACTGAATATTCCTTACCATTCCACTACTTTTTTTAAACATCACACCTTTTACAATGCCACGTCCCTTTTTAACGCTCTTCCTGATGCTCTTAGAGCTGAAAAGGATTTATTTTGTTTTAAAAGAATGCTTAAAGCTTATCTTATTGAACACTGTTTCTATTCTGTAGATGACTACATTAATAGCAATACGTAATTTATTTAGTCCTTCCTTATGTAAATTGTTCTATACACATGATTGTACTAAGTTGACGCCAAACCAATGCATTGTAATATGTTATATGGAATAAAGGATGTTTTGATTTTTGATTTGATTTGATTTGATATATTCACATAAACGAGTGCTAAATATAGTCAATAAGGTGAACCCTGAAGGCGCTAAGTGATGAACGAATGTCATCGTTAACACTATGTTCAGTAGAAAACTCCTTCATACAAGTAACAATGGGTTCCTAAATTAAATGAAACTTCTGCAAAAAACTACAGTTTATTTCAAACTTTCATATTCATGGTAATGTTAGAAACAGAGGTTCCTAGATAATTTTAACTATCTGCTCCCTTGATTAGATCATATAACCGACAGACCCTTCATTCTCCCCAATGTGGGATTCAACTCAAACACGCAGAAACATGTTTTTATTCCAAAATAACTTGGGTGTCTTAATTTGTTTAATTAATGTATTAATTTTCAATAAATTAATTTATGAATGTAAATACTTTATACATACTTTATACTTATAATACAATTATACTTTTACAATATAATAAATTATACGGTTTGAAAAGAGAAACACTAAGGCAACATTAAATAATAAGTTTTAACAGAAATAGCACTACAAAACCTGACCAGATAACGTGGACGTTCTGTCATAATAAGCGGAATGGTTTTGTTCATGTTGTATCAATACATGAAATCTTAGTGCAATATTGATAGAACAATGCACATTTCTTAATCAATTTTGAGGTTAATTTTATATTTATATTTGTAAATGGTAACTGCACAAAATTCTCAAGCTGGAAAAATGTACAAGCGTATTATGTATTAACGATTAAAGTATTAGCGTTTACCACTGGATACTAACTCTTCCGCGAAGTTCCATTAAAAAAATACCTGGAGGACTATTACTGGAATTTATATATTAAAGGTGATCCTGTATAAATATTACTAAACTGTCTTTCTTTCTTCTCCTCAATGGATTAGGTATACATTTATAGCTTACTTACCCATTTCATGATTTTATTTTATTCTCTGGGAGAGATATTCTTCAAATCAGGGCCCCAATAGCTAAGTGTTTAATAATCAAACTTTCTAGTTCTTCTTTTAATGTGATTATTTTTATTCTCATACAGTGACTGACTAAAAAGGGAAATAACTTTACAATATGGAACTTTCACAATTCAGATTCTCACAGTATCTTTCGGACCCAGTATTATTTACCCAATATGTTGTTAGAACTGTTGTCTTTTAGGCTAATTTGACAATCACATGAGTAATAACAAATTTAATTTAAAATTTACTAAGAAATTATATCTAATCTGTAAGCGTAATAAAATCAAAATTTTCTAAAACTAGGAGTGTTTCTAATATAGCTGCTAAAGATACTACAATGAAGATGGAGATGTGGGTTCTGAATATGAATTCCCATAAAATAAATTACTAAATGTCCAGGAAAATTGATTGCTTGCCTACTTTTTAATATTGTTTTTACCTCAATTGAAAAGGATAGAAATGTCATAATAAACTCTGCAATCTCCTTATATATTTAAAAATAATTTTGAGGTTAGAAACAATGTTTTGAGGTCATTTTGTGAGTATCTGTAATCTATTTGAATGGTACCATAATATTTTAACAACTTGAAAAGTTATTGAAATGAATTATTTTAGGCTAAATGTGATGAAAGGATCACTTTCAACAAGTTGACCGCGGCAAACGCCCTAGTACGTGCTGTTTTATTAGAATACACGTCATCAGTAGTCAGGATAGAGCCGCAGTGAAGGTGTTAGTCATAAGCAGATCTATTTATGGTCTATATTATTTCAAAAGGTTTAAAAAGTTGCGACTGGGTCTTATTTTAGGTGTTGCGCTTGTAAGAATAATTCTGGTTCGAAAGAATTATATTCCATATACCATAGTTGACTTTGCCTTGATGTAACAATCAAAAAATGTACATACGTAGATCTGAAAAACCAGTCAGTAAAAAAGTTTCAACTAGAACTATTTGCATTCTTGTTCCGATCAAGAAAATATAAACGTCTGAGGAAACATCTTAGGTTCAAAAAGCGTCAAATTCTAATCATAATAGTCTACATCCGGTCAAAATAATGTATTACCGGTTCCGTAGTAGCGTTAACATCGCTGCTCCGATCAATAAAATATATACATACGTTATCTAGAAATTCTACTTCTGTAAAAAAGTCACTATTTCGAGAATATTGTATTCCTGAGGGTTGGCTAGCCTATTTAACTCCAATTGGTGATTTGAAACAGTCTTTTATTTTGATTTTGAGAGCATAAAGACACGTGTGTGTCGAATTTAATCTTTCTAGAACCTTATAAAAAGCTTAAAAACAAAATATAGTTATTTTAGGGGCTGCAATCCCAATGGTAATTGGATCCGTAAATTTTCTATCAAAAAAATAAGGCTTGCGTGAGACAAAATTTCAATTTTCTGAGATATCGGGAAGCTTTTGAATTAGTTATGAGTGAGTGAGTGAAAGCTTTGCCTTTTATATCATAATCCACAATCTTAAGATCTGTATACTGATTTAAATTAGTGTTTAGTTTTATCAGTGCAATCTAAAAAGTTGTTCAGCAAATATTGTTTTTCTTTTACATACGTGCGATACTCTTTCATTAATCTTAAATATTTTGCAATATATAAACATTACTTAAGTCTTGAAAATATATTGGTTTGGTTTCAAACATATTTATGACTTTAAGTGAAACTCATTTAAGGACATTTATTGTTCCAGTTTGTCTCATTTCTGTGCTGTAAAGCAGAAAATTATCTTCATAAAATAATGAAATGTCTATTGTGGTTTTTCATAGACAAAACGTGAATGTCACAACGACAATTTATCTAGACTTAAAGAAGTAATGGACTAATATAATCAAAGATCACATATAGTGCGACAGGATGACCAAATATGGTTAAAGGTAAGCTATCTTTTTATTTTATATTGCACGTGTAATTGCAACGTTTGGTTATAGCGGTGATTCATTGTTTTTTGCAAGTCTTTCCGCTTGATAATGAATTGTAGGAAGGAAAGTCTTCCAAACATGCATATTGCACTAATGTCTTATACCCAATGTCCAACGTGACAATAGGCAATCGTTTACCGAAGGTAATAAATTAAAAACTAGTAGTTTCCTAAAACATCGGCTATACAAATTAAAATCGATTGCTACTAAAATTAGAGTCTAACTCCAGAAAGAGCTCAATACTTGGAATTCACTACTTTTTAATTTTACTATTAAATTTACTACTTTTAATTTTTACTGATAAGATTTGTTGAAAAGAATCAAACAGCAAAATCAAAGTATTCAAAACTGCATTCATGTTAGAGCTATCTCTCAAACACACTTAATTATTATTTAAATAGTTTATTTTTATTTGCTAGTAAGTAATAGCCACCATAATTTATTGTGACACTCGAAGAGTAGTCTTGAATAATCAGTTGTTCTAGAGCAATTCTAAAAATCAAGCACAAAACTTGAAAATAATGAGAGTTTACTAAAAACAAGTTGAGTATATGATATAATATTTACTGCACATATAAAATTTTCACCCCACTTACTTCTTATTTAACCTGAAAACCTTCTTATTTTAATCCCAATTTTTTAAAGGATTTTGATAGTAAACTTTATCTAAAATACAACCCTTTCAGAAATAGAGTGACCACCAACGACACCCAAAACGATGATATTTCTCGTATTTCTAAGAAATACACTTGCCCTACATGACATTATCGTGGACTATTTCCCACCCCCCCCCCCCCCCACCCCCCCCCCCCCCCACCCCCCCCCCCCCCCACCCCCCCCCCCCCCCACCCCCCCCCCCCCCCACCCCCCCCCCCCCCCACAGAACTTCCAATGTTGTAATTTTCACTTTTATGTTTAACCAAATTTATCATAACTAGGTATCAGAAATAAAAGTTAAAGAAAATATTCACTAACCATTGTTATGAAAATAAAACCAGATTATGACAATACTTTTACAGTAGTTCTTTTATTTCGTAAGACTTAAATAATGAATTATGCCTTTGTCTTACTTTTCTCTGTCATTACTCCTCTTCTCTCCCTGGGATGTGAATCTTTTGTTTGAACAAAATCAACGACGTGTCAAATAAACTAAAGAAGTTGGAAATGATACCACTAGAGTTACAGTTGTGTTAGCTATTTGCATGGTAAAGGAAGAGGGTGATGAACTCTGGTTATTTTCTCAAGATCCAACATCAGTAATATTTTTCAGCGTTTATTTGTAGATATCCTTATAAAATGTACGAGAAACGAACACCACATTCGATACAGACTTGTTTGGAAAACGGCGAGGACTCAAATGAGCAGTTCGTCACAATTGCGATGTTTCCGGCGACAATTATCGATTACGGTTACACAAACATAACCTTGGTGTGAGAGCGACTTTCCAAGTCCTTGGTTGACGGACCAACGACCGAGCTACAGCTCTAGTGACCCATTGTTGTACGCTGTCACATACCAGGCAGTCACATTGTTGGCACTTTTACAATCGCAGTGGAGAGAAGATTAGTATATATACTAGACCTAGGCTGAACGCTTGTTACGGTGCTATGCACTACATATTAGATATGTTTTCTTTTTTATTCACCGAAAGGATCAATTATAAATTCAAGAGAAGCGTTACCCACTTTAGCTGAGAAAAAGCTAATTGTCCAAGATAATACTATTGTAAGAATCTTTGTTCCAAATTACAACTTTGGCTAAATTGGTAACTGTGTAAATCGTATGTATTAATCTATACCGGTTATACTTTGATTTGACTAATACATTTAACATATAGTATACACATATATTACATGTATAGTACAGGATATGTATCGTGTTTTAGTGTATACATTACTAAATCAGTATATTCTATTGCCCGTTAAAGTACCCGCACCTTCGCACACAATTTCGTAGGTTTTGCACCTCTAGGAGTACTTGAGGTTCGAGTGAATTATTTTTTCCGACGCCAATGTTAAGTTTGCCTTCTCTTTACAACCAAGAATATGTGTTTAAAAGTGGCATGGTTAACTTTGCCTTTTTACCGATCAAGAAAGTATATATCACAAATCAGAGAAGCCTGATTCTGTCAAAATACAACTATGATGGGTTTTATAATAGTCTTTAAATTTATAGTAAAAGTTAGACAGTAACCTTTAATTTATGTCTAATATTTAATAATTGCTAAACATGTTCGATTACAATGACAATTTTTATGTGTTTTCTTTACACAATGAAAAATATTTTCATAAAATTGGGGGAGGTGTGGCAATTTTCGTTAAATCTGGTATTGAATTCCTTCCACACAAGTTGACTCACAGTTGTGATTTAGATTTTGAAGTGGATGGAATAAAAATCGACCTGAAACTCTGATGACAAAATTACAATTATTGGCTTATATCGTTCTCCAAACGGATGCAGCAATATTTTTTTTTTTAATTTTGAAAATCTTCTAAATTCCATCTGTTTGAAGTCGTCAAAGTTTATCATAACTGGCGACTTTAACATTGATGTTTTAGACCACACCAACCCCCTGACCCAGCGGCTACGCGACATCCTAAATTCTTTCGGATTGATCTGGTCAGTAAACACGCCAACACGAGTGACCGCCACATCGAGTAAAGCCATCGACAACGTCATCACGAACATTCCAAACGCCTCGGTCACTGTTTTCAATGCGGCCATCTCTGACCACTTCGCTCAGGAGACCACTATCAGTAACTTTCAGCCAGAAAATTGAACACCCGTCATCCATAATCAAAAGAGACACTAGCTCGAAAAACATTGCCCTTTTGAATTCGTTTTTAAAAAATGAGTCCTGGTCATTTTTAGACAATCTTGAAAGCGTAGATGAAGCTTACACCGCGTTTCATAATCTTTTTGTCTATCACTTAAATGTAACTTGTCCTTTCAAAAATTTTAAAGAACGCAAACAAGCAAAACAAAATTCTTGGGTGACGAAGGAAATTTTATAATTACGAGAACGGCTAAAATTTTACCATTCGATTTACATTAGCACCGAAAATGAACAATTTAAAACATTTTTTAGAAATTTCAAGAGCAAATATCGGAAAACAATAAAATCTGCAAAAGCACGTGAAATTGAAACAAAATTGAAAAATTGCGAAAACTTTTCCAAAACTGCTTGGGGCATTATTAAAAATGTAACAACACAGCCAAATTGCTCAAAAAATTCCCAAATTCCAAAGCTCAAAATCCAGGACGAAATTATTTCAGATCCCTCTAAAGTGGCAAGTGAGTTCAACTCATTTTTTTCATCTGTGGCATCACTTGACCCATCATTCAAAGGCCTCAATTGCAGCGAAGTGTCATCGATGGGACCGGTCTCATCCATGGCACTGTCTCCTGTGAGTGAGGAAGAGGTGGCCCGCGTGATACAAGGATTGAAACCAAAAACATCATGTGACATCAACGGCATGTCTGTGTGGCTGCTCAAACGTTGCTCTAAGCATATTTTGGCTCCACTTACAAATTTGATCAACTTGTCTTTCGCACAAGGCATTTTTCCCTCCCTTTTGAAATCTGCGAAAGTCACACCCATTTTCAAAAAAGACGATCCTTGCCTTGCAAGCAACTATCGTCCAATTTCAATCCTCCCAGTCATGAGCAAAGTTCTTGAAAAGATTTTTCTTGTCAGATTTGAAAATTTTCTTGATCGTTTTGAAATCCTCTGTTCCGAACAATTCGGTTTCAGAAAAAACAAATCCACAATCGATGCGGTCACAGACCTAATCGATACAGTTGTCGATGGCCTGGAGAGAAGAGAACACATGCTAAGCATATTTCTAGACCTCTCTAAAGCATTCGACTGTGTACATCACGAAACACTGTTGTACCAGTTGACGACATGTGGTGTTCGAGGTCTGCCGCACGAATGGATTTCGTCTTACCTCAGGGATAGAAGCCAGTGTGTGCAGATTGCAAATACCCTGTCAGGAAAGGTTCAAATGACTTACGGTGTCCCACAGGGATCTATCCTTGGACCTGTCCTATTCCTTGTGTACGTCAACAGATTGAACTCATCGATCCTTACAGCGAAGATGGTTCAGTATGCTGACGATACAACTCTCTGCATCAGAGCAAAAACAAAACATGAATTAGAAATCAACTCATTTTTAGAACTGAATTCATGTATTCAGTATTTTTCAACACTAAATTTGAGGACCAACAGTTCCAAATCAAGCGTTGTCAATTTCTTTCTTCGGCAGCAAGAACCTGACAACTTCGCTGCCGTGATGGCGGATGATGTTCTAATAGAAGAAACTGATTCCACCAAGTTCCTCGGAATGCACCTAGATCGAGGGCTGACTTGGGACGATCACATTGACAGCATTTGTTCAAAGGTTTCCTCAGGCATTTATGTCTTACGGAACCTTGCAAAATTCTGCTCTTTGGATATACTAAGAACGGCCTACTTTGGCTTGGTATATCCACATCTGACATACGGTTTGAGACTGTGGGGCAGCTGTTCTAAATACAAATTCGAACGTGTATTTAGAAGTCAAAAGAAAGCTGTCCGAATCATTTCAAAATTGAACTTCAGAGATTCATGCAAAAACACCTTCAGGGAGCTTGGATTGCTGACTTTGCCCTGTCTCTATATCCTGGAGGTTGTCCTGTGCTGCCGTTCTAAGTGTAACTTGGTTCAAGGCAGGGACGTTCACCAGTATGGGACTAGAGGCAGGGACAACTTCCGCGTTCAACAGCACAGAACTGCAGCATTCGAACGTTTACCGTCTGAGGTTGGTGTCAAGCTAATCAATAAGCTCCCTGAAGAGATCAAACAATTGAATGACCAAAAAAAATTTAAAACTCGACTAAGACACCTTTTGGTGTCGAGGGTGTTTTACTCAGTTGACGAGTTTATGGAGAGCCGCTGGGACGAAATTCAAAACTAACACGATCAATCCTCTGGTTCTGGTGTGGCAGTGGCAGGATTGTCTGGTGAGAATGAAGATGAGAGTGAATGAGAGAAACATGTGACTGTGTGCGTGAGTGAATGAAGTGTAGGCCTACCTTTTTATTATTTAAATATTCTGTGACGTTTGTATGCAATTTTATTATTGTTACCGCAATAAAGTTATATTATTATTATTATTATTTTCAAACATTGAGGGCTGCAATTGGTACTTTACTTGAAAAGTACAGTCCCGCGAACTTTCATTTATCATAGTTCTTGGAGGGTGCTTCATAGGGAGCCTTCGGAGTATAATTATAACCATTTTATGTTTTATTAAATTTTTTAAGGTAGATTTCTGAGGTAAGAGATCTTACCTACTCACTGAAATCTAAAGAACGGCGTGAAAACTAATGATGACTCCTTAAAAACTGTACACGCTATTAATGTAAACAAACTGAAAATAGTGCTTAAATTAACTTAACATCTGGTTGTGCTGCTAAGAAAACAATATTTATACAGAACGATTACATTTAACAGGCTCTTTTTCTATTAATATTTCACAACTTTAAAGGTTAATATGGAATTTTTCGTGAATTTAAAAACCAATGGGGCGTATCCCGGAGGGGTTTTTGAAATAATAACATGGTTCATCCCAAAAACCGTCAGAATGACTATGTAAAATTGCAGTACAATCAGTAGAATACAATTCATTACTATTCAATTAATTAATGTAGTTTGCAATTCATTACCTAGTGAATATTTCAATTCATGGTGTCCTGTTCTCACCTACTACATAATATTTTACAATAAATATTTTTGTGTTTTAAAATATCTAAAAAAACGACATGTTACGATATCTTTTCCAAATACAAGAAGTGTGTCCTTTTAAATTATTCTTTTTATTTAAATTTTGTTCTATAAGAAATTGTAAAAAAATCTCAAGCTCACCTTATAAAAAGGCTTACTTAAATATGTGGTAATAATTTCAAATGGTTCCTGAGAAATTTGAACAATATCCTTTAAAGGAGTGTTTTTTTATAATTGTGGTAAAAGATATACGAATATTAACCGTAAATTTATTATAAGAATCTATCGTAAAATAATGTCTGTTTCTTCTGGATTATAGTGCTTTCTTTGGCATCTCTTAAGACTGCCTCTCTCAAAAGTAAGCTTCACCTTTCGTTTTGAGGTTTCTCATGATTTCACCTCTGAAAATTTAGCTGCTACGAAAAGAAACAGTACATCAATATAGTGTTTTTATACACAGAAACAGAGTTTTGGAAGTCAACTCCAAATTACGTTATTCATAATTTCATTAGGATTAAGAGTGTGTCCATGGAATATATGACTATTTATTATTTTGATATGGAATGAAGACTAGCATTGTAGTTTTCATTATCTCCAGAGGTATTCCATATTAATAGTTAAATATGAAGGATTTAACATCAAATTTTATCGAAAAGAACAGATTAGGCAGATACTATGGTGCGTTTTGTCATAAGATCTTATATACTAGTTTACAATGTTTTATATACTATATATAATGGTAAGCATGACAAAAGGCTAATTTTGGCAAATCTCAATTAACCTGCCATTGGTTTAATTTATCGCGGTATATTGAATTTCTATGCGAAAGAACATTTTAACTATTTTCCTACTTCTCAATGTAATGCGCTTCAACAACATCCCCTCATATCTTTTGATTAGGTGAAACTTTGGAAAGTACAGCTGATTAGAGCAGCTAAATTAAAACAACTGGTTGGTGTGCCTTACCAATGGTGGTATCACAAAATGACAGTTCATACTGTTTGATACTCACCTTTTTAAAAGAAAAATATCTCTCTTCTTTACGATCAAATTACTTGGGTGGTGGATTTGTAATTAATTTATATAAAATATATAATAACTAAAAGATAATAATAATAATAAATTAATTAATATATTTCTTTTTTAAGAAGCCGCCATTTTGTAGATAAGGATAAGATTGTTCCTGTATTACGTTTTTAGGTGTTCAAAATCGTATATACCAAATTTCAAATCAATATCACACGCTGTTCTACAATTGAAATAGTTAAATTAAAAACCACAATATAGGATATTTGGGTAGTTTTTAAATTAAAGAATTAATAAATTTTGATTCGGTACTGGTTTTTCTTTAGCCCTGCCCGATTATGACAATATTTTTACAGCAGGTCTTTTATTTCGTAAGATTTAAATAATGAATTATGCCTTTGTCTTACTCTTCACTGTCATTACTCCTCTTCTCTCCCTGGGATGTGAATCTTTTGTTTGAACAAATCAACGACGTGTCAAATAAACTAAATATCTGGAGAGGTTGGTACAGATTTTTGTGAAACCTTGTATAATCAGTAACACCTAATAAGGTGGTTTAGCAGTAACTAAGCATTAACCATCCACACCTCCACACCAAGACCCTTTATCTTACATTCTAGTGCTTTAGATATTTCGTCTGTACCATCAACAACAAAGAGATGACAGCGAAAATACAATGTACACGACTTTTGATATTTTACTACACGACTGATTATATTTCTATGTACAATAATGCTTATTTTTCTTTTACAGTTCGAGAAACTATTCAAAGTAATGCACATACTTAAACAAAATATGATGAATCAGTAGTATTTGCCAAATATAATACAAATATGATTTTTCTTTTTATTCTTTACCTGTAACACTCTTTATCCCTGATTAATTTGACACAACCTAATGAATTAGTTTGTTTGGTTATAAGCAAACTAATTGAAATTCTAGGGTCAATTTGGTAGGCGAGGTATTGACTTTAGGGTGCAAAAGACGGTTTTTGTAAATACTATGGTTCCATCAATCTCAGGGAAAAGTTTAACTAGTATACAGATTTCGTGTAATAAATTTAATTTAGAGTTTATGTTGACAACGTTTAGATCTCTAGAGATACATTGGTGGAAATGTATTTTTTTAATAATTTCGTTTAAGGTCTGAAAATATACTGCTCAAAGTTTATAATGCGGTTGGCCTCAAATACCTAAAAATTGCGGCCTGTACCGCAGAGCACATAGATGGTATGCCAATGTACTTAGACTCGGCTGAGAAACATTACACAGTGAATAAAGCGAATTAAGTAAGGTGAATATAATGTAATTTCATGTGGTGTAAGAGTTTGTGTTCATAACATTTTTATATCTTAAGTTGCATACGGTACAAGTGAACCTATGAGCATTTTTGAGGCAGGACAGTCAAAAGCTGTTTCATGCGTGCTGCAGCGCTCATACCGCTCAGTAAATTAACTTTAGCCGGATTTTTGTGCCTACAAGGTGACTTTATGTATTTAAATTTTCCATAGAATATACATCTTCAAAAACGTATACTTTTCGGTGCACAGCACATACTGTTTTACATTTAACCTAACTGCAACCTCAAAGTGAACCCATTATTTTTCAACACACTAACATTCAGAACAACACAACTCCAAACAGAAGATTCTTTAGGCCGGAGCCGCCTGTAGGCCTATATCCATATCGAGATGCCTGTCTACATCGAGATGTCATTAGGCATACCTGAGGTCACCGGTAATTATTTGGAGAAACCACCAATTTTACATCGCATCTCCTTCACTTCCCATAAGCCATGAAGCCAGGATTCATAGCATGGGCATCATCGAGAACTCTCCCCTGAATAGCGAGGTATCTTTAAACATATTGTGGTCAAAACATCTAATTCTTTTATTGGTTTAACATCTTTTCTTAATACCAGAACTATGATTATCTGCTCAGTTCTTTCGGAAGAATCCCATCACGCTATTTGAGCCGATATCCGCAACATGGGCAGGAATCCTACGATTTTCATACAGTGCATCATTAATACCTCTTACTTAGGTAAAATATATACGGTGATTATATAGACGGCATTGGTTTAGATAATTTTACTAAAATGTTAAAGTCAATTTTTTGTTACCAAACTGTGACAAAAAATAAGGCAGGACGTAACGTAACTTTTACACTATTCTTACAAGATAAAGCAATGAAATTCTTAACACACAAAGAAGGCCATACTGAGAATAACGTATTATACACCATACTTGTTAAAATTGGCGCAGTCTTAGAACCAAATTCTTGAAACTTTAATATTACATTTAAATAATTAAAATAACCGAATTTGTTGATCATTTTCTTTAGCCTACATGGAACTCCTGAAATATTTCTATAATTTTTATACATTCAAATAGCTTATAGCTCTCTCAGATATTTCAAATCAGAAGACAACCTATAATTGTATTCTGTTCCATGACAGGAACAAGGTCGAGGGGTGGTTTTCATTCGTCGCCATCTGTGCAGGGCAGTACCTTAAGTGCAGTATCTTTTTAATTTTATTTCTGTATTTATGTTATGTATTTTCTTGATTGCTAACATCGGTTTACATTTATCTGGTAATTTTTTAAGCAATTGATAATAAATGAGAATAACAGGACACATACTTGTTTATCGTAAATTTAACTGATTGATACAGACAATAATTGTGTGCATAACTACTGATTGAGCCTCAGTTTTAAAATCCATCATAATTGTGTAAACCCAACAAAATAATAATAATAATCTTTATTGCGTCAACAACTAAGAAATTGCATGCATGCGTCAAATGCATTCATCATTAAATGCATTTGGATTGATTCTAGTGCAGTTATAGCTATCCAATTGTATAACAGAACTAAGGTTTTTATTTCATTCTTGTTTTCAATACTTTCCAATAATTTTCATCCCAGCAAGTCTACATGAACTCTTCAACGGAGTAAAAAGCCTTTGACAACAGGAGGTGTTTTAATCGAGATTTCAATCGTTTAGAATCACTGAGATGTTTAATTGCTTCAGGCAACTTGTTTACCAGTTTCACACCTACTTGGGACGGCAAATGTTCAAATGCCGTCGTTCTACAATGTTATACAGATGTTGTACAATCCGAAATTTGTCCTTCTCTCGTCTCGTATTGGTGGACGTCACTGCCTTGGACCAACTCGCATTTGAGTCGACAGTGTAGAACGACGTCGAGAATATAGAGACAGGGTAAAATTAACAACCTAAGCTCCCTGAAGGCATCTTTGCAAGACTCTCTAAAATTCAATTTGTATATAATTTGGACTGCTTTCTTTTGAGCTCTAAATACTCTTTAGAGTTTGTATTTAAAACAGTGCCCCATAGTCTTAAGCCGGAAGAAAAATATGGATGTATCAGGCCAAAGTAGGCCATTTTTAATATATCAATAGAACAGCATTTTTCAAGGTTACGCAAAACATAAATGATAGAAGCAACCTTGGAGCAGTTGCTGTCAATGAGAAAGTCCCACGTCAGCCCTCGATTCCAAGAAACTTAACGGATTTGGCCTCTTCCAAGAGAACATCATCGATCATTACCGCGGGACGATACTCCTGTTCTTGTTGATAACGAAATCAAAAATTTATTGAGTTTGATTTTGAGCTGTTTGATTTCAAATCGAGTGTTGAGAAATATTCGATGCATGAATTTAAATCGATAAATGATTTCACTTCAAGATCATATTTAGATTTCGATTTATACAGAGTCGTGTCATCAGCATATTGAATCACCTTTCCATTCTGGATTGATGTGTTTGACTTATTGACATAAATAAGGAAGAGAACTAGCTCTAATATTGATACCTAAGAGACACCATAGGGCATGTTGACAGAGCATTCGCAATCCGTACGTATTGTTCTCTATCTACGACGAGAGCCAACCGTACGGCAAACCCGTAATACCACTAGTCCATAACTGGTGCAACAGTGTCGCATGATGCACACAGTCAAAAGCTATGAAGAGGTCGAGACGGTCGAAGTGCTCATCACACGTTCTCTTCTCTCCAAGCCATAGACATCATTATAAATAAGTTCAGTTACGGCATCCATGGTCGATTTGTTTTCCTAAACCCGAACTGTTCAGGAAAGAGAATTTCGAAGCGGTCAAGGAATTGTTCAAGCTGATTGAGGAAATCTTTTTCAAAAACTTTGCTAACAACCGGGAGAAAGGGAATTGGACGATAGTTGCTTGAGGTGCAAGGATCGTCTTTTTGTAAGTTGGAATCACAGTGGATATCTTCAGCGCGGACGGAAAGACAGCTTTCGAAAACGAGAGAACGAGAGATTGATTAATTTAGTGAGAGGTGTCAAAATATGCTTGAAGTACTTTTTGATTAACTAAACAGACATTCCTGTAATGTCACAAACAATACTTCTTTGGTTTGAGATCCTGCATGAAACGGGCCACCTCCACCTCACTTACAGGACGAAGGAACATGGACGAGGTAGATGTAGTCAATAACCCCCCGCGGGTTATTGACTGATTCTTCGAACTGCCTGGTCCAGCAATAGTTGAAAAGAAATCATTAAATGCAATTGCCATTTTTAATGGATCATCAATAAATTTATTATATGTTTTAAGTTTTAGAATTGACAATTTGGAAGTATTTTGTTTATTGTGTGTTTAAGTTAATTACATTCCAGGCGTTTTTGACAGATTATCGGATTGGATTAGTTGATTTTCAACGTCTCGTGCCTTGGGGTTTCTTGTTTCTGCGGTAATTCTTTTTGAAATTTCTAAAAAGCGTCTAAAATCCTCATTTTTAGATACAACATATATTGAATGATAAAATTGTCTTTCACTTGAATCGAGTAGAGCCTGAGTAATTCGGGTATTACTCTTCTTCTTATTACGCTCTTTCAAATTTCTAAATGAGCATGTCAAATTAAATAAGCAGTGAGTTAAACAGTCGAAAAACAAGGTTAAGGCATCCTTCACTCGCTCAAAGGAATCCAGAAATTACCATGATGTTTTCATTAGAAACATCTTAAAAGCTCTATGTTTGCCGGCTTTAGATCCCTTTTTTATAAGGGAGGTTTAAATTTTGGATTATGGTGTAATGTTACGGCTTAATGTGCGTAGTGGTCTGAGATGGCCGCATCTATGACAAAAACAGAATAGTGTTTGACGTTAGTAATGACGTTATCGATGGCTATACTCGAGGAAGTAGTCACTCGAGTTGGCGAGTTCACGGTCCAAATTAAGCCGAAAAAGAATATCCCATAGTCGCTGAGTAAGAGATTTGGTACGGTTTACCACATCTATGATGAAGTCAACGGTAATGATGATCTTCAACGACTTTGAATTGAAAAAATTTAGTAAGATCTCATACTTTTCAAAAAAATATCGTTGCATCCATCTGGAAATTTATATAAACCAATCACTATAACTTTTTCCACGGAATTTGTATCAATTTTAATTTCCCCCACGTAAAATTCTAGGTCACAGAAAGGGGTTGAAATTTCAATCGAGATTTGACAAACATTGCCACATAACCTACTTTAAAATTTGTTCTATGAATTATTTTAGCCAATTCATAATTGTAAATTCTGAACATAGAGACAGTCTCAGCCGTGAGAACCCATGCTCAGAAACAACAAATATGTCGGGATGCAGCTCTTCTGCCATTAGCATTAGCTCATCAACTTCATTGATGGCAGACTACGCATTTTGATGCACGACGAAAACTGCACGAGTTAAAATTTGGAATTTTGTGAATTTGATTTTGTTTTACTTGTCCTTTTTTGTCTGGTTTTATGAATTTATTGTACCCTAATACTGTTATCTTTATTTTGTTCTTTGACACTTTAGAAGAAGGTAGGTTTTGTCACTTCAACACTTAAAAATCCTAAGAACCTTAATATTTATTTTGTAATATCAACGTTTGAATTCATACATAAAATGTATAGCCAAAAATTAATTACAAATTAATCCTATAATTTTGAATAATACAAGTATTTCAATATAATTATACTGAAATGCGCCTGAAAAATCTAGATACTATGTACTACTCTAAATGTATAGCCATTAGCCTTGACAAGAATGAAGGGGATATATTCGCTGTAAATATACTAGCCAATGTAATAAACTAATACTAGATTTTGAAACTCAGTAATTCGCCTCACATCCCAGAATGGCTAACGTAGGTTCTTATAATTCTAAGCAACATTTTTATACATTTACCTCACTGGCCCAACGTAACTGAGTAGACGTTATAATCGTAACCAAAAGAATGATTAATTTTCTTTCAGGATGACATTACACTAAGGCTTTGTTAGCTAGAAAAGATCATATCAATTTAGTTTTAATTCTTTTTTTAAATCCCGTTAGGATGAAAGTAGTAGTGAACTGGAATAGGAATTAATATTAACCGTGCTGAAATTCAATTTAGAATCAGATGAACTTTAAATACTGCAATTGTTAATCGTTGATGCAGTAAGTTAATCGATTTTACTTTCGATTCATTAATAAAGAAATTAGTAATTCGTAGATTTATTAAAAAAACGTATGTTACCATATATTTTAGTCTTTTTTAAACGATTGTTTGGCGGTGGAAGGTTTTTAGTTTGTTAAAGTTGACATAGATACTAATAGCATAGTATGAACTGATCTTGTAAGTTTTGGCAGCTTTTAAATTAGTGGATTTTAAATAACCTAATCTAATAAATATGGCCGCGATATTCCCGGCCCTAGCGGCTACAGAGTAAGAAGGATGACGTTACGTTCCGTGACGCGAAAGGAAAGTTTTTTTCTCCATTCAAAACGTATATCCATAATCCGCCAAAAGCAGGAGTCATTACAAAAAATGCGTTGCAGTGTTTATTATTTCATCTAGATGACTATATAAGAATTCAGTAATACAAGTGGACATTTCGCCTTTCATGTCACATTTCAGATGATGCCCATTCGTAGATGCCTCATGAAAACTCTTGCTGACACTACTTAAAAACGAGATGGGATTATAGTTCAAACGAATTTGACTTACCTTATTGATTATAGACATTTACCTGTTCCTTATTAGAGGCTCGAAGGACAACAGATAGGAGTGAATTGCATATATAAATTCCGAGGGGATATATTTCAGATCAGAGAAGTGTAAAAGATACTTTTATAAAGAGCTTTTATCCGCCTGCCTTGGAGTGAAAAGATAAGATTGGTTTCAGACAGGCGTTTTATTCCAATGCCTTCTGTGCTATTAAGAAAAAATTCAGTCTTTTTGTCAAAATGCAGTGTTTTGTCAATGAAAGAGTTCTGGTAGTACATCTGTCAATGGTTATGACTGACCCTGTGATAGACGGGAAGTTTCCATGTCTTACTTCAGCAATGATAAGGAAAAAATATTTATGTATTTACCGTATAATGTGCTAACAAATCATTTAGAGCTATATAAAATGTACCTTAGAGAAGCAACAGAGAGCACAGCGTAGAGATTTGAGATTTCTCTAAATGACCAACAATGGAGTTCATATTATGAATACTCCTTTAAACCCGATATGAAGCAGTAGACAGTTAGGATGAAAAATGTGTGGTTTTCTCGCAACAATTACAGTTTACATCAGTAAAGCTTGAGTGCTTATCTCTGATGCACTTAAAATATGACAATCAATAAGGATACAGGATATAATATGGAGATGGTGGCTTCTTTTGATTATTAGTGTACGGTGGGTGTCCTGTCAAAATTCCCAGTCGTGAGGATTTAATGGCTACTTAATACTGTCCTAATCTTCAGAAATATAGAATGCAGACTTGATTGCCAAAATGATTTAATGGTTTCAGTGATGCTAACAAATTTATTGTAACATATGGCATGAACTGGTATAAATATATAACAATATACTATTATTAGGTTTATTGTTCACGTAAGTAATTTTATAGGTTAATTATATTTATATATAATATAGTCATATTTTTATCTGAGCACCAACTATATTTTTTATTTTCTAGGGATTAACGCTTCTGTAAGTACCTACGTTTCACTCATACATATCTCTTCTAGAGATGTACGTGCCCTCACTAGCACGGTAGACAGGTCCTCTGAAAAGGAAAGCAGGAGGTTTATGAGCACATACGTATTCAGCGCCTTGTTAACCAGATGCTACCTGAAGTTGACCTTTTCCACGGCCGCGGCCGTGTCTGGGAATTCAAGCTAGGATTCCTAAAGGAGTATTGAAGAGACATGTCAACATGATAAATGTATTTATTTTCTTATTCTACCACAAAACCTACATACAATAAGTGAAAATCTTACATTATGTAAATCATGAACAGTATAATTACACTTGCCAAGACTTTGAAAATACATCAAATGAAAACTAAGGTATGTATTTACATTTAAAAATACTTTAATGATAACTTAACATATTTTCTTTCGTTCCCCTTATGTATCATTATAAAACTGTTTAAATGCAATGGATTATCTTCTGTTTGTATCAAACCTTCGTTATAAATGTTCTCACTGTATAGTAAGGCGAAGTCTTGATTGTTGCTGTCTGATTCTGTGTCTGATATCTTTACATAAATCGTCTTTGAAATTTTCCCACAACTTTAGTGATTCCGATGACTTACAAAATAAAAGAATGACTACAAACAACTCACTCAGGTGCACTGAACATTGCGAAAGCGATACTTCTCTCCAAGTATTTTCCTAATAGTCATCGTTTTGTAACAAACCTTTGTCACGGAAAGATGCTTGATAGATCACTTTGAGGTACTGATATAGCCATAAATACGAAGTGATTTATGTGGATAGGAATTAATACCCAGGTACGAATAAAGTTTATACCGACGTTACAATTGCATATTTTAATATGAAAACGTAGTTATTGTAACAAAAATGTGAGACATATTGTATCGCGGTCTTTTTGCAGATATTGATGTCTTCTATAAAACTAAAGTACAACTTTTCTATATTATCAATAATTTCAGTTGCGTACGCCACAAAAGGATTTTGTTTTTTCCACACGTTGGATTACGTTATATAAGTTTTCATGTGGATTCCTAACGTTTTGGAAAATATTCTATCGCCTATGTTCATCAAGGATAATGTAAAGTTAAATATAACGGTAAAATAATTTTTAAAATCGGTCCGGTAGTTTCGGAGCCTATTCAATGAAAAAAACAAAAAATCAAATATTTAGTCTTTATGGCTTTAGTATCAAATAGCAGAAAGAATTTATTTGTTTTAGATAAATTTTGAAACTTCATAAACTATATTTATTATTTATAAATATATCACTCCATTAATTGGCTGAATGTTAGCGAAGATCAAGGGGTTAGCAAAATTAGATTAAGTTTCTTTGTATGTCTACATGATATCTCAAGTACAAATTGACATTACAGAATTGAAATAGTTCTGCTCATCGTTTCTTTTTAACATTTGCAACATCGGTTATGTTGCATGTTACCATTGGATATAGCTGAGCGTTATCGAACTTATTTACTAAGATCTTATGGGTAACCATAATGGCGACAAGAAAATTTTAGAATAGAGAAATATATATACATACTGAATAGTACTTTGATATTTTAACGAGTGATATATTAATTCATATGATGATGATAATTTGTAGGATTGACTAGTTTCGCCGTGTCTTTCAGTACTCCATTGTTTGGGTTTAATTTTTTGTACAGGTAGATAGAGCTAGATTATGGTGAATTTTCCTCCACGGGATTTCCATTAGCGTTAGCTAAGTATATGAGCTATAAAATTAAAATATTGAATACTTTACTAGGAGGGTTACGACTATAAGCACATCCTAATATTCTCTTATAGCCAAAACTTTGTACTAGCTCTTGATTCAACCCACCTCAAAATTAGTCTAGGATGCTATCTAAACATTGTCGGCGCTCGGCTCTCTGAACGACGTTCAGTTTTACTTGGTATTACAGGTAGCTTCTGTACAGCTGACTTCTTCGTCAAAAAAAGGAGCTCAGCCCACATTTTTAGGTTCTGAGTGAGTGTGCGGAATTGCCCGTACCCAGGCTGTGAGCACAATAAAATGGGCAGTCGTAGGTGGCATTGTCAATCTAGTCTTAAAATCTGCGAGAAACTTCTCATGAGCCCTCGTGCCGCACTAGTCACATCCATGAGATAACATGAGGAAGGTAATGGATTTCCTGACTGGACATGGCCACTTCAGGAGTCATTTGACAAATATAGCGTTCTATAACGATGAAATCTTATGTTGTTTTTTACAACCAGAAAACTGAAACTGCTGATCATACCCTCACCAGTTGACTTTTTAAACGCTGCATGTTAGAAAAGGATACTCCTGGAAGCTCAATATATGGAAGATGTCAAACCAACCAGACTGGGAGCTACCATTCCTCAACTGGTAGAAGAAAACAAGTTAAGAACCATGTTGCACAATGAGTCCCAAGGTTGACGTGACTCAGTATGAGAGCCACCTATATCACTTAATTAATCATTTTTACATAGGCAACATCGTGATGGTGGCAAAAATTTCTCTTCTGATGGGGAACTTTAAAGTTTTCCTTTATGTGTCATGGTTTATCCGTCTGTCTGCCTCTCCACATATCAAGAATGAAATGATCAGACCAATGAAACATACATTGAAACATAAGTGAAGTCTGTTGTTCGACCCATAATGTTCAATATTCCTAAAGTGCAGAATTTTACGATTAAAGCTGTGTTTATTGTTAATTGTGTGCCTTATCTCGTGGCTAGTTGATTTTGTGTGCGGACGTCTATTATATTTATGTAATTTTTATTATTAACTTTTGTTTAAGATATCAATTTTAGCTAGTGTTATCTCTCCATGGATTTTTATATAATTTATGAATTTAGTAATGCCACTTTGAGATGACCAACAAAAGTATTTTTTTCCATAGATAACAATTTGTTACAGTTATAAAAATTGTTCGCATATTTATTGCTATGTAACATATACTTCACTAAGGCATAGTGTTGTGCTAATAATAAGGCTTTTGCGATTATTGTTTAGGGTTTCTATTTCATATAAAAAAACTTTCAAGTAAAAACATACTGTTTAATATGTATAGGGGAAATACTGGACTTCACTTTGGCCCTGCGTGTGCCCTCTCTCCAAGCATTACGCCTTCAACCTAAAAACAAGCTTGGAACTTGTAAAGAATAACGTCTCTGATGTTAGAAACAAACATAGGGCCCATCATGTGAATGTACAATTGTGCGAAGGTATTAATTGTATAAGACTGTCTTCTGACCATTTCACGATTTCTTTTTTTACATTTCATCCTATTACCATAATACATCAAAAACTTATCTGCTTTGTACTGCTATCAGTACGTTTTGTTACATGTGCAGCTGTACGGCTGTCCAGTTATCAATCGCTAACTAAATATTTCGTTGTATATGTACTATATCAACTACATATAAAATTTATATTTTCTATAAAAATTCCTGGATGCCTGCAGTTTTCTAACTCAAATGAATGTATGATGAAAATGCACATTAAAATACAACTACAGAATTACAAATCTTGTAATGAAAACACATAATTCATTAATAAAAGCTGAGTTAATTTTGGAAAGGTTGTAATATTTGTTATATTGAATGAACGCAGCACATACCGAAACACAAAAGGATGACACACGTTTTTAAATGTATTACAGTTTATACTAGATATCCCCTTGCTTAGTTTAATATTCCAGTAAAATATACAAAAGTACGTCTTCTTACACTAATTAAGTAGTGGTTTCCATAACTAATATAAGTAACGAGAGATATTCACAAAAGCCCTCACGTAAGGTATACATATACAATCATGTTTCCTTTCCCATATTTATCACGCACCTACATTTCATATTAATAAGGTTAGTGAGATTACTCCACTTACCAAAAATGTTCATGATGTTAAACTATTATACTACTTCAATGTAACAGTTTAACATTTTACACTGTTACTTTTGAGTAGTATACTTATTTAACTTCACTAACATTTTGGTCGGTTGTGTAACCCACAAAAATCCTTATTAATATGAAATAAATATTGAAAAGTCACAGGATAGACACCTATAAAATTGGGCAACGAAATTCCATTAAACTGCTTGAAATCAATTTCTAAATCTGATACACATTTTACAACGTAACCTAATATTCATGCCCATAAGAGACAATGGTTATTCATTGCCCATGTCAAAGATAATATGTCAAAAATAACCTTCAAACAAAGAATGGTTATTCAGTTAGTTATACAGTACTCGTATACTATATCATACTTTCCTCAGCAGGGGAAATAAGTTTCTTTTACTGTTTTGATGAAATGAAATAAAAACTAAACAAATATTTAACAGTACTTTTATTAATATTATCACATCTTTGGTATTAAATACAACAACGTAACAGCCTTGATTATTTTAGTGACTAATATAAATTCAACTGGCAATACGTCAGTAATCGTCATGATGACCCTCACCTTCATGTTCACTTACATAACCACCCCCGTGACCTCCGTCACCGTGACCACCACCCCCGTGTCCACCACCTCCATGTCCTCCACCTCCGTGCCCTCCATCTCCCCCTCCTTTCACGTAAACTTTAACTGGGTGGTGTGCGTGGATTATGAAACTCTGGTATGAAGTTGCTTTTCCATGACCACCACCTCCTCCGTATCCTCCATGCCCTCCGTGACCTCCACCACCACCACCATGACCGCCGCCGCCACCACCTCCATGACCTCCGCCGCCGCCACCCCCGTGACCTCCGCCACCACCTCCATGTCCTCCGTGACTTCCGCCGCCACCCCCGTGACCACCTCCGTGTCCCCCTCCACCACCCCCTCCACCGTGACCACCATATCCTCCGTCTCCACCACCGTGGCCTCCACCACCGTGGCCTCCACCACCGTGGCCTCCACCACCATGACCTCCTCCTCCATATCCTCCTCCTCCGCCACCATGGTCCTCGTCGTCATCATCTGTGAAGTGTTTCTCGTAATGCACGATACCCCGTTTCTCGACCTTCTCCTCGGTAGCTGCTGCCCATGCCACTGTGGCCACTAGGAACCCCAGGACTGAACATGTCTGTGAAACAAACAACTTATTTAGCATGTGGTGTTCACAAAGTGATATGGGATTGTATTTAGTTATCTGCTATGTTTACTGCTATGTTGCAATAAAAAACTTTATTAAACGTACACTCACTTTTAATAGTTTAATATATATATATATATATATATATATATATATATATATATATTTATGAACACTGCTTAATATCAAGTGTGCTAACATGTGTTATCTTTGGTTTAAATATTTATTTTCTCTTAAAGATCAGTTCAATAAAATGTTTTTGGTTTCAAACTTATTGAGTGTAAAAGTCAAATATATTATTGGATATTGTTTTTCATTTTAACATGTATTCTATATGGATATACTATGAATAGAAATATACATACAAACCACTTTAGCCGTCCAGAATATCTAGCGTATTCAATATATAATCGACTTCACAAAGTATAAATAGAGAAATGAAAAATAATTGAACGTTCTCAAAGAAACTGGTAACTTAAAATACTCGTTTAAGGCGCATGACCTTTTATCAAATACGTATTCATAACAGGCATATAATCTTAGAAGGTGAAAAGAAATACGCAATGTCAATCCACTAAGTGAGAAATACATCTACACATTTCACTTCACAAAATAAAAAAGTTGATTATTGTTTTTGAGGCTACTTATATGTTTTCTAATAATTGTATCCATCAAGTTTATTTTAATTAGTATACACACTTTCAAATTGGGATATTTTTGTATCAAAATTTAAGGATTTAAAAATATTTTACTAGTATTTACACACTAAGTACTTGCCTGCCACAGTAAGCCCATGTCGCAGCCGACTATGTCTCCACACGTGTTATCCAGTACTTTATACAAGGCCCCCCTTCCCCTGACCATTGTACGATAGCGGAACGGTTCGGCATTCCTATTGAAATACGAAGAAACTGATTGATTACATCTCCACCTACGTGGAAACACGATGTCGAATAGACAGAAGCAGACAAACTATCAAACGTAACTACATGTCTAATATATTTCAAAATACTGTGTTATTTTAATAATTAATTAACTTTTTAAAGTAATTATGTGAACAGTGGCAATTTTTTATTGTTTCTTTTAATACTCAGTTAATATACGTTATAGTTATATTATAACTTTATCTATAAAACCATTCCAGATGTTGTGAGATTGCGTTACCAAACGGTGTAATCACAATACTGGATACACAAATATTGCACATTTCTTACAAAATTAACTTGCTTTGTTTTATACTATTGAATTTTTACTATCTTATCAAATTGCTATAATATCAAGTGTTAAAAATTATAGTTACACATAATGGTTTTTAAAATTGTATTTTTAATACTTATTATTATTATTTTATACATTAATAATTTTTATTTTTGTGTCAAAATATTGTATAAAATATAATTTTTCCTCAAATGGCTGACCCATGTCACATTCTGAAAAAAAGAAAAAGAAAATATAAGCGTTTGGTAAATAAACTAAAAGAACGTTTTAAAGAGCTAAAATAATGATGACAAAACAGAAAATTGGGACAATGCAAAAATAATGCATGATGCGTGATGGCTGAAAATTAATAATATTGAGAAGTACACTTTTCCAAAATCTAGCACACTATTGAATCAGAGCAACTTTTATTATTAAATAATAGAAAATGATGTTGTGGTGTGTGACGTCAGAAGTGGTGTTTCAAAATCATAATTAGGTTTTAGGCTACGGTATAAAATTATCTCGTCAATGATAAAACATGTGAAACATTAAACATTCTTTTTCTTACAAACAGCAATATAGTTAGCGTTAATTTTTAATGTATGATTTTAATATGATGTATGGAATATTATATATCATCACTAGATCCAAAAGTGGAGTTTTTGGCTTACGATTGTATTTAATTCATATATTATCTAAAATAAAATAGATCCAGTTGTACCTCTACTCTTCATACACTTAAATTAAAATTAAATCGTACTTTTAGCTTGTCAATTCCTTAGATTGATATAGATTTTAATTTGGTACTAAAATTCCATACTTGCAATCTAGACATTGTTTACATCTTAAAACAACAAGCACATATGCCTGTATTTGACTATCTGTTTTTGTAAGAGGCTTCGATATGTTTCGAGGCTATTGGTTTATGTCAAAGATATTCTAGTAGGATATGAATATCCATTCCATCGTCCGAAAATTTACCATTTCTTAACTACCGTAAAAAAGCACTGAAATTTGCCTGTAATCATGCCTGAAGGACTACCATACCCTAGATCCTTCGATGTTTGAAGGCAATGAGCGTATTCTTCAACCGGAGAATGCGTAACCTCATATCATAAGCAATAAGCGTAACCCAATGAGGGATATCAACGAACTTGGTATTGGTTATGTAGCAATAAAGATTGTCAAATTTCAACCCAATCTCAATTTGACTTTGAGATGTCTCCTTGATTAATAAGCTTCGGTAACGATCAGCTAATTCCCATGGAGACACATATGTAACATCATCAATCCATAGATGTGTATACATCGATGCATCAAACTCGATGTAGTCTAAGAAAACAACGTTCCATCAAAATTGCCAAGTCAATCGAAATATGTAAAATTTTAAACCTATAGATCAATCCGTTCTCAAGATATCTATGAAAGATAGATGGGTAGACAGACAGACAGAAACGGGCTATTTCCAGTCTTCCTGAATGGTAGCAAAATATGTAACATTTTAAATTTATTGCTCTATCCGTTTTTGAGATATCCTATGGATAAACATAGAGATGTGCATTAAAAAGACAGACAGAATTTTTGACAGACCTCCCGACATACAGGCGTGCTAACTCTCAGCCAATACAATCAGAAAGTATGAATGCTTGGTAAATGAGACAGAGTTTCTAGTACAGACAAAAATACACTCTGGTAGTCCTTTACATCAAACGATTGCAAAACAATAACTAAATCAGAATTGAGAATTACGACACAATCTCATGAACAAATCCCCCTAGGGTTATTTTCCAAATTCCTTGAGGAATACCTCCTTTTAGTTTTGGCTACCACATTATCTCATTTATTTATTTATTTCAACGGTAAACCATTTTGTACAACATAACTCATTCGATCATTTTCGATCACTGAAATGGCGTGCAGAAAGAAATAACTTCCCACCCCCATAAATTAAAACTTTGTTTTACGGATGTCTTTATGCACTCATCATTTGTCCCCAAAATTGAATAGTCTCGTTTAAAACTGACAGCCAATAGCGTAAGATCCTTCTCAGGGGTTTTACTCAAAGCTTGACACTCCGTCTTAAAATATTTTTCCAAAATCCGAGCGCTTACCACGAATATGACGGAGTCAAACATATTTCGTCACAATGAGAATTCTCATTAATGCATTAGTTATTCAGACGGTCATCTATATTGATTAACCTTCCATATAACCATTTTAACTCATTCGCAGACGAATGTAAGATTTATTTAGTATACGGGATTCATTCTATAATCACACAACCTTTCCAATCTAGTCAAAAGTTCTCACACGTTCTTTGATATAGAGCATCTAAGAAGTCAGTTCCGAAATTTCATCATCACACTCTCTCGCGTTAGCCGTTTGTACCATCTTTACTTGTACCAAGCTTATCTGCAGACTTTTGTTTCTAGATTGAAACTTTTGTTTTGTTCTTTTAAACCTGTTCAGTTATCCAAATTTTCAACTAGATTTGAAAAAAGATTCATCGTTTAACTATATCACGGATAATGTAAGCTGTAAGCAAATGTTCTACTTTAAAATATAATAGGAGAGAATAAAATGAGAGAACAGAATTTTGTTATAAAAATCCTTTCGCCTCAATATGTTGAAATTGTATTATACACGTGTCAAGGATAGTAATGTATTTCAACATATCGTTAGAATTCGACATAGCTACGACACCGGTCTTGGTAGGCAAACCTAGTCTATTCGTGATCTATTCATGCATTGTTGAGTGTTACACATAATGTACGTTGTACATCACCTACTCCAAAACTTAATGATGTGCCTAATATCAGAGTAAAAAGACTAAATTAGTACGGATAATGCTGAGTGTTTTCAGTACAATTGATAGACTATTTTATGAACTTGATAAAACACTGAAAACGTATTTTAGGTATGTAGATTACTATCCATCAACAATTCAACAAATCCATAAAAATATTTGTTGTCAAGTGATTCTATTAGAAGAATTTAACGAGTATTTAATACATTTACAACTTAATGACATGTAATTAATTTATTATTGACTAATTAATATCAAGATATAATGTTATCGTTATTAAAGACTGCTGCCATGCACGCCTTAAACTCCAATGTTAACTAAGTTTTGAGTAAATGTTCAAATTAATTTATATGTTTCTATTCTTGTAATTTGATGTCTTAAGTACAAGAAATCTTAGTTATATTTATACATTGAACGCCTAATTCTGGAATTACTATATAATACATTAAAATAGGAACATACAAAATGTGCATTGATCCATATGGTTATTGATACATACATTGACGCAAAATCTGATGAAATAATATCTTAAACTGATATCTTCTACTCTCAGATATATGTAATATATCTATTAAATCAGATATAGTAATAGCTTGTAAAAAAAATAATCTTTAAGTGTGTAATAAACTTTTCAAAACTGACGTCGGGTAAATTAGGGACCACAGTAGTATGAGTTTGATCAGAGAAGCAGGCTGGAGTGTCCTTTAGTTTAGAATAATCCTTTCTTTATACTATTGATCAATTTAAATATTTTGTGTCTAGTATATGTATGTATAAGTGGATCGTCAATTGAAATATGAAATGTTTATTGATCAATTAGTTTTTCCTGTTTCACCACATAGAAATCATATTTCAAACCACTCACAGTTAAATATTTCAGACTCATTGTGAAGAGCTATCTTCAGTCAGCAGATGTTAAACTGAAATTGCTAATAACATACATACGCCTAAACAGGTGAGTTGCAGGGGGCGGAGCGGTAATAGGATGAACCGACCAACGACTAACATGACCAAAAGTCATCAATATGAATTCTTTATCACAGGATGCCAGCTTTCTGACAATTTCACGCTATATTCTTTGTTTAAATGAATTTATTTCTTGACAGTTTAAAAGGTTTCTCTTAATATTTAGTAGAGAATTTACGCAATCACTGTTGTTATACCGAATCCCATTTCATGTTTGGTTTTTAACTATGTTCGGCTAAAGGTCAATTTCTTACATCGTATCCTGATGTACCGTGTACTCAATATTTTGACTCACTCGTGTACACATTAAATGCTTAGTTTCCCCATAATTAACTACACCAGAACGACATGGAATATCGTATACTCCAGTTGAATCATAGTCTTCACTGGTCTCAAACAGTTTTGGAATTTTTGATCCGTCTTGAATACAGAGCTCATATTGTGTCTTACTAATGTTTTTTAATAATTATTTATTTATTTATTTTTTACATTTTACAATGGTTATTGTAAATATTTTTGATCGAGTTATTTACCAATTGTCCGTTGGAACTAAGAAATACATTTGAATCTGCTCTATTTAATATTCTTTACGTATATATTTTTCTGAATTAATTTATCTTTTGGGTTTTTAGGAATTTTTGCACATTTACACACTAGAAGCACAGTATTTGGCACTAAAGATACTGAGGTTTTTGCGTAAAAGTAGCATGTGTGTCGATTAAACTATTTTGAATTGGATACAGCGATGGTATGATATAATAGATAGTACAAGAAGAGTCTGCGCTCATTTCAAATATTTTTTGTCGCTTTAATTTACCTCACTTACATTCACACATGTTTTTCTTATGGAGACAGGGGCCGAGCTTAGTTGTCAAAGTTGTTTGGAAGGTAAGTTACGACTCTTATTCACGCAGAACTACACCAAGTTGAAAGGGTCTAGAATGTTTGGGAATAAGCATTTGCAGGAGAGTTTATAAATTTGCACAGAGGTCGTCTTCATATCGTTGTTCTTTTAATCAGTAACATCCTTTACTAATAAAATAGGGTTTTGATGTATACGGTCTGACAAGCTTCACCATCTAAAACCTTCTTCTCTGTGTGTCCATGTGCTACGAGGGAAGTGCTAAGGAGCTTCTTCCTTTTTAATTCACTTATCTAAAATATTGTATGACTGACATCTTTTACTTTTTAATTTCCCGGTCATTAGTCGGATAGACTAGTCTAAGTTTGGCTCTTTGGGACAGAATCAAGTTTGAAGATTGTTTTCCCACTCAAATTCAATAACAATTGTTCTTCCAAACAACCGAATTTAGAAAGTAAAGTAAATTAAGTAATTTCCCATTGTGTAAAAAATATTAAAGTGTGAGAAGGTAATGGTTTACCCTCATTCAGCAAGGTTTTCAATGCTTTCTTAATAAAATATTTTTCTGTACAAGAAATTGTCAAAAATATTTCATAAACAAAAAGTACATTAAAATACGGCTAAACTCTTGACCATGGTTATTAAAAGTATATTATTTTATGTTTACTACCTCTAAATTTGCTATTGCTGAATCTTCCACAAAGTCATATTAAACGAGGTAAGGTCGTAACGATGAAAGCACCTATATCCGGGCGAGAAATCGGAACTAATTGCCCAATAGACACAATAGCTGCATTGTAGTGAAGCACACTCACACGTCACACATGGTACTAGAAACGAAAGTGCACAGTGTTACAAGTTCACATATGTAAGACTACTTAGCTACATAGATGATGAGCAGCTATGGCTGATTATTATGCATTCGTGAAGTAAACCAACATTAAAATGAATTCTTTTAATGATCACAAAAGTACTACTGGAACACGTTGCCGTTTTAATCCGTTTGCCAATAGAAACTTTTCTCTGTTTTTTTTTTAACAATAGATATATAATTCTTTTAATTATAAGTTTTTTGAACATTCCATAACATTTAAGTTTATTTGTTTTAGATATTTTTAAAGAATGGATAGTTTCAAAGCAACAAAATATATATCTAAAAAGTTCATTTCCTAGTTTTATGTTTTTTAAACAAATATTATTTCTTAGTAGAATATAACCACGTTTGTTCTACAAAGTTCAATAATAAATCTGAAAATGAATGACGCGACATTTTAGACAGAGCGATAAACTACCGGAGTATACTATAGGAACACCCGAAGCTCAACATCTCAAGGATTCCTGTGGACGAGACAAACGCACAAATACGATATTCAATGACTTCTTACTCACAACAACATAGAAAATGGTAAGCAGCCGATGGCAAGCTTGCAAACTTTTAGTGGCGGAAATGTGTTTCGTTAAGGTTAATTTCATATTTAATAAAAATGTTTTAGTCAAGACCAGCAAAATAGTAATGCCTAGACATTCTACGATTTTAAGCGTTTAAAATAATATTTTGGAGGTATTTTTTTATATTTTGTGAAAGATATATTTATTAAGCATAATAAAACCCGTACTAAATATAGGGATAGTTTTAAACTATGAAAATAAAAAGAAATGTCTGAAGGGCGTGACATGTTTCTTTCCTTTTGATATGTACAAAATTAATTTGCTTAAATAAAAAATAATTAGTTAAAACGTTAAATTTTCTTAATTTAAATTTCATTTAAAACATGTATTTCCCCTTAGTTATAAATCACTGCCTGGTGCTGTATAACTTATAATCAAGGACACTGTAAAAAACCACATCCTTATCTTCAATTTTTTTTCTTTGGTCTCATTACAAATAATCACCCCCCCCCCCCCCCACCCCCCCCCCCCCCCACCCCCCCCCCCCCCCACCCCCCCCCCCCCCCACCCCCCCCCCCCCCCACCCCCCCCCCCCCCCACAAGCGGAAAAGGGAATGGGTCCCTTTAAAAACAATTGCCATCTTTTTGATACATTGTAAATTTTTAGGTATTGCTTGTTAAAGATGCATCAGAAACTAACAAAAATTCCAATTTTTGTCTTTCTTTTAACACATATTTATATAGGAACACGAATTCAAAGATATTAATGCAAACAGGCTTTACCTTTTATATTGTCTCGTAGATTAAGCACACAATACCCCTAAAGGGAATTTTATACAAATAGATATCTTTAGGTGTGCCTTAGAAAATAATTGAATGTATTAAAACTCTTCCTTCCCCCCATTTACTACTGTAGTGCTATTATATTTTCGTAAACATAGCCTTACCACCATTAAGCGTAGCTTATGTGTATCTTAATGCATGTACCTATGAGCTTTTAAACTTCGTTTGAGCTGATTTTGAGTTATTAAAACTGGATCAATTTGTATATTAGCTTTATTATTTACAGCCTTATTTGACTTTTTTAATTTAAAGCTTTACAATATTTATATAATAAGGAGAGTAAATTGTGAAAAAATAAATATCTTTATTTCTTTAGCCATATTACATGTATCGAAGCAAATTCATATTTTTGTATTTAGTTGTTTAAACGTGGGAGTGATTTTAAGATGGGAAAAAACTGTAATCGTCTACGCCTACAATTTGTGAGATTTTCTTAGGGAAGGTATTTTAAAAGGCTGATAATTTGTATGAATGCTCCTAACCAAAAACCAATTGCAACATGGTGAGATGTTCCCAGGTACCATTGATGTTACAGTCAATGGGAGAATTTACCATGTCCGCACTAAATTGTCTCGCCACACTAGATTTATAAACTCATGGAAACTGAGTGAAGTGTAATAGGGCACGATGACATGAACGGTGAGATGCATTTATGCAACACTGAAATCTATGTTGACCTGTGGGAGAAACCTCCATTTCCGCTCCCTGTACTGTCGTATTGTAGCAGCCTAAGTGTTCGCGGTCTCCACTCCATGGTTCTGACCAAGCATATTTACTGTCAAAGGTTCTTGAGAAAGACCTCACATCTTTGTTTATTAATAACAAAATAATGTTTCCTTTGATGTTTTGATATCAGGGCAGGTAGCTCCTAGACCTCAAATTCTTCAACTAACACGAAAGAACGTTTTTAAACGTATTTTTGCTGGCGATCAAGATGTTCCAAAGATCTGCTGATGATTTTGCTATTTAAAACGAGAAAATATTTTTTACAACTAATGGTGTGGGCATGGGTAATTATCGGGAATTCTAACATGGACTTACAAATCTCCACGAACTCTACTTAGGTTTAAGTGGTTATTAGAAGTTATAGGATGAGTTCTCCAACAGAACAACTTATTCTGTGTCACTAAAGTAAATACCCAGGATATCATTTGTTTTGTAAGGGCCATCATCGTACCAGATTTGGAACTTTTCATCTCCATCACCGATTTGTCCCTAAGACAGTAGAGATGCAAAACGAGTTTTCTGAATTCCGCAGTTTTCTATTTCGTTAAATTCATATTTAGTGTTTCTTTTAAGCGCTTATTTGATGTTAAAGGGTGGTTTACATGTATAAGATGTAACACGTGAGAACATTTTTCTCGGAGAGTAGTAGTACAATTTAAAACGATACAGTCAACTAGTTAGTTCTTGTTATAGTCTGGTATAGATAAGAATCAAATATATTTTTCTGATTCTACCAGGAAGATTTAGATTCGGTTTACTTTAAATAGATGAAAAGCGTTTCAGTACAAAACACTCTTAAAAATCAAAAGTTTTTTATTTAACACATATCCAGACATCTTATGAAAAATTACTCCTTTGAAAACAAATTCATTACAGTTTATTTATCTATACCCATTTTAAAATATTAAAACATCTTAATAACACAGTATTTGATGTTTAACTTTATCACTTGAATGAAAATTGTCATCAATGGCATTTTAAAATTGTTATTTTTATTCAACACATCCAAGTTTCACTCATCCACCCGGTGGATAGGATGGAAAGTTTCATGTCTATAGCTCATTTTATTCTTGAAATGTCCTGTGAACGGACAGTCGGATTATACATAAAAGAATATTTTATATTTAAATATGATACGGGGGATGCGTCATACAACTTTAATGACGTCATCATTTAACATTCCATTAATCGCACATTATATGGGCATTTATGCACATGTAAAAATGAAGTTTCTTGGGAAATTATTTCATATTGGAAGATATATTGCGGATACGCTACATGTGTTACTATGGTACATATTAAGATATCACATGTTTGTACTCTGTTTATTACTAATTTATTTATTATGGTATTTTCCCGATAAATGATTTCCACCGTAAGACCAATATAAAAATGATCGCAAACTCTCACTCAATCACATGGAGTGATGTGCGCGATAATCCAACTCGGTGTTTACCCTATAGATAAAAAGCTCAATGCTTAATTTCAAGTTTATAGTTCAGTTCGTTGTGGAGGTATCGTGTTAAAAGTCTGATAGACATGTATAGAGTAATGAACATTTTACAGCCATTCTATTACGCTTCACTAATGCTAAACCAATAAAATTTACTTCCTATGGTGATTAAAAGTTTGTTTTGAATCTACTATTTAAACCAGGTCTAACATGATTCAAGCGACTGGCTGGCTTTAATGAATTCCGGCTTGCAAACCTGGTTTATTAATGTTAAATTTCAGTTTTTTAGGACACAATTAATTTAAAGACATTTTAAAATGTATTTTATATAAAAATACATTTTTTTGTCTTCAAATGTACTATTAGCATGAAGATTCATGCCGAACACCAGTAAATAGTGGATTGTTTTAAATGAAGTCCTTTTTTGTTGATAATATTTCAATTAATCAATTAATTAATCTCTACCACTGCCTTACCCTTTACTCGTAATCCGGAAATGTATGTAATACTGTGGTATGGTATATACATTTTTAAATTCAAGTGTTTAATCTAGGCTATTCAACATTAAATTTACTGTATAATTTAGATCTTTTGGAAGGAAGGAAGCTTTTACAGGATTTGAATATATCCAGACTCAGTGAGCCCAAGAGCCAAGGTAATATGGTTGAAGTTAATTCTATGAGTTTGTTGATTGAAAGTACTACCAGTACGTTATAAATCTAGAACTAAGAGTCGAGTCATGTAGTAAATCTGCTACATATAATTTCTTTGTGCGAATATAACAAACGCGACAATTGCATTGTTCTGTGTATCTAATCTAAAAAAATATATGTAAAAATCCTGCCAGGAGTCATGTTACAGTAATACCATGAATATTTACATGCATCTAGAATCTGGATAGACCTATATAAATCTAGAATGTGAAAGTGAACTTTTTCACAGTGCTATGTAACTAAATAATATTTCTTGACACATAGTAGTAAAGCTTCCCTGTAGTTTTTGATTGTATATGGACTACCTTCCGTTCGAAATGCCGTCTTACTTCATCAGCCATGGATCGACACCTGTATATTTTGTGTGTTATTAATGTTATTCTGTAAATAACTATATCAAAGTGCTCTGGACACATTGCCACCACTGTCTGGAAGGCCAGAGATCCCCTGATCTAAGGTTTCGTGATAAAATGCACACAGTTCCTAAATAACCATCGCTAAAAGTGCAAAAGTAAACAATATAATTATATGGCTTATTTAAAAGTTAAGTATTTTTAAAAATCGTAGCTTGATTATTAAATTAATGAAACGTAATACAAGAGTGAACAATAACATATACTAAAATAAACCTAGCAAATAACTCATTTTTACTAATTAACAAACTGCATAATATTTTATATTTAAGTATAATACATTGTTGATAGTTTAATTAATGTAATTCACAGTGTTTATCCAGGTATGGTTTAATTGTTTAATGCCATGTTTAAAACTGAAAGCCTTTCAATTCAAACATCATGATATCGTTATTTCAAATTTTAAAATTAAGGTTCACATATTTACCTATTCTTATGATTCTAGTCGATGTTAATGATTAGTTTGAATTAATCGTATACGTTATGAAAGAGTATAATTTAGTAATAATTCCATATAAATCAACCGTATTAAAGGTCGTCATGTGCACAGTGTCATTTGCCAAACTGTATATATTTCATTAGTACCAAGTGGACTACTTACGTTTTTGAAATTTAAACTGCCTATCATGAAATTTTCTTGATTTCGCAATGTAGCTAGCTTCTTTCTTGTACATATTGTATTGTATACGTGATGAAATCAAGTCCTAAAGTTTGATGATGTTGAAATATTTTTACTTTAGTAAATGTGGAGACATAATACTCTGAATATTGGGTAGGTCGCGACTTGCATAAACAGAAGACAATGAGGGTGGCATAACTCGGCGCCCGGTGCTAGAAATATTCACCAACACACGCGTGGAATTGAATTGCCGCGACCAATGGCTACTGGTTCTAGTGTATATAACCCGGTGCTGCCAGAGGTCTGTCAGCAGTGAGTGCACCATGAACCCTTGGATACAGGTCAGTGATCGGATAACCCTTTCTGGTATTCAAAGAGCGTACCACATTTTACATTTTAACAAGTAGTTTCTTATTTTTAAAAGTTTTTTTTTAAGTTTACTTGGACAAATTGATAATAAATTTAAATTTTAACTTCTTGGGTTGGGCACGTTTTATGTTTTTAAGCTCACTCTTTAACGTGGCAATAAATGTATTTTTAATTTTGTAAGTTTCTTTATATTTTTGGTATAATGACCCCTATACTTAAATGCTTGCCTTTAAAGTTTTTATAATACATGGGGTAACGTGTGTTAAAATAAAAAGGATAAAATTAAATGATAGGATTAGGATTATTTTAAATGTATACATGACAGTTTTTACTTACATTGTATGTCTGAGCTGAAAGCTAGTTTATAATACCGGTTTCACATCGCTTTTGCGTTGATGGCGTTTAAATTCTTGCACATTTTATCTTCGGAATGATTTGATGCTGATGAATGTCGAACATATGTTTTTTCAGATACAATGTATGTTCCATTGGATATTCTTCGTGCATTCAATATAGTCGATTTTCAGTGCTGAATTTCACTCGGTTTATCTGAGCTATAAAACGTCTTAAAATAAAATAAATTAAGGTTATTTAACTATCAATAACACATAATTCGCATAGTCAGATAGTGCCATATAAAACTACACCAAGTATTAAGAGTTCTGTTATACCAAGTTTCGTAACATTTAAAAATTCTGTAACCACACAAATTACTATTGGTTTTTGTTACTTGTGCTTTCAATGAGTTATTATTTATAGTTATTATTCGCTCAAACGTTTCTAAATTAGTGCATATTGTAATATTTCTAAAAATTTCTACCAGCTATAACGTAGTGTAGGTTACAAAAAGTTTTGAAAATATTAAATTATTTGAAGCAACAATGTTTACCAATATTAAGCTTTGTATAATACTTAAGGTTTCTAGATGTCGGGCATAAACATTTTTTTAAATCGTACCTGATTGACTCACCCATTAAACTGTAATTAAATTTAATGTTTTAATAACTTTCGAAACGATCATAATGATTAGAAAAAGCCCATATGATATTTATAGCCCTTTATACTTTATATTGATCGTACGAGACATGTTAGGAGAGTAGAGTACTTTTAAAGGGACTAGTTTGTTAGAGTATGTATACCATAAAATGGTCAGTTGTTTACCCCTAGTAATAAAATATCTAGGGGTACTAGAAATTTACGATGTATACTGCAATGAAAACTACAAACATCTATACTAAGTACATTAAGTAAATTTAATGTATCCTCACAATTTGCTATAATGGTTTTGATGTTTGTAATTTCCATACAGGATTTACATACAATGACTTAAACCTTTAACAAAGGTATTCTTGTAACAAAGGTTTCAAGAATATGAAAAGTGCTTTACTACGAGTATTTTTAGATAAACTACCATTATTGAAGAATTCCTTTATTTCCGTTAGTAAAGATAGATACAATGCCTATAATGTAACTTTACCTTGGATAACTCCCATTGTAAATTTATAATTATATACTGGCAGTGTGCTTAAGTATGTGACGGCAACAGTGCTACTAATCAGCCAAACCCTTTTATATTGTATGTTATTTAAATGTAATGTAACGGAAATGTAGCTTTTTTCAGGATCTTTGAACTGCTTTATTAAAAAACTCCAACTTTACTGTAGAGAATGATTATCTTTAGGTACCATTTTTTAAGTACGAACCTGGATTTATTTGAAACCTATATGACTAGCCTTCAAGCTAACAGACAGCTTAATGTACAGATAGTTACACAACATTTGGAAAAATGACTACCAGTTAAAAATATGTTATGGATAGTCACAGCTCGACATAATTCGGATGAATCTAAAATTAACAAAATGAAGAACCAAAAGTTGAAATGTAAAATTGTGGTTATGATTTGATTGTAAGGCAACCTACGTAATATTGTCTTACGGCTTATAACAGACGTATGATCAGGTGATGCTTTTTGCGAGAACCAAAAATGGCCTTACCTCGTGTGCTCTGTTCTTAGATTGCCGATGATTTTTTACATTAAACCACAAATAACCAAGCAAACTTTCATTTTATAGAACTTATAGAAGTACAAAAAGTTGTTGCTTTTCCAATCTTGTCTTGGTTTGGATGATGTGCAATCATGCTTCGCTCATAGATGGCAATGTAACCTATGTTCTTTTCGTAAACAACCTTAGCTGTATTGCGTCGACCTCTTTGTTCTCTATTGTCTGTTCTAACCGATGTCGCCCATACCAAAACTGACAAATTCCTTGAACAATGTTGACAGGTGTGTGCAGCAGCGGTGTGTTGTGTTGCCCTGGCGGCTGGCCAACATGAATACCCGGCGTACGACGCGGAGATGCGAGGACTGGGAAGCTACGCGATGGCACACCATGGGCATGGGGGTGGTGGCGGCGGTGGTGGAGGCGGACACGGGGGTGGTCACGGAGGAGGAGGTGGAGGCGGCGGCGGTGGCGGACACGGCAAGGCCACCTCTTACCAAGTGAGCAACAACTGGGCCTACCACGCCGTTCCCGTTTACATCAAACACGGCCACGGAGGCGGTGGTGGCGGTGGTGGACATGGAGGCGGTCACGGTGGTGGTGGTGGTGGTGGTGGACATGGAGGAGGTGGTCACGGCGGTGGCCACGGACACCACGACTTCGTTTTCTGAACAGAAGCAATATGGAAAAATCTAAGTCATTAATTTATTGAAAATATAAAATATTTTGGAAATAATCTGTTTTTGCTTGTATGCGTTACTGTTAAGTTTTAATTTGTTAACATTTAGAAATAAACTGTAAATATGCGTTACCTTGTTTTATTTTAATCCAATATATAATGTGCATAAGAAACAAATGCAAATCCAAAACCTATAACTATTACACTTATTGCAGGTTTTCATCCATAAATTTAAGACTTTAAATCTGTTTTTGTATTCAACCACTATACCAATGGCTAGCCTAAACAAATGTTATTGTAATTAGTGCAGTATTTATGAGATCGATGTAACTATGTACTTATGCACACAAATATACATTATAGTCCAATACAAGCCTTTTAATAAATGTAGATTTTATTGTGAAAATTAACACTTAAATATGGAAATTCTAGAGAAATCACGGATCATTATAACATTTCAAGGCACATGTACAAATAAAAATGAAACGTCACACTGCTCACAAGCGCAACCGAGAAGAGAAAATTCCAAAATACATGCATGCTCCTTTCCGAAAAATTTTGAAGATGTCCAAGACTTAAAATATCCTTGGGTGCTTTTGTAGTAAAACATTGATGATCACGTAAAAATAACTTTCAAATCTTTAATATTCCTAGCAATCTTAAGAACGGTGCTCCTTCCATAGTTATATGCATTTACCAGCAGTGTAACACGATGTCGATTCATTTTTGAATGCGAGAATTTTCTAGGCAAGTGATAGATTTTGGAAGATATCTCTGTCTCCAGAACCATTTCCAATTCATTGGATCTAAAGTTTAAAATAGGAGGAGATCTGAAGTCGGAAAGAGAAACTGCTTTTTAGTGTTATTATACTTACAATTTATTTTACGAAACATGCTTTTTTGACGAAGTTCAAATCTTTGTTGAATATTTGTGTGTTTTCTATTGAAAGTTTCAAGACAGGGCTCTAAGTCCAGATATAATAGACGGTTCTTAGATTATTTATTAGGTAACATGAATATTTCTTTTGGACTCGCTTGGAGTTTATTAATCTAATTTGTAAAATATTGGTAGCACTAAACAAGGAGGGTGGGACTTTAAAGTAGAATATAATAAGTGTTTTCTTTTTGAGTTTTTGGTTCTGTATTCTTAAAATTCCAATCATTATTTTGAATTCATTAAAAGCTATTGTGCGAAGATTGAGAAAGAATCATAAAAGATTGGAGTATATAATATATTTTGTGGAAAATAAATTAAACTAAAGAATAATTCATTAAAAATTGTAATGCACTGTAACTTATTACATTGTACCATTACATTGATTATAGTCATTGATTTATTTGTTTTAGAATAACCATTTTATAGACTTTAAAACCTCTAAAACCCATTTAGAGCCAGGAATTTAATACGTTGACTTCCAAAATATCTGAATGTTTGAAATATATATATATTTATATACAAAAATATATTATATATATATATATATATATATATATATATATATATATATATATATATATATATATATATATATATATACTTGTTTTGAGTTATGTTAGGTTGTGTGTTTTCTGAACAATTTAACATTGGTAAACCCGTATACCACATAAAATGATTTATGTTTGAAACAACCTATTTATTTTTCAAAAACTTAATACCTTTTAAATAAAAGTATATATGCCTAACATGTTTTATGTATACTTTAAAAATTGGTTTGAATTGGAAAGATCAAAAAACACACGCCACCCTATGTGTTCTGGTTTTATATGGATCATTTATCAATAATATAGGTTAGAATATCATTTAGAGAAAAGTATTTTGCTGTTGTCTGGATCCTATAGTAATTATACTCTTTATTTAGGTGCTGTTTAAAAACATTACCTCATTAAACAATTGACAAGTATCAATATATTATCGAACACAACTTTTACGCCCGATTTTAAGATCTTGAATGTTCTTAACGTCTATACTGAATGTATTTAAACAGTTTTACTGGAAAATCAACAAAATCCCCATCCCAGTATAATAATAGCTACGAAACCATCGTAATCTTGTTTATATCCTTATTTGGTATTCATTTATGTATCACATATTGGGTAAGCGTAATTTCATGTATTAAGGAACTCAATTAATGTTTTAAATTTGCTCAACTTGAGTGTATGGACAAACAGAGACTAACGTAATCGTGCAGTAACTGCACCTTCTGTACACGTAACATGCGATGACGTAGGCCTGCACATCACTCACCTGCCACTACCACTCCACCTATTCTTTCTCGTCACAACAACTACAACAGTCAACCCATATTTGTTTTTATTGTTCTTTTGATGTCATACCTAAATACTGGAAGTTTATACTGTATAGGTTTATCAACACCTAGATAATCTTAATAACCCGTATACAGCTTTTAAACCTTGTGATGTTCCTAAGGAGCTGTAAAATAGTGTTTTGCTATTTACTATTATATGTACTCCTGTATATTAGACACAGACTCTGGTTTGTTTTCTTTACAATGGTTAGTGAATTTTATCTTTCAATTTTATTTTCGATAGCTAATTCTAATAATGTTGGTTAAAATATAAAAGTAATAATTATAATTTTAGGGTACAATATTGAATTATATGAATTAAGAATTTAAAAGTTATGTAATGGTACAGTATAGAAATAAAGTAATGTTTTAACGATGATGTAACGAAAGAGCAACAAAATATTCACTCAGGGCATCCCCTGAGATGGGCCGGATAAAATGTTTAGGAATTGTAATACATTTATTAATGTTCATAAAATGGGAAATGTTTAGGATTTCGATAAATTAAAAAAACTTAATAAATAAAAAAATGTATCTCCACAAAATTAAAATTTTTGTTTAAACATTGATAGTCTTCTTGGAAATTTTGAATTGGAAAATAGGTTTCACCGAAATAATTATATACTCTTCACCATAGAGATTTTATGAAAAGGGCTTTAAAAAGGGAAATACAGACTGCACAAATTTAAATTTGTTCACAAGCCCAGTCAAATGGAGAAATGTGATACGTCAGGAAACACAGGAGGTATTTCTCGACAATGTTGTTCGCAGCCTTGTTCTTTGTAGTCTTCTTGACGTCTTACCATTATTATTACTATATTGCTTGAAGAGAGTTTTGTAGCTAATTATTAAAAAGTAATTATTAATTTTGTGTGGTCTTCTTTAAAAATTTTAGGAAGGGATATAAATGTATGGTTAAATAATTATTATATTTTAAATCAAGCTGATTAGAATTATGAATGTGATGATGAAATAGATGAACACAAAAGTAATTAACAATAAAATTATCTTAAAATTTACAAAAAAAGTTTAAAAGTTATATATTTAAATATATATAAAGGTAAAGCCGCAATCACTCATCGCTAATTCACCCATAGCCCAATATCCCAGTTGAAAGTTGAAATTTGGCAGACGTATACCTCATCACTTAAGTAGAAATCTAAAGTATTTTCACGAAGATTTAAATTGGGTTTGAAATAGGGTTACAGCCCCTAAAACACTACATTTCGTTTTTTAGCTTCTCGAAGCCCTAGAAAGACGAAATTTTACACACACGCGTATTATGCCCAATACAGACATATAAAAGATTCTTCATTAAAATAAACCTCCGATAAGGGTTGAAAAGAAGTTGAAATCTTCGAAAGAACTATATTTTTTATTTAAACTTCAGAATGTCCTAGAGAGGTTACATTTGACACACGCGTGCCTCAAAACTAACATTGAACATAAAAAGAATTTGACACACATGGACTGTAATGACCGGATGTAGTGGCTTTTTGTCCGAAATAATTTTTTTCTTACACCAATTTAATACATATTTTCTTAATCGGGACAACAGTGGAAACGCCACTACGGTCCCGTATCTAGATTCAAATTACCAAAAGTTGTTACAACCGAAGTAAACTTTTCAGACAAACTTAAGTTGACCAACTACTATAGCGGTGACATATACCGGAAGTTCGGAAGAAGTTTCGGATGAACATAACTTATATATGTATTCATTTTCTTAATGCACCACAACGCAAACGTAGCTACGCCCCAAAATACCTTAGACCGGAAATACATTATAGTGGCCGGAAGTAGTCTCTCTTTACCAGAGTACTCTTTTCCGACATACGTAATATACATTGTCCTAATCGGAGCTAGAATGTAACGCTACTATGGCAGTGGAAGGAGAATTAAATTACTGGAAGTAGTAGTTTTTGAGTTGAAGACTTTTCAGGCATATGTGTGAATAATATTTTCTTGATCGAGGCACCATTGATAACGTTACTAGGGTACCGGGAATAACTGAGACCACAAGAACTTTACAAATGCCGAAAGTATTGGGCTGAAAACAATTTTTAGACCAATATATGCATACATTTTATTGATCGGCGCAACAATGCAATCGTTATTAGAACAACAGTAATAACTTAGACCGAAAGAAGATAACAAAGACCAAAATTAAATACGTTTTGACTGAATTAGGTTAATAATAGAATCTTACCTTCGTTACCACCTTGCTAGTTGTTGATTTAGTCAGTTCAAGGAGAAATAATATGTTCATAATGAATTAGGCTTCTAAGACCGAGTATGTGTATAATATTTCTTGGATCGTGGAAAAAGGACTAGACGCAGACCTGATACGTATCAGACGCTGCAATAAAAGGAAGGTGAACTGGAGCTAAACTCAAAATTCAGTTGAATCAACCCTTCCTACCATACCTACGCTATGTGTAGAAAACTCAGTTGCTCCACCGTGCTTAGAGATCGTGTATATCACATCGTAGAATACTCAAGTGTGTACAATAAGTTGGGGCCTACAGGACATTAATTAACTTCTAAACGCCTGTTTTAAAGATTAATATTAAAGATCTATATCTAACTATACCAGATTTGGGACTGGTATAGTTCATGGTGATTATCAATATCGAATACACATCATTTGACCACTAACAATCGTAACCTCTTAACCCATGTATATGATTTAAATAAAATTAAAAAAAAACACGAGATAAACTCTAGGCCAATTTTTATAATAACGTACAAAATTAAAACTCACCAGTCTTAAATAATTGCAGTAAAGTGATGACAGAAATTCAAATATGGGTAGGCGAGTTATGATTTCATTTAAACCCAAGGGAGCTCAGAAATCGCTTTATTAGCCTACATTGCGATTTAACAACCAGACATTTATATATATATATATAGTATATATATATATATATATATATATATATATATATATATATATATATATAAAGGTCTGGTTGTTTCCCAGCCTCAACCTTCTAGACGCTGAAAGTTACTCTGAGAAATGGAAACAGCTAAAATCTTCAAAACATTACAGCTTAAAAGAATTTTGCTAGAGAAAACATGCTTATGACGATTGGACAAAGGTCAAATATGCATTATGATAAGAATTTGAGTACTTCATAAAAATTGATAGTATAGGATGTCGTGAACTATTGATTATGATAAAATTTTTAAACGTATTTCAATGTGATATATCTTTACGAGATATATCGACTAATTAATAATGCTACTAGATACTAGAATGAAATTATCAAAACTTTCACACGATTTAATTTAAAAGTGTTGGTAAACTTGGTTTTTCAAAGCCTAAACTAACGAAATAATATAATAGAGGAGAGAGAACTAAGTGATAGTTAGTTAGCCATCAATGGTGGGGCTGGGTAAACAATGCAGTAGGCAGTGAAACGACCGAGGTTGCACCACAGTATTCTCCATAAAGCGGCCTATACTAATGACCAGTTCCGGGGTGTGATCACGGGCATTAGAGTGACAGACTTGCCGGCCACCGCACCACCGTCGCCGTCACCGTTCTCCATCTGGACGGCGGTTACCACACTCAGGAAACAGCCGTTACTGTACACGTCTTAGTCATATGTCGTGCAGAGAAATTTGGGCTGAATGAAATAGTAATTACCTGTGACAAACCAGGCAATCAATGACAGATTGTACAGGATTTTACAGCACCACGTGATTTCACGCAGTTTAAGTTTGAGAATTGTAATATGGTCAAATAATAACAGAAACGAGAAAATATTAATGAGCTAAGGATTACCAAAGCCTATCAGTCATAGAGCTGGATAAAATTTATATCTGGATCAAAGAACTCTATGTCTCAGTATCGACAGAGTATCCGCTCAGTATCGACCTGGAAAACTAACAAACTTGAAGTACAAACTTAAAATTTTTGCACCAGGCTTCACTTTTTATATTTCAACAACATCGAGTTCGTTCATTGAGCATGTATCTCCATGTGATTTGGCTAGTGTTGGCCAAGCCTAAATTCCGCCGAAATAATTCTCTATATACGCTACTGTGATGAATTTGATCATGTACATCCTTCGGCAAGATATGGCTGAGCATTAGCGAAGTCCACGAAATGGAATGAACTATATACCAAAGATTTTGCATGTATATAAAGGTAACAGCGAGTTCAATGCTGGTGCATACCCGTCTATGGTATTTTCCCTAACGTTGGTGAAACCTACCGTATTACTCGGGGAATATTTAGATTTCTAATTGGCCTATAGAACCTTAAACCGTAAACTTGGATTAAACTAAAAGTATACATAAGCAAAATCTTGTTTTATATTAATTTATTCACCCCCATGAGATTTGGCTGAGCGCTTGTGAAGCCTATTATTCATTGGAATATCTCCAAATTGAGCTATTGGATTGAAATTTAAATGAAACTTGATGATGACGATTATCCACGTTTTTCGTGGGATTTCGCTGAGTGTTAACGTAGTCTATCACTGAGAGGGGTATTTTGAAAACGAATTAAGCTATGGGTGAAGTTTGGACTAAACTTAAATTATACACGGGTTAGATTAATGTAACCTCAGTGGAAGTCCCTATGAGGTCAGGATGCCGTCAAGGATACGTTCATTTCCTTAAAACAGTAGAAGATCTGAGGGGGGTGGAGGCAGGAGTCCTTCTGGTATGATTGTTAGTACTTTTTGTTCCAATCAGCTTTTCCGAGAATGGGATGAACTATATTCCACCAATATGTCGTGTAGATAACGCCCAAACACATAGTTAAAGGACGTGTAGTGGGGGAAGGTTGTTTTCGTGCTGTACGGTTTTCGCGTTCTCAAATTGTTATGATTTTCCTTAAACCATTTTGTTTGAAGAAATTTAATATGAGATTCATGGTAAAATGCCAGTTTAGTTTTGCACCATCAACGATTAATAGCTAGAGGAACACTTTCATTAAGCTCGTAGCTGATTAGAATAGGATGTTGACGTTTTCACTTTCCCCAGAGACATAACCAGTATACATATCATTATGTTGCTGGGTCTTACATGACAATACATCCGTATTTGACTGTTGACAGACATAAATTGATTACTTTAAACCTGGAGTTTTACACGGAATAGGAAATTGTTTTCGGATTCAGTATTAATACAATAATAAGCCAATTGTAGTTTCAACTTATAATACTCTAAATTTACGTTTTAACTCCCTTATAGTGAAATTTACTATTTGTTAACCCGAGAATCCCGAAATACAGAAAAGGATTTTACATTGGATGAGCAAAAGAATGTTTACATGGGATACATCATGTCTTAACAGATCTACCCACCACCTAACCCTTGGAGATCCGTATGGCTGGGAAACTTAGAGGCTGGAGCGTCTTACAGTTTAGGACGATCACGATTAGTAAATAACACTAACCAGGTCTGACGAACATATAAATTTGGATGCCCATCGGGTTGTCCAATACTAACTCAGAGTTGGGGACACCAAGATAGTCTTAACTCTAATGAATAAAAAACCGGTTATATCTACAAACTGTGGTAACTTGAAACCGAAATATTAATAACATCTTTAGAAGAACCAGCTCTAAAGCTGTTGTTACAGGGACCAAGAGAACCCAAGTCAAAGAGACAGTTTAAGTTATGAGACCCTCTGGACTTTCAGTTACAAACTTTTAATTAGGATCTATCAAAGGAAAAGGTTTAAGGACTCAGAATTAAGAAAACCAAAACCAACGACCTTTAAAACAAGGCTAAACCCATACTAAGAAGGCCTAACTAAAATCAAGGAGGACAGAAAAGCTTGAATGATCGTAAAACTGAAGAAAGACGGATTTACTAAGTGATTCTTCAGAGTACTGTAAAGGTTGTGAAATACTACTTCCTTTTACAAAATATTAAAAAATATAGTTTTACTAAATTTATATACTATAGATTTTATTCCATAGTATTGATTTATTAAGTATATTCAATGAAAAATTCCCTTGGGATAAAACCCACTTAAAATCGTGTCTTTGTCCGACAGTTTGTCTGTCTGGGCGATAAATCTTGATGTCCTAATTCATGAAACTTGGTCCATGTGTTTTCTTGGTCCAAGGAAACACCTATGGATTTTTATATCGAAAGGTCGAATGCCAGTCCATCCGTCTATCTGTCTGAGCGATAACTCACGATAAAAATATCCTAATTCAATACACACCACAAATCTAAACATTATTCTATGGTATAGAATCCGTAAATAATACAGTCATATTTATATAAACATGCTAATTAATTACACAGTTTTACTGATATAAATAAAATATAATTATGAAAATGAAACTTTATGTTCCAGTGTTTCAAAAAAGTAGGTAACTGTTTGGCAAGTAACCTATAAAGGAATAGAACTAAGATAATGTAGAAGTTTCTAATATATTTTGAAAGTAAAAGAGTAAATATAAATAGCAATAAAAGAATAGGACTTAGGTAATGAAACAAACTTTGTTGAGATGTAATTAAATGAAGGAGCTTGTGGTCACAATACCGACATAAACATCCGGTGACCGTGTTTGCTCGTGGATGACTATACTACAGCGGTCATCTCTGTGTAATTGTATAGCAGTTGTGCAAGTCCTCTGAGCTACCGAACTTTCACTCTGTCAGTCGGCATTTCTGGATCATTCATTGTTTCAATTTTTCTAACGTAGAAGCTACTATAAAATATAGAAGACGTATTACTTACTATCTTTAAGAATTTCATCTACAGTAAATGTATAAAGCTTTATACAAGACATGCATCACTGTTAAATATTTTTTAAACTTTTTCATCCACTTCTTCCCCCTCCTGTGAATAAGTACTTTTAATCCTACTAGTAATATGGTGTGAAACAGAAGGTTAGGAATTAATATATGGATATTTCTACTTATAGGAATTTAACGTTTATTAAAAAAATTATATGTAAACCTTTAATTGTCACGGTAGAAGCAAAATGGAATGGAATGGAATGGAAAAAAATAAATATTATATGTTACGGTATGTGTTTATAAGGGAAATAATACACTAATGCAGTACTAAGACTACTATGTTGTGTATTAATTAGTAAATAACAGCAGTTATTTTCATACTAATAAAAGAATAAAGTGCTGTATTTATTACTATTTTTACGTTTTAACACTGAAAGTGTGCACTGTATGCATTAAACTAATGATTAATCAATCATAATTACGAGATAATTTGTAGAAAATCTAACTCAAGTAATGGTTTTTATAAATTGATTGACATAAGGAGCAAACTCCATTTGTCATATTGTTTTGCAGCTTTGTTTTAATAAAATGTATCTCAACGATCAAGAAAACTTATTTTAAATTCAGTAAATTTATACAGATTACGCCAGGTTGTGATTACCTTTTACAGTAAAAATTTTAATGATATAATTAGTAGTAGAATAATACTAGTGTTTTCCGCATTGGTAATTCTAACAAAGTGCAATATTGTCTACGCAGAAAACCATGATGTGGTGAAAAGATTGGGATTTAACTTAATATTCCAGGATATGACTGCTCTTTTAAGTTGCCTATCCGCGCCTTCATGAGGTAGCAACCGTTTAGGCTGGTGCAGTGAGACACAAGGTGTAGAAGAGAGAATGATATTTATGTCACCTCAAAATTTGTGTTATCGTCAATTACGAAGCAAAGGGAACCTTTTAGGTTCCTATACGAAAAAAGGGATAAGGTACAACGGTTTTGCATTGCTACGAAAATTCTATTTAGAATAATCTTATCTTACATAATAGTCCTCTAAAAGGCATATCTTGGGTGTCAGCTGCATAGTAGAATAGAGAGATAAAAGACTTTCGAATTACCACGCATAGCAACACTATACGTTAATAACAGTGAAGGCGTTGACGAATGCTAGTTTATCAATACATTACTTTCTTATTTATAAACTATAGTCTTAAATGTTCAATAGCTATGTTTTAACTGTGTTTTTAAACAAGTATATTTCATGTATGTAAATTTTAATTTAACTGACAAAGTAACGATAAATGTTTGTCAAGAGACTACACTGCATGAGTTCTTGTTACTTTTGGTAACTAAAGGTCATATAATACTTGTTCAGTCTAGTACTTTGAATCAGGTTTTTAATATAAATGTTATTTGTTATCGCAGATAAAGATTATATATATATATATATATATATATATATATATATATATATATATATAATATATATATATATTTGATTGCAAATATCAATATTATTTATGAAAATATATTTGTATTAGTTTATTGCTTTATTTACACACATTTTTGTTATATGGGGTTAAAAATAAAAACAATGGTTTTAAATTTATTGAAACCGGAGCTTTTGATTCCTAAACGCAAGGCTTTGTCAGCCAGCGAAAGGAGGCATTTAGTTTAATATAAATAACAAAATATCATCTATTGAGGAATGATTTTACGTAGTTTGCCACCTATCACTCTTGAATAGTTGAAAATTCCCTTAAAGTTTTAAGTTAAGTTGTACAACTTACCAATTTTATCTTTAAGCCACACTACACCATAGTAAAAGTTAACCAATGGTAGGGGAAAAACAGTTTATTATCGTCTAAATTTATTGAACATTAAGAATATAACAGTACAGTATTTTATTTAAATTAATATTGAAAAAACTGCGCTTAATAATCGGATAAAACTAATTTTGTATAATTTTTTTTTATAATTCTTATTTAAAGAGTTGTTTGAATAAAAAAAAATAAAACTCGCTGTTTTATTCCAAATTAAAGACATGTAAATAACCCAATATTTTTAACACTGCCAATCACCCTGTATATACCAATTTTATAACTTAATATATTTTAAAATTAAATTCGTTTAAGTTAGAGCTTCTGAGTTGTAAGTGCAGCTATTTAATCTAAATAATTAATATTAAATTATTTTCCAGACCAATTCTGTACGTACTCTTGTATATTATTCCATAAAAGCCGTTACCGTAACCAAAATAGACCAAATGACACTAATGAGAAAATTAGTTCTTAATATAAAATATATAGGTTTTCATAAAGTTTTCACGTAAATTAAATACTTGATTTCAAAAATATACACACCCCATTGAATTAAAATATTTACATAGCAGCGCTTTTGTAGAGTAAACGAGTATGTCGTCCTATTCTGAACACCCCACTAAAGTATAACCAAATGTATACGTTTCAGAAATAAAGATGTAATTATTAAATGTGACAATAATTTGCTGGATTTTTTATTCGAATTTTTAGAAATATGTCTGTGGATATTATCTAAACGAGAGAATTTACGGAAAATTTTTACATGAACTCATTAAACAGGACATCTCGATCCTAAAACGGCAGCTTCTGAAAAATAATGCAGTCTTATAGAAAAGTACCAAACATAATTTCTTAATGTATTCAGGTCAAACAAGGGTATAGAAATAGTATGTAAACATATCATAGGCATTTTTTACCTAGCTTCATTGATAAAAGTTTCAAAAGTGTGTCCCTCTTATGTGAGCAACAATGTTATCTGGCATATTTCGCAATATATAAAATAAAACAATTTTTATAAACATCACATGTTATACTTTATACTTTTGAAATATACCATACATATTTACACGTATTCATTGTCTTGTGAGTTTTTTAAGTCCTGAGACGTATAATATCGCAGCAAGCAAGTAAACCACCGAACTACAGCCAAGCTCCATTTGGGAATAGTATGTTACTTACACACACGCACACACACACACACACACACACACACACACACACACACACACACACACACACACACACACACACACACGCGCGCGCACACACACACACACACACACACACACACACGCACACAGGCTATGTTCGTATGTAATTTCTTTCTATAAAATAAGCTTCGAAAGTTTTCCCAACATTTTATGTCTGTGAAACACAGCTTGAGTGGTCAAAGACAGTCAAATATTTAGGACTGACTCTAGACCATAAGCTTACGTGGAATGATCATCTTAACAATATCCTGCACAAAGCAAAGTGGGCGCTCATGACGTCCAGGAGACTTGCAGGAATCTCATGGGGCATAAAACCCCATATAGCACTATGGCTTTACAAAGCAGTTGTAAGGCCTCAAATCACTTATGGTTCATTAGTCTGGTGGACAAAGGTGAATCAGGTAACTGCTAAAGCCAAGCTTGAAAGCTTACAAAGGCTTGGCACAATCTTTGCAACCGGAGCATTTAGGAGCAGTCCCTCAGCGACCCTCGAGGTGGCTTTAGGACTTCTGCCTCTTGATGTCTACATAAAAGCTGAAGCGCGCAAGTCAGCTTATCGGCTGATGGTTGCTGACTTGTGGAGGAATTGTACGTCTAAAACGGGCCACGGCACCATCACCGAAGCTGTAAACCCAAACGCTATTCTCGAAATGGTGTCAGACATAATGAGAACGGAGTTCGTATTCAATAAGCCATTCTCTGTTGACTTCTACTCCAGAGATGAGTGGAAATCGCAAGATAACATCCCAACAATAAGAAAGAGCTTTGTCTGGTACACGGATGGCTCGCTTATTAAGGGCAGAACCGGATATGGAGTGTTTAGTCAATCCCCTAGAACTGCCCTTTGCGGCAGTTTGGGACGGAACTGCTCCATATTTCAAGCCGAAATCTATGGTATCCTGGCCTGTGCCAACCTAGGCCTCACCAGAGGGTACCAAGGAAAGAACATCTGCATAATGTCAGACAGTCAGGCAGCTCTTAAAGCTCTTGACTCCAACAGCATTTCATCCAAGCTTGTGTGGGAGTGCTTCAACACTCTCTGCAAGCTTGGATCACGCAACTTTGTGCGTCTTGGTTGGGTACCGGGCCATACAGGCATAGGTGGCAACGAAGGCGCCGACAGGCTTGCCAAAAGCGGAGCAAGCATGCCATACACCGGTCCAGAACCGAGTTGTGGTATAAGCAAGTCAGCTGCTTACCAAAGTATAAACAAATGGTCCAGGAAGACCAACGTTTATACCCCAACGCAAAAAAATGTCTGTACGAATATACAGTAAATTGTTTTGAAGATTTCAAGGAACAAAAAATGGTTTAACTTCATACAATTTGTCCTTATGATTCCAAAATGGTGAAAATTCAGTTTTTCTTAAGGGAATAGTCAAATCTAATCTATAAAATATAACAAAATTACAAATTCTTAGAACAATATTTTCATAGACAGAATAATTTTGTAGTATAGTTTAGTCTTCTACACTGTATAATATGAACGATACCATCGAAATTGTCATTAGTATGCTAGCATATGTCTTACTTTATGAAACAAAATATATGATTCGTTTTAACAAGATAATAATAAAATAATTAAAAACTCGTAATATCAAATTTCCAGTTTGTACGTGTCTGTGAATTACATACACACGTACTTAAATAAATAAGTATAATTAATTGGTAACTCTCATAAGTGAAATAAGCAAAGCTTTTACCTCTCTCCCCTATTGTTAAACTGGGGAAAATAAGATATGTAGCAATGTTAGCAAAGAAAAAAAATACTTTATTGATTTTACAGCAATATTAAGACATTGTTGTTAGTTTGAAATGAAAAGTTTAGATTTTTCAGAAAATAAGCAAATATTACCAAATTTCAACATACTTCTAAAAAATACAGTAGGATTTAAACTAATAAGCAAGAGCTGTAGGCACTTACAGACGCATCTCTTTTTATTTGAAACACAAACATATATGTGACGTGCGAAAATATTTATTTTAGGTTTTTAACGGCTTTTCCCACTCTATAGCACAAACACTTGGGAGCCAATATATATATATATATATATATATATATATATATATATATATATATAATTGTGAGTAACAAAAAGGTTTAGAATAAGCTGTAATCACTTCAGCACTCATGGGTTAAGTGGCAAAAAAATAGTTGTTGTTTTAATATAAAAAAAAAACTATATTGTAGAAAGTATAGTTCCCTTATGAACGCATGTATGTGTGCGGAGAGTGTAAAGGCAAGGGTAGTGGAGGGGTGCGGGCGGTGTTGACATGGTTAGAAAGGGCAATACTCTACCACGTAACGTTCCAGTGGGTGCCACCAGCCGCTATATATACCGGAGTCTGGCTGTCAGTGGTACGGTCCTACATCACCATGAACAAGACTCTCCAGGTAATTAAACCATTTTTATCTTTCATTTCAAGGTTCCTTTCTATAGTTGTGGATTGTAACTTAAAAATGGCTTCTTCAGGGCAAAATTTCCTAACTTATCTACTCGTTATAAGTTTAATTTCAGTAATGTTCAAATTTTGAAACCAAAACAGTTTTCATAAATTAGAAAACTCACAATCCTCTGTCTCAGTTAAAATAAATTCCAGTTACCAAACCCCTAAACGAAATTCTTTTCTTAAAATATTTAATATTTATGGTGTAAAAATTTTTAAAATGTTAATTTTATATTAATTGAACTATTTAATGTTTTTCAATGCTCACTTTAGAGCTTAGTGATGTCTTAATATTTTCTGTGCTGGTAAAATTATTAATATCCTTTCGTAGTAAAAAAACTACCAAAACAACACTGAATGGAATCATAGTACTTTATTCTCTAAATAAAACAATTAATTATCAACTCAGGATTACATATGAAGTAACTTTCAATAGGGCACGGCCCGTTTCAATAGCTGGAATTTCATAGCATACTGAATTTAAACTGAAAATGACTCTCAAAATCGTTTAATCAACAAATTTACGCATTTTAAAGGAATAAATCTGTATTCAAACCTAATAATATCCAAATTGAGTATTTTTATTTATAAAATAAAATAAGTATATTAAAATAAATGAAAAACCTGTAATGGCTAACTCTTGCAGTATTCCTGAATTAGATAATGCTAGTAGAGTAAAACAACAAATTTACATTGAAGTGTTACTGTAGTTAATAATTACAAAACAAGATCAATGTTTACACTTTATGAACTTTTAAACTTTTACTCACAGCATTTTATGAAATGAATTTGCATTTAAATCCGTTCAAATGATAAACTACAAATAATTTCGGATAATCGCTGATAATAGACCAATAAATTACGAAAGTCTTTTCCTGCCGAACAAATATATATATATATATATATAATAATAATTATTATTATTATTATTAGTTATATATATATATATATATATACATATATATTTATATATATACATATATATTTATATGCCGTACTTTTTTCTTAGAGTGTGGGAAATAAATTTAAACACTAAAGAACTTAACGATAAAGTTTCATTTTAAATAGGAAATTGATTATTAACTTCTTCAAATTACCTTGTCAAACCAAAAAGAATAAACTATTAAATGCCCTATATACAGATAGGGCCGTATACCTAGTTCTTTAACATTTGTCTTGATGTGTTTATGGGCAAAAGAGCTACAAGTTTTAAAGTATTCACCAATCGAAGAAAGATAATTGAAAATGTTATTCTTCTTCTGGAATTAGTTTGCTTATTTTAGTTATACATTATGAACTAGGCTTTCAACTTCTATGAAGTGCAGTGTACACTGTAAAACAAGTGATTGATTGATCGGTTCGATTACATTGATTGATTGCCTTGACGAAAGTCGCAAGTTCAATCAGTAACGCTTACTGTCACTAGTGATTCACATAAGTCTTATGGTGATTTATATTGGTGAGATAAATCTATTGAAGACTTTGTAAGGACAAAAATTATGAGTTTGAAAGCCTCCGGTTTAGTAAAACCATTTTGTTTATTAAAATAAAAATATATTGAAGTTTTGGAATTTCACAAAATTAACACATAAAATTTATGGCGTTATATCAATGGAGATTATTTATGTTATAGTCCTTATTATTTATGGCATAGCGGGAAAAATCTCGTCGATGTATCTCAAAAAGTTGTTTTAGTTTTTCTATAGTGATTTTAAACACCGCATTCTGTAGGATGCCAATTAGTCACTCCAGTCCGAGTGCCAGTTTCAGTTGCTATAAATTTTATTCCTCTTATAAAATTGAATACTCACTTTCCACGTCCGCCAAAACAGAGATGCAAAGCGAGTAATTGGCACGAGTGCAAGGGAGCGAATTAGAACTGCACTCGTATGTTGAAAGCACGCTGGGGTACTCAATCAAGCGGTAAATTGGAGGTCATTTGTCACAGACGACGGCCGACTTTCTTTCAATATTGGCACAAAGAGGTTATTAACTCAGTCATTGTGATTTCGGGAAAATACCAGTTTGCATAATGCCTCCAAGTAGGCCACAGTTGTGTGTCCAGTCACGGCGATATTAGAACGATATTGTTCCAAATTCTGGAGACAAAATTGAAGAAAAACGATGGGATTATTGTGCTACACAACAATGATACCTCGTAACTGACAGTGTTGGCCAACCAAAACACTTGTCTTTGTGAAGCAAGGTGTGGAAGATTGTTTGTGTACACTCACCAGTGAGTGTCACTGTTGTAAAAGTAATATAATTGGGAAACTATACGATTCTGATGGATTTGTTTATTTGTTTAATTGTTCCATTTTAATTGTTTATACTTGAAATAAATGTTTTGTTAGTATTTCCTCTAAGTATTTCAACAGCTAAATTGTATAGCTAAAACCTATTGTCTAAGTACCAAGAGCCAATTTGCACTGCATAGCCAGACAAACTGATTTTCCTCGAAATCGACAAAGGCTTCTCGCTGAAAAAGACACGATTGTCAGCTACTAGTTGTGGTGGGGATTGAAATGGAAGAGTATCGGAAGAGTTAAACATATTTTGAATTAATTCTTCTACTTATATCATGTTTTTCTTAGCTTAAAGTCATAAAACCACTTTCAGACATACAAATAATTGCTGTATCAGTATCAGATAACGAGATAAATAGGCTAAATTAGCTATTTTTAGCCAAATCATCGGTCTTTTTATAGTTGATTGGTATAGATTTAACTTAAGTTTTTATCTCTGACGGTTACTTTTAAGAATTTAAAGTTAAGGATAACATTATCTGAGGTTAAAATTAACCCCAAGGCATTAGTATGTTAAACCATGTCGATACCCACCCATTTAGAACCGTGCCGAAACTATCACGGCTTACTATCAATATATTTCTTTGAGAAAACTACTCTATGATTTTCTCGAAAAAAGTGTTTTGTGTTTATACAGCGTTAAGAGACCAACCGACTAGACTAATCTCTTACTTTGTCCATTTCCAGCAATACAGGTATGATTTATATATTGTTTTTGACTTATCTCAAAAACAAGGTTTTTAAACTCAAGTTTACCTATTAAATATACGACTTGACTAATCTTCCAATTAATACGTACTATAGTTGTTCAGCCATCCTCTCTCCTAATGCTTATCTCTCTAGTCTACCATATTTCACATAACAATTAAAGATGCAACGATTGAAATAAAAAGATACGTTGTTGTAAACGATCCCAAACGTTGTATGGTTTTCTTATATTTATCGCATTGTGTATGACGAGCGTGAGAATATGTCACGGTAGGTGGCCTGAGGACCCATGTCACCAGCGAGTACACGGGCGGTTAGTGCCTACTAGTGGTCCAGCCACGGTCTAGTAGGCAGGCTGCGTAACACCACATGGCGCTGGTGAAACCTACCAGCCGGGGTGTCAACAGAACGGAAAGATTGCGGTTAAACGCTGCTAACTTCTTTAGAACAACATGTTTTACCAACGTATTTTAAACACTACGAGGAATTCTTGGATCAATTCAGGTTCATGAACAGTTAATACAATTTTGATAAAGACAAATAGTATTGAAATTGGGAATCTTGTAGGTCAACAATATCACCATCAAATTATTTCGGGAGTGCAAAGAGGTCTAAGATGTCAGAATTTGGATATGAGTTGGAGATGGCGCAGGTTCAAATCTAGCGCAATAGCACTTTTTATCAGTACCATCGACCTCGTCGACCTTGTACTGTAATGACTCTCTCCCTTCTTCTGTTTCATTAGTGGCCTATGATAACGCGCTAAGCTAAAATAAAGCTAAAAAATCATTGCTTTAAAAGCTAAAAATGGCTGCCCTCACCTTTTCAAAAAGAATTGTCGGATATACCCAGGATATTATTTTCTCAAAGTGTTACAATGTTTGCTACTTCCCACCCACGTAAGCGTATTCTATTTGTTTTTGTATGTGTTGCTTAGTCATGATTATAATTTTGTCAATTCTGTAATTGATTACAATCCTAACATAATACTCTTCGGAAATCTAAGTAAGTTTGTGTCCACTGAAACATTTCATTTCAGAGGGATCTGAATAATTGTGGGATTATTGGAAGGCCATAAAAAGTATACATTTATACATATTTAATACATATATTTAATACAATTACATATTACATTAATTACATATTATTTAATACATATTTTTTATAAAATATGTATTATATGATATTGTATTTATTATTTGATGTTTGAATATATTATTGGATCGCTGAATTGATGATATGCAGAGGACACTAATAATATGTTTGAAAGTGTCTAGTTAAAACTGGTTTATGAAGGTTATATTTAAAAAGGTTTATGAAAGTAGAGATATTGAAGGTTTGGAATTTTAGAGAGTTAAACAATAATATAATAAATCTGTTTTCTTTCTTAGAGCACTTTTCACTCAAAATCCAGTTTGATCCTATTATAGTATTAATCTAGGTACATGTCAGACATGTTAATGTCTACTGTAGTAAATGTAAAATACACTTTAAAAACAAAACCTAATTAATAATAATTTTAATTTACTAACATATTTATTACACATGATTAGTACTGAAAAATAATAATTCTGAACAATATGTTTCTAGGATTATTATGATAGAAGATATCGATTATTCGTGTCAGATTGTTTGCTAGCAGTATCTAGAATCTAAAAGTCATGTTTAAAAACTGTTAAATACATCCCAAGAAGGCCGTTCAACCGCAACCAACTTTTGTGCTAAATACCGTTGTTATATCCATCGATATAATGGAAGGTTATCGACAAAACATTTTCCGTTACCTCAGTGGGGTCCATAATCCAAGGATAATAGCTGCGACCCTTTCACTCCAGGAACTGGGTTGCTTTGTAGTCGATGACTTGCAGGGACGCGAGCGGCAGTGAAAGACATCGACATTCGCAACGACAGACATTCTCGGCTGCATATACGAGTAATGGTACATTTACGGTCCTGTCATTGTAACTTTGTTGTAAGTACTCTATTCTCGTCAACAAATGATGAGTTTTAATAGATCATCTTTTTCAGAAGATTCCTTATGATAGGTAGTGCTTTAGTAGCAAAACCATTTGTTAGGACATTATAATTTCAAATATTTCTAGCTGAACAAAGGTCAGTAAACTCAATGTTTATCTACTGTATTCCTCAAGGATTATATTTCATTAGCATTTGTAATCTAGTACTAGTAGTATAGTAACGGCACATCACTAAAACCAAACCATAGTCCATTCACGTTATGAAAAGCAAAGTCATGAACTTACAATTCTTCGTATGTATCCACGAAGTCTTCTGAGTAGTGTGTGTTTAGTACAGTTAAAAAGACGAATATTTTATTTGAAAGGGAAATAGCCAAATATTACCCCACCTGATCGCCACATTAATTAAGATGGTAATATAAGTTTAAAATGGAAATGAGACTTAAAAAAATTAAATATGACTTTAATAAACCTTATTAACTTATTCATGAAATCTATACTAAAAAAATCTAGTTGTGTCTGTCTGTGCGTTCGTATGTGTTTTACTGAATCACGTAAAAGTACTTGACGGATTGTATTGAAATGTTATACAGGGTGTACATAAAGTCCTGCACTGGGTATAATATTTTCTAAACGAAAACAGATAAATGAACAAGATTTGGTACATCAATACTACACCTAAAAATCTACTTTTTGAAGGAACTATCAGTTTTCTGTAATATCATGGGGGACGTCCCGCAAGGAGTCGGAAGGAAATCTTAAATAGGAGCATAGGTCAATATGCACATCATTTTAAAGGGCTTATCTAGCAGAGTTTAATGCCGCAAACCGCACTCAAAAAGATTGATCCAGTACAAAATGGGCGGCTGTTCAAAGGTTTACTTGGTTACATTTCATTAGTAGCCCATAACCCCCGGTAAAAGCAAAACTGCAACCAAAACGAATACTGCAGATAAATACTACATTATGATTGTCAGCTGTACAGAAGTGAATTATGACGTAGGTTATCCTCAAGGGTTACAAATTTGGTCCTAATATATTGGTAACACAGTGTTTAAATAGGCTCTTACGTCAATGCCGTAGTGTGGGGGTGCTCCGTCCTGGTTGAAACCAGATATTCTGGTAATGTTCTCCCAAACATGTTTCGAAGTGCTGGTGTAATTTCATTTTCTAGCAAACGTTAATATGATATTGCACTTAAATTTCCTTCAATAAAGAAAGGACCTACCAACTGGGTACCTATCACACCAAGCCAGACATTCACCTTTAGTGAATACTGCGTATGTGCTTCCCGCATCCAGTGAGGATTTTCGCTACTCTAGTACGTAACGGCAATTGTGCCTGTTTACACTTCCATTCAGCATAAATGAACAATCGTCTGAAAACACAATATTGTTTGCATCAATTTCGTTGCAATCTATTTTGGCCATCATAGTTTCACAAAATTCTATTCGTCGATCGAAATCAACTTCGTTGAGTTCGTGCAGCACCAAATGAACTTTATAAGGCTTAAAATTAGACCCTTTCAGAATCTTTTTAACAGACGTAACAGAGATTGTCATGAGTTTGTTGTTGCTGAGCGTTAGGGACTCTTGCGTATTCTCAATAAATGAGTGCAATACATCTAAAGAGTTGCCTTCAGTTGTCGCAGTAGCGGGCCTTCCTGTCCTATGACGATCGGAAACACTTCCTGTTTCCATAAAGCGTTGAACAGTTCTCCCTACAGTTGTTCTAGAAATTGGCTGCCTCTCGTGAAAGTAGTCATGAAATAAATGGCATGCTTCCCTCGTGTGATCGTCCGTTGTTTTCCCCAACCAACCATCATAAGAAGTGTTATACGTTTCACGTATCGTCAAGCAACATAGTGTAGTTGAAGAACTACAAGCAATACGACAAACTCTTTTGTACTAAAGTGCACTGATAGAAAGGTTGGACAGCACTACTAAAACAAGAAAACTAGAATAGCCTACTATGAATAGACTGGCTAATGGAAAGTCCAAACTGCGACCCAAAGATAAGAGCTTTTTAATTGTTACTGTTTATCAGGTTTTCCCCGTTATCAATATATTAGGACCATATTTGTACCCCTTGAGGATAACCTACGTCATAATTCACTTCTGTACAACTGACAATCATAATGTAGTATTTATCTGCAGTATTCGTTTGGTTGCAGTTTTGCTTTACCGGGGTTATATGGCTACTAATGAAATGTAACCAAGTAAAAACCTTTGAACAGCCGCCATTTTGTACTGGATCAATCTTTTTGAGTGCGGTTTGCGGCATTAAACTCTGCTAGATAAGCCCTTTAAAATGATGTGCATATTGACCTATGCTCCTATTTAAGATTTCCTTCCGACTCCTTGCGGGACGTCCCCCATGATATTACAGAAAACTGATAGTTCCTTCAAAAAGTAGATTTTTAGGTGTAGTATTGATGTACCAAATCTTGTTCATTTATCTGTTATCGTTTTAGAAAATATTATACCAGTGCAGGACTTTATGTACACCCTGTATATACATCTTAGGGTCTCTGGTTAACTTATAAACTATTCCAATTTCGAAAATCCCTCCAGGGTAAGGCCTAATGGTCTTAAAAATTGTGTTTTTTTAAACTTTATAATGTGATGACACACTCGTATGTTTTATTAATTTAAGTAGCATTTTAAATTTATTTACACTTATATTACTTAAAGAGAAGAGTAAGCTTAACAGTAACGACAGTTCTTATTTAAACCGTCTCTGTACTTTCTATTGATCACGGAGGTTATTCAGGTATTAAAATATGAAGTTTTATGTCAAATATACTTTTAGATGTACATTTTGGTAAATATTAAGTATGCAGTGCTTAATCATCAGTGTAATGTACGTTAACTACATGTACTAAACTATTTAACTTTTGCTTCAGTTTAAAAAAAATATTAAAACATGAATCTTATTTGTATCTTGACTGAAGTAGGCTTTTTAGGAAAACTCAGATAAGCACCAGAAATAACTTAGACCGTAATAAACTACAATGTTCATACTGGTCATACTACAATGGTAGGCTTGACCGAAATACGCTTCTTAGACCTGCGTACGCGTACATTTCTTGATTGGGTCATTAACGCAAATTCGAGTATTTCATGGTACTTATAAAAACTGGTTAACTCTCCGAATTGGGGTCCCAAAGCACTGCTCTTTAATCTTAAATCTAAAATTGATCAGAAGATTTGGAATCGTATTATTCTGTGATTATCACCAAACTACTAATGATTAGAATGTCATGTAAAGGGAATATGCCCACGATGTGCCGCTGGTAGGCCTACAACTGCTTTTATATAAACAAATTGTACATATAAACATGCAATTCCTAAAAGTTATATATCCTATACATTGTAAAAATTCCATATCCACATTTTCTACATCCATTGTTTCATGATTAAATGTGCAGATGGGCCTTATCAATATTTAAATTACCTATACATTCTCGTAGAATTCTCAGAATATATATTTATATATTTTTATATTTTACTATCTTAAAATGCTGTAAGCTGCCAAAAAACGAATAACCAAAAGAAATCTATTGCAGCGCGTACATTGATATACATGTGATAACGAGCAGCCAAACAGAACAAGTAAAGGCCTTTTGTATTCGTACTTACACGATATGTTATTTTAATTCTTACTACTCAGCTCAAACAATTACACCACTACCATATCTCAAGTAGTAATAAGTTGATGTGGTTACAGCTGGTGTTCCTCGTAGTCGCCCTGTGCTGCCTGGTGACTGCTCTGCCAGCTCCCGGTCACGGTTACGGTGGTGGTTACGGTGGTGGTGGTGGTGGAGGCGGTCACGGACACGGTCACGCCACCTCTTACCAACACTACGTTCTGCACAGCTACCACCCCGTGAAGGTGCACGTTGGCGGCGGACACGGGGGCGGTTATGGTGGCGGTCATGGAGGTGGCCATTACTGATGACTTCTGCTGATCTCACTACCTACAATCTTTCATGACATCCTGCTTCTTCAGACCTAACCCTTTTATCATCTTCAGAAAAAACCACGTTTTATAAAACCATTCACTCATTTTTAAATATACTTTTTTATTTTATTATAGGCCTACACGTTTTTTATCACCTGGACTTTTTAGTTAAGCATTGGAATCTTTTTTTATTATATTCTCTTTTCGATTGCCAACATTTTATATCACCAGTTTTCTACCTCTTAGATAATAAGCCGTATTTTAGAGCAGGAATGTGACAGTTCACTTCTGTGTATTGAATTATGTAATCTGTAATGAGTTCAAAAATGTAAGTATGTGGGCCTCCTACGTCAACTATCTACCACAGTAACAGATAATACTATTCAACTGAGCCAATAATTTCCTTTACATAGGAGTGTTGGCATAGTTCTGAGTAGTAAAGAGGAGCGGCTGATTTTAAATAGATTTTAAAAATCGAGGCTTTTTGTTAAAGTTGGCCAGGTTGTTGGTGAAGTTTTATGTTACCTCCTATATATTACACTCTCCCCCCACTCTTAATACACTGCTGCATTCGTATTTCTACTGGTTAAAGCAGTGTTGGAAGTCAACTTTTGAGAGCGCCTTCAAAACTTGGGCCGAAATGTTTAAAAATTAGTTCCTTTCAGTTGAATTTTGATCTTGAGGGAACATACAAAAGTCACATGGTACTAAATCAGGAGAATAAGATGGATTTTGGAACACTGGAATTTTCCTATGAGCTAAAAACTGCTGAACGGATAAGGCGTTCTGGGTTGTGCATTGCCTTGAAGCAGAATCCACGAGTTTTATTTTCACAGGTCTATGTTGGCGAACAGCAATAGCTCAGTTGGGGAAACGACGACCTTTTCTCACGATTTGGTTAATTATTTGGACGTTTTTGTCGGTAATTGAAATGCAAGCGCGGCCGTGATCCTAATCTTCCATCTCTTCTCTGCCTTATAAAACCGTTTGTGCTATTCAAAAACACGCGTCCACGACAATGATAGAGTCACCAAATACCTCATTCAATACATTCAAACACTCGATAGCTGATTATTGAAGTTTAACCATAAAATTAATTACAATACGTTGTTCAATCTTTGCAGTGATCATTTTCCTGACAACCGATTTTCACTTTGATGCACTTTTTCGCGCTTTAGTTGTATCCATACTACTGTACTGAGTGATGCTATTTTTAATATTCATGTACTTACAAGTGCCTGAAGAGATAACTGGTGCCCCATCTACCCCTTACAAGGTCACTGACGGCGGGCGAGCGGACGATTGTCTGGCAAGTAGCCGCGCCTCGTATTTCACTGGTGTTTAAACCACAATGTAAATATCCGTTACTGTTTGTATTTAACATTGGGAAACTTTATATCACCAACGTCACTTACAGCTAAATTCCTTATGCGTTTCTTATATTTTTAAGAAGACATTTTTTGTATTAATGGAAAAAATTTGTCAAATTACCTACTTTTAATATAAAAACACGTTTGTCCGTGGAATAAGAACTCGGCAGCTAAATAAAGCAAAGGAAAGTAAAGACATTATTTTATAAATTTCACTTTTTTATATGGAAATAACAATATTTCTTAAACTCTTACAAATGAGTGTTCACTTAATATAGGTTTTCATATAGGTTACAAAATCTTCAGTTTTAGGAAACCAATACTTACCCTTTCAGGAATTCCATGGGACGGAATTCTTCAAACGTCATGAGACGTGAAGGCACTTCTGCTGATTTAGTTGAAGTCCAACATCCCCACCCCACGGTATCTTACGCATAGTTCCTCAATATAAGTGTTTAATAGTGCGACCTCTTGATTAATTTGATGACACGGTGGTAAGTCGTGTGGGGCAGGGTGGAAACAACACCTTGGGTGTTGATGAAATTGGTTCTACCATTTAATACACAAGCGAACACTGACACAAACTTCGGTAAGGGTATCCTCCAGAATGAATGTCAAAGTGAATGCAACTTCTATTCTCACACTGGCAGAGGTTAAGGGTAAATAGAAGGCTCTGTTAAAGTTGGCAAGACGTAATTACCGTAAACGAGCAGCAATAACCACTTAATCATTAAACAAATTTTAGATTTAGTTTAAATAAAAGAAGTACAATGAAAAGTAGTTCCTCACAATTTCTATAAAGAAATACATATGTATGTATATATTTGATGGAATTGAGTAGCAGTAGGAACTATCTTTAGCAGGACATAGCGCTAGTTATTATCCTCAGTGAGCCGCCTATGTAATAATTATATTTGATAAAATTGAGGAGTACTAGGAACTATCTTTAGCATCAGTAGCAACTTTTGTTGAGTAGTCCTAGTTATCAACCTCAATGAGTCGTCTATGTATGTATTATATTTGATGGAATTGAGCTGCATTAGGAACTAACTAACGGGACATAGCGCATCAGTAGCAAATGGTGTTGAGTGGTCCTATTTATCAACCTCAGTGAGTCGTCTATGTATGTATTATATTTGATGGAATTGAGTAGCACTAGGAACTATCTTTAGCAGGACATAGCGCTAGTTATTATTCTCAGTGAGCCGCCTATGTATGTATATATTTTATGGATTTGAGTAGCACTAGGAACTATCGTTAGCAGGACACAGCGCTAGTTATTATCCTCAGTGAGCCGCCTATGTATGTATATATTTTATGGATTTGAGTAGCACTAGGAACTATCGTTAGCAGGACATAGCGCTAGTTATTATCCTCAGTGAGCCGCCTATGTATGTATATATTTTATGGATTTGAGTAGCACTAGGAACTATCGTTAGCAGGACACAGCGCTAGTTATTATCCTCAGTGAGCCGTCTATGTATGTATTATATTTTGATGGATTTGAGTAGCACTAGGAACTAACGTTAGCAGGACATAGCGCTAGTTATTATCCTCAGTGAGCCGCCTATGTATGTATATATTTTATGGATTTGAGTAGCACTAGGAACTATCGTTAGCAGGACATAGCGCTAGTTATTATCCTCAGTGAGTCGTCTATGTATGTATATATTTGATGGAATTGAGCTGCATTAGGAACTAACTAACGGGACATAGCGCATCAGTAGCAAATGGTGTTAGTCCTATTTATCAACCTCAGTGAGTCGTCTATGTATGTATTATATTTGATGGAATTGAGCTGCATTAGGAAAAACTACATATCAGTAGCAAATGTGTTGAGTGGTCCTATTTATCAACCTCAGTGAGTCGTCTATGTATGTATTATATTTGATGGAATTGAGTAGCACTAGGAACTATCTTTAGCAGGACATAGCGCTAGTTATTATCCTCAGTGAGCCGCCTATGTATGTATATATTTGATGGATTTGAGTAGCACTAGGAACTATCGTTAGCAGGACATAGCGCTAGTTATTATCCTCAGTGAGCCGCCTATGTATGTATATATTTTTATGGATTTGAGTAGCACTAGGAACTATCGTTAGCAGGACATAGCGCTAGTTATTATCCTCAGTGAGCCGCCTATGTATGTATATATTTTATGGATTTGAGTAGCACTAGGAACTATCGTTAGCAGGACATAGCGCTAGTTATTATCCTCAGTGAGCCGCCTATGTATGTATATATATTTTATGGATTTGAGTAGCACTAGGAACTATCGTTAGCAGGACATAGCGCTAGTTATTATCCTCAGTGAGCCGCCTATGTATGTATATATTTTATGGATTTGAGTAGCACTAGGAACTATCTTTAGCAGGACATAGCGCTAGTTATTATCCTCAGTGAGCCGCCTATGTAGTATATATTTGATGGATTTGAGTAGCACTAGGAACTATCTAGCAGGACATGAGCTCAGTGAGTCGCCTATGTATGTATTATATGATGGAATTGAGTAGCACTAGATCTTTAGCATGAATATAGTAGAGTGAGCTCACTAGCTATCTTTAGTGGATCAGTGCAATTCAGTTAGTGCTAGCAGTACTGAGTTCTATGACATAGTGTGTTAGTAGTTATTCAGTGAGTAGCAAATTATCTTTAGCAGTGGTCCTAATTATCAACCTCAGTGAGACGTATATGTATGTATTATATTTGATGGAATTGAGTAGCACTAGGAACTATCGTTAGCAGGACATAGCGCTAGTTATTATCCTCAGTGAGCCGCCTATGTATGTATATATTTGATGGAATTGAGTAGCACTAGGAACTATCTTTAGCAGGACATAGCGCTAATTATTATCCTCAGTGAGACGTATATGTATGTATATATATTTGATGGAATTGAGTAGCACTAGGAACTATCGTTAGCAGGACATAGTGCATCAGTAGCAAATTTTGTTGAGTGGTCCTAATTATCAACCTCAGTGAGACGTCTATGTATGTATTATTTTGATGGAATTGAGCAGCATTAGGAACTAACTAACGGGACATAACGCATCAGTAGCTAATTATGATTAGTGAACCTAGTTATCAACTTTAGTAAGTAGAGGCCTCAAACAAAGACGTACACATTAATTGATAGTAACGTTATAATTTAAAACAGAATCTTATATTCTATTTATTATCTTTTGTTAAAATCTAAGGAGCATGAAAAGAAAACGAAGCTAGGACAGATCTCCTAAACACTCTTCTTTGAGTAATAGACCTTGTGGCACAGAACACCTGTTTGAAAGAAGTTGCACTTTTGCAATCTCTTATTAGTTCCGGGAGGTTTTTGTACAATTTTGGTCCAATGTATTGAATTGCCTGTTTTTAAATATGATAGTCCGAAAAACAGGTAGTCTATTCAAGATTACTCCTTTTCCTAGTTTCAAACCTGTGTGCATGAACAGAAAAATTGAAAAGATTATTAAAAGTGATCAAAGAGACTGAATGTATGAAAATATAAGGTAGAGGTAGCAGGCTCTCTGCAGGGGAAACAGCTCGACAGCTGTCACGACTTCACAGCCCGCAGATGATTAAAATTGCCTGTTCCTGTAATTTAAACACTCTTTCAAGTACAGACTTAGCAGAGGTTCCCCAAAATATAATACCGTAGCTTAAAACGGAGCAATATTTTTGTAACGGAAGGTGGATACGTACCACAAAAAAATAGACACTAGCTGAGTTTGAAGCACAGAAAGTTTAAGTGATGGTTCCTATTTAAATTTGTATCATTATTAGTGTCGACAAGAAACTGACGACATTTGACTTCATCATGGAAATTATGTTTGGGATAGCGGCACCATCACACTGGATCCTTAGACAAAAATGCACTATTTTTTTACCTGTATTCAAAAACAAGGAATTTTTGGAACTAAATGCTAAGGTTATTTAGAACTGAGGAAAACTTTCCTGGCTAAGTTCAGTTTCTGATTCAGCATTTATAGGAATACTTGTATCGTCGGTATATTGAACAATATGACCCGCAACTGAGTTCTGGAGATCGTTAACGTAAATAACACAAAGAATCAGGGTTATTTTATTGGTATTCATTGACTTTCTTTACCAGACTTCATGTTTTTATCACGTATTCTTTAATAGATAATAAGTTACTGAAATAGATGTTACAGTTATATAATTAGGATTTTATGGAACTTAAGTTGTCGAATTCTCAGTCTGTTTGTTCTTACAATCTAACCCATTTGATTTACGGAGTCCCGCAACTATCAATTTCAGGTCAATTTCATTGTCATAAATATTAAGGAACAAATTATAAGTTAAAATACGTAGTAAAAAGTACACATTGGATATTGGAGCTTGAAATAAAATGACAAATCCGCTTGTGTTTTGTTCGCTTAAAATGTTCATTCACGAATCCTTGAATTTTGGACAGCTAAAGGACTCCAAAAATGAGATTTTCTTTCAATACTACGGTAAAACGTTAACGAAACAGTATTATTACTCTCTAAATGTATATACAAAGTAATTGCACCTTATTGAAAACCATTTAGTTGGAACCCTGATACGAAACATGCATGGAATATAATCTACAGATCAAGCACTGTGTACTTAATATTTTCTAAAATTGAAGTGTAACGAAATTTTTTTGTCTGTTTGTTAAGCTTCAGATAAAGGTGTTTACTGTTAGTTTAATTTGGATTGTTTTTCGTAAATATTATGATTATTATTCCAAATTCTAAAGTATTCCAGAAATCTTTTCCGATTTCCTCTACATAACAACCTTAATCGGGCTCCAACGAATATTGTAAAGAAGAATTTGCCACATTTTCCCAGACGTTTTCGAGATTAGCGCTTAGAAACACATTTAACGATTCATTTTTATTTATAATATCAAACAGATAAAAACAAACAATTACAATTTTACAATTACAATTTTTAGCATAAATTTTTATGAATTTGAATACAGGACTATAACTTTTTTTAACTTATCTTGACAGGATAGAGAATCAGTGGAATTTTAAGAGATTTTTTTTGTCAAATTTTTATTGCTCATGGCAGGGTTGCTACTTTAGTCTGGCGGTTTGTACCTTCAAAATGAGCAGGCGCCGGCTGCGGTAAATTAACAAAACCTTGAAATCTGTGTTAAAAATTTATCGTTTGAAATGGCGATTTACACAATTACAAGCCCAGAATAATAAATTTAAGAGCTCCATTTAACTTGATCAAAGTAGACTATTGTACCGCTCGGTCAAGAGTAAACGTTGAGATGGTAATTTAATAACAAACGTGGTAATAAGTCTAAATTTACGTATTAAAACAGTACATTTGTACCTCTCTTGTATGGAAATTTATTCTTAATTGGGGGATCTCAAGTTTGCAAGTTATGACATTTTAAAGTTGAAATTTGGTTGGTAACCACCAAAAACCGTTACTGTCATAACTGCAAATTTATTATTCGAAAATAATTTTTTTACATGTATAAATGCAGAAATAAAAAATCTAAATTTAAGTTAATTTCCGCAATTGTTGTTCTACTAGTTATTTTATAATTAACGTTCAAACACGGGTATCTGAATTTTTGACCTGATAGTAAAGCTATTCTCGGGTAGACTAACTAAATTTGCACTGCAACGACTGGCCCTTCTATGATTTTGCCACCCCTACAATTCTGCCGCCCGGGGCAAACGACACCCCCTGCCCCCCCCCCATTAGGTGCGGCTCTGAGAGGGAGTATATAATATACAAACTACATTCCACCACTCAAGAAGAACTACTGATGAATATTCGGTAATGTTTATGGTGGATGCAATAAATCTGTATCCAATCAATAATATTTACGCTTGGAAAAATTATGACAAGAGGTCGACCAGGTTTTGTATATAGTTATATAAGTACCTTTCATTCTTCTTTTAGATTCAATCAGTCTAGGTGGATACTGATGCACCGTCCTCTGTAAAAAATGTTTACTGTAATATTCTGAGCACCATATTTACTACCTTTGTGTAATTAACACTGTGGTATTTTTAGGTACTTTCAGATGTAGATAAAGCCTGTATTCAATATTACTAGGACTAAAATCATTAGTGGACTAGGTACATTTTTATTATGTGATATTGTCCCTTCTGAACTAGGAACGCCTTCAAACAACTACACTGCAATAATATTCTCTTAAGTAATGTTATTCCGGAGATGACACTGCAGGCACAGACACGAGTGATGCTGAGTAACTAGTTTCTTGTTCTAAATAGTGATGTTGGATTAGCAAAGAAAAAAAAAACATTTGAGATGAACACAACTAATTAATAAAACGTTAAAAATATATTTAACAAGACAAAAACTTCCCGAAATATATAATTTGATAATTACAACAGCAGTTTTACATTTTTAACGAAGTCTTCTGCTACCATCTTGACATATGCTGTTCTAAAAAGAATCATATAACATATTTGAAGAACAATTTGAGTTCAGGAAAAAAAATCGATAGTAGCCGGTGAGAGTGGTTGTAAAGAGATTAGAAAGTTTACCCACCTTAGGAAATTCTTGACATATCTAAGCCATTTTAGTATATTGATTACAAAACTTTGTTTAACAAACCTGCGAGCACCCAAGGTATGCGGTATATGTGATTTTCGCAATTATTAAGATTCAAAACCTAAGTTTTACAAATCTGTGTTCTCTGGAAAATCTTTTAACATTCTGAGTAGATTTTAATTACCTATGTGTAATTGACGCGATAATATTTTCGGAGGAACCTTCAAATAAACATATAAAGTTTATGATAAGTATCGCCAGAAAAAAAACATTAGTCTAGTAGGTACAGTTGTTATAATGTATTATTTTCTCTTCTACACAGAGAACGCCTTCAAAATTAATACTGCAATTATATACAGTTAAGTATTGTTATTCAAGAGAAGACTTTGTAGGCACTGATACTAGTGTTGTTGTGTAATTTGAAACTTAGTAGTGGTTATTAGATTCGCTATATCGTAGATAAGAGCATGCTCCTACAAGCAAATATACATAAAACACATTTTTACTAAATAAATAATAAGCAATAACCAAGAAAACAAAATATGAACACAGTATATAACATTTGCTAAAGTTTAGCTGATGTTGAGTGTTTCAAATAAATCAGTGCGGAATACAGAATTTTTTTAAGCAAGTGTAGCGTTTTTAAAGCTACATTGATTTATTTTTTTATTAAAACTTAAATTAAATAAAAATTTTGGGATCGAAATATTGGGACTTAATTTTAGATTAGATTGTGAAATGTCAGGGTAAAAACGAACATGTAATCCTTTGGCAAGTTAGCACTGGTAGTTTTAAATTGTTAGGAAGGCAGGTTGACTGCCTTGAATTGATTAGAACTTGTCTTATTGCGAGTATTGTTCTCCTGGTTTGATATAGCTGGACCAATGAGAGAGCACCACGGATGTCCTGCAAAGTCCTGGAAAGGGAAGTATTTAAGCGCCCGCTCATAATTTTCGCCCTTCTTTTGGTTCTTTTCGTGAGTAAAGTTAATTGCAGTGCGCCGTATTTCTTAAATTTTTTTTCCGCGAGTGATTTTGAGGTAAGCACCAAATTTATTGTACGTTTTATTGAAATAGTCTTCTTGATCTGATATTAAATTAATTTTGTTGTCTTTTTTATAGGAAAAAATTAAATTCATAGAAACTACAGAGCATTCTGAATAACTTATTCTCAAAGAGCAATAGAGCATAATAGAATCATACAAGTTACATTTGGTTCATGCTTGCAAGAGAAGTGAATTTAAATTGAACTTTGTTAATAACTTTAATTGAGATTTGAAAAAGTAGTAATTTATTAATATTTAACTGGAACTGTTTTAGTGTGAATTATTAATTGGAAATTAATTGAATTTAATAATTTATAGAGAGAGTTGTATTCTGAATTGCAGAGACTTGAAAGTTAAGGTTCAAATAGTGGAAAGATAAGTTTAAAATTTTTATTTTGAATTTTTAATGAACTTAGAAGTGAACATTTTTATTTTAGTTATTTCCAAGTGGTATTTTATTTTTATTTTAAAAATTTATTATTTTATTTTAGAAGAGAGCTCTGATTTTTAGTTTGATATATTTGATTAATATTCTTATTTCTTGCCAAAGGAATTTTTAAATTTACTAAACGGTTTGACAATTCTTTGTGGAAAATAGAGTGATAAAAATTCTGAAACGTTGAACTTATTAATTTGCCAATTTAAAAAAAATCCATTGTGTTATTTAGAACTGTGATTTTTATTTTAGACAAACCAGATAATATTTGATAGTTAACAAATTTAGTAATAAAGTCTACTGAATATTCACTAGGAGCTTTACTAATCAAAAAATATTTTATATCGTCTTGGATGTCTCATTGATAATTTAAATATTAATACTCTGGAATATTAATATCAAAAATCCAAGTCGTTATAGTAAGTAAATAATTGAATCATAGTATTGATTTTTGAAAAATTTATAATCTAGTAACACTTCTACAGGTCCTATTTATTTTAGTAGAGGCCAATAATAATACAGCCAACCATTTACAATCGGAATTAGATGAATGGCGGGTCACTTATTCGTATTTATAAATTTGAATTCCACAGGTTGTACCTCTGGTTTACTTAAAACCTAATCTCGTTAAGAGAATGTACAAATAAATTACGTAACATTTTTTTAATGTAAGAGATAGAACTATATACAACTGTACGAGGTATTTGCTTAAAATACACATGAAATCTTTTTCAGCACTGTAATTTAATTTTGTACTGTCTTTAGACACGACTAGTTTAATTACCGTCACTGCCGCCAGGTGGTAGACTGTCAGTAGTTATCGTAGACCGGAGGCTGTTCTATGTTTCACTGGTAGGTGGCAGGACTACTGTTTCTTTTGTTTCTAAATTTGATTATCACTTCTAATTATATTTATAAAATGTTAACTCTAACAACGATTTAGTAATATTATTTTATAATAAACTTATTAGTAACGTGGAAATATGTGCTGCTAATGTCTTATGTCAATAGTTAGTTGACAGTATTAATTATTAATGGTGAACATCGCACAGTTAATAATACTTGTTGTTACGTATATATTGTTAAAGCTAACCTAATAATGTATCTGGTTAACAAAGTACCTAATTTTATATTTTCTTATTTTTGCGAGTTACTTAGCTTATTGTAGTTAAGTAGCTTCTTATTTCTGAAGCTGTTAAGAGTATTTTTCTTCTTAATTGGTAACCGTACATTACAATGATTAATAGGTACTTTGGGATTATACCGACCACACCCAGACATGAATCGTTATTTGACATTTTGCTTCTACTGATTACTAGATTAGCGTAGAACAATATTTCGTCAATATAAAACAGGAATTGTCTTATCGCAAACCCCTCCCTATCCTCAGACAGAGGTCAAAGTCGAGCGGTCTAGTAGATAACGTGATTGCAGAGTCTCGCCGCCCGTTCAGCTGGTGCGTCGCTTTGTTGTACTTCCGTGTTTTACCCCCTACATTTCTCCAAACAAAAACTAAACTCTTTATTGAAAAAACACACTCAAAACTTGTTTTTATTCCTTATCACACTCCGCCACCCAAAATGCGAGTGCCTCCGGCCATCGAGTGCCCCGACCTGTTGTCAACGAAAGAAAAACATCCCTCGAGATAGTACCTATCAGTAAAATATCAAATTCTAGAGGGGCTCGTCAGAAATATAAATTGTATTGTAATGGAAAGGCAATAATGTACCTTGCAAAAAACTTAAATAATCATGTGATACCGCGCGGCCTGCCGTAATCGGGATTCTCGAGAAACATAAGATAACAGCGACAACAATACCGATCACAATACCTGGAAATGCTTGTTGATTGATGGAATGTTAGTTCTGTTACTCAACTACATCGTTTTATAACGTTTTAAGCATTGTGGGCATATAACGGAATGTGACCCCATTAAGAATTGATAATCGTTGTAAGTTTGTAATTTTGTCTTTAAAGAGTTGTTTTTTCGTTCTATCATGTTTGTTTCTATAAATTTCTATTTTTGTGTTCTTCATACTGGTGTGGTCGGTATAATCCCAAAGTACAGATTAAAATATACATTCGTATACGTATTCTTGACACTTAAATAAATAAAAATGTCTTTATTGGTCGAGCGTCCATCAAAGTACAAACTCTGCTATTCATGACAACTCCTGTCAAATTGTACAAAATGCATTATACATAGATCACACAATAATAAAATTACGAGTAACATTTATTACTTAAATATGCCTGTAACACATTTCTTAAATTTTAAATGGCTGAGGTTCTGTATTGCAGTGGGCAGATCATTTCATTTTTTTGGTCCAAAGTGTCTAAATGCCTTTTTCCCTGTCTCTAAACTTGTCCTTGGTAGGTTTAATAGACCATCCTGTCGAGTACAGCGCTGACTCACCTCGTGCCTAAAAACCAGCTTTCTCCTAAGATATTCTGGCCTTCCCGTCTGAAGAACCTTATGAATCAGCTTAACGGTTTGAAGATGGGAGCAACCCTCTACCGACATCACCCCAGCACTTAATCGGTAATCGCTTATGTGATCAAACTTCCTCAAACCGTAAACAAATCTCAATGCCCTATTCTGTAAGCGGGTGAGAACCATCACGTTTTCCCGTGTAAAACAAAAAGCAAAGGTTGGAAGGGCATATGTTATTAATGGGAAAATTGTTGATCTTATAATTTCTAATTTAAAAGAGACTGGCAGTATTGTGCTTACCTTAGATATAAATTTCAACTTGGTTGTACATTTTTACATATGTATTTCACGTGGTAAGAAAAGTCGAGTTGGCAATCAAGAGTAACGCCAAGAACCTTCAAAGTATTACATGAATTCAAAGGTTTACCGTCTACATGGATACAACCTTCAGCCATGCACTTTACCGATCGGCCATTCAAAGATGAGCCATTTACTAACAAAACAGAACATTTATCCGAGTTTAGCAGAAGACCATGATCATCTGACCACCCCTTTTCTTTCTTCAAGTCATTGTTGACTTTACGTGCAGCTTCAGCTAACTCACCGGTTCGATAAGACAACAACAGATGTGAATCATCAGCATAAGAACTTAGCGAGCAGTATATCAACTGATCCTTCAGATCTGCGATATAGATGAGGAAGAGAGTGGGTCCCAGGCAACTGCCTTGAGGAACTCAAACAAATCTAGGAATTGCTGATGACAATTTCCCGTCAACCTTTGTGATCTGCGTTCGCCCAAATAAATAAGATGAGAAACATCTAACCGAAGTTTCATCAAATCGATATAAAGCCAGCTTTGCCAGCAGCAACTTAAAGTTTACCGAGTCAAAGGCCTGTGAGAAGTCCAATGCAGTCATCAAACTCTCCAAACCGCCATCCTTAGCTGAAAGTATGTATGTCATCCACTAGATTGAGGAGTGCCGAGCATGTACTAAAACCTTTCCGAAATCCTGACTGAGACTCCGGTAACAGCCCCTCAAATTCCAAAAATAATTCCAACTGCTCTGAAACAACTTTTTCCAATATTTTGGACAGAACTGGGAGAATTGATATTGGCCGGAACTGGGATATAGAAGTAGGGCTATGGACTTTTGGAAGAGGAATCACCATACTCCGCTTCCAGCTGGTTGGAAAAGTGCCGGTTCTTAAAGAGACGTTTATAAGGCGAGTCATTGCACCAATGCAGTAAGGACTCAAACCCCGAACCATTTTTATGGATATTCCATCCGCAGCAAATGCAGTGCTAGTTATCCTGTTCATTAATTCCTTAACTTTATTCTGTGAAACGGGAGAAAACGCAAAGGAAGAACTTACTTCTGTACATTTATTACTTCTAAAAGAACTCAGTTTCTCAGTGCTAACCATCATGCCACAACCCATAGATGAGAAGCAATTATTCAAATCCTCGGGCTCAAAAGAATGGTCCCCAACTTTTTGCGAACCCAGGACTCCACCAGCTCTCAATGTATCCAAAAATTTCTTAGGGTTTTTCGTATCCAGTTTCTCTTTAAAGAACTTCCTTTTAGCTGATCGTGTAGCCACATTAAGTACATTCCGAGCCCGACACTTATGCAGATATAAAGCTTATATTCAGTATTACCAGGACTAAAATCATTAGTAGACTAGGTGAAGTTTTTATTTATTATTTTATTATCCCATCTGAATTGGGAATGCCATCAAATATTATAATGCATATAACATGCTATTAAGTAAGGTTATTCCGGAGAGGGCCCTGCAGGCACAGACAAGTGATGCTGAGTAACCTGTCCCATATAATGTATATGAGTAACCTTTTTTATAATGTTATAGGTTTCGCTAAAAAGATAACACAAACATTTTAGATAAAAACAATTAATTACAGAAACAGTAAGAGATAAAAATTCTAGAAAGGTTTAAAAAATGAACTTATTTAATAAGTTTTAGTGTCCTGATTTATCATCTTGATATTTGCTGTTCCACAAATAACTTTCATAAAAACTTTTTGAAGAACAGCTTGAACAATTGAAGCACCTTTAAGAAGCTTTTATAAATCTAAGGTGTTTTAGTGTACTGATCACAAAACGTTACTTCACTTGTACCGTTAATTAGTTGTATTTTATATAATACATATTTTCGCAACCCTGTTACTCGTTACTGGTTAATATAAGCAACATCCGATGTTCTTGGAACTAAATTCTTGGCGGATTAATAACCTATTTGGCACGCGTATTAATTTTTTCTCTAGAGAACTTTGTAGCTGCCGAGCAACACTTCGCGCGCCTTGTCCGCGTGTTTAAATTCGAGTCTCTGAGTTTGATTTTAACTACGAGTACAACTTCGAGTGCTTCCAGCAGTCATGTTTTGGACTTATAGTCTACTAATCTTTACTTTTTTTCTGACTACAGCTAAATATATACAAATAAATAAATAAATAAATAAATATATATATATATATATATATATATATATATGTATACATAGATAGAAGAACAGAAAATAATTAATATCAATAAAAAAATATTTTCTTCGTTATATTTCTGGGAACTTTTTACCCCGTTTTCAGGACTACTAAATATAAATTAACGTATTTTTACTAAATAAATAATAAGCAAGAACCAACAAAATATAACCTAAAGAGATGTAAAATTCCAGATGACGGTTATTTCTTCAAACTAAAGATGTGTGAAATCGTTATTCTAAGTTAGTAAGGGTTATATTTTCTTACAATAGGCCTTCTAGAACAACGTTTGAAATAAATTAGAAATTTTTGCTCGGTAAATGTTAGTGATTGCTCCTTTTTGAGTGAGAACCACTGAATTTGAACCCGTACACATTTGACACGTATACATTTTTCTGTTTTGTTCAGTATTCAATTGTAATTTACAAGACGTAAAATATTATTGCTTTTCAAATAATTTGTGATCAAATATAAACTATAATTCTTCTGCAGGAGTACCTATTTTAAACTTAAAAAAAAAGAGTTAGTAATTGTTCACTTAACACAATAGTTAACAATACATTGTGAAAACGAAGCATTAAAACGCCAATTAAAAAAAATTGGGCATTGGAACTTAAAATTAAATTAAAAATACGCTAAACTTGAATGGATCAAACTTTGATGACAACGTCTACTTTGAAGTCACCCAGGCGCAGCGCACATTCGGCAAGATGACCGACCGGTAAGAGTGAACAAAATGTATGTTAAGTTTTTGTGGTTTTCGTAGCTGATGTTATTACTGATTAGTTCTGAAGGTCATATTTAACTATAGTAGATGTCCGTAATATTATAGGCAGTTTCTCACTATCGGAATTAGATGAATAGTGGATCACTTATTCGTATTTAAAAATTTAAGTCCACAGGTTTTCCCTACAAATATTATTTTGTTTTATGAACGACTTAAAACTTGTTAGGAGCAAAAACAAAAAAAAACTATATAAATTGTATTCATATGCTTGATAAATATACGCAATGTTGTTACTATTATTTAATTTTGTACTGCCTTTAGACAAGATTACTTAGTTACCGTTTCAGCTACTGTCCGGAAACTGTTCTGATTTACTGCTTCGTAGCAGCACTATTGCTTTGTTTTGTCTGAAGAGTTGATTATTACTTCTAATTAAATTTATAAGATTTTAATTTTGCTAAGGATTCTGTAATATTATTTTATTAATAAATTTGTGAATATTGTGAAATTTTTCTTGTTATAGTGCCATGTTATGTCAATAATTAGTTGACAATGATAATGACTACAAGTGAACTTCACCCACTCAGTATTACTTATTGTAAACTTAATATTGCTGAAGGTCGTTGAATAAATAAACAAGAAATTTCATACATATCTCTTATATTTAAGAGTTACTTATCTTATTGTAGTCAAGTAGCTTGTAATTTATGAGGTTTGTAACGGTTAGTTTAAATTTTTAGTTGCTGAAGTTATTTTTCCATGAGGTAAAGAACAAGCGTACAATAATTCATACAAATTAGTTTCGGTAATTTTGTTATGACAAAAATGTACCTCATTAAAATATAGTGAATTTCCACCATCAGTTATCAAAAGGAATTTTAAACGACCTGTTGAATTCATGGGGTCCCATGTCCCAGATTGTCATGAAAGTATTCAGCTTAGAAGGAGGATGAAGTAAGTTCTATTTAAATCTGAATGGCAATTACAGAGAGTTTTTATAGTGTCAGTAAATGAATTTTACCCATACTTATAATTCTCATTAGACAAGTGCTTTATTCCTTTCAAAGTGACAAAACTTTCTAACGATAGCTAAATTTGAATAAAGTGAGGTTTTTTTTATCATAGAAATGAAGAATTTAAAATACAAACATTACGCTGTAGTGAAAGTCATATAGGATAATTAAAATAACAATAGTGCAAATCTTGTTCAGAACTTTTAATGTTTCAGATCCCAAGGTCAAGAGCAGTCAAATTGGTCAAAGAAATTCAAGATGCATATTATCTTCTAGTAACGATCCACTTCCATTAAATTATATATCTGAGTTCAATTGATCGTTGCGTTGCAGGTATAAGTGTCACTGCCACGAAAACGGATTTATTTTTAAATAGAGAGTGCTGCCGAAACGAGAATGTGCTAAACTTTGTTATCGAAATACATGTATCTGAAAGAGCACATATAGATATAAAATCACTCAATCATTATAAATAATGGTTAGAATATAATATAAAACGCGAATTAAAAACGCAACAACCGAAAAATATGAATAGTAGGACCTGGCTCGTAAAAGAATTAAAATGTTTTACATCGGATTTTCATGTCAAAACGTCGCGTACTGTGGTGATGAAACCAACATCATCCTAATTACCAAAACGACAGGAAAAAGTGTTTCAAAATCGATTAACTAAAGAAAGAAAAGGAAAATTTTCGATTTCTTGGAATTGTAGTCGTCAATAGATTTCCGCTGTCATGGCTTATAGATTGTAATTAACAAATCCAATTGTCTATTAAGAGATCAGCCTATCGGTGTTCAACATGATTTATATCATTCTTATTATTAGCTGAAAGAAGATAATAAAGTTGTAAGGTTCTTGGAAAATCCAGAAAGTGGAAGTATATCAGTCTGTATGAGCCTTAAAAGATGTGTAGGTACAATATATGCCATACAGCATGGGGTATTAAAACAATTGTAGGCGTTCTATACTATTTTAATCGTATACTAGTATAATGTAATATGTCCCATGGCTTATGTGTAAAATCTTCTTATTACGAAGAAAATGTATAAGTAAACATTTATTTCCTTTTTTAGCAATTATTTTCTCAAGATCCTATAGATATTCTTAAAAGTAGAAAAATGTGTTTGTATAAACGCAGTCAAATTCATCTAACCAGCGATAAATTTGCATAATTTGGATAGCGTTCTCGAAACAATAAAGTATAGGCCTAATCTCTATTAAAGGGACATAACCCTCTTAGCTATCAATATCAAACTTTTTGCGTTAAATTCTTTGTATAGCCTACATTGTTTACAAGGCGTTCGATAGTGACATCTTCGACATCTCATGCGTGTGTGTGGTGCGCGCGCGCGCGTGTGTTATAATGAAGTTAATATATATATATATATATATATATATATTAATATACATATATATATATATATATATAATATATATTAATATACATATATATATATTAATATATATATATATATATATATTAACTTCATTATAACACACGCGCGCGCGCACACACACACACACACACACGCATGAGATGTCGAAGATGTCACTATCGAACGCCTTGTAAACAATGTATATATATATATATATATATATATATATATATATATATATATATTAACTTCATTATAACTAATAAGAATAGAAAAAATAGAAGAAAAGAACATAAAAATTCTTTATATTTCGTCTTAAAACATTTTCAAGAGATATATGTAAATAAGTAAATATATTAAAAAAAATAAACAAAAGAAACATCGTATGTTTATAAAACAAATTTAGAATTACGTACAAAGACTAAATAATTTTGCTTAATACAAGGAGTATAAAGTTATAAATTAAATTTGTAGTGAAATGTGTAATGTTATAAATTAAAATTGTAAAGTGTAACTGCTATCCATACCTTAAATTTAGACCATCAGGATGTTTAGTTTGTAGCACCCTCTGATGAGCTATTTCTAAATAATTCATTTTAAGTTTGTGGGAGTTCTGAATTTTGTTAATACTTTTTAGAGAAAAACATTCATCGAATTTTTTGTTATGCTCCATTGCATGGGCCGAAATAGGATTTGATTTAATTTTAAGGTTTGTATCGCTGCGATTTTTGTTCATTCTAATGTGCAATGGAGTTATGGTCTGACCAATGTAGTCTTTCGGACAGTCTTTACATGACAATTATTGGTAAATGACACTGCTGGATTCACAAGTCATTTTACCAATTATCGGATAATTTCTTTTCGTTGTGCTGCTACAGAAATGTTTTGAATTTATTATTAAATTACATGTTTTGCAGCGAGGCTTAAAACAGGGTTCACAGCAAAAAGGTTTGTTTAAATTTTGAGTTAGCTCATCAGAGGGTAGTTTTGGTCTTACTAATATGTTTTTCAAATTTTGAGGCTTTTTAAAAATTACTTTAGGTGGATTAGTAAATACATTTTTTGTTACATATATATATATATGTAACAAACATATATATTACATCGTCAACATTAAGGGCTCTGTTATGTAATGGTAGTACATTCACTCAGCAAGTGACAGATCCGGGTTCGAGTCCCGGCGGAGCAAGTCCTTTTTGTGATTCAATGTTTATTGAAATTATATATATATATATATATATATATATATATATATAATACTATATATTATATATGTATTATATATATATATAATACTATATATTATATTATATATGTATTATATATATATATATATATATATATATATATATATATATATATAAGGCTTCTAATAGCGTAAAGTATCTCAGAACCTCCATCAAGTTACGCAAGTTCGTTTGTTTTATGGAAAGCCCCGACAGTTTAACTTTTCTTTATATGTCAAATATGTAATAATCAACAAAAGCATATCGTTGGTGTGAATATTAATCATTTAGGTGGTGCAATAAATGTTTGCCTGGGGAAATATATTATTTTAATTTAATTCACAGCTCTTTAACAAAATTTCCCTCAGTTAAAGATTGAAAAACTTGCTTATACTTGTTCATTTCTTGCGGAATTACTTGTAATTAACTAATAAAACTTGGATAATAATGTAATCAGACCCAAACTAAAACGGCTGAAGATAGAGATGTTAAAGTTTTACACTATAAACCTGCGTTATAACTTTATAGAGTGACATTGTTTTTTATTAATTAAATGTGATTAAAAAAATTATATAATCTTAAAATAAAATACAAGTTTCATGAACCGAAGTATTTTTAGTAATGATTTTTAATTGCAACTACATTTTTCAATAAATAAAAAACGTGTTACTCTCTGAAGCTATAACGTACGTTCTGTAAGAAGTGCATGTCCTTCACCTTCAAAAGTTTTACTTTTGCTGATTATAAGATGTACCAAAATACTACTGCCTCTCGTGGAATAATAAAAGAACTCTTTTCTGTTAGTCCTGTATTCAGATATGGCATTTTACAGGGCTAAGATAAAAATGTCTTTCAAAACCAATAATAAATATTACAGCCGAAAACCGACACCACCACCTTCATCATTACAAGTAGAGCCTCAAGTAAAATCGTGGACACTATTTTATTTTCAATTACCATTTACCCTTTCCATTATGGTAAAGCTCTAGGCCTTAAAATATTCACGTTAGAAAATTAATACGACATAGATATACTGTATGAATTGATTAATTAGTGTTAAACGGACAATAAATAGACCGTAATGGATTGTTCTACTGAAGAAATTAGGATAATTGATATGAGTAAGAAATTAATATATTAACTATGCAGGCAAATCAATTCTTGTACAGTATAAAACAAATTTTTGGGTATTGTGGTTGTTAATGATTTCTATAAAAAAATTATGAATTTGATAAGAACTAACCAAGACCATCATAAATACCATTATACACGGTAATAGTAAACCGTTTCTATTTCCAATAAAATTTTTAATAATATATGAAACCAGGAAGCATCAAATATTTACATAGTTTTTTTCCTTAAGCATAAAATACAGCAACATTCAGGGAACAACAAAACTTCTTATAATAGTATTTATAATATTTATATTTTCTACTAATATAATACTTTTGGCCTTAACATCATTTTCCGAAAGAATATATTTATCGTGTATGGTATGAATTAGCTTCAACCATCCCTCTATCACCAAACATGTTTGACCAAGATGAACGATTTATAAAAGGGAAGATCTTTTACTTAGCTGAACTTGTGTTTAACCTATTTAAACATAGAAGAAAGTTTGCAATGACATGGATCCATCTGAATGTTTTTTACTTTTGTTTAGCAATTGATTAGAAAATATAGAACAGAGTTTATTTTTCAATGAAACAGATACCCCATGGTGGTATTTTAGTTAGTTTATCTGTCAACAAGGAAAAATTAATAATCAATAAACATTCCACATCTAGTCCGAGCAAATAAATTACAGTTTTGGATTAGGATTAAATAATTAAAAATAAATAATATTTATATTTGAACTTAATACCCACTGTTTTTTCTTGCCAAATTTTCATATTTGCCAACGTTAAAGTAATCAGTATATATGTACATAAGTAAATTAAAAGAAAGCAGTGACTAGATCATAACTACTTTCTCTTATACAAAAATAAAAAAAGTATATACGAGTCAATAATAGTGAATTAACTAACAATACATACAAAATGGACCCCTTAAAGTTGAATTGAAAATATGTTTGTGTATTGGGATTGACCGCTCTTTAAATTGAAAAAAATAAGTGTTTAATCTAAAACTAGAAAGCAAAATGTCAGCAATGGTAAAAAGTTCTAAAATGTGATTGTACATAGTAAACTGTGCTTGTTTTATATTCCAATTATTATAAGAATGTCGCGTTTGGAAAAATGTCCAACATACGGTGGAAACAAAGGAAGTGGTCAACCTGTTGTTTTCGAGGATAAGCTTACCATTTTAAACAGAGGAATGCAAGTCATATTACAGTTTGTTCATATTTGAACAATTTGGGATATCCGTACAACTTCTACTGTAATGTATCTTTCCATTGATGTTTTAAAGAGATTTTATAGGCCTAAGACATTTTACTAGATGTTAAAAAAATTACTGTTTACCTACATAGAACAATCATATTTATAAAAAATAATTTTGCTGTTTATTCCATTAGCTTACCTGTAAATAGATTTATAACATCTAATTACTTAACAGAAATATCTTATACTAATTATTTATAAATTAAAACGTTCGGTGGATTAGATAAATCCCTACATCATCTGGTAGAAAAAACCCTGGAATCAAAATGGTAGAGTCTGAAATTGTAAAATCTTTCACTAACAATTTTCCCTACTGATCTAATATTTTAACAAAATGCGCAATTACGGCTATTTTAGTCCTTGGATGCATGTAAAAAATAAACTACCCTGTGGATTTAAATGTTCTATTTTAATGTAAATTGTTTTAATGATGCCAAAACCATCAATTTAAAAACTCTTTCCACCGGTAAGAAAAAATAAGCACTTAGTTGCACAACAGGATGGCCTTGCACTGGTGAATGTGGTGGGAAAGAATGATCGACAGACAATCGGTGGGAGATGAAAAGTAACAGCACTCCTTTCCCTACTTGGACCTAGAGAAAAGCGAGAACTTTCTGTCCATTGTCAGCAGACGATAACATGGAATTCAGATCAGTGTGATAGTAGGGAATGTATCTTCGTTAAAACATGTTTGTTGTTGATTTACATGTATTATAGCTAGACAGGAACTGCAACTGCGGCAGACGCGCTACGTTCTTGGTAGTTAAAAGTATTCAAGATCACTCAATATAGAGTCGTAGTGAATATACAGTATACCAAAGCCTTTTGTTGTTTACTACTTTTGTGTTTTGAATATAGTCTATAATTTAGATATTTACTCGATTCAATGCATAAAATGAAGAATGCTCTTGGCAAAACAAATCTATCTTTTGGCATACTTCCCATTTTTGTATGAAATTTAATAAAACTGGAGTTAGAGATATTTACTATTCTGCTTCTATGCTTAATCCCACAATAGACGGATATACCCTTAATGGCCCTAAAAGTTCAGAAAGAGTTATATTTTAATTACAGACATATAATAGTAAGGATAAGTTCGCTTATGGTTTTTCTATTTGCATGAGGACCTTAAAAGTCCATTTATGTTTGTGGTAACATGTTGGCAAGGATACGAGCGGGTGGTCTACCCACTGTTTCTAGTCGTTTCTGTTTTATAATACAATGAAACAAATAGGTTTAAATTTGGAGATTAGCTATCAAATGTAACTCTTTAAAGCACAACATTTATGAAAACACATGTGTATGGGGTATCTCAGAACACTCGTAGGATAATTTTACAACTTATTTCTTCGATTAAAGTTAATTTATTTTTATTTTTCTTACTTCGCTATTTAATGCTTTTTCCCTTACTTTGTTGTATGTTTTGTCGAAATATATAAATGGAAATATTGTATTTTTCTTAAAATGTAGTATGCAATGTTTTATTCAGTAACAACGTTGAATAACACTAAAATTTAATTATTTTAAAGGCATCCAGTAATACATTATTGTAAACATTTATACAAATAAAACGAAAGTATGAAAAGTTTAATGTTATACGTAATGAATTTTTCCAGAACAAGGTTTTTGTAAATACGTGGTACACACAAAATTAAGCCTGTTAACACTGGTGGTGCGCCTGTCTTATATTTAACACTAAGTAAGAGTACGCTACAACACGTATCGCTTAGCAGTCTTCGCTGACTGGCCATGCAATATTACTTGAAATATCCAGCGGACTGTTAGGCTTCAGTGACGCTCATCTGTGCAATCGAACTCTACTTTGTCTATATAGAAATCAAACTTAATGTAAAACATGTGAAGTCTATAGTCATCTCGTTCCCAAAATCTGTGTTACTTTGGCTCTTATCGTGTTCAGCCCAATTCCAAGGAAGGATTTGCAAAATCAACAAACTCTAATACAAATAAAGTATCGTGACTAACTTGAAATAAATTTAAAATCTACTCGCTCACAATCGTGCATTTCAGACATACAGAGATATGGTGACACTAATGATAATATGTACGTAATTAGTTTAAGCATACGTTTATTTGTTTTGTTTACATTATTTCGAGTTGGCTTTCGTTTTTTTAAACGACTTTCTTAGATTAGAAAACGGCTTATTATTTATTTAAATAGTATAGTGGTTTCAAACAGTTATGAGTGCTGACCGTACATTTTATTTTCATAGTTAACTTTTTTAAGTTTACTAATAATCGAAAGGGTAATTGGAAGAAATATAACAACTTTATGAGGTGCAATCTAACAATCCTGATCTGACAGTAAGATTGCAAATAGATAAACGAATTGATATGTAAGTGGAAGAAATCATTACATACTCGTCTGAAACGGTCAAGTACAAGTTTCTACGCAGTAAACTTATTGAGCATGGAGGAACAATAAGTACGTCACCTTGTCACAGAGGGCTGCGTATCAGAAACGTAATTTCAGCGCTCATTACTTGGGTGCTAGTACCTTCAAAGCGATTTATTCTGTTAAATTTTGTTACACGCTTACAATATAAATGTATTATAAATATAAAATAAAATATTACTCATTCAAGGCTAAGAATATTTACAATAATTTACAACTAGGCATGTTATGTCTTTTATATCACCCAAGAATATATTTTCCATAAAACCTAGTAATTTTTGTTAGAATTATCTGAATAAAGTTCTAGCCTATAACATCACTTTAGTTCAGACTAGGTTCAAATTACTTGTTATTGTGAAGATGCTGCACCAAACCGATATTTGAACCCGGCCTCTTTGAGGTGAGGAGTTAACTTACTAATATTTATAGTAATAGTTTTTCCATCTTGGCAATAACATTCCACATGCATTCGAATGAGGGACATTTTATTTCATCACCCTTGAGAAATATAAATAATGTATCAGTTATCAGTCAAACTTCTAACAAGACCATTAAGGCCTTTATGAAGAAGGATATCCGAATTGCTACTAGTTACTGAGCAACTCTCGTCAACTGAAGACGAGTTCATCTCCTAGTGCAGCGCCTGAAACTATTCACATGCTTCAACCCTTCTTTAATTATAATAGCTACGTTATTGGTAGAAAACTTGGTTGTACCATTGTGCTTACATATCGTATCTAACACATTGTAGTGAGCTCAATTGTGCACCAAATGCGACAATGAGAATACGTTTAAATATTTAATTTGAGCTTCTTCGTCACCGATTTTTTGGATTTCTTCAGACGAACGTGACTACCAGGAGTCAATCGGTGACAACGTCATATTTCAGACAATTCACTAAGAGGAAGGTGAACAGAGCTAAACTAAACATTCACATGTGCTCTATAGTTAATCCCATCATTCATATGTTTAACTTTGAACTCTGTATCGATTTCAACAGTACGACCAGGCGATGAATTTTGATTATCGCCTCCATTGTTCCGTGCATCTACATACCACCCGATGCAGCATATTTGAAGAACCGGCAGCTGGTATTTCACAGACGTTTTTCCATTAGTTCCGATCTGCCGATGGGCAATTGTTGAGCACCATCGACGGCGGCGTAGCGTCGGTCGGCGCCCGATATCCTTCCCCCGTCGGTTATATCAGATGGTCCAGTTTCATAACGCCTTCGCTGTAATGATGCGTTGTTCTCCAGGTTTATCTTGGAACGATGAAATCCGTTCCTAAGTGTTTCCTTTCTCCCGATTTCTCCACTGCAGGAATCACTTTTGCAACAATCGCTTTTAATCTTCTTAAACAGGCGTTAAGCGAACTCAATTTGCGTTGACACATCTGCAATATCACTTTAAAACTATGTCTGTACATTTTAATCCGGTTAGAAGGAACAGGATTCAATAAATAAATCGTTATTGAACAATAGGTAACATATCTTATGGCATTTCTATCAAAAACATAGTGCTTTGTATATTACGACAAAATGCTCTCAATGAGATACTTTAGTTATTCTTTATTATTCTTCAAAATTAAGAGCCAGCTGTAAGGAGGGCTATCTTGATTTAGTAAAATCCTATAAATTATCATTACTATGCATTCAAACGCTCTATATTTCTCTTGATATTTTTATGTTTTTTCTGAAAAAAATAACAAGCTTTTTTTCGCTTCATCGTTAAAACGTTCAAATACATGTACTTAAAAAAACTAAGAAGCGTTTGGATGTGTGTTAATATATACCTTAAATGAGAAATCTGCCATAATCGTGCTAATAAAAGTAAGATGATAAACTGCATACTGTTTAATTTTTATAGCAATGCGTTCAAGAATAAGCGCACAAGAGTGCAAGTAGTTCAACATCGTTTTTAGTAGTAAAAACTGAAGACCTTTCCTCTATAACTGACTTTTATGAACAATGATAAGCTTTAAACTCCTTAATTTACTTGTAGAACTATGAGACGAGTCTCATTTTAAAGGTATAATTAATAGTACTTAAGGTTGATTTTCTGACAACTGAAATATTAATAATTTTATTTTCATAACCATCTTCACAATATCTCTAAAACCAATTACAGTTTCTGTTTAGTTTTTAAATGTGAATTTTTAATCGCCATGACGGAACGAAATGGCATGCTAATCTAGGCAACAAATTTAGTCGAAGTATATAAGGTAACATAAGGTATATTTTAAAACCAAGTTTAGATTTGGAAGTTTTAAATCAACTGATGTTTCCAATATTGGGTGGTTATTTGAAAATTCTCCTTATGAGGACAATTAATTGCAGTTTTTGTTTACAACATCCTGCCTAATACGTAGCCTAATGATTTTTACTTTTAGATATTTTTCTTAATTATTGTTTGGAAATTTTTTATGGCAAACTTTCTATTACCTCACTGTTTGAATATAAAAAAAAGTATAAACTCTACTACAATAATTTAGAATGCCTTTAAATTATATTTTAAAATGAGACACGTCCATTGATTCTGACCTTCATACGATAAGGATATAACAGTATTTGAAGTTCAACATAATTCTTATGGAATAAAACTTAGGCATTAACGTTTACAGCTATTCTGCAGTTAAAAACTATGATTGCGTGCAATAGTCTGTGTATTTTTTTATTTTTCATAAAGTATTATACGTATTAGGAAATAATTAATAACTCATATTCATTGAAGCGTGTACAATCAAAGGTATAAGATATACCATATATGAAAATAACAGTTGAGAGGCTAACATTGATGCATGTAACAAATCATAGTTGGGTGACATCACAGTGAGCGAGAAGGAAAGCGCGCGCACACAACGTCGGCGAGTTAGGTGTTTACCATAGCGGGGACTGACAGGACAGAGACTGGTGACGTGTGCGCGTCATTCCTCTCATCAGTTCCACCAGCACAGTTCAGAGCCTACAGTTGATAGCTTTCCAGCACCGAAACCAGAGCAGAGAGACCGCTCCCTCTGCCACAGCCGCAGTCTCTGTCGCTGTCACTGCTGCTGTTACCGATAACTTCCTTCCTCGACCATTAGAGCAGTAGCATTTCCGGCATCTCCTGTCCATCCCTCATGTATCTCAGCGTGAACACACGATTGCTATATTTATGGAATTAGCCTTTTTATGGAATATTTAGGGTTTGATACAATCATATGGTACTAATGGAGTTTTTTAACATTGTATGAAACAATAGTTCTACATAACGAATTATTTCGATATAGTCCACGATCTAATTACTTACCATTCGACACACACTCACACACTGACACAGTCCTTCCCCGTCCAATTTGGGTTTTGCTTGCTCTCCCAATTGTAAGATAGAACCCTTTCGCCGAGTAATAAATCTGTGACACAATCGAAGTTTTAAATGAGCCTTTAAAGCCTGCAGCTGAAATTTTTTAGAAGGCTACTAAAGTAAAAAATTGCTCCCTTTGATAGTGGTTCCAGTATCCTGTATGTTATTATATAAATATTACATTTTACGATAATTCAATATGTCTTGAAATAAAGTTTTGAAAGGTACATTTATAATTATTTAAAACTAGCTGTTACACGTCGTTTTCAATAATGAAGTCAATTATAATACTTAGTAACATCACTTATGATGTAATATGTTGGAGTCCTGTGATATTTTTTAAACTTAATCAGGCATACAATAGGTATATATTATTTCAGTGTAAATAATTAAGAGTATCAAAGATTAACCTGACACTTACATCATATTTTGCACTCGTAAGACCATTTTTATCTAATTAATTATATTTCCAACGTCATAGAAAATTCTGCTTTATCACCCCGATCAAGAAAATAAAAATATATAGGTCCCGGAAACGTACTTAGGCCAAATTCGTATACATAAATCCTTTTTATGTACTTGTGGTCTAAGAATTTTCCAGTGCCAGTAGTTTGTCTTATTCTCCTGAAGAAAAAACATATGTACATGAGTAGATCTGAGAAGTCTGCATCAGTTAAAAAGTATCTGCTTCTGACCGCATGAAATCATTTACGTCACAGTTGAGGATGCCTTATTGCCTCGATCAAAAAACTGTATATGTCTCAGAAATATACTTTGTTCAAAAAGCGACTACTTCCAGCTCTTGTAAAATCCTATCCACTTACGGTGTAAACGGAACATTCGTGTAACGTTCCAAAATAATAGTTTATAAGGTTTTGCATTGTGAATTCTTGTTTTTCAGGCCGTAAGGAAAGAATCCATTCTTGGGGCGATCCATCGTTGGGACGTGTTAGTTGTAATTACTCTATTTATTCTTAAGCCACCGTTAACCTTCAAAAGGCACATATATATTTTTGTACTTCAAAAGGCACACAGGGGTCTTCAGGATCCCATTTTAAAAATACGCTTAAAAATATAAAAATAAATAAATTGTAATTTTATAAGTTTTGTTTGTTTCCTTAGCCTATTAATGCTGTAACATATTGGTTAAAAACAATAAATAAAATAATTTAAATTTTTCTGTAATGCTGTAAGGAAAAATGCAAATTCCATTAAAATAGACACATGTGTAAGTTTTTTTTTTTAATTGTAGATGTAAAACTATATAACAGATAACATTTTTTTATATGTGGAAACAAGATTTGCATGCATTTATTCCATCACAATTACGTCAAATCTTACACAAAATCACAAACATTGGCAAAATTTGACGATAACAAATATAGGCTATATAATTCAAAATACTGGTTTGATAACATTTTATAATTTTTGTTATTGACTATTGCTTGAAAATTGCCTTTCGTGAATAAGGAAAAGTATATTAATTATTAAAAAATGAACCACAAAAATTACAATAGAACCACTATAATAAAATATAGACAAAGAAGAAAAGCACAACTTTAAATAAATGGCCCACAGCGGTCCACTGGTCCCCAAGGCAAATAAAATTGTTTATTACTCAGCTGACAGCTGGCAAGTAAGGAGGCCAGTGGTGGGGCTCAAAGACAAGTAATGCCAAATAAAATTACATGGGTACCAAAATATTCCATGAAAAACTGGAACTGGGAAATATTAAAAGGAATTTATGTGGTGTCCTGTGGACTCCAGTGTGCTCTTTGAAGGTTAAAATGCCATATCAAATTCATGAAACCCACCAGTTAAGAGTAATATTTGTAAAAACATTCACAGCTTTGTTCATTGAGGTTGGTTTTATAACAGTATTGTAATAATATAACAATGCATTACATGTTTTAAATTCGTCACTGGTGCAATCTGGGATAAAAATTACAAATACATTTTGTATTTACTATCTGAATTAATTACTGATCAAGCACTATACAGTTAGTATTTTATAAAATGTTAACAGAAGTTAACATCATGTGGACAGATGATTCTGCGTATTTGTTTAAATCCATCTCAAAGTGGTAATATCTGTTTAGTATCAGTTAAATTTGGATTTTGGGACATAAACACTACCATTTTTCACAATTAAAAACAAATACGTCAGATAACTTTTCTTTTATTATTAACCATCCTTGGATTCCAACAAATATTGTGAGGTGTTTTCGGGATATTTGCTTTTATATCGTCTGCCCTGATAGTTGCAGTCGTGCTGGGTACTATTCCAGGTTTAGGGTATCACCTTATATTTTTATCTTACCCGCGCCCTCACCGTACGCTAGTAGAGATCGATATGACAAGCAAAGTTAAACGTAAGTGAACAGAAAAACTCAGACTGTCGTTCAGAGCGAATTCAGTTATTCGCACTCTTCAATGGAACGATATCATCAACGTTTTCTGTTCTATTTTTCGCGATTTCACGCATAAATTGTTAATTAGAACCGTCAATGTCCCGTTCTAAAATATTACGTTTAGAATGAAATTCTATTGTAACGATGGTTCATAAATTTATGCGTGAGAGAAAAACAGATTTTAATATCTGTGTTCCGCGAGATCTTCTATTCTACAGCCGTTGACTGGAACCGGTCCTTGTATCGTCTGCTAGTTCCTTCTGTGTCTGCTATTGTGCTGTCCTGAGCTGAGGTTATGTTCTGACTTTACTAATACCATAATTAAATATTAAATATATTAAACCAAATAAATTCCTTCTTTACACTAATAACACTAACGTTATCATATGAAGTTAACCTGAGAGCAAAATGTCTAGGGGATTCTTGAGTTATAGTATACTACAGTCAATAACCACGATAACTCAATAAGCTGCTCCTAACCTACCCTAAGCACCGAATTGTTAATTTTAGGAATAGGATAACAAGCTTATTCGGCTTATAGGATGCAAAATACTCGTTTGCAAACTAGGAAAGGTAATGATAGAACCTATATACAATAGATATACTACTGTCACTAACAAAAAGAGTGAGCCGAATCGGCCCCGCCGTTCTTGAGACTAACGCTTAGCTACACATTTTGCGAATAATAATTATTTTTTAAATGCTTGATGATTACAAAAAATTAATAGCTATTTTGTCAGCTGTCTGTCTCCTGCAAAAGATTTATAAAAACGAATTGAGAGTATTGGTGACCTCAGAGTTCGCGATTTCAATCTGGTTTAGTTTGTTTGCAATACAATATCCTGGTTTCCTCCCACGTATCCCTTTATCTATGTTTTGCACCGAAGGTTTACTTTTCATGTGATACGCTTTGCCGCTCTTATAACTCATTTTAATAATTTACCATAAACTTGTAAGTGACTGTTCTGAAGCCCATTTCTTTGTTTTTATGGAAATCAAAAACACAACACACACACACACACACACACACACACACACACACACACACACACACACACACACACACACACACACAAACAAACAAAAACAATTGTCACAAAAACAGGATTCATATTGTGTTGAAAAAATATTGTAATTTCTACCAATATCAAAACTTTAAAGAAACTGAATAATCAATTCCTGAATTTCGGGGGTATTGTAATTATTGTATTAATCTTTCCCTAAACTTTCTTTTTAGTAGAGAGTTCGGTTTAAGTTTATTATGTCCTATGTTTCGTAATTTTTGAAGCAATATATTAATTAGGTAACTATCCGAAAGGTTAATGTAATTTAACATAAGTAGCAGATAAATTTGCGAGTATGGTGTTGTAAAAATTAGATGAGGTCGTTAGAATAAAAATATTAAGTTGACGGCAATAAACTTTTGTTACAGTTCTAAAACCAATAGCATATGAACGGTTGGTCGGGGCGGGTCCGTCCTAGGGGTCTGTGGGTGTGGTGCTGGCATTGTGTGTGAGGAGTGTGAGTGAGTCAAAGCTGCATATATATTATTTATTTCAAAAATATTCTTATTATATATTTATAAATTATTGTTATTAGGTATTAATTATAGTTTTTGGTTCATATTAAAAATGGAAGTTGTAATATTATTTTGTGTTATGATTGTATAATTATATTTTTATTTATTTATATTTAGAAGTATCATATTTATAATTTTTGTAGTGTTTTGTTTAATTTAATGTATTTAGTAAGGTAGATTAGTGTTAGTATTAATTTGGTTAATATTTGTGAATAATTATTGATCAGACAGGTTAAGTGTAAGAAAGGGCCATGAGGCCCTAATTTTGCCTGTTGAAATAAAGGAATTTTCATTTCATTTCATTTTTTTTTTTTTCATATGTTTTTATGGCGGGAAGTCAGAATAAAAATGACCACATATGACAGTTAACTTATGTTTGACTGTTTTAAAATTCCGATTGAACAGTTAGATACAGTAGTTTCAAAGTTTCTTAATTAAAACATTTTATAGTGAAGAACACTAACCAATGTTAATACTAACCAATGTCATAACACATTTTGTCATAACCATATCTTTGGACTTCTCTTTTGAAAGTGTCCATTCTTAAGTTTTTTTTAGTTAGAGAGTATTAGATCTAAATAGTCGATTCTTGACATCCCTATGTCGTTAAAACTCATTGCGTCAAGGTCTCTCTAGTTACATTAGTTCATATACGAGAATTGGATTGAACTGACCGGCTGGGAAGAATCCGGTTTTCTGACACCAGTTTCCGCAGTGAACAGCTCCATAGAAGACGAAAGCCGCCTGACAGGTACAGGAACAGAAACTGATCAACTTCTTCATGATTATCCTATTCGTGTTTTCTTGGATACAAAAATCTCCAACTAATTCCAAGGAGAAATACTAACATTTGAAATGTTAAGGTGTATCAAGTGCTTGAAATGGAGTGTTTTTAAATTAAATCTTGATTTTATTCCCTTTGCACTTTATTCATTACCGATATTTTGATGTTTTAAAGTGAATTACGTAGATTTTGTATACAAATTCAGGCTATTACAATTGCCCTTATAATAGTACTTTAAGAAAATGCCTGAAAAAAGTTTCCAAACATGACCCTAAGAGCCCAAATCCGCCCCTGTTCATGTATTTATAACGCGGCTTTTGGAATTTTACAACTGTCCCAACCAGTTTGACCCCCTACCCAAGTTTGACAACCCTACAACTGTCCCAAAAAAGCCCAGACACGCCAAAACTTAGTACAACACTTTTTAATAAATGTTTTGGCGAATTTATTTGGCCAGCATGATATGATATTTCATTTCAATATAGCTACTCCTTTATTTTAAACAGTTAAAAACGCCGTTATTTATGAAACTAGGAAAAATTGTGTTCTGGAATGCTTGTAAGATTAAAAAAAAAACTTTGTTTAGTAGTAATTATTGATATATCAAAAAGTTTTTTTTTTATATTGATTACATGTTATCCCAGAATAACGTCGATCTAATCACCAAAATTAGCGATAGAAATGCTGAAACAAATATGTAAAAGTATGTTTATGTATTTAGTACAAAAACTGATCTTTTAAATATCTTAACTGCGCTCACTGAGCAGCTTGATGAGCCATTTCGAAAAGTTATCCAGGCCGCTTAAAAAATGTATTCTGGAATGATTATACCATTTCCTAATCTTTGGGTTATACAAATTGTGTAGTGAATTGAACTGTTTTTGAAATACTGAGTATACGTAAATCCAGTGAGGATAAATTAATGATATTTTAGTCATTACAGAATCAACCCACTTATTCCAACTGAGCCGCAACGACTATTTCCATTAATTATTTATGTATGCTCAATATTTTAATAAAAATTCAATTATATTGAGAGTTAATTTACTTAAAAATCAACTCACCCCTACCCAACCGAGCATCTACCGTACACAAGTACAATAATGAAATTTATGGCAATATACAAATTTATTCCACTGTCTTTCCACTTAATAAACCAAGAATCATATTCCCTCTAATAACTACAAATTAATGATATGAGCACTAAGTTGATTGTTTTGGAACAGTAGTATTTTTGTACCATACAATTCTTTGAGCCACTGAACTCTGTGTCACGTTTTTCAACTTCAGTTTAATCTCTGCTTCTGTACAGGTGAGATACGACGACTTGAGCTTTTAACAGGGCTATGGTGAATGTTTAAGTATAAGCTGTAAAAAATAAAATAGCAAATAGTCATTTGCAATGTTTTGTTAATTTGTTGAAATTAAAAGTACTCAATAGGTTGTTTATGTTAAATTTGGTTTTGTGGGTAAAATGTTGAATTGTTGTTATTTCGTACCAACTTCATTTTCGAATTTTCGGGGTTTCAAAATTAGCCATGAACCCATTTTTAAATTTAATTTTGTAGTTACCTTGCGGTAAAGCTACAATCTATGAGCGGGCTGTGCTAATGTTAATGTTGATCTGTACTTTGTACAAGGATAAATGGTAATTTTTATGTTCATATTTTTGGAGGTAGACTTATGGGTAGACTTCATATTATAAAAATATAAGTAAAACATAACAAAACTATTTTTACTTTTTTCTATTTTGGCCATTCAAAAACAATATTTCTACTTCACCATTTACATATTAAAAATTATAAACTTCACATGAGTAACTTTAAAGCGTTGGAATGTTTAGAAGCGTGATAACTTCAGCGAGACTTCCCCCATAACAGATAACTGCAACCATTTAATTCCACCATTTAAAATAAAAACCTACCTGTATTTGAATGTAAACTTGTTCTTATCGGGTAAAACTCAATGCCGTTTACCTGCAGCTAACTCTTAGCCATGACTTCATATCCACACCGTTGACCTGATATGCGAGCCGCTCGCTAACCCACTGGGTGTTCTTGACACTCTTGTGATAATCGTTACACATGATCTATCTCCTCGCGGATGTTACCGGGTCCCGAAGCAGTTAATTGACTGGTAACACTTGAATTCTCCATAGATTTTATCATTCTGATACTACAATATCGCCTCATTTGGTCTGACAAATTAAAAACTGATCTTAATATAACCACATCAGTATGATTTTGAGAGGTTAATGTACCTGATCTCATCTCTAGCACAAGGAAAACAAGATGACAAGATTGGAGATATCAATAAACTGGAGTGGCTGAAAGCGTCAATACATATTTTCGCTGACTGTAAGAAATGCAAAGCAGTTAAATTTTTATTCCATGCAAATATTAGTTGCTTATGTCATGAACTTGTCCGAGATTGGCGTCATCAGTTTCAATCATCCGAACTCGACCGCATCCCTATATACGTCCTGAATACAGCATCAACGCTTGAGTAAAAAGCAATAGCTCATTGACAAAATTACTGAATATTCCTCGTGCAGAAAGCAAACAAAAAGTGAAATATTGATGGGGTTTCAATATGTTTCATGCACTGGAAAGTGTAAACATTTTCCTCTATTTACTTAAAAAATTATCTTAATGGAATTACGTAAAACCTTGGTGTATCTGGAGCCAAAAAATCAAATTCTCGATTACCTATTACTTGACCCCCTCTGTTCCACAATGATTTTATCACAGTATAACAGGATTGTATTTAATAGAAACCCTCTCTAAAACGAATTCCAAGTAATCCTGTTGAGAGTAATGACCGTAACAAGACATTGCTATTTCCGAGACCACTTTCGGGTCAATGAGTAATCGGGAGTGGGTCAGACCCCCTGTTAATAGAGATTAGATGCGTTTCTTTGTAAACAGAAAAGAACTAACAGTTCGTTGTAAAAATGTTGAAGTATTTCTCTAATAGAATATTAATGTTTTAAGCATATTTTCTGTATAGTTTTTTAAGAGTAAGATCATATAAATACTCCAAACTCATAAATAATGGAATATATTTGTTATAGCAATATATAATCTCATAACACCCATTCATGAAATTAGATGAAATTTATTTTTATGGACACAAAGATGACTGACTATACATAGATATTCAGTAATTTGCTTATTTTGCGAACACACAGGGAAGTTCTGATAAAAATTAGTATTATGTGACCACTCACCAACAGATGTTTACGAGATCTAAGATTTGAAAGAGTTTAAAATTGATCAAATATATATTACCATAACTACCCTCAAACTGGAAAACACTAATACTCGTATTTGGAAATATACACACTTTATATCTTAAATACATGCCTTAAGACTTAGTAGCCTATTATTTTCTATTCTGAACTGAAATTTTGAAAATAAAATGTTTAGTACAGAGTAGAAAGTAAATAAATAAATTAAACCAATTTTTGTAATGATCTTAAAATAAGGATAAAGTGGATGCTGATATTTTAGTATAATAATTTGTGAAACTAATTAATATAAAGGTTCAATTCAAGAGCTTTGCAAGCTTTACAGTTTCCTTCAAGTCAAAAATTGTGTTATAAAACTTAAGTAACTTTTAGTTCATATGCACCACATAGTCACAAGAACATTTTTTTTAGCATAAAGAAAGGTAATCAAACTTTAAAGGCCTCCCAGAGAAGAATGTTATACAAAGTTTTTAAGTGTTAATTGTGACTAACGATGTATTTTAAATTGACTGATATGAATAGGGAGGACCTTTCTAATGCTAAACACAGTACACTTTACCAGTTTCCAGCCCAAACACAATCGATCCTTGATTAATTTGAGCAGGAGGTTTTCGCTGACTAATAAATAATCATAAACGGTTCTGGGATTAAGATGCAAAGCATAAAAAAATCTCATGGGCAAGAAAAATGTTTTGTTTTTTTTTCAAAAAGATGCAATGTATCTCTGACCTATGTATTTATATATATAAAAAGAAAAATAAATTTTATTGGTATTTGTATAAATACTTTGTAGTATTTACTGTCAAGTTAAAGATATTTGTGGAGAAGTAATTATTTGTTTTTATTTCCTTCATACAGCATGTCTTTTCAGCATATTTTCTATCATAAAACGGAAAAATATATATGGTATTTTTTAAAGTGTTGTTTAAAATATTGTGGACAAGCATGTATTCAAAACATTAATAGTATTCGTTGTCTTCAAATATTATTTGTTTACATATTCATCCTTTATTTACTTTTGTACAAAAAATAAAGAAAGTGACAATGATCCACTTACACGTACCCGAGGAAAATAGTATATAAGAAGAATAGAATACTTCCTGTTTAATTTTTTTTACTGTAGCTGTTATAACTATTTACACAATTTTACTGTGTTGTCTGGGACAGTCCCATCAGAGTTATATACATTGTTAAAACTGTATTTATGCAACTTTGTGGCATCTTGTAAACTAAAATAGGAAACACTTTTAGTAAAATTAACTTTACTATTTAAAACAATAAATAAATATGCGTATACCTGGAACAACATTCATGTCGAAACAGTCTTTGATGAATTGGTAAGAATTACTTGAAATTCTATTCGTGAGAGTTTTTTTAGTTATTAATGCATTAGATCTCTCACATTAATAATTTTGAGATTCGTTTATATTATACAAATTTTAGCTTATACGAATCTTGTTTACCGTGTTGTTTCGTTTGATAGGCAGGTCAGATTTGTGCTTATAGATCTGTACTTGCTTGTTATGAAAACTGTTTTCTCGCTATTCAAAAGAGTATTACATGTTAGGTTTTATGTATTATTATTACTTCATCAACACGCAGCAATATCTGAGCCCGGAAGAGCAGTTATAGAGTACAGGAAATGTTCACATGCACAGTGGTCAACAATTAGTTTTTGCCGTTATCCAACGTCAATTACACAATACAGAGGCAGTGTCCACTGTTCAGCCATGGCGTCTGGCTATGCTAACAATGTGACTACGAGATGAAGTGGTGGTGGGGTGAAAGTCACCGACTATAAGGAACTCTGCTGTCATTGAATGCATCCAACAACGCTATTCATGAACTAGTGTGCAGGGAATTAAAAATTAAAGTAATTAAATTATGAACACTGAATTGTATTCTTCATTCAGCGCTTTCAAGTCTACGTGTTAAATGTGTTACATAACATATACGAGTGTTTTAGTTTGCCCTTCATGAAAACGTAGGACCCAAAGTTTAATTACATCAGAAAAATATCATATATCTTGACAAAGAAACACGAGAATAAAACTTTAATCGAAATTCTAGTAATAATTAAATTGTTAGTTTTAAAATGTTGGATATACTTGTCTTATTCTTATTCAAGTCAAGATAGTCATGTAGGCTGTCACGTTCCCTAGTTACCATTGAAATTTATTATCTAGGAAAATCAGGCTCCAGTCTGTCTTTAAATGAGCGGTTAGCGAATATATTGCATACCCAATCCCAGACCACGCCGGTAGCAAACGCTTGGAGACCTTTGTTTTCGTGATTCGAAATTGTTACTGAACTCATAGTGATTCATGAGACACCCTTTATTAACATGTCTGTTTTGTTCAACAACTAATTGTTATCCTACCTAACTAGGATTTCAGTAAAGCTCAATTGTTTAAAAAGAGGTGACGATCTGTGAGTCATTGACTTACGGGTGGTAAGTAAAATATGGAGCTGTATAACTGGGCTAAGTATAAAGGAGACTATTCTTCAAAACAAGGTGTTTTTAGACTTGCAAATGTTGAGACAAGTCTTCTCGTGTAGACTTTCTTGGTCACTTGGCAAATGAGCTCTTTGTCACAGAGCTTAATTGATATTTTGCGAGTAACAACTCGTGCACCAAAGCTCTTTAGGAGAGTAACAACTAAATAGATTAAAATATGCTGAATATTAGTATTATAAAATCAGAACCCATCCTAATCACTTCCTGTTTTTTCTTGACCTCCACAAAGGCAGATAGTATTGTGTCTTCATAGAACTCATAAATTTTTATGTTGTTGAGTCCTATTATTGTGCCGGAGATGGAACGTATAAAGACTGAAACGTTACAAATCTGTAATACTGTGACACAAACGGCATGTTAGTATGCCTGTTCAAACATTGATTTGGGATATGATATTTGTCTAGAACAGGCTTCTGAAACAGTTCCAGCTACACAGTAATGAAGGAAATGCTTGCAAAACTACTTAACTATCTTCAAATTGTCATTTTATTCCTGTTCTAAAAAGGCATATTAAGAGAAATTTTTCTATACTTTCTTGGAGTATTATGAAAAATATAGAATGTAAAAGTTTGAATACAGGAAAAACAAGTGAACAATTGATGCGGTGAGAACCCCGTAGATGTTGGAGAGCAAGAACACGTGCTCGACATATTTCGTGACGACTGAGAATCATGAGACAGACATTGTTGTACTGGTTGGAAGCATGCGGTGTCTGTGGTCTTCCGCATGAGTGGCTTCCGTCTTATCTGAGTAACGGAAACCAGTTGTGTATCGTCCGGGAAACTTCAAATGCTCAATCACTCAAGGATCAATTCTTTGAGTGATAATTTTCCCTGAAGGTTAAAACCAATTCGTTTATAATTACGGAATGTTCGAGCATGCTAGTCGTTATAACATTGAGTATAATCGTTTTATAATTAAGCTCATGAAAGTAATGCGCCGATATTACTCCAAAGTACAAAATATTGCCATGTAAATCAACTTATGTAAGAATGTTGACGATGCTCTTATTGCTGGAGTTACCTCAGAATATATGTTGTGCATAATCTAACAATGTTTTGTTTTACAATTAAGCTACCGCCTTGAAAAGTATCTGCGGAATGAAAACTAAAACGCTCTTTTGAGTCAACCAAGATTATTCGAAGAATGCTGGAAACTTAAACGAAAAGGAGTTTGTGTTAAAATGCTCTAGCAAACTTCACTTTAACCTGAAGTGAAGTTTGCTAGAGCCTGTCATGTTTGCTGGATTAAAATGAGCTCTTGTAAAAACCTGAGAACTGCACATAAGTTTTAACAGGATATAGACTTGCATTGAATACATCTACACAAGGATTTGCAGGTCTTAAATAGAGTCAAGTTGAGCAATAAGTACCGTACTTAAATAAAAATAAACAAAATAGGCCTAACTACAGCTCTGCAAAAATAGTTTTCTGTACAGACCGCATTGGTGTTCATGGAAGAACTGTGAAAGAAATAATTGATGGGAAGCGATTCAGTGGAAATCGAAGTATTTGTACATGATATCAAACACGATTGATGTGTGTACTGAACATAGTTTGTGCATATATCGCGCGCGCGCGCGTGTGTGTGTGTGTGTGTGTGTGTGTGTGTGTGTGTGTGTGTGTGTGTGTGTGTGTGTGTTTTAGAGAGGAAGTGATATTTAGTGTATGCGTAATGAGTGTGGTTTGATTGGTTTAGATACGATTAGGCTTTGGGTTTATAATGAAGGATATTTTATAGGATAAGAAGTACTGTAATTAAAGTTAATATTCTAAAGCAAAACTGTTAGATAAAGATTTAATTGATCTATTGTTAAATACTGCAAAAATTAATACGTTTATGTGGATCCAATATGTCAGGAATACTGCAGACTAACAAGACTGAACGGTTAGAACTGTTATTGCAAATCATACTTGTTAACAGCTATAAAATCTGTTAACAGTTACCAGTCAATATCTACTTCAGTAATTTCTTCCTGGTGGACTGAAGGATAAATGTATTTCAAAACACCACTTATAAATAATTATTGGTAGAAATGATAACTGTTTGTGCGATAAGATAGTCAGCCTCAGTTTAGTATTAGCTGTGAAATTTCGCTATTGGTGCTCGTAAAACTAAAAAAAAAATGAAATGCTAATGACTGGAAACCAGAGTTGGCAAAGCCAGTTGGGTTTCCACCGGGTAGAAGAATAATTTTGCAGTCTTGATAGGATAAGAGAATGTCTCTAATTTTCCATTCTTATAAGTTATTACAATATTATACTACAATTCGAGGATTAGTATCTATTATATATATATATATATATATATATATATATATATATATATATATATATATATACAAGATATATATCTTCTTCATCGGGACAACAAGGCAAATTGAACTGTGGTACTTGAAATACCCTACACAGTGGATAGATACAAGAGCTAGAAGTACAAATATTTGACCAAAAGAGGTTTCTAAGTCCTATGTATACATTTTCTTGAACGGAACAATAAGGCAAACTCAGCTGCTGGAAATATAATTCATTCGAACCGATATACAAAAGTTAGTCACAATTTTCCTTGGTGTCTGATCCTCCTAACCATGACTACTAAATCGTACCTAATTTTAAAACTAACACTCCAATAATAATTAAAATTAGTTCTGTCTAGCTTTTTGTTTTCAAAGAAAACCCACATAATTAAAATAAAAGAAGTTTAACTGATGTATACCTATTTACGTTTGAAAATATAATACGGCTGCATAGTAATACATCTTAAATGCTTCTAAATGAACTACTAATATCTACGGAGTTCCATTTTGAACACTGCTTGTGAAGCCGTGGGAAACAGCTCGTATACAATAAGAAAATAAATTTAGTTTTTAAATGCTACCAGTTTAAAAAATAATACTCTTCATAAATATAATGAAAGTCATAAAATACTATGGGTGATAAAACACTACATTCTTTGCTTTTAATCTTAAAAATTTAAAAAAACGGTCAACATCCTATTGTAATATTTTTAACTAAACGTGGCACTAATCTTTGTCTTAACTTTGTTTCTTATGATTTTTATTAAATTGTTATAAAGAAAATAAAAACGATCGTAATAAATAAAAGATAACGGATATAATATATCATTCATATATGCATTGTAGTTGTAAAACGTCTTAATAAATAATAAGTCTCTTATTACAACAAAGGAAACACAATAGTCTAAGAATAGCACTGTTAGATAGAAATGTTCTTAGAAACTAGTCTAAATATAAACTTGTAATACGGAATTCAAAGAGTTACAAAAAAGGACTAGGGAGCCTTAACGTAGGAAACTCTCCAAACGTTTCAAAGTGAAATTCGTAAACAGATCTACTGATAAAATATTCGGACTCTAACTGGTTAAACCGTTGGAAACCTGTTTTCACAGCTTGATCAAAAGGTGTGGTCCACGCTCATAATCAACGACTATTGGATTTTAATTCCATCTTTAAATGGTTTGAATTTTAAAATACTTTAAATTAACAAAACTTGAAAATCGAGAGTTCACAAGGCGCTACTATATAATGCAAGCAGCATTAATTATGTGAGAATCTCGTTTTTGATAACTGACTATAGTCAAATTGTATTTATCGGACTTCAATACTTAGTTACCCAATTCGTCTGAGAGAGATTTAGCAACGGCGCATAACAAGGTTTGTCGAAGGCGAGCAGGCACGCTTCTCCAAATTGGCGGGCGGACGCACACGTGACCAATATTCAGGTGCCAACCAGTCAATAACGATACACTTTTTGCAGCAATCACCATTGACTCTTGTAATTTAAAGGTGACACCTGAAATCTGATTACATAAATTACAAAAGTGGGTAAGGTTTTTTGAAGTGTAAAAATGAAAACATTTCTAGCATTTGTTAAAAGATTTATTCATTGGTAATAAATTATATATGTTACTTATCCCCGCAGTTTGTGTATAATAACATTGAATAAGGCTCATTTTTTGGCAATATTTCGTTTATGCAATATTATGTTTAAAATTTGAAACAATATTTCAGTTCTTAATATACATTTTTTAATTATTACGAGTATATTAAATGTTATGTTTTTAAGCGTATGAATAATTTTCTTTCATTCAATTTCATTAATTTCTTTGTCTACACAGTGAGTAAAATTTAATTTAAAAAACGATTAATTGTGATTACCTTATTTTACATAATTTTCTTAAGTATTAAATTTACTGCAAATGTATCTGTAAAAATTTATTTTTTACCTATTTAACAAATTAATTGTAGGTACATTTAGCATCAAAAAAATCTATTTTCGAATGCTCTTTTTTGTATTTTATATAGTACATCTTAAACAATAAGAGGGATACAGGTATGGAACAAACTATATTTAATTTATCATGCGAAAACCATGAGGAAAAACTGCATTCGTCTCTAAATCCCCCTTCCCAAAATCCCAGCAAATGATCATTTAACCTCGGGTACTAAATTGTAGGTGAAATCTTTTGTTGGCCGTTACTGAGAAACAAAGCGTTTCCGGACCTATATTTATATAAACTTTTTCATTATTTTTTATAGTACAATAAGCTAAAAATGTGCCGGTAACTACCCGATTCACCCTGTATATAGTATACACAATCATACATTTTTATCACGAATTTATTTATTTATTTATCTACGGTAACACCATTAGTACATGTAAAAAAAAACAATAAGATATTCTTATATTCAACAATGAGCCAATAAAAATGATCCACATTATAAATTAATAACAATGCCAAAGTAAACTGCTACAACATAACAATAACATATAAAATAGACTATATAGAAAATAACAATAATAGCATAGCAACAATAATAAATAGTAACAGTAATTATACGATCAAATATACATCCATCTGCACTTACACATATACTACGTAGGAATAATTTATAACAATGAAAAGGAAAAAAAAAGAATCAAATGTATACATGTAGAAAAGAGTAGAGGAAAAAATAGAAAGAAAGAAATATATACACATATTACAATGAGCCAGGTGTCAATGTCTACATCAAAAGAAAATGTTTTTTCAGGTGCATAACACTATCACTGCAAAAGTCATGCCGGGAGGAGACGAGGTTACACTAGTACAAACACTAGTATTCAAGATAGATAGAAGTATGTCAGTCTACGAGTCATGTAATAGATTTCCCTACAGATAAAATAGGGACATCCCCTGGAAGCACATGTGCCATCATCGAATTCTACCTTGCCTATGTAGATATTAAATGTCATGCTAAAGTTCAAGTCTACAGAATAATTAGTTCTTGAGATATCCCTGGAAAAGAAAATGAGGCATACATAAATAGAAAAGGGAAGTTTTATCAGCCCCATTATTGTTACACTTTGTTGATATTCAGTTAAATTCTATACAAGATATGCATCATCACTAAAATATATCTTGCCTATGTAGAAATATAAAACGTCAAGACTAATAGTTTTCAAGAGATTTTAGGACAGGCATACGGACGAGGAATTTTGACATCTCCCAAAGAACATGAAAAACAAAGCAATAAGCTCTAGTACTAAATGTATCAATGTATCACGATCACTCTTAAGATATATGTTTTTCTATTCATATTTACTATAAAGTATATAAATATTTGTATTATATCTTACTAGAGGCAATATTAATAATTACAGATCACTGTAGTATCCCCTACATTCCCAATGGATAGTTTACTTTGAGAAGAAATCCATGATAATAAAGAGGTTACTTTGAATTTTTGAAGTATCCAAAACTTATAAAACAATATAATACATGTAAATCTTACATATAATATACATCAATAACTTTTTTGTAATTTTTTTAATACTTGTACTTTGAATAGCTTGCATTTTCTTGTGGAATAGTGCATAAAAATCAGAGTCGCTGTGTTTCCAAACTAAAGTACTGTTTTTTATTCGAACTTTTGACACAAACACGCACTTGATTTCCAATGTGATGAGAGAAAGGACTTTGGAATATCGGTAACAAACGAGTTCACTGTTGACACTAACGAGTATTTGACGATCTTCGGCAGTCTGAAATAAGTTTTGTATTATTTTTAAACGAGATCTCTAGGAATTAGGAAACCAGTTTGTTATCAATCATCTATCATATTAGCAGTTTCATTACTCCATAAAGTGATCCTTCATATATTAAAATTCAAGGTCAATGCCTCAAAGCTAGCCTTAGCTATTTCTTTTGAAATTCCATGGAAGGACAGGTACCATTAACAAACACAATGGCGATAGTGTTGACCGTTTTCTTGTTCAAACATGAATATATAATGCCTGAACTTTGAAACATTTTTCTCTGATATCATATATTCTTCAACCAAAATTTATATTAACATACAGGCTATTTATTCGTATTGGATGTATATTTATAATGTTTCTTTTTAACTTATACTATGAACATAGAGGAAGTATAAAGATGATCAATTATCTAATCTTACTCCAAATAGAAAAGATGATTCCAAAGCTCCGATGTTGACAACATTAATAATGATTAATTTCTGAAGGAGAAGCTAAACTTACTGTTGGTTGAAGACATCGTCTACTCTGACACTGTCCTGTTGATGAGTGTTGTAATATTAACGCTTATAAATTACAAATAATTATTTAACAATAAATGGTGAACCAGCTAAGAATAATAAAGTATCAGTAACGTAAAATGTTAAATTATTTCTTTTCTGTTGGCTGAGAGGAATTCAAAATCAATAATACTATTAGTTTCATTTCTAATATCATAGCACTGTTTTTCTGTCAATCCGTCGAAAATATGAATATATAAATAATTTTTATTTACATGTATCGTGTAAGTAATTTCGACACGATTACTATCAGGAATGAGCAGGGCCACCCCGAGGACGGAACGAGCGGGGTAGGTCTCCCATAGTGGTACGGATAGGGTAGCTGCACCACCTGTGAACTATTTGTCCCTTTTAATGGGTTTAAGTAAAATCCATTCCTTTTTTTTATGTCTTCTTAATTTTCAATTTATGAAACTGAAATTTTATACAGCAATAGTTTATGTTTTTTTTTAGTTGTATACATTTTTTAAAATATATAGGTTTCTTACAACGTAAATCATAAATTTAGAATTTCGTACTGCAAAAATTACCTTAGTCAATATCTGCTAATAATATGTTTTATTTGATAGCATGATTACAATCAAATACATTTTAAATTTACCTCAATTAAACCGTACCTATATTCATGATAATTATATGCAGAAATCAGTAAACTTTTATGAAAATGATCCGGTACAATAAAGATATAAACCTATTTTTTAGACTGAGAAGCAAAATATCATGGAGCGCCAGATTAGGTTTGCCCCGGGCGTCTAGAATCCTAAGCACGGCCCTGATCGAGGAGATATGATGAAGCTGTATGTCAGCTATTCATTTGAAGTATGATATAACCGATCGGCTATGTTCCAATCGTACACGGCAAACACATTCTGATAATATCAGTTACAAATCCCGAGGATGATAGAGTTTGTAGGGACAACTTTATTTGAACTATATAGAATAGAACTAATAAGTACAATGTCATCAACTGTCATCAATGATGATGACCGTAGATTACCCGGTGCCGGGAAGGAGGGCGCTCACCAGCCGCGTATATAAACTAGAAAGTGTTAGAGAGCGTTCCATTATTGTGGCTCGTGCTGCGCTGACAAGATGCTATACAAACACGTAAGTATTGTATACTGTGCCGATCAGTTTATTTATTTAAAATTTTAGGTTTCATGCGTTTTTCCTTGAGTAACACAATACAAAGATAGATATTCATCCACTTTTGTGTACATAAATGTACTATACATTTAACTGGTAATTTGTTATATATTTTGTAAAATAATAATGTAAAATACTTAATCCGTTACTTTACTTTCCAAAAATAAAAATTTAAATTCGTCGTGTAATATAAAAAAACACTTTTGTGTAAATAATTTTTACAACGAGGTTTTATTGTATTTTTATTTTTGTTGTTGTAACATCGACTTATACTTATCTTGTACTTTCACAGTTAATATTTGTTTATTAACAAGTTATACAATAGGCTTTATTCTATTCTGATACCTCTTATTGTTGTATTGTTGCGGATATTGACTATACAAATATTATACTTAAAAAAGTATTTGTTTGAAATAGGTTATTAGTTATTGTATTTCCATCCTTGACTGGTGGTGAGTATAAACAATCTTTGTCTTACACTTGGTTGTCCACAACGTTTTACTATGTGATTTTAATAAGCAAAAAATATATGTTTTCAAGTTGTGGTGAAAGAATTAAATTAGGTTATTTTTAGTAGATCGAAATTAAAATTTGTTCACCCAATTAACAGTGAATTCGTCAACCAACACATCTTATTGATAATTGGATCTTTCTTTAACCAAACAATTTTATTGGTATTTGAATTTGTCACCTATACCCTACTTTATGTGTGTATTAACTTATAACTATTATAGAACTATAGGATTAATGTGAAATCAAGGTTAAATTTAAAGCGACGGACTACAGAACATAAACAGTTTCATAAACTAATAAAGACTACTTGGTGTTGAGATTTAAGAATGTGCACAGGTATTTACGATTAACAATCAAAAACATTAATGGCATAATTTGGAAATTAAATAATTGTTAAAATAAAAACATAATCAGTTTTATATTTTTTTATAGTTTTTTGTCTATACAGAAGCTCAGTCTAATCGTAATAAAAACCTACTTAAAATTTAAAGACCTATACACGAGTATTATTCACAGGCAGACAAGATCTAAGAATCTGCATTTAGTACAACTCACTTAGTTAGCAACATTTATACCCAAATAACTCAAAATAGAAGTAGAATAGTGGCTCAAGGACAGTTCTAAAAATCCAAGAATCAATCGTCGTAGTTATAATATAACTACTGCATAACTGTAGCCATAGATGTGGTATTCATCAGCTATAATCTGATAGTTGTTTGAAAATTTTAGTAATCCAACAGATAAATAGAAGTTTTTCTAAAAGTCTGTATTATTTAGCTTTATTTTTCGTTTACCTTATAAAGCAATTTTGTTTTCATTACTTTTACAACAATTATAAGAAAAGATACTTTTCTTAATTTTGATTTAGGTAGAAAGTAACAAATTTAGATATGTTTGAATATTTTTGTGAAATATTGCATATTTAGTTTAATTCAATAATTTAATTTTGGACACAGATGGAGTTAGCCAGAGAATTTAAACCATTTCTTCATTTTATGACACTGTTGTTAGCAATTTGTATTATTATTTGAAATGCGTTACAGGAGTCTTTTATGTAAATATCTACGCTGTTGATCACATTTAAAAAATTTGTTTGACTCTCAGGCAAGTCAATTGTGATTTATAATCTCAAATATATAAATTGATTATTAAACTAGTGTAATATTTATGTCAAATAATAAAAGCACTAAAATATTACTCGTGTTTATTTGTATCACTTTTCAAGAAATTGGGATGAAGTATTAGTTGGCTTTTTAAAACTCATAGTCTGATTAAAACTTAAATCGGTTTTACTGTGTATTAAATTCCATAATTTTAATATAAACATATCAGAGGAACGTTTAAATATCGCATACAAGGGGTTTTTCCAAAAGAGAGATATCGGAGCTCAAATCATCCTGTTTTCCTAAACATGGTTTTCAAAGACTGTAAGTTATATTATTAATATTATTTACTTCTCTAAGGAAGTTTTCTTTTCATTTTATATTGTCTCTAATATTTATTGAATATTAAGAGTTCTTAACGATCCAGATTTACATGTGACCGCAGATTCTCATAACTGATCTCTATAAGAACAATTCTTTAACTGTATCAACATTGTTTTTAAGTAAGTTATTTTAAGTAATTTTCTATCAAAAAGTATTCTAGTCCTAATTTTTTATGATGCTAAATTACTACAGATACAATGTTGGCAGACTTAATGCAAAAGTATGAAACAGCATATGTAGCATCTTCACTACCGATACACATTGAAATCGCAAACTTCATGCATTGGTTCGAATAATTGTAGTTTATTATATTCTAGCAAAATTACCAAAAATCCCTATGATCTAATTTTTTCTAAATGGAAAATGCCACGTCATGTAATAAATATGTCGTTAAGCCGATCTGATTTTGATTATTTTAACGATGATGTAGTATTGTAACACACATAGCAAGTCACATTTTTATAATCAGGATACATCAATAACTTTCAGGAATTAATTTCAAACTTAATCTTATAGTATTATACTTTATTAAAAATTACCTACACATCAGTGGCCTATATTAATTTCTTTGTTCTATAAAAGAAATATGTAAGACAAAATTATAGTAAAACTATACTTAATTGCAACTGATTCCTAAAATAAACAAGCAACATTTTGTGACTTTTGAAGTAGAGTGACACATTACAAATTAATTTTGAATAGACGATTTATTCTTATAATTCTAAACCTGAATTCTGTAGCATATTAACCGAGCTGTCAATAAACATTAATAAATTATGAAATATTTGTAATCAAAAACTTTAGTAATCCAATCAAATGCGTTTTATGAACCTTAATTGAAATGCTTGGTGTTCTTTTTCCAAACTTGAACGACTGGGAGATGTCGTGGCGATCGTTAAGCATTCCAAATGCATTCAGAATTAAACCTCCATTTAGAGCCACCAACACAGATCAGGGACTGTGTAATATTTTAAAAGCACTACTTCTACATTCAGTGATATCTATTCGGAGAGATTTATCGAAGAATCAGGGCAGAAAGTTTAAGAGTACCAAAAATCAAGCAATAACTTCTTACGGGACAACTCTCCATTGCTAAATTATTTCAAAAGATACCTGATCATTACTTTCAGGAATTTTCATCCATGAACCTACCATTACATCGCTCTATGCATTCCAAGGGAGCCAACCAAATACGTTACAACCCATGGCTATTAATGATTTAGCAGTTAAGTTGACTAAAGCTTACTTGTAATCCACCTGGTTTACTAATCCAAACCCAGCAGTTAAAGGTATCTAACAAGAGTGTCTTCAGATGATTTCTTGGGGTCTTATATATTGTTAAGCACATTTTAGGTCTGTGAAAGTCAGGATGTAATGTTTTCTTACCCAATTAATTTTTATCTTTTTATCTTATATATGTATATAAAACTCAGAAGATATCAATATTAAACAGTTATTCTATGATAAATAAGCACTTATTCAGGAATCTACCTGTACCTCGGTGTACATGACATTAATAAATAATTTCTATCATCATAATAAATAGTTTTTATCAGAAGTTCCAATGAAAAAATCTACTGTTTCTTTGCAACAAACATACAAGGCGTACAAAACCAACAGGAAACTTGGATGAATCTTGAATCTTTAATGTGATGGAAATTGGGAGGAATTCTTGACCTACATTTACAACCATATTGTGGAATATAAAGTGAATATCCGTGACTTCCATAAAACATTGCAAAAACTCTTAGCATTCTTACTTTCCAATCTTAATTGATTTCCAAATTGACCAATACTAGGTAAGGGATAACTTTTGTAGCTACCTCCTTTATAAAAACGAGGAAACCTACTAATATTTAATTATAAAGTTTAAACTGTGCTGTTCTTATACACCGCAAGTATAGTTTCCATTATTTATTTTTATTTTTTTCGAAACTTTACTTAGAAGTTCTTGTCTTCACTGCCTTTATTTTTCATACAAACAGGAAGTTAGTTTTAAAAAAATATCAATTCAGTTTTTTATTTGATGTGTTGCTAACTGGTAGTTGCCATGTAGAAGTTTTGTTACCCTTATCCACTCCCACTTTGAAAGAGTAAAAAATATCCATAACAAACTAATGAATGTATCCACAAACGTGACAGGAAGGTTTGCTTTATTTATAAGGTACATGCTTAGGCTTTGCCTATGCGTTCTTTTCCTGGAAAAAAATTGTGTATCAAATCACAGTACAATGTAAGTGCAATTTTGCAGTCAAACAGTTTGCTCTTTGAACGTATCCGTTACTAACAAAAATTTAACTTCTAGTAAAAGTACAGGGGATAGTTAATTTCCTGACCTTATCAATGATCTAATGCCATAGTTTTGTAAAGTTAATATTTATTATAAGTAAAATAACAATTCCATACTAATTTGGAGAGACGAAACCAAAGAATCAATGCCCATAAAAACTACTTTGTGCATTTTTCTATTCCTGTACAGCAAAATAAGGAAGAAGTAAAAGGAAATAAACTCGAAAATCTGCTTCATGACACGCGCTTGCATTTATAATCAAGTTTTAAATAGTAAATCTTTATTGCAGCAGAATATGAATAAACCATTTAATAATCTAGATTAAAGTTAATTCATAGTAAACAGTGTTGCATTCAATAATAAGTAAAAAATACGGAAATAAAATTTCTGCTTACTTTAAGTAGAAACTCCGATATATCGTGTGGGGTTTTGATTTTTTGATAAATGTGTCATTTGTGAATGTTAAAAAAATGCAAAACAATATATTTGAACAATTTACCAACAAATTTAAATGTAATAATTGTATAAATATTTAAGTTACCTTACGTTTATTTAGATATTAAAACATCCTTTAATAAATAATTTACGTGAAAATAGAAGTCTTATTAAACTGAAATAAGTTTGAACTATTGATTGATCATAGATTTAACAGGTTATTCAATACCAAGAATTCATCTTGGAATCACGATTTGGGCAGTGGTTAAAACTCTGATTAAATAATTGAATAATTATAATTGTTAAATTTCCCTCACAAAGAGTAATTAAAATTAATATAATTCTTAAGAAAAATTCACACTGTTCAAATATTTGTTTTTTAACTCAGGATATAACTCATATTTTAAATTTACGAATCATCAAGTAGTTTAATTGCTATTTTATTATTTTAATAAGTGTAAAACTATTTGCACAACCTTTCAATGATACTGCCTAACATAATATGAATCAGTATGCACATTCAATGGAAATGAAGTGTATAACCCGTATGTAACAGTATCCTTGTATTTTTGTGTGATCCAATTTTTTTTTTTCAGAAATTATTTTATTGTCTTTGAAAGATGGAGCGCGCACGTTTCTTACCGAACTCTTACGCGAACTGTTTACTCCAGCTCAAGGCTTCTCTTACTCCAATTGTAAACCAGCAGAAGTAAACGATGATTAACAGTCGATACCAAAGATCCCACAAATGTACTTATACAACTAATTGGCTAACTCTGAGTTAGCGTCTCGTATATTTTTATGATTAAAAAATCATTATCAATATGTTAAGATGTGCAGTGTTTCTGTGTAAAATCAACTTGTTATTCACTTGTATTATTCCTATGTAAAGAGTTTGAATAATCAAGTGCTAACCAAAATTAACAATTCACGAGTAAGCTGCCTTATTCTTGTTCGAACCTTCCAATTTAAAATTTTCTTCTCGAGAACGCTTATTCCTGAACGAAATACATTACGGCACCAACCAAAATATTATATAAAGTCTTAACTAAATTACATATTTATGTGTACATATCTGTTATTTTGCATGAAATATTGAGCACTGACTTATTGGTAGAACTTAAAAATACAATAATTATAACGGTACTTACATATCACTTATATATTTACGAGATATACTCATACTTCACTTTACATTTATCAGAGTATTATCAGAAAGACAATCTCACAAACTCCAAGTTGTTATCTGAACTGGGGAGTGATAATCTTTATGCCTCAGAGAGGAAGAAAATGTCGAAAGAGTAAAAGCAGTTTCATAATTTGGAGGTCACTTTCTTCAGTAAACAAGTGAATACGGAAGCAATTAAATCGGTAGCATGTGAATTCCGAGAAATTTAGAGAATAGTTGTTGGTGGGGACGCCTGCGGCCTTGGGCGCGGGAAAGTGAATCCAATTCCCGCCATAATCGTCACGTCCTCGCGGGTTCCGGTTTCCCGCAACATTTACCCCATCATTGACAAGATTTCTTGGTTATCATTTCTTCGTCTGGGCGAGCGGACAAGGTAGCGGTGGAGCTGATCGGATATAAACGGTCGCACTGTAAATTATTTCACAGCCGTTTTACAAGCTCGGTTTAACTTCTTTAGTCGACGAGTGACGTTCATTTGAGACGTACAATTACGTCCTGGACGTAACCAGGTGCGGACTGCCGCCTAGCCACTTCCTTATGTTGGCCATCAGGACTTCATAATGAATATAACTTCCACCCGTTTCTTCTACAAAGCTTTTGTGCTAGGAAGTGAAGGAAGTACTTCCTGAAAGTGTATGATTAAAAGGATTTTCACTTAGGCCTAAGTATTAATAACTAAGCGCTAGAACTTGTGCACAATTATCTACATATATTTAATAAAAAAAAATAATAATACAATATCTTAAAATTAAATTTAAAAAAAGATTTTTTAGATATTACAAATTTTTACTGCACATTTAAATTGGTTTGATAATTTAAATAATACATTTTTGTGATAAAGCTAATTAATTCTACATCTGTTACTTAATCTGGTACCAACTTAAGTGATTTTCGGTTTTCTTTTGATTTTATAAGTGTCATCGAAGGACTTTATTTTCTGAATGGAATGATCAAAGTAACGTGTCAAATCTAAAGTGCATAAACCGATTAAAAATGGGGTAAAGGTGAACTTTGACGGATAATGGATGTATCTTAGTGGTGATGCTGATTTATAAACAATATTCCAAGAATCATTTTAAACGATACATTTTTGACACGGGTATTTAAGAAGCATTCATAAAATTGAAAAAAAATAGTAATTGAACTTAATACATCCCGCGACTTCTACAACTACTATTTAAAACAATGCAATCAGGTCTTTTGTGAATGGTTCGTAACAATTTGTAACAAATCTTTAGAAGTATACCTTTTTTACATATTAAATTAAATTTATAATCAGTGAATCATTAATATCCATTACTTGAATTACTTTACTAACGCCAAACAAAGGATTGAGTATCACCCAAAAGTGGCATCCGTTAATAAAAGATTTTTTCTTCATTTTCACTTAAATTTTATTATTAATACATATTGTTTATGCTGGTCATTATCAACATTTCTAATATTTAATTTAAACCCAACAGAAAAATATCATGTATTTAAATAATATTTCAGAGTGTGCATACCTTTAAAAAAACTTTTTATACACCAAATTAGGAAAAGGTTATGCATAAAAAAGATACAATACCGAATACGAGAACAAAATCACTAGGTAAAAAGGGCCGACAAAAAATGGCCTTTATACCAGTAATTATGGAGAAAATATCAGCTCTTGTTATCCCACAATAATTATAAAGAAAATATCATCTCTTGTTATCCCATAATAATTATAAAGAAAATATCATCTCTTTTTATCCCATAATTTAATGTTTAAATGGCATTGCTGTGGTCGTACGGTTTGAAACGTCGGAATTTGGATCTGAGGTAGAGATAGCGCAGGTTCAGATCCTGTCTGTGAATGTAGCACGTTTTCAGAAGCAGAACCATCGACCTTGTACTCTATCGACTCTCTTCCTTATTCTTTTTGATAAGATCCTCGTACAGGGCAGTAACCCATGGGAACGGGCAGATTAAGGCTTGAAAGCGAATAGGTCTCTCCTAATTTAAGGCCCTAATTTTACTTAAAATAATTAAATATCTCATTAATTAATCTGACACATCCGTACGTTAATTAATAGCTTATGTCAATAATTGCAAATGTGTTCAATATTTCTAAGTTCGAACCCTGAAACTAGCAGTGAAAATTTTTATAAACGTATTCAGTTAATACGATTTGCAAGCTGTTCACACGAAATTTCGTGCTGTATAACAGAGTCTTCATAGGCAACTCCTTTTTAAAAGACATAGCTAACACTCATGATATAGGTGATAGTAATTGAAAACTCTCTCGATCCACTTTTGGATATCTAAAATTAAAGATTAAATGAAGTGTGTTGGAGGGCTAAAGTTGTATAGCTTTCTGGCGTTTGTACTCTTAGCTATCCGACTCGGAATCAATATACGAGTATAAACCCTTTATTTGTAAACATAATGGTCTCTGCTGCAGTTTTTTCAATTGCTACAAATTAGTATAAATATAACCGAAAATCCACCACTAAAAATGTAATTTCCTCATCACTAGAAAATGCGCTGGCTACAATCACTATTTTCCTCAGCTACAAAGAATGGCCTTTTACGTTTGGTCCATTTTTTTGGTATAATAATGTATTTTGTATGGTAAAAATTATGACATATTCTCTGGTAAAAGTTTCAAAACACATATCGAATTGTGAAACTCTCACCAGAGAATACGTCATAATTTTTTTGTTATTTTGGTTGTCTCTCTATATAATTCATGGTTAATGTTTAAAAAAGGTTTATCCTAAAAATTTGGTTTCGTATTATCCGGAAAAACTGCGCGTCCATGGACAATCCTGGTCATGGACAACCGGCGATTTGTGAATAGAAAGGTAATGCAATGTTTAAACATTAGGTTATTTAAATAGCTTTAATTCCTTAATAAATAAATAAATAAATAAATATATATATATATATATATATATATATATATATATACATATATAATAAATCATTTATTCAGTACGATACGTATATTGTACTTCTGTAAAATAAGCATCTCAGTGACTTGTTTAATCGCATTAAAACGTATGTATTATGCATTCTCGGAGAATTAGTAACATACAGTTTGTATGGAGTAAAGTCACAAGGAAACCAATTCCTGAATGTTTGATAAATAGGTGGCTGGCATTGTCACCACAGAGACGGATTGTACGATGGAACATAGTTATTACGTTTACAAGTAAAAATATTCAAAATCCACTGATACTATGAACTATTGATTAAAATCAAATAATCAATGTGACAGTAACCCTTTACTTGGGTTAGTATATAATGAGAAAATCACACGCCAGAGCGTAGTTACACTTAAGATGATGCCTCTTAATGGTTACGTTCTAAGTAAAAGGTTAACTATTAACTATGCTAGCATGTTTAATTCTTTAATTGGGAGAATACAGTAAGAGAATCCAAGGTACACGATGTATCTATATTGATACACGCTAAATAAAGGGGTAAGATTAGCTTAGATATTATTTCAGAATAATGATGGTGTAACTCAGTCAGCACTGCCTAAAACGTAATTTTACTTTTACAGATAGTGGCACTATCAGCTCTAGCCCTCTGCCTGGCAGAAGAGGGTAAGAGGGAGGCACGTAACCCCGGCCTACTCCACTTGGCCCACGCTGGGCAGTCCGTGGGCAACTATGTGGTAGCTGGACCTAGGGTGGGTGGAGGAGGACATGGCGGTGGGGGTGGTGGACCTCACATCGTGATCGTTGGTGGACAGCCGGCTCACGTGACCACTCACGTCGCGGGCAGAGATAGCCTGGAGGAACTAGACGAGGACTTAAGGCAACACCTCGGGCGGCAACAGGGGGAGCAGTACAACAGTGGCTTCCAGGATCCGGTACGACAGCAGCTAGCTTATTCGGCTTTAAAGGACCTTAAGGAGGGACGATTTGGAACTTTGTCTCCTTCCCAGGACCATGGTGGTTCTGCAGGATCTGCTGGTTACGGAGGAGGGTCTACTGGAGTCGGCTACAGGATCGCTCCGGTTTTAGTCAACCACCAACCGCTTGGACATCCTCAACAGGGACAAGCGTATTCTAGTGTTCAAATATCAAATATTGCATCCGAACCTGTGCCTACCCATCATGGAGTTTTGGCTGGTCATTCCGGACCTCAGTATCGACTATCAGACGGCGGGTTTCAACACGGTGTGACTCCATCTACCACCAACTACGCGGCTCCTCCTTACTACTCTCCTACTCCTGCTCCTCTGTCTCACACGTTGGCCACTCCTGTCATACACACTGTCCTGCCTGCCAGGGTCCCACTACACCATCCTCTACGGCCTCAGGGCTTCCAAGGAGTACCTTACCACACCCCTCTGACTCAAGGTCCAGTATTTATTCCTGTCCGACCCGTTGGAGGCCACCAGCCCCAATACCAGTCACACAGATTCGCCGTCGGCCACACTCCTAACGCTGAGTACTCTCCCTCTCACTTTACTGGAAGAAGTCAAGAGAGATCACCAGAAGCGTATAATGAGGAATATCGTGCAAATGCAGCAGAGACACCAAAATATTACGGAAACGTGCAAGAAAGAAGACCTGTTATACCCTACCAAAGCCAAATTCACCAAAGAGACTTTGACAGTGGCGAATCCACGGGTTACCGACAAGGTAGTGCAGAAGGTTACAAGTACGGGAGTGGCGAAGTTCTGGCGAAGTCTGCGGGGACAAATTCCCTCTCATTCCGCAGCAAGTTCCCCTCGGATGATAAGGTGAGTCAAGAGGACGTTAGTGACGAGGCTGTCAGTGAAGAACAAAAACCAGGAACCGTCAACTACAGCTTCGCAGACGATCACAGGACGGAGGGTCGATCATATGGAGGAGATGGGAAGATTGCGACATCCTACCAAAGTGTCACCCTGGAGACCCACGATCCCTCTCCCTCGTACTACAACCAGAAACAACATTAGCTGCCATTCCTACTTCAACCTTCTAGACTGATTTAAGCGTCCTGTTTTGTAGTTATTAAGGAATTGTTAAATGTTATGTTAAGTCTTTTGTTACATTTTTTATTGTTTTAAATAAAATTCACAGATATAAAATCTAGCACTGATTATGTTTTTATACATGTTAGAAGGATCTTCAATACCTATTATTTATACCAAGTCACGTTACTAATAAAAAGTAAACAATCATACACATACATACATCCTGTTAGGAAAATTAAAACTTATCTGTTCATAGTTAACCTACAGCAGTTTTAACTGTATAGTCTATGCTTTTCCCATGATCTTAAATCACATATGATTTTTAAGGTTTATACATGATTCATCTGACATGTTTACAAAAGTTTCTCAGAATATTAAATAATTCTGAAAAATAATTATAATATTTGCGACACGTAATCCAAAGTTAACTGCCCCTAAACTGCTTTTGAACACTTTCAGCTGAAGTTTACCAAAGTGGCAGAAATAATGATTGGCTTATATTTAAATTTAAGAAAATATTTAATAATTATTCCGTGCTTGATCAGTAGTGTTATGCAGATAGCAAAGGCAAAGTTACTATTTTATTTTTATTTTATATAGCACCAGTGAAATATTATTATGTATATATTTATTCATACAACAACACCTATAATAGAATCAGTAAAATTTATTTACTTTTCGAATCTCTTAACCACGAATACCGAAATAATATGTACCTGATATTTTAAGTTACGTTTAAAAAAGTTGAAGGGCTCCATGATATTACATCATAAATACTTTAAGTAAAAGAGATATGGCCTTCAGTCTTAAAAAATTCCGCGAGTAACTGCTAGTTTTGAAATAATTATTTTGACAACTTTAATATGTGAACTTTTTCGCAACGATCTTTTAAAGAATTAATCCAAAATATTATTGGCAACAGTTCAAATAAGTTATCAGATTTGTTTTCCTTATAAATTATATAACTAATGGAAACAATTAACAAGAGACGTAAATATTAAAAAATACTTGAAAGATACACATCAGTTAATTGTTTAAAATATACAAAGGAAGTATTTGTGTATAATAAGAGCTGTTTTTCCTTTATATGAACCAAAATGTATTAAACATAATGAAAGTGATTATGATTAATATATAGCAGATTAAATTGAATATATCTAATGATTTTTGTGGACGTCAATAATAATTACAAAAAATCCCTGTAAAGTAGTGAGATAGGGTTAGAAAATCATTCTAGCATCATTATAAAAACCATAAATGACTCTCAGTTAATCAATATGAAACATAAATCAGGTATATAATATACTCAAATTTTAAATCTTTAGTAGGAGCATTTTTATTTAGGTTAAGATCGCAAGTGATAGCTGCCGCGATAAACTTTGTAAGATTTGTATCATGCTCTTCTTGATGTAAACCTAGTACTGTCACATAATTTACATATGCAAAAACATCTTTAAGGTTCTCTTTACTGATAATAGAAACGAGTAAAACAACCACTCAATTTTAAACTCCAAACAGAATTCAGTAGAAAATTTTAATGAGGGAAAGCTGAAACTTCATATAAATTATGTAAGTTACGATGCATATGACTTTATATGAGAGATGCAATGCTATGACGAAGGTATCAAACTGCTACGGGACTCTGTATATACAATCTGAGAATCAAGCCATTTAGACATGTACTAGCAAACATGTAAACAATAACCTGGAGAATCTGTTCATAAATTGTTGTGCAAACTGGAACACTTAATTAAAAACTACAATTTTAAAGATATTACTGCTGAAGGAAATAAAAACTACTTATTACCTAGGTTATGTAAATGGTGCTGGACAACAACACTCAAACACGAAGACACAGTGAGTCAGGATAGGGCTATAGAAACAGCTTAAAAACATTTATATATTTACCTACAAAAACAAAATATAGTCATCGAAAGTATAGTAGAGCATGGAATGAATTATGCTTTTAAGAATCATAAAAAGAGATGACCTCGCTTCAAGGTGACGAAATGCTACTTGAATGGTAACAGCAAACATCAACGGAGTGTCCGTCCTGCCATAAATGCCAACTGTCGCAGATACGATCAATTTATATTGTTTGTTGATTTAAAAAGCAGGAATCCCCAGTAATCTTTCAGCTATGAAGAAGAGCTCTTCTAAATCAGAACAGCTGGCATCTGCTCCAAATTTATTTAGGTCTGAATTTAAATTAAAAGATAGAAGATAATGATATCGTTGATGATGCCCTCATAGGTACTGGTAACTCCAGATGGTAGGCTAATTGATATGGTTTAAGTAGACTTATAATCTAATATAGTTATAGGGTAAATAGTGTCATTTTATGGCAATTCTGTTTGGGAATATTAATGAAGTTGTCTGTTTTCAGCATGTGATTAAATATTTAAATTAAAATATGTAATTAAAATCAAGAAGAGCGCGATGCAAACCTTATGAAGTTCTTTGCAGCAGCTCACTAGTACACTCAGAGCCTGATCATGAAAAATACTCATATCTCAAAAAGACCTATAAAACCTCTGTGATATCTCATTAAGAACAACACAGTTAAACCAGATACTAAGTGACTTGATGCATTGCTGCAACTTCAAGTGCCTATCAATTCTGACTTGCTAAAGTGAGCAGTGGGGATGATAGCTCATTATTTTATGTAGGCGAGTGTCTTTCAGACGGATTGACTAGTTGCATTCTCACGATGTTTCATATACCAAAAGAGCACTTTACGAGTATAATATTAAAAAAAAAAAAACTCCAGCTGTCTTCAAAGTAATAAGAAAATCGAGGAAGTTCTTAATTGGTTGTTATTTAAAGGTGGCATACGAATAGATCAATAATCTTTCTTTTTTTATAAAAAACAACAGAAAAACAAAGAACGATAAACTTCAACGAACGAACGAACGACGCCTGTAGGCCGCCGCCATAGTTCGACGGTCGTATTACGTTCGAACTATGGATAGAGGTTCGAACGGCCTCATTTTAGTTTTCATATTGTGTAAAAGTATCTGGTTGTCAAAAGTACAGATACTGTTTGCACAAATACTTATGTAATCGATGTGTGAGTCGTACACATGTACGAGATTGTGTCTGACTCTATATCCATTTTCACTTAGTTCAGGGAGTTAGAAAAATAACTAATGTCTGCCCGTTATGCTCTGAAATAAAATAAAATTCTTGATAAGCTCAGGTACAAATCTTACTAAAGTCACAGCTCCTTTTGGGAATCTAGATACTAAACATGAAAAATAAAGGACCTACTCCTTCCGTGTATACGTTCTAAAAATAGTTTAAGAATCAGATAGGGAGTTAAGAAGAAGGTAGAGGCACCAACTTGCTAATATCGCGGCTCTTAACAAGTAAAACCACACAATTCGGTGGCTTAACATATATGTATGATGTCTAAAGGCCTATAATTAAGGGCTGAAATACAAAACGCATGCCTATAATTAAGGGCTGAAATATAAAAAGTACGTCCGAATAATTTTACTCATTCTTGCACAACCATGGTTTGCTGTAATACTGTACTTATTTTTGTTCTGAACTAGATTTACAGAGCTTAATATTCGTCAATGGGTGGTTTAATAGGTCTCTACATATCAAAAATTGATATGGATAATAGCTACTGCAACCATTGTGTGCTCAATCTGCAAGATTTAATGTTAGACACCCTCTGAATATGGTTATTACATGAACTTTATCACCACCGATCAGAATGTATTGGAAGTTTGCTCAAAAGCCAACAATTGTCCTCTATCCAAGAAATTGTGGAAAATTTCTATACTTTAGGGCAGATATTTAGTAAAAACCGAGCGTGTTCATTATTACAAGTTCAAATGATTAAAGCCAGCTGCATCATATGCCTTCTATTTTACTCCGTATACCATGATAGAAGCTCCTAATATTTAAATGTCATCACGAGCATTTCTATTTTAAGGTATGATTGCTGGACGATTTCAATGTGAAACTAAACACTTCTGAATAAAACTTCTTTATCAAACCTGACTGAAATTTTGTTTAAAACCTGTTCATCGGCGAAGAACAGATTTAGTGCGTCCATTTCATATATAATGTCTTGAGGTATATTTATATTTGTTGTTGTATTATATTAATTGCTATTACATTTCCAAATTGAATTAGGTGGAGCCTTGAATTTAAAAGCAATAGCTCCATAGCAGACTAAACAATTACATTGACTGATACACTCCATATTAAAATATCATAGTTATGTAATATTCAATATTCAAAATGAAGTAAACAATAAAAAGTATCGCAGTTGTATTTTAGATGCACATCCCGTTGAGCGTATTTCAAGTTTACTAATTGATAGTGTTTACAAGCTAGTGTTCAAAGTTTTTTTTCTGAAGCAGTATTCAAATAGAGTTTGAGAATTATAGTAGCATAACATGACATAAGACCTGAGTTATAATAATAAAAAAAATATGTTATATTCTCTTATTTCAGTGATAAATATTATAACATGGGTAGTATGGATTAATAAAGTCTTATTTGATTATATGAATCTGATTTGTTTTAAGGAATATACTAAAGTAGTACAAACTGACAGTAATACTCCTTACTTATACCTTGCACTTAAGTTTATATCTTTAGGTATTTGAAAAAGGTATAAACTGTTTTAATACTCTTCATCAAAAAGTTCTTCAAGTTAGGTCCTAATCTTGTATGTTTGACAAAAGAATCTCTAAGCAAAATATCCCAAAGAGTTAAAATAGAGATTTTAACTTAAAATTTTTAGAGCAGGAAAAAAGTAAGTTATATATACTATTATGAGGACCTTATAAAGTTATAGAAAGAACAAAGGCACTCAGGTGCGTTTTGATACTTCAAAAATTACTTTTGTCAAGAATTCTTTATTTTGAAGACCCTACATTTCCTTTTAATGATCATGTCTCTGCCTGATAGCCCGTTAAACTCTTTATTTAAATGACCTAGAGACTTGAACCTTCATGTATAGGCTTCTCTTGACAAAAAAAAACTGCATTAATTTTTGGGAGTCAAAAGAGTTCATTAGATTTTTTCCCGTTTTGCATGAATCTGATGCGTTGCATCGGTTTATTTTGTGACCTCTTATAATGAATACTTTTAAGCTTTCCATTATCTAGAAAGTAATAATAGACACTGGAAGAATGAAATTTCCGTTCGCTTTTTTCAAAAAAATGCACTTATTGGCTGTACGCTCTTCATCTGGCAATGTCCTTAATTTATTTTGAAATGTATATTTATCGGATACCGTGTTCAGGAATACACCTTGACCTCTGCCTTGCCGACTTCCTAACCAGTAAGTATTTACACTCTTTTATGGCAATCAGTTACTACCGGATGTGATAGCGCAAAGGCTATCGTGACTTTAAACATAAACCAAACATTAATCTTTGTTTCAATGCCAAAATTTAGAATTCATCTAATAAACATGGTAACAAAACTATATTACGTTTGCCAATGTTAGTTATACTACTTTTTCAGCACTGATGTAATGTTGGTTGCGTACACTCAAACATTAGAATTTTTTTATGAATCTGATGGTTTACCCGTATACTTCCAAACGAAAATCTCTCATGGATTGCAATGGAATTTCAGCTTAATATTCAGGACAGAGAAATGGCAAACAAGGAAAAAGGTTTTGTTTTATATACAAATTACAAATAAAAATTAAAAAAATGGAATGTTAATATAATACATATGACATAAAATATTAAATAAATATATTTTTAAAGAGTGTCTGAGTCTTCATGAATAGTATACTGTCAACAATTCAAAAGGCAAACGTAAATAGTGTTATGTTATTCCAAGTTGCTTCTTTTCATATTAAAATGAATTATCAACCTAACTAAATCGTTATTACTATTAACAAACCAATATCCTTCATATTCTTTATGTAGTGCGTGGTGTATTACAATTTAAACACCTATAGCGAACTATTGCACAAAAAATAGTTGACATAGCTTGTGTTTGAACTAAAACTAACTTTGGTAAACTCTATAGAGAACATAAACTATATTTTATGCGTTGATAAATTTTAAATATAATAATGAAAGTCTAAATTAAATAAGAATAGTGACGGAAAGGATAACTCCTACTGCTAGCGCCTAACCTGCACTAGATGCTAATTGCACTACTCACAAGCAGTAAAATAACAAACAATAACCTTAAGGCTCAAACAGTTTATTCAATTTTACAAGACAAATAATATATGCATATTACACATCTAAATATTTTAGACGTTACTTTGTGACTTGAAACATGAAAAATACGTGAAAAATATTTTAGATCACTTTAGGTTAATCTATATAAGTAATTTTATTAATAAAGATATTTTAAAATGTTGTTATACATTCCACTATAGGTATTAGTACCATTTGTGTATATTTGCATCTTAAGAGCCTGCAGTTTTTGTTAAAATACTATAAACTGGAGTATATTTCAACTAAGTAAATCCGTAGCCATAGTCTGTATAGAAAGCTTTTTAAACTCTTACTATGTATTTTTGTAAGAGCAATAAAAAAGTGAACTTTCTATATAAGTGCCCAGGTTTAAATAAACATTTTATTAAATAAACCAAATATGTTATTACAAACGAAGGGGTATGTAAAGAATATATTATACTATAACTCTAAACACATTTAAAATGTCACCTTTTGACGGTATGTACTATGCTATCTTGTCTTAACACTTTTTAAATTTCGAATACAAATAACGAATAATGTGTAACATTTTGAGTAAATAGTGAAATTATCAATTTTATACGTTTGAATAATAGGTATTATGTACTGTTTGTATATTTCTCATATAATTTAACAGGGCTTTTAACTATCCACAGCTATTTAAAAAGTATTTCAATAAAAAGCTTTATTTCAAATTTATTTAGGGTCGCATCCCTTAAATTGAGTTTTTAAATTATTGAAAATATACTTTTGAATTAAAAAAGTTTGAATGTTTTTTACACAGATTAATTATGAAGAATTAATGAATACAAATAAAAATGGATCTTGTTCGTATGGGTCCAATGCTGTTAATAGATGGCTTACGTATTTAATTCAATGGAAAATAAATAAAACTAAATTTATATATTTTGGCTAAACAATAGTACTATATCATTTATACATTTATTTTGAATATTGAAATACTAATAATAATATAATGGTTGCTAAAAATTATAATCCAAGCAAAAGTAAAATTGGCGGATTAAAAACAATTTGATTGTAATATTTTCCTTTTATTTCAAAATACCAGGTATATTTATAAAGGTTATAACATTAAATCGATTATTTAGTGAATATTAGAGTAAAACGACCACTATTTATGTATTTTTTTTAAATATAAGCTATAACATGCAGGAGGAAACTCAGTCATGAAGATTTGTAACTAGTATTTCTTTTGAGTTTAGAAAACTACTCGTATTTTATTTATGAAAAAAGTAGTTATTTTAAGACTTCATATGAACCAACACAAGTTTAAAAAGTATTCTATTGATTATTACCTGAAATATATTTAACAGTTGGTTTTAAACAATAAGTTTTAGTGAAATTGAACAATATTAACATAATTTTTAATAAGAGTACATTAGTGTAAACTATATCCTTTGATCATTCAATCGATTAATTACAAAATAGTTTTAAAAGTATTTATTTTGCTTTATTTCAAAACTAAACAAATCCTATGAACCTATGGCAAAAATTAGGGAAGCCAACCAGTCTTGAGTTCTTAGACATTCTTGCACATAAACATTCACAGTACTTACAATAGCGAACTTAGTATTTCAATAGTATTCAAAACAGGACTGTTAAGTAAAATTATTAAGTACTTCAGATTCATTAGATGATTTTAATCGTCACTGGCTCAATCTGTAATGAATATTATAACGTATCTTTGTCTTTGTTATCTCTATTTCACTACCAAGCAAACACATATAAGCTGCTGTGTATATATAAAATAATAGCTATTTCATCTAAGAAAGATTGTATATACGTATATATAAACTGCTGGAATAAACGTTATTCATTCATTCATTCTGCTGGAACGTTACATATAAAACTGAATTGTATACAAAATTTTCCAGTTTTTTAAACGTACTTCAGCTGAAATATCAAAGCAAGTTTAAAAGTGTCGAGGGGTATTTAATGTCAGTTAAATTTAGAGTATGAAACACAAATTTTATCATTAAAGTATTGGTTAAATTTTAAAAATCATATACTTTTGCTGTTACAAAACAATTTTTACATAGGACAGCTTATTACATTTGACAGGCTCTTTAAATTAATATTTCACAACTGTAGAGACCAACACGGAACTTTTCACTGCTTTTTAAGGTTTTTTTCAATCTTTGATAAGAAATTATATATATAAAATATTATGTATATATTTATATATATATATATATATATATATATATATATATATATATATATATATATATATATATATTCTGAATCTTCTAAATTTTATCCAAATACTGTTTATCAAGTATAGACAAACGTATCGTATGTTATGCAATCTTTTCGTTCGATAGAAACTAAGAAGTATATATGTTTAATGGGACGTCAAAATGTACATAAAATATAACACAATTATAGTGCATCTAGGCGTAGAAACCTGAACTGATAACAACTTTTACTGGCTACCAACCAGGTTTACAAAAACTCTTTATTGGAACAATAATTCTTTAGTTGAAACGCGATTAAATAGTATTAAGAATCTTCTAAAACTATTTCCAAAACTTGACTTAACTATCAAAATTACTAGAACTTACTTTAATTTTATCTGACTGAAAGTAACGGATATTGTATCAAGTATCAGAGGTACTGTGATGCTACTGAGCACAGATTTCTATACAGTCCAGTGTTTCGTTTGCATCTGAATATCACTGATTGTCGCAAACCCCCATATATCAGAGGTTGGCCGACTGACCGATTGTCTGCTGGTCGTTAACTAGTATTGAACTGAACAAGACAACATTGCCATCGCCACCCTGGCTAGGCCCGGCAGCCACACCTCTCCCATCCATCATCGTCCGGTGACAACTGCTTCCACGTTATATTGTAATACAATAAAACTCTTGTACATGACCGATGAAAATGTACATTCCCTGTTATATGCTAATTTTGATTTGAAGGACACCATAGTTAAAATTGTAATAACAAACAATAACAGTTAGCATTTATAATCGGTACGATGAAATAATAGTTTACACTAAAAGATGTTTGGTAAAAATGTTGGCGAAGGCATTATGTGAATGGAAGATCATCTGTAATTTCTCCAATCATTTTAAAGGTGGTAGGAAAAAGTTTTATATATATATATATATATATATAAAGTATATATATAAAGTATATATATATATAAAGTATATATATATATATATATATAAAGTATATTATATATATATATATATATATATATATATATATATATATATATATATATATATATATATATATTAGCTGTATTCCGCGACTTCGCACGCTTTTCGTAAGGTTTGCCCGTGTATGAGCACTTCTGATTTAAGTTACATATATTTCCACCGCCGATGTAGAGTTTGCCTTGATGCCACAATCAAGAAACTCTACCAAAAGTGTACTTTTATAGCCATTGTACACGTACATGTACTTTGTTATAAAGTGGTCTAACATGCAAGCTTTAGGTTCAACCATAAATTGATTTTAAAGACAAATATAAATCATCACCTACCGCCTTCAAATAGTGTGGTTATTTAATATACGAAACTGTCTTGCAGTTGCAGTTTATAATGCGTAGGCACTTTGAAAACTTTGATCTTTTGCAACACCACCTTTGTGCGTTTTGGTGGCGAGTTGCATCAATAGATATACCATATGAACCTCCGTGGAAAAAATATATAAACAAAAACATTTCCATAAGGATAAGTCCAATAGTTTTTGAGTATATCAATGGCATACATACAAACATCCTATTATATATATATATATATATATATATATATATATACATTTTTTATATACATATTATTATATACATACGTATTACGTATTTATGCATATAGGAAATGTAGGCATGAAAATCCTAGAACGATATTGGATTTTTAATTAGTAATGTTCTTTCCGAGACCTCAGGTCGATGAACTCAACAGATACAATAAGCTGATTTTTGGCCGGTGCGAGATATAAAGTCATATATTTTCTTCCGAAGTTTTCGTTACGAAATAATTACAAAAACATTTGAATTTTTGGCTACTGTCTGAGGGATCAGAAGCATCGTCAGGACAAATGAATCTCACTATAGAGAAGAACAGACAACCTTTTAACCATGAATTTCAATGGTGCCCTCACATATTTAAAAAGAGTACTAGAGTATTAAGCATTATTGGTGATGATTATGGTTTTTTTTAATATCGTAATTGTTGAAGTCTAACTTGTGTTAATTTAAATTACGTTCGTAAAGCCTTAAGATACATAGCATACATTTAATTTAACTTATTTTATTTGTTATTTACTTGCAAAAATTACTACTACTTGTTTAAATTTAAGTACATACTTTGAATTTATAAGTGTGTCATTGTAAAGTTTGATACAAAACCATAAACAATGTTCAATATCATTAAGTTAGAAAAAAAGTAAATATAATAAATAGATTTTACGTATATTTTGTGAAAGCTTTAAGGCCACTCGAGAATATAATATAGGCCCACAATTAGGACTATGTTTTATTTCAAAGAATAAATTAAATTGCTAGCTGAGCGGTCCTGTCAGAGAGACAAGGACACTTTCACCGCTGTAATTTAACTTCTTTTGCGCCGAATTCTCGAAAATGCGCGATTGCTCGCGTCTGTCTGGGTCAGGCGGCCAAATAAAGGTAAGGAATTCCGGTATAATTGACACCGGCACGCGGCGGCGTATTGCTGTATCTGGAGGGTGTACCGTTCTTTGATTTATGACTGGCCTTTTGGCTCTAATTGGCAGATTTGACGGGGTACAGCTCTATCTACCGTCAATGCTTTCTCATAGAAACTACAATGATTGCATCTGTACATATTCGTTTTAATTAACATTGAACTTATATCATTGGTTTCACAAAACATTGATTTCTTGTGTCATCTGGAATCTTAATATTATTGAACTTCTAAGATCGTATATATATATATATATATATATATATATATATATATATATATATATATAATGTGTTAAGAATTATTTCTTCATGAGTCATGTAAGTTAATGCTGGAAATACATTTTAGAATCCCACTTTCGCCTGTGCTTCTGTTACATGTGATTGTGAGCTTGACTTCTGTGCTCGTGACTTCTGTTCGCGACTTGAATTCTGAGCAGCTCTGGTATGATTTGTTTATTTTAATCTAGACTGCAGTTATATGTTAGATTAGTCATTCACCGAGGAAGTTATAAGGTTACAGATCTCTAAACGTATTGTTACACACTTTGTAACATGTAATGATGGTAAATGTCGAAATCCTATTATCCTTTCAATCTATTTGGTTTCAATTGATCTTTTTTTAAACTTTAAACCTTCGCTTCCAAATTTTCACTACGTTTGTTTAAACTATGAGGCAGTATTATTTAATACACAATAATCCAATTGATCTATAGATTTTAACTTAAATTTGTGATGTAAATGTTACCGATGATTACTGTTCAGTTGAGAGTAAAATAACGAGGAACTAAAAGCCAGCGATGTTTTTCACCCAACTACTAAGAACACCATTGATTTGTACTACAACAGTCATGTATGGAGTAAATTCCTTTTATAAAAAAAGGGTTTCATCGAGAAAGCCTAAACTGCTTTTCATTAAAATATCATGAGAATTTGTGAATCTATGCAACTTGAACTTACTTAATATAAATAAATTGTATAATTCATATTAGTTTAAACAATTATTGACATCCTATTGAACCTAAATTGAAATCTCAGAGTCACAAACATATTCCCCTGCCAAAATGGCTTGATTGCATTGGAAATTTTAAGAACACAAAGATTTGAAACGACTAGTACAATATTCACTACAACTTACATAATTATATTAAGAATCGTGTCTTCGTGAGTCATGCAAATTAATACTTCAAGAGGATGGAAGTTTCTAGAAACTGAAACTTCCCCAAAGCTGGAGGTTTCTAAATGGCTCAAACTCTTATTGCCCGAACACCTCCAGAAGATTAAAGATTCTAGGAGGAAAAGAGTTCAAGAGACATTTGTATTCCAGCCGTTGGAAGTCCACATTGACCGATGACTTCATGAGCCCTGAAACTTGAAGATACCCGGGAGTTACAGCGGTTATAGAGGCACAACATTTACAGCTGCCAATGGCCGAGACCTCCCAAATATTGGGAGCTCTCGAAGGCTGTAAACTCCTAAAACACTTGGATCATCATGACCGAGATCTTTTTTGGTCTTATTCTCAAGTTCTTAATCACCGGAGGATTCTAGATTTCAGAAGATTATAAAGGCTTAGACCTTACAGAGGCCAGTATATTTTAAAAGTCATGTGCTTTTTAGGTTCTTTTAGACCATGATCTCATAGATACCAGAGGTTTCAACGGGCAGGGAGGTCTCAGAGGTGGAGATGAATTTGATAAATGCGGTATGCAAGAACTAAATTCTTGAGAAAGACATCGGGGGGAATCGGTTTCCCAGAGAACTACTACTGGAACAGAGGTATATATCAGGAAATTTTACTACAGGTATATGGAGTCCTAGAGACTGAATATTTGTAGACCGTTCCTAGAGCATTATCGCAATCACAGAAATTATATAAATCAAGTCTAAATGAAACATTGTCAATAGTGCCATACAATAACAAAACCGTTGGCGAAACATAATGCATCAGTCGCAATTCTGGTGACTGTTCCTAGTAACTGATGTAAGTGATTAGATTAACATGGTCTCGATTATTTTAACTATCATAGCTGCTAAATATTTTCAAATTTTTTGATTTTATAAATTATGAATAATGGTTAATGAGGAAATACGTGATTAATATTACTGGAGAGTCTGAGAGTATTGTTATTCAAACCTAGAACATGAATTTCTCACGAATTTACAGCGATTAATAGTTATAATTTTAATAATATAACTTTTTAAATTTATTATTAATGGTATGCAACATTCCTGAAGCGGTTCATAAAATAGTTTATTTACGGCAACGTGCTTAGCAGGTAATGAACTCGAATAGTTAATGATGTTATGCGACTTTTACTCCTCTTCACAAATTTAATAGCTAGTTAATTACATTTTTAATTGTTTATAACAAGTTATGCTAATATTTCTACCTTTAAACTTTGGTTCTTTATATACTACAAGTATCTTCTATTTTATGTTCCGTGATATATCATTGGAGCAAATAGGTTACTTAATGAGGTTACTTAAAATAACTTACTTAATGTGAATTTTTATTTCCGGTATCCTGTTATGATAGCTTTGGTTATTGCCGAAGTGAGAGACTATTTATCAAAAGTAGTAAGATAAAAATGTCAGATTCATTCTGAATCTATTAATTTGTAATTAAATTACCTATCTCTCCAACTGCTCCTAATTACGATGGTGATTTATTTTAGTTGGTACCGTAACGATAGGATAATCTAAAACAAAGTTTCATTTCACTAAACTTGGCTTGAATTTGAGCTATTTAGGAGAAGTTAAATTACAGTTTTAATTATTATTGGACATAAACTTACATTTTCTAAATATTTGATGTTGGTAACAGTTATTGAAAAATTACTCGTACATGGTTTTTTTTGATGAGATTACATAAATTATGTATTGATTTCGTGTAATGTGGTTTATTGTTTAATATTTTGCCTAATAAATTGTACGTTTTAATTTTACATAAATTACAACTTGTAGTATATATCATGTGTATTTGTTTTTGTGAAATATTCAACTCATCTTTAAAACATGAACCAAACAATGAATAAAACGTTCTCCTGTTTGATTACAATTATGGCTTATATTAAAATTGTTCTGCAGTATTAAAATTGTATTGCAGTCAAAGTTAAATTATAAATAATGTTTAAGCAATTTTATTTATATTACATTTTGTTCAAGTTAGTTAATCGTTATTTAATAAGTTTAAACGATTATTGTGTCGCTTTAAGGGACCACTCAATTCCTTAAAGCATTATAAATGGTACTGTCACATTTTCTTGAGATCACCAAAAATGCGGTCCACCGATCGTTAAAGTCTCCGCACCACACGTAGGAGGGCCGAGAGAGTTTCAGATATCGTAAATTCCATTAAATAGTTCTATAAATCGCGGCAAAGTTAACAAGACGCAACAATTTGTCGTACAGCACCAGGCACTAACGGACAGCCGCGTTATCAGTGTTTATATGGCGAGGGCTGGTGTTGTAATTGGCCTGTATTACAGAGACTGGGGCAGAAGCGGTATAGCTGTCGCCGGCATCGAGACTCCACCGCTCCGAGTCTGCTCGCTCTCCCTCGGTTTATCTCTCTCTGTTACTCTCCACAGATATAATGTCTTCATTAGCACCTTACACAATCTGGCCCTCATAAAACTCGTTTTGCAAACTTTTGTCGTTCTACACAATCCTTTTCAGAGAAGGACATTCCTCTACGTCAAGCCCGGGAATTCTAGAACAATTCCTCAAAGCCAGAAAGAATTGTTTTATCTGGGGATGTTGAGAATTTATTTATTTAAGGTATCGTAACCTTTCTTTCTCATTTTATGTTTATGATTGCGTTAATTCTGTTCTCGATTAAAATTATTTGGTTGATTTCTGGTTATAGTAACAACACTAGAAACATAACTCAGCTAGCAAGGCGAATGATGAATGTAAGTACCACATTAAACTGTTGATTCTGTCCTATAGTCTTAATAACTAAACTTTCTGCGTTTTAACTTAAAATATCTTTCCATTGTAATGCCAATAAATGCAAAATAAGATGTTATATTGATGGAAAACTTAATTAAAGCTATAAGGTTATGCAACCAGAATATTGTTATCACAATGCACTTTTAACTTCCTCTTCAGTTAGTTCATGGTTTGATCAGGACATAAATACTGTGCTAAACTCTAACTTTCTATAAGTAATGATTACTATATGATAATGATAATATAATAACGATAAATCCGTAAATAGCGATCTGACCTGTAAATGCTGTAATATAAGAAAGAATACCTATTACTGTGAAGAGCATACCTTATTGACGTAATTAATGATTTTAACTTATTTGCCAGGAGATTCTGGGAACATCAACTAACAAATTTATACTTGTGTGATAGATATTTCAAATAAACATGGCTTCAAATTTGACTACAGAGTCATAATGGTACTGTAATAAGTACATGAAGTGAAACACATTATTTTTTATTTATGTAAATATAGCATCAACCTAAACCTACGTAAGCGGTTTTATTATTACAGATCATTTGAACGTTTTCTGAGTAGTGGACGATGGTAAGACTACGCTTTAATTTTATTTACAGAATTTAGTAATCTGTTACCATACAAAACTTGTCGATATTTCATGATACTGTCAACGGCCAACTTTAATTGTACTCGGAGAGATTTACAAATAAGTGTTGCAAACATAACGCCTCTGTATTTTTGCCTAGATTATTGACAGGCATCATAAGAGTACATATCCTTAGCCATTTAAAATCTCAACTGGAGCCATTGATTTGGAGATGTATCTTATCCACGTTTCGTATATGTTCTCTGTACCAGATTTGGAACATGATAGATTTCAACAAAAGTATTATTGCGTTCCCTTACCTGGATGACGAGATTTCACATACAACCAGCGTCCACACTTTTTCCATCTCGTTGTACAATGTTCAGGAACGGTGTATATCAACAGTGATATCCCTGGATCCCTCATTCCAATGGTGAGTTATGATTCACTAGCTCAATAGTTATGTTGGGAAAATAGGAAGAATCCATAACGTATCACTGGTACAGCCCATACTATCCTATTGTAACGGAATGAAAAGCTCAAGAACTTCAAAAGTGATGCCAACAAGTACATATCCAAAGATGTACGTAGATATTGCAAAATATCAGTATCTTTATTACATACTGACTGTTAAGGAGTTCTTTTTTATGGCTGTATTCAAATGAAAATCACAATAAAATTAAATTTGAGTTTCTTCAAAAAAGGTTGCAGGTTCTAATGACCTTGTATCGACCAAAGAATCATTGTCAAGATGTTAAACAATGATAGGTCGGAGTAGCAGGGGATGCAGGATCCGCGACAGACCTGGATTGATGGGTCGCCTTGCCAATCAAATCCATTACGGACACTAACTGGCCAGATAACAAGCATCAAATCGTTGTCGGACGGGCGCTGACAATCTCTAATTCCGAGAGAAATATATTCCAATGAGTGACCGACCTTAAACGAGCTCTCGACTCTTACACGGTGGAACAAATTAGTCACAATTGATGGCGGAGCACAGGCCGCACCTGTAGCGCGCTGCACTTCCACCGAAATTGAATTCTGGCCCGTAATAGCTTCCTGCCATCGAGGAACGAATTTATCGCGAGCGTCGATGGAAGAGGGAAGGCCAGATGTAGTCCCACGGTAAGACGTTTGGCTGTGTAAATGCATCTTATATTTATCAACTTCCGTCAAGTTACTGTTTTTCCTCTGTTATAATTTCCCTAATATTCTGGTACTATCTGTACCAAAACATAAGTGACATTATAATCTATTCACAAATATTTTATTCGAAGAGATTTATTCCTGTATCTCTAACTTTCCAATTTACTAATTCTATCATATGGTAAGTGATACCAACACCCATATTGGTTAAAACTGCTTTCTTTAAGCCAGGATTGGCGTTTCAACACGTAATTAGAATTGAATTGATGGAGAGTTTACACAACAAAGTCCCCTACGATGACAGTCAGCCATGTCTTAAACCTATTCCTCTAAACCCATCCATTGTTTGGGTAAGCGGATCATTTTAAGTAAGACTTTGCGCTTTCATCCAGAAGTTGTCGAGAGACAAAGACGCCGCCAGAGTCGCTGTCTCTGGACTATTATCCCGCATTAGCATACAATGCGGTGCTGATCCTGGCCTCTGATTTCAGCATTACTCCAATTAATGTTGCTACTCATCTCCCCCGAGGCTATCTCCGTGCTATCTTCACATCCTCTGTTGACCTTGATTAATAAACAGTGAGCTTTATTAGATGGCTGCTGCCGTGCTGAAGTGCCCAGACATTGTCTCGGCCGCTACCTTTAGCAGTTCAATAATTTGTTGCCGTGCCGAGTCCTTTATAAGACGAATGCTTTCCTAAATTTAAAAATATGATGCAGATTGTTGAATATACAAAGATACTACTACTATATTAAAATTAAAACTTTTTAGGTGATTTTGTACCCTTATCTTGTCATTAATATTATATCATATAAATTAAACAAAATTCAAGATATAAAAAAGCTTATTTTGCCAAATTTTCGGACTAAAGAATTCTAGATTATATATTATTTACCGGTTAACTTGAAGTTTTTTTAATTATAAACAGTCATAACGTATGTAAACCTTATTTTGTTTACAATTATGATATATGTTTCCTTTGAATCAATAAATAATTCGTAACAAATCACAAAAATTCTGTTTTTTTTTTTTTGTGTGAAGAACAGGAACACAATGAGCATATTCTTTTGAAGAGGCATGCCAAACAGACCTGAGATATGTGATAGTACCTGATATTACATTCTCTTCATCCATATTATATTTCAGTTTAAAGATGCGGGCCCTGAAGCTGGAGAGTGAAACTGTATTTTATAAGTACCTTTATTTCTAGAATTTCTCTCTAATATTTCACGGTAATTTATTGAATAGCTCCATCGTTTTCCAGTAGCTTCATTTTCAGTAAAAATTGAACTATTTTACCGTACTATTAAACATTGACTAAATCAGCGTGGAGATATCAAGCTTAAAGGGAGCCTAAAGTCGAAATCCTAAGCTGTTCAGCTAACACACTGATGATTGAATAAATTATGCCATTTTACTTTAGTTGAATAAAATCCGAACAAAACTAACTCTGAAAAATAAAAGTTTTTCCACATAACATGACATTTGTAGAGTGTAATTGACTGATAGATATTTCAAGACCAGTGGGGCCGGGAGGGATTTTTTTAAATATTAATAGGCCCATGTGTTGAATGTCAATGTTTAATCTCAGTACAATCGATCCAGTAATGTTTAAGTGATTGATAAACACACACACACACACACACACACACACACACACACACACACACACACACACACACACACACACACACACACAGCTAGGCAACATTGCATTTTTATATAATGTTATGTAAAACTTAATGATACAGGTATCGTAATGAACGTGAAGATAAATATTTGTTCATGACATACAATCCTTGAATATTGTTATTTCCTGGATAATTGCAATTATCAATAAACACATTAAGATAATCGGCTTAGAAGAGTACTATAGGTACTATGGCCACTTCTAATAATCGATTTTTGATTATTCAAAAAGGCATTGTTTACACTGCAAGTTGGATAATAAATATTCGACGCCTAGTCTTCTAATGAAATATATTAAATCAGACTCCGTGTTTGTTTGGTTTATAGTTTAACATTCCCCGGGATGAGGAGAATACATCATAGCACCAGAGGCCAACATTTCGTGGTGCAGAGAGGCCGATAGTTTACTGACCCGTCGCTCCGCGCTCTTGTAAGACATGACATCTCTACAACCCAAATTTAAATATTACTTGTACTCCTCTTCCAGCCCATTCGGCTTAAAATATTTCTCGGATTTAGGCCGCTAGGCGTGGCCTTACATTTATGACGCCATGGAGTGTCAATAAACAGATCGGCCGACACAGGTACTGTAACAGGCTTCATTTACATAATGTTGTTGTATCACTGTCAAAATGACAGGTAGAAAATGGTCGCATGCAAATCTGTTTTGGATTTAAATGTGGTATTTATGTTTATCGTTTGATAGCGTTGGTTTATTCTCCAAAACGTATTACAAGCGTAGTATAAAAAATAGAAGCCGAATATTCAGTTATTTGAATATTAAGCCAAAAACACTTTTCGGTTCTTGGCTTTTATTGAGTGATGTATTAATTAACAACGAACAGATAAACAACTTCGTTATGTTATGTTGATTGGACAAAACATAAAAGCTTAGAGTTCTCACAAAACTTTGAAATAACTACCCAGAGAAATATGATGTAGGGAAGTGTTACGGTCAGGATATGAAATAATCTTAAGTCGCATTAAATTTTTTGTTTTAACGTTACATGATTATCTTATAAAAATTTAATTTTGCCCCTTGCGAATAATGTTCTCATTTTATAATATGAATGTAGGCTACATGTATTTTTATCGTTCATATTTAGAAAGTTTATCCCATAGATGTTGTCATCTAAAAATGAAATCTGACATGATATACTTTAAATAATAAACTAGCTTAAAAGATTATCTTATGAGAAATGTGATTTTGCCCTTTTTGCGAATAATGTTCTCATTTTCTAATATGAATGTACATGTATTATTATCGTTCATATTTAGAAAGTTTATCCCATAGATGTTGTCATCTAAAAATGAAATCTGCCATTATGTACTTTAAATAATAAACTAGCTTAAAAGATTATCTTATGAGAAATGTGATTATCACCTTAATAATATTGTGTCCAAATTATCGTCTTTCCCACATAGATTACAAGACAAAGAATTATGTTAAAATTAAGTTAAATTGTGAAGTCGATTGTTTTGTAACGAATTTAAAACTTTCGACAAATCTATATTATTTTTGTTGTTGTAAAAATCAAAGATTAAACCTACATAAAACCTAGGTTATGTGTAGGAAGTTCGAAAACATTGTCTACATTTGTGTATTGATAAAGATATTTCATAGGCATATTATATGATGTGTGCTTCTTGGCAAGCTAGAAATATAAATCAGTAATGGAAAAACGCTTAACGTTATAGGAATTTTAAATTTTCTTACACATATATATATATATATGTGTGTGTGTGTGTGTGTGTGTGTGTGTGTGTGTGTGTGTGTGTGTGTGTGTGTGTGTGTGTGTGTGTGTGTGTGTGTGTGTGTGTGTGTGTGTGTGTGTGTGTGTGTGTGTGTGTGTGTGTGTGTGTGTGTGTTGACGATATGGCACATGTATGGAGTTGAATCATGTGTGATTGGAAATTATACGCATAACATTTTACAAAAGCAGATAATCTAAAATCCTACGGTTAACCTGTCCCAGAATGGTTTCCTTATTCCAATATTCATTTGTTGTTAATTGATAATTATTTTTAGAGGGAATATAAAACATTGAATGTATGGAGAAAAGGTTGATTTTGACTTATTTTTTAAATTATATTGATTTTGTCCATGCCAAAAAGGGTAGACAATTTTAACTAAATGAATAAATAATACGTTATTGCCCCAGGTATAACATATAAGTTTAAAGATACTCTGCAAGAAACAATTCTATTCTCTTAATGAAAAATGGTCTGTATTATATGGTTCTTCGAACAAATTTATGATGCATTAATGCATCATTTGAACAAAAGTGTACATTTATTTGTATACGTCAAATATTTATCTACATTCATATATGTTAAAGTATTGTTTATACTTGCACCGGTATGAATAATAGCTGACACTCAATCCACAATGCATACATCATTACTATTCCAATGTCAGGCAATAATGGCTTTTAATTGCCGTTAATTACTGTTGTGTATTGTCCTTGGCACTGTCACCGTTCTTGTTTATATTTTTAAATCAAACCAGAATCCCATTAACGTATTTATAGCTTACAGTAACGACTGAATGTGTACGTATAAACAGCTCGCGTGTATTATGTGGGTTAGTAATAAAGGCACAGCCGACATGAGCCCTGGAGTACAATAAATTAATTAGACCTCCTGGCCACGAGAGGTGAGCCAAGGCTACTGCCTACTACCGCCCCCACACCGCCTGTGACATATAGCTCTCCGACGTCGTTACTAAAATACTCCCGGTCATGTCGAGCATGAACCTGCAGTGAGGGCATCAATCACACTATTCAATGAACATACTCCTGAGTCAAATTCAATTCTTTAACATCAGTCGTGTGTGAAGATATCGATTTCTAATGTATTCAATATGCACTCAGATAATTAGTTTTTGCCTCGTATACGGCTAGTGCTTATTTCGGTTTGATTTACAAAATACAATACATAAGAAATTAAATATAAAACTAACAAAAATCTTTTAATTTAAACCAATTTAGCGTAAACATTAATTAATTTTTAACATTGCAAAGTTATGAATCGGAATACTTGAAAAAAGAAACCAAAATGTTCATGTAGGTGACATTAAAATTTGTTCCTAACGGGATTCTTTGTTATCAAGAGATGATATTTCCTAATTAAAATCGCTGTGTTCAAGACTTCTTTGGGCCTCATATCTTATTTCTACTCATCATATAAGTATTAAATCCAGATAATCCTAAATTGGAAATGTAGACCAAGGATAAGGGACGAAGTCAGTATGTGGGATTTGCATAATAGCAAATATATGACTCGTGGGATGCGAGTCATCATTGAATATTATCATAAAAGCGTATCTGTTTACGATAAGGGTAGGTAATAATTAATTCAGACTCCTACGGTAATATAAGAAAGTATATGTTACGCTCAAACTCCGAATTCGGGCAATGTCCGAAATTTTTACTCACTACGCGATGTGGACAACGGGAATTACCCACGTCGCGGAGTGAGCATTTTATTCGGACATTAAAAAGAACGCGTTGTGGGTAAACGAAAGTATTCAATTTCCGAAATAAACACGTTCATCGGAGATTGAGCAAAACAATAATACCCAGAACCTGACGTGGGTAATCTATTTTACATCAATGTGCTTTCACAATTTAATTCATAGATATATGTCCTCCTTCCCGTAGAGACCCATCTTCAATCAACAGTTGTTAAACCGGAAAATATCGTCAGAAGTTCCAATTCAGGAGAACCATCAAACTATTCAGATCTACTTACTTTTAAAGTTCCTTAGATTTGATCTTTAAAAGAGAAAACGTTTACCCACTACATATTAACGCAATAATATGTAAACCTGGTGTTTCGCCCATAAATCTATTTTATTTTGTGTTAATTGAAATAATCACTAATTGTGCCACATGTATTTTATGTCAGTACTATTATTCCAGGAAAGTTGTCAAGAAACATGTTCTGCAATTAATTTTATGGACGATAAATAATTGAATGCGAAAAACTACTGAATGAAAACAGGTATTCCGGTTGGCGCCAATCTTCTAGATACGTGGGTTCTGGATAAGTTACTCAACTTCCTCACCGTTGACAGTTTCTCAACAGTGCAGCGAGTGTGATGTGAGGGGGGAGTGGGGGTGTGTGTCAGACACGTTTGCCCACGCGCCCTTTCATTCATTCTTACTTCCTTCAACCTGTCTTGCCGTCAACTGGTTATTTTCCAGCTGCAGAATTTATTAATAGTAGGGAGAGAATTCTTGGTGCTCGCATTTATAGGTAAAAGTTGAGATGTTTTTAGTATTGATAGTAAGTCAAATTTTCCATATTCGTTACTAAAATGTATGGATGATTTATCTTTGTTTAGGTAGCAAGATGTAAACACGATATAATATTCTTTGAAAGATGATTAATTGATACATGTATACATGTTTAATGTATGGAAGTGCATAATTGATCATAATTGGTGCCTAATAAAGAAAATTTAGAATAACGTATACTTATTTGTGTGACAATGACTTAAAACAAATAATAAAAATATAAGTTAAACATTCCAAACCGCATCGATATTGCCAAATTTAGTACAAAATATGTTAGAAACTCAATTCTGTCCTTCACTATGCCATTTTGTGAAACTCCTCTACTAGATTATTTTTGGTTAGATGGAATTTCGCCACTGTAATATTTTATTTGTTTAATGAATATAGAACTCGTATCTGCCTATCTGTATACTATTTCGACTTTTGATAATCAAGCCAGGTAAGTATAGCATATTAGCATTTTATACAGACAAATTTGCAAGAACATTTTTGTTTTTACCAACTTGGTTTTGGTGTTGAGAGATGAACATGTTGCCTAATGGCAACAATTTAATAAATTACACATTAACTTTTGCTATTGGTGATGTCATTGGTGTACCTATCATTGACTGTTCGTTATTTAGATTATTGATTGGTCAGTTATAATTGGTCCTGGAACCAAGAGTAAATGTTCAATTATAAGAACTCAACATAACTCTTCTTGAAAATGATAAAGGAGTTTCCTCTAAGAACACGATTGATTGTAAGCCACGCTAACTTTGATGGAAGTCGTAATAAACATGAAGAAGAGTAAAAAATATAAAATGATTCAATTTTTGTGGACATACATTTTTTGCTTTGATATACTTTATGGTTTGGCACGATTTGTTAACATTCTATCTTTAATTCTGCTTTGGTAATGTTCAATTGTCCAACACATAGCTAAAAATAATATTAGCCAAAAGGATAAAGAAACTGAGTCATTTGGTATTTAACATTTCACTTTCCTTCCTATTACGATCCACATCAATATTGGTGCGGCTGAGTTTCTTAGAAAAAATTCCACTATCAACTTTACAAAAAACTTGGTTGAGAGTTTGTAAATTGCAGATTGAATTTATTCTGCTGGGTTGTATTATCTTGTATCTCGACTGTGAGGTGCATCCTTTATCCCTTTATCGCACTAAACTATTACAGTTAAAGGTTTAACTTAATGATTATTAACAAAATCATTCACCAATTCAATACACAACTATGTTGTTGTATTACTTGTTCATACAACTATATTATTGACTGAGCATGAGTGAAGCCTTTCATTAAAAAGCTGAAAATTTCACTTTGGCTGGTTCTCTGTCTGTCTGTCTGTCCGCACAATATCTTGAAAATAAACTGACCTCTAGACTTTAATTTTTTTACGTGAAGCCTAATTTCTATATGTTCGTTGATGGTGTATGTAACTCCATGGGATTTGGCTGTGTAAGCAAATATTTTTACATTTATCTTATTGGTAATCATGATAGCAGCGTAAAATAGCACAATAAATAAAAAAAACAAACTGACTACGACTATACGAGATTTTGACATGTAAATACTTAGCCTACCTTCCCCAACAACCTTGAGTGACTTTTGTTTAGATTTTTATTAATAGAGCATTCAAACAAATATAACAGAGTACAAAAGTAAATTTTAAACGTCGATTACATGATTTGATTGTATCACACATTTGCGTTGTATCACCCCTCCCTCCCTTAAACCCCCCGTAACTTATATTATTTCAACAATTTTTATGAATTAGTGAACAAAAATGTGAATGTGACCAGATATCTCGAGAAACATTTCATTTGTAATCTATGGGTTTTGTCTGAGCATCATTGAAGTTTATTATTGGTTTGATATACAGTATTTTCAATTCTGCCTATCTGAGGGCTGTCTGCAGAACATCTGGAAAATTATCTATGAACATGAAATGCTGCAAGGCAACCTCAGCGATGTCTGTTACGCCACGCGGACTCCTACGCTGTTATTTTATTACGCTATTATTATACTAAAAATAAAATATTCCTCGCTGTGTTATTAACCTTCACAGACCATTCAAATTTAATTCTGACCACCAGAAGCTGGAGAAAATAAATTAGGCCAGAAGAGCTTACCAAAAGTAAGCTGTAACTTATGTGACACCTAGATTGCGAGTCGCCTTAAGCACTGCCAAATTACGACAATCCTGACAGTTTATAAATTAGATCTTTACACGATTTGAATCGCATTGCACGATCTAGAAAGTGTACGTCAGCGTACTCGCCTGCGGACTTGTCAAGGATTGAAATGTCGGAGCTTGGACTTGTGACTGGGCAGCGGCCGCCGCGGGCCTGTGCGGTGGCTAGTGCGATATACTCGTAACTGCATCATACTGTACCTCATGATACAAAAACTGATGGCTTTTGACGCCAACTTTCAGTACACATATATATTAAAATGCTAAGTCTAATACACTTATTCAAATGGATAATCCGTTAAATTACTTGAGAATGTTAATGAATATACAGACATACCTTGTTACATAATATTAATGCCTCGAGGCGTGCCGAAATTACTCAATTATCACTTTTTGTTTCTTAATTTAATAAATTATATTATTAAATAGAACATTAACTTCGTCTGAGTTTTTCATGACCCAAAAATATTCTGGAATCGGGAAAGAGATAACTAAAAAAACTAATTGGTGAAGCGAATAAGTGTGTTCACTAGAATCAATAATAAAAAACGCATAGGTAAAGTTGAAGGCAAGTACATATTTTGACAAAAATTAAATAATATCAAACAATACAAAAATAAAACAATTCTTAGGACGGGAAAGTTATATTGAAATAACCATAACTGTATTCAGACCATAAATTTTGGCTGTATTTAGAAACGCTGAACAAAACAGTAATAAGAAGTATATTTAATTACTTATAAGAAATCCATGACCAATCTTTCTTGGTACCGCCTAGTAAACTGCGGAGGGTGTAAAATGTATTGCTTAGTATAATTACAGTAATACATTTTTTAGCGAATTAAGTCCTATTTACATTAAAGTATTTATTTTCTTTTGGACTTACCTTATATCTTATATAAGAGCTCATTCAGTTTACGCATCGTAATTCGCATCCATTTTCTTCGAATACCTTATTATTGGCTGAGCTTTAGCGAATATTATGATGTATATGGGCTGGAAAAATGTCATCTTTAACTATCTGTTTATCGGTCTGCTTCTTCGCACAGTATCTAAAAAACAAACGTATATATTATAGACGTGAAATTTTTCATTAAGCTTTATATTTATAAAGCCAACTACATAACCTTGAGTTCGATAATGGTGGATATCACTCCATGTGATTTGGCTGAACGTTTATCGAATATTTTTACATTGGCCTCACAGGTCACCATGATAAAAAAGAGAAAATTGTAGACTAAACGAATTTGTTAAAATACTGAGCTTATTGAGCTCATTCCTATCGCATGTTAACATGTGGTGTTTGGTAAATTTGTTGATGAGATTTTCATTATATTCTATGGGGTGCTTCTATACACTGTTTTAACAGGTTACTTGTATAATTTATGGAAAGAATTCGATGAAGATTCATACAATTTGAATCCATGAGATTTGACTAGGCGTAATTGGCGTTTGACAGTTAGTGGGCTGACAGATTTCTCTTCTATCTGCTTGGCGGCTGTAAAAATGCATTTTCTTTCTTATTGCCTATATGTATGTCTGTCCAAAACAGATGTAGAAAATGAAATAAACTATAAACTTAAGTGAAGCGTATTCCGCGATACGTGGGTTAGCGTTTACCACGTGTTCATTAAATGGTAATTTCTTGAAAGCTATTGTACGAAACCTGTAATAGACTTAAATTTAGTGAACTGCAACCAAAATCATTGTAATTTTGTACCGATGGTATAGAAAAAGTAGGTTCAAAAAGCAAATAATGGTTTAATCTGCTAGAATAAGTATCTCGATGTGTATATTTAACCTATTTTCTGTAAAGCCCTGGTTTGAAGGTCTCTTACGTAAGTGAGACAGGCTACTCTCGTCGTACAAATTACCGAGACCCGCATGAAGCAATGGCGTGCGCCTTCAGCCAACAGGGCATAAAGCACCTCAAAGTAGCGAGTCTGTTTGCTATTTCCATGTTTGGATAACTTGTTTTTGCCTTTCTCCGGACAACGGTGGGAGCCGATGAGTCACTGGAGTCTCTGGAACCTGACACTGGAGAAGGGAGAGGGCACGCGTGCTACTGCAGACTGGAGCGTGGCGTGCTCGTGCCCCGACCCCCAGGTCTCGTACTTAGCCCTTATAAGGAATATATGTGAAACACAACTGCCATCATTATGCCATATTTGTTTATGAATTGTATTAACAATATAACTAGATGTGCCTGTTTTAGTGAAACCGTTACATACATGCATTTGGAATGAGAAACGAGTATTTGGTTTCTTATATTAATAACGAGTTTAATATAACTCGTTATATGTATAGAAAGTTTAATGTAAACATTTTTTTCATGTACGATTGTGTGTCTGCCTGTCCACCGGACATCTCCAAAGTGAAATGAGCAGTAGGCTTGACATTTGCAATCAACTTCATTGAAGATTGTTACGTGACATGATGTGGAATTAGAAACGAGTATTTAGTTTTTTATATTAATAACAAGTTTAATATAACTCGTTATATGTATATAAAGTTGAATGTAAACATTTCTTTTATGCACGATTGTGTGTCTGCCTGTTCACCGGACATCTCCAAAGTGAAATGAGCAGTAGGCTTGACATTTGCAATCAACTTCATTGAAGATTGTTACGTGACATGATGTGGAATTAGAAACGAGTATTTGGTTTTTTATATTAATAACAAGTTTAATATAACTCGTTATATGTATTAGAAAGTTTGAATGTAAACATTTCTTTTATGCACGATTGTGTGTCTGCCTGTTCACCGGACATCTCCAAAGTGAAATGAGTTGTAGACTTGACATTTGCAATCAACTTCATTGAAGATTGTTACGTGACATGATGTGGAATTAGAAACGAGTATTTGGTTTTTTATATTAATAACAAGTTTAATATAACTCGTTATATGTATATAAAGTTGAATGTAAACATTTCTTTTATGCACGATTGTGTGTCTGCCTGTTCACCGGACATCTCCAAAGTGAAATGAGTTGTAGACTTGACATTTGCAATCAACTTCATTGAAGATTGTTACGTGACATGATGTGGAATTAGAAACGAGTATTTGGTTTTTTATATTAATAACAAGTTTAATATAACTCGTTATATGTATATAAAGTTGAATGTAAACATTTCTTTTATGCACGATTGTGTGTCTGCCTGTTCACCGGACATCTCCAAAGTGAAATGAGTTGTAGACTTGACATTTGCAATCAACTTCATTGAAGCTTGTTACGTGACATGAGGTCTGGCTTGTATTTATATACATAACAATTAAATACCGCTGACTGACTTATCTCGAAATCTCTAAAACTACAGAAGGGATTCGCAAGGAACTATGGACACATGTTCATCTTACCTATTAGGAGTTACCTAAGAAAGGTTTTGACATTTTCGGAGCCTAACGTAAACAGCCGGCCACACGCGTAAAACCATGATAGTTTTAATGACAATATTTACCACATTTAGAGTTGTTACAAAATATAGCTACCGTTATGGTTCCATATGAAATCTAGGAAATCTATGCAAAACCTTAATATACTGTTAGTAACAATTTTTATCATCATTAAATTTCCAAAAATACAAAGAAAGGATTTACATGGAACTTTTGCACATGTTCGTCTTACTTCTTTGATGCTAGCTAAGAAAGTTTTGTAGCATAAACGTGGAAATCCACAAAAACGTATAGTTTAATAAAAATTGTTATCACATTTATGATTGTTTTAACATGAAAATTACAATTAGAGTCGCATAGATTTTAGTGGGTATGCTTATACATACACATTGCATTTAGGTAATATAAATATAATATAGTGAGTGACAATTCCCTGCCTCTAAATCTCCTGATCAGTGTTTTTAATAGCAATAGTATCACATAGACGAATACATTTCTGATTACGTTCACCTATCCAATCAGAATACGTTGCATCTAATCAGATTAAACTTCAATCCATAAGTTTTATTGAGTGCTGATATTACTCACCATACCATGATATTGAATTATGTGAGGGCTTTTCTACATTTTTGCACGTAATCTTTTTTGTAAATTTATATTTATGGGATTGATGACGTACTCGTACTAGTTGATGATCCTCCCTAAGGATAAGCTAATTTTGCTATTTTTATAATTGTCAAAGTATTGTAATAATATGATAACTATGAACAGACGGTATACTATCAATATTGTACAAATTAATTTCAAACGCCAATACTACTGGTCAGTTTTAGACACAAAATTTTCACCAGTTGTCTTCGAAGGAATTTTAAACTGTGCGATTCACAATTAACATTTTAATGAACAGCTGGATCTACCCCTTAAAATGTTTTGCAGAGATTTCAGTTATAATAATTTTTTCACTGAATTCAATAGTCCGTGACTCTTAAGACTGCTTTTCGATTAAATGAATAGACTCTTCGAAATTCATTGCATATTCTTGCCCAATAAAACAGTTATTTATACAATCACTATGTTGTCTTGTAGCTTCAATTCAGGATGCGAACAAGAAGAGTTTGTATGTCTACGTATTCACATTGATGTGTGCCCATTTAAATATCCACAAACTGGTTCCAACGGACGAAATAAAAATTCAACATTTAAACTGCTTTTAAAATGCATGCCTTAATTTGGGCTTTTTCGTTCGTTGAACTTTTTTTGTTTTATTGAATAATTCATTTCACTTTACGAAATAGACCGAGCTTGGTCTGTCTGAAGAGCGACTTATTCAATTTGAATAATGGTAGGTATTGATGTTATCTGGCTGAGCGATGAGATGCGGACAGTGAGGTCGGGACGGGCTGGTCCTGGTCCTGGTGCGCTGTTTGCGGTTGCCGCCATCCCGCTTAGGACTCATACAGCTTATCGAAATCTCCATACTTTGATTGGATCGTATTGGATGTCAAGGAATATTTATTGAATCTCTGCAAACTATTACGTAGAATGCATCTTAGTAAGTTAGGGACCAAATTGGTAAATTTTAAAGTAGATGATAGCTTTATGTTTGCAATAAATATTATTATTGGTTTATTATTATTATTACTGATTCACTCACTCACTGTTTAGAATTTTATATAATCTATTTTTTGCGAGTTCTATAGTATTAGTTACTGCTTCTATGTTCTCAGGTAGTAAGAGACTCATTTCTACTGAATATACTCAACTTTTCAACATGTTTATTGAATATTCTAGTAAATTATATAAATTTAATAGCTTACTCAGAAGGAGATCAAAACAATAAAAATTACGTTTTCATCCCGTAAAAAACTGAAGACACTGAAAAGTTATTAAAATGGTTAGTAAAAAAATACACTGTACGACAAATGCAATGTTTATTGCGTGGTTTCTATTTGAGCAAAGGAAAATAACCCACGCATATTAGATCGAAATACGGCGCCTAGAACTTTATTGAGTCTAAACTACACGTTTATTACTATATACCATAACATTTTCTTCTTTAATATAAGCTGTACAAAACCTAATTTGAAAAATACCTTGGAAACTTTATTTTTTAAATTATGTTTAGAAGCCTAAAAGATTCATATAATCCTAAATACATAGTGTATTTATAACTACTCGCTTATTGATTGAAATAATTTTATTTACAAATGATTTTTTTTTCTATGTCAAGAAACCTTGTGGATAGTACAGTCGTTGACCATGACTGAACGATTCAGAGTGCCTGTGTTTGGTGACGTGTACAGAAGATGGCTGCTAATATCGAGAGAAGACATCATTCCCGATATGTTTGACAAGTGAAATGATAAAAACAAATAATATTGTCTTTTCAATGTGCACAGTAGAATCTGGGCAGTTGAATTATGAGATGGATGTGGACCTCAAAATTCGGCTTATCAAAGTTCCACGGATAAAAACTACACAAAGTACAACAGGATGACTTGCATATTTGGGTGTAGTTCCAGTATTAGTTCGTTTTCACTCGTATTCAAAGTTTAGGAGTGCTGGAATTCTTATTGTATTTTCCCTTTACATATCTGGAATACGCTTCAATACAAAGATACCTACATGTGTTACTGTCCACAGTAGTTTTCCATCTCTTTCTTTTAGGGATTTAAAATTAAAAGCTCTTTATTATTTAATAGTAGTAGATAATTATGATGCTTAAAACACATAGTAATCCTTAACGAAGCCATTATGACTGTTTTTAGTTTGTTGTTGACATTTAAATGTTCAACTGTTGACATAATTAGCTAGCCTGTAAAACAAAGTATAAAACTAGCTTTAAATATTACTATTCTAAAAGCTTTAATAATACAAAGCATTATGACACGTAATGATCGTTAAAAGAAAAGAAAATTCTCGTAGGAAAGTTATATTTTAATACATGATGGTCTTGAGAATTTGGTTTTATAGAATATGTTACTTAGCAAGCAAAAACTATGAATAAATTTTGCTTATAGAATTTTTTAACAAATACCCTAACTTTTTATTTATGCAGTCCGTCCGATAATCTCAGAAGGAGCAACTCTTCGTGGGAAAACCGATATATAATCTTTGTTCCTCAATAGATTCATACGCTTAAAGTTTAAAAACAAAATTTGTAAATCCAGTAATGACAGGTTCATGTTTCTAAAGTACACTGCTTCTGCCTACTTTCTTTTTTATACCCGCCTCACTGAAATGCTTGATTATATACTTCTCTAATACGATTCGCGTCACCTAAAACTGAGTTTTAGTCTAATTGACGCCTATCATAACCCCCATTCTGTAGACTGTCAAAGCTAGCACAGCCTATTCTCGGAGCTGGAAGCGCGCGATATTCAATTACCAGTTCGTCACAGACCAGCAAGTGTTGTGTTTAGGGCAGATAGGATCTAACATTGCGCCTGAGGCGCTGCGCTGCGACCATGCCCGCCCCCTGTTGCCTAACTTTGCCGGAGCAGCACTTCCACTGTTCATTAATGTCATAGCCTCGACAGAGCATTCCAGTAGAAGTGGGGTCACCAGGAAGAAGGTTAATTTCATAGGCGATTCAATGTCACAATAATTAAGTGATTAGTGATGAACATACATAGGGGTTGTTTCACCATGTCCTCACACCTTTTTATCCATTTGTTTTTTAGATATAATTAAACCGATTTTTGAGTTTTTTTTTATATTTGATATTTTTTTAAATATGGTAATATTCTATTTAAGTTCATCATAAAATAATTAAGTACTAGACCATGAAAAATTGTGCACCACAAAAAACACAATGTGTTTCGCATCGAGTGTCTAAACCAATTCTGAGAGAATAAACAGTAGAGTAAAGAATAACACGTTCTAAATTATTCCAGAATAAAATTGGTAGTATTGTTTAACCATAGTAAATACAAATATATTAACCCTAATTGGTTTTATATATCAGTTATATGAATAGTACTGTAGTTATCTATTTCATTAAAATCATCAATTCATAAAACTGAAATAAGGAATACCTTCTGATAGACTGGTGAATATTCAAACTCGTAAAATGATCATCGCGTAAATTTTATTAGATTTGATTTGGGGTCTTGGACCGAACGAAACTTATTTGAAAAAATTATCACTGAACATACAAAAATAACCCTTGATTTATTGTGAAAGTAAAATGGAAATAAATCGTGTTATCTTCACAACTGTACTCGTTTTGGCACAATGCAAATTTAAAGATTCATTCCACAGTTTTAAAACGAAGAAAGATAATTTAGTTTCGTTTCCTTCTAAGTGTTTTGGTACAAAGATCTTTAAAATTATTAGTATAACATTACATAATTTTGTATTATAAAACTCGAAAATTGTACCCTAGATTACCCCAATGGTTATCCACACACGTTTAAAGTTTAAGGACAGATTTTGGTTCAAAATTGAAATACATGCTATTGATCATTATTACTTTAGTACTGTTCTAGAAATTTGTTTATCCGATTTAGCATAAAATTGGAAAAGCCTATAATCTCAAGAGGATATTTCGAAAAAGAATGAATTTTACGGTCTGTAAAAATTGTTTGTATTTTCATAGGTAACATGAAATTAGATGATGGAGCATGTCCCTCCATGAGATTTTGTTGAGCGTTAGCGTGGCCTAACACTCTGCAGGATATCCCTACCATGTTTAACTTGCAGAGATTTTAAAATTTACATAAAACTTCATGTTTCAATAGGAAAGAATAAAAACGATGATGGTGCATGTCCCTCCATAGAATTTGTCTGAGCGCGAGTGAAGCCTATTCTCTAGGCTAGTCAACTTTCTCTTTCGTCTGCCTGAGAGCTGAAAATATTTCTGTTAGAATGTCTGTCTGTTTGTCCTCAATATTTCTCAGAAGTTAAAGGAGCTATAAACTAAACATTTTAAGTGCAACTTCAATGAGACTTGTTACGCGACACGCAGGCTGGCGTACCTTGTATATCATGTTGCTAGTTAAATTAGGAGATTTCAAAAACAAGATACAAGTAATCAAATAAATAATAGGGTATCTTGTGAGAAGACCTGTTTTTGAGTGTCCAAAAGAATTTGCACATTATGGGAAGGTAAGTTTGGATTTAACTCCTGAGCACTATATATTCACACGTAAACAGGTACAGTACTGTACTTAATTCTGGCTGTAATACATGATACTGGTAAAAACCTAATTACCTTTAATTGTGAAGTCTTTACAAAACAAAGAGTTAGGTTCAGATAAAGATGGAAATAAACAGTTTAATCTATATAACGTAACAGTTGTAAAACAACTAAAGGCTTTAAATCATAAATGTAAATTAAAATGATTTCAACAATGAACATTAAAGCATTTATTTCGTAAGTTAGCGTTTTGTATGAGGTCTCGTGCTATTAAAGTTAATGCTCTCAACAGTAATTAATTTTTGCTGAATAGTTTGAAGTAAATTTGACATTTAAGTAGCTCTACCGTGATCACTATCAGTAATAGTTCTTGGTTGAAGAAATTTTCAGAATGAGCAAAACGAATATATCAATGGAATATACTGTATGTCACTCGCCATCATATTCGCTTTATAATTGATAAAATATCAAAACAGTACTGCACATTTACTTACAGATATTTATCTGAAGCCCATATTTAGAGTACCTGAGGGTGAGTAACGTAACAAGTCAAACTGTGATAGATACTTAAGGGCTGGATGTAGATTTTTCATAAGCCTATACGTATAATCGTTTTTGCCTAACTCCACTTTATCGGTGGTTTTAACATTAGTGTTTTGTAACTATTAAAATAACCCAGATTGACAAACAAATTTCCTTCAATGAGGAGGCCAGGTTTCAGAACTTAGTGTTGCATATCTTCTGAGTACTGTATACTAATTAATGAAGTTAGGTCATGACGTCTATTTAAATTTAGAGAGAATTCTTTACGTATGACTTAAAACTGTGTTCCCTACATTTGGTACAGAGTAGGCTATACTTAAAATAAGTTTCAAACTATAATTGTTTTATAAAATTAAGTATTTAATATTTTTATGAACAATAAAAAGTGGTTTTAGAGATGTTTTATACAATGTGTTAATTATTTTTCTCGTTGTAAATAAAGTGCTGTTAAAATAAATTTAAATAAAGAAAATTGCTTTCTGTTTTAAGCATTTATTATTAATTTATTTTGGTTGTTTTCTGTGAACATTTTATACTCTATTTATATCAATTAGGTTTGTATAAATAATTCATTACACACACACACACACACACACACACACACACACACACACACACACACACACACGCACACACACGCACACACGCACACACGCATGCATGCAAAATGCCAAAATCTATAACGTATTTCATTCTCAAGGTGTCCTGCGGGCAGACAGACGTACACTCATACAGCAAAGAAATTTCCCGGAAGACAAAAGAAACACTGTGACAGCTTACTGAGTGATATACTTCAATGATGCTCAGCCAAACTTCATGGTTGGATATGCACCTACATAGAATTCTTGTGTATGTAAATATGAAAAAGTTCAAGCAAACTTTTAAGTTTCCAGAATAAATCTTTCACAAAATATCTTTACTACGTGATACTTTTACAATTTGGTACAATATTAAATTAAATTTCATAGCAGTGTTAAAATACTAAAATGTTCGGTGAACCATGGCTTATACTTCAAAATAATGATGCGCTAGAATCTTTCAACATTCACTTTCCACACTATTATTTTTTTTTGTTTACTCTAGCGTTAAAATCTCCTAGGGTGTTACTCAGTTTTTTACAAATGTATTTGTTCTACTATATTCTCGTTGCCGACATGAATACCTATAAGAATAATTTTAAAATATTTTCTAACGCTAATCGAAACCCCATGCTGTGACATGCACTAACATTACAATTAGTGTTGCTGATGTAGACATGAAGCTTAATGCAAAATTTCAAGTCTATAGGTTACTTTGTTTTCGAGATATCATGCGGCAAGACAGACAAAAAAATTTATCTAGCTCCACGAAGATGATTTAATAGAAAATAGCATAATAAATTACGTAATTAAGATATGTATATTACTCTGCACAGTAACGGATAGTATACATAACGAAACTGACATTCTTAGACCAAGCATTAGAAGTTTGATGAATGACCGTTAAATGTGTTCTTAACTATATTAGTTCAATATTGTCTATTTTAGGCCGTACACTGTTACCGGAAAACTTGTTCAACTCAAATAACCAACTACCTAGTGGGTGATGAATGAGGTTGTTAATTATAAAGCAATTACTACTGATTTCGTAACGGCACATAATTTCACCGACAATCATCAAGGGCCGGAACCAAAGATTTGTTTAAAGCACCCCTACTGAATGACAGGTGAATTAATTAAAAGGAATAATCCATTCCTTCTTGACAAGTGGCCTAAGCGATTGTTAATTTACAACCATTAATGAATAAACAAATGTATTTTTAATTTGCGTGAAATTAAGTTTTGTTGGACTGCAACCAGTAATGGTTTATCGTTCAGCGATCGACCGTATCTGACATTTGAGAAAGGCCAACCTTGGGAGTAGGTCGCGGGCATCCGGTAATTAAGTCAACGTATGTGAATCAGTTTACGTATAGCACGAACGCTTAAATCTCTCCCTGTTTTATGTTGTAGTTTTCATATACAGTTTTAAGAATCTTATTTAGAATAGAGTTATATTTTCATGAAAAGATTTGTATAGTTTTTAGTTTATCATAAATTTAAATGACCAAAAGGTATAACATTTGAAAATGACTAGTTTATTTCATATTTTAATTATAAATAAAATATTCCAATTGCAAAAAATGGTAAATTTTAAATAACGAGTTTAGCACATACATTTTCCTGATTTTTTCTGCTCAAAATTTTGAGCTATTTAAATACTTCTGCGTAGAACCAGAATTTAAAATGACATTTTAAATTAGTTAAAAGTATAATTAGTTGATAAAATACATTCTACTACCAAAGGTTATGAGTTGGTATTAGATCCTGGCATCTGAAGATGGAAAAGAAACTGACTTGGAATAGTACCCATATTTTATTTGAGAATGTATTATTATAAAATTTTACTTTATTTTAAACATTTTGTTCTTATAGCTCCACTTAATACATTACAATTGATTAAATTGAAACAAATTAATAGTTTGAATAGGTAATTTGCAACATGAAATTATGAACAAATATTCAAGTAGTACTAATGTACAAGATAAGAAGTGTCCAGAGCAAGACAGTTTCAACAAAAACTTCAAAAGAACTCAGTTAAAGACTTATTTTGGTGAGATACATTTTAGAAGACTCAAAATATGGCGGTTGGTACCAAGTGGACAAGATTACATGACTTTCAATTAACCCATGGTATGGGGCACTGCAGGAATACCAAGTAGACGCTCTCTCCGTATTAATGGCCATTGAAATGAATTACTCGTGGACCCTGGCCGAGTGGACTTGGACTGCCGCAGGGTACCTCTCTGGACCCTGTACTCTTTTTTCCTCGAATGCGATAAACAAATCCTCACTCTATAACTTCTATATAGAACTATCAAATCATAATTGAAATGGAAAGGAATATTCATGTGTTCTACTATCGTGTGCTACAATCTGTCTTTAATTTACGAACATCGACGCGTATAGGTTGGATAGGCTATTATTTATAAATCGCTCTTGAATGCAAAATATTTATTTATATGAAGTTGTTAGGTGCCAACAGAGGAATGCCATCTGAGAAATGTATTACAAGAGTTGAACATGGGGAATTCTTTAGAAATTGCATAGTAAATAACAGGAGTCCATTAAACTATGTATCTAAATAAAACTCGTTGACCTGACAAGGTAAGATATACCTAGTTCAACTGTTTTTATAACAAAATAATAATATAAACTTTAACTGTAAACTTTATTAAATAGTTACACACGCTTGACTTGTTGTATCGACCCTTCTCTACTATATGTACTATATGTATAATTAAAGGGCCTTATAAAAGAATTTCTTTAACCAACCCAAATACGAGAAGTGAATGTTTCTTTAAAAACGTTTTAACTTTTAAAATTTAAAATACAAATCTGTTACAACCCAGGGTAGTATATATTAGGTACATCACAAAATATATAACGAATTGTTGTCTACATAGCTTACAAATGAATAGAAAATAAATTTTCTCATTTAAAGAAGGTTTTTTTAATAAATCCTGAATATTACTTTAATATGTTATACCTATTAATAATAATGTTTTAGCTCCTATTCAAACATATACGGCAATCTTCCAAAAAAATGCATACTAATGCACATACGAATACATAACCAGCAGCGAATAGCATAGGTATGTGTGTTAACAAGTACATAAACACATATAGTGAATTGTGTTATTAAAAATACAATAATTGAGTAAAGATCTGAGTTATTGATTAATGTATTGCCTAATTTAATTCAAATACAACTTTGATTGAGAGATTTGGTTAAAAAAAGAAGCAGATATTCTTGGTCAGTTTATAACAGAGACGTAAAATATTAGTTCCCAGAGACAAGGTGCTTCCTGTGATCGAAGATTACCAAATTGCTAGTTGAGCAGTATTATTGTATTTTTATGTCATTAGATCATACAACAAGTGAACTTGTAGAGACCAGGAGGTTCCTATGACCAAATTTTTTTGGCTAGATGAGGTATAGTGTGATCCTAGTAGTTCGTACAGTGGGCTGTTAGAGACTGTATTATCCCAGAAGTGAAAACATCATAGGTAGTTCTCGCTTAATGTGTATTCACTTGTTCGAATGAAACGAATTTACAGTATTTCTATTTTTTCTGTAAGAAAGTAGTATTGCGTTTTCATTGTAACATAACTTAATTACATAAACCTCGTAGTAGCCTACCAAAGCTGAGACCTTGAGAGCTAAAAGATGAAGAGAGCTGTACGTATTGAATAAACTACAACTACAATTTAGTTGGAACAGCGCCTATTTTATCTCTAACAAATCTCCTGAGTGGCTTTTTTATAGCTAAACCCAAAATAAAATGAATCTTTGAAAATTATTCGATGGATTTACATACAGAAAACATGAATTCAATAGAAACCCATGTTTTTTGTTTCCAATAAATTCCAAATAATCAGCGTAGTTAACGACAGCCGATGCGATGGGAATGTCGCTTGTTATAAAACAGTTAGGCGGTCCGAAACACGTGTGAATTAGTTCTGATGAAAGGTAATGGGCGTCGGGAACCGGCTCTGAGTGCGAAACGGTCCGCCCCGGGGGAAAGAGGGATCCGAGATATCGGGTTGCAATAGATGTAAACATAAAGAAGAAGATTTCATGCGAAAGGTGGTTCGGGGTGAAGAAAACGGCGTGGGAACAAATGATGCGCCCCCGGCGAACTCACTCCATCATAACAGCTTCATAAGCCTTCAGCCCGTGAAATGTGGCCCGTAATTGGCCGGAAATAAGAGGTGTGAACGCGGAGGGCCAACAGCAGACCCTAATTTATATCAATGGCCCTACGATGATGCGCTAACACTAACCCCCGCTGGACCGTTAAATGGCAACAGAAATGAGCCTCTAACACTTCATCACTGACTCGTTATTAACACTTTACTAGATACAGAGTACCTAATCTTCCGATATTTACATAAATTGGTTGAGACTGTTTCAGATTGTAGTTTCAGATATATCAGTGATAAGTACATGATTAACTTAAGTTATTTACCTATCATTAGCCTAGAGTAGCCTAAAAAATAAACGCGTCCATACGAATAATAATACAGTAATTAGAATTTTTTTAGCCAGTCGTGATATTTTACAATTACTCTAATGGAATAATGGATTACACGAAGATGCGTGTTTTGTTAAATAGTTTGTTTATAGACACAGAGGTTGAACTTACTTGTTAATGTAACAACTTTTCGAGGAAACGATCAACCGCAAAGCGGTAAATGAGAGTGGCGAAGCCTTCAAAATGATTAAAAGACTGCAAACCGCAGCTGAGTCTCGTGACAGCCGACATTAACATTAGCGGGTAGAGGAGAGCAGGGCGAGCAGCAAGTATTGATGGCCCCATGTCTGCACTAATGTGTGTGTAGAAGGGTACCTGGTGCCTGGTGCCCGCGCCGCGCCACGCCGTTCTGCACTGTGCTATCGCCGCAGTAAACTACAGAAGGCCTGCATATACTAGATCGTAATATTCCGCCTTCTCGTGGTAATGAAGCAGCTTCAGGAAGAATGAACGTAGTTGTCTCCACAGTGCCAACTCCAAGTAGCTCTACTATATAAGTAGCCTACTTCGTCGTGTCGTAATACGGCGACTTCAGTTATATTTAGCGTGTTGTCTCCACTTTACAACAATGTTGCTTTTTCAACACTCCTGCAGCATTTCAGACAACTCAGAGACCATTGGTTGTTATCTTCATATTCCATTTTCAAGTAGCTCTCCTGTAGAACTCCGTCGCACATTAATACGACTTCAGTAAAACCGAGCGTCGCTGTCTCTACATTACCTGTTCAATGGACCAGTCCTTCCAGCACTCCTGCAATATTTGAACAACCACAGAGACCATTCGTTGTTATCTTCATATTTCATTTCCAAGTAGCTCTCCTGTAGAACTCCGTCGCACAATAATATTACAACTTCAGTAAAACCGAGCGTCGCTGCCTCTACATTAACAGTTCAATGTACCAATCCTTCCAGCATTCCTGCAATATTTGAGCTACCTCAGAGACCATTAGTCGTTATCTTCAGATTAATTTCATTTCCAAGTAGCTCTCCTGTAGAACTCCGTCACACAATAATACTACAACTTCAGTAAAAACCGAGCGTCGTTGCCTCCACATTACCAGAAATGTTGGTATTCCAACAATATTGGAGCAACGTTTGTGAGGTTATTATTAGTCTTTGTCTTCATATTGTCCCTCCAAGTACGTGTCCTGTAGTACTCCGTTACATATTAATACAGCGAATTCATTAAACGAGCGTCGTTGTTTCCTCTTTACCAGTTCAATGTTACTCTTCCAGCAGTTATACAGTAATGGAGCATTGGTATGTAATGTTGTAGATAAAGATAAATTGTGCTGTAGTTGTTTTAAATTAGTCTGATTAAAGCTTTGTGCTGTATATGAAAAATTAAAAAATACCAAGAGCTAACTTTTATTATATATTCAGTACTACTGTATTTTTTCTGAAAACATGTTTTTACCTGCTATTAATTATTTGTAAAATATTCTTTGCTATATTAGGCAATCCTAGCGTGACAGTGTTCATAAGTGCTCTATTCTATGCAGAATATCTGGGTTCCACATCTGTGATCTCCAGATTCAAAATTTTCAGATTCATTGTTAATTTTCTAAGCCTGGTATAGCAGTTTACGATAAGACGATAATACTCTGGTGTTACTGATACTATGGCATTTAGAGAGACAAATATCAATTACGCATTGAAGGCTTTCACGTTATTTTTATTACATTATTATTAGGAGGAAGTTCCGAAATTATCTCGAGTAAGAAATAATAAGAGACTTATTATTTTCATTAAATAAAACTAATGGGTGATTAACCGAATACCTTAATATCTTTTTAGTACATATAATCTCATTCCTTCGTGACTAACTACTCTACGAAAATCCTTATTTGCTACAAATCCTATATTGTTATGTTCTGTGCAAATTTCTGAATTTCATTCATCTAAATTTTGTAAAATCTACATTATAGACAATTCAGTAGGAATCAGCCAGGACTCTTTGGAAAATTAGTAACATAAAATTATTTGACGCAGGAAGATCCATAATTAACAACGAGAACAAGGTTGGAATGAGATGGGACAGCAGTATTTGGATACGAAATCAAAATTCCATTGGTTACGTTTTTAAAATCGTTTATTGTCTCATTACTATTAGGGTTGACTAATCGCGAACACAAATGAGTTTTGAGGTACGATCCTGGCAGAACTTAGGGCATGTCTATGTAACTTCTGAGCCTCAAGCTACTATACAGTATATATGGATCAGTTACCAACTCATACTAACTAAGACTAACTAAGCTGTATGCGCATTTAAGGGAAGATTGGTCTGTACCTTGGCCCTGGAAACATATACTGCCTTATATTTCATTGTGTTTTGTCTCAATTCTTAGTATTGAGCCCTCTACAAACCCTGTATGGGTTGTGCATCATGTTTGCGAGAGAAAAAATTAAGGACTTTTTGTAAAAGCGGTGACAGAACGTATTTAACAGTATCCCACTTTTGGTATACGTTATTGATCATATACAGCTTCAAATCATGCCTCAACCGTCCTGTACCGCCTCACTATCTTCCCCTTACTTTGGGAAATGGGCAGAGTAAGATAAAGTGGAAAATACTTCCATAAAAAGAAACCACGGATTTCTGGCCTGGTTGGTGAACTAAAATATCTACTGATACGTTTGCAAACAAAGAATATAAAATTATTTTACCAAAACAAAATGTATTTTATTGAAATACAATATGCAAACACAAAAAATACAATGGGTTAAGACGAGAGTTTACGAGACTGTTTCATTTAACGTCCTAAACCATTTTTAAATGTGTGCCATCCTACTACCTGAAAATTCTATTTGAACTACAGATTTGATTCTACTGATACTGCGATAAAGTGGAAGATACTGCCATAAAAAAACCTTTGGTTTCTTGCCTGGTTGGTGAACTAAAATATTCACTGTTTATAAAAATAGAAAACACGTTTGCAAACAAAGAATAAAAAATTATATTACCAAAACCAAATGTTAAAATACATTTTGTAGAAATACAATATACAAATACAAAATACAATGAGTTAAGACGATAGTTTACGAGACTGTTTCATTTAACGTCCTTAACCATTTTTAAATGTGTGCCATCCTACTAACTGAAAATTCTATTTGAACTACAGATTCGATTCTATTGATACTGTGCCGTGGTAAACGTATTCTTTGCAATTAACACAAGTTGTAAACAATATTTCACAAGCAATACATTAATAGACCTAGTTATTACAAGTCACGTTCTGACAAGTGTAGTCTTGGTCAAACATGACATTCCATGGTTGTTTATTTGGGACTAATCCCACAGGGAAGTGCTGTTAATCACTCTGGCACACGGATACATGTTAACTAACTAACGGACACACGTTGCTATCACCACGCCTGCGCATGCGCCTCCTGCTATCATTTGATCGAATCTTGCCTCTTATCGCTTACGAAACCCCAAGGGAATCAGATCCAACAGATAAAATTGTGATATTATTTCATCAAATAAAACCCAATTTGAATATATTAGACCTAAAAAGAGTCATTAACAACGTCGATCAATTTATATATTAGAGTTTAATAACTAAATTAATGGATACTCTATATTTATTGAGTTACTGGTAATCATATGTCTCTATTTTCAAAGTGTAGGTATAATTATAACATAGTGCAATTTTTCACTTCCACATCTGGTATTTATAACAAGTTTTTATACATACGGGAGCTGTTCCTCGGGTGCGCCAAGAAATATTACATGACATAAAACCTTATAGCTATGTATTATGTAATGTATTACATAACGGAATACGGTGTATTTTATAAGTACTGAAGTAATGATGTACTGGTGTCCTCCCTGGTTACAGCACAGAGTCAACTAATATGCATTAGAAAGTGCTTTCATTGAACATCGATTAGAGCTGAGCGATAATCTTCTATTTGCAAACTGATCTATCGACAACATATTTCATTACTAGTAATTTTCAACTGTATCGCCTTAAACTGAAGCTAACTCGAAGGCCTCGGTACCTCCGCAACGTCATCAAACATGAACCTCCAGTATAATGGTCTCCATCTAGACTACAATGCCATATTATAGTTTTCTTAACATGTCCCAGTTATTATTAGACCGCTCCGGTATGTTTGTCTATAGTCGATAGAGAATCGACAATTTTATGCTTTATTAACAACATCATCAAGACATGTTATTGAGTCAAACAGTTTTTACAAGTGAATTCTGTTATTAAATGATAGGTCTAACTAAGGTTCATCATTCCATAGAGGCCGGAGACACATATCGTAATAGTAAACTGGTAACTTTAAAATCAACCAATCAAGAATTATGGGAGCAAGCTATAAATTTAATACAGTTAATAGTTTCTATGCAACATCTATTAAAAACCATTACAACAAAAAGCCCTATAACATGGAATTCGAAATTATTGTTTTAGTCCCTTATAAACTGGATTACCTATCGAAGTATTAATTTTTAATAAAGATATGATTGCCAGCTTAGACAAATGTATAGTTTTCTATTTTAAGGATCCATTAAATTATCAAACAAAATATTCAAAAATTAAACTATTTCACTCTCGTCCTAAGAGCCACTTCTGGTACTCCTTGTTCTACAATGACAGTAGGATTCAAGGTTTCGTGCCAGGTTTCATAAAATTAGAAAAATTTGGTTTCTAGAAAAGTCATACATATACATATAAATTACTCATATTTAGGCCTAATAGGTACAAAAGTGAAGTTATCCTCAAGGCCTAGGGTACAAGGACAAATAAAGTATCTAATTCCACCTAAGGAAATTCGCCCCAAATCGGTAGTAGGACAAAAATGTAAAATAAATACGTATTTTGAAGTAAAGTTTCATTTTGTTACAACATTTCATTGCTTGAAAGTTTTTTTTTGTTCATATACTTCTAATGGTACACTTTATGGTAAGATAAGATTATAGTTATTATTTAATCATTATATAAAGAAAGTAGATCATTCTTGGGATTTGGATAAGCGATGATTAACAAACATTAAATTTGTTTATATTTTATCTTGTTAAGGGAATTTGTATTAATACTTCGTAATTGAGGGATTTCAGATATACAGATACATCAAGATAAAAATCGTGAAACTAAACCTTGTTATAAATAACGAAGAGTCATGATTTCTTGTTTAATGCTATATTCTTTATTTTATCAATACTTATGCAACATTATATAAGAAACTATCTTCACAGAATTTAAAAATAAATTATTCTTGTGTTTCTGAAAACATGAATAAATTTTATGTTAAAGTTAATAATATTACGTGTACCAAGATTAAAGTCTGATGATATAAGTAATATCTTCAGAGAGTATGTCTTACAAACAAAATCAGTTTCTAAGCCGCGTTAGCCTAGGATGAAGAATCTGACGTAATTACAGGCTGTGGTCTTACAAATGGGAAAATGTGTTTAATTCACCCTGCACATACAATCAATTTTGCTGACAACCAAGCAATTAGTGAACAATTGACTGCAGCCGAATAACACGTTTCTATGCGTACTTCCGTCATCAGATAACTTTCAGCGTGGTTTCTGCTCGATACGTTACAAATGGGACAGCAATTTATTAACCTCTGGACAAGAAAACGTCCCTTTTTTGCTGCTGGGAATTGATGTGGGACCTTCCCGGACCACCGCAGAGGTGGGCGTGCATAGTAATACGGTTATTAACTGCTAGGTCCTGCGAAATGTTTCTAACAAGAGTATCAAATCCGCACCCAACGATCCGATCGATCTGTGTAAGGGAGAGTCATGCACTCGTGCAGTTTTGTAACTTACTAGTCGCCCTAACTCATTTATTAGGTAACTGATTAAAGTGAGTGATAACAATGCGCATAAACCACGATAATGGGTTACCTGATAAAGTTGGATGTAAAAGTGCGTTTCTGATTTTGAATTATGTTATGAACAATTTCTTCACAAACTATCCTAAAAAATTATTTACACGCAAATTTCAGATAGTCTATGCAGATAACTATCCATGGTAGTAACAGAAGATCTTTCACAACAAAATTACTAAATATACAATTATGAAACTTTGAGGATACCTCTCTAGTACTTTGATTAACTTAAAATTTATTTTCAATGTAGAATAGATCTTAGATTTGTATCATTCTATTTAAGGATAAATATATAGTGGTCAAGATCCTAAATAACAACTTATGAAATTTAAAAATTGCGTAATATTTATTTTATATTTCCAAAATAATTATCGTTATTACCATTTTTTGTACGTCATATTTTAATTAATTTTAGTGCAATAGTACAAATATTTTTGAATGATATCCTTTTATTTTCTTTAAAGGTGTTATCATTGAGATTGTAATGCACATACTAGACCATAACTCTAAACCAACGGAGTTATGCAACCATTCTTGTTTGTTCAAGACAAATGTAATATTTGTATAATTATATTTTATAAAAATTTCAACCAGTATAACGTTGATTAATTGAACAAAATAGATATAATAAAATACCTACGTCTAAACCATGGAGTCTATAATATCCTTGTAAAAATTTATATTTTGAGCTTTCAAACTTTCCAATGCTTTCGAGCTGAGATCGATTGATATTGTTTTAGAACACATACTGGACTTTATTAGTTTTCAACTTGCTTCCATAGAGTAACAGTTATTATATGATTTAACTTACATTATGACTGTTAATTATTCATTTGTTATCTTCGCAGTCCACATAGGAAATTTTCAAGTTTGCTAAGCACACAAAATATTTCCTGAACTTAATAATGCTTCCTGTATAATACTTGCGCTATCACAGGGAACTCGGCGTACCGACCACAATCTCACTCAAGTGGCTGCTTCCACGCTATACATTTTAATCACCTATTTATGCATAACTAAGGTCAGGTCAGCTGGCGGTAATAGCTTGTAGAATCGATTTTTATTTGAATTGGAAGTGAGAAATATCAAATCGAAGTTTATAGTCTAAACATAAATACCAACCGTTTCGTGCTTGCATCTAGAGTGGAATTTTAAAATCATCCAGTATGTGGGGACTCACTTCATCTCCCTACGGAACTTCAGAGAACATGGGATCTGCCAAACCGATAGCATTTCGTTTTGTCATTATCTTTGATTTGCTTTCCATAACAGTATGACAGTTCCGACGATGAAATCTGCATCGCATAACCTTAGTTCACTCTATTTGACCGAGCCTGACATTTCACGATTGTCATCGATCCTATTCCAACTAGACCAGACAGACATCGTAGGAAAGGAGGAAAATTGCAAGAAATAAAGGAAGTAGTGGTGGTCCCCACGTGACATGACCTGCGGACAATGGAGAGCGGGCTAGAGGTCGAGGGACTGTGCTCTACGCTCCACGGCTCGCCGATCGTGAGTCTATGTGTCGAGACAATTAAACAGCCACCCACAAGCAGGTGACCATACTTCCAGCCATTAGCGGTGACTGGCGTCGACTACATTTAGTATCATAAAATCCTCAAAAAAGTGTTTATTTCTTCTTTTTTCTATATGGTCAAAATTAATGGAAAAATGTACTGGCTCCTTTAAGAGTTACTGCGGAACTCACCAAACGAACAATCTCACTAACAATTATACCGTGAAATCTTCACTTTTAGTCATATCTAGTACATCCACAAAACGTATAAAAACGAAAAATGGATGAACTTATTAATCATAAATCATATATTTTACTATAACTCAGGGTGAGCCAACATTGACCTTAACAAGGTTGTCCATAACTTCGAGTAGTCACACTCACTACACAACCTTTGATGATAATTTGAATTATAAATCACATATCTTAATATAACTTAGGGCAAGCCAACATTTACCTTAACAAGGATATCTATTACTCAGCGTCGTCACACTCACTACATACCTTTTGATGATAATTTGAATTACAAATCACATATCTTTCTGTAACTCAAGGTGAGTCAACATTGACCTTAACAATCTTGTCCATTACTTCGCTTACTCACGCTCACTACATAACTTTTGATGATAATATGAATCATAAATCACATAAATCATTCTATAACTCAAGGTGATCCAACACTGACCTTAACAAGGTTGTACATTACTTCTCCTAGTCACACTCACAACACAACTTCAGATGATTATTTCAATTATAAATCACGTATCTTACTATAACTCAAGGTAAGCCAATAATGACCGTAACAAAAGTACGGTCATTAATCCGCATAGTCATACTTATTCTGTAAAATTTTCGAACATCATGCGAATAATACTATCACATAGCGTATTATAATCTCAGGATGAGTCATTAGTGACCGAAACAAGACACTTTATTACTTTATTAATCACACTAACACTGCATAACTTTTGAGGATGATGCGAATCATATAATCAAATAGCTTGCTATACACTAAGTAAGAATCAATATTGATCGCAACAAGATTGCACATTACGCTGAGTAGTTACACTCACTCTGCGTAAATACTACGATAATGCAAGTAATAACATCACATAGCTCACCACAATCTCAGGGGGAGTCAATATTGACAAGGAGACCGTACAGTTCTCACCTTAATCACACTCGTATGATTAAGTTGAATTTCATAAAAGAAAAGGTAATGAATACAGCATATATTTTTAGGTGACTTATGAGTGAGATTAATATTTATATAAGTTTAATTTAACAAAGTATTTACTGCACCAAACCGGGAACCTGAATATTTCACATGTAGATGAGCGCGCTAAGCAACGCCACGTTAGATGCTTTGATTTTATCTAGGTTGTGACATGTTAGTATTTCACATTTTCTCGTAACCATGGTTGTCACGTGCTTAAGTATCAATCAAGAATAGTCTAAATTTGTTTAGCCAAGACTTCTAGTCTTTATAAGCAGCCTTATGTATAATATGAACCATGATCCAAACATGTTTAACTAAATTTTCCCCCGTTTATAACTATTGTGGAATAAGGCTTAAGTATCATACGAATCATCATATAAATCTTTCTAGACGAACACTCCACGTAAGAAAACTAATCCATGAATAACGTCAAATACCCGCTGTATTGTCTATTAGTGTATGTAATATGCTTCAACGATTTCGAATGAATTATTATAAATGTAATAATCGTGCATTAAATAAGAAACTTTAGTTATATTTGAAGCAGCGTATATTGAAATTTTATAATATATCTGTTAAAATATTCAAGAGTAGACTATTATATTGTGTTTAGATTTAACAGAGTACAGTAGTACATAGCAAAATTTTCTTAATCCTGAACTTAACTTGTAGCTAAAGAAGTAAAAAATATCGTTCATAAATATTATAAATAGATCAAATTGAAAAATTAAGTAGTATGCTTGAACCCACGATAATTTTACAATACAACTAGATAAGACCTATTATTTTGTAACTATGGTTATGACAAATCATCATGACAATTTAAATCATGAATTTATTGTTACTTTTAATAAGGATTAACATTACTAATTATTTATCTGGTCGTCAATTGAAAGGTGAGTTTAGGTATGAGTTTGATAGTTGCTAAGTTTACATCATAAGTAATGTACTTGCTAAAGTTTAGTTTTATTTCTATTGTCTACACGATGATGCAATTTACATATTACCGCACTAACATATATTGGCTGAGCGCTAGGAAAGGCTAGAAAAATGTAATTCCTGTCTGTCTGTCCTCATGACATCACGAGATCAAACTGACCTATTTTGTAAGACGAAATTTTGCAAGAAGCTTCATTACTTCACAGACAACACTGAGTTAGGTGATGGAGCATGTCACTCCATGGATTTGGCTGAACGTTAGGGATTTTTTTTAGATTGACCTTATGAGAGTAATCATGATAGCAACAAGAACTCCAGGAATACAAAAATTTGAGACAAGCTTTGTACAATCATATGGCATTATTTTAACATGTTTCATAGTAGCACTTGCAGCTTGATTAAATGAGCTACAGACTTGACATTTCATGTGCAATCTAAATGAAGGTGGTTACACGACACGTAGAGTGGCGTACTCCTGACTTGTTTATACAGGAGTAGAATAGATGACCAGGAGCAGTTTTAAATTCGGTGTGGTCTTCATGTCCTTGTCACTTGAACGGTTTAATCCCACTCACTTGGCCGTGTCGTGACCTCAGAAGCTATCTCGAAAGTGATTTCACTTACACCGTCTCATTTCTGAAAATCCAGGCCACAGTGGTAAATCTCGGACAGCAAGGTAGTTCGAATTTGGGAGTTGAGGTCGAGGTAAAACAAATGAATCAGTAAGGGAACGATGCCAGGCTGTGGTTACTGGTTACAAGTAGGAGGCGCGGCGAGGTGCGGGTGGAGCTTTCCCCGCTGGTACACCCACCGCTGATTATGGCCGACTAACGACTTAATTAATTACGATAGAACCGGTAGCTGAACTACTGCGGCCCGCACTACTGTCGCCCAGGCCTCTACTGTACACGGTACAGTCCTAGCCGAGATATCGTCTCGTTTATTGACCTTAACTAATTTATAATGAACGCAATAATCAACGCGTGTGTGAAGGGATGTAACGCATTTAATTTAAAAATAACAAGTTCTGTACTTAGTATTAATACTAAAACTTATGTTACATTTATCAGCAAAATTATATTGATATAGCCTATAATGTAGGTTATTTTTTTAGTTTACAAGCATTGTTTTATTTGATGTGTTTTTATCAATAGTAAGTCAAAACCCCTAGATTGGTAAGGATATTATGATCATTACCCAAGAATGTAATGTTTCAATCAGCTAATTAGAGCAGCTAAAATTAAAAAAAACTGTAAGATGCGCCTCACTATCAATGATGTCAAATAATAACAGTTGAAAGTGCTTGGTTTAAAATAAAAGAACAATTCCCACTCTTGCACATTTCCAGTTGCAAGTGAGGTGCAATGTTGATTGCACATCGTGAACTCTAACGACTGCGAAACTTTTCCAAATTAAAATTTTTCTTGAATGATTGCACCATCCTCCTCAATTGTAACGATTCTGAGGAGGATTCATAATGAGAGAGTGAGGCAGAAAGCTGTGTGATCGATACGGAATATGAGAAGTTGCACCGCATTTCGCATATTGCAAAGAGAACGGAGTGTTGCTTGTCGTGCCGGGACACTTAAACTTTCTAGCATCAAGGATTGGGTGAACATGCCAAACTTTACAGGTTTACGGACTGGAGTAGCATAATATTTAACAATATTTACTAATATAATGGTTTCACTCATCAATACGATTTACCCTCAGCCACCATCAATGAGTCCGGAGGTTTTTCTGGTGTGAAGAAAATTGTCCTGGAGAGTTTAGAAACGTTATAAGTAACGAAATTTAATTATTTAATAGATATACAACTGAGTCGCCTGGTTTCTAAATCAGGTATATCAGTTTTTATAAATGTTTTACCAAACACAAAAACCAATAAAAATCATTACTTGTTGTAGCGTAAGATGTATAAGCGTAAGTTTTATAAAAGTTCATATAGGAAAGACACAGGATTAATTCAAGTTTATGTGTAGCTTCTAATGTGTAGGTTCTTTAAGTGTAACTAAATTAAGCGTTTTTTGTAAATTTTCGATCTATCTGCTTTTGCAACAGAACCTTATGATTGTTTTGGTTTAGCAACAAAGCATTGCGAACTTTTTGGTTTAGTGACATAGCCTTGCCATCTGTCAGTGTTTTCATCAAAGCCGAATGCATCTCACTTTCAAATGTATTCTGATTTTTTTTGTATGAAATAACATGTTTGCATAACATGTGTTAGACAAAATAGTACTAGTAATAATCTAGATACATTTTACTAGCAGCTAAAAACTAACAAAATATATTTTCCGAATTATAGTATTTATGTTAATATGAATTTAAGCACATAATACCTATGATTAAAATTACGAAGTAATATTTAATTACAATAGGTGCAAAATAAAAGTTTTTATTAATAGGCAGTTTTCGGGGAACAAAAGGAGCTTTCAGATACCTCTTTCCAACAGCAGTTATATCTTGACAATTGAGTTATGGTTCCATGTGAATACGGACTGTTACTGTGTTACTGCCCAACCAAAAATATTGCAGCATAAACATTGTATACCACGATCTATCTTCTAACTGATATCCATGCTTATCTGGATTTGTAACTTTTAATTTTGTCCACAATTTGAATGAAGGAAAAATAAAACGGTTTTAATATTTTTAGTCTTTAATCATGTAGATCTTAATGCCAAAAACAAAATATACCATTACATTAAAATCTAAAGAATTTAGCAATCTCGTTTTGAAAGTAGGTGACTCAGGTGTACTTCATAGAAAACCACAAAAGTATAATACAGGTTAAGTATTTAAATCGACAACGACTGAATGGGTGATCTTCCTGTGAGGAAGATTATCGGTGAACCCTAGTCACTAAATGCAACTTCTAGTATCCTAATCTGCAGATCACTAAAATATTAACGATTAGTGTTGATCGAGGAGCTAGATTGACTCGCGCAAACTATGTGTCCATTATTTAGAACCAAATATAAGTGCGTATCTTTAGAATTATCATGCCTTGCTACCTATCCCAATTATTATTGCGAAATGTAGTCATCTATTCCAAGATGTAGAGTTTCATATGTGTTATTATACCTATATAAACTAAAAGAATTTGCCAACCCTGTGATGGTTCTTCATCAATATTGTTTGTGGTATTACCCTTTTTTTAGTTATAATACTTCAAGAAAATGTGTAAACGCACTGGTATTTCATAAAAATTAAAAACACTGCAATACATTTAAGTTCCGTTCTGTTTATAAGCGAAGCAATGATGTTTATTTAAATGACTGGGGAAGTCTCTCAGCTTGATTCCACTTCCTCCAACATAGACTATTTAATATTTTATTTGCTTAATGATCCTCCATCTTATCTTCAGACTTGACTATTGTTGTACATCGTCAGGTAAGGCTCATACATATTCTCCAATTCTTTATAAAGATAATTTTTCAAGTCACTTTTAAGGCAGAATTTCCTTACAGTGCTCAAGAGTATATGAATGAAGGAAATGAGGAAAACATTTGTGACAGCGGTAAAGCCTTGAAACGCAAAAACACGACATCTCCACTAATAAGTTAATTCAGTATGGAAACACTGCCAAAGTAGCAAAAACAGACATCTCTCGTCGCGGGAAACACGGTACACGGACGCGTTCGGCGTAAAAAAGCGGGAACGGAAAAGATACATCAGAATAAATAAGCCAAATTGGGTAGGTCGGGACGCCCACGTGTGGTGGAGATGGTAGCTGCGGCACGTCGGCAGTGGGCGAGAACAAGCAATGCGCCACCAGACAAACGCGATCACTCACAATATTATGCGTAGAAATTGATTTGGAGCAGACATTAACACGATATACTCGCTAGATGGATGGGACCGGACTGTGGGGGACCGCGTGATGCTAGCTCGGTCCGCTCTATCTCTACCCAACAGATTTATTGCTCTTCACTCGGTTATTTAAGGCGCAACTCGAAAGGTGTTGAACTAAATGTAGATCGTATCTGAACCGTTCTCTTGATGATTTGGATGGCGTTGCGCCCAGAATTGAGATGAGATGGCCGAGTGAGACCTCCCTCTCAATCGGAATCAAAATGTCCCACCATTAATTTGAGATAACCTTTGTTTTAATTGAATCCTGAATAGGGTCTTAATTCAAAGCGTATTCCTTAGGTTTTACTTCCTCTCACATGCATACTATAAAAGAATTTAATTTTATTGTACATACGGCCATATACATTTTAGTGGAAATGCTCATTTTGAGATTCTTTGTACTGAACAATGATTGTCATTTAAATTGTTTTATGTATTTTTTGGCATCAATTCTATCTTCGGTGCTTAATCTTCCAAATTTTCATTTTAATAGTGTATGAAAAGAATTGATGTTACCGAATTGTATATAATACAAATTTAGTGCTTATGATCATTATTTCGTAATTCAGATACTTTTTCATAATTTTCTTTAAAATGCATTGTACAATCGTTTTATTTTTTAACAAAAAATAAACGTAAAACGATACAAATCAAATATAGATTGTACAAAGATTAGCTTTATTGTCGCAAATTTTATTTTGTTATTTAAGCACAATATTTGCAATACCTCGACATTAGAAAATAGGTTGTATGGTTTTGGATAAATTAAATCTCCTAAATTTATTTTCTATTAGATACCAACTAAACACTGCAAACTGATCCTCAAAAACATTTTGATTCCAAAATATAAAACACAAAAATTGTATTTTGAATCTATGTTATTTTACGCAATGTTGCTTTAGCCCTGAGTAAAATATCTTATTGTGAACTCAACAGAACCGAACCTTTACTAATTCATATGGGTGGTAAGAATACTGCAAAAATAAAAGTATCATGGTTTTCTTAACCTGTTTAGTGCTATGTTTTAACAATATTTGCTAAAGGTATCTCTCAGCCTAAGTAGCTAAAATAATTGTAAATAAAATAAAATAAACTGATCTTTCTTCATACCATATTATTTTGTAATTTATAAGTGGTTTGAAAACAAGGTTTACAAAAACTTTATTAAAACATTTCCATAAGTTTATTTTAATTACAAAACCGTTTTAACAAAACTATTATTAATTATGAAAATGGCCAATTTTGTTGATTTTTAGCTATATTAAAGCGGATTTAAAATTAATATTCATTTAATCATAGTGTAAGCTGAATATTCGTCGAGTTTTAAAATACGGAATGTCCCAGAACTCTCTACCAACCATTTCAGGTATTATTCCTGGACCAACTAGAAATAAAAACATCGTATTCAAACTTTGGAAAACTCAATAATTACCCGAACTAACGCTATTTTTTATTTTCCCTTTTTAATCTTTAGAAGACCGGCTTGTTGTAATATGTTGACCTTTGTATTCATAAACTTGTCTTTTAACTGTAGCAAGGTACAACCGGTGTCTTCCCAAAATTCTCTTGTGGCTGTGGAAAGGTACAATCGATGTTTTTCCAAACTTGTCTTGTAGTGTGACACGGTACAACCGGTATATTCAAAAACTTGTCCTGTGACTCTGGCGAGGTACAACCTGTGTATGCTTAAACTTGTCTTGTGACTTTGGTACGGCACAACCAGTTTATTCCCAAACTTGACTTGTTACTGTGGCAAGGTATACCCGTCGTATTCCCAAATTTGTCTTGTGACTGTGATACGGTACATATAGTGTATTCCCATATATGTCTTGTGACTGCGGAAAGAAACACTGTGCAACCCGTAACCGGTAAATACTTTGTATTCCCAGTCCCACCATGAAGTCGACAAGAAATATTTATCTAAGGTTGTTTCTTAATTACAATCTTAACCCCGTCGCTTAAGAATCGCATAAAAATATATTGTTATCTTAACTTTTATATGCAATATTTACAAACGAATTATAAATAAAATAGTTATGTCTCGTGGAAGATGAACGTTCACTTTGTGACTAATATATGAATAATTTATTTCGTATAGAATTACATGTAGTGAATATCTAAAAAAAGTTCGTGATGCAAATACATATTTTATAAAATATGTTTGGAAAAGTGTATAAACATTCAAGAACACTTTTTAAAATTTCTTTTTAATTGACTTTTCTTTTGCTTTACAAATAACGGAGTTGTGTATTTGTTAAATTTTGCAATGCCACCATAATGGAATAAACTGGCATACCAAACTGCGTTTTAAAGCACACCAAGATTTAGATTATTGGCAGTGCATGGGACAATATTAACTGAAACTGAAATCTAAATATAAAAAATAATGAACAATAATTTTGAACTGTCATATATGGAGAAATAATTAAAAAACAAATTTGGGGAAGTAGGTAAAATAATTTAATCATCTTAACGGCAATAAATAGCTGACAACGGATTCTTGTAGATTGACTAACATATGTTTAACTTATACTTCAAACAGATAGAATATAGGAATGTGTAGACCACTGAAACTATAATGCTGAAATATAAATTTGCTGTGTATATACTGAATTTAGTGTTTAAAACCAGAAAAAATTACATAATGAAGTAAATAGATTAGCGAAAATATTCAAGCTTTTTCGAAAAATACATAAATTGAGATTAATGTTAGAAATAATTAATGCAGTTGTTATTAATGAAGGCGGTAATAAAATAACTTGTTGCACTATACTAAAATTGTGTCACTGTATGTTTTACTTGAGCGAATTCTATTACAACATAATATATTCAAAATTGTTTTGTGTGTTTGTTTGTTTTGTATGTATGCTGATTGTTTTAATCAACATTGAACGCAGTGAGAATACCGACAATCTCAGTGAGTGTTCCCACAATCCGTGATGCGGCCACAGCACTCCTCACATCCTAGATTCATGAGCGTTGTCAATGGCCTCCATGAGCTTCCATCACCGTTCTCGCATCATGTCCAGTTCCAGCAGTTCCAGCTCCAGCCCATACATTCCCACAGTTGCCGGCTCCAGCCACGTCTCGCTTGCGTGACAACTGGGACCGCAGTAATCTCTGTGTCAGCTAATCCACGTGTATCTCTCCTCTCGTCGCGAAGTTTACATAGAAACAATCCACCATAAACCAGTCGGCGTTGACACTCCGTGCGATCTATCTGCTATCTGGCGGTAATCCGTGACAAAGTATCGATCGCGGGGGTGATATGAAAAACGTGCAGGAGGAATCGATAATCTGAATTAAAATCGAGCGGAGAGATGCACGACATATTTTAGGCTGCACGACCGCCACACCGGTGCTCGCAGGGTTGGTGATACACTTTTCTCTTTTCTTTTGATGTAATCCTATTCTGACTGAGAATCATTGCCCATGATAAATAATCTTGATACAGTACTAGAGGTAGTAAATGAAAAAAAATCAAACCGTTTAAATCTTTTAATTGTAATTTGTAGTGGTTGAAAATTACATTCTGACATTAGCAAACAGTCATTTATCGATATTAAACTGACAAATTACTTCAAAATTGAATTCCAATTAATTAACAGAGAGTATTCCTGGTTATATAATAATTCAAATGGATTATTCTGAGTTTCACATTAAAAACTCCATTATAAATATTGATGGTCATTTATATCTCATTTAAGCTATACAATGAATAAACAAAGCAACCCAGTTTACACCTACATCACCTAAAAACGAGCGGAAGTTGTTTAGGCTATAAAAAGGACCTTGAATATTTTAAGCCGAATGGGCTGGAAGAGGAGTACAAGTAATATTTAAACTCGGGTTGTAGAGTTGTCATGTCCTACAAGAGCGCGGAGCGACGTGCCAGTAAACTATCGGCCCCTCTGCACAGAATTATTGGTCTTCGCTTACCCATATATTGTATTGTTGTTGGGTCCCTAGAATCTGTTTTGAATTCCGTTGTTTTAAAGCTGACCTCGGTCTGGGGTTATGAACATTTGGGGAATTTATAACTTTTGGGGAACTTGTCTGAATAATGTCAGTGAGCTAGGTAGCAACAAGAATACAAGTTATAAACATAACATGGGGCCTTAGTATGTGATAAAGGGTCTGTTGACTTACAAGACTGTCAGTACGGTGGTCTTTCTTGGTGGCCTCGCTAATTACACAACTGACTCTGAACCGTACCTTAACTTTCAAAAATGTTTATAGGATGGTCTTTATGGTATCCTCACTAATTACATTACTCACTCAGAACTCTCAGTAGGATGGTCTTTCTTGGTACTCTTACTAATTATATTACTCACTCAGAACTGTCAGTAGGATGGTCTTTCTTGGTACCCTTACTAATTACATTACTCACTCAGAACTGTCAGTAGGATGGTCTTTCTTGGTACCCTTACTAATTACATTACTCACTTAGAACTGTCAGTAGGGTCTTTTTTTGGTACTCTCACTAATTACACTCACTCAGAACAGTATCAGAAGTGTCCGTAGGCCGATATTTCTAGCTGGTCTAGCTAATTACATTACTGACTCTGAACTGTACCTTAACTTTCAGAACTGTTATAGAGTGATCTTTCCTGGTAGCTTCACTAATTATAGTACTCACTCAGAAACGTACAATAACTGTCAGTAGGTTAGTATCTCTTGGTTTCCACACTAATTAAATTACTCAACTATAAAAAAAATACATTCCAAGTACTATAGCAATGAAATATTTCGCATGCAAAATTTCGTTTATAGAACAAATTCTTAAAAAATTGCCTATCAAAACTAGTGAATGAAGCCATTTCCAAATAATATTGACCTTGTAGGTTATGAAAAGTCTCATCGTAACCAAGGCGTTCAGTCTAGGTCGATTTCGTGTTCTATACCACGTAGCAGATGAAGGATTTGTTGAGGATGCGGTGATTTCCTCAGGACCGCAGTTATCAGATGTCCAATCGTGTGCGGTTTCGCTAGGAAAGACCATAATGTGATGAGTCCCTGACGAAAATAACCAGGCTCATGGTCTACACTCCACCGGATTTGTGAATGTGTAAACTCTGATAGATTCCCAGAAATAGGACACAAGAAACCACTATAACAACTGACATAATTATAGTCTAAACGCCATTCGAAAGAGATAATCAATATTTTGAATTCTTCTAATATTTCACTTATCTCGAGAGCTGTAGAGTTTTAATATTCAATGTGCCATATATAAGTCGAATATAAGTTTTAGACCATAACAATTATAAGGTTCTTAATTCTTAAATTAAATTTATCTATTTGTTATTAATAATCGAATACCGTATAATAATTGAAAATAACTATCTAATCAAACTATTTGTTCTTATAATATTAAACATGTACGAAACACCATAATTAAAATTAGATTTGTGTAACAGTTAGTTAAGAATTACAAGATACTCTTTGGGAAATAAGCCATGGAACAGTAATGCTGCGTATTTCTCATACAGATATGAGAATAATTCATTAATTAACTATCAAATGCTCATACCTAGTAACTGCAAAGTTTATAACCATTTGAATTTTAACTATCGTTACAGTGAACATAAGGATAATTTACACCACCGTGCTTTGGAGATCATGCGTGAAACATCTTATTGTAATTAAATGTGCACAAGATGATAGAATGAAAACACCTTCCATCTAGATTATACTGGATGGCTGCTAGGTTAACCAGACAGAGCTATTTTGTAGTCTAGCTGTCTCTGATGTGGAAACGATACAGAAGTTGGTTGTGAACGTCTTATTTACCGACATTTCCTGGATCTCTTAATACAGCTGTGCATTCCAAATTCCAGGAGTGAAGTGTGTGACAGTGTCAGATTTTGTCAGCGGGCCTAACTCAATAATCAAATATGAGATATCCCTTCCCACCATATAAGTGTTATGTTTTATGGATGAGTTGAAAATCTCAATACATGAATTTGGGGGGGGGGAGATCTTGTATGTAGTGTGAACAACTAATAACTGCTTACTTAAGGATACAAATAACTTAATGTATATCTATTACCGTTACAATGTAGTTCCTTTCCCCCTACAATCTGTAAATATAACCAATATAACTAATATCTTTTGGATTAGTAGCCGTTTGTAACGTATATACACGTATTCAGAGTGTTATACGACATTAAAAGCAAGGTTCTTCTTTCTCATAAAGTTATCAAGTTTGTCGAATCACATCCAGTTAATACATAAAGAGATTTTAAAACTCAGTGGTAATCATAGTGACAAACCAATATCCAATATAAATCAATACAGTTATATTTTATATATAGGATATTCTATTTATATGATATTTTATATATTACATAAAATTATATATATTTTATTTTATATTACAGTAATTACATACAAGTTTACGTTGACTTACCCATTCAGTAAGAAATCTTGCACAGCATAAATATTCATGTGTTCATTGTTTTCAGGTTTTCTTACGTCGTTAAAAGTGGATTGTCATTTTCAACGTAGTGATAATAATTTTCATCACTCGTTTAGAAAGAGATTTTACAGTTGATATTGTAGTTGTACAAAAGGATAGGTTAAAAATATTCATAATTAAACGTATATTGTTTTCCGGTCATAGAGTTTAAAAGGATCATTCTATCGTTTGCAATCTTGTAAATGTTAATTAGTAAGGTGAATTGTGGATAATTTTTAGATATTTTTCTTCATTCTCCTTCACTGAGGTTACTGTATGTGTCATGACACCACTCATTTGGACGATTTACCATGAAGAAAATGTATAACTTTCACTAACTGGTAATCCTCAAAAGATTGACGGTACTGTATGGACTAAAGTCATTCCATTATCAACTGGTAGCTTGTCAAGAAGTCGAGATTCTTCCAGGAGTTAACAGGGCGTCTCACTTTCAATAACATTCATATTAGACTTATATATCTAAGACAACCGATTGGACGCGCTATATATTGTGGACGGTAGATCGATTTAAATTTCACAAATGGCAAACCTAGTGAATCCCAAAATGTAATATTGTTTATGTAATATCGTTAATCGAGTTTTCTTATTTAGTATTCCACCATTTCCATATTTTTTGAAAGGTACTATCATTACAATTCTCCTCTATGGTTGAAATTGTTGAATATATCCATATGGGAGTGCCGATGGCCGAGTGGTCTAAGACGTTGGACTTTGGGCCTGAGTTAGAGATAGCGCGGATTCAAATCCTGTCTGTGACCGTTGCACTTTTTATCAGTACCATGACCCTTGTATTGTATCGACTCTCCTCCTTATTCTGTTTGATAAGATTCTCGCACAGGTCAGTGGCGCATGAGGACGGGCAGAATAAGGCTCAAAAGAGGATTGGCATCTCCTTTATTAAAACGAAAATATAGGTGTTTTATAATTTTGTAAGTCTTTTACTTTTTTCTAAAACTTAAAATTAGAAATAATGATATATTTAGAATACTTCAAGTAGAATGTTTATCCCAGGTTAAGAGTCATCAAAGGGATTGTTATAACCACTTACACATTTTATAGCAGGTAAATTGATGATAATGATGGCTATTTCTACTGCCATATTACTCCACTTCACTCCACGAGTAAGATTATTAATGAAACAAATGAGGGTGTTTAAATAACTCAGTATAATCTTTAAAAATATAGCACGTGAATTTTTAACGAATGCAAATATTTCACTTTCATAGTGGTGAATACTAATCAGTTCACTTTAAAACTTGGAAGAGCAAATAAAAGGCTGTGCTAAAGCGGTGTAGAATTCGTCGGTGCCTTCGTCGCGCTTCTTCTGGTAGGCATCAAAACATTTTGCGGGTACAAAACGATGGTGCATTTTGGTTATTGACACGCACATTGAATTAATAAAGTTTATACCAAAACACTATTAAAGTTTTATTATTATCCATTTTTTTTTAATTAGAAGTCTTTCTCATCAAGTGTTTATGAGGGTTCATTCTGTAATGTTTTATCATTTTTTTCTAAGTTTTTTTTAAACATGGTAGTTTTTTCATTACATTAAACAATCACATAATATAGTTCTTTACATTGCATTTTTTAACGTTTAGGTCGTCCTTGTTCAATATAGACAAACTGAATTTTAGGTTACAAGTAATCTTGGGTAAATATTAGTTTGGCTTATTAGAAATAATAAAATAATTAATCATACGGTTTTATGAACTATTGTTGTATAAAAGATACATGCCTTTTCATGTCAATCCCCTAGTCTAGTAAAAAAGGCTCTGGCAAGGCAAAACGAGCCTGCGCACGTTATTTCACTTTATTAGAGGTGAATTATTATTATAATTAATAAAAAATCACACTTTATATATTTAGAAATCAATAAAAATATACACTTTATTATAATTTGTGTTGCACTTTTACTGAGGAATGTGCCTAGACTCCGCGTCGTCCAGTGTCAGCATGGCGCGGCGCTGTGCGTGACGTGGACATACAGGGGAGTAACCCAGAGGCTGGTCCCCACTGTGATCCTATTAACAAGAGGAAGAGCTGTGTTGGAAATGTAAAACAAGACGGGAGACACCCTGTACAGTGTCGGAGCCTCAATACACACATTCATTAGCATCTAGTAGTGTTAATTATGCGGTTTTCCGTATTAATTAACACCGATGTGATGGTATCAAGCGACAGTGGCTCCGTCTACAACAGTTCCTTCTTCGCCGTCACAAACCTAGATTATCTTCTGGAAGATTTAGACACGGCTTTGGGGTCCAGGACCGTGTTCGGCTTCTGATATCAGTTCTAACTCTTGTGTCAGATCTGAAACTCTCTGAAGTTGGAATAATGAGGAATGATGGTATAGCGTTGATTGACTCTTGAGTTTAAAACGTGCAATACTGTATATTTATAAAGCCTATCAATCCGTGTCATCCTTACCAAAAATTCCGAGGTAAGGTCTTAAATCATTTTCCGGAATGAAATAGTTTGATTTTAATATTTACATTACAACTGGAATACAGTCTTGTGTTTACCGAAATATTTTATTTTATAGTAATAAAACTCACTTTAGCTAAAAAAAAGCACATGTAATCTAAATCACAAACAAACAATGTCCTGGGTAAAGCTGTTAATTGACTCTTTTTGATTAGTATTACAGATTATTATTTGGTTATTACAAGGTTGGAGTAAATCACACCATATGTCCCTTAATAGGCTTCTATGAGATTACATGAAAATTTTTAAGTCTTCAGGTTATTCCATTTCCGAGATAACATGCGATCAGGTACACAGAAATCCATTCGTCCAGAATGAAATTTTTACATCCCCCTCAGGCAAAACAAATACAGTAGCAACCTACTGAGTAATAGGTTTCTATGACGCTAGTGCAGCTAAATCCAACGGATGGACCTGCGCTTTCAAAGCACTCTTTTCTATGAAGAAATAAATGTTGATGCATAATTTAAAGTGTACAAATGATTTCTTCCCAGATATATCATTCGGGTATCTAGGCTACATATGTTCCTATGTCCTATGTTAATATGATATGATTTTACTCATGGGTTTATTACACATATACGAGTATTTATTCTGCGATTTTCTCTTTGTCCATGAAACTAATTTTTAAATGTTCCCTAAAGCTCGGCCAAAACCCATGGAGTGGTATAGCCTACACCATAATCAAACTCGATTTTACAAATATAAAAATTAAGATTCATGACAAATTACAAGTTGATGGGCTATTTTGTTCTTGATATATCAGACACATAGTATGTGGAAAGCGACAGACGAAGAGACAGACAGATATGAAAAGTTTCCAGCCCCTGGAATATACTTGCTAACGCTTAGGCAATCACAGAAAAGATAGAAAACAAAGCCTCCTTCACACACACACACACACACACACACACACACACACACACACACACACACACACACACACACACACACACACACACACACACATTTATTTATTTTCTTCTATACCATACTACCCGAATTTAGGCATTGAGCACAAACGTAGTGGGAAAGACATCTGCAAGATGCGGTTGACTTGCTTAGTGTAAAAATGGCAAAGACTTTTATCATTCATCGCAGAGAATGAAGTGAGAAGAGGAATAATTCACTAAGTTAAAACAGTTAAACATCAATGACCACTGCTTTTGAAGGTTTACTGAGGAAGCGAACTACGGAGTGATAGAAGTTGAGAGTGAACTAGTGATGAAACTAATTTCTATATTTTGTATCGGATACAAATCGTTTGTAAAATTAGAGGAACACAATGAACTCGTCCCTTGTAACCGTATCGAATATTACGTCTGCATACGTGACATTTCGTTTCCAATCAAAATATTTCTCCCGAGAAAATCTCACCTCAGGTTAATTACAAAACGATATTATCCCAATACACATTTCTTCCGGCATTGACAATGCTAGATATCTTGCGTGGGACGTTTATAGTGTAATTTCATATATTTTATAATAATGTTGAATATTACTGTACACATTTTATTGGAGATGCTTTCCACCTTTCTTCTACAGTTTGGAAGAGTTTGGTTACCACCTTTTAAACTTTCGGTATTAAAATATATTATGTTTAAACAGAGTAATATTTCGTGTCACTATTATTAATATTGTGTATACTATAATGTGAAATGATTCATTGTTAAGGACCCGATGGGTCTTTTTAATCGTCTGTTCGTCTGTGCAATAACTCTTGATAGAAAGGTCCCAGAGATTTGAGACTTGGTACATAGATGTATATTGCTCTAACGAATAGTTCTATAGATATTGGAGTCAAAATATAAAAACTAAAGGTAAAAAGTCCAATATTTCAAACAGTCTTTATTAGTAGCCATCGAAAAATAGCAGATAATAAATTTTTGTAAACCTGTAGCTTGTTGTGTTGGTTAGTAATACTTTCGATGAGTTCTCTCGTTTCCTTGAATACTGCGATGTATTGGTGTATTCAGACATGATATCATAGTTTTTTAGCAGTTTACTATGTGAAAAATACTCTATAAAACATATCTATCAGCCTATATTATTTTATTTCCCTATGTATATTTACTTTATAAGACGATGTTTAATTGTAAATATAACCATTCATATTGTAGAAATAAATTTAGTTTTATCAATTTCATTGTAATTTTTGTTCAGTTTATTCAGAGGAGGTACACGATTTGAAGTTACTTTAAATAGTATTGTTTTGTTATATTTTGATTTTTGTTTTAAACGACTCTATCACTCTCCAGAAGAGCAATGGTTGCCATTGTATATTAATTAAGAATTCCCCTATTTTATTAGCCCCTCATTAATTAGCTTAAACAGATGAATAGTTATTAATTTACATCGATATGTTGTTTTTTTATCTCGAGTGAAATTATATCGAATGAAGTGAAGAAAACATGAAAACCAATAAAACCGAGTTGAAAAGCAATATCACAGTTACTCATTGGCAAAAACTGTAATTACTGCTGTGTCAGTTACAGTTTTAATTGGCAAAGTGAAAAGTGCTCATTGCGGTGTCTTGTCGATCAACTCACACCAATCTAAGACGGCGACAGGATCATGTTCCCACGCACTCGACAGGAATCCGATTGAAACGGTCAGAAGGACAACCGCCGGATGTAATTTGTTTGCTTCCAATCAGTGAAATGTGATGAGAACCAGAGCATTAGCGAATATGGCCAAATTTCTCCACCGCTAAGACTACTGACCACCTGGCTCACTGGTTTCTCGTAACGTCAAAGATAAGCACTATTCGAATCACTCAAGACCGTAATTATTGTGGACAACACTTAATAAATCCTATTACTTATTAATCCCTTAACCTTTAAAAACTCTTTTCTATTACTTCCAGTTGGGTCTACACTGTGTTCAGCAAAAAGCGTTGTCACACCTGGGTAACCTCGTGTAGCTGCAGGATCTCCACATCAATGACCACTAATTTCGAGGTATAGGGTAAAAAGGGGGTCGATAAGTCTAATTTACTGTAGAGGATCTCTTTTTGACTGGTTGATACTCCCTTATTTGTTAAGGATTTTGCAAGCCTAATCTTGAAGGTGAATTCTCGCCCAGTATTGAAATGCTAAATATAAATGTTTAAAATTAATTTAAATTTTTTAAATTCAAATTAGGCTAGAGTATAATTTAAATATTACACAGTTACTATTTGAGCTGTCAATACATGACTCAAAGTTAAATTGTAGATGTAATGTACGACCACCACCTTTTTGTTTTTCTTGAATTTATTGTTATATTTTTAGATAACACACTTAGCGTGTTTATTGCAAGAGAGGTAAAACGTATTTGCGACTATATGAACGTAAAGTTAATTTGTTCTATTCCGCCTACGGCACGTGCCGTGCCAGTCAGTCGTGAGGCCGTGCGAGTACGGCACGGGCCACCACGCCGCCGCGTACGCCGCGCCGCCATCTCCCTCTCTTTCTCTCACTGTCATGACACATTCTCTTGTTTACCCGCTCGCTCTACGTCTTTATGCAACACTCTCAAAAAAACTTGTTCTGAGGGCTTCCTCGAGCCGACTCCTTTTCGGGGCGGATCTGACCCGGATGACCATATCGAGGAAGTTTTTATACAACTCACATTCTTCAGCGTGCGTCGTGAAAATAATGTTGTCGTTGTTTTGTGGATTTCTCTGTCGCGGTGTCCCCGATACTAGATTTATTAGCGAATTTCTCCGTGGTCAGTGGGCCTTTGTAGCGGCGCCGGAGCCGGTCGACTCGGTATTGTATTGTCTGTTCAATAGTCGCGTCGCGTCGCGCTCTCGGGTACTCCTTACACAGCGTTGAGCCATTATAACTCATCCCGTGGCATATATCCCACCCCCAGGCGCACGCGTATACGGTAAATATGTGTCACACTAAACTGTTCTCAGTTGATCCAGGTACGGTAATAGTAATTTATGGATTAAACCTAAGTCAAAATACGCAATAAATAACTATAACAGTTTATTATAAACGTATAGTGAAATGTTACACAAATAGTCTTATTATATCTTTAAATTATACTGTATACGAATAATAGTTTCTAGCTAAGCAAAACCAATCGAAAACAACCCTACCAAAAACTTTTACTGTAATGTTGGGTTCGGTGGTTCACCGTGGAAAGAATTAAATTTACACGGTCTTATAAAATATCGTGCATAATAAAGTAAAAGGGTGCACCTCTTGGCAATCGAACTCCCCATCGGCCTCGTCAAAACCCGGGTAGTTTTTACCAATTTGATACCATTCGACAACAGTACTTAAAACTGACCTCGGAGAATCGCCCGGTCCTGGTTAAAATATAGCGCGGCGCCCGACACAAAGTGGGGGCGGGATAATTTATGCACAAAGATAATAATTTGCGGAGTTAATTTTGAGCAGTGAGTGAAACCGATGTGTCCAGAACGGTGCAGATCATTTGGGCTAAATACAGAGCGAAGCCGGACGCCGCGGGCGGTAGCGAGGGTGACAAATCGGGCGAGCGCGATCATCCCGGACCCGGGGTCAACATGAGGGCCACGCTTCCTACCGTGGTAGCGTCGCTCTTCTCGGCGGCCGGCCAGTTACTTCCAGTACTCGCCCATTATCCTTTAGGATCCTCATTTCAATTCGTGTCTCTAGGTTTTTAGTTTAAGTTACCATCGTTTAAAAGTACCTCAATGGATTGCTGCTTACGTAAATACTGGAGATTTAAATACAAATTTAATATATGTAGCTTGAAATTAACTCACAAAGTTGAAAACAGAGCAGACATTGTTCAGAAAGTATATAATCAATTTTGTAATTTAGAGTTGAGGTTCTGTAAAGGTTTTAATAGTATTTTACATAATAAATTATTTAACATCACTCAAATAAATATTTAAAGGAATCATATAATTATAAAAAAGGCAAAAATAAGCTTTTTAGTTCCACATTATTATATTTATACAGTTTAATACTTTATTTGATATATCATTATTTAGTTCTTTTATTTCTTATTTATTTAATTTAGTTCGTAATATTTAGTTTGTCCTAATATTCGTACTTCTAGCTTTACAATCACTGTAGTATTAAGAATAAAACAGTTGTAAGGTGAATCGATGAGTGTGCACCTACCGTACGAACATTCTAACCATCCATTTTCTCTTGATAATTCAGCTTCAATAGTTTCATGATTAGAAAGAATACATCTTAGAGATTGGTTAGTTATATTACTAAACATACCATCATAGAGTATTATCAGTAAACCTTAATAATAATCATTGGTATTAATTGAGTTTCTCATAGAAAAAATCCCAATTTCAATGCATTGCACATATACGAGTAATATGCTAATGTAGGCCTACCATATACACTACAATATAGTACCATTCATAAAGTATGGTGGTAGTAGTAAAAAAAAATACTCTAGCTATATGTCTAATACCAAAAAATGTACTATATGTATTTTACGTATTAGAGTTTTCCTTCCACACGTGCTTTGCATACCATATACAAATCAACTGTATGTAAATTTATTTTGTTTTTGAAATAAAGGATTTTGTGAATTGTAAGCCTTATGATATTCAGTGTCTTATAATGTTATCTTTTAAACATTTTTAAAAGAAAACAATGTTTTGTTAACGCTTAGTAGCGATGAATAAGTCGAAACATAATTTCGAATATTTAACATCGTGATGTGTTACAGAAGCTTAAAGATGAAAACTGGTTATGCGTTTCTGGAAACACTACTGTTCCAATTCACGACGTAGTATTTTAGTTTTTGCAACATATAACTATGGTAATGTCCGAAATTCTTAAAAAAATCCTCACCAACACAGTTTACTAGACTACAAAAACTTATCACGTCATGTAGGATATTTGATTTAGTGCAGATTTAGCAATGAGTTGAGACATAGAAGGGTTACGTACGATTTAGAAAGTTAAGATCCACACAAGGCAGTCATACAATTCTAAGAGTCAATTTCTGATTGCGACAGCCTAAGACAAATAAACCGATCGAGCCTGATTTAACGCTATTGCCGAATAAATTACGTCTGCAAACTAATGCATTAAAATCACATCACCAGTATCCCCTACTTACAGGATATTTACACGCTATCTTCAAATGACTGTGCTTAATTTACAAGACAATTAAACACGAAATATTAAAAGGTGACGATAAACAACACATTGTCACGCTTATCAGATGAGAAAGGCCGGTATTAACCAGTTCAGTGGGTTCTTAAAGCAAACTAGTCGTCGGAGGAGGACGATGGTTATCGCTGATTTAGGCTGAGTGAGTGCTGCTATCTGGCGATGGGATCAGGCAATCAGCAGCAGGTAGCAGATCAGAGGGCGCCACGGCACCTGGCTGCGGCAGGCTGTCGTAAACCACACATCCACACCGCTCCTCCACACCAGATTGTTATTGAAACTGCGGTTGCCGATGCCGGTCCGCGCTACTTACCTCTTACCTCCTGATGAATATTCATAGCTGGTTAAAATCAATAATGAAACGGTAATTGTGAGGTACTTTGGAGAAATTTACATCTTCTCTTATATCATTCAAGGACATCTAAGGCGTTCTTTTTGTTGGCCTCCTATTGCTAAGCTTTCTGATAGAATTCACTATATTACTTATTGGGACCCAATATATGTTTGCTGGTTGGATTTTTCTGCTGTAGGTAATAATTTGTTAATGAATTTAAAATTGTGATTATCTACTTGAAATTTTGGAAACGTTTTCTAACTACACATTATGTTTTCTTGGTTCAAATATGAATTATTTTGAAGTTTGATGGCTTACGTCAAAATGCTTGCCCAAAATATTTCATAAAATTAATGTGACATAGAAGAATGTGCTCGGAGATATAAAAACGAAATTCACTGGGAGCACGAAGGTTTGTTGGTTGATACCTATATTTCTCTAATGGCGTATTATTTGGGGTAGTGGATTTACCATCTGTGGATCGTGTCTACTGTGATTCTCGCAAACATTCTAGGAGAAAATATAAAAATGCGATATGTATTTACTAAATGAACATTGTTGTTCCTTTTCAAATTTCATACGCCTCGGAAGCTCTAAATAGTATTACAAAACTGTGAATGATTTATATGTAGCATAAAAATTAAATTTAGATGACGGTTATCCTGCTGTTTACGTGTTGCGAGAACCTGAGGACACTTTTGAAGCATTCTAAACTGATTGTAATATACCGATACAACAGAGCTTAACAAGGGAACCAACAGAACTTAACGAAATATGTAGTGCACAGTGGATCATACAGAAGGACGGACTTCTCTTGGCCTTTGGACCAGTAAATTTACAGGTTTCTGCCTTGGACCAAGAGGAACCCGTATATCAAGTTGCAAATTTTTGAATCTTTCTATAAGGAGTTATAACACAGACGAGAGGGCAATGATACAACTTCAAGAAGGCCTTGTGGATTATTTCTATTACTAAAATTCGAAACAAAGTTATAGAATACCATGGGAATTTCACTGCCATTCAACAGAACTCTGACCATCTAGACGATTCAAATGTAGTATTCTATATTACACAAAAATACTCCCTGATATTTCTAAAATGTACGCTGTAGTACGTTCCACTAGCCCCTCTGGAGACGGCCAAAAAGAGTACTAAGGCGACGTAAAGGTACTCCTGTAAAAAGGACAAACATGTTTATTCTATTTTTAAAATTATGGATGAAGAAACATATTTGTTTTATAGTTTTGAGTCTCTTCACACAAAAAACCATTCAGAACTTTTAAGTTCTGCGGCGATCTTAGTGTCCTTCTCGTTAGTGTTATCGCCTTTCAACACGGATCAAAATAAAACATGTATTTCACAGGGCACACAAAGAACAACCTGTGGTTCTAATAGAAGTCGTAATAAAATATAAATGCAAAGTTAAATAAATTAATAATTGAATTATCTTAGCCAACGAAACATTAGGGTTTCAAAATATGTAAAATGAATATTTAAAAGATTTTAAAAATATTTATCCGTATTTATAAAAAGACTAAATAAACCCATAAATGTGTATACAGTTAGATGAATACTTAAATAGTCACTTCGGGTAAGACTGCAGCCATACTTGTGAAAAAAAGTATTATGATGTAAAAATGTGATAAATTTGAATGTGAAACAAGGAAAATATACGAAAAATATGCTTTGTTATGCAGAAACTGAAGTACTGTTATGTAATTTTCATTGTTAACGAAGAAATGTCTGTTGATTAGATTCCAGAGGCCAGATAAGCCACAAATGAATAAATCCTTATTGTCACCGTAGAAGGATTTCTTATGTTTACTGGCAGATAACAAAGAAGTGGCTCTTAGTTATATTCCAGCTAAGCTACATGGAGGAATCTTTATCGTCATCATTGAAAGATTCCTACTGCATATTGACAGTGATTACAATTAAATTCACTGACAATAAAAATCATTTATCAATATAAAAACACATTCTCCTGCCAAATATGATAGCAGTTAGCTTAAGTACATCTAGGTATTTTTTTGTTAGGATGATATTTGTATATCATAGATTTAAATTGCCATTCAACAGTCTCTGTGCACACGGTTCATTTGTAATTAGGATGGTGAGGGTAATGTACCATTGAAGACTCTTATCTAACTGCACATTATGACATCTCTATTTCATGTACTTGAATTATTATGAATATTTGAATATGCACGACAGATTGTAATGAGTACTGTCCTCTCTAAACTATACAAGTTGGTCCTAAAAAGGTAAACAAGCGGTTTTTCTCAAAATTACAAGCTAATTTATCGAAAAGTGACCAAAGCGGGATAGGCATATGACGTTTCCAAATAAATTATATCTTCCAAAATATTTCAATTCATGCAACAAACAAATCGAATTAAACAATGGTGAGAGACTTGAGGAGGACGCTGTTGAGGTTTGCGAATAGGCTTAAAAGGAATCCCAATACGAAGGCATGTCCAATAGTCACCCTGGCACTGGCATCTATCGTTGAGGAAAAGCTTGAAAAAATAATCAGCAGCTCCTAGATAAAAAAATCAAATGATTTGATTTCGATGTCGTTGTTGCTCATAAAGAATGCCCAAAGTATATTGTGGGACCATTAACCCAGTTAGTACATTTCTCTTTTGAACATGAAGTTTTTCCCTCACTCCTAAAAACCGCGAAAGTAACGCCGATTTAGCAAAATATTCAAACAACTTTTCTTGACAAGAATGCTTTAATTTTTTAATAAGCACAACGAGCTATCTGAAGACCAGTTTGGCTTCAAGAAGGATAAGTAGACAATAGACGCTGTTGTAAGTCTAGCCGATATCGTTGTAGAGAGCCTAGAACGTCAGGACCTCACGTTGAGACTTATCGAAAGCATCCGAGGCGTGCTTCTCCAGTGGCTCAAATCATGTCTAAGCCTCAGAACTCAAACTGTCCAGATCTAAAACAAATTATTTCAACCAATTCGCCTGAATTACCGTGTCCTACTGGGCTCAGTCCAGTTCTCTTCCTGATCTGTGTCAATGACGTACTGTAGGTTCATCACTTCAGCACGGAGGGCTTGTGCAGTATGCTGACAACACGGCTCTCTCTTTCATTAGCAAATCAAAATTGATTCTGGAACAGCTGAGTTTTGTTCAGATAAAAAACTACGTCTAACATTTCGAATCTAAAACGCTAATCTTAAAAAAATTCAGCAAAATCCAATCTTCACAATTTTGCTTTTGGCTGACACCATGTCTACTGTTAGAAATTCATGGGAATATACCTACATCGAGGGTTGACTTGGAATGATCACATCGACCACGTTTGCTCCAAATTGGCGTCAGGTATTTATGTTTTGCGGTCTCTAGCCAAATACTGCCCAATCCAGGTTCTGATGACGGCGTATTATGGCTTGATTACCCCCATATCACTTACGTGTTGTGGAGAGCTTGTGCAGTCAGTTCATGAGAATGTTCAAGCTGCAAAAACAAGCAATCCGCAATTATAACTCACTTGGAATTTAGAGTAGTGCAACGGAGCCTTCAAAAATTTGCAACTGTTGACGCTGCGCAGTCTCTACATTTTAGCAAATACTTTGTTGTGCATGTCTAAATGTGCCATGAGGAATGGCCAAGACATACATGTGTATGAAACTAGAGGCAGAGATAACTACCGAACTGGTAGACACAGAACGGTGGTTTATAAACGCTTGTCTTCACAAGCAGGTGTTTCTTTCGTTATTAGATTTCAACAAATTACCACATTCAATAAAAAAAACTCAAGGTGTTAAAAATTCGTTTCAAACGCTTTTTAGTGTCACAAACATTTTATAATGGTGACGAGTTTTTAGCGTATGTTTGGGAGACCAACAATTAAAAAGACTAACTGAATCTTTTGCTGGCAGTGGGAATAATTGGTGAATGAATAGATGTACGTGTTTGTAAATTGCATGTTTGAATGAGATTTCTTGTGGCGTGTATAACAAAACTTTTAGCAAGTAAGAATTTGACTTTTGCCATGTGTAGTATAATGTTCCGGCAATTGACCAGATTTGATTTGATTACAATTTGTTATTAAGAGAATCATTTCGTATTAGGCAATGCATTTTAAATATCTCAAACTACAACAAAACCAATTAGCTGACCTTTGTGAACGAAGGCTTGTTCATGCCATTGTAAAAACCCTTAATCGTGTATACTGCACCATCACTGATTTCAGTCTATATTACTGTTGCTTCAACTTGTTCATTTCTGTATTTGATTACTTCAAAGTAACGAACAAATCAGAGGGTTGTGGGTGTGATTGCGAGTTTTCTGCGTCATTTGACTCTACAATGCATGTTATTTGAGCACACATGCCGGAAACGTGTAGGAGAATAACGGCTGTGATGCTGAAGTGTCTGACCACAGCAGTATCGATGTTTGATCACGACTGCGAGTTATACACAGCTGTTTATATCGGTGCTAATGGTTCAGTAAAGTGACACCAAACCACAATTCACCAGGTTAAATGCTGTAATAAAAATTTTACTGTGTAACTGTATCTTTTTTTATCAAAACACTATCCTTGGACTAAGCCACGTTGTATGAATCTGTATACAACGCACGAACACAAACACCGGTTTTGTACTCTTTAACATTTGTTACGTATTTCTATTACCGGATTATCTTACAATGGCACTGAGCATAGGCAAACAATACAAATATTATGACAGATGTTTTCAAATAAAATGACATGTAATCACTTATTTTTATATTTATTGTCAATAAAAGACGTTTTCATTTCTCGTATATTGGACATTATTGTTGGCTATTTGGACGGCCTAAAGTTGTTAATGGAATGCGCAAAATGAGGCCAAAAGACAGATCAGAGTGTATATTAGATAATAACTAATAAAATGAGGTACTAAATAATGTCATTGAGAAATACAGCGCATTTACATGAAATGTTTGTGATTTAAAATACTTTATACATAGGATCTTGTTTCGGTCTCAAGCTTAGTTTGGGCTTTCCCCAACACTCAGTTCCCTGCAAGGTCAACCCTCCTTCATAAGAGTACCTCACTAATTGTTCACGGTTTATATAATACCTAGAGAAACGTAATTGAGCAAACAGCAATCGTTGTACTTGTAATTAATAAACCATAATCGGTACCTTGTACGGTCAATCCTCATTCATAAGTGTACACCTCTAATTGTTCACGGCTTGTATAGTACATAGAGAAACAATTGAGCAAACAGTAATCGCTGCACTCGTAATTAATACATACAACACCCAGTACCCTGTACGGTCAATCCACATTCATAAGTGTACACCTCTAATTGTTCACGGCTTGTATAGTACATAGAGAAACAATTGAGCAAACAGTAATCGCTGCACTCGTAATTAATACATACAACACCCAGTACCCTGTACGGTCAATCCTCATTCATAAGTGTACACCTCTAATTGTTCACGGCTTGTATAGTACATAGAGAAACAATTGAGCAAACAGTAATCGCTGCACTCGTAATTAACCCTTTGAATGCCACAAGGCAAAAAATTTAGTACAAAAGAAATGCACTAGCAACTATATTGCAAGTCATATGCGAAAAATGCCAGGGAATAATAAGAAGTATTACCGGGCTTCCGGAAAAAGAATATATTTTTATTATTTTTCATACTATTTTTATGAAACAGGTATCAAAATATTTGTAAAAAGTTGTATTACAATAAAATGTTACAAAACAAATGAAACAACATAAAATAATATTAGTTTTGGCATGTCAAAACCAAAAAATGTATAAAGCAATTTTTATTTTTTAGTTTTTATTTTTTTTGACAAATTAATAAGAAACAATTTTACTATGGGAAGAATTTTCTTAATATTCTTTATAACATTGTTAATGTGAAAAAAAATAATGGTTAACTTTTTTATATAATTACTATAGTTACATAACAATGCTTGAAATTATGTACATAATGAAAAAATCATTTTTCAGTACCGGTAACACAACACTAAAACAAAAATAATTAATGCATTACTTACATTTATCCTTTGGTTCTAAAGTATATCTAATATATGGTCTTCATATTTTCCCAAAAAATATGTACACACACACACACACGCGCGCGCACGCACGTACGCACGGGAGATATCAATTTAACAAAATCATTTTAGAGATCCTAACCTCAAAACGATGTAAACACAACCATGTAACCGAACGTATTATTTTAGATATTACGCATACTATAAGTAGCGAGTTGTTTACGCGCCAACGATGTTACGCGCCCGGTTAATCACCGCCCGCTGTTGTTGCTTCTATTATTCTGTGTTTTTTTTTATCTTCACTAATATAAAGTACTATGTGAACTATTATTTATCTATTGCAGGATAGTTAAGAAATAAAACAATATTGGTTGTGAAAAGAATTCATGAAAAATAAAGCGTTAAAAATTACGATAACAGACGGCGACGACGGATCGTCGCCTGGCACTTTTCGCACAGTAAGTCGGCGACGATAGATCGTCGCCGTGGCACTTTTCGCAAGGGTTTTTGGCGACGATGTATCGTCGCCGTGGCACGCAAAGGGTTAATACATACAACACCCAGTACCCTGTACGGTCAATCCTCATTCATAAGTGTACACCTCTAATTGTTCACGGCTTGTATAGTACATAGAGAAACAATTGAGCAAACAGTAATCGCTGCACTCGTAATTAATACATACAACACCCAGTACCCTGTACGGTCAATCCTCATTCATAAGTGTACACCTCTAATTGTTCACGGCTTGTATAGTACATAGAGAAACAATTGAGCAAACAGTAATCGCTGCACTCGTAATTAATACATACAACACCCAGTACCCTGTACGGTCAATCCTCATTCATAAGTGTACACCACTAATTGTTCACGGCTTCTATAGTCCCTAGAGAAACTTAATTGCGCAAACAGTAATCGCTGCACTCGTAATTAATACACACAACACCCAGTACCCTGTACGGTCAATCCTCATTCATAAGTGTACACCACTAATTGTTCACGGCTGCGTCATGTGCTACAGTACCTAGAGAAACTTAATTGAGCAAACAGTAATCGCTGCACTCGTAATTAATACAAACAACACCCAGTACCCTGTACGGTCAAACCTCATTCATAAGTGTACACCACTAATTGTTCACGGCTGCTACAGTAATTAGAGAAACTTAATTGAGCAAACAGTAATCGTTGTACTTGTAATTAACAAAAACAACACTCGGTACCCTGTACGGTCAATCCTCATTCATAAGTGTACACCACTAATTGTTCACGGCTGCGTCATGTGCTACAGTACCTAGAGAAACTGAATTGATCAAACAGTAATCGTTGCACTTGTAATTAACAAAAACAACACTTGGTACCCTGTACGGTCAATCCTCATTCATAAGTGTACACCACTAATTGTTCACGGCTGCGTCATGTGCTACAGTACCTAGAGAAACTTAATTGAGCAAACAGTAATCGTTGCACTCGTAATTAATAAATACAAGACGGATCGACAAAAAAGTAAAACTTGCTGCAGAAATACTGGAAAGGAAAGTCCCCCTCTAGCGCAAGGACCGCTCGTCCTGCTAACGCCGGACGACATTCGGCGATCTGTGATATCCTAACCGATCCGGACTCAGATTCTGTCTCATTAATTTATTGGACGTGGGGCCGCAGCTAAGCCGCCGACCTCTCACATATCACACTCCGCTAGCCGATGTGACAAAACGACTGTTTGTAGAACTGGTTCTCGCCACTTCACGCTTTCTGGGCTGGCCCTGGTCTCTCCACGCCTGGGCCAGGCTCTCGTATCGCCCTAATTTGATTAAATCTAGTCAGTTATGCGTAAAATTGCTTTTCGTTCACATCTTATTAAATTTTGTAATCTCACTTTTTTAACAGAGTTTTTCCCAAAATAAATCTCCCTAATCGCTGTACAACGGAGAAATTAGGGACAACTGGCAGTTGGAGTTGGCAGTGACTTCACTTTTGACTTTGAGATCATTTGGGTTCCACTCTCACCAGATTTCATCTATTTACTAAGTCATTATAAAATGCCTCGCCTTATTAAAAATGCGACACATAAAAGTAAGAATTAAACTAAGACTATGTTTTAGATCAGCGATAGTAATTAAGTCTTCAAACAAATATAAATTTTCGTTCCACTTATACGTTCAATTTAAAATCGTGAAACTTGGTATTAATTTCAACATAATCCCCTAAATCATAAACGTTTACAAAACTCTGTAATTATGTTTTTGAATGTTAAAGTCAAAGTGAATTTTATGTCGCATAACATAACACACTTATAAGAGTTTCAATACTTTATTTGCCGAATTTATTTTTAGAGCTGATAAAGTGTGAAATTCAGTATGAGTATTTATTTCAACATTACCTTAGAGCGTGGTCTTCAAATATTAAATGTGAATTGTAATGCAGAACGACGAATAAAAACAAATAAGCATAAATATATATTATAGTTGTAAAAGTAGTATCTAAGCACGATTGTTTTTGGAAATTGGATTACAAATTACTTCATTTTAAACGAATATGGTATCTAGAACCAGCCTGTTTATTAGAAAGTAGCAAATGATATATACTTTAAAAATATAAGAAGCTGCTTGACATTTGCCACTTATGTGGTTTAATAGTATAGAATTTTGAAAAAAAATTATGAGAAGCTCAAAGTAAATAGAATTTATAAACTAAAACTACTATAAATGTTTAATCTATTTCTGAATCTAGAAATTCGATGACTAGTCTATAAATGTCTATTTCCTGAGTATCATGTGGTCAAGTACTCACAGGTGTGTGTGTGTGTGTGTGTGCAAGTATAAACGCTCGATTCACACACTGAGCCGTACATGGTTATCTATCTAACCTTGTTAATAGGATATAAAGTTCCAGTCTGACACGTCACGTTTTATCGGCTGAGTCTTACAGAATTGAGTACAGAAAGAGACCAAGACCTGACCTCTGAACTCTTGTCTAAGGACTAGACGGTATTTACACCCTCTTAATGCCATAATTAGAAGAATCAGTGAGCCACAATAAACCAGTCCGCCGGGTACGAGGGTCAACGGTGAGGATAGGAAGCTAATGCACGATCTAAGCCGCAATTAAACCATAAACCAGCATGGTTTATGGAAGATGCGAAGTGAATGGAATATAACTTGCACAGCTGGGTTGATGTTCAACTTTATCCTGAACCTATCTCTGGGAGACTTCATACTACGGGTTCATCGCTATTAAAAGGGCAAAACTATTCTTACGGACAGATAGAGTAACTCCAAATAGTTAGCATGCAACCTAAATATAAAATATAACACTTTAAATGTTCTACTTATACATTTTAAGATTTTAAAACAGACTATAAAAGATTCATAAACGCAAATACAGGATAAACGTGAAAACACTAAAATATGTTCGATTGAAATTTGAAAAGAATTAATATCTTAATATATTGGTGTGCTGTATCATTTCTTATAAAATTTAATTTTGATGAACCACTTAGTGTATCACCCCAGTTTGCTGCAGAGGAAACAGTTCAGGTAGGAACAGAAACGTTTGTTGACGCGATTCGACTCTTACAAGTCCTGAGAGACAATTAGAAACCCGTTATTATTAAATACTAAATTTATAAAAAGATGTATTAGTCGTATATACATTTTTGAAAATGTGTAGTCGTATAAACTTCAAAACGTGTATTTTTAATATAAATGTGAATATAATGTTAATAGAAATGTGTGGCTATAAAAGTTTTTATTATAACCTCTATACTGTATTCAAGGCTGATTGACACAATTAAAAACGTATAATATATTAAAATTACATTAATAATAACTCAGTAAATGGTATGTGGATATTATTAAAATGATGCATTTAAATAAACGAGACAAAACTCCAATGCTTATTGCATAGCCTGGAATAGTATGTTTATTCTGTTATCTATGTATATAAGAAAATAGCTAATTTATTACGTATAATAGCTAATGATTTTAGTCAAAGCCATTAACATTGTTCTATTTACCAAATATAATTTTCAAAATTCTTATAACTTCTTATTAACAATACGAAAACACATTATTGCGGATTACTACTGTTGTACATAATACAACAACAGAATGGTGAGCGTTGTGAAAAAATTTACTATTAATAATTTTTAAAGAAATTTCACTAAATTATTTGATTAATAGGGCACGAAAAAATTAATTGACAGATTATGACAAACAAACTGCTCTTAAATAAGAATATTTTACACCTTAAAACGTTCACAACAAAAGAATGGTCGTGGAAAGAAGGCTCGAGAACATTGTACCGATTGGACGAATCACATGGTGTTGGATACCGCTGAGATCGTAGTAATGATTACTTGATTTGCAGAGTTTACTTATATGTTTAATTGTGGCAAATAAACATAAAAGCACCACTTCTAGATGTTAAATTTAAAATAATGTATTGCCACGTTGCTGCCAAATAGAGTGAACTAAATGATATCATGGGTGTGGGCCTAATGGTTCCAATGTTCAATGGAAATTTTGCATACGAACTTGATAATTATTAAAACTTTAAAATTAACTTCCCTTCACGTTGATGTCGGCTCACAAGCGCGGGCGTCAGCATCTTTGCTCGACATTGCAGATGTAGTCGGAAAAAAGTGAAGATTAGTAAACTAGAAGTCTAAAACATGAATGGTGAAAGCACTCGACGTTGAAATAAGATACTCGAAGTTAAATCAGAGACTTGGTTGAAGTTGAACTAGCCTAAAACAAAATCACGACCGTATTAGCCATTTATCGAGGCAACTTAAGATTCATGACAACGTAGTCTCGTCAGAAGAACATCATCACACTATTATCCACATTAATCTGCCAAATAAAACATCAACCTAAGTGAGTTACTTTACTATTTACAACTTTGCTTTACACTACATTCAAAATTAGATGTCTCGCATTAAAGGGCTAATTTATAATACGAAAATAGAAATTGTACTTACGAACATAGCTCGCGAGATGTTTCTCGGCAGCAAGATGGTCAGCTACAAAGTTTAAGGGAGAAAGTTAATACGCGTGCCAATTAGGTTATTAATCCGCCAAGAATATAGTTCAAAGAACGTCGGATGTAAGTTACATTAAACAGTAACGAGTAACAGGGTTGCGAAAATATGTATTATATAACATACAACTAAATAACGGTACAACATCTAATTTATTTCGTCACTTATATTCTCTACGAGAGTTTCATTATAGCATTGAACACTTCTGAACGTTATCACATAGCTGACTTAGCTTCTGTGTTATGTCAGTCAGATTACCGATCTTGTAGAGTAGAAATCTCTATCAGTATAAAGTATGTGACGTGCCTTGACGCCCATGGCGCCACTGCCTCTGCACCACATTGTGGCCCCGATATCAATTGTCAATCCACCTTGCTTCTCCTGCTTCTGGAAACCACACAAGTGAGGTTCTTCTCAACTGCCTTTGTGGAATTACATCATTATCGTGACTATCAATAATACTTTAGGTTTCACGTAAGAAATGGATGGTTTCATTTCAATGGATAAATTTCATTGGTGAAATTTAATAGAGTTCAGGCTTATTGTGATCAATAACCGAACATGAAGTTTGGTTGATTGTGACAAAATATAATGTAATATTTAACCACTGAGTATAAAAAAGTGTTATTTAGAACAACCACAGTGAATAAATTATGCGAACGTTAATCCTATATACATAAATTACATTTTGTGTGTTAATGATTACATTATTATTTGACTCAAAGATATTTATGTTATTAAGTAATGTAGTAATTGTTATTAAAACAATTTTAACTAAGAATGTAATTAGAATAATTTCTGTGATAAAAAAAAAAACAAAACAGATTGTATTTGTGAACTATCATGTCAATTGACCTGATGTTGGTCCTTTTATTATAGCCAAGCAAAATACGCCAAGGGTCAAACTACTCGCCGATAAGGATATGAGCTGAGTGTAGACCGTCATAAAAAAGCACAATAGTAGTCGTGCTCAACACTAGAGGAACCACTTCGGTTGGTTCGGACATTTGATTCATGCACTCGGTAAGTCTCGGTTCGCATCTAACTTGCATGGAATTTCGCCTGAACGTATCTAAGATCGGATCCCATCTAGTAGTAACATTCACTAGTTACATGAGCTAAGGGTCAAAACCAGGTGACGTCTCTCTTAGAGGCGCGTTGCAAGAAACAGTTTCTGCGTGTGTTAGTGGACGAGCGGTCGATTATAAACTAATCCGCAACAGTAATTCGGCTATACCTTTCGGAGAATCGATTTTGGGACCCGGAATTGGTCAAATCCAGCGTCAATTTTTTTTTTTGCTATATGAGAAGATGATAAATTAGTAGCTAACATTCGATACAACCAGTAACAAATAACCAATAGCAGAATGAAGTTCTATGTACAAACCATTTTATTCAGATGACACTGGTGAATATTGCGTTCACTGAGGACAGTTACGCTAAGGAAGGAATTGGAAAGCTGTCGGACGACACAGTACAAAATATTTATCCAGTTACTTCCAGGTCTCGGTTTGCTGCCTCACCAAGGAGGACTCCCCACCAAGCCGTTCACATCCGTTTGATATTTCGCATCAACAGAATGTCCGGAAAGATCTTGATACAATTCTGATTTATTTTCTATAAAATAAAAATTATTGGACAATTGTGAGTTTTCTTTTATATAAAATAGTGGAAAATAGTTTTTCCTATAAGAAGAGCTCCTCCTTCAATGTAATTCTGATTAAGTAACTAAAAAGATTATTTTGTAGCCATTCCTTCCAACCTTACCATGAAAACGTTATCTTCCAAGTGCCCATTTCAACTTTGGACATGAATCTCATCTGTATTCACTTTGACGATCTTCGTTGTTGAAAGTTTCAGGCTATTCGGAAGAGTGCTTACTCGTCAACAGTTTTAAGTGGCCATGCAAGCGATCAGGTATGGCTGAATAAGTGGAAGATTCGGTTGAGAGGGATTCCCTGTGAAGCCATCTTTAATTCATTTATCTCATCGGTCGCCACCTGCTCAATCTTCTATGTAAGCCTATTTTGTCTCCAGTTACGAAAGTGAAATATTTCAAAGTCTAATGTTGATAAAAATTTTAAAAATTTCGAAGATGCAAGTTTGCGCATGCTTAGGCATGAGTAGTTTATAACTACCCCGATAAAACTTCTACCCCGTACTGTGTATCTCCAAAATGTAGGGTCTTACCCTTTTCAGACAAAGGATTTGTATTCGCTTGTTCTTTATTAATCCTGAAGCCAAAATTTTGAGTGCTACCTCTCTTAACTGTTGCTTAAAACGATGTTTAATAAATAAGATAACAATACATTACTTTTTGTTATAAATAATTGACAATACCCGCGTGTATTGGTGGTTCACACAGACACACACTACGACAGCAAAGACATCAACGTGCGCATGCGCCAACTTTTTACAACAGCTGTTATAGATAAATATTATTATTATTCTTTTCCGTACGTCTTCCACGTGTTACATTGTCGGTGTGCTTAATGTGTATATTTGCTAATTAATAAACATTAACTTGATTATTAATCCTCTGACTATTTATTTACAACAGGTTATGGGCCCAGAAACGTTTTGTGTGATAGCGTTGGGCATTAAAAGTTAATAAAAGTCAGTAAAAGTGAAATTAAGTGTGTGTATCACGTTGTGTTAAAAAGTGTTTGTATAACCTAAAAGGGATGGCTGGTACAAGTAGCAATATACAAGCACTGTCGAAGGACAATTACGACACATGGAAAATTCAGATTCGGGCATTGCTGATTCAGAAGAAATTATGGCCGTATGCCGATGGAAGTCTCCAGAAACCGGCAGAAAGTGTTGAAAATGGAAGCGCTGTAGTCAAGTGGGAAGATGGAGATCAATCAGCTCAGGCAAGCATCATTTTGGCGATGGCGCCATCAGAGTTGAAAAATATTAAAAATTGTAAGACAACTCGTGAGCTGTGGCTGAAACTTGAAACGATCCACGCATCAAAAGGGCCGGCAAGGAAAGCCACGTTATTGAAGTCGCTGTTCGTGCACAAGGTGAAGGAGGGGGAAAGTATACACCAGTACCTGGACAACTTCTTCGACGTAGTTGACAAATTGGCGGAAATGGATATCGAGATTCATGAAGATCTGTTAACTACTATGATACTGCACGGTTTGCCACCAAGTTTTGAGAATTTTAGATGCGTTAATCGAGAGTCGTGATCAATTGCCAAAGCCGGAAGAGCTCAAGATAAAAATCTTAAATGAATGTTTTGGCCAGGGTAGGCGATTCACAAGACGCCGAAAGACAAAGCATTCATGGCCAGATCCAGAACACGTAATTTTTTGTAGACGTAGCAGCGGCGGCGAAAAAGGTAATTTCAAGGGAAAATGCTTCAAATGCGGCAAGGTTGGCCATTTTGCCAAAAATTGTCCCGAAAAGGAGGATGGAAGATCAACACAAGGAAGTGCTAGGGTAGCACAGGATTTTTACATCTCGGAACTGAACCGAGAAGAGGTCAACAATGTTCAAGGTCGTAGCCAATCCAAGTGTGTTTGGATAGTGGATGCACAACTCACATGTGCGGCGACGAGGATATTCTTGAAGATACGGTGACGTGCGATTCGGTGCTCAAGTTAGAAACAGAAGCATCGACAAATGCAAATATAAAGGGCGTAGCCAAGATAAATGTAAGTGGTGGAGAGTTATTTTCAACCGCGAACTTGCATGGCACGCTGTATGTACCGGAAATTAAGAACTAATCTGATGTCGGTATCGAAGATTACTGACAAAGGTAATACAGTAATCTTCAATGACAAATTAGCTGAGGTACGTAATACAGATGGCAAAACCGTGATTATCGCCGATAGACTGGGAGACCTGTACTTTGTAAGAGAAGAAAATACTGAACATGCGCATGTGGGTTACGCGAGCGCAAGCAAATTCTGAGGACACGTCAAGTCAAAAACCTTTTAGAAAAGGGGCAAAAATTTCACCGAAAAATTTTGGCACAGGAGACTTGGGCATATACACATGGATGCAGTCAATAAATTATTTGATGAGCAGCTGGCAACCGGGATAAATTTGTCGTTCAAGGGCAAAGCAACAGTATGCGACGTTTGCTGTCGCGGTAAGCAGGCTGCCAGACCGTTCACAAGAAAGGGTTGACTGGAGTAGAGTGCCCACTAGAGATTGTACATACCGACGTTTGCGGGCCAATGAGGGCAAATTCCAACGGCGGATCGAAGTACATGGTGACGTTTGCCGATGACTATAGTACGTGGTGCGAGGTGTATTTCTTGAAGAAGAAATCCGAAGTACTCGGTAAGTTCAAAGAATATAAAAATTTTGTTGAGAACATTTACTGGCCGAAAAATTAAATTTTTACAGTCGGACAACGGTCGGGAATACCGAAATGGAGATTTCGACGAGTATCTGAAGCAGGAGGGGATCCAGAGAAGACTGTCAGCGCCATACACACCTGAGCAGAACGGTGTAGCGGAGAGGAAGAACCGAACGCTACTGGATACAGCCAGATGCATGCTGATCGAGACCGGATGCCAGAATCATTTTGGGCTGAAGCCATTGCGACGGCGAATTATATCAGGAATCGCTGTCCAAGTACATGTATCGGTGGAAAAAAACCCCGTACGAGATTTGGCATGGCAAAGTTGCCGACCTCAAACACATGCGTATATTTTGGTTCGAGAGCGTACGTGTTTAGATAAAACAGTCGGACTTGGAAAAAATGGACCCGAGAGCTGCTGCAGGTAGATTCATAGGATACGACCTGGAATCAAAAGCGTACAGAGTGCGGCTGGATACTGGAAAACGGTCGTGACCCGAGATGTACGTTTTGACGAGAATATGGGGTCATCGAGAGCCAACGTTGATCCACTGGAAGAGTCGATAAAAAATAAAAATTTTGAGAATCAACAATCGAAAATTCAGGACAAGCCAGAGATAATCTACGCGAAGGTCGAATTGGATCCACTTGAATTCGAAGAAGAAGAAGAAAAAGAAATCGTCAACGAGCAGGAAAACGGGGAGATCTTCATCATCAGTAGAAAAAGAGTCGGCAGACCGCCTAAAGATACGGAACCGGCAGCCGAGGCCGTCCACGAAAGTATCGTAGACCCGAAGTGTCTCTAGCACTGGATCAGGCCGCGGAAAAAGATATGGATACTGGTGACGACGACGTATTCATTGACGACGAGCAAGGTCGTGTTTTTAAAAGGCCGTTAGAATCATCCTTTGTGCAAGTTGGAAAGAGACACCGCGAGCAAAAAGACTCCTGCGATTCTGATGAATGCAACAACGAAGATAGGCACATCTTCGAGGAGTTAGTGTTCAATGCCGACGTGCAAACAGATAAAGCATTAACTGGAGATGACGCTGAGCTGTGGAAGCGTGCTATCATGGACGAGGTGAAGTCACATCTCGAATATGGGACTTGGAAAGTAGTGCAGTAGTGTACAATCGAGCGCAGAAAGGCGCGCATCGTCGCACGAGGGTTTAACTCAACGACCAGGATTTGATTACGACGATACATTTGCTCCGGTGGCAAGATTCGAGTCGATTAGAACTGCGATGGCATTAGCAGCAGGGTTGAATACCAAAGTTCAGCATTGGGATGTCAAGACGGCATATTTGAACAGTGAGCTCAAGGAAGAGCTGTACATGGAACTGCCTGAGGGGCTAGCTGAGGCCGTGAATGACATCGTACGAACTGAAAGACGTGATTCGAAGAACATACAAAGCAGCTATGGAGATTGCAGAAAGCATTGAAGAAAAAGAACCAAGTATGCCAGTTTGAAGAAGGCTATCTACGGGTTAAAGCAATCAGTGAAAATGTGGTACGACCATTTAACCAAAATTTTAAGAAAAATTGGATTGCAACCGACGGTATCAGACCCATGTTTATTCACTGCAAAGCACGAAAATAATATCATCGTAATTGCTGTCTGGATAGATGATATGTTGGTATTTGCGGACAATGAGGCGCTGCTGGATCACGTAAAACATGAAAATAAATAAAGAAATAGGCATCAAAGACCTTGGAGAAGCCAAATATTCCTTAGGCATCGAAATTGATCAACAAAACGGGATCAAAATGGGACAAAGAGGATACGTTCTGGAAATTTTGAAGAAATTTGGAATGGATTCCTGTAACCCGGTGGAAATACCAGCGAGTCCAAGTACAAAAATCGAGGGAACAGCAGAAGACCAAGGAAAAATCTTCAAATAATCATCCGTACAAAGAGCTGGTAGGCTCATTGATGTACTTGGCGGTATGTACGAGGCCGGATATAGCATACACCGTGAGTGTGCTCGCACAATTCAACGACAAATCATCCGATCATCACTGGGTTTCGGCTAAAAAGGTTTTGAGATACCTCAAAGGGACAGCCAATCATTCCCTGCATTTTGATGGAAATATCCCGAAAATTGACAGGCTACGCTGATGCGAATTGGGGTGCATGTACACTGGACAGAAGGTCATACACAGGATACACCTTCTTGTTGGGCGGCGCAGCCATAAGCTGGCAAGCCAGAAAACAAAAAACAGTGGCACAATCAACTGCCGAAGCCGAATACATGGCTCTGGGCGAGGCTGCAAAGGAATCAATATTCCTGAATCGTCTACTGGTTGAATTGGGAGCAACGGAGTCAATCGATGGCACAATTCTTTGCGACAATCAGAGTGCCAAAATGATGTCAGAAAATGCTATGTTTCACCCCCGGACCAAAACATATAGACATTCGTCATCACTTCATCCGAGAGAAAGTGCAAGAAGGCCAGATCAAGGTGGAACATATACCGACGGACCGAAATGGTAGCCGATATTTTCACGAAATCACTACCATCAATCAAACACTGGCAACATTGTGGGACCTTGGGTCTGAAGTAACCGATCCACGCAGATATTGAGAGGGTGTTTTATAAATAATTGACAATACCCGCGTGTATTGGTGGTTCACACAGACACACACTACGACAGCAAAAGACATCAACGTGCGCATGCGCCAACTTTTAAAACAGCTGTTATAGATAAATATTATTATTATTCTTTTCCGTACGTCTTCCACGTGTTACATTGTCGGTGTGCTTAATGTGTATATTTGCTAATTAATAAACATTAACTTGATTATTAATCCTCTGACTATTTATTTACAACACTTTTCTTTACCCTATGGTCCATACGATGGATCCGTGAACTCACCATTTCAAACATCAACAAACCTTGCTCATAGAAATACAATCTTAAACACCATGAGACACTCCAAGCCTGCAAAATCGTTAGTAATAGAAACGTTCTCACTGTTAAATATTCACAATGTTGTCTGAGAGCAACATGCGATACAAAATAGCGAAGCGTAACCAATTTCAGAGACGCTTCAGGCAAAACAACACTTGATATGATGACTTTATCAGAAAAGGTAAACCCAAAGCAAGAAGAATGATGAAGAAAGAAGATGCTAATCTAATGTCTAAAGGGTAGGCTTGACTACAACAGCCGTGATGTTGATGGGCAAAACTAAGAAGGCTAAACGGAGTCGAGATTTTTAACAATGGAAACCAATTCACAAACCTAAAAATTTTTAGAGGACCCTCCAGAACCAATATTGGGGTCCAAAAATGGGGTTATTAGATACTAAACCACATTTCACTGCAATCTCGTACAAGATATGAGTAAGCACGCCATGTATTATGTAACAGGCTTCGCTCAGGATGACATTCAAGGATGACAAACATTCAAGTCATAGCTCATTTCATTCTGGATGTCCTGCAGACATATCGACAGAAAGAGAAAAATCAATTTGAATCATAAGCGAGGATGTGTGAGTTTGGAAAATCATCCTAATTCCATGGTTGGAGAATCCCCATCATAGAAACCATTCTTGTTTATATTTATGAAGAAATAAAGTCCACGTAAATTTCATTTTAAAAGTCTATAGATGAAATCTTTCTCAAAATATCAAGTCACATGATACATTAAATTTTTTGTTCGTTCAGTTATGTTTCTTAGTAGTTTTTAAATAATACAAATTCCGGTAAGCTAGGAAGGAACATAATACTCTATTTTTTTCTCTATGTATAAAAGTCTACACAAAGTCACAAAAACATGTTGGAATAGGTAGACTGCATGTGTTAATATGTCAAATTAAAACATTTCGCATGGTTGTACTGTGTATGTTCATTCTACAATTTTCTCGTTTTCATTATGGTTATGTAAAAATGTTTGAACGCTCAGTCAAATCTCGTGAAAAAGATGCATTCAAAATCTTAAATTTATTGGTTATTTTGATGTGTAGTCTGTGAGGACAGATAGACAGGTAGACATACAGAAAGACTGAAATAAAGTTTCTTCCAGCCCCCTCGACTGATAGGCTTCGCTAAGTTAGCCAACAATATCATCAAGTCCAGATGCAGATAGAAAAGTGAGTATTTGAGACAACTTGGCTTCCAGAATATCTCATATAAAAAGATCTAGAATGCACAACGCATCCGACAAACTAGTAAACCTGCTTGGACATAGTGACATTGGGATGAAAATGGGATCACTATGTCCAATACATAGATGTTGGATCTATGTCCAGTACATAGATTAAGGGCACTGTGAAATGGAAAATATGAATTTTTTTGACATTTTTAGATTTTTATTGATTCTTATTCCTTGAAATATTACCTTTAAAATGATATACAATACATATAGGTAGCTGTTTTATTTCATTTTGAAAAATTTGATTATATATGGTGATGTACGCTATTATGGAAACAAAAAATCTAGTTCTCACACGACATCATAAGTTTTCATCACTATACACAATGCTTCTACTTATTTCTGAGATATATTTTACTTTCCAGGTTGGCTATTCTGTCTATTACAAGCTGTTGTTTTTATTAGTGAACTCAGCTGTCTGCTCTAAACAATATTATTGCCTTCATTTCTTTGCATTTAGTGAAAAGTGAAGTACAACAAGTATAGATACAACAAGTATAACTGTTTCATGTGAAGTGTTATATTATAATATATCTTATTAGCCATTATAATGGGTAATAATACAAAGGTGGGATCTTTTAGAAGTTGTTACAAGAAGAGGAAAAACGTTGGAAAGCCTAAACCTAAAGAAAGCTTAGTTGTTGAGAATAATGAACAAAGTAGGCCTAGGCTTCCACCTATTTCTTCGTTTTGGGTCTCACATATGATCATTCAAAACATTTTCACCTACCTGAAACAATAATGCTTGAAATAAAGCCTATATTCAAGTCTTTGTCTGATCCTGTTCTTCTAAAAAAATGTTTGAAAGGGAAGTCGCAGAACCCAAATGAATCACTCAATAATTTGATATGGTCACGAATTCCGAAAAGAACATTTGTAGGACTGTCCACTTTGAATTTTGGAGTGTCAGAAGCTGTATTAACTTTCAATAATGGATATGTCTCCAAGGCAAAGGTGTTTGAACATCTAGGTCTTCAAGCTGGAAAACATTTTGTGAAAACAATGGAATTCTTCGATTGAAAGCGAGTCAACGAAGCAGACAAGGCGATGAATGAACTCGAGAAGAAAATAAGAATCAAGAGAACAATGGCTAAAAGAAACTTGGAAGACCAATATGCAGAGCTAGAAACCCCAGACAACCCCTCATACAGTGCTGGTGGCCATTAAATAGGTATTATTGTACATTAAAACTGTTATAAAACTTATTTTGTTTAATTACCAAAAGTTACCTTTTTTTAACTTTCACTACACATATCTCAGAAACGACTCAATATATCTTGTTGAAATTTTTACTGTAGTTTTATAACTGCTAAATAAAGTTTCTAACACAAGGATATATAAATATGATTTATACGTACCAAATAAAAAAATATTTTTTAATCAATTTTTTGAAAATTTTAAAGACTAATAAGGTAAATTTAATAAAAAATTCCCATGAACTTGTAAAAAAATAATCTTGTGTTATAAAATAGATAAAAAGTTAATCTTTAAAACAAAACAAAAATTAAAACAATATCTCAAGTAGAAAAAAAGTTATGTGCATTATAGCTAACATTGAGTTTAAATGGAGTTCGGAGTGCCCTTAAATTTATCATCATGCATCTCAATTTCTGATTTCCTTACATCCTTTCTGTATAGCTATCAAACTTACAATATGTTTTACCATGGAAATTCAGAGCACCTGTTCAATGGCTTTTAAAAGACATTTAATATTTCAGAAGTAATTGTGAAGAATTGGAATTCTCCTCGCAACACGTCATCGCTTTTTAGCTGGAAAAGGACAATACATCTTGAATAGCAATGTAAGATTCAATTTTTCAGTCATCAAAAGAAATTCATGATTATTATTCAAGCACTGTCCAAAATATTATGAGCATAAACTAAAATCGCAGGTATATGAAAGTACTTATAAGTTTTGTATACCAAAATGATTATTGGACTGGAATGCTTATGATATATAACTGAATTATAAATTCAACTTTAGTGAAATGGTTGTTCTATAAGTAATGGCACCATTAAAAACCAATAAATTCAATGCAATAAAACGCGCGTAGCCTACCAATCGCTGTTGTTTGTTGCAGTATTCTTCAGGAAAGTTTTATTAGGCTAGTTAATAAACATACTACTTCTTTATAAATACACTAGCATTGACACCTCTCCTGCTATAAAGAAGCTTTACTACATTAAACCAGTTTCATAATATACACTCGTTCTGTTAATATAGTTATTATATTTCAGATATGTAAATTAAGTGGCTCGCTTAACGTCTTTTTAGAGCCCGATATATTCCACGCCTGTTTTATTAGTCTAATTATACCTCATGTTTATAACCCAATCTGATATTGATTTTATCGATAAAGTGATTTTAGATGCAGCCTGCGATCAAAAAGGATTTGATGTCATAATTTAGGTCTTGAACAAGAACCATTTAATGTCGGCTTACCTCTCCCTGCCGCCCGATTACGAATATTGATTGCCGAGAGTTTTTCTTCTCTGTTTGTGATCATAGATCATCTTTATTACCGGTTTAATCTTTCAGGACTAATACTGTTTGTTGTAGAACCAGAGTTTGGTGTTTTGCATTTACATAAGATATCGATCTAGTTTTGAAAGTATGCATACTTACGAATGGCCTTACATACACTACAGTATCAAGACAATAGTTCTGAGGGATTTTTATTGTGTTGCACGTAATTTATTATACAATTAATTCTATATCGAGTTCTAATTACTGTTCTAAATATTTGTAAAGTCAGAAAAATTTGAGATTACGCTCGAGATTCTCTAATGACAGGAGGAAGCACCAACCATGTTACTGCACAGAAAAAACCGCAATGAACAATAGCAATGATAATAAATCAGTGCTATTTTGGTTACAAAAATAGTATTGTACAATGACAGTGACTTACAGGACATCGGAATTAAAAACACGTTTTAATTATGGTCTAAGACCGTCAACAGGATGGACAACACTTTATCCCAATTAACGTAAAGTTCACTTAACGAAAGTAGTTAGCATAGTTAGTAAGAAGTATTAAAAAAATAACATTTTAAATATATGCAACTGACATTATATTAAAAGTGCGAGAAATAACTTTCATATACAATATCAAACAAAGAAGTTAAAGATACAGTATTTTCATGTTCTTTTATAACTCTTCAGACTTGAACGATGGTAAGGAGTATTTATTGCAAGTGTCTTGTTATAGAATATTTACTTGCGGTTAACGTACGGGAAACCACAATCACGGAAAGGGGACACGAGCCCGGATGGCCCGGTGGGCGGAGGTCGGAGTGGGTGGTGGGTGTCGGTGGCGGTACCTTTACCGGATGTCGACTCTAACAATCGTATGAACTTTACTGCCCAACGCTCATACGAGGCGGAGGTTTCATGCAATTACGACACAGACAATTATAGAGCTAAACATAACCCACTCTTGTACAGCTGGGACAAGGGTGGCAGTGTTTCTTTCCGGTCCGCCTTAAACTAGAGCTGCCTACGTTAGGTGAATTTAAACAGGAGAAGTAAATGTCATAAAGATGTAATCACGTGATCATGAATGTGAACAGATTATTTAATACAACATTGTTTTCGATACTGGTCTAGGAGCCGAAAGCTAATTTTCATAGCAATAGCACACAAACTGGTTTTCCTTAAATTGACATAAAGGCGCTACATTTGATTGAGATCAAAATAGGAGGTTATCAAAAAGGTTAAAATATGAAACAATCATATTTTTCATATCATCTTTTTTTACTCAGTAAGACACATAAATAAATGTCAAAATAAGAGGCATTGTCATTTTCTAGTTATCTGTGAGATGATATTAATATTATTATGTGTTAAAACGTTGGTTTGAAGTATTCTAGGTAAGAAAAATATGATCAAAGATAAATTACGTTTAATATATCTAACCCTTTTGATACTCATCCATTTTGAACTCCACCAAAATCAGTGTAACTGATGATCAAATTCTTGATTATAAAAAGATTTTATTTTTGATAAAAAAAAATACTAATGGGCATATGCAATGCAAATGTAGTCTTGGATTTTAGTCTATTATCAAGATTTAAGTTCAAAAACAAGTATAACGTTAGAGTCTTGTTTTGTGATTTAAAAAAAAAGAATAAATAATATAGAAATTAACTACGATTGTTAAATATTCATGGATTTCTTACACCAAATTGGCACTACAGAGTATTTTGTATATAAAATGACAAGGCGTGTTCTACACGAGAATTATATTAAAATTATACGTATTGTGCTAACTAAGCTGGATCCTACTCAAGCCGCAACATTAGCCGACTCTGATTTCAATGTTGGTGCACTCCTGTCATTTCATCATCTGTGATGTGACACACCCAACTCTTATTGTTTAGTTAATTAGGATTTATTCAGCATTGTGCTGTGCTGAGTGACTCAAGGCCTACAATGCCGCTGTCGCCCGTCTATCCTCATTGTTTTAGCTTAGTCTTCCACGAGAATTAGGCTTCAGGTATGAACTAACTTTACAAATGATCAAATTGATTAGCGAACCCATTTACTTATTTAGTGATAAAATTGAAAATGTTTATATATGTATACATATTTTGGTGAATTATATCTATTTTAAGGATTAGCTGGAATCTAATAGCCCTATTAGGTGTAAAAACTAGACTTTTATATTCAGCATGAAAACTCTATTTCTGCTGCAAACTTACATAATGCAAAGTAGCATTCTTACATTCAGAACACACGCAATGCAAAGTGATCTTCTTGTATACTGAACATACACAATACAAAGTGACATTCTTGTATTGTCAAAATATACAAGGCAAAATAAAATTTTTGTATTCTGAAGATATTTATAAACCTAGAATTCTTGATGGCAAGCAGTAAGTTAACGATATTTATGTAATTAATATTGCAAAAACATGCTTAATACTTTTATAAATTCAGATGACTCACCAATGAGATGTTACTATGATAAAATGATGATAGTCTATTAGTAATAAATCAATAATAACACACTTTTTACTATTGTGATTAACAACTACATTAGTCGATGTCTTTCTACCTAATACAATGCTGTATATTGATCGTCGCAGATAATTACTTGCTACTTTATTATCAATTACTGATTTTATTTTATTGAGGGATTTTTCTATTATTGTAATTACTTCTTAAGAATTTAACTCATGTTAGGCTCCATTACAGTTGAAAGTTGTAGTTCTACAATTAAACAATAAGCTTGAATCATCAAAGTAATATGTTAAATGGATTTTAAATGGTAGTTAAAACCACTCTTACTCACTCTCTTTCTCTCTCTCTCTCTCTCTCTCTCTCTCTCTCTCTCTCTCTCTCTCTCTCTCTCTCTCTCTCTCTCTCTCTCTCTCTCTCTCTCTCTCTCTCTCTCTCTCTCTCTCTCTCTCTCTCTCTCTCTCTCTCTCTCTCTCTCTCTCTCTCTCTCTCTCTCTCTCTCTCTCTCTCTCTCTCTCTCTCTCTCTCTCTCTCTCTCTCTCTCTCTCTCTCTCTCTCTCTCTACTCTCTCTCTCTCTCTCTCTCTCTCTCTCTCTCTCACTCCTACTGGTCAACTGTTACAGCATCCTCGGTGTCCGAGAGCACGTCAGAAGCCGTCAGAGAACAATGGCTGTTAAATACGCTTCCACTGGACAATGGAGAATGGGACCATAAAGTTGGGCTACTGCACCAACCTTGATACAGCAATACACTCCTTTGCCCTATTTATTGCACCAAAGAATATTTTTAGGATCTAAACGTTATTGTGTTTCAGACATATCAATAATAACTTACAAATCTTGGCATTGCCTTAAAGAGGACTATGTAACCAATTTATTATTTATCTGACTGTGCAAACATTATCTCAAAAAATGCATTATACTATTTCATTAATGTATACCATGCTTCAAATTTTAAGTTTAAGTTAAGTATAATATTAATTATACTTAAATGTATAAGCATAATGCAGAATATAGATTACGGTACATTATTATTCTGAATTTATGACTCGTGGAAACATTATACTACTTATACTACTAATGCTGATTGTAAAACACTTTTAATTTGTACAAAAACTAGATCTTCAGACAGAGTTTTAAGAATGTTTAATATTTAAATATGAACTGTTAACAGTGTGGTAAATAAACAATAAAATTATCTTTTTGAGTGTTCAAAACTGTTTGCCGTCAGAGTTACACATTTATATAATCTTGAAGTTTTATTACACTTTTCAACAAAACTCTTTTCGTCCATGTCATGACAGACTTGCCAATTCAATTAAACCATCTCATTGGGGATTTCCTCAAATACATTTTGCCTTTTAATGCTCCCCAAAAGAACAAAATATCCATAGTAGTCAGATAGAGATAGAAATAATTTTGCCAACCATTCAACTTTCCTCTTCGACCAATTAATTTGTCAAAACCTCATATATTCACTACGATTGATTTGTAATTTGTATGTAACTTTAGCCCGCAAGTTTCTGTATACATATTACTCGACAGTGTGACCGAATACAACAGATACAATAACACCATTATATGAAGTGCTTTGTGAAGTCACTTAACCGTTCTCTCAACCTAATTAGTGTATTCACTAATATTTGATAGGCAAAATTCCATTTTTTTAGAGCAAAAAATTCCAGTGCTATTAGCAAATCTTGAAACGTCCATTGTTCCATTAGTAGATCGATACATCTGCGTCGAAAATCCACTTCGATAAGTACACTATGCTTTTTCTGTTTGGGCTTTGAAAGTGAGCCTGCATGACAAACGTTTCCAGGTGACAGTGATTGGTTGTACATCCTGTAGAGCTAAGGAATAAGGTTAAACTTATTCCTTAGCTTATAAATATATTTTATTGTCAAACACTTCTTCCCATCTACTTTGTGCACTTGTAGTATTCTGTACAACCCAACGTTAGTCATGTTACCAGCAACGGTAGCAGAATTTAAATCTGTTGTAATAACACAATTTAAAACTGTAATAAAAAACAGCCCCTTCATTATACAAGCACTTAAAACTATATACCTACTAAAGCAACTCTATGTATGTGTGTTTTTTAATGAATGAGTAAAATAACACAACAGCTTTGTATACAACATAGTCTCCCAGCAACACTTTTAAATATTACCAGTTAACATATGTGATTGTCCTGTTGAATTAAACTGATTATTTTGAAACACACTCAATAAATTGTTCTTCGTGAGAAAAAGAAGTAGGTTATATATTTCTAGATCTGAATAATTACTCATATTAGAATACACGTAATCCATTTTAGGTCTGTACTGTGTACTTTTGCTGCTTATGATTTGAACGTTATAAGGTTTATCGTATATATAGGACTGTAAACATTCTATATATATATTTTTTAAATAATATTGAATCATCTGATGATTTATATGTAGTGCATATTCAACTTCGATACATTACATTGCGCTAAATTCTTCGACGAGTGCATTTTTCAAATTGATAACAGTAATTAGTCGTACAGTAATTTTCGTATATTTTATTTCTACAATAAACTGGATTATGTTATTTAATTTTTACAAATGCATCATATGCCAAAGTAAATATCCGGATGGGCGATAATCTTTCTTGAAACTCAACAGGAACTGTAAAGTCAGTAGCAATAGTGGCTCAACACTTCCTGGCAATCACACATAACTGTATACAAGCAGTGTGGCAATAAAAACCCTTATTGCATTTAAACTCTTTTAACAACGAGAATAAATTATCCAAAATACAGTAATATCCTATACATTTTTATGAGCTAAGTTAACAGTAGTTGAATACAGATCCATGTAAAGAGCTAATTCGCTAGTTTAAATTCGTACAGAAATAAATAAGCCCGGAGAAATGCGAGGTTCGTGTGACCCCGGTGACCCTTTGCCCAGTCCAGCACAACAACAAGCCGCGAACTGTTGTAATTGGTTGAACTTATTTTGGCTCGTTATTTTAAGAGACTTCCCCATTATTCGTAAGGTTTCCATAATATCAGACCAATAAATATTCCAAAATAAATTACTCATTTTCTGTCCTAACATCAATATCTAAAGTAGTATTCAACACTGACCTAATTCAATTTTAAAGGTTCATGAATAAATTCCAATTTATATTATCACTTATAACTAATTAAGGGATTTATCAACTAGTTATAAGAGTTTCTTTTGCCACAGCTACACAGACACGCTATGGTTTATGTTATTCAAGATCCTGGGATCTTGACAAATACTTGTGTACGGTCACTAAATACTTGTTGAGGAATATTGCTTGATTTAACTCAAACTTTATGTTAAGAAGAAGTTTTTAATATTTGTTTTGGTTTAAGTTTTACAAATTTCAGTTAAAAATAACTCCATATTAGCTGTCCTGTCAGTATAATTATGTACTGTCGTAGTGTCAGAGTCAACAATAAACACGTAACACGTTAGTGGTCATTTGGTCAAAATTATTAAAATATCTGCCTTAAAATATTTAAATAAAATAAAGATCTACAATAAAACAATTAAAACTACTATACCGCCAGTGACACGACGAAATGATGTCAACAGTACATAACAGCCTTATAACTGTGAAAGAATATAGGTGGTATGTTTTTATAGGTAATGAATTTAGAAAACTAATAGTAATTTATCATGTTTTATCAAGAATTTAGAAAATCCAGAATATATATTATGTCTGCAATATTTATAAATAACGATTTTTCAAGAATAAATCGTTGAAAGGAGCATGAACTTGAAACGACTAATGTATGCGCATAATTATTCTACTTGTACTTGCTTCAAAAGGTATTGGTAAAGCAGAATCCAAACCTGCATGGGGCAATTTTAACATTCTATACTCAAAACAATGGTTCCGGAAAGGATCCAAACATATATTGAGGATGCGTCATGCATTATAGAGGAATGAGATCATGCCATAGTGGTTTTTCCTGGTTTCCCTTAGTAGGCATTTCCCTGTATCCACAACGTCATCCTTCTGTATGCATTTGTGAATATGAAATCCGTGGCTGTACCCATAAATGTGGTAACATTTATTCAATGGGGCGGCTTTGTATCTTAAAAGAAGTATAATGAAAATAACAAACATTCAGAATGTTCAGGATTTTAAGCTTATATTTTACTGATTTTCACTTTAAGTAACAGTCTGAGGGTGTCAATATACGAGGATGTGAACGATTTGAATATGATATTAACGTTCTACCAGAATTACATATCAATAAGCCCTTCAGAAATGATTGCAATAAATTTAGATTGCTAACCTTTCATTACTCTATAGCATGCAATATACTGCAAATATGGGTGTGAGTTTACCCAGAGTAGGGATATTTATGAGTAAAAACGAAAGGTCAGTACGGCTTTCACAACCACCTAGTACTTAAAACATCCATATCTGAGTCCCACATTTATTAAATTCAAACTAAGTTTATTTGCTGGCTCACTGAAGGAATTGATTCAGCCAATAATCCACAAGTGTACAAAAGGCAACTAAAATAATATTATCTGATACCATGTGCAATGTAAGTCTGATACATATAAAAACTTCAAGTTTGAATATACAATACAAGAGTAAATAAATTCAAACATTAATATTTAGATCCGTCCCTAGACTTTATACTAAAACTAAAAGATATAAAATAATGTTATAGTACAAAAAGAGACACTAATATCCTTGAATAAGAAGACAGATAAATATGTAGTAGGCTAGATACTTATAGGAGGAGAAGTACTCTGAACACTTTGCAACAAAAAACGAGGTAAAGCACAGTTAATATAGGGTTTTAGACATTTGCCATCGTTATATGTTACAACAGTAGCAAATCCCCTCACTCTTACTATCGTTTTCATTATCCAATGTCAATAACTAATTTCATACAAAGAACACTTTAACAAGAAGATTACTCAAAGCAAAATCTAAAACTAATATGGGTATCTTTTTAGTTCTTCAACACTGCTCTCACTTGATTAATACGGATGGAATAGACTAATTTTGATCAGTTGCCACAGTTCCTTGGAATTCTTAAAATAGACGAATCATTAAAAACAAAACGTACTTAATGGATGGCGTAACTTCTAAAGATGGATTGTAAGAGCAGTTGTGGCGCAATGATTACCGTAAAATCAGCAATAAAGTGGATCTGCCAGTAATGACATCCGGCGCAGAAGGTACTGCCTCCTACACGCCGCGCAACGCCGCGCCGCCCACTACACTATTGATGGATCAGCAAGCGCGGCGTGGATACTCTGCTCGTGTGTGATATCAGACCACCACTTACACCGTTATCTCGGTTATTGTATTAGTTAATGTCTACAAAAACTTTCAAATCGCTGTATTTATAGTAAACCTTTGTTCTAATCTAATGTGACTAGGATTGGTTGCTGATTTATATTCATTGAAAATCCATGTTTGTTACTTATCTCCAGACTATATTCGTATGTACAAAAATATCATAAAAACCTATTTTAGTGCTAGTCTGTATATATTTATTTATGGTTAATTGATTGATAATTTTAGTTTTGATAAGCACTTGCAGTGAAGCAAGACGTAACGCGAAAGGCTCTAATTTGATAATATTTGACTCAAATGCAATATTTTGCAAACATACATTTAATGCCATTAGATAAGAAAACACTGTCTGTCCATACAAAAACAAATATGCTATGCATTTAGACAGTGGTTTATAACAAAAGTACGATAGAAAATATTTGTAGCTTCATACTGACTGTTATTTACGTTGAATTCATTATGTCTAGGTTTTGAGTTGCAAACCATACAGATAGATCTCCATTCATGGCAGTTGAACATTCCTCTTAGAGTTAAGAGAACGTTAACTGCCTACTTCAACGCTATTAAATTCAACTCGACCGTTTAAAATCGCTAGCCTCTTCGTAGTAACAGAGTTTACAATATCCAGTTGGCCTTACTGGCGAAAAAGGTTGATTCTTCAAAGGATATTAGTGTGCAGTGCAATGAAATTACCGATATCTATAAGACCATTAAATAAATTCCTTAGTTGTAGCTCAGCAAACATTAAAGCTAGTAAAGAATTCACACTTCAGAAGAACCTCTAGATTAAACTATTCCAAAATAAAAATTCATGAGATTGGAGTGCTATCTTTGATGGTTTTACACGTCTTTCGTGAGTCTTAACAAAGATGTTCAGTAGAATATTGGAGGAGGCAAAGATTAAGTACGGTTAATAAAAGTAAATTGAGGTGTTCCCATTTTCAAGTATGCAAAATGGTGAGAATAGTATTATTTTCTGAAAATAGGATCACCACACGTCTACGTGACACCAACTGGTAATATGACAGGTATCCTTGAAGGGTAAACTGTCTGTAAGAGCTCAGCATATATGGTCCGAGCACAAGGTAAATAATAGTCTTATTTCCTTAAGAGAGCTAATATAGTTTATTACAGATATCGGTATGTTTTAACTGGAGATTTGGGGATTTTGTTATGTTCAGAAATGAGGTACGTAAAACGGGTTGATTGATAGGTCTAGTTAGTCTACTGTGAAGTATGACTGTTAGAGAGGGTTTTTTCAAGCATAAGTATGAGGGAGTACCATCTCCTGCCCGCTTTTACTGGAAAAGGCTGGGTTAGGCTAGCTTCCCTCTCTTCCAAGATGACATGTCTGAAATATAGTGACCACTATTCCTCATCATGTTGAATGTAACAAGGAATCTCGACGGGATGCGGCACCTACCCCAATCCTACCAATCCTAATATCCTGTCCCTTTTAAAACGATGTAAGTGTTAATGACTGGACCGTCACGGAAAAAAAAACCATTCATGAGATTATTTACCCGTCAAAGGCCGCTACTTTTTTAGCTGAGCGTTACAGCAAGAACAAGCTTACCTACAGACTTAACATTTTGCATAAAATTTTCATTGCTATATAAGCAACATAAAATTCCATAATGGTGATTCCAATACTTGGGATTTCGTTTATCGTTGTCAGCATTTTCACATAGGTCTTATAGGTAACCATAATGGTAATGACAAATTTCGAGGATGAATAAATTTCTAAACAAATTGAGTATAAGTATATGGTGTTTTATAACGTGATATGGTAACTTATGCAGCGTAACAAAATGTACTATGGTTCTGAAATTTTGCATGCAGCCTCAGAGAAGTCTGTTAGGCGACACGTGGCGTTACAAACTCCTACCTTGTTTAAAGATCTTAACGGGACTTGAGGTCCCTTCCGAAGGAAATGCTCCTGCCCAACTACTAAGAAAAGAATATTATATACCGTGTTGTATACTGCATCGTGACATTTCATGAGGCTCATGGATTTAAATTTAACACTGTATTACATGCGTGGATTTTACTGACACATGGTTCAGAACCTTTCGTTAGGACGATAAATGGAGAAAAGCAAATAATGAATACTTTCATACAATTCCTTGCTAGTTAGAAACGCTTATCGGGAGGCAATAAATACAGAATATTACATCCAGTCAATATACCAAGTATACTGCACCAAGATTGTTTACTGCTGTTTAACTACTATTCAATTATAATCTAGCTATAATAAATGTAGTACCAACTTTACTGCTGCTCTCTATTAAGTGATCTTTAATAGTCTAACACCATAGCATACGCACAAGGGCGTCTAGTAAAGTGGATATTTAGCACATTAATGGAGGCATTTTAATCTTTACACAAGAGTATTTACATCATTTCGAGTAACTTGACTGAATTATTAAGACACTACCACATACCCGTTGCTCCCCGCAATTTCTATGCAAAATTCCACGTATTTGATTGAATAGCTCCCACGATTGCAGGGGAACACATGAACTATTGTTGATCAATGAGGAGGAACTCCTAAGTCGAAGTTCGTAGCTTTCTTAGTGAAAGCACATATGATGTAACACGATATGGTCCTATGATAGTTTTGAAATAAAATTAGTTATATATCATGTATCAGGTACCCATTTTCCATTGTTCATGGATAAGAGGATCAGAGGTTCAGTAAAACTGCAAGTTTTTTCTTATTTCAGGTTTTGCACTTCTAGTTCAAACTAATTATATTTCCAACAAAAAAATCGTTTGCTATTTTTTCCTCTTAAAGCAATATGACTATTTAGACTTATATTTAATTATATAATGATGTTGAATTCTATAATACAGTTTTATAAATTGTATAGATATAGATATTGTTATTTAAAATTAAAAACTAAAATCAATAAAAATAATACCAACAAATTTCAATACTTACATTGTAACAGTTATCATTCATATGTAAAAATAATAAATGATAGAATAAAGTACACGTCCATGCTTTCCAATTCATGTTTGCTATTTTCATGTTTTCAGTTTGCTATATTCATGTTTGCCAAGGAAATTCTATTTCCTTGGTCCAGTCTTGGAATTATATTAATATTTATATACCTAATCAGTATCGAATGCCTCATCAGTGAGAAATGAACGCGATATCTCCGCGATGATTTTCTATGATAACAATTGCATTTAGTGTCTCGTGTATTGCTTTGTAGTTCCACTGTATATAATCATAAACTTACTACGCACGCTGGTTTTTCTCAAATTGTAGTTACGGTTCGAATGGTTTTTTGAAACAAGTTAATACTCAGTCTCTACTTTTTTCCCCATCACTTACTGTAATTATACTGTCCTTTCAAAGTCTAAGGAAACCAAATTTAATACCTGCATGAACACATCCCCAATTTATTTACTTAAGTAAAATTTTAAATAAATAAATTTGTTTGCCTTTTTACCACGATGTTGAAGAAGAAGAAGAAGTGTTGTTACTGTTGTTACGCTTTCATTATACTAATGAAAACAAATTGAAAGTATTAGTTAAAATTATTGAACGTGTGTTCGTGCTGCCGTAATAAAATTTTTCCACAGCTTTTTAATTCTTATTAGGCAACTCTAGAGACGAAGATGGGATTTCTCGTGCTTCATAGACCAGTGGGGCATAACCCGGAGGGATTTTAGAAATACGAATAGGCCTATATTCATTCTAGAGACACTAAGAATGTCTAAGTAGAATTTAAGTATAATCGGTTGAATAATTTACGCATGAAAGCAAAAGAAACAAAATAAGTCACTTTCGCGTTCTTAATGTCATCAGGATATATACCTATAGGGTACCTGATAATCAGTGGACACTATGTGCAAAACATTGTCAATTTGTTCTGATCTTAACATAATGAAACATTTTTTTGATTGTTAGCACTTTAAAAGTACCAGATATACCGCTCTCCTTTACAGTGGTTCTTATTAGAGTAAGTTGAGTAAATTTTAAGTTAGTTATGAATCTAGGTATCAAATTCTTTAAAAGAAGTGCTACTGTTGCATAAAAACATTATCCTTCTCTTTGCTAAAGCCTGTCCTTTAAATCCTATAAAGCCGTAAGTAATGGTATATATTCATCTAAAAGTAGCAATGAACGTGTTATATGACATAGCTTCACTGCTTGCTAGTGACATCTCCACCGCCAATGTCCGATCCTTACACATTCTGCAATGTAACTGTACAACAGTAATCTATTAGTTTCCTCACTTTAGAAATGTGCACCCCAAATCTTGTATGTACATATATCTTGCAGTGCGGTAGGTATCCGGGGATCCTGGAATCTGGGCCGGCCGAAGAAGTGCCACGGTGTCGCGGGGGGTGTGGTTGTCCTGCGGGGGACGCCGCCGCCCGCCCGCGGCTCGCCACTGATCGGGACAAGGATCACCTCATCTATATGCGGCCTTACGCTACTTGCATGCAATTACACGTCGTTAGCGGGTAATGGAGTGATTGGCACGACCCGGTCATGTGACCCGGCAGCCTGGGGTTAAACGTGACTTACCCCAGATAACCCCAGGGTTGGCCTTCGGCTCGGCTCACTCGCCAGCTCACTGTGACAACATTTCTCGCAATAACTTCTGGTGCTGGCTCCCAATAGCATTTTATCACTTCAAAATTCAATAAAAATGGAATAAATAAATAATAATAAAGTTATAATCAATTATGTTTAATTGTGGATGTATAATTAATACGTACCCGAAACTTAATGCGTTATCTTAGATAGTGTTTTTTGTTTATTAGGAAAATTAAATAGAACAAATTTTCTATGAAATAATATTCAAAATTTTGCCTTATAAACTTTAATTATATACTTCTAACATATGTTTTTTCAGTCTTCAAAATATTTTGTAAAGACTTAATCTTGTCCCTAAACCTAATTACATATTACGTGAAAGTTCTATAAGTTATATCAGAAAAAAATTACATTGAATAATAATTTTGTGTGATAACTCTTTTATAAAATAAACAATTTGTAATCATTAATTAAAGTTTAAGAGTAGTCTGAGAGTTATTGAGTAGTATAAGTATTATAAATAGTTTTATTGATGAAATTTTGTAATGGTTTTTTAATATCATACAGTCATAAAAATCAAATAATGTATATTACTTACTTTAGACGAAATATTCCTGTAGGTAAATTGTAAAATGTGTTATAATCATGTTTAGGCCGTACTTCACAATTTTATTTTATTTCATTGTTAAATTAAATTTACGCTAATATGTATGAACACTGTTTAAAACCTTCAATTGGTATAAGTCACGTGGTTTTACCTATATTTATATCAACGTTGAATAAATTATCAATCAAACAAAAAAATAAAATAAAATAATAAAGTTGTTCTTAACATTTTATAACAAGTAGAAGAAATAAACATAAAACAACAAAATTACATTTAAGTCTGTTGAATACTTTCATGAATATCAAATAATTTGTAAACTTTTTTGATATTAGATGAAAACGAAATAAAATCTTTGAACATAAACAATAAATAAACTTTAGTGAATCAATTAATATACAACTAGTCTCAATAACTTATTTTAATAAAAATGTTCTAAATATTCAAATGATATCTTCATATAAGTTTTATTAACAATAATAATAATAAATATTCGACAGAATGAGATTGAATACAAAATAATTTATAGCAAAATAATAGCGTTTAGGAAATAACAATGATAGTTTTTATCTTTTGACGTTACTTTTGACGTATCTTTGAAGTCTTAAAAATATTAAAGGTTCTTATTTATATAAACAACCTGATATTTTGGGTATTTTCCTACAAATTTTGATGGGCTACAAAAATAACAAAACTAAAATAGTTTCTATAATTTGGTCTTGATCATTTTCACTATAATCAAGTATTTTCGAAATAATTACTTCATTTTCACTGTCATTATGTTCTGAAAATGAAATTATGGTTTTACATTTACTGAAATAAGAAATAAAAATTCTGGAATAAAGTATAAATATCTTATAAAAATATTATCTATTGTTTTCCAGATCGCATTGTACTTATGTTTTATTCGTTTGACATTTGTAAATTTAACTTATCTTTTAAAAAGTCAATTAATGGTTTTGGTGTTTCTTCAGGAATATTTTTATTAAATCAGCTTTTACCTAATTTATGTTTTAATTGAATGCTAGGTAAGGGCCTAATGTTATTGAGTAAGAGTTATAGTTATAACCAACAGAAAGACTAATTTTCTTCCAGGATTAAATTACACTACGGCTTTGTTGGCTAGAGAATATCTAACCAATTTATTTGCAATCATTTTTTAAATCTTGTCAGGATGAAACTAGTAGTGAATTAAAATAGGAACTAATATTGTTAACCATGCTGACATTACATTTAGAATACGATGATTTTTAATACTGTTATTAAATATGCTTTAAGTTAATAAATTTTACGTTTGATTCATTAACAAATAAATTAGTAGTTCGTAGATTTATTCAAACAAATCCATAGCCCGCCAAAAGAAGTACCGGTAGTCAATCAAATTAGGAGCGACAGTGACCTCTCACTATCTGGCCTGGGAAGCCACTGAACAGAGAAACGCCCTGGTTGACATAAAAATGGCCGTATATTCCCGCCCCTAGTAGATACTGAACGAACAAGCGTGACGCTTCGTTCCGTAACGCGAAACGAAAGTTGTTCAGGGGAATAACTTTGATGTATTGATGTATATTATGCACAGGGTTGCGTAATATACAGGGGTGTATATTACGGGGTGCATAACAGGTATATAACAGGGGTGCGTAACATACATCAATAGCCCCTAAAATAAGTAGCCCTTCTAATACAAAAGGAATTTAATTTAATTTTGAGGATTTATTTTAAAACATATTTATTTTTGAGTTTTAAAAATATTTTTTTTAACTGTCAGATATAATATCATCTGACATCGACCCGTTCACCATGTTTTGTACAATCGTAAAGATAACAACAAAAGTAAAATTGTTTTAATAAAAATAACCCAAAAATGCCGTAACCGAATTAGAAACTGGAAAAAATAATCTTTATTTTCAACTTAGAATCACACATAGAATCTGAAAATGCATAGCCAACCCAACCTTTTTGTTACACCCTGTATATTACTCAATTGGCGTAAATGGATTCAGTAATATATGAATAAACATGTAACATTCAGGTTGCAATTAGTAATCCATAGAATTAAAATTGATTACAAGTTTTTCGTTATATGCATTTAGTTATTTTCTTTCCTGTTCATACTAGCAATTACCGCGGCTTAGTACTCAATTTCGCGGGCTTTGCACTTGTATGAACATTTCTGGTTTTGGAATCAATTATATTTCTGACCCCAATGTTGAGTTTGACTTGTTGCCACGATCAAGAAAATGTGTCAAATAGTATATATGTATGATGACCACTTTATTTACACAGGTCTTAGTTTATATTGTTCTATAGTTGATTTTTCCTTGTTTCTTGATTTAGAATATACATATACATATACATATATATATATATACATATATATATATATACATATATATATATATATATATATATATGTATATATATAATAATTAATATGCAGGTTTGAAAAGCCTACTTCTGTCAAAAGACACCTAAGATTGGTTTTAAATGTACAGTAACAGTTAGATATTTATTTTCTTCTTTTATATGATGAAACAAAAAATATTGGTAAAATTAATTAAACTTATGGGTGTGATATCATAAAACAATATAAACACATCACAGTCGAATAGTTTACAAGTGAATGTAAAGGAAAAAAATCAAAGTTACTTCCGCATTTATAATACTATAAGAATTCATAATTTCTTTTTTTTTTTAAGGAGAAGCCGATCTCCTTTTATGCATTATTCTGCCCGTCCTCATGGGCCACTGGCCTGTGCGAGGATCTTATCAAACAGAATAAGGGGGAGAGTCGATACAGTACAAGGTCGATGGTACTGTTAAAAAGTGCAACGGTCACAGACAGGATTCTAACTCAGACTCAAAGTCCAACGTCTTAGACCACTCGGCCATCGGCACTCCCAATAATAATAATTGGTCCATCTTTGCTGTCATACAAAGTGATTAAAAACTAGGCTTCCATATTCAAACTTCGGAATACAGTTAAGTAATACATATTAACATATATCAACACGAGCATCGAATGATCCGACAGAACGTTAAGAAATAGGTGGTGGTGGAGTGATTGTGGCGGTACGGGACGGGTTTGATTCATGTGAACTCTCTCATTCTTCTCTTAATATTAAGTGCGTATTTGCAGCCATCAAACTAAAGAACTCTATCCTTGTCCTAGGTGGTGTCTATCTGCCTCCTAATCAATGCTCTACCCAATACATTGAATTTGCATCTATTTTGGAGGAGCTGTCAATTACAGTGCAGGACAGTTGTTGATTATTGGAGATTTTAACTTACCGAATGTAGACTGATCCAATCACACTACTCACTTGAACACATCAGCTCAATGTTATGAATTTTCTTGACCTAAAGCAGTACAATAATATCTACAAAGATCGTGGTGTCTTTCTGGACCTGGTCTTTTCTTTTGTACGTTTGCACGTCCTCAATGCCACAAACGCTCTACTTACCGCAGAATGCCACCATCCTGTTCTGGATGTCTATCCTTCAGAAAACCTAAATTTTAGTGCATTTGCTCCCATTTTAAGGAAATGTGATCTTGCCCATGTGTTTGAATGGGTTCAACGCCTTAAATATCCTGTGTTGGATAAGAGTGTTTCTGTCCAAGACGTCTTCTCAGAATTTTGCTCTCAACTTAGCTGCACTATCAGGAGCGCATGTCCATCACGATACGTTGGTAAACGAGCCTTTCCTGTTTGGTTCTCCCCGAAGCTCAAATCCGTGATCATTAGACAAAAGCTGCTTCATAAGCGCTACAAGCAGAGTCTTGACGACCGTCTTTTCCATCAATTGTGTGGTCTTCGAGCGGCATGTGTCAGACTAACAAGGAAATGCTACTCAGCATATATTCAATCCATTGACTCATCCCTGAAAAGTAACATTCGCGTCTTCTGGAATTATGTCAATTCTTCTAAGATGACTTCATCACTGCTTTCCAGAATGCATCTCGACCAGGGATTTGCTGAAAAGCCTCGACATTTCTAACATGTTCTCCAAGTCTTTTTTCTTCTGTATACAAGCCTCCATCTTCATCTCCACCAAGATATGATCTCAAAGCATGTACCTCGATCTCTTCCTGCTATGTAAGCTGTGTAGAGGTCCAGGATGAGCTGAACTCACTTGATGTGAACAAGGGAGCTGTCCCTGACGAAACTTCTTCACTGATTCTGAAATTCTGCATTAGCGTCTTATCTCCTCACCTTACCGTACACTTCAACCTGCTCATGGCTGCCGGCATCTTCCCCTATAATCTCAAGTTAGGTTATGTAACGCCTATCTTCAAGTCTGGTTCTCCCGCTGACGTCAAAAATTATCGTCCGGTAGTAATTCAGTCATCATTTACCAAGATCTTCGAATCCCTGGTTCTAAAGAGGTTGTCATTCCATCTGAGGAGTGTTATCTGTACTGAACAACATGGTTTTATGAGGGTACGTTCGACTACTACCAACCTACTGGCCTTCCAGGATCACATTTTCACTGCCTTTTCTGAATCTCATCAGGTGAGCTCCATATACACAGACTTCTCCAAAGCTTTTGATCGTGTAAGCCATGAACACCTGGTGGCTAAGCTCGAAACTATTGGACTCGGCGGAGGCTTCTTGATGTGGTTGAAGAGTTACCTCTAGAATCGTTCTCTTCAGGTACGGGTTGCTGGCTGTTTGTCGAAGCCTTTTTCTGCTATATCAGGTGTACCCCAGGGATCGCTGTTGGGCCCTGTTCTCTTTTTTATATTTATCAATGACTTGGTCCAGCACACTCAGGGATCAAAAGTTTTACTCTTCGCCGATGATGCTAAATTCTTCAGAAGAATAAAAACCTTGAACGATTGCCAAACACTACAGAACAGTATTGATTTGTTGATGAAGTGGTGTTATAATAATGACATGACATTAAATATTTCCAAATGCTCTTTGATGTATTTCTCCAGATACAGCACACCTATCATCTTCCCTTACATACTTAAAAATCAACCCCTCTCACGTTCTCTCATGACAAAGGACCTTGGTGTCATGCTTTCTCCAAATTTAAATCCTCAAGAGCACATTAACTATATTTGTAAGAGAGCTAACTCTGCCCTATATTTCATTATAAGGAACAGCCGCAACATGTTCTCTGTTCATGCTTTGAGGATCCTCTTCATTAATCTAGTCAGACCTTTACTTGATGTTTCTTCACCTGTGTGGAACCCTTACCTAATTGGACAGATTGATAGACTTGGGAATGTTCAAACCCGTTTCATCCGTTTGGTTGGTGTGCTTCTGGGTTTCGACTACCGCGCTGCTCCAATCCTTGATCTACAACTTCAGTTGAACTTGATGCCACTTCATACGAGACGAATAATCAATGACTTAGTGTTCCTGAGGAAACTGATTAACTCTAACATTGATGCCCCGGATCTACTTGTCAAGTTGGATCTCCGCACTTCTCGACACCTGCGCCAAACCCATCTGTTCGCTAGACGTCAGTACTCAACCCAGTACTTGTTTCATAGCACTTTTTCCTCGCCTTCAATTGTTGGCCAACAACATGCCAGACGACATTGATCTTTTCTGCACGAGCGAGGAAACCTTCAAAAAGAAATTGTTGGACTGGAAATCACTGCATTGATTTTGTGTCCCTTCTTGCTCTCTTATTTTTGCTACTTCGTTCCTGTTGTTCGGTAGTATCTTTTAATGTGCTCATTTATTAGTTTAAAATTTTCTCGTTAGTTTATCACCGTCGTCAGTACTTATTACAAAAATATAGTTTCATTTATTGTAATCATTATCGTTAATATTTATTTACATTATATAGATCTTATTTTTTGTTACTACTATTGTTAATATTAGTTACTAAATTTTATAGATTTTGCTATTGTTATTCCTACTGTTAATATTTATTATAAATTATATAGATTTTTTGTTACTACTTACGTTAATATTTATTACAAAATTATATAGATTATATTTATCGTTGTTACTATATCGTTTTGGATTAAATTATTTAGTTTCTATTTATTGTTGTTATATTATTTTGGATTATAAATTATTTAGTTTCTGTTTATTATTATGTTTTTGTGTATTAGTATTAAAGTCCAGTTGCATGTTTGGCTTGACCCTTTATGTTTAATTTAATATAGTTATCTTGTACATGAAATTATGTTGATTGTGAATTGGTCTTTTGACCGTTGGAAGGAAATAAAAAAAAATAGATTTTGTTTACTTTTTGACCCTAAAATCAATAGGACCAAGAGGAAGAGGTCCACATGTACCAAGTTTCAAGATTACTGGACCTTACTTTCAAGAATGATAGTCAGACGGACGAAATCATGATGGCTCTGCCGTGTCTTTAATAAATATAATATTGTTATGAATAATTGTATTCAAATACTTTCTTTTCAGCCTATCTTTCTGTATCTGTTTCTACAACATAGTGTTATTATAAGTAACCGTTAATGATGTATGATTGGAATTTTGAACATGCCATACTTATGAAATGTAATAAATAGATAAAGCAACCATGGTTAAAGCGCAAAAATAAACAAATATATTTTTTTAATGTTTTATTCCAAAACAGTGTATTAGGTATGTTGTAAGGTATTTGTGGAGTAAAATAAAACTAGGGAAGTAAATGTTTAATGTTTATAACCGTGGCTGTCGTTAAATCAAGAAGTTCATGTTTTAAATAAAAAGATAACTTGTAGATAAGATCAAAGGGTAAATAATTTACTGAAAGAAAATCTAATGTAGGCGTGTAAAACAAACAATTTGTTATGATATTAAGGCTAGTCTTAATATATGTCTTAAGCAATTCAAAATATTAATTATTTTTATAATAGTACACAAAGTTTGCTACCACAAAACAAGAATGTTAAAAAAATCTTTTTCAGAAAATGTGATACAAATTTAAAATGCAGATCTAATGTGTGAAAAGTTTTTAATTTGATTTAAATAACATGTAATAGTAATCAACCCTATGTATTAAAAAAATATTTGCATTTATATTAATTAGTCAAATATTTTGAAAGGTTTGAAATTTTAAACTCAAATAATTAAGACTAGAATGAAATAAAGTTAATGAAATATTTCTACCTTTCATAAATATGAAGTTACTGTATATGATATGGATATGGATCGACATAAAATAAACTCGTTCACAAAATAGATTATTTAGTGAGGTCGTTAAAAACCCTCATTAACACATGCAAGATCATAATACATCTATTTTTGTACTCCTGTATTTGTATTTTGTATTTCCCCTTTTGAAAAATCAAACTTTAAAGAAATTCGATTACATTTTCAAATTTTAAACCTCATTAGGAGAAAAATATAAGTATAATATTTACAACTATATAAATTTATTAAATATTATTATTTTTGAAAAGTTTAATTACGCGATTGCAGATGACATTTTCGATAGTTTGATTGTGTTATTAATTCTGGCATGTAATTAGTATTATAAATATATTTAAAACATGTCTATACTTTAGTTTTTAAGATTTTATAAGCAATGATAAATTATGAATGTTAACCAATAATTTGTAACACGCTGTTGCTGTCTCAGTGTTTTCCCAAAATAAACAGTAGTAATATTTATTCAATTATATTATCAACATCCTAACATAATTTTATAAAATTCCACAACTACGTTCACTTTAACATATAATTTAATGAAATATGCGATTGGGTTTTCATTTTATGGGATTTAAACCGTGACAAAGACTCATGAGGAGGATGATCTTTACGAAGATCGGTATGTATTATAAATTTATATAGATTTGTTTCTTAATATTTTTAAAGTTTTCGTGTTAGATATTTAAAATCGAAGATGTATTCTAAAAGGATATTTTTATTAGAATGTACAGAATTCACAATTTCCAAAAATTGTTTGTTTTTACATGGTCTAAAGATTGCTGCAAACCGCGCTATCATATGTTTTTCATTTTAAATAAATAAATTATCCAGCTTCACTTATTAATACTAAGCATAAACTATAATAGAAAATATGGTGGAAATATGTTTTGGCATCACATTACAAGGATGGAGGCATTTTTGTAAAAAAAACTAAACAGTAATTACGGTTTTCTCACTTTTAGATGGTTTAAGTAAATTGTTTTTGAAACACTCAGATTCAAATTTATTAGTGTCATTCAACCACTTCCAGTAGCAATTAAGGAAGCCGTCAGCTAATTAACAGCTGATAACCTGTGAGAACAGGTGATTGGTCTTGAAAGGTTGTATATCGTATTTTAATTAATTATTCCACCAGTTGTCTAATTGGCGGCAAAAGTGAGAACGAACTAAGTATCTGAGCTTTGGGCATTCTTCCTTGAGTTAATTTATCGATTCATTCAGATTTCCAAAGCCCAAATAACTTAAGAACGCATTTATTAAGTAGTGTAGGAAAAGTATGTTTCTAGCGTTATTACATATTTTGACATATTCAAAATGTTTAATAATTGATGTTTCATGTTTTTTTTATAAGTCAATACTCGTCTTATATTTAAAGTAAAACATTTTGTTTTGTGAAGTAAAAGTTGTAAATTATAAAAACAAAGCTTAATTTATAAGCTTAATTCATTAAGGTTTGCCGCATGTCAACTGGAATGTTTGTTAACATTTCCCGCACACAGTTTTAGAGATCAGGTAAAATGTTTGGCCTATTTTGTACACTTCTGTTTGACTAATGTATACAGCTGTCACAAAATTGGGTTTTGAATTGTTAAACACATTCCAGTACACATGCTGCAATCCTCAATGGTGGATGACCGACGGTGGTTGGTGAAATGTGTTTCCAACACTGGAGTACATGTTGAATAACTTACAGGGAAAAAGCTTTATAAAGCTCTTTTTGTGCCTGTCATAATTTGTACAAAAAACTAAAATGTTTTATTTCAAATATAAGATGGGTATTAATTTATTATACAAAAATTTTAAGTGATGATTCACAAATAGCTCAAAATAACCTTTGGCTCACTTATATGGTGGATTTACTTACACTTTTTATTTTATTTACCTAAGGATTGCTTTGGAGGATTGAGCTGGAAATAATGAGTAAACGTTATCAATACAGTACTTTAATAATGAAGCTTTTTAACCGTCTCATGAAAGCACTAATCTATAATGATCCTTCTGAAGTTATAATGTTGCATTGACAATAAATAAATTGTGTATAAAATTTAAATTTTAACTGCTCTTTCAAACCTAGTACAGATAGATATATGGAAGTAATTTAAGGTATATAAAACAGTTTCGTGATGTATAGGGCAATATGAAAGTTATCATGCGAATGTTATTTGGTATGTAAAATATGTTTTAACTTAGTTCTTTATTATAAAACAAAATTAACACCCATAGAAACAATCTTTAACTTTTCAATGCGCCACCTTAAAAAAGTATCCTTATACCGTATGATTACTTTCATGTTTTAACTTCCAAGTTGTGTATTAAATTTGATATTTGTTGTTTTTTTTTTGGAAAAAATACGAAACGCTTATTTTTAATTGACCCATACATGTTAAAACTCAAGAAACTAATCTTTTTGAATGCCACAAAAAGTGCATGCAATAATGTTTTTACATGTATTCTATAATATGTATTACAAAACACTTGTTATAAAAGTATGGACAGGAAAGGTGTAAAATATATTATGGCCACTCTATTCCTGAACAACGTACACACACGTACGCACACACTAACATACATATGCGTATTAAATTATATAATTGCTCTTTTTTGATCTGATAATCTGTTATCGTTGGTTGACAAGTAAGAGCTATCAATAATTTATTTTTCTACCTTGAAGTTTTTTTATGGCCTATACCGTGTGATGTTCGGTTAGAGGTATTGTTCTACAATACTTGTCAGAATCTGATAGTTGAGTTGAATATAACAAGGAAATGTGTGTTAAATATGTTGATTGAAAATCGCTTTTATAACTACAAATAACCAACAATACACAATAACTATTGGAAGTAAAGCACACATGATAATATTTTATCTTAAACTAACAACGCCACTCTCTGAGAGCACATCGGCCTTTGTTACATTATCGAAAGAGTTATTTAACGGTTTTAGCCGACTCTCCGTGGTGCATTGGCGAGGCACAAGCTCACGACGTACTTGGTATTCCTCCCAGGTTTCCGCGGATTTCGAAACTGTCCCCGATGTCATGTGTACTCGTGACCGATATATTTTTCGCCAAGTGCATTGTGTCTAGCTAACTTTTAGTGTTCAGTTTATCTATGAAGTTATATGTAAAAATCCCTTCAGGGAGCTTGAATTGCTGGCTTTGCCCTCTTTTATATATCCTTGAGGTGCTCTGTACTGCCGATTCATGTGTGAGATGGTCCAAGGCAGGGACGTTCACCAATATGGGACTAAGGGACGGGAAACATTTCAGCACAGAACTGCCACGTTCGAACGTTTACCATCCGAGGTTGGCTTAATAAATAAGTTTCCTGATGGGATAACAAAAATTAAATGACCCTAAATAATTCTAAGCTCGATTTTTATACCTATTGGTGTCGAGGGTGTTCTACTCTGTTTAAGAGTTTCTGATGAGCCGCTGGGAACAAATTTGAAGTTAATTGAAATGAATTGGTCAAGTCCTTTAGTTCTGTTGTAAATTGTAATCAGCATAGCTGAAAACATTTTAATGACTGAAATGACTTGTATTTAAATTGATTTATACAGTTCAATTTATTTACTATATTGACGATTGTATACAATTTTCTTAAATTGTGAACGCAATAAAGATTTTTTATTATTATATAATGTTTGGAAGTATTAGTGTCGAAATCAGTTATCGTCTATTACATGTGAACTCGCTCCACCCTCGTTCAGTGCACCATATAATATTTGCTTATTGTTACATAACAAGCTCATACACATGCCTGGTTTTACAACCTATTGTTGCAGTTCTCTGAAATATTTAAGGATTTTATAATTCAGCCCCCTTGTGCCTTGACCTTCTTTCTTGTGCTGTGATATGTAATTGAGGTGTACCCGGGTTCAAATTTATCATTGAGAAAATTATATAATCTAGGAGAAATATTCTACCCAATACGGGTTTAAATACATATAACATGCAATCTAAACTTTAAATTAGAGATTTATAACTACTTTCTTTAGTAATCCTAAGGGATTAGATGTATGTAAGCATAACAATACGAAACTTCATATTTATAACAAAGTAGACAATATAAGATACAATTAAAATACAATAAATTACTTTTAATTATCCATAACAGTCCTTGGTCAGGAACCAATCACACTAAATCCTGTATATGACATGTGATCAGCGACTTCACGTATATTTCTAAGAACACCTCATTCACAATAAAGTAGGCCGTGATTAGTTGACTCGCACCTTGTATTATAAGATTATTCCTTATTTGTGTTACTGAGTTGTTGGCTTTTATATTGCAAGTAAATTGTACCAAAGGATAATGTAAATGGAAATGTATATACAAAGGTGGGATTTGATAAACTGAACGATGAAACATTACATTCACTAGCGCTCTACACATGCAATACGTAAAGGTAATGTTTGATGTCACTGTATAGTACTGACTGTAGAAGGATGTATGATGTACTCATACATGTTTTAGTTAGAACCACTCTCCATAATCGGCTACTAAGTCAAAATGAAAGTTATTAAAACTTATACGTTACTGTTAAATACAGCATGCAAAGTGTATTCTTCTTTTTAATATCACGCTTAAATTATTCTCGGCAGCATCAATTAATAAGTGTTTGTGTAATATTCCAACCACAATGGAGAGAACCGCAACCACTTTATTCACGCTGTATGGCGTTCATAACCATAATGTTCGTAACCAATGTTACAAACTTGAGTATATATGCTTGTTCTTTTTAGAAGGCATATGACCCGGACGTCAGCATCCTGATCACGAATACTAGAGAGATCAGTCATTTAATCATGAAATGCTGTCATATAATGAAATTATGATGATTTGAAAACTTATTAAAGCCTATATGACTGTAATCAAACATCCTACTAAATCATTCAACATATATTTATTTCCTTACTAAAGACCATAAAACCATGAATGTATGCCAGTTCATGTTTATACACCAGAGACTCATTAACTGTTTTTGTACTCAATAATACCATATATTACTAAAAGAAAAAACAAATATTGTGTTGATGCATTAAGCTTTTGTATAAAGAAGCCAACGATAAGATCAGCAATCGAAATTTATCTTTTTCTTAATCAAATATGAAATACATAAATAAATTTCTACGCACTTATTTGCGTAAGGACCTTTTCAAAATCTGATCCTGAAAGAACCCACTCCCGCAATTACTTAGACTTTAAGCCTTCCTTTTAGAGTGCTTGATTGCCGTAGGAGGTTCCAATAACACCATAAATTAGATAAACAGACCGACAATTCCAATAATCACACAAGGGTGTCCTATTTACAATATAAACAGATATGAATCAACATAAGCTGATCGCAGTGTTCAAATTACCGGTGACAATGGATTAGTGGTAAGCCGGTATCTGGAGGGAGGCGATGGTAGTCATGTCAGCATCGTTAGTGGTTAGGCCCTCTCACTCTCTTGGCCACAGTTTATCGTCCTATTCTCCATTGTACTGCCGACATATTTAACTGCCATTGTCCACGGACAGGAGCTGCTCCCCAGACCGGTAGCGATCTCCTTACTCCCAAAATTTCTGATCGGGTTCTCAGGTCTCCTAAGAGGAGGAGTAAGCACAAGAGGACATCAAAGCCATGGTAGTGATAAAAAAAATTGAGTAATGTTGAGAAAATTTAGCTTTGAAAACTGAAATTGAATATTATGAGAACACTTTCAGAGAAGTATAATTAGGATGTTCTGTGATACCAATACTACATGGTATAATTCTTAACATCCCATTTCAACTATACTACAGAGTTCATTTTTTATTAAACTTTAAAGAGAAAAAGATTTCAAGCAAGTCTTAAGAAGGAATTTATAATGTAGCCTACTAAAGACACACTGCAATTTGAGCATTTACAATAAAATATGCAACTGATGTTCCAGAACATGTTTTGTTTTCATGGTCAACCTTTTATCGTACATAACAATTTCAATTTGTATTTATCATTTTCGTTATACACCTTTTTTAAACTTTTAACTGTAATTTGGTGACTTTAGGCAGCCAAGATCAAAGTTTGGAAGAAGATGTATGTGGAATAAAACTACTGTTAAAGCGCAAATTTTGTAGATTCCTTCTTAGTAACGTTGTGTTCTGTAATCCTTGTTCAGTTATTGGAAAAACATGTTAAAAGTCATGACTGGTAAAATTTTTAAACATACATAAGATATTGTGAACAGGGTTTACAATAAAACTGTGTTTTTTAACTGGAACCATGAACCATGTAGAGAAATACTGCTGGGAAATATATCTTTTACTGAGGAAGCTATTTAAATGCAAGTCTACATAAGGAAAAAATATAATTATGGATAGGTATTTTCTTGCTAAAAACTTTACGGTCTTAGATAAATACTCAAACATTCTAAAAGCTACAATAGTTCAAATGACAAATTTTAGAAATTGAATAAATAATCCGTTTATGTTGAAACAAGTAACAACGTGTAAGCTTTGTCCTTAACACTTGTGAAGGGCTTGAGGACTTACATAGTTAACGTCGCACATAAATGGAAAGAAAGGAGCGATAAATTTAAATCCCAAAGTAAATATAATACGAAACTTCTTATATCTATAATGTTAAATTGCTATAATTCTCACTTGTTCCTGCACTGTGGTTGGTGGATAAATATCTGACCTCGGGTATGTTCTAAGCCTCTGTTAGTCATACTATTTACTACATTTCGCACGCCTTAAAATCTGTTTAAATACCGTTTCACGTCCAAGCTGAGAGGTCCCACAGTACAAATGCTGCGCGGTCTGAGAAGGTAACTGATTATCTAAACTCTAGACTAATGCAGAGGAATGTAGCCACTCAGCGTAAAACCAGTGATATTAAGATGCTCCCTGAGTTCAAAATATTCGCAGAATCTCAATGTGCTCCAGTCCATAGACTCCCTGGCTAGAACTCGGTTACTAACCGATCCCTAACGTCACTTATAATGGCATTCCGAGTCCATGCGAACCGAGTCTCAAGCCTTTAGTAACGGGAGAATGCCATAACAACCGGTGATGGCAAACACTTCGCATCTTGCCAAGTGTGTAACCGGGATGATGAAAGCCCTCCACGGTTGGGCTCGGTAACGTGGACAAGGCTTGTCTCAATCATCGCTGAAACTAACACGAGCAGCTATCCACTGATATTAACGTTTCCAAATTATTTCAAGAATAAAACTTCCGTGTTTGTTCAAAGATCTTCTATTGCAAGGATCACTTACTCTAGCACAACACACACAAGTGAATACATCGACCTATTTTCATCGATGCCACTTGACTCTAAGTCCGTGTTGACACATATCCCTGACTAATATTCACAAATTAATTTTAAACACAACCTCTCTGCACAAATATTTTTCGTACAATATACATTTATCTGGGAATACAGTACATAACATAAATTTAAACTTTAAATCCCATAAAAAAGTTACAAAAAGTATAATAGTAAAATAAACAACTCAATTAAAAGTAATTTGGATCACGATAAGTAGGATGAATACAGTAATATGTATGAGTACTGAAAATTCATACCTTTACAATACAATATCAGGAACGATCTATACTTCAATATTGAGAAATTAAGTTTAAAATAGTTAAAAAATTATATTAAATTAATTAAATTACTTTATTAATAAAAATTAAGGGATTAATAACCACTGTCATTTCCAAACAAGCAATCCTTTAAAGATCCACTAAAATATTCCAGTAGCAACTTGAAATTTTATTACCTGTAAACTAGGGCAGAACTGGAACTGTTATCAACCTAGTCGTCCACTTAACAGGGCCTAATCTGTTTTACACGTCTAGCAAACTGTTCTGACAGTGCATGGAATTCCCAGGAAGTGAACCGATGGGGAAACGTCCCGGTTCCGGAAAGTTCCGAAGGAACTGCTGCAGTTCTTTAGGCACTCTGCTACCCAACATTACTGATTTATCGATACATAACTCCTGATCTTTAACAAGTAAGGGTTTAGATAATGAGAAAGATTACTAAACGATAGAGAGAAGCTTCTAATTATCCAGCTAATTTATGACATCTTAGTAGAACTCAAAGCAAAGAACTTCTGTCGGTGTCATAAAATCTGGAGGTCATGAGCAGCAGTAATCGCGTGTGCCATAACCCGACCGGCTTATTGAGTCTTACTCATTACCGGACCAATTAAACGCAGCGACTGGCCAATCATAAATCAAAGAGCGTTTCAACACCCGAGCGGTGAGCAGTAGCTGATTGGCATACCCACTCCACGGCCAATTACGTGGCCTGTCCTATCCTGATTTATTTAATTAACAGCGCCAGCCCGTGCTATGGTGACCCACTTGACACGGCAAGGCGCACAATTAGAGATACCACACTGATGTCACCTTTATTGACTGCGGGAGATAATAAGAAGTAAGACCCTATATTAACAGAATCATTATTCCAGAATAATTTACAGTATATCAACTTACCTTTTTTCAATTTTTCGATTGCTTACTCATGTGTGGTATAAAAGAACTACATATATAGTTGTGTTTTACAAACACACGTAATTGGAAAGAAAGGAATAAATTAGTTCTCAATACGCCACTATCGGTATCTAGTTTAGAAAGTGATCTCAAAGCGTAAATGCCTGAAAAAATTTAGCACATGTTTTGTTAATTTGTTTGCTCAAGGTTAATGCATGATTGACTTGGGTCCCTAAAGACTTGGTTTATCCTTCTTTCTCTAATATAGGGTCATAAACCATATCCATTCTCGACATCACATGTGCGTAAATATAAATGAATTAATTTTGATTTTGAGGGTTTTATTTTCAGGTACGCGTGATTGAGATATTTAGTGTATTATTTCAATTCTAGAAAATTATGGATTTCCAGATCACGACTTGGCATATTGCAGCGTCGTTTATATAAACAAAAAAGGACTGAGTGTGAATCCCTGAAGGACGCCAAAACTCAGCTCCTTTTTTCCGAAATATCGGTTTGAGATATGGATGACTCATGATCTGTCGCTGAAGTAAGATTTTAGTAATAATAAGCCATTCTTTTTACCACATAATATTCAGGTTTGTGATGCAAGTGTATTGTGGTGAACACATTCAAAGGCTTTGAACAGATCGGAAAACATACCAAAATGTGCAACTTGAACTGGGATTTACCATATTGCCTAACTACTGCATTTGTCATAGGTTTGTTTTCTCTAAATTCAATTGATCATTTGATAGCAGACCGCGTTAAAAAATAGTCTCTAATTTAATAATCTCTCTCCTGACATTGAAGTTCAATAGAGGTAATAATTTTCATTTTCAAACTATAAGTATCGATACAATATATAATTGGAAATAGTAATGTTGTATTTAAGTTTGAAATTGACTTTTAGTAGTATTACGCCAAATGTGTATAATTTAATTTAGTTTGAGAGGAATTTGTATTCCCGAACAGTTCCCTGACGTGACGTGACGTTTTGCCTCCGTGTAGCCGTATAGCCCTTGACAGAACACGCCATCGTTCCCAGTACGCTTAGCAGCAACATCGGCTACACGAACAGGCTTCTTCTTAACTTCCGGCAACATTCGAGTTCAAGAAATATTGTACGCACATTTCCCCGTCGATTATGAAATTATTTGTGAAATAGTTTCTAAGTCTGTCTTGGTTCTTTTTAAGAAATCTGGTTTGGGCCATGGTTTTCCAAATTCTTAACAACCCTTAACTGTACAATAAATTAATCCAACAAAGTTTTTGATAATGAATGAACTATAAAATCCAGTAAACTAAACGTAACCTTGACAAATAAATAGAGGAAAAAATAAATAAATAGATATTTGGCAGAGCTGGAAAGGTTAGTAAAAGTCTATAAGTAATTTTAGAATGTCATCTCACGAAGAATTGTTTACCACGTTACGGTACTTGAATCATTTTTTGAAAAAGATTTATTTATTATACTGACTTTGAGTTTTACCCTATATGGACAATTTTAAATTAAAACCTTTTTATATTTCTCATATTAAAGATCTAATTAATATGGTTCCAAACACATTGATTTTCTTGTAAAGTGGGCACTTTTATAACTTAATCGAAAAAGTATAAAACTAAAAATAAAGGAAAACGTGTTCGAGGTTTAAATTAGGTTTTTAAGTATCATTTTACCTGTTTATCAGTTTATTTTTATTGTGTTCCCTGACATTTTAAAAGACATAAAACATCCTTGTTAGTAAGATTAGTAATATAAAGAAGTAATCCTGGTATGTTGAAAAATTTGTGAAGTTCTTCATTCTGACGTGGATATTCACAACTAACATGACGTGGATATATAATTTAACATATTTAGTTTTAGAACATGACATTACTGCATCCGTTAATTTATTGCAAAAGGGGCGCTATAATTATTTTTCCCGTCAGTCACACCACAACTGAAAACCGCTTTCCTACGAATTGTATCACACATTCCTGACAGTTGCATTTTATTTTCGTTTCCATGAAAACCTCTTTCCAAATTCGCTTTTGCCACGCGCTCATACTTGGTTAGAATGACTTGGTTATATATTATTTCAACACATTTGGTTCTGCCTACACAATGTTATTTATTGTAGAAACATTCAGCGTTATAAAACTTTTATATCTACATATTTTTTATATTTCAATGCTTTTAGAGTAGCTAAATATTTTAAAGTTTTTGAGTCATTCGTTACAACACTGTTTGTAATTTTAAACTATATTTAATAATTCAAAAATAATGTTTAAATTTGCGTAACAGAATTATCTGCACTTTGAATCATTTATCTAATAATCTGCAATGTACGAATACGCCACAATAATTATCGCGGAAAAGGCTTTTCTGAAGTTGTTTTCAAAATTTCAAATATATAACCAATTTATTTCTCGAGATTCCCTGCGGACAGAGACGGACAGAAAAAAACATAAATTAATTTAAACATAAGATTTAGCCGAATTCCATTCCTGGACATACCTCATCACAGAACACATTCTTTCAAAGAGAATCTTTATTCCCGCCTCCCTTGTGGACAAAAGGGAAATTGTGTCACCCCAATAAGGAACATATTTAAAATGACGCTAAACATGTTCCATGGTTGGACATTCACTATCAAAGAATTCATTTGTTGTCTACGTAGAAATAGTCTCATGCAAAATTTAAAGTCTACAGATGAAAAACGTAGCTACATACATTCACATTTTTCACATATCACAATAAACAAGTTAGGTTACATAATTATGGAAGAGACATGTAGAGTGTCGAAGGACTCTTTAAAAGCGAAATTATTTCAATCAAAACTACCAAATTATGTTTAAAAATTTGTTTATTCTATGATTTTCTCGTTATTATCATGGTAAGCCATAAAGCCAATATACAAATATTCGCCTACGCTCAGCCAAATCCTATGGAATGAAATGAACCATCGTAAAACTCGATGTTTCTTGTATGAAAATGAAGCTTCAATTCGGAAAATTTAAATTCGTTTTCGATTGATAGAAATGGTATTCATTCAGCACCTCAAGACACTCGGGTAGAGACTGTCCTAACGCTCAGCCAATCAGTATTAATATTTGATTACCATTTTTAAATATCAGTTTAATAATTGGCTGAACGTTAACGAAGCCACTCTTAGGATTGGAAACATTTAATTTCGGTCTGTCTATCTATATGTCTGTTGGTAAGGCTTTCGTTATATTCAATTGGTTGTCTCCGATACTGTGAATGTCTCTATTGTTATTATATAAAAGTTTTATTTGATCATACATAAGAAATTGTTGGTGAAATTAATACTTTTCAAGTGTCAGCTATTGCAGAGGTTGGAAGAGTTTCATGTCAGAGTTCCCCTTATCAAGACGATTATCTGTTCTCTGCAGTGATCCTGTACTAACTGGTGAAGATGCTGAATATGCTTTGTGTTCGTTGAGTGGATGTAAACTACATTTTGCTGTGCTGGAACAATGCAGACTACATGGAAAACTGTGAGACAGCAGAGAAATGTAAGACTTCTCGGAGTACGTCGGTAACTAAAGTTGCTAGGGCAAATTTGCATGAAAAGCTGTTGCAAAAATTCCAACAAACAGTTAAAGATCAATTTCATATATTTAAAGACCAAATTAATAAACAAATGTCAGGACTCCAACAATCTACGAAATCTTTCTCTGAAAATTCGATGATTTTCAAAGCGTACTCTCTGTATATGTGATGGTAAAATAAAGGACACTGAAAGCAATTGAAATGGATTGATCGCTGAGAACAAAGAATTAAAAAATCATTGGCTTTATTAAATTGTGAATAACAACTTTTGTTCAACGGTATTCTTTACTTTGTGTTTTGCGTGATCAAATATACTTACTGTTAGTTACCAATTTAAAATAGTTCAGATTGAGTACCAGGTCATCTAAACTTTAGAAAATAGGAATTAGTTTTTACAAAGATGTGGAAAACAATTGTTTTATTACGTAAAAACTATTTTTAATAAAGTTATTCTGCATTTTAGAAGTAGTCTTCTTGATAATGTTATTCCTAAATGTTAAATGGAGGTAAAAGATGCCATTTAAAAAGTTAAAAGATCAATTATAGTGGGGGTATGCTTTAAATTGTTGGTTTTATTATACTATATATAGAATTTTTTCCGTTTGATATTTATTTTCTTGTATTGTAATCTGCGTTTTTCCGTACCGGAGTACTATTATTATTATTACTATGGATAGAATTAACACTTTAATTTTCCTATTTTATTATTTTATAGTTCATGTAAATTTTCTTAATTTCTGAATTATTTATTTATTTGTAATACACTCCTAATTATTTAATATTGTTTTGATGTTTTATTTATTAATTATATTTAAATATTCCATATATTTATACAACTGTTTTTAATTTGCATGTATACACATGTTGCACTTGTATCATATCTTTTTTACTTTTGTTAAATACCTGTTAAAGTAGATATTATTTTTAAAGTAGTATCGTTAGGTGTTAAATATAAAATTATTTAAAAATGACCCAAGACATGCGACCTGAAACAAACAATTACTGAATACATAGTGAAAGTAAAAGATTACATTTTTGCATAGTAAAATTCTTATTTGTATTCGCATATGTGCAATTGATAATTGAATTACTAATAATCTTTTTATTTAAGCTGGATACAATTGCATGGACTGTTGTCGCTTACTGGCACTTGATATGAATTGTACGTTTACGTATGCATCGTTTCCACGTGAGCTTCCTTAGCTCTTGGAATTTTTAACTTTTTTTGTAATTTATTACGAATAAACATGTTTGAGTTACTGAATTACTTTTAAATTCCTCAAAATAAACAAAAAAATATTTAAAACGTGTACTAAATAAAAAATAAAAGATTTATAATTGGTTCAAATAATTCATAACTAGATGTCAAGTTGGTTCATTATAAGTTATGGTGTAACACAGGAATTATGGGGAAACATTTTAATCTTAAAAATTATAAATCTGGCAGGAAAATTTAAATAGGGAACCTATCTTTGTTTTTCGAGGCATTTAAAAATATGTATTTCAAACTTTAAAAACTACCGCCATATGGAGGTCAACATTCTGTTTTCTTACGCAACTCCTGTTTATTATCATTATAGTTAGAAAAAGTAATTTTAAGACTATTTTTTATTCTTGGCAATGTTTTTATTCTTACCTTAAAAACGGAGATATGACAGCTCAAGAAGTTGAGATTACTTAAGTAGTTTAACTTTGAGATAACACGTTTTTAAATAGACATTATTTGAATTTTATAATTAAAAACGGGAAAGGATATTTATTCGCGCGTTAAGAGTGTTTTAGTTCGTACTGTTATAATTTATATATTTAGTTATTAAACGGTTTTGTTTGTAAAAACCTATTTACGAATACACATTGTACATATCTTAAAACAGATGGAAATGTTAGGTTTGCAGTTTCAAATATTAAAATATTGTGCCTCTTTAATAATGTGTTTAACCATTTATATACATATAATTTTGTATATTATACCATAATTTTCTATTGATCTATCACTGTAAAACTTGTTAAAAAAGAAAGTAACAATACCGTAGTCGAAAAGGTTTCTAAATCCCACTCATCGACTTGATCGAAAAAACAGGAAACTGATTTTTTTACAAATAATTTTGTGAAAAAAATAAATGACAGCAAAAGAAGGCTGAACCTATTTAGCTAGAGAATATGAAAACAGTTTACGTAATGAAAAATAGACAGATTTTCTGAGTTTACATTTATTTGCAAGACCATAAGTTATGCTTTAATATACTGTATACTTTAACATTCAGTGGTTGAAATAAATCACACAAGCAGAGGGAGTATAAAAAAGATTAGATCAGTACCTAAATTTGTCTCACGCGGAGTCCCACAGGGATCAGTATTGAGTCCAGTTTTATTCATCCTCTTCACAAATGACTTTCCTAACTATATACAAGGCTACAGTAAAGGACTTATGTATGCTGATGACACATTTTTATTACTAAGGGAAAAAACTACCAAAAGATCTCGAAGTAAACGCATTTACTCGTATAGCACTCAAGATGGCCATTCAATATTGCCATAGAAATGAATTGGTTGTCAATGAAAGAAAAACAAAACAGTTAGTACTAGAAAATACAAAGAGGATACAAGGAGGCTGACTGAATTAGAAGAAGTCACTTCCACTAAATACTTAGGTATAACCATAGACGATGACCTCTCATGGACTCCACACATTGATTCTGTGTGCAAAAGAATCAGCACAGCACTGTATGTAATACGGCGAGTGAAAAGCATAGGTGACTTAGTTACAGCAAAAGTTGCCTACTATGCGCTGCTTGAAACTCACCTCCGATATGGAATCATCGTATGAGAGGCACCACAGCAGAAAATATACGAAGATTACAGGTGCTGCAAAAACGAGCTATAAGAATTCTGGTAAGTCTTCAATAAAGGGAAACATACAGGGATTCCTTCAAACAACTTAGAATACTAACTGGTGTAAATTTATACATCCTAGAAGCTGTGATGCATGTTCACATCAAAGCACCAGAGGCAGCAAGGACCTATGCACAAATGCATAAATATAACACAAGACATGCATCTGATTACTGCCTGCCTCGCCATAGGCTCACAGCAACTGAAAAGAGTCCAAGCTATGCTGGCGCCAAGATGTGGAACGCACTTCCTGAAGACTTGAAAATAACGGACCGGAAACACTTCAGACAAACCTTCAATAACTGGCTACTGGATCGTCCATTTTATTCGCTAAACGTATTCTACGGAAGGAGGACTACTAGACCTAAACCTTTATTTGTTGACGCAATTACTAAACTTAAAGTTTATGTAAATAAAGATGATTTGATTTTGACTACTACTTTATGCAAAACAGAAGTTAAATAAAGTCAAACGTGTACAGTACGCGCGCTGAAGGTTCGGCTCCGAGTCAACCGAGCAGACTATGGCGGGGGACGGGTGGATTGCCCGATATAGCAACTGTTCTGCAGACATCCGCCAATGTTTGGCCCGCTGCAGTCTGAATATTTATTGTCCCTGTTCTCCCTCACAGTCGAGTATTCACTGTTGTTAGAAGTGGACAAGTGGTTTAAGTGCGTTATACACAATTCATTAGTTTAGTTAGTAGTGAGGTGAATGGGCCATAAACTGTAGGGCAGCGGTGTCGGTGATACATTCCACTTCAGACTAAGTTACGGCTAACCTAAACTATGTATCTGAAAAAAAGTTAAATCTAAAATTAACTTCAGTTCATTCAGAAAAACTTTCCCGCTGGTGAAAGTTTCCTGACCAAAAATAAAAAAAATCCTCACATACAAACTTTTTATAACACAATTTTGGCACAGTTAATTTTAAAATATATTTTATTGAAGAAAAGTAATAAGACATTGAAACTTAATACATCCATTAGCATTGGCATAAACAGGAAAATAGATCTGCGAAGTTTCAGAATTTTATTTGTACAGGAAGTTGGTCTAACCATAAGTTGATTGTCGAGCGAGAATTAAACATTGCCGTCTGTTACGGATCATTGGAGAGTCAATGTTTTTATTTGGTTAGTAGGGCAACGGCAGGGCCGAACCTTCAGCGCGCGTACTGTAAATATCTTCATCAACTTTACATTGTGCATGTATTCCTAATATTTGACGTTGAAAAGCAGAATATCCAGAAAACTGAGACTATTATGCTTCTTAAGATTAAATTCAGTATTTATTAAGAACCACTTCAACTACATTGTCCGACGTTTTACCACTTACTTTATACATCTTTAGGCAAACACTGAGGAGAAGTTATGTTTGTAATTAATTTTGACAAATGAATAGATAAAATTACTTTTTAACAGTACATTAAAAGAACAAAAAGTAAAACAATGTTGGATAGAAAGTATTTTAAGAGCATTTAATTTTAATTATCTGTAGTAGGCACAAAATCCAGTTATTAATTTTGATAAAAAAATCATCGAAAATCGCTAGTTTAATTTCTGTCCATGGTAAAAATAAAAAAATTGTTATATTATTTCATTATGTTCAACTAGAGTAAAATATGTTTTTAAAGAATTTTGCCATCAGTAAGACAATGAACTCTTTTTTTATAAATAAATACCTTTAAGTTATAAATTAAATATTTTATGTATACACTTTTATTAACACAAATAAGTTATATTATATACATTATTATCCTCACACACTCATCGCTAGTATCTGAACATTCAAGTTGTGTTTTCCATAGAATTCAAGTTACCATAGAAGTAACTGATATCTATATCCTATTTCATTTTAATTTTTATTATTGTTACCTTTTTTCCTACATTTTCCTTTTTCACAATAGCCTGTTCTTTCTTGATTAAAGTGTAGTTGTTGATTGAACTAAAAAAAAAAAAAACATATATGGCAATCATCATAATTTTATAAAAGCTTATATTTCAATCCTTATTCACGAGAAAAGATATCACTACGACCTTTAATAATATAAAATGATATTTATATATGTTATACATTATTATACATTATTATCTACATAAAATTGCTTATAAAGAAATAAGCTTCATGCAAAATACCATGTGCATAGTTCAGCTCGTTCAAGACATATCGTGGGGACAGACAGACAGACAAACATACAAAAATATAAATAAGTCAGAAATAAATTTATTCCAACCACTCAAATGATTTTTATATAGTTCTTTCTGTATAAGACTTTTTTAGTCTTTTGCAGTATCCATTCTCTTCAGGAAGAAATAAACTAAATGTATGGGCATTATTTTCGAAGTGTAGTTACGATATACAAAATATAATTTATTATTGTGTAAAATCATTATAATTTATACACCAATTATAATGTGTTTAAACACTCTGTTTTTAATTTGTTAAACGCCTATGTAATATATTATTTAATTTTGGAGGTTTTCCCATTGAATCGTAGTTACAATGTTATGCATTTAAATTTTAACGCACTAATTAATCAAGCATAGCTCCACTAGTTTTAAACACTGTGCAAAAATGTCACTTAAATTTTTAAATCAAAAGTTTTAATATCCCTCAAAGTGGGTACACTTGGTTTTGAATACAACGAAGAATATTTGGACAAATTCTTACAATTTCTAGATTCTATATAAATTTATATGAATTATTTTAATTTATATGAACATGTTTTAAAAATAAAAACTCAAAATCAAACATATAGGTGCATAGTTGATGATTGATTATGGTCTAAATGTCTATTTATTATGCTTCAAAGTTATGCATTGTTTTAATTTATACATTTTAATAATAATCCTCTCATGAATTCATAATTGGAAATGTCTGTGTGTCTCCTGGTCATTATTGAAGAAACCCAGGCACAGCAATAACTATCATTTTGCTAAATTGAAAACCCAAAATATTAAAAAGGAAATCGACGGGTCTAGTTGTTAATCATAGCCTGACATGTCTTGTCCAACTATTCAACAATGCTCCTGAATAAATAATATACCCAATGAAAATTAGCTATAAAATATTTATTGAAATTACTTGAGCAATGCACATAGTTGTTATCATTAACCATCATTTTTGTGTTGATTACAACAACTAAATTTCGTTATGATCTTTTAAAAAGTGTTTAAAGGTAATTTATAAAATCTAATGTCTTTATACATGCATAAAAACAACATTCAGTGGGTTTACTTTAAAATGACATACTATAAATACTTAAAAAAACTTATATGTATGGAATGGAACATTAATTTCAAAATACTACCTAAAATGTAGCTGTCCTAAAATGGAATATTCAAAATTTGTAACGTTTTCAAGGCATTTTCTTCATGGATTGTTTAACTATTTCTTGGAACAATTTATGAAGAAGTGACATATGTTATAATACAGTATTATAACAGTTTATTATAGTTGTATTTATGTTATATTGATAATAATATATGACGGATTAAAAATGCTAGTTTAGTCCAGTACGTTATATTTATAGTTTTATGCTGTGTTATTAATGAGATTCAAATTATAGAGAGAAATGTAGAGAAAATCATGGAAGGTAGATGTTTCCTTCCTTAAAGCTTACTTAAAGGACCATAATTAAAAATATTATATACTTTAAACTTTCTTCATACATACCTTCTAAAAGTATCTATATGTATTGAAATATTTATACTTTATGGTGCAAATTTCAAACCCTCTACCCAGTAATACTGTGAGTTGCCATTTAAAGTAACAATTATACGGTTGAATAGAAAATAATTTGTAGCAGAATAAACAGTTAAACAAGTCATAAGTGAAAATAGTTTAATTTTATCTAAAACAGTGGTATATAACAATGGCACTTGTATTTTAACAATAGATGACTAAACATTGTAAAATACTTAGCCTACAACAATAATTATATATCTTAAATACTTTTGTAGAGGTATTCTTATTTCTAAATGTTATATACTAATATCCTTATAAAGAAATATCTAAATTACGTGGAACAATTAAACTTTATTAACAATATACAACACGTTATACATGGAACAGTTTAGCATTATTTAACAGACAATAGTTTAAATCATTTCAACACATATCAGGTCAAAAAAGTGATAAATTATCATGTATAATGTACTTTTGACAATTATCTTATTCAATTAATACATATAGGTAATAATAATTTTTAGAATTAATTAATAAAATATAATTTACCATTATAAAAAAATCTATTATAAGTGCTAGCTAATATGTCACTAAGTTGCATCAAAGTTCTTCTTAAGGCGATATTTTTTTTAACTGAGTATAAAATTTCATTAGAGTACGATACTACGTATAAACAAGTATAGACTGTAAATAACCAATTCAACAAACACTGCGAACCCAAATTAAAGTAATTAAATCAGATCATTATATTAGAAGAGATAATAAATACAATTTAATGAAAGTGAAAGATGTTTCCAACTATTTCTAAAATAAATTATATTAATATAAAATTTAATATATGTCATTTCTTTCATCTCATCTATAATTTGAAAAATATAATGCTTATAATTAATTAAAAACTATTTTCGGAACTTTATCATACATAAGATTATAAGGAAAAATACAACCATTGGAGTCGCCTGGTAGTGAAAATTCCGTGTTATTATTATCTCGAAAACAAAATTGCCCACTCCTAAACCTAATAATGAAATATAGATACTCAGTGTATAACTAATATTAGAAACACACCTGACATGTCTGAATTTTAAAACCATACACTAAATAATTGTATGCTAGTTTTAAACTGTAATTTTGGGTAGTTAAAGTTCATTCACCGCATAACACACTTTTTTGTTTTATTTTTACAGAATAAATAATGTTCCTCAAAAATACATACACAAGTTAGGTAAATTATTTTATTGTTTTATATTTTAATCGTGTAATGTTAAATGTTCAATATATGTTTTAATATTACGTACCTACCTAAAGGTATAAATACATATATTTTGACTGATCTAAAACGCACAGAAATTCCATTATTCCTAAACGTTATGTTATACATCATAAAGGTTTGTTGGCAAGAAAAGTGAGTCATACAATTAAACCATAATTAAATCGGTCATTTATAAATTCTATAGATATCATTGTTTTAAATAGAGTTCTTTAAACTTTAATCTTTTTGGTTGATTATAACTCATCTGCATAACCCCTAATGTATCTTTTCAAACGTGTATCCTAAAAATTATTTACCATAACGAATAATAAACGTAATAGCATACATTACTAGTATATTGCATATTTTATTGACAAATATTTTAATATGGTTTTCATTTGAAAATCAAACTAGTCTATTCGTCTTATCATAGTACCGTTCATATAAATACGAAACAGTTACTAGACGCATATGAATACAGTGATTTTTTTAAACAATAGTAGCTAACAATAATACTAACAGAATACAGATGAATATGGACATCTAAAAAATAAATAAAGGCTAATTACTTATTACAAAATTGTTATAATATTTTTGTAATACTCTTTTTTCTTTCCAAATAGAAATCAATTTGTACACAAGACACTGTTTAAAATATTACTGAACAAACGCAATTATTATTCTTGCTAGTTTAAAAAAAAAAAAAAAAATACTAATTTTGACAACTGTTATGTTAAAATTGTTTTTAAGTTTAACCGGTTTAAATTTGGCATAACTTTTAAATAAATATTATGTACAGTTTTTATTTAAAGTTCATAGTTTAAAATACAGAATAGAACAAACAATGCAAAGCCCTAATAAACTATTTACGATTCAGCTTTTTGTGATCAAATATGGAACTTTTATCCTTCTTGTTCAAAAGAACGCAATGTTTGACTTAGTTGACTATCAGAACCAGTGATACTACCAATTAATATTGCCATAACAATAGTATTGCTATCATTTTAAACATTTATTTTAGGTACTTCATGTTTAAATATTGTAAAACTGTTAAACAATAACGAACACAAGAGTATACACTTCGCTTTACTTAAACTCTGTCTCACAGTTAAATTAAAGCAATGCAGTCTAAACAGAAAAAATATTTTGGGTCTAAACAATCAAAACTACTAACTGTTACGCAATTAAGTATATAATGCTATATCTGAGGTATTTTATTTTTGAGTTTCATGATGACATCTACTAAATATATTAAATCATAAAAATAAACAAGCTGTTACTCACAACCTTTGTTCATGACAACATACATAGATGCTTTTTAAAGCACAACAACAAATTGCACAATTGAATTTCTTAATATCACAACCTGTAAAGAAATAAAGCTTATCTGTTAACTGGCATCATTTGATAAACAAGTCTTCGAAGTCCATCGCTGGTGAGGGGAGTCCGTCAAAGTCTGCTGACAGGAACGTCGATGAGGAAGTAAAAGTGGACGAAGACAAAGAATTTTCCTTCATTTGGTAACTCGAAAAGTTCCTGGTGAAGTCTTCTGGGGGGGTTAGAGTTTGACTGCGAATATCACAATGGTTTTGTATAGATATTGGTGGATGATGGATCTGATTAAATGTTCTTGTAGGTTTGTCCACAACACTTGTGAGCGACTGTAGTAGCAGGTTTGAAGAGTTTGTGGAAGTATGAGAAGTGACGGCAGAGTCGGATCTGAGATGATTGAAGGATGGAAGGTGCATCGTGTCACACAGCGGAGGAGTAATAAGCCCGGGCACGTCGTAAGACGGGGAAGCCGATGAGAGGGAGTCGTTTGCAAGAGGAGTTGAGAAAAAGTCATCGCCGAATTCCGAGTGTTCGCTGAGAGACCCTGGGGTGAGTACACTTTCACAGCTCAGAATAATGTCACTAAGAGATGACTCTCCGAAACTGGGTTCTTGTAAAGCGTTGCTTAGAGCAGTTATGTATTTCATAGCAAGACGAAGCGTCATTATCTTCGAGATTTTTTCACTAGGGTTTTCGCTGTTGGAGTTGAGGTGAGGAACTGCTCTGCGAAGAGCCTCGAACGCCTCGTTTATTTCTCTCATTCTCGATCTTTCCCGGGCATTTGCCGTCTTCCTTCTGTACTTACTCAGTGGAGCCGCTTTCTGTTTAGACCTTTTCTTCGTCCTTCCTCTGGGCTTCCAAAGTTCGTCTTCTTGGTCGAAATCTCGGTTGCTTTTGATGGAAGATCTAGGTCTTAATGAGTAACTCTTTTCTTCGGGAGAGTTGTTATTTAAATCAGTAGTATCCATTTAGTATTCTTTAAAAATTCAATATTTAACTAAAAATATAATCCTTTTTACTCAGTGAGAGCAAATAATAAATGCACGAATAATACCATAACTTACCGCAGAAAGATTTATACACAAAACCTTTAAAAAGGCATTAGTCTTGTCACAAAAGTAAGTATACGACAGTCACCCGCGAAATTATTTTCACGACGTATTCGCGTCAAGTTGTATACGGAAACGGCAACAGATCCAACACACGAGTATCTGGACGCGCATCCAGCGAGCAACTGCCGTGGCGATCCGAGAACTTGGAGGAGGAGACTCCAGGGACCAGTGCTGGGCTCTGGCGGACCTCGATGTCGATGACTCACTAGCGCAATCGGTACTGACCCCACGTTCAAGTCTCCAAGTACCAACTTTCAATCGTTAGCGTTACGTATAACTTTACCCGTTAAGGATTTATAACATAAATTGCTAAAGAACCATTACTAAAGGATTACTAGTTGTATTCTTTTGTAAAAGGCCATTTCAAATCGATCGGTAACTTAATTGTAGTTAATTTATTTTAGTGTTCTACTACATTTAAGCATTTAGTTCGTGGAGAAAATTTTCGGAAATATAACCTTTTTGAAAGTACACAATTTAAGTAGTTTATATGGACAGGTAAATACGCCACACATTTAACTAATATTGTAGACTTTTCAATAAAAACAAATGTTCCCTATTATTGATCTACAAGTATATAACCTATAAAATCACGGAGAAAAACGCATAATGTTTCCTCTGTATATATCATGAGTATATTGCATATATATATATTTCATTATTCAAGACACCAACAAATTTCCAGAACTATTTATCAACTTTGAATTTATATGCTAGTTCAATAGCTTCTTTAAACTTAAGACTTTATTATACTTGAAATCAAACTTAAGCGCGTTTTATTCTTCATAAATGTGCAGTTATGTGGCTGATAAAAATTAATTGGTATTTTCCTTATATACTGTTATGAAAGTAGTAATAATGATCACCAAACCTTCACCGACCATCTTTACTTTTTAAAATTCACCGTATTAGGAATTGAGCCTAAAATAATATACTTCTAAACGGCTAGCACTTTGCCAGACACATTGGTATGTCCAGCTGGAACCTGGTTGCCTCGACCCGGTCTGTACCTTACCGTATTTAGATGGAATCTCTAATTTGGCATCAGGCAATCCACCATGTCTTCCATTCCTTGGAGAACTTGTTCCTTGGATAATATGACATGTAACCACTTAAAGACATTATATTTTATAAGCGCTTACATTTGGGATACACTGTTTATGAATTTATAAGAAACGTTATGAAGAGAGATATTAAATTTAGAAAAAAACATAAGCGTGGACAACAATGAAATATATAGAGATAAGTAAAAAGTCCCTTAGTATTTTACTTACACAACTTGTCCGGTTATCAATAAATTAGTGCGTAATAAACGTCAATTTTGATAAATAAAATAGTAAATACCATTGTAAATATTTCTACTCACTACCCTTACTGTTTGTAAAATATGAGCAAAATATGCATAAGAAGAAAGTACATATTGATTATTGTTGCTGTATATATGTGTTTTCTGTTACCAAAAATATTGCAGTAACTACAATGCAAGAATGGCCTTATTCTTGTGATATTTTTGACACGCAGTAAAGAAAATACTCTAAATCATATTTCAAATTAAATTATCCTTATTTTTTCGCGCTGAGAACAAACATTTTAGGACACTTTCAAATAAAGGAAGTAATTGAACAATATTTTGTAGGAAGATATTACACAGTTTTCGAGGTTCAAGATTCACAGGAGACAAAATTTCTATTTCCTTATCTCTTCTATACTTAACTGAAAAGAGCCGAACCTTTAGATTTTAACATATTTATATAATAGTAAAATAGTCATAGTCCCCCCCTTACATTCACACTACAGTATTTAAGATAAAAAATTAATTAACTACTGTTCAAAAATCCCATTCCACAAACCAGAGCACCGAAGAAAACAAAATATTCTAGGCAAGTATTCGGCTAAAACTAATTGATAATACTACTAATGTATGGGCATATCCATATATTTTCGATGCACCTAGCGTTGTATGATTCAGCGTGCTCGCTTGGACGTGAGATTTCTCTAATTATTCCTGTAGTGCGTAATAGTTGATAGAATATAACCTCCACATCGAAGGTCAATGGATATGAATCGTGCACCTTATTTATTTACGATTAAATGGCTTCAACGATAACTATCCTTGAAATGAAGGTATTTTGAAGAATCTCTACTTCTGCATCCTGTGGTTCAACCTCATCGGATCAAAATTAAAAGCACGGTAATGATTAATTTTGGTTAACGCTTTTACCAAAATGATTTCTAAATATCCCTGTGATGGTAATGATTACGTAAGTAAAATACTGAGGTGACGTTAATACGCACAAGTTCAGCAGTTATTGAGGAACTAGGAGTTACCCGCTGCTAACATTTTCCTATTAAATAACACGTGCGTCATAGCCATAGCCTTTTAAATGACAACTCCTGATATAAGTGACGGTCACAGTAAGATATCCCTATCCTCTGATCTATTTAAGAATAATTGGACTTTTTGTGTAAATAGCTTGAGGCTCTAAGGTTTGAGAGTGAAACGTTTCTAATAAGTACCAAAGGAATACACACGTTTTTCTGTAACATTCTAAATACTTGATTGAATAGCTTCAATTTCTCACAGTGGGAAAAAAAATCTTATTGAAAGAACTTATATGTGGTGTAATGGGGCTCTATGACAATTTTGAATCGGAAGTAGACATGTTTAATTTATATATTTCTATGTTTATGTTTAAGAGGTTCTAAAATTACACAAAATTAGAACTTGCTCTTATTTTAGGTTTAATGCGTGGAGACGAATTTCTAGTTTGGATCAATCATATTTTTTACGCCATCGTAGAATATTCCTAGTTGTCACGATAAAAAAATATACATACTCGGCCAAAAAATCAATCTTCTTTTAAAAATCGTCGACTACCTTGTAATATATTTCCTGTCTAAATTATTTTCGATGGCGTAGTATTGTTTGCACTGTTGCTCCGACAAATAAAATGTGTACGTAGGAATGAGATGTCTAGTTTAATAAAAAAAGTGTCTACCCTCGGCCATTGTAATCACTTCCTGTTTATAGTATTTCCGGTGGCTGGCAGCCTGTTAAGACCATATCCGTGTAATATTTAACTAATCTAATACAATGGAAGTTTTCCACAAAATATAGTTGTAGGGTTTGTGACCTCATTAAAATTCTTATGGATGTTTCATCTTCATAAATCATCATTGATTTGTATGTTAAGAACATTTCACTTCTGATACAACGGTAAAATTTATTTAATATTTTACCACTTTAAGCCATTGGCATTTTTAAAAACAAAATATAGTTCCTATAAGGGGCTGCAATCCAATTGCAGCCTCTAGTTATTTGATCTTCATTAAAATACTGTAGTTTATACACTCAATTCACAAAGCATACGTGTGCCAAATTTAATCTTTCCGAGATATCGAGAAGTTTATAAATTAGTGATGAGTGAGAGAGGGCTTTGCTTAATTTTTATATATATATAAACTCAGCCAAAGAATCAGGGGATTAGAACATCTTACTGTGACCGTCAGTATATCAGGATTTGCCATTTAAAAAAGATATATCTATGACGCACGTATTATTTAATAGGGAAATGTTAACAGCAGGTAACTGCTAGTTCCTCTATTGCTACTGATATTGCGGCTTTGTTCAATGAAACATGAAGTTCATGGTTATTCGTCGTTATGATCAGGAAAATATACCGCAACCGTGATACCATTGTGTACCAATACACACAGTTCATACAGGATTACATAAAAACTGAATAAACACAGATTTGGTCAATCATTTGCAATTTTGAGATTTTGGAAGAGTTTATAGGCGTACGTGAAGATCCCTCTCTGTTATATTTGGTAATAATATTTACAGAATACGTTGTCATTTATCGCAGTTTGGGCTCGCTCAGTTGCTTGGCCCAGAAACCCTAAAATAGTTTGACGTCATCGGCTATGACAAACATTTTTGTTACATCACTTGGGCAGTATATGTTAAACATCTAGGCCATAAGCTACAAGTAAATAACATAAATACATAATTTTGTTCATAAAGCCCTCGTACATGTTATGAAAACAGAAGAACATCCTACGCTTAAAATGGCATGTGATTATTCAATACAATATATCAGCTCTCAGGTAAGAAACAAATCTGTGGCAGCCAATGTGAATTAATATATTTAAATTATATTTCAAATCAAAAATTTCATCGTATGCATCTTAAGGTCAATCTAAAAATTGACATCAGAATATTATTATAATTAATAAAAAAGTGATATCCGATTACGATAAGAAAAATGCACAGACACTGTAAGGTGGAATATCAGTAGAAAAACGAAGGAGATTTACAAACAATTCTGGACAGATCGGCATTTGATGAATTCATAAAAAGCTACCTGCTCTGCTGAGAGTGCGGAGACACACAGACAGTCAGACAGACAACTATCAGGATAATGAGTGTTGAGTCAGCCGAGCAGCAGTGCCGCGCCACGCCGCGCCGCCTACATCTGACGCCCACTGTGCGATTATTCGCGTGTGCGCGTCTGAAGGATAGCCGCACTAATAGGACGCAGATAACATTAAGTGGCGTGCGCCATTTATACCTGAGATAACATCCCATCGCTGCCGAGCACTTCCTCCCATCCATCCCGGTCGCTGCGCTCGTTTATTATAAAGGTGCGTAATGAGAGGACTTGTGACCGACGATTAATGAATTCTGCGCAGGGAATAGTCTGCCAAGGAGCATCATCGTCTTCGCCTGTAGAGTGGAACGATCAGGGACGGTCAGTTCAGGTCATAAGTGGCTTTACAAAAACTATTAAATACTACGTTGTCAACCCGTGTATAAAGGGCTTGTGACCGACGATTAATGGATTCTGCGCAGGGAATAGTCTGCAAAGGAGCATCACCGTCATCGTCTGTAGAGTGGAACGATCAGGGACGGTTAGCTCACGTCATAAGTGGGTTTACAAAAACTATAATATGCTAGGTTGTCAACCAGTGTATAAAATATAAATAAGAATTAAACATTACTCAATATTAATATACTTGTAGCTTAGAAACTTGATTTTCTATACTAGGTTAATAATTTAAGTTACAGAAAATAATACTTGGATTTACATGGTTTTTTAATATGGATACTATAATATTTTACCAACTACACAGGCGCTCCAGTATTTACTTGCATGTCAACGACAAATAGTTTGTGACATTACAGAGTCCTCCATAAGTGTCGAAAACTACTGCTGTGTATCATGCCAGGTTACAGTTCCGTTTCACATACTGGCTGTATGAAGGCGTTTGACACGACCCGTGATTGTTATGAACGAAAACACTTTCGGTTTATATATATATATATATATATATATATATATATTATATATATATATATATATATCTGTGTACGGTTTTATTGGTATATATATATATATATATATATTTATTTATTTATTGGTATATATATATAGATATTATTTATTACAAAAATTACAATTTAGCTAATATATTATATTACTTGCATTACAATTAATAGTTCCTTTATTGGATACGTTTTATTGGTTATGTTACTGCTACAATTTTGACTGGAGGACATAACTTTGCATGTACCACAGCGCGGTTTTTGACAGGGTTTACAACCGTTAAAACTTTTCTCTCGATTTCTGTTTTTAAGATTTGATGAGTCTTTAATATCACGGTCTTCTAAAGATGACCCTAGGTGGTTTTGAAAATATATCTTTAGTTTCCGATGATGACTGCAGTATATGGAAAGCAGTTTTAATTATAGGGTTTATTTTGTTAAGTCCGGGGTAGAATTTAGTAGTAAATTTAGGTTCATTTAGAGGAAAAGATTTGTTGTAATTAAAATTACTTGTCCTATTACTTTTATTTTTTAGTTTGTCGGGACGATTTAAATTTTTGAACGTGTTTGTTAATTTGTTAATATAATTTGTGAAATCAGACTCTTTGCTACGTAAATTCTTTGCTCGAATGGCTCAACTTTTTTTAATCCTTTTTTTAAATGTGTAGGATGGCAACTAGTATAATTAAAGTATTTCATAGTGTTGGTATCTTTAACGTGAATTTTTGTTTTACGAAAGCCTACTTCTAAAAACACATCAACATCTAGGAAGGTAATGATTGTGTGGAATACTTCCAAGTGAAATTTAATGTTGAAAAATTTTTTTAGGAAATATATAAAATCTTTGAGGAGATCTTCAACATGTTGCCATATCAAGAAAATATCATCAATGTAATGATACCAGATCAGAGGAAGTTTATTTTGGGTATTTAAGAAATTTTGTTCAAAGAATCCCATAAAAATATTTGCATAAGAGGGTGCCATTCGTGTTCCCATGGCTGTACCTTTTATTTGTAAATAGAAATTATTTTTTAATTTAAAACAGTTCATTGTCAGGATAAACTGTATTAGTGTTAAAAGGAAAGAATTAGAGTGCTTTGAATGTGCGGATCTAGTATCAAGGAAATGTTTAGTTGCGTTTATGCCTTCATCATGTGGGATGTTGGTATACAGTGATGTGACATCAATTGTGGCTAGGATTAAATTGTTTGGTAAAGGTTGGGTAATTTGGGAGAGTTTAACAATGAAATCATTGGTATTTTTAACATAAGATGGAAGTAGTCTTTCAGTCGGGCTCCCATAACTGGCAACAATTGGACGTCCTGGTGGTGGTCTGACTTCTTGTGAATTTTCGGAAGTGTGTATAATGTTGGAGTTCTGGGGAATTTTGGTGTTAGTAGGTTTATAGTTCTCTGTGATAAATCTTCGTCTTCTCCTCGTTGCTCCAAAAACGTTTTTATGGTTTCTTTAAACTCTTTGGTTGGATGTGTGTGCAGCAGTTGGTAAGTTTCATCATCAGTCAGTTTTCTCTGTACTTCGTTACAGTAATCATTAATGTTTTGAATTACAATTTTGTTACCCTTGTCTGCTGGTAGTATAATAATGTCGTTATTGTTTTTGAGCGATTTAATAGCTTTCATTTCATTTTTTGTTAAGTTATTCTTATTTTTTAACGAATTTCGGAAAGATGAGATTGACAAATTTGAGAGGATAACATTGATAAATTGCTCAACGGGATGATCAGGTGATAAAGGTGGAGGCTCCCAGTCGCTTTGTTCTTTAAATTTTTTCTAGCACCCAGGTAGATTTGAAGGTTCAGATTCGTGAGTTGAAAAATAACGTTTAATCCCAACGTTACGTGCAAAATTTAAAGTGTCCTCGACTAAACTAATTTGATCAAATTTTGGAGTAGGACAAAAAGTGAGAACTTTTGAAAAACACATATTTCATCACCAGAAAGGTCATAATTAGATAAGTTTTCAATGTTTGCATGATTATCTTCAACAAGGTTGACTGTGTCACCAGAATTGTACAATGGATCACAATCAGGCTGATGGTTTTCTAAAAGGAACATGATAATCAAATGCTTTATTTGCAGATATATTGTTTGATGAAAGTAATATGGTTTGAGGTAATTCCAAAATAATTCGGCGCCTGATATCAAAGTCAATGTTCGAGTCTTTTGTTTAATATATATATATATATATATATATATATATATATATATATATATATATATATATATATATATATATATAAAATTATAGTAATCGGCGAATTGCTTCTGATGCTTTTCGTAAATGAAATCACTTAATCCTCAATCCTCATTATCATAAGACCATTGTTGACGAATATACAGAATCACTTATTCTCATAACATTTGGACCAAGCAGTACGTGAGCACTACTTTATCCGCTCCAAAAGCATATTCTGAGTAACCGAAACACAAAAAAATAAATTGCCAAAAAAACATTCTCGACAATAAAACTTGTGCCGTTTTGCGTTTTCTTTTTGTACACACAATTTAAAATAAATCTTAGGACTTCGCTATATGATTACTTATATAAAAAGAGAAAAACAAGTTTTTGTTGTAAAATACTAAATATTTCACAATCACGTTCCTTCAAAGAAATTTTACTTTGTTTTGCATGAGAACTTATAACTGCAAGTCGTTAGGAAATTTTTCAACACCATAATTAATTTAATATTACTTATTGCCTCCTTAAAAGACTAGTTTTATTTGAATTTAACCTAAATAATCGAGGAAAAAGCACTCAGATTTTGTACAATGGACATTTTATTTCTTAAAAATTTTTAAAACTTCCGTTAGTTCTCAATTCCCATGTCAACAAGTCACCGCGTCAAATTATTAAAAAAACATAACTCTTCAAATCAAGTATTATTATGGCCCTACCATTAGTTCCTAGCTTACAACGAAATTACTAACACAAAACCGTCTTTAAGCTGTTTATATCCTTTGCACAGCATTTTTATAACTATACAAGCTGCGGCAGTGACAATAACGTTCGCACTGCTTGAAGTTCATTCTGATTATAAGTGAAGATTTAAACATATTGCAAATATCACAGTGTTTTAGGCCTTCTTTCATAACCATGCGTTCATTCAAACAATCGTTTGACAAACATCTCCGTTAATTTTTAATGGGCGAATAATAACACTGACATAAAATGTTAAAATCGTTTTCGATCACACGAAGAAAAAGTAATACGTAAAAAAAGAGGATTTAATGTAAATTTCATGGCATTATTATCAATATTTAGTAATTCCTTTTTTTAACTGTACAATCATATCAACAGTACCCCAGCACCATGAAGGTGAGTGTTTGTGCAAAATTATTTGTAACAGCTTAATACTCGTATACTCAACACATAATTATTGAGGCTGTGTAACACTACTAACATTGTCTGAGCTTTGTAATATAGTCCTCTTAAATTAAATTTAGACAATGATATTATAATTTATTCTTTTTTAAATCATGATTATTTTAAATTTCAAACATACTCCGCTACTAAACCGTTTCTAAATTACAAACCAAATACCAATACCACCAATAACAATTAAGTTTATATTAACTATATCCCAGTTACATCCACTCGTTTAAAATAAACTTATATACATCCGGTTTTATTGCGCTTTCAGTGTTTACTCTATGCAATTATATCTGTCGGCAGACGGCATTCCTCCTGCTGTACTGCACAGTCTAGTGCAGTCTAGTGTAGACGCAAGCACGTGCACCGATACTTGTTGCGGTTAGGTCCGGGCAAACAGTGCGATGCAGCTAGCAGATGTTTTCCAAATCTGCAATACTCAATCTAATATGAAATAAAAATATAAGCTAACGAGTTTATTTATTAATTCTATTTTAATATGTCTTTATGTTGCTCGTCTCCACAAAACACCCATCCCCTTCTGTGTTTAATGTGCTTACTAAAGATGTGTATTCTTATTGTATTTGTGTGTAGTCAATTTATTCTATTTGTTTGTAAAATTAATGTGGTGCTGGGAGACAATACCTACCCTGGTGAGTTACTTTGGCACGCACCATGCTCTAGCAATTCTAATGTCTTACTTACTGTACCCTTCTTACTTAGTTTGTTTTGTGCTTACCTAATTCTAAATTCATACAAAAGGTTGTTCCATTAAAGGATTTTCAATAATTAGGCCTAAATCAAACTTAGAAATGAAAGACTCCTCTTTTAATGCACGAAAGGCAACTATGCATTCAAAAACTGCTTTTAAAGTCAAAACCTAAACTAAGTATATACCTATCTTAATAATTTAGAAACAAAGTAATAATATATATAATAAAAACATAATATATAAAAATATAAAACTATGATATATAGTAACATAATGTGCATCAATTTAAATTATGAAATACTAACACAACGTGTAGCAATGTAAAACAACTGTGATATAATATAATTCAGTGACTGCTAAGGCAAAAACATATCCAACCGAACACCTTGTATTCCAAAACCAAATACATAGCAAACCACATTGAAATGTTAAAATAACACTTGTACAATATAAAAAAGCATTAACTACTACATCAATTTGTAACTATACATCAGAAAGATAAATTAATTGCATAAATAAATACAAGCTACAAACATATCATATAATACTACCCATTTAATCTTTAGTATGAAGGTCCCCAGTTATTAAAAGGCATTTAGGCAGATTCGGCCAGCAAATCATAAGATATTGGGGAACATACAACAATTCAATCTTTGTGAAGTTGCCAAAAAACCTACAACTATTGTATTGTACAATCATAAATTTAACAATGTGGCACCTGATTTTCCACAACAAATACCAGAATAACATTAACACACAATAAAACAATATTACAGCAACACACACACACACACACACACATATATATATATATATATATATATATATATATATATATATATATATATATATAAAACAGAATAAACTTTATAACAAAGTAACAGTATCGTAAATATATAACACAATACCAATAAGATAAATATACAGGGTGTCCCACGAGTAACCCGACAAACTTCCCAGGCGATTTCCTCTTATTAATATAATGAAAAAATGTCACATAAGAATATATCGGAAATGCTTTCTATGTAAACTATGGCTAGCGAAAGTTTCGACCGATTTTCTGGGAATAAGGATGGAAATAAAGTGAAATTGATGTTTTAATGGCGTAAAGTTAGGTGTAAAATCAATCGTATTTTATGCAAAAGGAACTGAAAAATCGATCCAGACCTGAAAGACCACCCATATCTAATTATCAGACAAAATATGCCAAATTCGGTCTAGTAAAACATGTTTGCTTAGGTTTGAATTACATTAACTTCATTAACACAAATTTAAAAACATTATAATTAATTAAATCAACACATACAACAAATAAGTTAGAACATGAATATCTGCTTTATAATGAACTTTCTTCTAATTGCTAAATCTTTTGTTCCGATTTCCATACCTTATAAATGGTGTTCACAATTATTTCTTTCACAATTTATACACATTTTAGTGCGATTAACGAAACCACCTTTATTTTTAGGAACTCCGTCAATCTGCAGATTTTATTACACTGTTGTACAGTCTTTAGCTGAGTTTGGGGTAGGCTATGCCTAGTTCTCTCTTCAGGGTTTCTGATTCCAAGTGTCTGAACCCTCCAGGATTTTGACTGAGATCTTAAATTCAGATTTTACGTTTTCGTAATCATCTATTTTATTTGGGAAAAACTCAAGGGGTTTTTAAACTTATTACATTGTGTACTATGTACAAAGTGGTGGTTCGGAAGTCACCTTTAAGCCGTTGGTCCCCAGGTTAAGTGTTAGAGAGGGCTTCTTAGCCCTAACTTCGCCTGGTAAAATAAGACATTCTTTACTTTACTTTACTTTTACTTTACTATACTTAACCTCAAAGTCATTGAAACATCATGTGTCTTCGATCTTCTGTAAAACTTCTGCCTTCATTTTAGTAATTAATTGTGGTGGTATTAAATCTTTGTTTTCGACTGCCTTCCCAGAGCCTTTACAAGATTCAAATTTCCAAGAATTTTGCCTTGACTTATCCATATGGTCCCAAGTGTTTTTTTTTATTAGTACATTCGAAATGCAACTAGATTTCACAAGCTGAGCAGGGAGATCTTCTGGCAGGGAATCGCCACAAAAATTGCAATCACCCATTATAAAATTTTAATTGAGATAAACAATTAGACACATGCAAAAGTGAGGTTAGATTACATCTGCACTTCAAAGGTAACACTTCCAACATTATTACATGTTTATCATAAGTATTAACAAAACCGGCCAAGAATATTCCCTGTCGAGTGGGTGCATATCGATCACAAAATCCAAATTTTAAATAAATCGTTGAGTTAGCATTAATAAAAATATATAAAGTTAATAAATATTAACAAGATAAAAAATTAATACGAGTTGTTAAGTTTGCTGTACTCAAAAGAATGACGTATGGATGGAGGTCTGTCATATAGCACTTATTTACTGAGATCATAAAGACCGTTCATATCCAGGCCAAGGAAGTGTCATATATCTCCCATGACGTTTATGACAAGCCATAAACTTATTCATTTTTATATGCGCTTTAAAGGCTTCTGGGTAAGGCATAATATATTATTTAGCCCTCTTTACTTGAAGTGACAAATGCCGTTATTTACAAAGTGACAAAACCGTCAGCATTCTACATATTGAACCTAAGAAATTTTTTTATTGACTTTGTTAATATAAAAAGATGCCATTCTTGATGTTTATTGCAGCTTGTTGGAAAGATGATAGTGCGGGAGTCGGAAGCCGATCTGCACTGTACAAGCCCACAATCAGGTATTTCTTGAAATTATGGAAACATTTTTCCCAAGAAAAAAATTAAAACGGGTGGGTGTCAAAAGGGTCAAAAATGTGTCTTACCAAAGCGAACACATCCGATACACAAACGAAACAATAAAAACGTGAAATTGTAGCTAAATCTTTCATTGAGCGTTAAACTGCTTTTAAAATGTCTGGAAAAACTACGCAGGTGCCTTGTCATAAATAAATAAAGTCATGAACACTTCAAACCTTCCCGATTTAATAATAATACTTACGAATACTTAAATTCCCCAAACGGAAATGTATGCCTAACTTTCGAGCTACTTAGCTCACTGTCTGTTTTTATTTTTGGTATTCGTTTTGGAAAAATAAATATCAGTGAACCACTCCATGTTCGCTACATCGTCCTATGTCTTTAGTTCAATCTAGAAATTATATCAATGTTTATATCCTCTACCTAATATTTTTCACTCATTGGTAAAATATTTACCCGAAGACTCAGAAATTTTCTGACATGAAAAATTCGTTTGGTATGTGATTTAGATTTTTAATTCCACTTGTTATGGTCACAGACTCACTACGCTCTCGTGTTTACTCAAACTAAAATCAGGGAACGAATGTTACATCAAATCATGATAGTGCCCGGTCTCTTTATAAATTGGTGACAAAGTAAACCTACTTCGAGTACCCTACCTGTACGAATTATAATGTTTTATATTAACTAAAATTTCAAAATGGTTTCAGGATAGATAAACTAATTGGTATTTGGTTTGACCTCACCATTGCTGGCATCTATAATAAAAATTAGATAATACAGCTTGACATTACTATTTGCATCATACTTCGAGAACTAGTATTTTATATTTGCAATTACAGAATACTGGAACACTGAGCGTTGCGTTCTGTGACTCGACCAGCTGTCAAAAATATTGACTATATATACAGTAAATGCATTACCTTTAAACTACTTAACTATTAGCTATAATTAAACTAAAGCTAATGAAGTAAAAGGTAAACAGGTTTAAGATGGCCTACATCTGCAATAAATTATAAAGACTTTTCTATTTCAGTACATAAACAATCTACTTAACGGTTTATAGGTAATATAACGTCTTTATTGCAAATAGAGAGGACTTACGATGTTTATATTCCTTGCTCATGTCTGCAATAAACCAAAGTGACGTACTACTGAAGCCCCTTGGCAGTGGTGCGTGCTATACCAATAAAGAAGACTTCCCCTCATTCTCTGTCGGATGAGCGGACCAGCCTGCACTTGCCATTACTGCTATTAGGCAAATTACTTCTACTTACTGGGGATAACTGTTTGATGGCAGCACTATCCCTGCTTGCACTGGGTGGTCTTCGATAGTTTTACCCGTTACCTTACCCCTTAATTCTGAATTTTATGACGCCGGTGTAATTTTCTATTCCTTCAAGAGTAAAGAAAGTGGCACTACTGTGACATTCAAGTGATTCACTGCATACTGCACTGTTCCACTTTTAGAGCCATTGTGAAATATTTAATTTTTACTGCATAATTTTGTGGTAAAAGTGAGTAATTAAGCTGTAAAAGTGTCATTTTAACTTACAATAGTATGTAATGTAATATTTAATCGTAGAAGTTGATTTAGAAACTGGGAAGTAACTTGTTCATATCTTATTCGCGAATGTTGCTCAGCATAGAATGAAATAACATATAAAAACGTTACTGATGATCGTACAAAGCAATTGGCAAAATATATTTATTGAGAATTTATATAATTGTAAAGTTAACCTAAAAACTTTTCTTCTATCAAATATATTTCAAAAATATTTCCATATGGTACATAATAAATATTCCTAAAGAAGTATTAAGGTATAATTTTGAAGTGCTGTTGTATTTCAAAACAGATGTGACACTGACTACTGTCTATACGAGTATTTCTATTGAACAATTGTGCAAACAATCATTGTATTGTACGCGTATTGAACGATGCGCGTAGATTACAGTGTTATATATGTATAATATGCGTTATAGTATTATTGTATAATAATTAAGTGCTAAGTACAGTAGATAATAGACTTTACATTACATCCTTTTAAGTAGATATTGTACAATATATCGGCATATTGCAATTTTCCTCATGACATTATTTACCGATGAAAGGTTTTTGCGTACTGAAAATTATCACCGGAGCCCATAACCATCCCCCGTTCAAAAATTTATATAACTTTGCTACACAACGCGTCTTGCGAAAACGATAAATCCCAAAACAATATGCAAACAAGTTGACACTTGTTACAAAAAATGATCTTTTGTAAATATTTCGGCCAAGTTTGTTGGCAAGCTTGGCACGCCATTTCGTTTCTCTTTAGCGGAAGTTCAAGCTTAAAAACTTATAAGTCCGTTATTCATGAACGTAGAGGAAAAAAGTGTGCATTTATAATTAACACCTTTATCTTGAACAGTTTTTGAAATATTGGTCAAATAAATATCCCTTAAAAATTATAACCAATAACTGACGATAGGAAAGCGGAAACAAGTTGGTTGAAAAATTGGTTTTATAAATATCTCAACCGTCTTCGGTGGCCACATTTAAGCAATTTCCTTCCATTATGGCTGCTCCGACATTAAAACATCACAACATCCCTTTTGATAAAGGTAGAGAAATATAAAAAAGTGTCGTGGAATATTTATAATATGCCATAAAGTATTTTTTATAAACATGTTTTATGTGTCTGGAAGGGTTTTAGAGATGTTGAGTATATGTAACCCCATGATAACGACTTAGTGTAGTTCCAGCCTTCACAAAATTTACTTATTCTTTCTGGTTCAGTCGGATCTTTATGTCATACTTTCATGTGATTATGTGATTTTAATGGAATAATTCATTTAATATGTAACTTTGAAAGAATGTATTTTATATATTATATATATATATAATATATATATATATATATATAATATATAAAATATTTATTTTACTTTATATTCAAGCATTCTTTGTACTGAACTGCGATATAATATGATGGAGCAATACGATATTTTTAAACTGAAATAGACATTTTTGGGGTATATATTACATTAGTTATCATGTAAATTTCACCACCACCATACACGCTATGTTTAGCGTGATAGAAACACTAACTATAAAACTGTAAAATATTTAGGTTAAGCTCCTAGAAAGGTACGATTGCCTGATATGCCGGTTTTTACCCTCGGGTTTCGTTCTTATAAAGTATGAATGTATAAAAAACTGATACAACAAAGTTTACTACCTTGATTTATGATCTCTGATAGTGTACTTTTCTATCTCCTTGTTTCAGTCTAGAAAGTAAATCAGTTTATATAAACCTAGTTTTTGGTGTATTGCTTTAGAATCTTATTTACAATGTTCACGTGTTCACTGTGCTTTTGTGTTTCCTCAAATGGTACTCGTATATCTCTGAGGGAATACCTCGTAGTCTCACGGCAGTGCCTGGTCCATCTGTTTTTATTCCTTTTACACGATATACATATCACTTATCACAACGTCAATTCCAGCTTTTCCAATTTTCTTTTCCATGAAATCCTAATTTTTATTGTTACGAACATTGAAAAATCAAGTTAATCAATTGCGTGTAATCAACAACGTGAGAAGCATATCCTTAACATAATATTTTTATCACACAATATATCTTGTTTACCATAGTGATTTTGAGTCATGGATACAATAAAGGATGCAAATTTAAATAATTTTTTCAGAAGTAATTTTGTGAATTTTGTGACTAACCCCTAGGGAAATTACAAGTGTGGTATATCGGTTATATTGATACAAAGTGTTCCCACAAGAAGATTTTTTTATAATTCTGTTTAGACAATGGAGTGTACTGTTGGACTGACCGCTGCCACAAGCGAATTGGAGTTTTAAGTTTTTACTTTTATTTTACATTGAACACGTAGTTTTAAGATAACTTTACCAAGTTATTTTTTTATATCAAGTTAATTTTTTCAGACGAATAAGGTTTGTCTGATGAAAGCATTAGTTGTTAACTGCTATAAATGTAGTCGTCATGTCATAAAAAGTTGCTGCTAACTTATTTCTTCTTCCTTTTGTTTTTTTTATCTTTACATATTTTTCTAGATTTATTAAAAAAGTTTTAATAAAAAAGATTTAAGTTGCACTTTCTGAGCACCAATACCGAGGAAAGTAGTAAAAATAGTCAATCTGGACCCCTATTTAATCCCGAAAAGACCTTTATGACTGCAGTTACCAAAAATGAAGTAGTTACCACATGGAAAACATTACGGGCATTTAATGAATGTAACAGATTTGTGAAAGCGAGCACACCATTTAACGAGCCATTATGTTATATACATTCCAATGGTGAATATCACAGGAAAAGAAGAAATTCCTGGGTTGGTCTGCAAATCGGACATGAGAGTCTCTTTTTAGTATATATCTAGTCTCTATTGTCTGTTAGAGAGTTTAAAATTTAAAACGAAGGGAGATGAAATTTTGTTAATAAAAGCCATCACCAGGCAAAGCAGGATTATGGTACAGCTTATGTACACTTAAGGTGTATCCGAATGCTGTGGAGCGGATTCTGTTTACAACTGCACGGAACGATGTTAGGGCCGCAGGCTTGACGGCGACAATGACATGAACACACCAGACTGCAGGCCCGTGTACTGCTTGCACCAATCGGTTCTCTGCTGTCTTGTCCCTGCCAAACCATAAACCAACATGAAACGGTAGCAGTCCGAGTGTCACTGGTCCCGGCCCGGAGCCCTGTTCCCGGTACGGAACGTGTAACAGGTTCCGCTGTCGCTGTCCGGTAACATATCTCGGCCCGCGACTCTGGCAGAGCCTCGTGAAAGCTGCCAGCCACTTACATGGCTACAGAGAAACCTTTATTGGTTTCTGCCGTCTCTTTTCAGCGGGAGCATTGTTAAAAAATGGCTAACAATGCTCTTAATGAACAGTCCAATGAGTGTTTGTCATCAAGAATGATTAAATGACATGAGTAAATGACTTTTCTGAAACTTAAAATATGGCGCGTGTCTTGTACCATCAAAACTAAAAACGTTCTTGATTTTACTTTACTGCATTTGGTCACTTTTAAATTCTTATAAATCTCAACACACTTTTCTGTTGTTCGCGTTTGTATGCTTTCTTAACAGAAGGATGCAGAAAATTCCTAAAAGAATGATGTATAGCCTATACTATGAAATATTTATTCATTAACAACGGTATATTCAAACAGTGACACTAACTTAAACTTCATCTTCTCAACAATGATGAGAGCAAAGAATCAAAACGAACTTGTTTACTGAAATGAAATAAATTTCTCAATAATATGTAGCTTTGCGTTTCATACATAAACAGCGAACCATGTAAATAAAAAGTTCTAGATTAACAGGTAAACTTATACTTGGGTTTTTCGAAAAGACAAACACGGCCATTAGGTACAGAATTTCATAAATGTTTTATACCTCTCAATTTATTTAGTTACCCTTATATTTGTTGCATAGCCTACTAGATATGTTACTACTTGTTAGTAACCTAGTAGATATGTGGTAGCTTGTGACATATAGGCAATATTTTTAAAAAGGCTTTGGAGTTTCCTACAGCACAACAAGCTGATGTTTCAACATCAATATGGGTTCACCCAAGGGAAAAGTACTGTTGACGCAATGTTCTGTGTCGTGCAGAACATTGTTGATACTATTGATTCGGGTAACCGGTCTAGTGGCTTATTTTTTGATTTAACTAAAGCCTTTGATTTAGTTGATCACGTTCTTCTTCTAAATAAATTGTCTATCATGGGGATTAGAGGTGTCACACTTCAGTGGTTTCAATCATATCTGGTCAAAAGGGCACAGTTTGTTAAGGTTAGTTCTATTGATGCGTCAAATAACATCTGCAATAGTTTTTCCACGAAGGGAACTATCAGCAAGGGCGTGCCCCAAGGTTCAATTTTGGGCCCTGTCCTTTTTTTAGTCTTTATCAACGATCTTTGTAAGGGCTTAACTGTGCCAAACTTGTGCCTATATGCAGATGACACGTCACTAACGTTTTCTAATTCCTCCAGAGATCACCTGGAACTCGACACATTCTTAGAAGGGAATGCACTTGTTAATTGGCTTGAGCAAAATAGTCTTCAAGTAAATGCCTCAAAAACTACACTCATTGAATTTTCAATTAACAGCCATTCAAGCAAAAGTTTGCTCAGTATTCATTTGGGTGATGAAGCTGTTTTCTCAGAATGCTTCGTAAAATTTCTTGGCCTTATTATTGACTGCAATTTGTCTTTCCATCTCCATATAGAGCATGTATGTAGGAAGCTGAGTCAGGGTATTTTTGTGCTCAGAAATCTGGCTCGTTTCGCATCAACTGAAATTCTTACTGCTACTTATTATGGCATCATCTATCCATTCATATCTTACGGGGTTTCCATTTGGGGTTCTGAAAGCACCAAAACTAAGTCTGTGTTTAGGCTTCAAAAGAAAGCTTTAAGAATAATTTGTCATGTCCCATCCAGAACCTCATGTGCTAACCTTTTTTCCTCCAACAAACTTTTAACTTTTCCTTCCATTTATATTCTGGAAACCTTATCATTTCTTCATAAAAACTTTCACCTTTTTAATAGATTTTTTCCGACTCACATTTATGAAACAAGAAGTAAACCCAGATGCATTATGAATATCCCGCCACACTCCACCTCATTTTTTGAAAATAATTTAAAATATTCAGCAGTAATTCTTTTTAACAGTCTTCCATTAAGCTTAAGATTAGTCCAAGATTACACAGTTTTTAGAAAAAAATTGAAATGGTTGTTGATCGAGAAGGCTTACTATTCTGTTAAGGACTTTTTAGCTGATAAGATAGTGTAAACTTGAAAAAGTAAAATTATTTTATTGAGATACATTATTATATTTTGTTATGATTTGTTGACTTGGCATATACATTGTTAACTCTGTCTACATGCTGAATAAAGAATTTGAATTTGAATTTAGTTCAAAAACCACTGTTAAATCTAAGTGAAATCAGTAAATATTTTAAGAAAATTTATAAACATTGATCTATGAGTTGTTGTTTAGCTACGAAAAACTTGTTTCTTAAGTAAGATACGTGAAAAATTTAAAAACATTAATTGGATCAAAGTTTTGTCATCAAAAGATTTGAACTTAAACTGCCTTGCTTTATGATCTCTGCTAGTGTACTTTTCTATCTCCTTATTTCAGTCTAGAAACTGAATCATTTTATATAAACCTAGTCAGTATGGTGAATTAAATACAAAATGTATACTAAAAAACTCTGGATTGACCAATTTACTTAAAACGATTTTTACGATTGCAACATTAACTAGGTAGTTGTAAGGAGAAGAATAAAGTATATATCATTCATGTGATCATTCAGTTTTTTCTTCTATAGGCCACAAAACTGTTTATTTAAAAATTACAAACTTATGCTTACGTCCCCCTCGTAAGAACTCCAAAAGTGGAAGTAGCCTACGCCTTGTCTTTCGAGGCCGAAGACCAAAGAATCGTATTAGTGCAGCGAGCTGTAATCGTCACATGAAGGACGTCCACAGCATTAGTTACATTAGGCATGATAATATTATCTTCCATGGCGTCACATTCACACTAAGCATCACATTTAATTGTAGATGACATCCCGGATAGTACTCAATATAAGGTGGACAGGGTGAAATCAACTAGTAAAACATTCAACTTTGGTACCAAAAGAATTCCATTATGAACTATTTTCTCCAAATTAAAAGAAATAAAACTTGTAACTATATGTATTTTTAAAATAGCCCTTCTTGCACTGTGAAAAATCAAAATAAAGTGTAACAAATCGTAGCCAGAACCAAAAACAATCGCGTCTTTGCAGGTTCATATAAACTTCCCTACACAACTACCATTGACAGGTTATCCTAATTTTTAGTTCCACACAGATTATAATCTTCTTATATACTAATATAAATCTACAATTCACATTAAATTTAGTAAATAAAATTTTTGGATTTAGTAAAAATAAATGTACGGATGATCAAAAACAATATAGCCGATGCAGGGTTATATTGTGAGCGTAAGACACATTTTACTTTCCTAGGATAGCAGGAAGTACAAAAAATGAAGAAAAACAAATTATAGTTCTTCTAGAGGTTGCAATCTTTTTCACTCCCTATGAGCGGTTGACTTCAAGAAATTTCTTTTATTCTTCTGTTGACAGTGTAAGACATACGAATTTCAAATTTTATTGTTCTATGACACCAGCAAGTTGTAGAACAAAAATATAGTTAGCTCTTCTGGGGTTGCAACCCCGTTTCAACTACTGAGGGTCGATGATCTTGAAATAGATTACAACAGCTGGAAGTAAACGCTTTTGGCCAAAATATACTTTTAGAAATAGACTTATTTGGTTAAGCTAGTCGTCTCCTTCGCCATAGCTCTTTGTTAAAAGTTTTTAACTAACATTAGACTACCTTTTATAATATTTTGATGAAATTTGTTAAATCGCATTCAAATTTTTTTAAATATTAATATCGTTTATTCTCAGTATGATAAAATCCATGCAATGTATTAACATTTTTCCGGTTAACTTTGTATGTTAAAGTTTTATTAGCTTTGTACATTTTTAATTTGTCAAAACTTTTCAGTGAACCGTTTGAGCTATTTATAATATAGGACATGAGAATGTGATCGATTTCTTGGGTTCACAGCAGCTGATGTCTGGTAAGGGAGTATAGGTGTGATTGGTCAATTTAAATACTTTTACTGTCACACGGTTCCTATTATTCCGTAAGAGTAAAAAGAGTAATAAAAATCCCCTAGATATTTTAAGAACACGTATATCAAACTAAAGGTGCCTTTAGAAGTTTTATCTTCTAACTAAAACTAACATTTTCCCCGTCAAATGCCTTATTACGATTGTATGATTCCTCTAAAGAGTTTAATATTATTTATGTTAATACTGCAATAAATATAGGTTATTCAATATTTTAAATTGCGCAGACCTGAATTCAATGCCCATGTCCAAAATACTTGCAGTAATAACAATGAAACTACTACATAGAAACACATCGGTAGAAACTCCGTTATACGTAATCTAAAAATAAATTGTGGGATGCAGCATGTTCCACCAGAGCTAAACTTGAGTTCATGGTGGGATTAGTAAGACTGTGTGACTTCTTACAAGTAAAGACTGTTCATTCCCTTGTACTATATTAGGACAATACTTGCGCCACTCAGTTGAAAAGCGCAGATCTGGTGCAGCAGCAGACAATGCGCGAGTCTGACCCTCGCCTGCCGGCCTAATTAGGGTCCCCGGCCGAGGATTAAGATTGCGCAGGTCATCTCCGCGCAGGACACGTCAGAGATGACCCCTAGGTCAGTGATAAGACTCCGTTACCCGCTCGTGCTGCCCGCGAATACAAAGAGCTAGGGTTACTGAAGGAGCGTTATCTACCCGCAGCGCCGTGGTGGCAGCGTCAATCGCACATTGTCTCTGAACTGTGCTTGCTGCTTGCAGATCCTCTTTATGACTGTTTGTATCAAATGCCTGCAGGAATGCGCAAGTAAGGGTCAGCAGGTCTGCGCCGTCAAGGAGAGAAATTACCGCACGCTTCACCTCCCATCTACAGTTGTAGCTTTCGGCTGCCCTCACGACCGATACTGTAACGGCTTACTTAACCTTGATATTATGCTTGTGTTATTTTCACACTCGTAGAACTTGTATTTTTTATCCAAACATGATGAGTTAGAAAGAGTAGATAAGTTCATCTCCTACACTGGCTGGGATGGTTCTCGAAGAGGAAGCAAAGCTCTCCATCTTCAACTGAGGACGCTATAGTATAGTGACAGCGGAAATCTGCTGTCTATCTGTACCTGAACAACGTCACTTAGCAAGACACATGCCCCTATTCTCAGCCAAGCCTTCGCAAGGGCGAGCAAACGCATACTAGCGAGGTGTGCCTACAATACCTTAGCAGCCCTACTGGGCGCGACTCTTGTTACAGCTGAGGAAGGATAGATGTCTCCCAACAAGACCGAACCGCTGCAATGTTGCAACTGGATACCGCCAACACATATTGTTGTCCTAAAGGTTGTTGACTTCGGTCAACCCATGGAACTGTGCCTAACGCCCCGATGGGTGGCCTGCAATTACTTCATTTGTGTTTCGAGATGTATGTTTCTCGTCAGGTTTGCGAAGAAGCACACACCGCGCCGCTAGAATCCGGACGGATCATCCGAGTCGATTCATGAAGAGATAGACAAGTCTTACTCTATCAAGATCTTCTTAGCCAGGAATGTTTTAGTACTTTTGTTGAATGTTTTACCATTAATGCACTAATCCTCTCGAATGCTAACATTAGGCTAACGTAACGTTTCAATCGGCTATCACTATCAGAGAAAGGAAACTTGGAACAAGGTCATAAAATATTTATAACCTAAGACTAATATAAACTTATTTATAACTACGTATTTATCTATATAGGTTAGAACCTACATTTAGGTTTTAAACATAAACTCATGGTTTATATTTATTTCAGAGTATAATATTTAACTCCATATCATCTTAGTATATACACAGTAATGTGTGCAATAAACTTACATCTAATTGTGTATGCTAATTATTAATTGAGTTATACAATGACACTGGATCATTTACATCACCGTCATGTTAGTTGTTGAAGTAGGTGATCCTTTTCTGATCAAAGTCCTACTATTTCCGTGCGAGTAAATACGCATAAGCAAAGCAGACATCGTACTCGCAAAAAATGTACCCAAGCATCCAAGACCCTCGAAGCATCGTTAGCATATATAGCGTGGGAATAAAAATGAACACATTATTGAAGGATTATTTGAATTCAAGGATTACCAAAACCGAGAGAGCCTGGGAGCCTGCCTCCCACGTGGGCCGGTAGAGTTCCGTCTCTAATTAGTTCTCTAGTGTCCATTTACACACAATGGTCACGTTATCCTGCCGCCACGTTATCTCTGCCATCTACACCCCATTGTTAGTAATTACAAGAGTAATGCAACAATGAAACAATAAGATCTGCTGACAGCGTTTTGTGTGGAAGAACTAAGGCAGTGTCATTGCAGTCACAGCTTTTTTATGATTGGTTCAATTCAGTGCAGTAATGACAATTTAGGTATTGTTTTGATTTAAATGAGGCAGATTAAAAGAGTCTTGCTGGCATGGGCAAAATAGATATATACATGATATATTATAGAACTAATAGGCAAATTACCAAAAAATCGTTCTGATTTAATTTTCATCAAATATCATCGGTTAATATAAAATTCTAGATAAGGAAGTTAACCTTCCAGAAAATGTGATTTAGTTAAACAAAACCATGACTTTATACTCGTAATGTATTTACTTACCTATACTCACAAATTCACTCATTCTAAAATGCTCAACAACGGCCTTCCTTTAATCTCAAGATCCATGTTACAGAACGGAGGGTATAAGTGTGTTTTGTTAGGGTAAAGGGCTACTCTATAATTTCAAAATTCCACAAATGATCATTTGAAAAGTTAAAGCAAAAAATATATACACGGTATTCTGTGGCCGAGCTGTGCTTTGATCTTTTCTCTCTTTTAGGAAGAGTTTTCCTACATTTTGATATATATATATATATATATATATATATATATATATATAAAGTACTTGCTCCGCCGGGAGTCCAACCCGGATCTCTCACTTGCCGGGTGAATGTGCTACCATTACACACACACACACACACACACACACACACACACACACACACACACACACATATATATATATATATATATATATATATATATATACATACTATACAGTAGTAACACATTCGTTATTCATAGCCTTTATACCAAGTTTGGCATAGTATTAGAATATCTTTCCAACGGCATAAACAAGCTGCATAGAGTAATAAATAATATTAATCTGTGAATACAATAGTAATAACCTATATCACTTAAATATGTTACCCAGTTAGAATTAACAGCAGCATAAATAACAAAAGGAATTATACTACAGAATAGTTTTCCTGGGATCATGCCAATAAAAGTCCATATGGAGTATTATGAAAGTGTGAGCAAAATATTTATGCTGCATTTGAAGATCCAGTTTGCGGATAACGAAATCCACCTAAAGCGACAGGATGATATTTTCGTCGGCTGGTCCACAAGTGAAAGTGATATGTGCCGGTAAGTGGCTGGTGGAGAGTCGTGCCAATCAGAGAGACAACAAATCATGTGGCGCAACGAGGAGTATAATTGATGGCGGAAGAGTGTCCTGTCCGCCGCATGACCTCTGACCTCGTGACGTGGTCATCTACTGGTCACGCCGCCCATTGTCCATTCTGCTCTGTCGTGCAAGTCGGGTACACCTGATTCACTCTTAAAGTGCATTATAACGCTGCATTTGTAGTTGCCACCATGGATGTATAAACATATTGTTTTGGACGTAGAATGCAGGTTGTAATTAGAATGCATATAGCTACTGTAGCATAGACAACAATCGAAAGTTGTGTACAGTAAAATGAGGAATTGCTTGTTTTGCAAATCCATCCAATACAAAATATGAATTAATGAATTTGTAATTTTCTTTTTGGCGTTGTACGTATTTGTGAATTCATCATTACTTTTACACATATTAACTCTCATCAGAGAACATTTTTATTTTATAAACACATTTTTTTCGTAAATTCAATAAAGCAATTTTTATTAAGAAAAATATCGATCGTCAGCCGCGATTGTTTACCGGAAGTAAGAGGTAGAAATAGGAGGATATGAAATGTGTAAAAATTTTGAGCTATATTTTTCTTCTCAGACAACATTTTACTTAGCTCGATACACTTATAACCAATTATTGGGCATGAAAATTAAAGTCAAATCAAATTCAGACAACCCAGAAAAGAGCACTTTTGTCTCATAATAGTGACTTTTTTCTTGTTGTGTTGTACTCTGAAGTATAACTACTATTTATGTGTATGAAAGTTAGTTTTACGAGTATCAAGATAAGAAAATACATAGTAAAAACAATAGTTGTTCAAAATTTTACCCCTTTTGGTACCCTTAAATTTCGAAAATGCGGTACCACAACTAATGCGGCTGACGGTTAATATGTTTTTATGACCCTCAATGTTCGGGATATTTGGTTTGGTAGTTGTTACACAATAAATAAATAATAATTATAGTCTTGATTAACTAACTTGAATTATTTATATTTTTGTTGCAAATACTAGGCCAACAATTCAAACATAAACACTGAAAATTTTTTATTTTATTAGAACATGTGGGATTCAAACATAAACATATGATTTAATATTAAAATGTGCCTGATTTACACGTTGCATGTGCATGAGATAAATTTCCGGTTTTTTTTTTTTTTTTTTTTTTTTTTTTTTTTTTTTTTTTTTTTTTTTTTTTGCTGAATTTATAAATTAAATGTTTAAACCTACAAGTATTTGTATTGTGTTAGACGTCACCGCATCGATAAAATTTGTTTTTCAAGTTTTCAAAATTAATATTTTGTAAATATCTGTTGTGCTCATTTAATCTAATTCCCTGATCGCAGAGACTTCTTATGAACTGTAGTCACAAAGATTGTCGAAACAGGCTACTTGCCCTTATGGAAGTTAAATTCAGTCAACAGTCAGTTGAATATTCTCTAACAGATTTATATGTTTGCTGCATTCTGCTAATAAATTTATATTGTCTGGTCTAGACACTAGGTCTTGAGTCAGTAAACGCCATAAGGATTTCAACTTGTTGTTCTAAAATCGTATTAAAAGGACTATCTGAATCATATATATCATAAAACTGTTCAGATGTTTGTGGAGGTAGTGCTTGTAGTAAAAGATCAAATTTATATTCTTGATTAACAGTCCTTCTAAAACGAATGAGCACTTCAACCACCTAAAAAATGCCCATCAGGTGAATAAAGTAGAAATGGTATGCTGCTTGCCGAGAAGTTTTGAGTACTTACTGGAGTTTCTTGTCCATCCGGAGCCAAGTATTCAATTTAAATTTAATTAAATTGTACTGTAATTATGTCCATAATGTTTCTAACTGATATTTTTACTTTGTACAGTTATCCTTGGTAATTCGTTCTACTAAATGTTCTGAAGATTGTTAAGGCCTAATACCAGAGATTTCCTCAAAGTAATAGAGTCATAAGTTGTGTTAAAGTAGATGATTTCATGATGTTAAAGTAGATGATGATTGTTAAACAGTAAATAAATAACAACACAGATCCATCAACAAAACTTTATTAACTGCATTTTAATTGTAACAATAACAATGAAAAACATAAATACTGAACCTATACATTCATTAACAAATGAAGTTTAAACATAAATATATGATTTATTATCAAGATATGGGTAATAACTTTTAAACTATATAAATATTCTGACATCACCTATACCATTAGACAATGCTATAAATAATGGCTTCACGTATATACGTATATATGTGTATGTAAGTATGGATACTGGAGCATTTATTATTTATTATCTGATATTGTTTTAGGCATGTAAACAGTATTGTAATACTATATAGTATTGTTGTGCACCACACTTTGTAAGCACTGTAAAAATGGTCAATGCCGTTAAATAGATAAATAAATAAATAAATAAATACCACGTTTACGTGTAGATTCCTCAGAGTTACAAATTATTACAAAGTTTTAAATCCTATCATATGGTTACATGGTCAGAAAAATGTCTACTCCTTTGTATAATACATTGTATTAGACTTATTATGAAATAGTAGTATCTCCCTGTTTATCCTAGCATTTTTTTATAAAAACTAAAACTTCTAGTTTAACAGTTTCATAGTTGCAAGGGCTATTGTTCAAGTTATTTCTTTAATCGAGCCTAAATGTTATTTATAACTATTTACCTGGTTGAAGTTTTAAAGAATTATATCAAACATTGGTATAATTTTAAATTAGGTTATTATTCCGGCAAACATTTAGTCCCAAGAACATTGTAAAATTAATAATAACAACCCGTAACGGGTAATGCGGTTGTGACAAATGTATATACTGTATAAATTAAAGAAATAAATACCGGTACATATTCAATGAATTGTTTCAAACGACAAACTAATATAGTATGTATTTTCATTACTAAATAACTTATATTCGTGTATTGAATATTATAAAATACACAATTTAAAGTGTAAAAGTAGTTTAATCCTACCTTGTGCATGTGTTGTATTGCTTACGTTATTATTACACCATAACCAACAATTTTATATTTGTATACTAAACATTAGGTAAATTTATATTGGTAATTGTTAAAATTTACTAATTGAACTTCTGCACTGGCGAAGTATTTTCTGGTTAAGGTCGTTATCATAATGCCAGTTTTTCTAAAACTATAAACCCCAGTAGAAGGGGTGTATGTGGCTGTGATAACTTATAAGGGGGGAGAGGGTGGTTACACGCCCGAACCCGTAGTGGTGTAGGTGCTTCCCCCCTTACATCTACCGGGAGGTGAAATATCAAGATATTATTGGGTCTAGTGTTGGGAAGTATATTCCAGGGGAGCAGTGTACATTCTGGCAGTGGAAATTTACGATGACTACACCAACCAATAGATAGACCTATAGAGTAGACAATAGCACATTTCATCTACCGGGAGGTGAAATATCAAGATATTATTGGGTCTAGTGTTGGGAAGTATATTCCAGGGGAGCAGTGTACATTCTGGCAGTGGACATTTACGATGACTACACCAACCAATAGATAGACCTATAGAGTAGACAATAGCACATTTCATCTACCGGGAGGTGAAATATCAAGATATTATTGGGTCTAGTGTTGGGGAGTATATTCCAGGGGAGCAGTGTACATTCTGGCAGTGGACATTTACGATGACTACACCAACCAATAGATAGACCTATAGAGTAGACAATAGCACATTTCATCTACCGGGAGGTGAAATATCAAGATATTATTGGGTCTAGTGTTGGGGAGTATATTCCAGGGGAGCAGTGTACATTCTGGCAGTGGACATTTACGATGACTACACCAACCAATAGATAGACCTATAGAGTAGACAATAGCACATTTCATCTACCGGGAGGTGAAATATCAAGATATTATTGGGTCTAGTGTTGGGGAGTATATTCCAGGGGAGCAGTGTACATTCTGGCAGTGGACATTTACGATGACTACACCAACCAATAGATAGACCTATAGAGTAGACAATAGCACATTTCATCTACCGGGAGGTGAAATATCAAGATATTATTGGGTCTAGTGTTGGGGAGTATATTCCAGGGGAGCAGTGTACATTCTGGCAGTGGACATTTACGATGACTACACCAACCAATAGATAGACCTATAGAGTAGACAATAGCACATTTCATCTACCGGGAGGTGAAATATCAAGATATTATTGGGTCTAGTGTTGGGGAGTATATTCCAGGGGAGCAGTGTACATTCTGGCAGTGGACATTTACGATGACTACACCAACCAATAGATAGACCTATAGAGTAGACAATAGTTTAATATCTACCGGGAGGTGAAATATGAAGATATTATTGGGTCTAGTGTTGGGGAGTATATTCCAGGGGAGCAGTGTACATTCTGGCAGTGGACATTTACGATGACTACACCAACCAATAGATAGACCTATAGAGTAGACAATAGCACATTTCATCACTCCTCTCGAAAGTAAACTATTGCTGGGAGGATTGCATTTACGCGTGAGGCAAAGTCGGGCGTGGAAAATGTTATCGATCCCCACAATACAACTTTCAAGACAAGTATTAAATCATACTTTTTATCACAATACAAAAAAACACGAAATCTTCTAAAACATTATACAGTATAGCATTTGATAGCTTAGTTAGGTAGAATAGTTATCCTTCCAGAAGGAAACATAACACTATTTTGTAGTTCATGTTGGTGTTAAAATCAGCTGTTTCAATATTAGTACTTCTGTTGACCAGACCGCTAATCACTGTTAGTACCAGACGATATTAGAAATACTAACTATTTGTATAAATAAACAGCCTTAACTCCTTTCATTCAAGTAAGAATGTAATTGTCTCTTTATAATTCTGCATTGTCATTTTAATTTCAGTCTCATAATACCCACAGTAATATCTTGCTTTTTAAACGGTACTTTCTTTAACTGGCTGTGTAAAGTTTACAAATTAAATTATATTGGGCTATAAGACTGCTATACTATTAACGGAATAAATAATATTAGTTACGAGCAGTATTAAAAGCACCATATGTCTTGATAGTAATACACTCTTGGAAGATAAAGTTCAAAGGTGAAATGATTAGATACACAATTTCACACATGGCAATAAACAAACAAAAGTAAAAATGTACAAAAAAGTTTGTACTTAAAACATATGTAAACACACAACACCGCCATGAATTTAATTTCTATCTTTTTTAATCTTAAACTTTTGTTTTAGTAATTTATATCTGAAGAGGACATAGTCGTGATAACATTTAGACGTTAACATTTATAAGGATATCTCAAACTTTGAAATAATCATTAACAAAATGTATTTTCTTTGATAAAATGTCATCTTTAAGCAATCAATCTCTATATTTTAAACATGTTTTACTATTATTGGGGCTCCATCTTACATTTCAAAAAAATATAAATATGAAAGATTGGTCTGAGCGTAGTAAGCGTTAGTTTGTATTGGAGTATTTAGGCAATAAAAGCTGTTTTGAACGAGACATTTTGAGATTTATGTTTGCTTATAATAAACATCCAGCACGCTAATCGTAATAAATTAATATGTTATTATAATTTTAATTATATTATTAAAGTCGTTAAATGTTTCAAAAATATAATTTGAAATATTTCAAATTGTTTATACCCTCCCAAAACCTAGTTGAAAACAACATGGAGGTCGAAATTAAATATCAGAAAAGATTAGTGTTATTAGGATAAACATGATGGGAACAAGAAAATCGTGGAATAATAAGTTTGTAAACAAAGTGAGTACAATCATTTGACATTTTAACATGTGAAATAGTAACACATTTAGTTTATGAAATTATAATATGAGCCATTAACTTGAAAATTCTCAGGCGGCCTCAGCGAAGCTTCTTAAATACTTGGTGTGGCGTACGACCTTGTAACTTTAACTAAGTCATTCAAAAATACAATGAATAAAAGAACATTACATACTCAACATTTGATTGTGTATTTCATTATTTATAACTATATTTTCAGCGGGCGTTATCCAAACAGTTCATATTTACACTACAATAGTATTAACTTATTTATGTAATATATAAATTAACATATGTTCTATACTAGGAACGTTGTAAATAGCAATTGAATCATTTGCATAGGAAACTATATAGTTATTAAAATTATTCATTAAAAGTGATGTTAGTGAATAACTCGTTATAGAATCGTTTGTTTTTTATAACTCAAAAAATGTAGTTTGTGGTAAATTGCGTGGCTTTCCATGGAGGCAATTTCAAAGTGAATAAAACATGCATGATTGCGCAGGTACTCATGTATCCTATCACCGCTTCGAGATCAGTATTGTGCTCAAACGCAAACAGAACCAAACATGCACATAGTGGAGTGTTGCCCTTAACTGAGATAACAAGGTGTAAAATTTATAGGCTGACCCGTGACCTGCGGTTATTGGAGGAGGCAATCCCCGTCGCAGCGTGTGTCAGTGCGCCTGATTAAGTCGCCACGTAAATGTCATTGTGTCCGCTCAGTTCGCTAGTTCAACGGAAACCTATAATTAAAGAATGTCATTTATAGCCCAAACGATTACTATTGGGTCGTAAAAATGCTGTAAATAAAGTTAATTTTGTTGCTTTTGTGGGAGCTGCATAAATTTACCTTACTGATGCGTGTTACTGTAAACAAACTTTCGTCTCGATATTGAAATAATATTTAATTTAAATTCATTCTACCGAAGCAAAATTAATATTATTCATCAGTTTTAAATCTTGAACTTTTATTTTACGTCCAGAAAAAGACAAACGAATGGCATTACGTAAAGTATACAAAACTAAAATTAATATATTTTAGTTGTAAATCAAGTTAAGTTATAAATAAATAGTTGCTTTTTAGGTTTGAAAACTGCATCTACAGGTCCGGATGTATAAAAATCTACCACGACATATATACACTCAATATATTAACTGTACACTATATTAACTCAACATTCTCACCATATCCCCTTTAACCTTGTCTTGAACAAAATAAACATGGGTTCATGTAATGGTAACAAATGAGAAAGAATTATAAATCTGATTTTAATCATTAAGTGACATTGTCTGAATTTATCAAACTATTTTCAACTAATAACTGCGAGTCAGAGAAATTTTGAAACCTTTGTGCAATTTCATTTCGAGTATACTATATGGATAAATAGAAATATTACAAACGCTGTTAACATCCAAATATCGTGACTGTTAATTGCAATTAATTAATAGCCTTATTTATAACTTTAAAAATAACTTACACTAATATTGTGAAGATTCATTTCTTTGTATAAGCTGACTGATAAATTTCGGCTCCAGAAGTCTATTTTACGAAGTGAAAATGTCATAAGTTAAGCTTTATATGGTGTTGAGAATGTTAAATGGTCCAATATGATGTTAGCACAAAACTATTATGAGGATTTAAATATTGACAGCTAACTTTTTAAGTATACAAATGCTGTTAGCACATAAATATTGTAAAAGTTCAATTCATTCTGTTAGTTAATTGATAGCTTTCAAGTGGACTATTGCTGTTAGCACGCATCTCTGTGACTCATTGCATTTTTATGTGCTAACCAACAGCCTCCGAGAGTACAACTACTGTTAGCACATAAATATTGTGACATGTCATCAGACAAGCCAGTCGAACATCGGACTATCCATCTATTACAATAAATCCTCGATAGATATAATTGCTCCAGCAGTAGAAGAAGACTTAATTAACGTAATGGAGAGCCGCGGCACAATTTCTCTTCTGGGACTCTCATGTTGTCGTCGCACCGTATCGGGGGTGTCTCCGTCGCTGTTACGTCCGTCGTTAAGATCGCTGATAAGATGGCACCCGTTGACCGCTTGTGTTGGGGCTTCACCGGCTTAATTGGCTTTCAGAAATTTACATTCACAAGTGATAGGTCAAACCTATTTAACGATAATTTATGTTCGATAGTATATTACAACTTCTGTATATTGTCAAATGCGGTGGAAGTAGAAAGAAAGTAGCTCCCTCGTTCTTAAATATTGGGTGGAACAGCCTGCATTTCTCTTTTATGAATCAATGCTAATCGTATTATCTGAAAATGTGATTATGAATCTCAAGATGCTAACGCACTCCTTTCTTTTTCATCCAAATTGTAATAATTTGTTTACAGTAAATAGTAATTTAAACGTATTTTACTAAATTTAACTGAAGACCAACGAAGGAATTGGTTGGTAGGATTACACAATTAATCTAAATACACTATTTTTTAAATACAGGGTGCTATAATTTTTCCATATAATTATGTTAAAACCACCGTTTTGGATAGCATGGTCCAAATTTGGGTTTCCTGTTTGAGGCGTTTTAGAAACAGTTAATTTATTTTCATTGTAGGAGAAAACGTGTCATTTAGCCCTATTAAAGTAAACCTACGGTAATATTATTGTAAACTCGTAATGAACATTAAACTTATCATTGTTTTAAAATAATAACAATCCAAATACTTATTTATTTCGAATTCACACAGAGCAGTCTTACTGAAACCACGTTGACCGACAAAATTAAAAGATATTTCAATTCAGTGCTTTATGGGATTATTTTAGCTTTTAAAGATCATAAGCTGAGTTCATAACAGCCATCTAACGTAGTGGACTGATATATGAGAGCCAAATCTGAAAATATATTATTAGAATATGATGTAACAAACGATACTTATAGTTCCTCATGTTATTTTCAATCAATAAAGTAACCGTTTATTATAATTAGTTAAACGATTAATGTTAAGTCTGGATGCCCATTGTTGAAACGTGTGAAAACAAGAAGCTCTCTCTGTTCAAGCCTTGTCGAGACATTAGTTACCTTAAGTTAGCGGCGAGTCCGGGGATATCGGGTAGGCGTGACCAGGGGTGGCCGCTGACCTCTAGTGGGTTCAAAGGTCACACTAGCTATTGTGCCAGACCCACGCTACTTGAGATCAATTACAATCGTTAGTTCTTTAAGTAAGAAATGGATTTATTGGCGGAGTGATTAGCTAGCGTGTTCGAATCAACATCTACAACTATAGACCTATTTCAGTAACATCAAGTTTTACAAAAAAATAGGCCACTTTCTCCACTATTATATAGCAAGAAGGGAACAGTTTATAGCCAACATAAACAGAGGTTACTCGATAAAATTAGCTATAAACACTATCAGTGGGCCATAAATCCACAACCGTGAAGAAATATAATGTCAGCAATATCGATTTGTAGTTAAACACTTTCTCGTGACCAGTATTAATACAATAAAAAGTAAATATGAAGTAACCACAAATATAAAACATGCCAAGATAAGTAATCAAATATAATATAAATCTATAAATATCTATAAATAAATCTATAAAAATATAATAACAATCAGTTTTAATAACTTGACATGTTGAATTGTCAAGGGCATATTTTAGAGAAACAGCAAATATATTCCCTATAGAGATTTTTGTTTTCTAACTCCATAAATTTAACCTTACGCTAAACAAAGTTTTACATCCTATACAATAAATAAGTTTACTTTGTTTCCGGCAAAGTAAGCAGACCGGATGAAAAAAAAATTGCAGTGGTTGTTAGATATCGTGAGACGTTGGGGAATTTTAACACGCTACTAAAATCTAAGATAAATAGAAGTTCCCTACAAAATAAATAAACTATTTTAAATTTATATGTTGTATTGTGGGTTAATTTGCTTTTATTATTTAACCATATATAGGCGAGATTAAATAATGCAAGAAATATGTCATTTTAATAGACACAAACAAGTTTTTAGTTACACAAGTTATTATTTTGAACACATCATAATACAAATTAGTGGTATAAATTGGACCTTTCAAGTCTGTGCTATATTTATAGTATTTTCTCCTTTTTCTATAAGTTGTTTATAATGACAATTTTTTAGAATCATACTTTAAATCATTAAGGTATCTGCACATTCTTACCTCCATTGCCTTTCACAGTAGTAATTTTTCCCAAAGGCTACTGCATTTCAAATAAGGAAAAGAATTACTCTCACATTATTTCGTAATTCAACTGATCTATCAGTAATTAGGGATTCAATGGCTTGATTTCCTGCCAATTAAGAGGTGTTTATCTGAGCATTCTGATAGAGAAGGTTTTAGTGGAGCCTGCGGTTGAGGGTCCCCAATTAAGACATCAAGGGACTATAATTGACGGGCCACCTGAACCTGGATGTTGTGATACGGAGCAGCTTAATGTGCGAGATAGTGCCCTGGTCTGGCCTTCGAGGAGGGCCCGTCGCCTCTCCCCTGCCGAGGCGCCCTCATTATCATCAATAATTTTTCTGTAATTTTAAGACTAATAATGATTTAAGTTCTCGCACTTTATGACATTGGATCTTCACATTTTTCGCTCCTATTTTAACCTTCGAACATAAATTGATGTACCTAGTATAAAAATACATTAAATTAGAGAATGTTCTACTTCAAATTAACAGAAATCAACGAAAATTAACAGAAATTACGTATAAATGATGTAAATACGAGTAACTTTAATTTACCTGCTTTAATTCCCAGTGAGTACTCTCTGGATTGTATCTATCTAGGTGATAAATATTGAGAACAGTGCAAATGTGATGTTATCGACTTACTGCTGGTCTATACTGAATGAATATAAGTATTCTCATGAGACAACTAGGCATCTACAGCAGTCAACTTGTTAAACGTTTTGTGGCTATCAAGTACCAACAGCAACCATGCTTAACACTTTCGTCCCTCTCCAAATCATCTTTGACTGTTTCACATATTTTCTAAGGTGCGTAAGGCTTCAATGGGAGGTCGTGACAACTAGTAGACCAGTTTTTTTGACAACCTAAATGTAGATTTGGAAGCATCACCATTTGAAGCCTATATGGTACTAAATGGCAAGGCAGCCTCTAATGGGTCGGGAGGACATCGAAGTTTCAAAAAAAGCTTTTTGCTAATGGGGAGTTTATTTTGCAAATATAGGTTCCATTATGGTGGTACTTTCTTTGATACTTAGTTACTTGGCTCTACGACCTCACTAGTTCCTCTCATACTATTGTCGTCTACCTTGAGTGGTAACAACGTCCAAGTACTAGTTGGGGAATTTAATTTTCTATCCGGCTTTTTCTGGAGTCTTTGATTTGAGAAATGCTTTTTAAGATTTTGTTGGGCTCTTTAATTACCCTCAATCTAACAGTTAACATATTTTCGACAATATATATATACTATATTATATATATATATATATATATATATAAAACAATAATATATATATATATATAAACGGAAGTTTCCGTATAACACACACACACACACACACACACACACACACACACACACACACACACACACACACACACTACATTATTTATGAATGTATTGTACTTATGTAAATTTCTATACTGATTGAGTACATTTTATAAATCATTGAAATTTGTATTATAAAAATAATATGTTTTGCTGAACTATCGCTCGCGTCAAATTTTTATCACGTGTGAAATTTTTTATGCTTTACAAACTATGAATTGTTAACTATCAATTTGTCTCTTGAATCATCGTCAGTTAGTGACATTTTCAGATGTAAATATTTTTAGAGTCAATGACTGAGCTGTTCGTAAATCATGATTAGTTACTTACTTAATAAAGTTTACATCAGAAAACAAAGAAAACGTTTATAAATTTAAATTTCTAGATTTACTACCAGGTTGACGGCCTATTTCATAATCTATTATTCTATATTCACAATTGAAATAAATAAAAAAGAGCCCTTGACTGGAAGAGTAGTTCCATCACTATTTAATAACAATTTCATAATTTTAAGAGAACAAATTATTATATTTATTACTTATGTTTTCATGACAATAGCTCTTCCACATGCTTGAACCCAGTTCCTACATTTTTTGAGGGATACTGTGTTACTGCTACTTTTATTACACTTCTTGCTAATCTATTAAATACTCTCGGAATTATAAGCTTGTAAATATGTTCTAATAAAGTACGTGCTAATAGTTTCGGGAACAATATAGCTGTCTTAAATTACAAGTTATAAATTGAGATCATTCTTTTTACTACCCCTAGTATAGAACGTTATAGGAACTTTATACATCCAAAGATTTTGCAGTGGAAATTATATAACTTAAGTCGGATTGGATTTATCGGACACTAATTTGTAATATCCACAAAACGTGCATCGGTATAAAAGGAAAGATAATTAAATTTGTTCAATAATCCTCATCACAGCACACTATCGACATTGCAATCTAGTAAATGCTAAAGCAAAACACACAGTGTACATTCATCTGTTAAGTGCAGATATCTCCAAGTTATATTTTGTGTTTGAATAATATTTTTATTATAATTATTGTGTACCTGAACTGTATTATAACAATGCCAATAACTTTAGAAATGGAAAAATCAATGAAATTTCCATTTTATCTTTTGTAAGAAAATAGTTTGTTAGTTACATTTTCCTTTACGTATGGTCCTAAAATCACACCATTTTACGGTTTCCTCTTTAATTACTTAATCGTCTTGAAAATGTTTACAATGACTTTAACTCGTTCTTACCAATTGTAGGTAATGCCTAGTTTTAATTGTAAATGGTTGTTTAATTCATTTGCTAGAGTGAATGAGTCGAGGTACTGTAGAGTTACCAGTTTCTCAGCTGCTAGTGTTTGCTGACCTGTTGATAAATAATTCAACAGCTGAGTCACTGATTCATTGGCACCTCATTGTCACTGACTGGCTGCGTACTCTCCCACACTAGCTCTCTTTGCCACGGACACTGGACACCTCTCGTGTCACCATGTGTTTTACAAATAGGTAGGCTGTACTGTCGCCATTTATTTGCACCCCAATACTGCATTTAAAATAGGCTGTGGTGAAATATTGGATATTTCTTTATTCCACATAAATTCTGACTACAACGCAGTTAGCTACTTGATAAATTATTTACAGTCGTAAATTAAAGCGCACAACTAACAGCTTAGTGGATTTTTATCAAATAATCTTAGCGAGATTTTTAGGTTTTTGGTTATATTTAAAAGATAATACATCTCTTAATTGCTTAGTAAATCCATTACAACCGTATTGGTTCAATTTATAAATTTGATTAATGAATCTCATAAGAACTGAGTAGCCTTTGAAGATTCTTGATGAATGTGATAAAACTCAGTTTCCTCTTAACTGCTCATTTCTTGGCAATTCCTCAGAAGATCCTTAAAAATTAGACACTCTTAACAGCTTAGCAAATATTGTAGCACTTAATGAATATTTTATATCTAACCAGTAACCTTATAAAACCTCTTAAATAATTAGCACACATCGTAGCTCCTCAATAAATGCCTTATTAACTAATTTGCATAGCATCCTTAGCTAATACTTAATTTATAATTCCTAAAATAGCCTATTAGAGTTATTGAAACGAAAAATACACAATAGAAAACGTTCGATAGTATAAATCAAACCCTGGTGTTCATAAGTGACTATCAAAATCCAGGCAGTTAAGAAGGAAAAAAGGAGGAAAGAATTGAAAAAGGGGTGAAGAATTTAGATGAAAAAACAGGATAGATAGAATTGGTTTTCAAACTAAAAGCGTAAAGATTTTTTGACATTATTTCTAATTACCAATAAGTAACAAAAGTTACAGTTACTCAAATATTAGCCTGGACACTGAAAGTATAAATTACTCAATTTAAAAACTGTCCCCCTCAAAACGTTTACTGCCTCAGAGTCAAAAGTAGGCTGGCGTACCCCTTTTGTAATGTCAAATCTAAAATAGCCGAGGACAGTAACAGGAGTATAGTGCAGACCCACATTCACGACTCAGTGACAGTGATGATGTTATCACCTGACCACGGTCACAAACTGACTCCTGACCCAGTGAGGTCGTGATCCTGTGATGTCTAGAGCGTGATCCAGCAAACCGCTATTCACTGTTCTTGACAAATACCTCATCCGATTATGTAAAGTAGATCACTACCTTGAGATGTGACAAAGGAGGTTATTTAGTGAACACCGATACAGTCTGTGCTAACTGTCAACGTTCCTATTCAGTACATCGTGACTACTATTTCTTCATATTCTGTACTCTGAACAAATGTTGTATCCGTATCTAAAACGATCTGGAAAGTAAACAATCGCACATTGTGGTTTATTAACCCTAACAGCCGCAAATACCTATGTCAAGTTTAAGTCATACAAGTAAGACGATAGTGGCACAAGCTTACCAGTTTGAATATTCCTTGTCCACGTGTGGTGTGGTAATTACCAACCTACTTCCTTGTACGTCGTCAAATTTAAAGCTTACTAGTGAGGCATTGCAGTACCTGTTTGAATTTATCATCGTACGCGTGTGTTGTGGTAATTACCCACTTCCTACTACCAGGGACGCTTAACTCCCACATTTTCAGTCAAATTACAAGCTCACTGGTAAGATGTTTGAATTTTTCTTCGTCCATGTGTGTTGTGGTAATTACCCACTTACTACTGCCAGGGACGCTTAATTTCCACATTTTTAGTAAAATTACAAGCTCACTAGTAAGGTGCTAACTTACTTATTTGAATTTATCCTCGACCACGTGTGTTGTAGTAAGTATACACTTACTACTGCCAGGGACGCTTAATATCTACATTTTTAGTAAAATTACAAGCTCACTAGTAAGATGCTAACTTACTTGTTTGAATTTATCCTCGTCCACGTGTGTTGTGGTAATTACCCACTTACTATTGCCAGGGACGCTGACCTCCCTTAATTCCCTCGTACTTAGTCAAATTAAAAGCTCACTAGTAAGGTGCTAGCTTACCTGTTTGAATTTATCCTCGTCCACGTGTGTTGTGGTAATTACCCACTTACTACTGCCAGGGACGCTGACCTCCCTTAATTCCCTCGTACTTAGTCAAATTACAAGCTCACTAGTAAAATGCTAACTTACTTGTTTAAATTTATCCTCGTCCAGGTCTGTTGTGGTAATTACCCACTTACTACTGCCAGGGACGCTGACCTCCCTTAATTCTCTCGTACTTAGTCAAATTAAAAGCTCACTAGTAAGGTGCTAGCTTACCTGTTTAAATTTATCCTCGTCCACGTGTGTTGTGGTAATTACCCACTTACTACTGCCAGGAACGCTGACCTCCCTTAATTCCCTCGTACTTAGTCAAATTACAAGCTCACTAGTAAAATGCTAACTTACTTGTTTAAATTTATCCTCGTCCACGTGTGTTGTGGTAATTACCCACTTACTACTGCCAGGGACGCTGACCTCCCTTAATTCCCTCGTACTTAGTCAAATTAAAAGCTCACTAGTAAGGTGCTAGCTTACCTGTTTGAATTTATCCTCGTCCACGTGTGTTGTGGTAATTACCCACTTACTACTGCCAGGGACGCTGACCTCCCGTGCGCTATTGTTCTTCGACCACGATCTTCCTCACACTTTCACACAAGTCCTGCAGGTCCTGGGAATTTGTCTCGAAAGATATTACCCACACCACTTGAAAATCTTTATGTTCTGTTAAATTATATATTAAGAAAATATCAGGTTTTTATCATAGTCATTGAAAAATGAGCATAGTTATCAAACTTACGAGAACAATAAGGGTATCCGCTATGTAGACATGATTTTAGGGAAATATAACTCTATACAAATTACTATTTCAATTGCATATTGTCACCATTTTGCTTATTGAATATTTTCGTATCACCAGGTTATTGACAATTATAAAATTTTGATGTATTTTTTTTACTCCAACCTTTGTGCAAAATGTACAGTAAGACTGAGATTTGAGAAGTCACGGCAATGTCTACCCCTACATTAAGTAAATGGAAGGGATAGTGTCCTTCCTCTTTTGTACTCTTAATTTAGTTTATTTCGTCAGAATAACATACATTTTTTTATACATTTGTTTTCCAAAAAAGGTCATGGAGATCTAAGTTAAGGTAACATACAATCCTTAACTAATAGTCTTTCGGATAAACAGTCCTTCTGCGTTACTAGTAACATTTTGTTTAAAACAAAATCGTTTTTAAAATCCACAGATTGTTCGGTGTTTCGAAATGGTAATTTATATTTTCAAAAGGAAACTGTTCTTTCTTTATTATGAACAAAACATGCAAGACTTAAGACCTTGGAGAACAATTTATAATGTAAGATTTCCAGAATGACGCTGATAACAACTATACCATTGGACCTTACTTGATTAACTCTTTACTAGCTAAGAGCCTTTAAATAGCTTTTGAAGTTAAACACATTGTAAGAATAGACGTGTATATAAACCTAATGAATTTAATCTTGTAAAAGTTTTATTCTGTTTAAAATAATCTCCGAATTAGGAATAGTATCACTTTATAATATTTCTTTATTGCGAAAGGTTAAAAAAACAACTAGGTTTACCACATGCACGATGTAGAGATAAACATTTAACTGTCAGGGTATATACTGACAATCCCCGCTATCCACATTAACGGACAGCGCGCCGCTTTCGTCAACACTATATTTCTTGGTTTATGGGTACTTATAAAACTGTTTAATAGTGTTGTGTCTTTGAGTACAAGTCTTCATTTACAGATGGGTAAGGCTGTTGTAGTCTATCACTTTATTGGTATACTCTATTACGTCTACTCGTTAATAACCGGTTACTTCTTCGAATTAAATTAAAATAAGGACAACAATGAATTCGGCAATCCTTCCAAGGAGAGAGAATAATATACTAAATTAACATTAACTTTTTTGCAATTAACACTCTATTCGTATAGCGTTGAAAGTTTGTCACTTGTAAAAACTGTATGCTCCGTATATAAAACAGATTCATTAGTATTCAATTTTAATGTTACTAACACTAAAATACCTTGTCATCATGTCTACGAAGTGGTTTTGACATGAAACAAAAAATTGTATGTCATAGTACAGATTACAAAAAGTAATTTTATAACCCTTACACACTGACCGAATTTTAAAGAATTTCATTATAAGTAAAAAATATATTGTTGTAGTCAAATATCTCTGTATAGCTTTCCTAAGAATTGCGATCCTCTGAACTCATAAATCCTCTTCAGATTTTTTAAATAATTTTCATGGCATAAATTGTTCTAGAATTGGAGTCGGTTTTCTAATAGAATATTTTCCTTAAATGCTTAATTTCTACCATTTTTCTTAAGTCCACATGAGGAATAACGTTAAGATGATACATAATATATTGCTTTTGAGATAATCTTATAAATATACGTGTATCACCGTGATGTCACACATGTTTACAGTCCAATCTTGTGTGATATTATTGTCAAATTTAGATAACTTTTTGTATTTTGTGACTATAAATTGGTGAATAATTTTGTAACATTGCTAAATATACAATAAATTATTAAGTCTAATGTTGTGTTTTGAGAACCATAATTAGTTCCAACAGAACAGGCACTAGTAGTTATATTACGATGTTGAATATTCCATGAGAAATTATACAAATATCAAGTAAACATAGTTACCCTGTGACAAAGATGATTGAGTAGTCTCAGCCACCGCTCTCCAAATCTCTGATAAAACACGGGCTAAGCCCTGATAACCGAGGCCGCGGACCAAAACATGAAGTATCAGGTGTAATCAATCAACGGGCCAAAGTTGGTGTTAATTACGACCAAAGAATGCCGCTAATGAGAGACCGTTGTATCGCTCCACACGCGCTTGCCACGCCAGGCCGACTAAAGGTCGCCGTTGCGTGTGACGAGTCAACATATCTCTAATCTACTATTAACACCGACTAAAGTGTGTGGACGTTTTGATGGATTGTTTGCCGTTTTGTGCGGCAACAATGTTTATCTTCTGTCAGATCATCGATGCCGGCTCGCGGACGTGGGAGAAGGTTTATGGTTGCCGTTACCCATTAGTGGAACTATGTCACTTGGGTGTTACTTTGTGGGGCACAATATGTATTTCTCATTTACTCTTTCAAACTTTTTTCGTTATGTCAAGTTTGTAGTTTTAAATACCCGATGAAACTTCTATAGCTACCATGTGTATTGATGTAATTAAGGTATTTGATGCATGATGTTCATACATCTCTCACACGAGGTCTATTAACGGCAAGAGAGAGTGTAAATTTATTTCTTCGATAAACAAAGTAAACAAGGAGGGTTTTGGTAACTTTGCATCTGTAATAGTAAAACCGTTATGCTGTTACAGAGTCATTTAGATGGAACCGTCCCCTTTCTGTCGGAATATTGGGGTTTACTGCAAGTATAAAGATCTCCCGTTCTTGTGTAGACCGGCGCGTGCACCAGACGACGTTTCATCCCGTTTCCAGCATCTTTAATGCTCCCTACTTGCACGACTATTTATTTATCCTCGTGTTCTTTCCACGGATTGCAAAACTGGCCTCGATTTTATGTGGAAATCGTGAGATATAACAAGTCCGCCGATTGTGAAACCGTAATATGTTCATATGTATCTTCCATCGAGGAGTGCTGTGTACTCAGCACAAGTTGCAGTTTGGACTGGTAGTACGGTTACGGTTACGGGGCGGAGTCTAGTGACATTTGTCCTTTCATTATTATTTGAATACTGTCAATGGATGTTCTTATCCTTGACACAGATTTCCTGAAATGGGCGTTGATATTTTAGATGTTATAAATTGTAGCGGGTAATGTCAAAAGGGGTTGATATTACGATATTATAAGAGTTCAAGAATAATAAATAGTGTACTTGCATTACTACACAGAAAGACCCGATATGATGCATTTCAATGTAGATACGAAAATTGTGTTTAGCTCCATTTCATCTTATGCTTAGTGCAGTGTCTAAAAAAAACAGATTAGACTCGTAGCCATTCAGTGTAATTAGTACGTATAACGATGTATTATCATTGTCCCATTTGATAGTTAAACTAATGTTAATCAGAGTCTTACATACAATCAAGGTTCAACTGTGATAACATGTATAAACAAGTTGTCGTGAATTAAAACAAACAAATTAGAAATCTTACTACTTCAAGAATTCTTAGAAATGCACCTAAAAAAGGTTGCATCATAGTAACTTTCTTCTTTGTTTTCCACGGCCTTTCTAACGTGAACATAAAGCTGTCGTCACTAACCAACGCCTCGTAAATCCTTCACCTTTTGCTATAAACGAGTCACCATTCACTTGAAATGCTTTCACGCCGGGAAATACCCTCAAGCCAACTTCTTATGACCAGCTCGTCCGCGAAGATCCAGAATCGTACGGCCAATAAGATTTGAATAATTGCTAGAAAGGATTGCTGAAGTATTTTTCGGGTGTGGAAGAGAGGACGAGTACAGTTCATTGTAAGAATCGTGGTAATTTCTATTACAGAGAGTATTTCGAGAAAACCCTTTCCATTTTCATTTCAAGGTGCCATAACATGGAACATTCTAAGGCCAGATTGCTTGCAACAGCTCCCGTAACTATCTATTATTAATATGACTGTCTTTAAAGAGAATAAAGAATGATATTTGCCGCAACTAATCGGTTACTGCGCTTTATGTCTAGGCCATAAGTAAAAACGTAGAAGGTATATATCGTCTCTGGTACAGAATTATTGCCATGCCAGCTTTATTACTCAAGGAACCGAATTCGAGCATAGCTTTCCAACACATTATCAATAATAATCTGTGTCTAAGAGTCTATTTCCCTATGTAAACAACGAGTCTAAGAACTATGAAAAACCTTATAACTAAAAGACTTGTTCATTCTCCTTAAGGCGAAACCATCCTCCTATGAAAATGAAAAGGCAACAACTGGTAAATTGATTGACAAACCTTTGATTGATCCGCTGTGATAAAAATCAATGGAATATTAACGATTCACGGATGTGACAGAAATATTCAGTTTCGTTGGTGTTATTTCTCAATATACTCTGTGAAAAGCCTCAACTTTCCTCATAAATTGAGGGGATGGAACCATCACCCGAAGAGTGAACTCCAGTATGAACCATGAGTCACCACCCGAGGTATCAGAAACTGGCAGAGCTGAGTACGGAAACCCTAGATCAATCTGAGGAACGGTCTAGTTGAAAGAGTCGGTAAGACAATTGGTTGGTTTGTTAAGTCTGTAACAAGGTAGTTAGTTGTCAGATATCACTGGAGAGGGACCATTGTTTACGTTCATTCTACGCTACGTACGCAAGTCTAATGATTAGTATGGTGACTAGTAAACCATGCGGTCGCAATCAGTGTCACCGATGCCACGACTCGATTGTTCCTCTGTCCCTACCTCTATGGGAACTAATGGCTGACGCTAAGTCTCCTTGTTCATTCAGGAATCATGTGGCTTGATTTATTCCTGAGAGTCGGTTCGGTTTTCTCTCTCCCTGTCAACTAAGGAGAGCGCACTGGAACCTTTGTTCACTTAGAGGAAATGTGTACTGTTTTCACCGTTTACGTGTTTGTCTTGTTTGAAAGGAATGAGATAATTGTTGATGGTACGTTGTTATATATTGTCATACTGTCAGGTAGAGTGCTCATGACATTTTCTGTACAAAATTAATTTCAATAATTAAATAATTTAATTAATTATTAACAAAGAAGTTAAATTATAATAGTATAATCTTAAGTCTCCAGATTAAGTCACCAGTCAACTATAGTTTTATTAGAGCAGTGTTGATGATTTAAGTACGATAATAAGTTGCTGTTACGAATGTTCACTTTTGCTCGCTTTTAGCTTATCTCGATTAAATATCCAATTAGTTATAATGGTTTAGATACAATCTTTTATCACACGATATTTTCTAGTTGTATGGGGCGATACATGGTAGTACACACACACACACACACACACACACACACACACACACACATATGGTGCATTAACATGAACTAATGTGATTATATGAATTACTCACTAATATATGTTGGTATGTATTCCAACGAAGATTTTGATACAAACACTGTTATATAGCTACAATGGAAATGCAGTTTTCATACATCCGACGACAAAAGAAAAAACCATTAATTAAATCCTCAAAATCGACGTATTCATGCGGTATTTTATGAAGCACCCTCAAAATTATTTATATCTTGTTCTGAGAAAATATTTTGTCAAATAACTTATTTGGTAAACATATCTTTAAAACTAGTAGGATTTCCTGATCAACTAATAAAGTCTAAATCGAGCCAAAATATATAAAAAATATGGTGGACTGTATTGTTTACATACATATTAAGATAACTTCAACAATAAGAAAACATTGCCATTATTGTATCATTAATGTTTTTTTCCAAATTTTAGCTTAACATTGTAACTAATGATAAATTTGGATTTGAAAAGAAAGAACTCTTGTTTATATATTTAGTTTTCTTTGGCAAAACTTTCACTGGTTCTTAAAAAAGTGTCTCAAGATGTCTCATGAGAACTTAACATATAATTTAAGTCATTTTGAAATTAGACGCATTGCTAATAATTATTTTACAAAATACATTACTAATAGAACATATTTTTTATAAACTGATAGTAGATGTTTTGCCTACGGAAATACAGGTATACTTTGAAACAAAATCAGGATTTCCACACGATTCTGTTTTAGGCCCGCTATTATTTCCCTTATGTAACTTATTTAATATAAATTAAAATGCAAAATTTTCTAATATTAGTATTTTTGTTGATGATACTTTATTGATAATGTTTCAAGAATACAAACAATTATTAAATTAATTGATACATATTTATGCATTCATTAACAGTAAATGCCTTAAAACATTGTTAATATAAAAGGACAAGGAAAATTAAAACCCGTAATCTAGCCTTAATTAAAAAATCTATAATAAATACAGTTTACTATAGATTTTCACAAATATAAAAAATTCTGAAAATATTTCAAAGAATTTACAAAGCCCTTAAAACATTGGATTATTTTTGACCCGCACGTTTTAAAACATAACTCTCTAAATATAACTATGAGGCAAACCAGTTAAAATTATGGTGATTTGTAATAGTATTGAAATTAATGAAATTACGAATGATTTTTCGTTGCCTAAAATATAATTAAAATCGGTATGAGTGAATATTATCAATGCTTTATGACATATTTATAGAATGTCATGTCTATTTTCTAAATATATTCTGTTAGCGAGCTCTGCTGACCACAGTTCTTGGGCCACGTAGGTGGCTTCTATCCCAGATGAGGATTTCCCCACAACTAGTTTACTAATTGAAATGTATATGACATAAAATGTATAACCCTACTTGCGGGGATCCGGCTGCATCTCCGGCCGGGCTGTCTAGCAATAACGGCGGAACGAGGCCGGAATCGGCATGAAATGAGTCTCGTTGGATCTGACCCAACACTGACTGGTGCACTCTAGCGTGGGATGAGTGCAACAGGAATGTGGTGCTATACATATACTGTGCCTTCCAAACTAATGCTTATTGCTTACATTTGCTGTACATTCAGCGTTCACTGCTAAATTAACTGTCAACAGATTATTCAGAGCAACTTATGCGTATTGTTTTAATTTATACCAACTACAATATATGGGTTACCTCGCATGAATTTGTTACTGTTTTATAACACAAACCCAATGCCTTGTAGCTTCAGTTTGCTTTAGGTAGTATAAATGTGTGGTTTTATGCTTATAATATAATTTCATTTAAGTTACCAAATAAATGTGACGATATTAGCACAAGCACAAAGGCAGTATTATTCCTTTATCTCAATGCATTTTTAAGCTTCCTTCTATGCAAACTGTAGTTTTCTAATAATCGACTACTGATTTAGGACATTTTTAATACTTTTTATTTAGTTTTAAATTATTTTACTTGAAATCTGATCCCTGATTATACGAACTCTCAATGTGATATAGAGGACGTATTGAATTATGATTGAAAAAGACATTGCTGGCCAAAGACAGTCATATATATACTTATTTGGAGGAGATACAAAATTTATTTTAATCACTACAATTTAATTTCTGATCATTTGATCTTGTAATAATTCGATACAAAAATAAAAATATCTTTAGTGCCATAAAAATTAATAAAATTAACAATACATTAATTCTTATAAACTTACATTGTCACGGCGGTAAATATAATGCTTTCTCTTGAAGGGTTTGTTTTTTCAACTAAACATGTCCTTTTATAAATTGATACAAGCAAATGCAATATATAGCAAACTTAATTTAATATAGGCATTTCATGTAAAGGAATATGGATAGAGTAGAATAATATACAGGTCTAGCAATATATATTCAGTAGTTCCTAATTTCAAAATAACCGGCCATGTTTCTTGTAGGTATGTTACAAACTACATACCGACATGCAACTAATTTAAATAAATTCAGATCATACCAATGTTTATATAACAACAGTATTGATAAATATGATGACGTAATAGAATTTTTCATATAGAGTGTTTCAAAACACTTTTCACGACACAACTACACTTTATATAATATTTATCTAACTTATGTAGATGCTCTCTTGAGTAAAATAATCAGCTAAAGTTTAATGTATTGTTATTTTTCTATAATACTGTATACACATTCAACTCTGTATTTGTTATATTGTGCTTATCTATGGATTTTATCACGAAGTGAGAGAAATATACTAAGAAGTTAAATGTGGACCCTCCTGAAAATATGCATAGGTTTGAAGATTTATATGTCAACTCAATCGTACATTTAATAGATTTACTTTTTAACTTAGGACAAGAGACTGAGAAACCTCTTATTGTACTTAGTCCTAAAAAGAACCATGTGTTTGTTTTAAACAAGATACTCTTGTCGGATCTTATAAGGAGGGACAGCGAGCATAGTATTTCAGTCATGTGACCTTTAAAGAAGGAAGGCCAGCTCTGTTTCCTACGTCTCACTCCCCTAGTATATTACTCCCTTAAATACAGGCTAGGAACAGCCTTGAACTCTAAGGAAGTTCCAACCAATTTAGTAGTTTCTTCCAAAGTAAACTGACCCATCGACCGACTCTTTGGCCCCAATATCTCGAGATTTGCTGTTAGTGACACACCAGTTTCTGCTGTATCCAGTGTAGATTTAACTTCATGTAAACCAGCCAGATGTGAATCCTCTATTAGTTATTGAATTACGTTACGTAAATAAATTATAAATTAAATTAATATTTTCAACAATAAATTATATTTTTACGATTAACATCAGGGTCCTCGATACATTTTTTTCTCATAACTGAACTGTCTTACTGCGTTTTACGGCGTTAGCAGCAGTGACTCTATAGTATTAGCAAATAGTGCTTGCGGCTGAGGCCCAGGTAGTTTTAGACCAACTTTCACGTAGACCCTACACTCACACACAAGTGCATAGGATTAGGTCAGGTCGCATTAGTTGCCTTATGCACTCTTCCAATCAAACCCAGATTTTTGTGTGTGTATATATATATATATATATATATATATATATATATATATAATATATATATATATATATATATATATATAGAGAGAGAGAGAGAGAGAGAGAGAGAGAGAGGAGAGAGAGAGAGAGATTGGAAATATAATAATAAGAAAAATTATACCAAAACACAAATAACCACTGAAATTGTCACTGAATATTTCTTGGCGGAGTCTGAATAACCCGTTACGGAAACCTGACCCGAATTCTCCGCGTAACATACTTAAAATTATGAGCGCTCTTAGACATTTGTGATCGAACTCTCTAGAATTGTATCTGTTACGTGATATAATCTGTTTACGTGATATAATCACTTCCATGACGTAATGAATTTTGTTTTACGCCGTATTTAGGAAATCAGAGGTATTCATGTTACTAGATCATTCAGAAAATATAAGTACGTACTGATCTTGTTCCAACAATCATAAAACTGTGTTTCTTTAGTTTGGTAGTTTTAGATCGTTATTTTTCTACATACAAAGTTTTTATTGCACTTTGTGCAATTTTTCCGAACATAGAGAACACATCTTTTTAGTTAAAACCTGTGTCATGGACCTCCCTTGAATTTGTATAGTCGATTGACAAATCATAATCAAAGAAATAAATGACTTCACACAATTGAATATATTGTGTGGTTGTGTAGATTCAGTTACACTCGGGTTTTGCATGCGGGCTTGGACACCACTAATGTATATTCCTCTGCTCTTTATGGGCCAGTGAACTCATAAACTGAATGAAATACTTTCCATATCGCATTGCCCGAATCGGTGGGAGAGTCCTGACAGTGTCCATACAGGTTTCTCACTTATCGAAGCGTTAACTTCAGGAAATATTATGACAGACGTGTACATAGATAGTGTGTTCTTGCAGAAAGCTACTGGACTGTATTTCTGTATGATTTAAATACAAGCTAACTGACGTCAGTTTTAAACAAGGTAGGAGTACGCCTTGTTCCTACGCCTAATTCAAGTCTATAGCTTATTTCTTTAGGTTACATATTTTACTATTTCACATGTACCAGTTTCATGTGATTGTACTACTCAGTTTGTTTACACTTTATTCATTCTGCTATTTTCTCGTTGCCAATGTAAAAATGTTCGTTATGCACCAGCTAAACAGATAAATTAAAATGTTCAAGCTCATGGAGTATTGGCGCCTTAGCTCTCGCTCAACCAAATATCAGTTATATATATATATATATATATATATATATATATATATATATATATATATATATAAATGTGTATATACAAATATATATATATATATGTGGAACAACTTTATATTTATACCAAGTTATATAATAGTATATTATATTATATATAGTATAATATTTATTTATATATATATATAAATATATATATATATATATATAATATATATATATATATATATATATATATATATATATGATAATGACAAACTTAATACAATTATAGTTAATATTAAATTTTATAAATAATTTTTTCTTATTTTTTACCCAAACCCAATTATGAACAGAGACCTTCATACATAAATTTTGACTTTGTATCTCACTCTTTGCGTATTTTGCTTTAAGTATACTCAACGAGCATTTCCATTACATAACTAAATTATATTTTAATTCTAATAAGTAACAAAAGTTAGTTATTGATTTATCAAGAGGAAAGCGTAGCAGTTTTGAAACTGAAATAGATTTGTTTAATTTATATGACTTCGGATAATGAAAAAATCCTAAATTAAAACCCTTTAAAAATAAGGTGGTGTGATGAATTTTTTCACGAAATCTGCAGTATCCACTAATGAACATAAGTATACATTCATATGTGTCTATTACGATGGACATGGAACTTAAATGAGTAAAAGATACAACATTTTTTATTCCACTGCACAAATCTCCCCTCTTCAATTTCTGGTGTCCCGATAATTATAATTTTAGTGTGGACCAACTTTATTTTTTTTTTACCATTTGAGGTAGCATTCCTTTTATTGTTTCTTATATCCTGTGTCAATTTCCGATGTTTTTATTATGTAATTAAATGAATCACAAAAAATATATTTTCAACAAGCTCACATTTGTAACTTTAAACCACTTCCATTTAGTATAGGTCGAAGGGTTCGAGTTTGAATTTGACATTTAATTTGATGTACTAATTAAATACATTTAATTAGTATTGTTGCTATCTAAAAGATATTCTCTCTTTAGGATTTTCTTCTAAATCATTGTAGACCGTCTCCTAATATGATTAAAATAAGATGTTTGCATAAAGAAGTTGGTATTAATGTAAAGTAATGACGTGTAAAAATATAATGCTTTATTTGCAATGGTTAAAAAATGGTTAAATATACTACCTGACTTGGTTGTCTGTTATATAAGCTATATCTTTAGTTTCTCAATATTTGATGACTGTTTCGTGATATAAGTTTCTTTTTCCAATAGAACGTTCTTTGCAAATAGAACGTAACTAATTGTTGCTATCTAAAGTAAATTAAAATCTAAAGATCATCATCACAGGAGACATTGTTATGAAAGTGGCCGTGAAACAATGGTATCGTGAGGTCGGCACTTTCTATTGTGCACTGATGGAACAGATTATTATCTCAAGTATAATCATTTAGTCGGATAAACCGATTAAAAAAATATATATTCCCACCTGATATTTTCCAGTGACGTTCAGTTATACCAAAAGCTGTTTCAATAATATGAATCATTCCTTGTATAAATTGTATTTTATCATGGGAGGATTTAGGAGAAAACAGATTTTTTACATTTACCATCATTAAGTAAAGGAAGTGTTATCAATTTCTTGTACCATTAAACAATAGCAAATGCCATGATAACAACAATGTTGTTTTAAATAGTTTCTTGATTTTTCTTATATTTAATATTTTAATGTACTCCTTATACAGCAGTGTAAAAATACAACACTGAAATCTAGAAAAAAACTTGAATTTATATTTGAGTTTATTACATGAAATTTATAATTTAAAATGTGGTAATACTTGAAACACAATGTATTAACCAATCATACCAGACATGTATTGCTAAACCTGATAATGAAAAGGGATTAACAGTATTAGTTCTCATACCCACACGGCAGTTGCCATAACTAACATCCAGCTTTGCCAGTTCACATTGCGTCGGAGCATCGCTAAAAAAATTTACTATTTAAATATTTCCGTTTGGTTTTTTGAGTTATTTTTAATCAACATTTATGATAAGCAAAACTCGCACGATGGGAAAATACACACGTGGCTTTGATAAATTACCGGTTATTCAGTCCTGCGTTATAAATGAAATTGATTTCAGCCGCTTTCCATCATCATGACGAGAAGCTATGTTTCCATGTAAGAACTGATGACTGGATCTCCTTGGCGAGACCGAAATACTTCATAACTTGAATTGCGTGGTTAATAATAAGATGTAGTGAGAACCGAAAACTTAGATATATTACCTTGTATTAGGTACAAGAAGATAGCTCTTGTAATACTTGAAATTGAGGCACGGGAATAGGAGTACCTGCTCTGTTCTTTGTGGCATGAGAGGCTCAGTTCGTAAATACTTCAGAGGTAGCAATCAAAGTTACGTGGTGCAGCCCTAACGTCGGACCTCAGAACTAACAGAAACATTCTCCACGACATCAGCACATTTCGTACTCATGAATGATTTATCTCCTGTGCATGTAATACAATTAAAGACAATACTTACAGTACTTGTTGCGTGTAATAAGTTGTTACTCATTGAATAAACTGCTAGAAAAACACCTTGTTTAACTTTCAATTATGCTGTAAACATATTCTAATAAAGGCTTATTACACATTTTGATATGATAATGAGGGCATATCTAGGCAAAATAATTATTAACAGAGGTAAAATATAACAATACAATAATTATATAAAGATGTATACCGATAATTTTGGATTTAGAAATGTAGAACCTTTTTTTAGCACAAAGCTTTAACTTTTTATCAAAATTTAAAATTATATCATGTGCCAAATTGTATTAAATTTAAATTATTATAATCAAATTAAACTTTACTAAACAATCTATACTACCAAAACTCGTCAAAATTCGTTCCAAACTGAATGTATTAATTTTAATCGGTGTTTTGTTAATTAATGTGTTCTTTGTCCTCAAATGATGATATTTTTTAGGAAATTTTGAGTTATATTGTAAAACTTTAATCCGTAATAAGTTTCCTCAACTCTCTCTACCAAGTTTGAAAAATGTTTATTAATGTTGAACACGAACAAATGTTATTAATATAAATAGAGCTATTATTTTTGCTAATTCATTCTTATACACGCAACGTATACTTCAGCTACCCACTTTCACCGGAAAATCATCGCCTAGTTTGTAGGCTCAAAGCTATACATATTATGAGTTTTGTGTTGCAATATTTAAGGCAGGTAGTCCCATAAACTTCGAGAAGTAGGGATTTAAAACCGCAAATGATTTACTACCTCCTGGAGAGGCAATCATGGAGCGTTTCCTTAAACGTAGTTGTGCTTCGTGTAATTTAGAAAGCAGAACTGTAAAACCGGTAAATATTTATCAGAGCTACAGAGCCGTTAGACCTTCTGTTCTCTAGACAGATACTAGAACACGTGCATTAATCTTGAAATGGTGATTTTATTCTTTCAAATAAAACATTCTCATGCAACATTCTAATCCCACCTCACCATTAAAAAGATTAAAAGACTTTTTGCAAGAAACAGCATCGTTTTAGCAATACACAACTCCAACCATCCATAATATCTCAGCTCCATACGGACTTACTCTTACCACCTGTACATACACAAACAAATTCGTTTGTTACTCTATTTAGGAATGTGTTGCGAGGTTTGTCATTACAGTAAATAGGTTTTAGGAGTTGAAGATGGAATTTAAACTTGTGTTCGTACGAACGAACCATCATTCAAATAGAAGGTAATATAATTTATGAGCCGAGCAGAAGAGAATAGGCAAGCAATTTTAACTAAAATGTCACGACAATCGTAATGCCCAAGTCTAAGGGGTTTCGAAACTTGCGTGTCATAAGCTCTACGCTACCGCTCTCATTAGGTCTCTAATGACGGCCTTAATGATCTACTTATTGATGAGTTCATTACTGCGGCCCTTTGTCTGCACTAAGTACGTGTTAATGATTACACACTCGAGAATGGGCGATTAGTACCTGTAAAAATTGCCTCACAGTCGAGCTTGGCCCATCTCCGTAATAGTCAAAGCTAAGAGTAACCTTTAAGGTTCAAACCTGTAATAATTCACATAACTTAATTGTGTAATTAGTCATAGTGTTGATAACAACGTAGTCAAACATTTTAAAACATAACTTTATAATTAACATAACTCCTAAACATCATAATTTGATATATTTTACCATTACTGATCCCACTTTAGTGTTATGATATTTTACTATCTACGATTTTTTAATATGCCATTTTTATTACTATTACTATGCAAGAAAAATTGAATAAAATAACACCTATTAGTGCGTATTTAACGCCCAGGAAATAACAAAAAATTTGAAAATCATAGTTATTGACCCTAAGCAAAGGTAAATAAACACCTAGTATATAGTCACCACAGTAGGCTTCAAATTTCTGTAATATTTGTTATCACTTAAAATCGTTTTTCAGCTTTCATACTTTTTCCTAGATTGTCTCAAGCAATTCTGTTATGAATGTCCTTGCATGGTCAACTAGGCTACTTGGTTAGTCTGTAAGCTTTCCCAAGGTGAAACATCTCGTCCTTGCACGGTTCACTAGGTTTCTTGGTTAGTCTGTAAGCTTTTCCCAAGGTGAAACATCTCATCCTTGTACGGTTCAATAGGTTTCTTGGTTAGTCTGTAAGCTTTCCCAAGGTGAAACATCTCGTCCTTGCATGGTTCACTAGGTTCCTTGATTAGTCTGTAAGCATCTCGTCCTTGCACGGTTCATTAGGTTTCTTGGTTAGTCTATAAATAAAGACTATGGCTGCATATTCTTGTAGACTTAAATATTAATCTCTGTATCGTACTTAAGTTATAAATAAAAATAATAGGATTTAAAAAATGTATGTTGAGCAAAACATATGTATAAACATCATAATAAAACCGTTGATAATATAAAGATAGTGCGATTGTATTACATTTTGGCCAGCGCTTCAACGATATTTTAGTTTTCTAGTATTTCAGTACTATATTAATATTAGGAATTAGAAAAAAAATATAACATCTAAGTTAACCTTTGAACGTATTTTGGAAAATTTTGTATTTTTGGGTTCCAAATATTTGCCTTTGTTCCAAATATTTTGTTAATTTATTGCTTAGTAGAAAATGACCATGCATTTTGATTTTAAAGTTGGAAAATGCAGAAAATTTTAACTGTAAGTGACATATTATTTTAATTTGATCCCTTTTATATTGAAAATCATTCAAACGATGTGTGCCAAATTATTAAAATTTAACAAAAGCTGTTTTGAAATAAACATATTGATTCTATAAAATACTTACATACATGTGAAGAACGAAAAATATATGTGTTTTATCTTAATTATTTTCTTATATATACATGCAATGAATATATTTCAAAACGTATAACTTGTGCATATGCGCAAAATATGTAACATTTCAATTCTGTTTGTATATGTTTGCATTCATTTAGTTAGTTTTAAATACATCATTACTATTAACTCTGTTTTTGTATCTCTTTGCTGCACAATATGCACACTAACAATAATGAATAACAGTTTCAAAGAAATTATTACCGGATACGACAAACGTAAATAGATCAATGAGTAAATATTAGTACACGACTGCGTTATGATAGCCACAATGCACGAGGCTGAAGTAAATAACGATACGAGCTTTAGCGAATGGTGTTATGTTTAACAAGTACACTAGAGCAACTGTTACATACAGTATTATATCAACGACTGTATTTTATACTCTATTAGGTGTTTCACAATGGATTTACTAAACATAAGGAACATAACTTTGCTTGGAATGTTCTCCTGAGTAATGATTAAGTTCTTTTGGTAAGTACAATGTTGAAAGCAAACTGACTGATTAACTGTAGAAGTGTGTTTATCCATTTTGTAGATAGTTCGTAGTACATCTAAATCCTGTAGTTTTACACGTTATTATTATACCACATGTTATTGTATGCACTATTACACTTAAATACTAGGAGCATTGTACCAAACAATTACCTCCCATTGAATAATGGTGTAGAGATGATTTCCAGCATTTATTACAAATGAAGACAATATAATTCAATTTATGAGTAAATCACTAAATATTACACGAGAGGACCTTCTTGAAATTGTGTCATTGTTTGTCAGTCCATCTTTGTGATAACTTTTAATAGAAAGGTTACAGACAAAGGAAGAATCTTATAGTTTTTAGGTTTAAAGGCTATATCTATGAAATATAGATATAGCCTATCTTTTGAAATACAGTCCGTCCGTTTGCTCGATAAACTATGGATATAAATGGCCTAGAACTTGCAAACGTGATACATAGGTTGTGCGTGAACAATAATTGAAGCTTATTTATTTTAAGGTCAAAAAACCACAGGGCTGCCTGTTTGTATGTACATCTCTGTCTGTCTGCCCTTCTTGTGATAACAGTATGTTATTTCACTTACGAAGAGATTTGAATTTTGTGCATAGCTTCCTTTTCATCCAAAGAAGAAGAACCATATTGATTAGAGGTCAAACAGCTAAATGACATTCAGTCCGACTTCATGGCTGGATTCCTCTTAGTCAAAGGATGAACCTTATTGGTTTTAAGGTCAAATAGCTCAAGGACAGTCACTCTGTCTTTCTGGTGTTTTCTACTGGGTCCTAGGAAGAAACTTAATAATATTAGGGTTAGTTAGCTAAATGACAGGCTCTCTGATTTTCTAGCTGGGTTCCTCTCGGTTCAAGGAAGGACCTTAATAAATTTGCTAAAGGACAGTCAGTTTGTCTTTCTTTATATCATCCCATCAGTATGATAACTTTTAATACCTTAAAACTTGGGACATAGATTCCTCTTGGTCCCAGTATATTGATTGTAGAGTCAAAAAATACAATTAATTCGTAGTAAATTTCGTCTTTCCTTCCATCTGCGGGCTACATCTTAATTACTTTCTACTTAATCCTCTGATATACTGATGTATCGGTTTATTAATTATAATATTATGACTTAATTCCATGGAAATGATTCCCTTTCAGATTATAATTAACCAAATTTCTACGTCATTGCGGTTTGGCAAAAACTATAGTTGACTGGTAGAATGGGACATAATGCGGCTTATTTTGATTAGATAGTTATTTTAGCTGAGAAATCTACTTTAAATTAATTACTAAAATATAATAACTAAAATTAATTAATTACCTTCATTAACGAAAGGAGATACTTAGTACTGTATTCTATTGAAATTTTACCGTGACAAATCCGAAGGGTTTATTGCAATGATAAGATGAACTGTAATATCAAACATGGTATTTAGACGATAAAAGTACGTAAGAGTTCCAAAGTTATGTGTAATAGCTAAAGCTTTTATACTAGCTTAATTACCGACACAGATCAAGTAAAAATAATGGGAAACATCTGAGTCTTTTTTGCTGACCGATCATTACATCCTGTTCTAACAGGTATACCAGTGTCTCAAAGGCATGTGTTGCACCTATTCGAGATCCGGTCACTACTGAGGATGATGTTGGTGCTAAGATTCGTCTCAGGTATCCGTTAAGTGTTAGAGAGGGCATCTTAGCGCTAACACCTGGTAAAATAAGACGTTCGTAACTTTTACTTTACTTTATGTCAGTAGGTGCTGAAAAATGTGAACTCTTAAGTGTTATCTTATTTCTTCACAGGAGCGATTGAAATTGCGATAACTTCATCTCAAGATGTCAATGGTCTTTATTGAAGCCGAAAACATTCTCCCTCAAAATCAATCTGGTTTTAAACACTTTTTTAGAACTACAACGTATTTATTGGACTTCAAGGTTGAGCTGTATACGGCGATAGATAAGAGGCATGGGAGTATTCTGGCGACACTAGACATATTGCCAGCTAGGTTAAATTTCTATAAGTTCGCTGATACGGTTAATAATTGGTTTAGTTTTTATTTAATAGGACGGCAACAGACGACAAAAATCAAAGGAAGTTAGTTACTCCTTTGTGTTTCGAAAGTAACAAGTGTCCCACAAGGTTCGAGGATAGGTCCAAGTATATTCAACATATGTACGGCTAACCTTAAAAATTAATTGTTTTTGTGTTCCATTCACTTGTATGCAGAGGACCCCTTCTTTTTCTCTCTTATAACATTAGACAAGAGCTTTGACTTTGATAAGAGGGCTGTTGTTTGTCTTATGTTTTAAGTAGCTGATTGACTTTTTTATAACAATACCATTTCCTGAAAAAACTAGGTGTTTGGAGTAAAATTTAAGCTTTTAACAAGTGTAAAAATAAAAGTACAGTGTTAAAAATAATTGCACCTTTGATTTTATTCGATGCTCACACGGAATGAAACATGGAAATGTACACACAATTAATGGACATTTTCAAAAAAAACTTTTTAGTCAGAAACGGACAACCAAATCAAAAACAAAAAATAATGTTTTCCCTAAAAGCACCTCCCCTTATTTGACAGAGAAAGTAAAATTCATTGATTTGTGGCTAATGTGATGGTTATGACATCTTTGTAATCATGGATAAGAACATGTTCAGAAAAGTTACTCACTTGGAGTAGAGCATCTGTTTATTCCAGTACTTTAACACCGCGAAGGGGCAGCCGGCCTCGCCCACTGAACACTGTGCAGTGATAGATTCAGAGGAAGCCGGTGCGCCTGAGAACCGTGGGCGGCAACAAGCAGTTCAACATCACACACCATAAAAAATGTTTCAGCTCTGACGTTGATTAGAAGTGAGCAAGAACACGGAACCAGGCTGGCTACTGAGACATCTGCGCGGTTCCTGCAGCCTAGTACGTGACTTATAGGACTGCAACTTTTATTATGTATTTACTGTACTTTCATGTGCTGATCAGATGGGAAGCTGTATTTTCCAGTGACAATGTTTAGGTTAAATGAACCACTTGATATGTATAAGTAAGTAATTTTTCTGTTTGAAAGCCCATTATTTTTTTAACAGGGGCTAAGCATTCTAACTTTTCGACTTCAAGCTGGTCACTATAGGGTTTTACTGCAGAAATAAGACAAACCCCTTTGAGCCTCCGTTCCCGAGGTAATACTTGTAATACTCTTTTTAAACAATCTTCCTAATGTAGGCATTGTCAAAAATATGTAAATAATACCTAACGAATATATTTATATTAATAATAGAACGTTATGAGTGTTCAAACTCACAAACAATAATTTATCAAAACGCAGACAACTAAACTGGACATATAATGTTTATTTTCAGTCGTATCAATACAAATAATAAAGTACAACAGCTGAAAATAAAAACAGTATTACATAAAACCTATAAATACAAGACTACCGATAAAATAATCAAAACTAAGTACTGTAACATGTTCTGTATCCCAGAGCCGGGCGGCGCGATAGCCTAACGGTACGTTTTGCTCATAAACGTTGTGCAAGCATGTGTTAACACATGTTTTCATGCCCTAAACAAAATAAAATATATGTAGTGTTATATATTGCCGTAAACTAGAAGATTTAAGACACACAAATATGATAAGATCAAAAGTCTACTCCCATTAAAATGCAAATTTATATGAAGTCTCATATAATTGGATATGTAATTTGTTATTAACATTACAAAATTAGTTAGTACAAACGTTTAATTTAGACGATTTTTAAAACATATAATTTATATAATAATTTTGAATAATAAAGAAATTGAGAAAGTCTTGGACGTAAGCTTTAATCCTGAAAGAAGTATATTTTTAGATTATTTAAACTTTGATTATTTAGTTATATGTAGGCTACTGTTTCCAAGAAGGAGTATTAGAAATTGTAGAGATGTCAAGAAATGTGTAATTCAGACGATTTTCTGGGTTATTAAATGTTATATCACGTGTACCAAATTCGTTATAGATATATGTCTGCATCATAAGACATTATTAGACAAAAAAACAAAACAAAAAAGTGGTAGGTTTAAAAATGGCTTTTTACATTAAGCACGAAATATCAAAAATTATTATTATTTGTGTATTATAAGAATTAGTAATTTTTCTACATGGTATATGTGAAAAAAGCTCTGTTCCTATAGAATACTGCTGCCCCAGTTAGAATGTTCAATATTGTATACTGCATGTTCTGTCTTAATATTTCTAAAAATTGATCGTATTATCCTGCGTAATTAAAAAGAGTGAGCAACTAACCGTATAATTAGTTGATAACTTCTTTGCCGTCGACACGACGATTAGACATTTCTAATCACAGTTGTAAATTTACCCCTGTTAAAGTTGAAGATAGTTAGTTGACTGATGATCTGAGAAACACTGCTACTAAATTTTTGTCATTTTATGATTATTAATATCACTAAGCAAAATATTACAGATATTAAGTAGATTAACATAAAATGGACTTATTTGATGAATATGCTCTTTATATTCTTATAATAAAACGGCGAGAGAGTAGAAGGAGAATTTTACCACTTGGCACAGAGTAAAAAGTACTGAATTTACATTTTACAGTTACAGTAGCTATGTCGGCGATCAGTTCGTTAATGATATTCCGTTAGTTTGTACGGGACCTTCCATTTAACGATGCACAACTTCAGAGTTGGGCCTTTTCCAACAAGAGTCATTTCACGCCGATTCCCTGCCTCATCCGCCACTAACTACATCGCGACCTCTGTTAATATGGTTCCCAGCGCAGAGTTGAACAATCCATCGAGCTCTTTCATTGTCGAGGAAATGGGGCAAGGGGCAAAATTCTTAATTGGGGAGTTTTTTTTTAAAGTTGGTATATTTTTTCAACAGAACATACATGCACTTTTAACGAAGTTATATAAAAAATACTGCAATGATTAAAAAGTGGTGTCTTTAACTTTGATTTTCTGGAGCATAAATTACTGTTTCATTCAAATCTCAAAAACCTTCAGTGGTACAGCCACAACAGTTAAGGATCATTTAAGTGAAACATATTAAATTCGTATAAGTTAAATAACAAGTTGTGTATTTTTTTAGTTGCAACATTTGATATTAAAACTAACAGATTAATTTAAACACCAATTTAGTAACTGCAAACATTATAATATATTATAAGACATATAGTACTAACAGCAATTAGAATTTTGATAAAACGATAACATTCACTTGTATTATCACTCTCAAGGGGAAGTAAAGTTATTAAGAACATTAAAATAAAAATGTAACTGCTGAGTATAGAATACGTTATTCAGATAAATGTAAATTTCTATTTATCATAAAATTTAAAATAAATAAATAATTAAATACGATTACACTAGTCGACTTAAAAGTTTTATTCTGAACCATTTAAATTACTATTACCATCTTAATTTAATGTACAAAACTGTTCCTAGTAACATTGCACGTCCCCTTTTAGTATTTTAATACTTAAAAACAATAATAAGGGTAAGAATAAAAATAATAGTTAAAATATTTAACATGCTTAAGAATAATATTTTAATATGAGTATTAAGTTTCATGTTTTTGAATTACATTGCAATCCATATATAATGTGTTGCATATGACACAATCTACAAATTTACAATTGTTTAAAGAAACTGATAAAAATATAATATATTATTCGTCTCACAACTCAAAATCACTGATTGTAGAGAGATATTGAAGATACAGATCATTTGCAGGTTTTTTTTTTTTTTTTTTTGTTGTGGAATCTAACCAGACTACTAAATCTAACGCGGATAAATTATTTATGTGCGCAACAGTAAAATAGGTTTTGTTTTAAATTCTTAACTAAATTAAAAGTAATCGTTGTAATCAATTCCATACCAAGGGATTCAAATATTCTTATAAATCTAAAATGTATTATCCACAATACCTTCTGCAATCTCTTCGATTGTACAATATGTAGTATTTCTTCGAGAACCATTCAATAACACTGAATTTTAACAACTTTTTAATTTTTTCTCTCTCTAAATGTACTATTAACATGTCATGAACAAATTACAAGATTCCGTAATACAACTTTTGTAAACACACAGAATATTCTAAGCCCATTTCTCTTTTATTGTGTATTCCATCAATAATTAACGAAGTAACCCAAAATGAACAAGAAAGGTTCATCTCACTAGCCACATATTTTAAGATTGTTTTGTTCAAACCTTAAGATTAAATTAGTTATACAACTAGTATAGGGTGAATCGATAGGTCTAATCTTCTGGTTGAGTGTTTGGAGTTGGATGAAGTCAATGTTAAAGACTGGTCTAGCCTGGATACGAGGAAGTGGTTACCCCTGTATCACTACAATCCCTCCTCGTGGATGTCGAAAGGAGCAGCCACTGTCCCAACCTTACCTATTTTTATATCCTATCACTCCGGAAACATGCGCAAAGAGCCTTTAAGGACTAAATACAACGAAAGGTTATTTCACATATGGCAGTCAACTCGAAATGTCAAACTCTCAATTTTGGCATAATAACATAATCATAGCATTTGCAACATTTACAAACTCTATAATGTTCAAAACTTACAATACAAACATTTTTATAACCAAATTAAATTATTCATAATAACGTGAACTTGATTTAGTTACAATTAATCTTAAATTATGTTTATAAACGTATTCACTCATAACGGTTAAAAATCATACTTCGATAACTTTAAACAGCCACCCTACTGAAACTGCAAAAGTTTTCTGAAAAATATAAGGAATAATTTATTGTTACTTGGAATTACTTTAAAATTGTATAAAGTGTCAATTTCGATGTATTTTGTGAAATACACGACATACAATTTTTTTTCCGAATAAGAATGACCGCCATCTTTAAACTTTTTAACCGTTTAAAACTAGGTAACAGAAATAATATACCAATCATACCACTGTACTAATTTTTTCTATAACTACAAAAAATAGGATGTTTATCGTGTTCATAAATACCTTCAACGTTGTATGTTACTTGAAACTTTATACGACCCTCTCTGGAAATTTTGCAATATATGAAAAGAAATGTGAAATCATAATTTCAGAAGACTTTTTTGCTTATCAATAATGAATAATAACGTGGATATACCATTCTTTTTCCAAACATTGATTTGCCACCATCTTCAAACATTAAAAGATATTTTAAAAAGTGAAAGAGTAAAGTTTGTTATACTATTACAACTGATACATCGTTAAAATATATCGTTCTTGCTCAATGTTTGGAATTATTTGAGTTGAAAACTTTGCTCGATTGTGAATGACCACCACCTTGAACATTTTCATTGTTTAAAACCTATAAAATCTAACTAAGACACACAAAATAATGTTTGCATAGAACTGAACAAAGAACTGGTGTATATACACAGAGTACCCATCTTAGCAGTGCCACTAATGATATCTAAAAAAGCAACACATTACAGGAACGTTTATCAGGAGGACTTCCTAATTTCCACTAACAATTAAAAATATGAATTTAGAATATCAACATTTCACTACGATTTTCCTTTTTAATTTTTTACTGACAACCAACTTCAAACCTTCTTACGAAACATTCTGTGTCTCCTTGTAAAAAACAAGAATTCAAAAAAATAGTTTTCATATCAAGAACAATAACAGTTTTTCTTATCAATATATTAAAGTTCTAGTTTATAAATCTGCCAAATTAAAAAAAACTACCATGTTTTGCCACATTTAAACTCTATTACGTAAGTGTTTAACACAGTAAATTTGCTATTTTGGAAGATTAATGCAAACGGAGAGTTTAGATTAATTACACCTTCCGCTTAGTGCAACGTTTTAAGCTTCTTCGTCGCCGACGTTTTTGTATATCTTCATAAGTTGCTCGAGTCAAGTATATAGGTGTCAGATTTCAGACTTGATTGTAATAAATAAATCATGAACATAAAAAATAGAACACTAGATACTTCTTTGTTGACTATGGGCTACGTTTTATCCTTAGCAATACTCACTATTCCATTTTTATTCTTATTTCAACGATATATTTATTGCATTACAGTTTTATTACTAATCTTGTATACTACATTACAAATGTCTTGGCCTTAAATTGTACAACCATTTGAAAAGGTAATGGTTGTAATAAACTAATACTAATATTAATATAGTTGCTGAGTGGCGCCCACTGGTTTATCTTATCCGTTATTACATAATAATTTCTCAGTCTGCACGTGTGATTAACTGCGTGGTCGTCAGCTAGCAAGTCAGAAAAGTTGTTACTTGGTTCTAAAACTATGTTATGTATTGTTTTTCTAAAGTAAGGGCGTTTTATCCACAGATTCTGCTCTATGCAATGTCCCACATGTGGAATAGGGTAGCGCATCGTACTAATGTCGTCCTATGCAACTTGAATTGTTCATTTGACTATTTCGAAGAACCATCATCGTGATTTCCTTACGGAAGTATAAGGCCAAACTAACCAAGTGGTTCCACGCTCTGGGACGATGATAACAGTCCCAATATTTAACTTTTGGAACAGCCGTTCTTAATGATTGATTGTCTAGATATTGGGACATCTTCACCGCATACTATTTTCTCATCACCGGCACTTCACTCATCAGTTGACAGGTCATTGCCTTTTCACAACCCATAGTGGCATGTCAGAAACATTTACCCTTACCAGTCAGAACATTTACGGTACTCCTGAGCCACAGTCCATCGAATATAGGGAC